>NC_141696.1:588654017-590050892 GCF_964263255.1 Lissotriton vulgaris | reverse complement strand
CTATTTGACACTGATCTCCCCCACACCTACCAAATGAATACTATCAGAATTAATGCATTTTCTCACCTTTGCCTGCTTTGCAGAAGACTCTCTTTTCTTCTGGTCTCACAAATAATTGACTAAATACTAGCAGTAGTTTTGTCTCACTTGGATTACTTTTTAGTACCTAGGTAAACAACAGAGTCCAGAAGCATGCAGCTCGATTCACAATATATAACTATATTACATCTGGACCCATGGCACTTTATTGGCTCCTTGTCAAAGAGGGATTACAATTTAAAAACTCACTGCTTAGGAATTCGAACATTCAAAGAATGTGGATCTGTTTAAATGGCTTGTATCTTTTTATCCCTCTCCCCTGCATGATTAGTGGCATCATTGATGTGGTGTGTAGTGACTTTCGAACCCAAAAGGTAATAAATTACAAACAACCTTTGACAAAAAATATAGGTCTTGGTGTTTTTTGATAAAAATGTTGTGTGTATTGACCATAAACATTTGCTGTGTCTACCATTGTGTAAGAAACAGTCACTCTATAATAACTTAGCATGTTAATTTTGTATTGTAAATCTGAGCTGTTCAAAAAGCCAAGTTTTCTAGGCAGAATATTGCCAGACACACAACGCCTATTAGGCTGGAAGGCTTTAGCCCCATCCCCTCCCGCCGCCCCTATAGTACCCTCGGTCAGCTGTTGGCTGGGGTGGGAGTACTGACAGCCACCCTGACGTGCAAGTTGGACACTTTAACCCCTTCAGTGCTCATGACAAGGTCAACTCGTCATGGGTTTTACCTGCCCTGTGCTTATGACGAGTTGACCTTGTCATGAACAATGGTAAATCTGAGATTGCAGCACAGGAGTGGAAAACCCCCTAGCAGCCAAGGTGTTAAATTGTTCCTTTCTGCTCTCTGAAGTGGAAGATGCCAGCCTTCTTCATTTTTTTACATCCATTCCTGAGTCCCCTTTCACTTGCACCACACTGCCTGATCATTTCCCTTTAAAGAAGGACAACAGTGTATCAAGACTGCAGCATGGACAAAAGCTGCTGTTATCAGAGTCACTCTATCACAAATACACAGCAGGGCAATTAAGACGGACGGATATGCCTGAATGGTTTTGGTTTGTAAATAAAATGCTTATGTAGTAGAACTATGCTGGACATAAAAACGTTATATTGGAAGCAGTTTGTTTTATTTTCTTAGTTGTCAGAAACTGCTTACAACTGCAGCATCACTACATCAGTGTAAAAGGTAATATAGCATGTTGGTTTGAGTATGAAGTGTAATATAAATGTTATTGGAATAAATGCAAAAGGAGAATTAAGGCAAGATGGCCGCCGACTGACCTCAGTGAGAGCCGCAGCAGCTTTCACTCCTCCTGAGGCACCCAAGGACGTTCAAGCTGATGGCATAATATGGTATTGCGCACTCACCTGTTGGGTTCGGGGGTTCGACTGTTGGGACCCAGCAGTCGTAGACACTTGTTGGGGTCAAGGGTATTTAGTTTGACCCTCCGGCTGCTCTCAATGTTTTTCTGGAGGTGCTGCTGGAATTAACGGCAAGCTATGCCCCCCAAAACTAATACGACGACCAAAGAGGCTGCTAAGGACCCCCCATCAGAGGCTGTGTGGGGACTGAGCCAAGTTCGGCGTGGGGCCCTGCCGAAGAAAGGAGATGACAGCGGGACAGAGCCAAAAGAAGCTGGTGTGGCAGGCGGAACTCGTCTCCGAGCAGTGGCCGTGAGGGCTCTCTATGTCAGCCAACCATTGTGGAGGCTTTTATGTTGGCCACAGCTTTTACCACCTTCTCCGCCGCTCTAGGAAAGCATAAAATCTCCAGTTTGACGGAGACTGCAGTATCGGGCATGACAGAGGCGTCCGGGGCCGAGGCCTGCTCAACCAGCCCAGTTCAGTGCACTTCCCCACTCAAGCAAGCAGCAGGGCTGGCTGTACAACCTGGACCGGAGCAGGATACTGAAAATGGCGAGAATGCAGAGGTGGAATTACAATTACAATTACAGCCGCTACCTGGAGAGTCGGGTGAGATTACGAGTGGAGGTGGAAGCCCTCGGGAATCTGGGGATTGTTCCTCCCAGGTCAATATCAATGCTCTTGTTAGCGGGACAGCTGATGATGGGTCTGTTTCCACAGTGGCAGGTGGTTTGAATGGCAATGTCTGCCCTGTCACCTGCTCGGATACTTTGCCTATGGCTGTCTCTATGGGAAATGCTGCTGACAATGTTACTGGCCAGATTCTGACCCCATTGTGGTCTAAAGCACCATTGGTGTCCCCAGAGGGGGACAAGTTCTATTCATTAAATGATAACTCTGAATCGTCTGGGACCTCTGTTGAGACAGATTCGGAAGAGTCGTCCACTACACAAAAAAGGCATTGTACTAGATCCTCTCATTCAAAGCGACAGGCAAGGTCCAGAGCTAGACATGCAAAATCAGACTCAGCCACAGCTCGCAAGCTTGAATTGGACTACTCTGCCACAGCTATGACCACAAGTATGGCCTTTGGAACTGATTTACTCGACGCCATGCAAGGAGGATCTAATGGCCCTGAATCTGCTGCTGCTCCATCCACACTAGAGCTATTGTGTGCTACTCTTAAGCAGATGCAGGGGGGGCCAGATTAGACAGTCAAAGATCACTCCAAGCTACTAAAAAACTGCAGGGTTCCATCTGCAAAGTTGACAAGCTGTGCACAGATATGTCTGAAAAGGTAACCCATGTGGTAGAGAGAGCAGTTGCCTTGGAGGAGGAAGTTGACAAGTTTCAGATATTCAAGGAATCTCAGGAAAAACAATCCTTCGATATGTGCTGGAAGCTCGAAGACTTTGATAATAGGCAACACCGAAACAATGTGAGGTTATTAGGTCTGGCAGAAAATGTGGAAGGGGAAAACATTATGCCTTTTGTTGTCTCTCTGCTGAAAAGAGCCTTTCCCGATCTTGCCCACTGTAACTGGGAGATTGAGGTACAGCAAGCACATCGCTTTCCAATGACTCCGAGGACCAACGCTGCTGGTCAAGGGGAGTGACCCAGAGCAATTTTAATCTATATCGGGAAATTCCTTCTAAGGCAGGCCATAATTGATCGAGCAAGACCAGACTCTAAACGGTCCTATGAGGGTCACACTTTCTTCTCTCGGCCTGATTTTTGCCATACCACGGTCGAGCGGAGATGGAGACTTTGGCAGCTGATAACTCCCTTTCAGGGGTTGGGCAGTCATACATAGGTCATGCTTGACCTATCTGCCTGTAAGGGTTGTAGTGGGGGTGGGGGGTGTTCTTTGAGTGGGAAGGGGAAAAGGTTGGGGTGGGTAAGGGCACAGCACAATATTGCACAGTACAACACCTGAGGGAAATCTTTGCGAAGAGCTATGGGAATGGGAAGAAAATTAGTTTTGCAAGACTAATCTCTGTTGAATTAAAACTGAAATCATATTGGAAATGATGGTGGTTGCTCATAGGAATTGTTAAAACCTAGTACAATGAGTCTGCAAATTGCTTCAATTAATGTCTGTGGGCTAAATGACCAAGGCAAAAGGCTGCAATTCTATTTAAAAGTCTGCAAATTGATATACTCTGTGGTCAAGAAACCCATATAGAGGGTATTAGAGCCAGTATTCTGGAACAGCTTGACAATAAGCTCATGGTAAATACCAAGCAAAGTACTTATACAAGAGGGGTTGCTAATCTCACTCAAAGAAGGGATATAAAGGTTAAAAGAAAATTAGCTGATAGATGGCACATTTGGGCTATGGTTGAATGCTCGTTGGGAGGTGAAATATTCACAATTTGCTCTGTTTACGGATCAACCGGTGATGACCCTGAGGCTCTTGAATTTTTCAATATTGAACTTGCAACTTTGCCCAATCCAGTAGTAGTCTGTGGGGATTTTAGTATCAACAGGCTGGGTGGGCTTTTGGGTAACTTGGGAGGTGGATATTCCGGTCGGAAAAGAAAGGTTTTTAAAGCTCTTACGAATTTAGTCAGGAATAATGGACTTACTGATGCCGGTAGTACAATTTTTTCGGCACCCCATGAGGCTGTTTCTCAACTTGATTAGTTTTTTTGTGTCACACCTTTTTATTTCAAGGTTTAGGATAGAGAAATATCCCCGGATACTTTTGGACCATAACCCTTTGGATCTTACAGTCGCTCTCTCTGTGGGGGTGGGGGGGGTAAGGCAAGAATAGGGCTGGACCTTCGAAAGGGGGCTTTTAAAAGATCCAGAACATGTGCTTCATGTTAGAATTATGAAATGTATTCACACAACTATGTGACATTGTTTAAGTTACTGACAAATAGAATGGCGGATTAACGTAGGAAATGAATGTAACCAGCAGAAAGCGTTAACATGGAAAAACCTGTGCTGTGAAGTTGACACTACACATATACTGAATGTGATTAACAATGTTATTTTTCTAATTTGGTTAGATGCGTTATTCAAAACACTGTAGAGTTATGCAAATCTGTTTTGCTTAAAGTGATATATTCTTATGTTAGCTAAAGTCATCGTCCTGAAATGCAAGTCTCTGAAAACTCTTGCTTTAGAATAAATAGTTTGAATTTCATGTGCAGTGTGGAATCTGTTCTTTCTCACGTTTGCATTGTTGGTGGAGAATCATTCATTAGGGAAAAGTAATGTCTTTGTTTTACTAGTTAGGCAAGGAGAGAAGACATTACAGTTACATGGTTTGGAAGTGATAAAGATGGAGATGAATACGCTCAAGAGAAGGCATGGGAACCAAGGACAAAATATTAAGAGGGATGTACATAATGGGGGATATTCTCAAGAACGTGTGAGAATTATCGCAAAATTAGCTTAACACCACTTTGCACATCGCAGTCTATTGCAACAAAATAAAACTGTGTCAACGTAAAATTCCCAAACCTGCTGCTCCATGCGATAGTATCACAATAACGTGCCAAATGACAGCGTAAAAATGAATGCAACGTCGAAAAAATCTGAAACATGAACACGGAAAAAGTTGCAATGCCCCAAATTACGATACAAAAATCAGCCACAACCAGTGAGAGGCCTGCAATTTCCACGTGTCATGCAGGAAAATGCACTATATAAGCAACAAAAAAAACACACCAAAACCAAATCAAACTGTGAAGCACCATGGATGCACCCGGACCGAGTGCAGAGGACAACTGTAACCCAACAAGCACCACGGAGGACCAGGCAGGAACCCCGTGTTAGGCACGGGTTGTCAGGTGGTTGTGGTGGTGTTATGGCTGCATCACTGTGTGCCACTGACACATCAGGGGGCAAAGGTGGTAGGTCTGCATCACTGTGTGCCAATTACACATCAGGGAGGGATACGTGTGTGTTGAAGTTCCTGCAGCAGTCATCTGGGACAGGCTCTGTGGCAGCAATGGCAAGATGAGGATTTGCAGGGCATGGAAGATACCAGCTACATCTCGCTGGTGTTCAGCCGTGGCAGCCATACTTCCAGCCTGCATCGGCTCAATGGCCTCCATTGTCCTCTGCATCTGTGCCAACTCTGTGCTGTCATCGCTGGAGCCTGTCTGACTAGACAGTTTTTGTATCAGAGTAATTGCCCCAGCGATGTCAGCCAAGGATTGTTGGAGAGCATGGAGCGGACAGTAGGTATCTGTTAGGGACTGTGAATGGTCCCTGATGGGACTTAGACACCCACGTATGGCATCTATTTTGGCTGCCATGAGTTTTAACCCCACCAGCAGCTGATCAGCCATCTTCTCCTGGCACCCTAACACACGGCGTTGGAATGTCATGTGTTAGTCGTGGGGCTCCTTTGAGCCAGCTGTGGTGATGTGTGCTTCCTGCTGTGTGGTCTGTGCAGGGGGTAGAGTCACCTTGATGCAGCTGGGCTGACCTTCTCCTGGAGGTGGGGTGCGGAGGATGTCTACGGCCCATTGGAGTGGGTTGGCGCAGATGGCCAGGGGGTCCTCTTCATCATCACTGAAGTGATGTCTGCTCTGCTCTGCAGGAGGTGTTAATTGTCCCTCTTGTATGTGAAGGGGAGATGTAGGTTGATAGTGTGTTCCATGTATGTTGACGCATTGTACATGTTCCCAGACAGACAGCATGACCTTCCACTGTCCCTCCAAAACACTGCAACATTCACCTGGTCCACGACATGGACTGCCATATCTGCTCTGGTTACCAATGACACTGCAATCAGGCTGTGGACTGAAATCTTCCTCTTCCGATTGACATTTAATTCCCCCAAGAACTCTGTTTCACCCTCCACTGGGCAACCATGTATTGTGGGGTTGGCATGGCCATGTACTGCTCCAGCTCCGACACTCCACAGAATGTGAATAAAACATTCCAAATCACACAGATGTGTCATGTCTATGTTTAACAAGTATAACAGTATGGATGAATGTAGGGAAATTGATTGCACTAAAAGGTTCACCCTGGGAAATGACATAAATGCGCTTGTTTGACCCTGACCCACATGGCCAATTAGATGACTGTGAAGGTGTAAACTATCTGTGGCCTCATTGCTCATGAACAACTATCTCGCAACCCCCAAACGTAGCCCCATGTATTAAATAGGGCTGTGTGTAAAAATTTTAAATTCTGTAGCAGTCCTGAAGTAGTGTTCCCCATCACAGGTGACAACAGAACATCTCTTTGCATACCTACTCACACACATCTGTGTGGACACAGCCTGTTTTGATGGATCACATTGATCCACATGGCAAGAAGTTGGACACCATACTCACATTGCTGAAGATGTGTAGGAGCACAGTTCTACTAACATCTATCCCAACCACAATGTCTGGCTCACAAAGGCGGAGCTGTCAATAGGTACTCACCCCTAAGTTAAATGCGACCGTCAGTCCCTCCCTGTGCACGGACAATGCTCATTGAAGGCACACGATTTATCATTCTAATCAACACTCATCACGGTTGAACATGTGTGAATTGCGTAGACTTTATTAGCATGTGAGGTTCAGTACGGGCAAGACAAGGGCCACAACATGCAGACCAATGCTTAAGACTCTTACAGGCAGTATAGAAACATGTTGAGGTGCAAGAAAAGGGGAGGCAAAAATTAACACCAATCATTACGGATGGCAACGGTCTCAGCTCACCCTGCCTTGTTGGACGAGTCATGTGATGTTTGGCATCTGCTCATTGCCCCGTGTCAGGGGACACGACTCACACCCCATGGGATCTGCATAGTGCTGTACCACCGGACTGAGCCGACTGTCTGTTCTGCAGACAGTGAGCAGGTGAAAGGGTCCAATAAGGTCACATGTCGTACTACATTGCCATGTGTGTACTCTCCCTCCAGCAGTATGTCAGATTTAGGAACATTGCCAAACGACGATGTGCAGCTCCGCCCATGGGACTGCCTCTCCTTGCACAGGTGTGTGTCAATATGCATAGGTGCTTGCACATGCATTCTGAGTCCTGGCAAATGCAAACATGTCCACTGTTGTGGTGGGATATGTGGGTTATGTGACCATTCCTCTAAGATGCAACAAGGTGTTGGTATCTGTGCTCTGGGTTACAATCAGTTGTGGCTGCAGGAACGTTGTTACTCATCCAAGAATGTGAGCGCAGCTTCATGAACAATCTGCTCCAGGAGTATGTCGTTGTCGAGTTCAATGAACACGAGGGAGAGCCAATCCATTAACTGGTCCAGATAGCTGTGCTCCGTCCACGCAGTTTCACCAATCTGCAACACAGCCCAATAGGGGAGCGCCTCCTTGTCGTCACTGCACACGACGACTTGTGAAATCTCCCACCAGCAACTGCCAGCACATACACCAAATATCAAGGCATCCCATGCACGGGTATCACGGTTGCACTCCTGATCGTGGGCCAAGAGGGGGCACACACGCAAGTCATAATCCAGTTCAGCTACCATTGTGTTGGATAGGCAGACATCCATGGGCCACTGGAATGTGCATGATTGACAGTGGAAGCAGGGCTGGACACAGGGGATGTACACAAGACGGAAGCTCAGATGGTAACTGATGTGCAACACTGCCAGTGGCAGTGCTTCCAACAAATGCAGCATATGTGCACCATGCAGTTTGACGTGATAGAGGTTGTGCATGTTCCCGGGATAGCCTGCCATTACATTTGTTGGTCTCGTACACCCAGCACTCTTCTGACCGGAGGCAGTTATGTGGATGATATGCAACAGCTCGGAGCAATGAGTCTTTCTGATGCTGGTAGTACAATAGTCTAAGTGTCAAGGGCATCCCATGCAGGAGTACCTCAAGCAGGGACTACTGTGTGTGTGGTGTAGACAAGCTGGTCTTTCATTAGTGCACTTCATCGTGTGGGAGTCATCAAAATCTGGTATAGTATCTCTCTCAGGGGTGCCAGCCTCATTCAAGACCAAGGTCGGAGGTGCAGATGTCCTTCCACCTTATGTATTGAGACAAAGGAGCTTTAATCCCCAATGTTAGTTTGACTACTGCTTGCATTTTTGAAATGTGATGTAGCCTTGGCACTGCAATTGATGCCAGGCCTTCAACTTATGGTGCACCAATAGCGATACACACACAATACTTGGCATGTATGAGCCAAGTGCCCGATTGGCCTTGCGCTCCTTGTACAATCTCTCTCTTTCTCTCTCTCCCTCCCTCTCTTTCTCCCTCTTTCTCTCTTTCCCTCTCTTTCTCTTTCTTTCTCTTTCACTCTCTCCTCGCGCTTTCTTTCTCTCCCTCTCTCTCCCTCTCTCCCTTGTGATGACTTGCCTTTCTAGATATTCTGGTTCCATGTTGGAACCTAGTGTTTAGAACCATATGTCACCAAGGTTCCCATGACTGGTAATTCCAGGATTGTCAGTTGTTAGCTGACTGTTGGCTGGGGCTGAATAAACTATACTTGCTTATCTAAACTACTTGGACTCTCTCAACATTATTACACTGGCGACGTTTGAGGAAAGGCCTACGTGTGCAAGTCAGCCTCAACAACAGGTGTAAACTGAAAAGAAGAGAAAAACACTCACTTGGCTGCTGTGTGGTAGAAGGAAAGCGGAGTGGCATCCTCAGAGGAAGATTACAGCAAAACGAAGATTGCGCTGTAAATGTGGAAGAGATAGACGAAAACGCGGCGAAAATCGGCAAAGGTAGACTCTTTTCTTTGATTTAATAAGGAAAAGGAGAAAAAACGGAGTCTGAGAGTGACGTCGATTTTTGTGGGTAAATTCCCATAGAAAAAAGACTGTTTGTTGAAGGAAAGTGGCAGACATCTTTGAATGGGAGCGTTTTAATAAGAAAAAAAAAACAAGCCCGATTAGCCGAAGAAAGAAGTCTGATCGGTGTGTGGCGTCATTTTGGGTTGGTCTAAAAAAAAAACCAAGGCCAATCGTCCTATGAAAAAAGACAGAATGCAGATCTGGAGTTGGTGGCGGGCATTTTGAATTTTTTTTTTTTGTCGTTTTTCGAATTTAAAAAGAAGACAACGAGGGAGGCAGGAAATTCGGCGTTTTGACAGGAAAATCGGTATTTTGGGAGATAACATCATGGAAGTCTATATGTGAAAAACAGACCTGTTGATAAAAAGAGAAAAGTGGAAAGGAAGAAGGAGTGAAGTCAAAGGAGCTCATTTGGACTGACTAAGGGGCATAAGCTGGAAAAGCGACTAGAGGTGTTGGTGAGACTAAGCAATTGCAACCGAGTGTGTGACTGGAAGCCTATCAACGGTGATAGGCACACCATATCAGGGAAGGGTGGCGGTACTTTAATGGTGAATTATAAAAGTAGGAAAAGTCAAGGTATATTAAGGTTGTAGCAAGATGCAGAATGTAACTGCCCCTACTTTCTTTCTGATGGAACCTGGGGAACCACTGATTAGGTGGAAAAAGTGGAAGAAGATATTTGAAAACTATGCGAGAGTGTGTGGTGCGAACTTGAGTGGCGAAAGGAAGCATGCATTATTAATGCATTGTTTGGGAGGAGAAGGTCAGGAGATTCTGGAGACACTTCCAGTTCTTTCACAGGCAGATCAAAGAGGATTGAATGAGTATGAGATATGTGCTAGGCAGTTAGACTTACACTATCTTCCCAAAGTGAGTACCATCATGGAGAGGTACTATTTCGGGTTACGTGAACAAGGCAAGGAAGAGAGTGTTGAGGACTACATTACTGCGCTAAGAAAGTTGGCATCAAGTTGCAAGTTTGGGGTTCTGGTAGAGGAACGAATTAGGGATCAGTTTGTCTTGAGGTACGTGAGTGATAAAATAAGGGAAGAGTTGTGGTTAAAGGATGAACCTGCACTAGAGGAAGTGGTTGGTATTGCAAAAAGGGTTGAACACATGTTAAAATGTGTGGGTGAACTTAGCAAGGAGAAAAAGGATGAAAAGCCAGGTAGTTCTTCAACACAAGAAGTGGTGTGTCAAGCTGTAAAGAGAGTGGATGAGAAGAGAAAAAAAGAAGTGTGTAAAGAGGAAAAATTGAAAGGGGAGGTTGATGGTGGTATTTCTAAAACTCAGACAAGTAAGAAATTCACAACTCCTTTTCAAGGTACTTGTTACAGATGTGGAAGGTATGGGCATATGGCAAATGCGAGAGAGTGTCCTGCCCTTAAATTCAATTGCAATGTGTGTGGAAGAAAGGGACACATTGGAAGAAATTGCAGAACAAGAGTAGGGAGAGAAACGAAGACTGAGACCAAGTTAGTTAGCTTTCAGATTAATGATGATGTGGTTGAACATCCTTCTGATTATGTGTTGATAGGAGAAGCACGTGTGTTGATGAAATTTGATTCTTGCTCGCATGTCACCTTTATTTCAAACGAAGTGTTTGAGAATACGTTCGGAAAGAATAAGTCTTTGTGTAAACCGGATATAAGACCAACAGGTTATCAAGAACATCCCATAAAAATAATGGGTTACTTTTTTGACTGCATTGAATATAAGGGAAGGTATACAGAAGCAAAAGTGTATGTGGTAAACAGGGGAGACAACTTGTTGAGTTGGTCCCATCAAGCAAGGTTGGGTGTGAGTCTCAATCCAAATGCTCATCCAGTTATTCAAGTACAGGCTGTAGACAATGTGGAGAACAAGTTTATAAAGAACTTTAAAGAGTTGTTCAGTGAAAAACTAGGATGCATAAAGGGGTACAACCACAACATAAAGCTGAAGTTGAGTGCAGTACCTGTTGCTGCATTCCAATTTGTGTAAAAGATGCTGTGGGTAAAGAGATTGAGAAGTTGTTGTCGACTGGGGTTATACAACCAGTGGAAGCAACTGAGTGGCTCGCACCAATTGTGGTCGCGAGGAAGCCCATTAATGAGATTCGGCTGTGTGTTGATCTTCGGGCCTTAAATAAAGAGGTAATAGTTGACAAGTACCCTTTACCAAACATAGAGGAGTTGGTTTCTACATTAGATGGGGCATGCTAGACTGTCAAGAGCTTACTAGTTTCATTACACCAATGGGTGCATTCAAGTTCTTAAGAATGCCTTTTGGGCTGGTTTCAGCAGCCTCGGTATTCCAGAGAATTATGGAAGATTTGTTCAAAGGAATACCGGGGGTAAGGTGTTATCAGGATGATGTTCTCATTTCTGGTAAGAACGAGCAGGAACATGATGAGAGGGTTTGCCTTGTGTTGAAGAAAATGTTGGAAGTTGGTTTAACTCTGCGACAAAGCAAGTGCAAGTTTAGTGTCAATGAGCTAGATTATTTGGGCAACCACATCTCAAGGAAGGGCATTTCTCCAAAAAAGGATCTTGTAGAAACAATTGAGAAGTTGAAGGAACCGTGCTCAAAAGAAGAAGTTTCATCGTTTTTGGGCATGGCGGAATTTTACAATAAGTTTTTCAGAAATTTTGCAGATAAGACTGTTAATCTGAGGAAAATCATGTGCAAGAATGCTGTGTTTAATTGGACTGAGGAGTGTAGCAGGGAGTTTGATCAGGTGAAGATGGATCTGAGGAATGCACCAAATTTGCAGGCGTTTGTTCCTGGGGATCCGACCTTTAATGTAACGGATGCTAGCAGCAAGGGTCTGGGTGCTTTGTTGTTACAGGTGAGGAAGGACAAGGAGGTTCTGATAGCTTGTGCTTCGAGGTGTTTGAAGGGGGCGGAGTTGAATTACTCTGTCATAGAGAAAGAGGCACTAGGTATATATTGGGCTGTGAATAAATTCAGGAAGTTTGTGTGGGGTTCCTCCTTCACCGTCAGGTCTGATCACAAACCACTAAAGGAGGTCTTCGAAAAAAAGGGGCTAGACTCCATCTCGGCAAGAATTAGGCGATGGGTAATTTCGTTGCAGGAGTTATGTTCAAGTTTGAGTACATACCAGGTAAAACTAATGTCTCGGCAGATTGTCTGTCAAGGTTGGTGGAAGTGGTAGGGAATGGTGAGGAAGCCTTGGCTGACGATTTTGAGGGTGATTTAAAGGTGTGTGACGTTACCTTGGGGGCGGTGAAAGAAGATGATTGGAGAGAAGAGCTGGGCAAGGATGAGGAGTTGAAGGAGGTCATTAAATTGCTGGAAGGTGGTAGGTCTCGTTCTTTAAAGAAACCTTGATCTTTGATTGCTGATGAGTTGCCAGTGGTGGATGGCTTACTCATGGGAGGGACTAGGTTAGTTCCACCAGTTAATCTCAGAAGTATTCTGGTTGACATGTCTCATGAGGGACACTTGGGTATTTCAAAGACGAAAGGACGCATTAGAATGGACTTCTGGTGGCCTGGTATCGATTTGTTGGTGGAGCGCACTGTAAGAGATTGCTCTTCTTGTCAGGCAAGTGATAAAGTCTTGAGGATGAGGTCTTCTCCTATGGTTTGCAGAAGGTTGCCTAGGTCCCCTTGGGATGAAATTGCCGTGGATATTGTGGGGCCTTTACATGGTGAGCACCAAACTCCATTTATGTTGGTTCTATTGGATTTGTATTCTAGATGGGTTGAGGTTAGTTTGGTAAGGGAGATTACAAGCGAGTCTGTTATTTCTTTTTTGGAGTCTGTCTTTAAACGTGAGAGTTTTCCCAACTCCATTCTTTCTGACAACGGACCACAATTTTGTTCAGGGAAAGTTGAGGAGTACCTCAGTAAGTGTGGCATTGTTCACAAGAGAATTTCTTTGTATCACCCTGAGGCAAATGGTGCTTTGGAGAGACTCAACAAAACTTTGAAGGAAAGCATTCAATTGGCAAGGGCCAACAATTTGGACTGGAGAAAGGAGTTACAGAATAGAATTTCAGCATATCGATTCGCTCCTCACTCAACTACAGGAAAAACCCCGTTTGAACTTTTCAAGGGTAGAGCACCTAACACTTGCTTATGTCCTGCCTGGATGATTGCAGACAAAGGTGTAAAAAATAATGAGGTGGGGGCATGGAGAGAAAGGGAATTGGAACTACAGAGGAAAAGGAAAATATATGTGGATAGAAATAATTCAGCTAAGGATTCAAAGTTTGTGGTGGGGGAGATAGTGAAGATCAGGGCTCCTGTTGGCTGTCAAAACTGGTCGAAGTTTTCTGTTCCTAGAACCATTGTGAAAATTTTCAAAAATGCTGTAAAGACGGAGGATGGTCGTATCTGGAACAATAGTCGTGTTTCTCATTTTGGGGGTAAAGGGAAATATGATGATGTTGTTGCTGTTCCTGATCTGCACGCTAATTATCCTCGCAAGAGTGTGAGAGTATGCAGGCCTCCTGTTCACTTGCGAGATTATGTCTAGGTAGTTTCTTCTTTTATTTCTTTATCCTTCTGTTGCCTTCTTCATTGCTGGATGTGTAAACCTGTTTAATGTTTAAGAGGGAGAAGTGTGATGACTTGCCTTTCTAGATATTCTGGTTCCATGTTGGAACCTAGTGTTTAGAACCATATGTCACCAAGGTTCCCATGACTGGTAATTCCAGGATTGTCAGTTGTTAGCTGACTGTTGGCTGGGGCTGAATAAACTATACTTGCTTATCTAAACTACTTGGACTCTCTCAACATTATTACATCCCTTTTTCTCCCTCTCTCTCCCCATCTCACTCTCTCCATCTCTCTCTCTCTCTCTCTCTCTCTCTCTCTCTCTCTCTCTCTCTCTCTCTCTCTCTCTACCATTCTCTCGTTTTCTCTCTCTTTCTGTCCTTTGATGAGTGCATGACACACCATCTTATCTTGAATTTTGACTTTCAGGCTGTGGCTTACAGATTGTCAAGGGATAACCTGCCATGCCTCTTCCAAATAGTTGTTTTCTGTCCACACATGAATGTTAATTGTTGTAATTGTGTGACATCAGGCGAATGATTTTGCTCATGATTTTGGGAAGTTGATGTGCAATATAGTGGTCGGGGCGGCGGTCCTGAGGGTGGTGGCGTGGGTGTTGTGGTCCTCTTAGGTGCGCAAGCCGCATGATCGGTGGCTTCATGGCATCTGTTGTTCTTCAGATGTGACTCTGGGCTGGGCCCCTTTTTATGGTGCAGGTTGTCGCCCGACTTTACACCAGGTAAGAGCAGGTGTTAAATCCCTGCTGCTGACACACCTTATTGTCTGTTTTGTGATCTTATTGCAGATCTGGCTAGTCTTTGAGAATGTTGTGACGTGGAGTTGTTGCAGCTTTTTGCACGGGAACGCCTACTCTGCATCTCATTTGCGTTCGTTGCTGGTGTCATCTGTGGTGATGTTGTGAATGGGGCGATAAGTTTATCACCACTTTGGCTGAGATAAAGTACTGATAACTTGGCGATAAGTCCTTGAGAATATGCCCCAGAGAGTGTTGTGGAAAAGCACTCGCCTGACTGTGCCCATTGTGAACTAAGCGTATGCTGTGCATTATGGCAAAGCTACCTGTGGATAACAGATTGTTGGAATTAGGGATAGTGCCCACTTCTTCCTTGCCCTCCGATAGAGAGTATCTCAGAATGAGCTCTTTCTTTGTGATAGTGGCTTTAAGCTACTTGACCGAATGATGGTGGAGAGGCTTCTTAGTACCCTCCGCGTACTGACACCATTTCCATTTTCACTGGAAATGCTTATGTAGGGATATCATTTTAACACTAGAGTGGGGATATGATGAATGCTTTTCCCTCATCAACCCACGATGCAGGGTAATTTGGACTCATGCTTTATGATTCTATGTATCCTACTTCTTTAATTATTAGTTTTGTTAATGCTACACCGATTAAATTGGATGCATAGATTTGGCATCCCTCTAATTCCTTTATATTTATATACCCTTGTGTTGACGTGTCTCTATGTCCAGTTAGTTTTGGCTTTGTAATAAATGAACTAACTACATATAGTTGTCCATGGATTATTATGTAATAAGGAGAGTTATTGACTGTTTCGAAGCCATCCTGTGCTTTGGGCACCCCTCAACGTTTTTGCTGACTGGTACAGGTGGTTTCTGACTCTGACTGACCCTGGGCTCAGCCTAACCAGGCCCAGGGCCAGTGCTATGCTGAAGGAAACACTTAGAATACAGTGAAAACACCTACATACACAAGAGTAAACTTGGGTTAGGGTACCCCTATGATTGGCATGGCCTCCACTATAAGGCCCTAGTACATAAAAGGGCAGGGGGATTGGAACTACTTTTAAGTCACTAGTATATAATAGGGCATGGCAGTTTAACCCCTTCCCTGCTGGCCCGATTCCGCCCCCGTGCGGTAAACAAACGAACAGGGGCGGGTCATGACGAACCCCAGCCGTCATCAGCACACGAGCACCGTAGTGCATGACGGCTGGGGTTCGTCACCAGCATGGAAGGGGTTAAAGGCCAGCAGCCCTTTCTGAACTTGTATGTGTGTACTGCCAAAACCTGATGTCAGTTTAAAAGCAGCCCTGTGTTGTAGGACTGCTTTTAAAATGCAAATTGTACCCAAACTCGACTTTGGCGTTTGGGCACTTAAAAATTGATAAACTACAATTTATGGGCATATCAGGCACCCCTAGGGTCTCCCCTAGGTGTCCCAGGGGTTGAAGCCAGTCATTTATAAGGAGGATCCTTATAAAATGAGTTTTATATACCCTGGGTTAAGTGACATTGCACATTTCACTTCCCCCATTGTGAGAAAATGCTTCACAAAATAGACGTGTGTGCTAGGAGCACTGTGGAGGGGGCCTTGCAATATTTTTACATATTCAGAACCCCTAAATTCTTCCCTAGGTATTCCAGGGGTATGGGGTCCTGTAGATATAGGCATGGTGTGTATGAAATATGTTTGATAATCATGCTGAAACTAATAAAGAAATGTAAACGTAAAATATGTTTTTGTAAGCCCTGGTGATGGAAAAATGTCTTAAGTCACTTTTTCGATTGCAAATGTCCTGCCACATAGGTTAACATTTAACACCAAAAACAGGGTCTGGGCTTACTGGCAATAAGGACAAGCCTCACCAGAACAATGATAAACCAAGAGCAGTACCAATATTGCCACGTTATTTATGCGCTGGATCTCGGGTGATCACTCGAATAACTGAATTAAGCAGTAATTCTCAATGAACCATATTTCTGACTGAATCAGTTTTGTTTAATTTTTGATTTAGATGCATGTATCAATTCAATATGCAATTTTTTGTTTTTTGAGTAAGGAAACATTTAGTTCAACATAATTAATCACAATGAGCACAGATTTAGACAGATAACAATACGTAAAACAATATTTGGACAAAAAAACTTTCAATCACCATTCATACCACACAAAACATATCATCACTAGATATATTACAGTTATTTACAATCTATACAATGTCACAATTGAAAAATATACAAAGCATTGGAAATAAGCAAGTACACTATGTTGTTATTTTCTGAAATAATAAAGGATTCCTAATGCTGAATAGAAGAGGTCTACGCGTTTCGATAACCCCTGGTTGTGGGGAAATCTCATCAGGACCGTGTGCCTGCAAATGGAGAACGAGATAGAATCAGGTGGGGGGACAAAACCTCACAACGCTCCAGAGGGGAAAGAGAAAACTAATCATACCTCTCAGTGGCTGACTTTGCTTTTGTGGTTGTCACTGTGGGTACAAAAAGAGGTGGATTAAAGCCTCTGAAAAGAAAGCGCCAAGGGGCAATCATTCAATCTTAGCAAAAAACATTCACTCGTGTCTACTTACATCGTATTACACCTACTGCGGCTGTTAATTGAACTGGAGGGAAAATTCGGGTGGAAGCGGGAAGCTGGGGGGTGAGAGGAGATGGTTTTAAAAAAATTTCGGTGGAACTGCGCGATTCCAGTGTTTTGATCGATTTGACATTGAGACTTACTGTTGTTTGCTTAGCGCAGGGAGTCGACGGGTCTCTCAGTCTGTATTGAGCGAATCAATAGCGTGCTCCGGTCTCCTGTAAGTGAAAGGGAGCTGGTGTCAAGTAGCTAGATCGGTTGTGAAGATCGCCTCACTTGCGATATTTCTCTGACCTATGCAGGTGTTTACCTGTTAGCGTCGTGTCCGCTGTCTAGCTCGGGGGGTCTGCGCTCTTCGATCTCTGTTCATTAGTCCAGTGACCGGCGCCTTTCCAGTCGGTAAGTTTGCTCTCGCGTTCGGTTGTTTTTACTCACTTCCTGGTTACCCGGGGATTCTGGGGATTGTAGTTTTGTTCGCCCGTTGTCATGGAGACGGGCCGCATTTTAAGATTTAGTATGTGGGGCCGTGGTTCACGGTCTCTCTGGGAAACAGCAGTCTGAATCTCGGTCTTTTTAATTTTCATCAGCATTTTTACAGACGGTAGAGCTCGGAGAGTTCATTCAGGCCGTTTATTGAAGAGTTGAATTTGACTATCAGCATTGCTTCAGTGTGTGACAATTTTTCTTCCATGTCACCACCTCTGGGGTCTTTCTCCATTTTTGCAATTACTGTCCATCTTAATTCATCGACGGTGTGTTTGTGGATAACCCAGTGGTTCACTAGTGGTGCTGTTAGCACATTCTTTTTTATGCGTGATTTGTGCTGGGTAATGCGACATCTCACCTCCTGACTTGTTTTGCCAATGTAGAGTTTATCACAGGGGCATTTGATTCCGTATATGACGAACTTGGATTTACAATTTGTAAATTTTTCATGTTTCCACGATATCTGTTTATGTTGAAACAGATCTCCTTCCTCAGTACTAGCGCAGCAGATACAAGAGCCGCATCTGTGATGGCCTTGGATTGGTGGTAATCCAAGCATAGTGCTGATTGTTGGAATGCTCGCTTTAAGTGCTGCTCGAACTAGATGATTAGCCACACTTTGGTCCTTTTTGAAGGCAAATAATGGTTTGTCTTTTAGTGTCTCATCGATGTTTTCCACTAGGTGCCAGTTTTGTAGAATTGTTTTTTTGAAGTCATTTGAATTCGGACAGAATGTAGAGACACAAACCATCCTGTTTTGGGGTGATTTGACCTTATTTGTTAATAATGTATCTCGGGGGATCCACCAAACTCTTTTCATTGTTCTTCGGAGAAGTTTCATGGGATAGCCTCTTTGAGATAGTTTTTCAGTCAAGTTAGCAGCATGTAGCATATATTCGTCCTTAAAATAGCAATTTCTCTTGATCCGTAAGTACTGTGAAAATGGGAGATTCTCTTTCAAATTGCGCGGGTGGCTGCTGTTAAAGTGCAGTGCCTTGTTTCTGTCCGTCAATTTTTTATATAACGTTGTGACTAGACCATCATCTGTCGGATATACTTCGACATCGAGGAATGCCATTTTGATTTTGGAGTAGTTGATGGTAAATTTGATTTCCTCTGTTCTTGCATTTAACCAATGGTGGAATTCCTTCAATTCTTCTTCCGTCCCTTTCCACGTCATAAAAACATCGTCGATGTATCGACTCCAACTTGTGATTTTTTCTTTAAATGGGTTTGACTGGTACACAAACTTTTCTTCAGATAATGCCATAAAAAGTATGGCTAGCTCCGGTGCGAAGGGGCAACCCATGGCTACCCCGCTTGTTTGAAAAAAGAATTCTCCGTTGAAATTGAAGAAATTCTTCTTTAATGCCAATGTGGCTAATTGTAAAATGAATTCCGTTGGTACTCTGGTAGGTCTAGGTCGTTGGTCTAAGTAGAACTGAATGGCATCCAGCCCATCACTCTGGGGGATCTGGGTATACAGTGAGCATACATCCATAGTGACTAGGAAGTCTTCGTTTTGGTTGAATGGAATGGTTGGAAGTTTATTCATAAAATCAGTCGTGTCTCGAAGAAAGGATTTGACTTCTGTCATAAAAGGTTTCAAGAAAAAATCTACAAACTTAGACACTGGTTCGAATAGTGACTCGCATCCGGAGACAATTGGTCTACCGGGGGGATTTTTTTCATCTTTGTGGATCTTTGGTAAGACATAAAATAACGGTGTTCGTGGGGTGTTGCATTTCAAATATTCAAATTCTTTCTTGCCAATTATTCCTTCAGCTAAACCTTTTTCCAGAATTGGGTTGAGTTGTTGTTGTAATTCTGTAGTAGGATTCTTGTTTATTTTCCTATAGCATTTGGCATTATCAAGTTGGCTCATTACTTCCTTCTTATAGTTTTCAATGTCCCAGATGACAATGGCTCCTCCCTTGTCCGCCTGTTTTATTACGATTGAAGTGTCTTTTTTGAGATTTTCCAAAGCCCGTTTCTCATCATACGAGATGTTAAATTTGGTCCAATTTTTTCCTTCTTCCATTTTACTTATTGCTGATATGATTGTTTTTTCAAACGTGATAGTTTCTTTAGCAATTTTGTTTGCTGGTGGACAAAATTTAGATTTTCTCTTCAATCCGGTAACCTCTAATGGTAGGTTCACTGAACAAAATTGCTAAAGAAACTATCACGTTTGAAAAAACAATCATATCAGCAATAAGTAAAATGGAAGAAGGAAAAAATTGGACCAAATTTAACATCTCGTATGATGAGAAACGGGCTTTGGAAAATCTCAAAAAAGACACTTCAATCGTAATAAAACAGGCGGACAAGGGAGGAGCCATTGTCATCTGGGACATTGAAAACTATAAGAAGGAAGTAATGAGCCAACTTGATAATGCCAAATGCTATAGGAAAATAAACAAGAATCCTACTACAGAATTACAACAACAACTCAACCCAATTCTGGAAAAAGGTTTAGCTGAAGGAATAATTGGCAAGAAAGAATTTGAATATTTGAAATGCAACACCCCACGAACACCGTTATTTTATGTCTTACCAAAGATCCACAAAGATGAAAAAAATCCCCCCGGTAGACCAATTGTCTCCGGATGCGAGTCACTATTCGAACCAGTGTCTAAGTTTGTAGATTTTTTCTTGAAACCTTTTATGACAGAAGTCAAATCCTTTCTTCGAGACACGACTGATTTTATGAATAAACTTCCAACCATTCCATTCAACCAAAACGAAGACTTCCTAGTCACTATGGATATATGCTCACTGTATACCCAGATCCCCCAGAGTGATGGGCTGGATGCCATTCAGTTCTACTTAGACCAACGACCTAGACCTACCAGAGTACCAACGGAATTCATTTTACAATTAGCCACATTGGCATTAAAGAAGAATTTCTTCAATTTCAACGGAGAATTCTTTTTTCAAACAAGCGGGGTAGCCATGGGTTGCCCCTTCGCACCGGAGCTAGCCATACTTTTTATGGCATTATTTGAAGAAAAGTTTGTGTACCAGTCAAACCCATTTAAAGAAAAAATCACAAGTTGGAGTCGATACATCGACGATGTTTTTATGACGTGGAAAGGGACGGAAGAAGAATTGAAGGAATTCCACCATTGGTTAAATGCAAGAACAGAGGAAATCAAATTTACCATCAACTACTCCAAAATCAAAATGGCATTCCTCGATGTCGAAGTATATCCGACAGATGATGGTCTAGTCACAACGTTATATAAAAAATTGACGGACAGAAACAAGGCACTGCACTTTAACAGCAGCCACCCGCGCAATTTGAAAGAGAATCTCCCATTTTCACAGTACTTACGGATCAAGAGAAATTGCTATTTTAAGGACGAATATATGCTACATGCTGCTAACTTGACTGAAAAACTATCTCAAAGAGGCTATCCCATGAAACTTCTCCGAAGAACAATGAAAAGAGTTTGGTGGATCCCCCGAGATACATTATTAACAAATAAGGTCAAATCACCCCAAAACAGGATGGTTTGTGTCTCTACATTCTGTTCGAATTCAAATGACTTCAAAAAAACAATTCTACAAAACTGGCACCTAGTGGAAAACATCGATGAGACACTAAAAGACAAACCATTATTTGCCTTCAAAAAGGACCAAAGTGTGGCTAATCATCTAGTTCGAGCAGCACTTAAACCGAGCATTCCAACAATCAGCACTATGCTTGGATTACCACCAATCCAAGGCCATCACAGATGCGGCTCTTGTATCTGCTGCGCTAGTACTGAGGAAGGAGATCTGTTTCAACATAAACAGATATCGTGGAAACATGAAAAATTTACAAATTGTAAATCCAAGTTCGTCATATACGGAATCAAATGCCCCTGTGATAAACTCTACATTGGCAAAACAAGTCAGGAGGTGAGATGTCGCATTACCCAGCACAAATCACGCATAAAAAAGAATGTGCTAACAGCACCACTAGTGAACCACTGGGTTATCCACAAACACACCGTCGATGAATTAAGATGGACAGTAATTGCAAAAATGGAGAAAGACCCCAGAGGTGGTGACATGGAAGAAAAATTGTCACACACTGAAGCAATGCTGATAGTCAAATTCAACTCTTCAATAAACGGCCTGAATGAACTCTCCGAGCTCTACCGTCTGTAAAAATGCTGATGAAAATTAAAAAGACCGAGATTCAGACTGCTGTTTCCCAGAGAGACCGTGAACCACGGCCCCACATACTAAATCTTAAAATGCGGCCCGTCTCCATGACAACGGGCGAACAAAACTACAATCCCCAGAATCCCCGGGTAACCAGGAAGTGAGTAAAAACAACCGAACGCGAGAGCAAACTTACCGACTGGAAAGGCGCCGGTCACTGGACTAATGAACAGAGATCGAAGAGCGCAGACCCCCCGAGCTAGACAGCGGACACGACGCTAACAGGTAAACACCTGCATAGGTCAGAGAAATATCGCAAGTGAGGCGATCTTCACAACCGATCTAGCTACTTGACACCAGCTCCCTTTCACTTACAGGAGACCGGAGCACGCTATTGATTCGCTCAATACAGACTGAGAGACCCGTCGACTCCCTGCGCTAAGCAAACAACAGTAAGTCTCAATGTCAAATCGATCAAAACACTGGAATCGCGCAGTTCCACCGAAATTTTTTTAAAACCATCTCCTCTCACCCCCCAGCTTCCCGCTTCCACCCGAATTTTCCCTCCAGTTCAATTAACAGCCGCAGTAGGTGTAATACGATGTAAGTAGACACGAGTGAATGTTTTTTGCTAAGATTGAATGATTGCCCCTTGGCGCTTTCTTTTCAGAGGCTTTAATCCACCTCTTTTTGTACCCACAGTGACAACCACAAAAGCAAAGTCAGCCACTGAGAGGTATGATTAGTTTTCTCTTTCCCCTCTGGAGCGTTGTGAGGTTTTGTCCCCCCACCTGATTCTATCTCGTTCTCCATTTGCAGGCACACGGTCCTGATGAGATTTCCCCACAACCAGGGGTTATCGAAACGCGTAGACCTCTTCTATTCAGCATTAGGAATCCTTTATTATTTCAGAAAATAACAACATAGTGTACTTGCTTATTTCCAATGCTTTGTATATTTTTCAATTGTGACATTGTATAGATTGTAAATAACTGTAATATATCTAGTGATGATATGTTTTGTGTGGTATGAATGGTGATTGAAAGTTTTTTTGTCCAAATATTGTTTTACGTATTGTTATCTGTCTAAATCTGTGCTCATTGTGATTAATTATGTTGAACTAAATGTTTCCTTACTCAAAAAACAAAAAATTGCATATTGAATTGATACATGCATCTAAATCAAAAATTAAACAAAACTGATTCAGTCAGAAATATGGTTCATTGAGAATTACTGCTTAATTCAGTTATTCGAGTGATCACCCGAGATCCAGCGCATAAATAACGTGGCAATATTGGTACTGCTCTTGGTTTATCATCACATAGGTTAACATGGCAGGAAGTTATTAACTAATAATCCCCGCTAGGAGAATCATAAACATGATGTTCAAAGACTTCCTGGAATGGTATTGAAAAAATCCAACAATATGGCATTGTTGAATTTCTCCTAAAGTGTACACATAAGAAGTTATAAGACTTTCTTGTCTGTATGCCAACATTCAGGCTTACAGTTGTCTGTCCTGATTGGTCAGAGTTAAGTGGATTAGTCAGGCTCCTTTGATGAGGTTATAAATAGCCCCTGGGGTTAGCCAGATCTTCTTGGAGGGCAGGGTTCTGCTACATATGAGTGCCAGAGCAGCGGGAGGGGGTCATAAACTATATTCTTCAATGGAAGGAGGGGACAGGCAAAACAAGTCTGTTTCAATTTACACCTCTCCTATTTGAACCCATCCAGATGGTAGGAATAAGGATGGAGTGAGCAGAGGCAAGGGGGAGAGACTATGGAGACTAGCAATCCTGGGGATTTGTTTAGCCAGCTCTCCCCTCCCTGATGGAAAATCAGCCATTATGAATTTTTGAGAAATTGTGCTATATGGGACAAAATAGTGCCACACTTTGGAGGATGTGGTAGTAATGCCCTGGGGTGTTGCCCTTCACCTCATTGGAAAGGATTGCCCACCTGATTGACCCAAAGAAACTGGAATAAGTATCTGATAGGTACAGAGCCTCTCAGATATGCTGCTTGAGACTTAAGAGAGAAGAAGGGTCCATAATGAGGAGTTTTATTGGCACCGCCCAGGCCCTGCATTCTGAAGATTGCGCCTGCTACACAATCAGAACTAAAGCCCTGTGGACCTAACTTGCTTTAAAGGGACTAAAGAAGGGACTCGCTGCAAGCTACAGGGTAACAGAGCTCACCTGGAACATCACCACCAAGACACCTGACCCTCGAGCACTACCAGTGGATTTGTAAGGGTTTTGTCCACGTGGATTGTGGGAACTGAATTCCTAAACTTTCAAGGACCATCTTGGAGCTTCCAGACACTTGGCGTAAGTTTTGGACGCTTTGGTACCCTTAGGGGAATTTCAGGAAGAAGTTCTAGAAGTTTGAAGAAGTTTGGAGCAACTTTGGAAAAAACTCCATAAGTAGACTGACTCAACCTTGCCAGCCAAACCAGGGACCCTCAACCGCTAGCGAGCCCGCTGTCCAGTTTCATCCCGCTGAAAAACTCCCAAGGTCCAGCTTCCAGAGTTCGAACAGGAGTAGGCAGACAACCTCACCAGTGAACCCTCACCAGCCTGGTGAAGAGAACGGAGGGACCCCACACAAAAAAGCTCCATAAAAGTTTCTAAGTCCGAAAATAGAAAAAGTGACCAGGACCAACCGCGAGAGCCAAGCCGCCACCTTCAACCGCGAGGCGGCCTGGACCCCTAGTTCGTCCCGCTGGAAAGCCCCGGAAGCCGGATTTCCATAAGTTTGACTGGAAGCTCGTAGCAAGGCAAGCTGGTGAACCCTCAGTGAATCTGAACTGCTTGACAGCTTCGAGGGACCTCGGGAAGAAAAGCTCCAGAAGCGTTTCTAAGTCAGAAGGTAAAAACTTTGACCGAGTCCTACTGCGAGGGGTAATCACATAGGGCTCAATAATGATTAGCCTGAAACTTTGACTTTGACCTAGTCTAACGTGACCAGAGGCTCAGTTACTAAATATCGAGGGACATAATATAGAATGCCCAAAATATCGACTCCAAAATATCGAAGTACAGAATATAGAATCCCTATCTACAAACAGGTAAGTACTAAAATATCGAATCCAAAATATAAAATGCTAAAATATAGTTAACTAAAATATAGAATTGTTTTAATGTATTAAAAATAATATAAAAGTAATTAAATATTAAAAACAATTAAATAAAACATACTTAAAATAATGTAAAAAAGATTAAAATGTAAAAAAATGAATGTCATAGAAAAAAAAGTAGAGATTTTGTTGGATAGTGAGAGTGTAAAAATTACTATTCCCACTCTAGTGAGTGCAACAGTAGGGAAAACTTTGGATAGCGTAGGGGTAAAAATTACTATTCCCACTCCAAAGACAGCAACAGTAGAAAAAGTGTTGGATAGCGGGAGGGTAAAAATTACTATTCCCACTCCAGTGAGTGCAACAGAAGGGAAAGCGTTGGATAGCGTACGGGTAAAAATTACTATTCCCACTCCAGAGAGTGCAACAGTAGGGAAAACGTTGGATAGCGTTGGGGTAAAAATTACTATTCCCACTCCAGAGAGTGCAACAGTAGGGAAAGCGTTGGATAGCAGGAGGGTAAAAATTACTATTCCCACTCCAGTGAGTGCAACAGTAGGGAAAGCGTTGGATAGCGTAAGGGTAAAAATTACTATTCCCTCTCCAGTGGGTGCAACAGTAGGGAAAACATTGGATAGCGTAGGGGTAAAAATTACTATTCCCACTCCAAAGAGTGCAACAGTAGGGCAAGCGTGTATAGCGGAAGGGTAAAAGTTACAATTTCCACTCAAGTGAGTGCAACAGTAGGGTAAGTGTTGTATATTGGGAGGTTAAAAATTACTATTCCCACTCCAGTGAGTGCAACAGTAGGGAAAGCATTGGATAGCGGGAGGGTAAAAATTACCATTCCCACTCCATTAAGTGCAACAGTAGGAAAAACATTGGATAGCGTAGGGGTAAACATTACAATCCCCACTCCTGAGAGTGCAACTGTAGGGAAAGTAATGATTTAATGTTGAATGAAGATTAAACTATGTATCAATACCAATAAAAAATGTATTAATTACAAAGAATTACCAATTATTAAAACCTAATTACCAATTAAACAAATGAATGACCAATTAATAAAAAATAATTACCAATTAATAATTAATTATCAATTATTTATCAATACATATAAATACAAATAAATATTTACTTTATTACAATTAAATGACTTCCCACCCTATTCCCCTATAAACCTACAACCTGCTCCTCCAAATAATAAATAATACAATTAACATAATTATCAATTAATCAATTAATACAAATTAATTACCAAGTCATAAAAATTAATTACTAATTAATATAAATTAATTACCAATTATTAATTAATTATCAAGCAATTAATTATCAATACATATAAATAAAAATAAATATTAACTGTATTACAATTAAATGACTTCCCACCCTATTCCGCTATAAACCCACAACCCGCTCCAAATAAATAATACAATTAACATAATTATCAATTAAACAATTAATAGAAATTAATCATCAATCAATACCAATTAATAAAAAGTAATTGCTGATTAATAATTAATTATCAATCAAATAATTATCAATACATATAAATACAAATTAATATTTAATTTACTATCAGTAAATTACTCCCCACCCTATTCCCCTATAAACCCACAACCGCTATGGAATTAAATTACGCAAAAATTACATTACATAACATTCATTACTTTAAAAAAATAAAACATACATTACAAATTAAAACATAATTTTAACACATATACCACCATACATAACACAAAAAAAAAATCGATATTACGGAAATCGATATTTCCTACCCCAAATTCGATATTCTGACTAACTATATTTTGGTAATTCAATATTCTGTCCTATCTATATTTTGGAGTCGATATTCTGTCCTGTCTATATTTTGGATTCTATATTTTGGATGTTCACCATGACCGGATGTCCCAATAGGCACTATAGGTTTCTTTGTGCTATATAGTGCTAAATCTTTAAACATTCATATCTCTGTTTCCTAAGCTTGGATTTTTTTTTTACTTCTGTATCATTTTGAAGATTTTTCCTATTTTTATAAATTGGTGTTAAATTTTTATTGTATGTTGTGTCTTAATTATTTACTGAATTGGTGTTTTTAAATGCTTTACATACTTGTTTTTGATGTTAAGCCTGCCTGCTCGCAGCCAAGCAACTAAGGGTTAAGCATGGGAATAATTTTTTAATGTTGTTTGGTATTATACTACATTCTTTTCATTTGATATAATCCAGCTTACACAGTAAATATATTGAATATATGTTAACAATGAGGTTTGTAGGCTTACCTCTTGGATGGATATGTATACTTTATTGTTACTTGTGTTATTTTGTTGTACCGCATCTACACTTTTCTCGCACATCCGCTTATGAGTTAAGATTTGGACTGCCTGCTCACATCATCCCAGAGAATCAAAGGTGCTTGGGTGCACCCACTTTGTGTGTGCTTTTAAGGGGCCATGGGCTTTCTTTCATTTGCCCACTGTGGGGAACCCAGGATGACCAATATAATAGGTTCTTTCTTCTTAGTCTCAAGAACACACAACACCTTAGGGGCAAAAACGTACTATCTAAGATAACCATAACCATATATGCAAGTTGCACATCACAGTGTATGAAAATATAAAGGTCGTGATACAATAATCAGATATCTCCACATCGTCACTACAAAGTTTGGCACCCTGCAGGTTCTAATCCGTTTACACTGCGAGATACATTAGAGCTGATACCATGCTTGCTATCAGAGCTGACAATGAGAACATTAGCTCATCTTCCTCCACTCATTCCAACTCCCCACCCCTCTCAAGTGATTAAATTAGACAGAATAAACCAAGGTAGTGAGAACTATAACCAGAAACAAATGCCACAGTCCAAATGCCCAGGACCAAATTACTTTGAAGGATCAAACCCACAGCAAACACTGTGGTAACCACTCTCACTTGATTGAGTCACTCTCTGTCAACCAATACAGATACATGAAAAGCAATACACTAAGCGACTCTCCACACAACCCCTCCACAGCACAGGTATAATTCACAAGAGAGGTGTGGTTACTCCCTTGAACCTCATTCCATACTGTCTAGAACACAAATGTCTTACCTAGTCTCCAAAATGAACTGCCTGACATCAAACTGAACCAGACCACCTGCATGTGATGTTGCAAAGTCTGTACATCACAATCTTTTTTTTCTCTCCCACATATACTCTTCTTCCATGACTGCTCTTCTGCGCTCCCCTGAAACCTCATACCACACAGATACGCCTCAAGAGACCCACATGCACACCAACCATGTTTCAGAGCATTCCTCCTTGCATATTTCTATTAACACGTCTCACACGCACAAGTCTTACACACACACAAAAAATGATTGATCAGATATCTCGCAATACAGCCTGTTACAACAATCTCTGGAGCAGACAGACATCCTAAACACTGCAGCTCTGGATTTCATGTGCTAAAGCATACAAAGAAAGGCAGGCACCAGAGCTTTAAGTGAGTTGAAAAAAACTGAATGGTCTTTCGAAGGGGCGTGGTCAATATAATTAAGGGTATGGCTTAAAAACACGTAAGAAAAATGTTGGTGCTTAGCACAGTGTGCCGTTCGACTTGTATTTTTCTGTTTCTGTCAATGCATCTAGATATATGATACAATAAGTAACATCATGCCTACGAAAAGTCAGGACTATTGGCTTTGTCGATAGTTGTTAGTTGCATAATCTAAATAAGCAGCAACTATGGCTTCTATATAATATTGGAAACGCTTCCACTTAAAGCCCTGCTGACACCACAATGTTGCTGCTCCTGAGTTTCAAAAAGGGAAGTGAAATCCAGAGAGAAAAGTACTCTCTTTAATGGATTTTCCTTCCCCTAAAATGCTCACCTGTCATGGCGTCATGCCGTAACTTCTCCAACAGTGAGAAGGGAGCAGTGTGAGCAGCGCACATCATGTGCCGGCTGTCACTGCAGTCCAGAAAAAAACAGACCGCCTGTGCCAGGGCACAAAACAGAGCCTGATAGAGACCCGTTTCCAGGCCCCCTTTAAAAAACTGCCTGTGCTCAGCAGCACCAGTGAGACCCTGCCCACTTAGAGGCCTGGCATGCACTAATATGCAGAGTCTCATTGTGCAGATTTATTCTGTGCCATATTTCTCTTTCTGCTCAGCACTACATGTCTGAAGATTAAAAATTAGGACACAGATATCGGAGACAGAAAAAAGGCGAGTTGCAAAGAGGCTCAGCAGAAATAGTCTGGACATTTGTTTTTGTCTCGGTTTGCATACGTTAATTCGGTAAAACCAGACCTATTATCTGTATCACAGTTTTTTTGTAATTGTATCCTATTTTTGTTTTGTAAGAGGCTTTTATAGCACACTATAGTTTCTTTCAATTTATGGCTGGCATTGCCTTTCCTTTAATATTTGGACTTAGCTAATTCTTTGTCAGTGTTCATTGTCAAACCAAGCGCTTGACCCCTGCCTAGGCAAAGGTTTCTGTCATTTTTCGTGGTGGCTTTTTGGCAATAATTCAGCGGTGCATCTCCTTCAGCATTTCAAAGACTGTAATTTTCTTACCAGTAAATGTTTAAGGAGATCTGACAGCTAGCATTTACATCAATTAGGGCATCAGGCGACTATTTAAAATAAGCTAAAGAGGTGTACTTTAAACTGATGTGTCTTCATAATAAATCAGCACATCTGTTTATTAATCTGGGGATTACGAAATAGTGTGTAGCAAAACATAACCATGCACGAGTATCCTTGTGCTAACTGGAAAATGAGGGAAATTGAGAAAAATATTTTCCATTTGGAATACAACGAGGAGCTAATTGCAGTAACAGAATGCATACCTGAAAAACCTGGTAAAGACAGTCACAGCACTTGAGCCTCTTGGCTGAGACTGACTTTGATGTATGACAAAGGTGTGAAACACTTGCATATCTTACTGTATAGCCTAAATTAAGTGGTTTTTTTTATGGAGTCCGGTGAGATATCAGCCTAATTCCTTTGTCACCGTTACTCAAGCACAAGCTCGTTCAGCAAAAAATAAAAAATGTATTCCTATGATTGTTCTGCGTCTGCTGGCTTGTTCTGCACCTTCTCCTCATGTGGATAATGTATGCGGTTGCCTAACTTGCTTCTGCGTGCGTACGGCTCCTGCATATTTAAAGGCTGGGAATTCGGGGATTAACTGTCGTGCTCTCGCTTTTTGTTCAGGTCACGCAGAGAGGCTGTGAGCCCACGTAATAAACTTTGTTTTATCTTCCAGAGTTCTGTTCATTGTGCTTATCTATCTATCTATCTATCTATCTATCTATCTATCTATCTATCTATCTATCTATCTATCTATCTATCTATCTATCTATCTATCTATCTATCTATCTATCTATCTATCTATCTATCTATCTATCTTCACCCCACTCAATCCAACCCACTCTACCCCAATCCAATCCCCCTCAATGCCCTCCAACCGACTCCATCCTATTCCATCACACTCCACTCCACTCTATGCCACTTCACTCTTCGACACTGCACTGTATGACAGACTCTGCCTATGAACCACTGAACTCCACTTCTGCTACTCCACTCTACGACAACAAACCTAGTCAACGACATTCTACTCCCACCACTCCATTCTAGGACTCTCCACACCACTAACTTTTAGCCATGCTGAACAGCAGCCACATTGGTGTACAACATGGCTAAAGCACAGTGGCAAAGCCAAAAGCTCCAGTATAGAAGAGACCTATTGGCTTTCACAGTGCTTGTCTCATGTTGCAGCGCGCCTGCCCTTAATTCCGCCATTAGGTAGGGTGCCTTCATATTGTTACATTTAGAAGCCATGAGCATTCATGACAAGGAGAAGGGAGCCTAGCGAGGAGCGCCTGGGGCACGCTTTATTTGTGGCTCCGGTGGGGTGTCAGTGTCGGAAGAGCGCAATGCTCCGCTTGTGGGGAAAGGGAAAAGTTTGGTGATGGTGGGGGCTTTAAACTGACCCTGTGTGTACACTTTTCTACAACGTTCTCGTGACCTAAATAGCCACACTGTGGAAAGGATTCTGGAGAATTATTACTGGGCTGAGAAATGTTTTACTTGGAAATGGTGTTTCAGAAGTAAATACCTCCGGTTAATGAGAAACAACTTTAACTTCAACTCTTAAGGAGATCCAGGCATTTGGCTCCTTATCGCATGTGCAACACGAGTGCACTACTGACAGTGCGTGCTCTCACCACTCCACTTGGGGGCGTGGTGCGTGCGTGTCAATTCTTGGTGCACGAGTGTGGCTGGAGTTTTGGTTTTCATATGGCGGGCCCCGTGGCTAGCAGATTAATCAGTGCACGACTGTCTCTGTGCACAATTACCACTTTGTGCCATTTAGAACTGCTTGCAGTCCGACTGTGGAGTGAGACGGTGTGGGCAGCCGTTGACACTATTGTCTGGGGTCGGAGTGGTGGAACAGAGCATTTCCTCTGAGCATGAGCATCTATTGGAAATGAAAATAAAAACCCTTGTGCTAACTTGGGCAGCATGTAGTTCACTGGCACACTTCAGTGTAGAATTAGTGATGGATTTAATCCTGTAGGCCACCTCCCTACTCCAATATAAAATCGAGTGCTGCATAGTGCGTTTTGTACGGAAGGACGTTGGGTGCCACTGCCATTAATTGGGGCTGAGCAGGAAGACAGTCCAGCTGCAGACGGGACATATATGCCGTGAAATAACGCATCTACGTCACGAGAGAAGGGGCATTTGGATCTCATCCAAGAACCAGCGTTGGGTCCAGGTGGAAGGCAGGAAGCATCGAGTGAGTGGCGGATAACATGTGCAAAGAGACAAGACCCCAAACTCCTTTCTCAACTGCAGATGTAAGGGTGACAGTACGTGATGCAAAAAGATTTTGCTCCATATTCCTGGTGCACGGCCTGAGAAGGATTGTGCTCGAGCATGTGAGTGAGAACTGCCCTGGAAGAACGGGAAATATCAGTTGGGCAATCTTCTGTTGCCGGCGGGCGGGGGTGAAGGGAGGACTGGAGGGGGTGAAGGGGGGTCAGGGTGTTTGCAAGTTAGTGGAAGCCGGAGGCCGCCAAATCCCTGCCAGGGGCCTCCACGCCCACAAATATGTATTGTATCCGGCTCCTCGTGGCGGCCCCTGGGGTTTTGCGGCCCTGTGCAGGTGCACAGCTTGCACATGCCTAAGGCCGGCCCTGCTATCTATCTATCTATCTATCTATCTATCTATCTATCTATCTATCTATCTATCTATCTATCTATCTATCTATCTATCTATCTATCTATCTATCTATCTATCTATCTATCTATCTATCTATCTATCTATCTATCTATCTATCTATCTATCTATCTATCTATCTATCTATCTATCTATCTATCTATCTATCTATCTATCTATCTATCCATCCATCCATCTGTTGTTCTGTCTGCATCCGTTGAACGGTCTGCTGAAATGTCTATCCACGGCCTTAATTTCTGTCTGTGGATAGCAGTTTTTTTCTGATTTTCTTTATTCATATCACTTTCTTACATATAAACGAAAATTAAAATTTTGGCCATCTACAAATATATCTCACTGCTATACATGTGGTTTCCCTGTTTTGAAAAATGAAAGAAAAATCTCTTGGCTTTTTATGCATATGATAAAAAACAAAGATTATAGGGATGTTAGCTTTAGGCTGACATTTCACTCAAACAAAACCAGAGAAGTTCAGCAGTTATAGTTAACTTTGCTGACTAGAACTCACGCCCCCACAATGCACTGCTTATGACCTCATATATTACTTCACTCATGGAATGGTCAGTGAGATCACTCATGACATCACTGATGAAAATGGCATCACTGATGACATCATCTAACAACTGTGAGTGTTTTAAAAATGTTTTAGTATTAAATATATATGCACCAAGGTGTATTGATGAATCAGTGGGTGTTTGAGTACTTGTATGGATAATTCAGTGGGTGCGTGACTGAATGTATAAGTGAGTGATTAGGTGTCTTAGTGAATATATGGGTGAGTGACTTGTCAGAATGCATTTATTTTTAAAGTGTTTTTAACCATTGCGTTGGATAATTTTGGTGCTCACCTCACGCCTTCCAGCCTTAATCACTGCCATTGACCCCGGTCACGACTTGTGCCGCTTGAACGGAGGGTCAGTCTTGGCACCATTCCACTTCCGACTGCACTACCGGAAGTAGTAAACTAGCATTCTAGTCTTTCTTGCCCAACTCCTATTTAATCAGGAGAAGGGCGCGGACGCGTGCAGCGGAGCCTCTGATCTCTAGGTCCACGCTGTGTTTCGGTCTTTAAATTGGTAATGCCTGCACGCAATAGAGCAAATTGAAACTTTGTTCATTTATTTTTAAATTGTTTTTAACCCTTGCGTCGTATAATTTTGTTGCTCACCTCACGCCTTCCAGCCTTAATCACTGCCATTGATCCCGGTCCATCACGGCTTGTGACGCTTGAACGGAGGGTCGGTCTTGGCACTATTCCACTTCCGACTGCAATACCAGTAGTAGTAAACTAGCATTCTAGTCCTTCTAGCCAAACTCCTATTATGCAGGAGAAGGGCGCGGACGCGCGCAGCGGTGCACCGGCGGTCCGCCGGCGGCGCGCCTAAGGCGTGCCAAAGGCAAGCCGTCTGCGCCCATCATCCTCCGAACGCCGCCAGACGCCAGGACCTCTACACCTTTTTGATTTTAATAATTTACTTTGTTTTTACTACTTTTATAGACTAGAAAAATGAACAGTCTCAGATATTCCAGTAAGAAATAAAAAATCTAAACAACCCCCTCAAGGAACCCACGGAGGCCCTAGCAGCTGAAATAGGCAGGTTCCCTGAAATCTCCCGGTTAGTCCAACCTCCTGACAAGATTAAGACTTTCACATTTCCCAGTTCAGACTTGTCTAGCACATGTAAGGCTGCCAAACAACTTAAGGCCATATTCTTTAATGCCCGTTCAATTCCCAAACATGTATTAGAAATCTGGAGTCTCCTCGATTCAGAAGCCCCGGACATTTGCTTTGTTTCTGAGACCTGGCTGCATGAGAATGCCTCTCCTGATATATATACCGCCTTCCCATCTGAGTATAAAATTGCACGGTTTGATAGGAAAGATACCAGAGGGGGGAACTGCTAATTGCTACTACCCAAAATGTAAATATTACCAGTCTGGAAAATCTTGTTTTTAACCAAACAGAAATCAGTGTTTTCAAGATCAGGGGATCCTCAAATAAGGTCTTGAGAGGAGCTCTAGTAAACCGTCCCCCAGGCGCCAAAGGTGATTTTGCAAATAAGTTGCTTAAGATCATAGCACCACATGTTCTAGCTTCCGACAACTTTCTCCTAATAGGTGATTTTAACTATCATGTGGAAATAGAATCGAATCCGGACACTGAAAAATTGATTTCCAACATGAACACTCTTGGCCTCGTCCAGATGGTCGTAGGCCCCACACATCGGGCTGGCCACACCATAGACCTACTTTTTTAAAACTCCCTTGACACAACGGCTGACCCTCCCATTCCATTATTATGGACAGATCATTACTTATTGAAAATCACCATTCCCATTACCACAGCTAAACTGGTCCTGGCAAATGAACTTACATTACGCAGGCCCATGCGAAAAATCACATTACCACTATTTTCAAAAAATGTCCATCCCGACTTGGTAATCCCCACTATGAGTGTAAGTACAGCAGCACAACACCTTGACAATGCCATAGAGATAGCACTGGATAAAATCGCCCCTCAGAGTAAAGTAAAGTGTAAGATCAGAAGTGCCGCCTGGTTTACAGAGCAACTAAAAACTACCAAATCCCTATGTAGAATTGCTGAAAAAAAGTGGCGGAAAAGCAAAGACCAAGCTGACCGCAAAGCATATAAAATACTGCACTCCGGTTATATGGGTGACATAAAGGCGACAAAAAAAACATTCCTTACCGAACGAATAAACAAAGCTGAAAATTCCTCTAAAAAACCAAATCTTGAATGAATTTACCACCTCTAGTAATCTTTCAATAATACCAAATTCCCAAGAGTGGACTGACGCGCTCTCGAAATTCTTTGAGGAAAAAAACACAGTTATCCATCTTTCCTTCCCACCCCATCAAAACGCACCCTGAAGCTCTGCCAAACCAGCCACATATTCTGAACGAATTTGTAAAATGCGACAGCACGGTGACCATTTCAGTCGGGCTGAAGCTAAAGTCTGGTTCCCCCACTGATATTATTTCCCCCAAACTCTTCTCCATGCTTGCCCCAGCATTGGTGGAGCATCTGACCAGCCTTTTCAATAAGTCACTCTCAGAGGCAGATTTCCCCGCAGTATGGAAAGCAGCAAGAGTTAAACCAATCTTAAGAAACCCACAGCCGATCCAAACAATCTTTTAAATTACCGGCCTATTTCTTTAATCCCATATTTTGGGAAAATGCTTGAATCCTTTTTTAATAAACAACTTGTAAACCATCTCGAAAGCCACGGACTCCTAGACGCTTCACAATCCGGCTTTAGGGCCTCACACAGTACGGAAACAGCATTGGTCGAGGTTGTTGACAATATAAGACTGGCCTTATATAAACATCAATCAGTCATCCTTGTCCTGCTCGACCTGTCTGCGGCCTTTGACACCATTTCCCACTGCATCCTAATACAACGGCTTTGGGAGATTGGGGTCAGAGGAAATGCCCTAAAAGTTTTCCAGCTACTTATCTGACCGTGGAACAGCTGTCCAGATTGACAAGAACATCGCACGTGAAAGACCTGTCAAGATGGGGGTGCCGCAGGGCTCCATTCTGAGCCCAACACTTTTTAATGGTTATATCACACCATTGGCCAGAGTGATTAGAGCATACGGCTTTGATGTTCTGTCTGATGCCGATGATACCCAGATTCTAATAACATTGGGTCCCGACCCTAATGAAACCAAACAGCGTTTCAAAAACTGCTTTACACATGTTGAGAAAAGGATGAGCGCGAACTACCTTCAATTAAATGGCAGCAAGTCTAAAATCATGCTTTTTGGCAAAGCTGTAGAATACTGGACCCACGACTGGTGGCCAACCAAGTTAGGTTTCTGTTCAATGCCTAAGAAGTCAGTTCGAAATCTGGGTTTTAACATGGATAACCAATTATCCATGAAAAACTAAATCAATCATATAGTGAGCACCTGCTTTGGAATAATGCGCAGCTTGAGAAAGGTCTTTAAGTGGATACCCATGGAGGCCCGGAAACCCCTAGTCCAGGGTCCAATTATAAACAGAATAAACTACGGGAACGCGTTGCTACTCTCAATAAATGAACACTATCTGAACAGGCTCCAGGTTCTTCAGAACACTGCAGCCAGGCTGGTCCTTAACCTTCCGTGAAGATCTCCCTCCTTCCCCTGCTTAAAAAGCCTCCATGGCTTCCAGTAAGAAAGCGAATCCTTTTTAAAACGCTTTGTCTGGTTCATAAGCACATGCATGGAAACGGTTAGAAATAATGGTCTCAAAAGCTAAGATGGTATCAACCTCAAAGAGAACTTAGATCTAGCAATGAGTCTTCGTTAACACCTCTGAGAATACATACTTCCAGAAACGGCAGTCGAGCTTTCTCCTTTCTCGCTTCCGCCTCATGGAATAAAATGCCTCTCCATCTTCGCATTATCCCTGAAAACAGCCTCTTCGGTAAGAAGCTGAAGACTTGGCTTTTTGGAAATTAAACCATCCGACCTTCCTGTCAGAGCCGTCTGCAAGCGCCATGAGACTCCTCGGATGTGATTTGAGCGCGATACAAATGTCCTTGACTTGACTTGACTATCTGCCAGTTGGTGTATAAGTGGTTGTATAGGTATGTGACTTGGTACAAGAGTTTCTGTATGGGTGAGTGTTTGGTTGTCTGAGTATGTGTATGGGTGTCTCAATGTGGAGGAGAAGTGTGGCTCAATGGTTAGAGCGGCAGACCCTGATGCAGAGGTCTAGCCCGGGACCAGGGTTCAATTCCCCGCCTCGGCGGGTCTTGGGCTCAAAAATTCCACGGACCTGATAATTCTCGCCTCAGAGCCTATTCTAATCATAGAGTCCCACTCTGAAACTCTGGGCAATAGCTTGCTTAATCTCCACAACGGCCCCCACAACGCTAAGGATGCCTGGCCTTCACCCTGAGGGTGCCCAGGAGTGGACGCCTCACAGGGAAAGCCAGGACGGGTTCCACAGCGGTATTCGTACAAGCGCCTTGAGACCCTTGCGGGTGAGTAGTGCGCTACACAAGTATCAATTTACAATTTACAATGTCTGTGTGGGTGGGTGAGGGGGTGTGTAACTTCCTATACGGATGAGTGCGTGGGTGAGTTAGTGGCAGTATGGGTTAGTGAGTGTGTGCACCTGAAGGCGCGTTTGCAGAGTGGTGGAGAAAGGGTACATGGCATCTGACTACCTCTCAGCAATCCCAATGTGTGGAGCTTAGTGGAGGTAATATGAGGTCTTGTTGGACCCTAAGGTCTGTCAGCAACTAGGATACTTCATCGCCCAATGAGAAGTGCTCCAGGAGGCAAGTTTGCAGAGTAGCGAGAATTTTCATTAGATTTTTATGTTCTAGGAATGGGGGCTGAATGGCCCCACTTCCCTGGACCATTTTGGGTCCCGAGGACCCCATATCCCATGGCCTGACACATTTTTGATTTTTTCTCAAAAAAATAAAAGAGCGGTCCCCCTCCCGGGCAAAGTTTGGCCCAGGGACCCCATCCCCTGGGGTCCGGCCTTTCATTTTTTGTTTTTTAAATAAAGGGAGTGGGGTCATTTCACTCTATCTCCCTCTTACTTTTGAATATGCCCCCTTCATTGTGCCATTTTTGGCTCTTGGGATTCCCTTTCCCCGGGCCTGCCTCCTTTTCTTTTTTTTTTTTTAAAAAGGAAGGGAGCTGTGTGGCCCCTCTCCTGAGGCCAATTTCGGCCCTGGTTACCCCATCCCTCAGGGCCAGGCCTTTATATATATTTTTCATGAAAGAGGAGGGGGTCGCACAGCTCCCCTTCCCAGGTCGATTTTGGTCCCATCTCCCGGGGCCATGCCACCTCGTTGGGTACAGCGGGGTGCCTGAAGGCCCTTGAGGTACCGGCCAGCTCCCCACCTTCTGCAGGAGCTGGCATTGCTTTTTACACACAGGGAGCTACTGACATGCAGCTCCCTTTGTGTAAAAAGCAAAGTGCTTCACTTTCAGCAAGCAAGAACAAAATGCTCTTGGTTTCTGAAACTGGAGCACTTGTTTGCTATGGCAGGGTGGGAGCGGTGCTCCCACCATGACATAGCAAACTGCAATGTCCAGGGGTTAGGCAGCTGGGACATTGCTGGAGCCGGCCCTGGTGAGTGGCGATCTCCAGGGCAATCTGAGGCTACTGGAAGTGACCATGTGGAGCCCCTCCTTCCTCGAATATGGGCCTGCCCTGGAAAGATGGCAGTCCCCGGGGCCCAGAACGGCCCTAAGGGGTGACATGCAGCCCCCCTCCCATGTCTTAAATATATAGTTTGACCCAGGAGAGGTGGTGGCCCCCGGGACCAGGAGCGTCTGTGAGGACCCCCACATTAAAATGGTAAAACCCAGAGGAGGTGGTGGTCCCCGAGGGGGTCAGTTAGCCCCCGACTTTAAAATATTAAAGCCCCAGGGAGGTGGTGGGCCCAGGGTCCAGGGGGATCAATGAAGCCCCATTTTAAAATGCTAAAGCTCCAGGGAGGTGGGGATCACGTTTAATTTTTTATAATAAATTCAGTGGGAGTCATGGATCCAACGCAAATCCTGACAAATTGTTTTAAAAAAATGCTAGTTTGGGTCTGGAGGGTTCCTGTGGATCCCCCCAAAAGAGGCCTAGGGACTCAGGGCATTTCTTCCCTGCCCTCTTAACTTTAAAAATAAAATGTTCTGGTGACTTTGTTCAACTGAGTCACAAGATGGCTGCCAACATTTCATGGTTTGAAGAGTTGGCAGCCAATCAGGTCTCAGGGACAAGATCCGGAGGGGTCATGGATCAACCATGGCCTCAGTTGTATATCTGAGAAACCTTTACATTTCTCAGGAACTACTGAACAGATTTACACCTTTGAAGGACAAACTTTGAAAATGCAATAGGTCTCGTCTTTGATTAAGTTAAAGCCATTAGCTTTGCTAATGGTATTGTATAGCAAAGCAAATGGCTTTAACTTAATGAAAGGAAAGACCTATTGCATTTTTAATGCTTGTTTCATTTGTTTCATCTCTCTCCAAGAGGGCATGTTTTCCCGCTGTCTCCCTTCCCTGCCTAGAGCTATGTTCCTCTTGCCTCTCAATTTCTTTAAGTCTTTATTTATTTCAGTCTTTCTTGAGTATCCTGTTCAAATGTATTCATTTGATTTTTCGTTATGCCATAAGTGCATGTTCATATTTAAGCATATTTTACTAGTGCCTAATTGCCCTTGATTTAAAACATGGTAAATGGTTTGCTAGAATAACTTGGTGAGTTATGACAAAAAAAGTTTCCCAGATAAAAAATATTTCCCAGTAGGGTTACCTCGATCCCATCACGTATCCCAAGTGTTTCAACCTTTCCCCTCCGCCGCATTCCTCGTAAGGTCCGCTCTTCTTGGTTCGCGTGCCTCTGCCTTTGAGCTTTCTTCTCCCAGCCCCACACCACAAGGACTATCTGCTGACTATCTGCTGCAGCTGGATTGAGGCTAACCCAAAATCTGAACAACGGTCGGTCTTACATTTGCTATCTCGTTGCCTATCATTTTTGCATCAAACAAAAACGTCTATTTTCTTAAGAGGTAACCGTTGCCCCAGGATTCTGTTAAACATAGCTAGACTTATCACTCAAGGCTGCTTGGGAGGAGCTAGTATTTCGAGTAAACAACTTGCCCATCCTTCTTACGGAAGCTAATCTCGAAGGCTCTCTGTAGGCATGGGTAGGAAGGAAAGCGATCTAGTTCCATTGAAATATACAATTAAGTGCTGTGACACCTCTTCCTTGCCTCTCAATTTCTTTAAGTGTTTATTTATTTCAGTTTTCTTAGGTATCCTAGTCGAATGTATTCATTTGATTTTCCGTTATATCATATGAGCGTTTTCATATTTAAGCATATTTTACTAGTGCCTAATTGCACTCGATTTAAAACACAGTAAATGGTTTCCTAGAATAACTTAGTGAGTTATGACAAAAACGAATTTCCCCCCCCAAAAAAATTCCCAGTAGGGTTACCTTGTAAAACCCAGCGGGACCGGTCAACAAAAGTGACAGCGCATACAGCGTGGCCTCGAAGGTACATAACATAAGCCAAGGTGTCTTAAAGGCGCAGCCCTGGGATTGTTAAATTAGGGTTAATCGAAATTCGATTATATTAAGATTTATCAAATGACTACCAATCACGGTGTCCGGAGCAGTGTTTCAGCAGTGGACGGCTGGGGAAGCTTCAGTAAGCGCGGAAGTGAAAGCATTTCGCTTGCGCTTGGAGCTGAATGCCAAAGGAAGAAAAAAACAAGCCGCGCCAGAGAAATGAAAGGCGCTTCAGCCATTGTTGAAGATAAACGCAGTAATACCCAAAAAAATTGCTTAGCGGCTAATTAAGAGACACTGTCTCCCGCAGCAAGTAAAATATCCAATCCAGGTGGGCGGGGCCAAAAGCGGACAGGGTGGCATCCAGGAGGGATTAAAATGCCTCTGGTGCAATCATTCCACTATGTTTAGCATAATCAATGACGACAAATGACGGGCACGAATGAAAATTGCAGGCGGAGCTGAGACACGAGTTCTGGAACCGTATTGATTCCAAGAAGCCCTTGCATGGCGGGGGCAGTGCATGCACACTGCTAATGCCAGGTGAGACCTAAAAAGGGCGCTTTTAGGACCAAGAACTACATCTTTGCTAAATTTGGTGCAATTCCGTTCAGCAGTTTGGGCTGTTGTCGAGTCTTAAGTCTGTTATGGAAATTAACATCAGGAAAAAGTGTTTTGGGAGCCCCCTTTTTTTTGGCCCCTGCTTGACTGATCACGCTAAAACTTTCCAGACAGCAGCTGAAGTGTCTAGCGGGACCTAAGAAAAATGGGGGTTCCTAAAGTGTTTTCCTCATGCAATTTTTTATGGGAAAATTAGACACGCCTACAACCAAAAGAGCTGAATGGGATTATAAAGCTATAACCTGGTCGAGAAAGTGTGCATTTTGTGATTAGTTATAAATCTATTAGGTAGATTTTGGGAAATTATGGTTCAAAATGTATGTTTATTCCATGCTGCTGAGGACCCACAGAGCCAACAGAACTCAAGATAAGTTCTGAATGGCTGCCTACCACATAAGCAGAGACATGATGGTAGCCATTTTAGAACTGGGGTACCCAGTCCTGTGTCCTGTAACACAAAATATATATATATATATGTAGGGGGGCAGGGTAGGGATACCAGATAGACATCGCCTAGGGCCAAAAACATATAATTTTTTTCTAGGCACCACACAACTATGGAGGATCCAGAGATCTGTGGTGCAGGGAATTAAAACAAATATGACCTGCTACACTTTTTGATTATGAGCCTTCAGGGGTAGACCAGGGCCCAGTGGGACATTCTGCATATGTGTTATAGGTCAGATGGACATACAGCCCCACACTGAGGTACATTAAGGGCCCAGGGACAACATTAGTCAGGTTCAATTCTTAAACTTAGGGGAAGGAAGCATTGTGCGAGCATTCCCTGCCGGCACTCGAATGAGGAACCCTAGATCCTGACGAAATGCCGAGATCCCTTGGATTTAAATAGGCATGAAACATGTTGACCTCATTCACTGCACATACACCAATATGAGCTAGAGAGGTTGCAAATTCCTCTCTTTAGCTACGATCAGTCCTTGTTTTTACCATAGCATAGGAACCCAGCCAATAAAGATATCTTGTGGTATTCCTATAGCTATTTTTAGCTCGCACCTTCCCATCCCTACCCATGCTACTTCTTTGCCCCCTCACCCCTCAAACTTCACATCGGCAAAGGCAAAAAGGGAAGACCTCCGGCAAAGAGCCCCCTCACGGGACCTGTTGGGCGTTGCAGTGCTGGCTCAACAAGGAGCTGCATGATGATGAAGCATGACACCTTGCAGGGTATGTGAGGGCCCTTGCTCCTAAAAGGAGCGATCCCCCCTATCATCTTCTTATCCTCCTGGCACCTGGGACACCACCCCATCTTTCCACTTAAGCACTGCCTTTCCTAGGAACTGCACACACTTGTTTTTGCCACTATTGCCGAGTGTCACATGTTGCTGAACTCAGCTGCCACCGGCACAGGGGATCAAACTGTTAGCCCTGTGCTCCGAAGTCAATCGCTCTGGCTGTTGTGCCACACCTTTCCACCCATCGGATAAAGTACCCTCTGCTGCCCATTTTAAGTATTTTGCAAATCACTGAGGAGGCCACTGTCCATATAGCGGAATGAGATTGAAGGATGAAATCCTTAGTAGGATCATGGAACTCCAAGATGGCTTGTTATATCCTTACGTTGTATGGTAGGACATTACTTTATTCATTATAACACACAGTATTACCATCAACCTTCAAACTAACCCCGCGTAACTCCTTGGTGTCTTGCTCTTCCATGTTCATTGCAGACAAGAACGATGAATGCAGAATCTGCACAGTTAAGTTAAACATACGAAAAATCAGTCATTCATTTTTTGAAACGGTGTATAAGAATCAGTTAGTGATGTTAAAACATGCTGTGACTCAAATAGTTTATACCATACCGAGATTTGGGGCCCGATTTATCCTCAGATTTAGATTTGGGTAGATAGTTTACATTGTCATAACAGTGACAGATAGCCTCATAACAGCGACAGATATCCCGTGCCCAAAATATGTCACATAGTATCCTTCAGGATTTATATTTAGACTGACGGGATATCCTTCACCGCTGCGACAGAGTAACCGATCCACACAATATAAACCAGGCCCTCTGTTTTTCCTGCAATAGTGGAAAAAATAAACATATTGTCATAAATATTTTCTCATCATCATTTGGTCTTTTTGGGAAATCCATAGCTGAAGGACACCAGATTACATTAGACAATGTCATATACATTTTTTAGGCCCATCGAGATTAAATGATTTGCCCAGATTCACAGGATGTTGAGCTGACAGCAGAAGTTGAAACTGGTTGCCGAGTTCCAAAGCTGGCTGAGCTGGCCGCATCTCCTCCAAAGGTATTATGGCATTAGAACTCAACTGCTAATAACTTATTGCTGACTTGGCTACCAATCTTGTTAAAAAGGAAGCCAATGGGGTGCCGGCTCTGTCAAGTGGCTTTAAGTCCCATGAGTCTCTTTACTACACAGAACCTTCCTTGTATTCTTTTTTCATCCCTTTCTCTCCTGCTTCTTTCTATCACCCTTCGCCTAATTTTCAGCAAGTCAAGTCAGAAGGGATTAGCTAAAGATATATTTCAAAGTGCTTTAAACACTGCCTTACAAACTACGTTTTGGCTAACCCTGAAACAGAAATACTAATGTATTTGCTTATAAAAAAAATTAATAAAATACTTTGAAATAAAAAAAAACAATAACGTATTAATATTATAGTTGAGCAGCTATGTCATTTTTTGATTACATGCGACTTGAGAGGGCTAATCTGAACAGGCTTTTATACAAGGATTGCAGGCTACCATATACTATCATTTGATACTTTACAGTGTTCTACTTCTTCCAGGGACTTTGGGAAGTTCATTCCCCGTGTGCTCTTGACTGTCAAATCTACATAAATGAAATGCAATTTGCAAGCAGCTATTTCAGCTTTCCAAGTAAAACGCAGTCATTTCGCTTTTACCTAAGCATTTATTTGACAAAATGCTAAAAAGTGAGTAGAAATTCTGGTGAGTAATTAAGCCATCCAATTTAAAATGTGTACGTCAGGTTTACATTATTACTATCATTAAGTAGTGAACTGAAGCATGATAAATTTCCAAAGAATTGCCAGCTTCTTTACCATGGAAACTCGTCCATCTTTCACTTCTTTAATAACTTCTGCGCCTAACTCAGTATGGAGGTTTCCACCATTATCTTTACTTTTCATTACAGTATATATAGCATTCTCTCTTTTAGGAATCATTTGCTGTAGCATCCAGATTGTTTACAATATAAAAATACAGAAAAAAATCTGATGATAATTGTCAATGCTGTGCAATTTGAATAAATTATTGTAGTGTCATTTTTCCAAAAGGGTAGGGGTACCGTTTTTAAAGCTTACATACACACTTCATGCACGGTTGTGTCGATATTACAGACTTGAACGGAGAATACAAATAAAAGGGCATATTATCAAGAACAGTCGATAAAATGATCGCCGCTTTATCTGCAGGAAACTGCCGCTAAAGCGGCGATAATGGGCTTGATAAATATGTCCTTGTGAATTCACATAGCAGCCCAGGTTAACACCAGAACCTGGGCTGCTATGGGAATTCACAAGGGCCTATTATCAAGCCCATTATCGCCGCATTAGCGGCAGTTTCCTACCGATAAAGCGGCGATAATTGTATCGCCTGTTCTTGATAATATGCCCCATACTTATTTGTCTCAGAAACTCAGGGGCATATTACCAACAACTAGCGATAATTTTTGTCTCTAACTTGTTTAGAGACAAAAATTATCGCCGCACATCGGCGATTTTTATCGCAGATAAACCTTGCTATTAGCAAGGTTTATCGCAAATGCGATAAAAAACGGCCCCAAAGCATGAATATCGCTGAAAAGTCAGCGATATTCATGCATTATCGAGCAAATGCTCTTAGCCATGTTATCCACCTCCCTTTGGATAACATGGCTAAGAACTGCTCAGGGTAGGTGTTAGCTTTTGGAGATATTCGCGCTTAGCAGGAATATCTCCAAAAGTTGGTAATAGGAGATAGCGATGTTAGGGACTGTTTCCAGTCGCTAACATCTTGGCACGCCCACTTTGCATGTCATTAGTGATAAATATCACTGACATGCAAAGCGGGGCCCAAGATGGTCGCTATCTCCTATTAGCTGTCACTAACTGGTGTTAGCGACAGCTTGGTAATAGGGAGATAATTTTATCTCCGCTTTCTTGGCTTTTAAATCCAAAAAAGCGGAGATAACCCCCCTTGATAATATGCCCCCACAACCTTAGACAGTAGAGTTACTGTGCGTAAATTAATATCTGTGGACAGAGGAGTAACCAGAAAAAATAAATACCACCCCACTTGGACCCACATTCAGAGTGGCTGAGAGGGAAAGAGTTTCTTCCTATGAGGGCTTTACTTTTGTATTTCACCCCTTTTCACTCCTGTCTACTCCCTCTTTCTAATCTCTCCATTTTCCTCTCTTCTTGCGTTCGCATGTCTTTCATCTCTTTTTGTTTCTTTAACCATTTGGCACCTCCTCCCTCCCCCTTTTGTTTTCTCTCCCTTTCTCCTCACCTCTCTCTTGCCTGCCTCCTTCCTATCGTCCCACTATCCCTTTTTTTCACTTATCTCACCCTGGTTGTCTCGTCCTCTCCCTCAGATCCAACTACACCTTTGTCTCTCTTCTAACCTCTCATCCATCTCTCTATTCTAATGATTTCTCATTTTTTTCCTCTCTAACTGTGCTGTCCATTTGTATGTTTTCCTCCCTCAAACGCCTCCTTTTGCCCTTGTTCTTCTTTCTCACCCTTCTGCTTCCCTTTTCTTTCCATCTTGCTCACACTACTCCCTTCTGGACAGTTGACTTAACAACAATAAACTTGTTTTGGCAGGTGTGGTATCCCTGAGTTTTGACATTTGTTTACAATTATCGACCAAAAATGAAAAAAAAAGCTACACATTTCACCAAATAATGGCACATATGGTATTCTTCTTCCATAAGGGCCGAGTAATATAAATACCATGTGGCTGAAAAATTATTTTTGACAGCTACAAACGCCATCCCAACACTTTCTACTGTTAGCTATGTCAATATTCTGTTGTTAAAAACATGATTGACATATGTGAGTGACACATTTTCTGCAGTGTATAAAGCCTGGTATTGAAAGCAGTTTTCAGTCTTATTATCCATTCTTATTTTCTAATTAGTAATTACTTAAAGTTGTTTTAGCACTTAAAAAGATTTTTGAGCCCTATATGAAACAGAGTGAAAATATGTAGGCCAGTCTTTCCACACAGACAAAACACTGAAGCAGATGCTCATAATTAAAGAAGAGGAGAGAGAGAGGGAGAGAGGCAGCTATGGACTCGTTTGCCCTCCTACTGTTAAACGCAGCTTCAGTCAAATAGTGGTGCTGGAAAACATTTCTGAGTGGAGAGGCTGCCATAAATGTTACATTATTGAATTCATAGTGAATCCAAGCGTCACACAAAGATCAAGAGTAGAAAATGAGCAACGCCTATTCACAAAGAGAGTTGTAAGGGTGTAGTGTGTACCTGGTAGTGTCTTTTGGAGCACACCGTCACACAAATATTATTAAAACATGGCGTAATAGCACACTGTCATTTACAGACAGCACAATCTCCACTAAAATGGTCCCTAAATTTGTAATGACTAATTTTACTGATAAAACTATATAGTGCACCAATTATAATGAGTTGAAATCGTGTTTCAGCAAATATTTGTCATCTGTGCAACGCAAAGTAAAGTGTCTTGGTTTGTTTTCATTATATTGAAATCTTTGCTTCAATGACACTTCTGAATACAAAAAAAACCACTTATTTTGTGCTTTTGTGGCTGCTGAAACATTAGGAAATATTTGTACACTTAGATATTTATGTTTCGTTGTGTGTTTGAACATGAATACATTTGTTTCACACCAGCAAGATTGTCACATCGTTAAATGCTCAAATTGCTCTAACTTTTCAGCAGTCAGACAAAGAAAAGCAAACACCAATATTCATGTTAAAAGAATAAACACCAATTTGTCCGGTCAGAAGACGTAGTCTGACATTTGACTTCTGTCTCCGATTGCACAGTGAATGTTTCGAGATAAAAAATTATATTTAAAGGCACCGTCATTGTTCATTCACGTTTCAAACACCGGCATGGTTAATTTGTGGTGCTTTAGCAAACCCTGCAGCTCTACCTCCAGTGCCTATGCTGTCAAAACAAAACAATGGTATTTGATAATGCAAATGGAGTCCGAGTCTGACGGTCCTAGACCCCATCTCGCTGTCTTTCTTGGGAGGTGAGGCGGCCCTTGGAGGCCCTCTAAAGACAGACGTTCTTCATACGCCTGCCTCTTAAGAAGAGGAACATGCCTGTGCAGTGAGCTAGTGGTTTCTGACAGTAACAAGCTCAATTGGATTTAACACAAAGTGATCTGTGGACCTAGGAGCATTACCCCCTCATCCTGCTACAGCTCCTGGAGGTGAGGGTCACATAGCCACACGTCACAGACCCCCAAAATACAGGATGCGAAGATTGTTACTTAGTTGTGATTTGCACATTACTAAGTTGTGATGTGCACCCATTTTTAGGAAATTGGATAATGCCAGGGAAGTATTAGGAGAGTAAGCAATGCAAATGCTGAGAATGAACTTTTAATAATTTTGATTGTAGTCACAAGATTTTCCAGTGCCTTGTCTGCCACCCTAGCTTCCTACCTTGACAATATGCTAAGTGGTACAGTACATTTGGGAAAAGACATACGACACCTACTTTTTATGTCTAGTCTTTGAGACATTTTTAGCTGTCTTATCGTCCATTGTTGCATAATATACTTACATAGAGTGGCACCTGGTCCCAGGACATTCATTAATCTGCTAATGGGCGAATTTTGCGAATCTGGCGTTCGCGAATTTGCGTATTTGCGAACTCGCAATCCGCAAAATCCGAGAATTCTCGCGAATTTGCTGATTTTTTTGTTTTTATAGTGTTCGCAAGGGTTTCTGCCAGTTCGCGAGGATTTTGCACCAGTTCGCAATTGTGAACTTACTTGTCGGCACGCAACGGTCGCGACTATGTTGTTTCTACGTCTGGTTCATCATCACAGGTTCACAGCACCCTCTGTTTCAACACTGCCACCCTCTGTTTCACCCATGCCACCCTCTGGTACATCAATGCCACCCTCTGGTTCATCATCATCACTGTAGATTATGGGGGGAAAAAGCAAGCACACCTGCCCTGCTTCAACTGACATGAATTATTTGGGGTTGATTTATTAATGTGTCACTGTTTTAAAATTCCAGTCTGGCACCTGCTTCCTTATCTGTAATTTGCTTTCTGTTGCAGTGCAATTTTTTTTTCCAGGACCTTTGTGGCCTACTTGTAGCTATTCTATGATCCAGCTGTGAGGGTCAGAGCAGGGTCATACAATTGTTGCAACTAGCAACTGAACTCTGGAGGGGCCCCAGTCAGGAAGCACTACAGGGAATGGTTACTAATGATGAATTTGAGCTTTTGCACCTGCTGAGTGCTTTCAGTTTAGCAAAACTCGTTTTTCTGCAGAACAGCAAATGCAATGCCCCAAACAAACTTACTTGTGAAAGTTGATTTCTAATCCAAAAGTGATCCAAAGAAAGTCAAAAGGCCTAAAATCCCAAAAAGGGCAGGCAAATGTCAACCTGAGGAGTTATTCTGATAAAAATCATCATTTTCAGAAGGTCTATGCTGCTTGCTAGTGGATTTCTTGTGCAGAATTGCAAATTTTGTAATTTTGCGAGTGCGAGACTGTTGCTGCCCGCCGTACCTACATGTTCGCAATTGCGAACTTACGCCGCACGCCGCAAAATTGTATCACCAAGAAAAAAAAATCCGCTGCGTGCGAATTTGCGGATTTTCGGTAAATTTGCGAGCGTTCGCGGATCGCGAATTTACCGGAAATCCATGCTTAATTGTCCTTCACATTTGCTTTGACTTACCACCGCATACAGCAAGGTGCAATGGGTCATCCCGTTTTACCAACTGGCTCTGCTCTCTTTAAGTTATTGCAAAAATCCTATGAGCATTGTGTGCATCAACCTAAAATAGTTGCTTTGTCTTCAGTGGCAAAACTGATTTAAATTGCATTTTTTAGTTCGATTTCTTATAATACATTTACATACTAGATTTTGTTTTGCTCTGAGTTCCCAGTAAGGTGATTTTCGATTTATTTTTTGAAGTTTTAAAGTGTTGAAGTAACACTATAGTTGCCTACAATTTGAATGCTTTGTTAGATGGTAATTTATTTTTGTGTTTTGCTGTAAGTAATAACAATAATAAGGAATCCAATGGCACAAATAAAATGCTCGCAATAAAAATAAAAAATAAATGACTAGTAAAATAACTGTGTAGTGACTGTGGCCCTGATTCTCATTCACCTCTCTGCTGTGCTCGACACCGTATCCCGCCACACCCTCATCAACAGAAATTGCAACAATGGCATATAGCAAAACACCCTCAAGGGAATCGCCTCCTTCCTTAAAGGAGGCAAACAGAGCATCTGGCTGCCTCCCTTCAACTCCGAACCCAAACGCATCATATGAGATGTACCCCAAAAATCTTCCAGCAGTTCCATCTTATTCAACACCAAAATGACTCCCTCGCAGACATCAGATCCCTTGGCCTCAGCATAAGTTCCTACGCAGACAACACTCAACTGATTCTCTTGCTCACTGAAGGCCCCTCCACCACCAGAACGAGGTTCTTCAATGCCATGACCAACGTAGCCCATTGAATGAGAGACAACTGCTTTAAACTCAACTTCAATAAGGCAGAATTATTGATCTTCAGGAAGAGCACTTCCGCAAGGGACCACAGCTCATGGCCAGCAGAACTCAAACCAACATCCATACCGCCAGACCGCATGTGCAGCCTAGGCATCATCCTCAACAGCGAACTGACTATAAAATGACAAGTCAATGCTGTCATCTCCTCCTGCTTCCACACCCTTTAGATGCTTCGCAGAACTTCAGACAGATCCAAGTCAACACCAGAAAAACCGTCACCCAGGCCCTCGTTACCAGCCGCCTTGACTATGGCAATGCTCTCTGTGCCGGCATCTCCACCCAGTTCCTAAACAGACTACAGACCATACAGAATTCTGCTGCCAGACTCATCCTGGACCTCCCCCATACAGACCCACATCACCCCCACCTCAGAAACATCTACTGGCTCCCCATCCAGAAGAGATACCAATTCAGGATTATCATGCACACCTACAGAGCTGTACACACCCAAGGACCAGGCTACATCAACCACTGACTAAATTTCCATCTTCCCTCACGGCAGCTGAGTTCCTCATTAGCTATTATGCAGACTTCCTGCTTCCGATGCAGCGGAGGTCGCTCCTTCTCTTACATCACTGCCAAGTGCTGAAACGATCTCCCCCTCCATCTTCAAACAGCACCCTCCCTGGTGGATTTCAGGAAGAAATTCAAGACTTGGCTTTCGACTGAACATCGCACCATCAGTGCTCAGATACCTGTAGAGGTGAAAGTATTGCGCTATACGAATGCTAATTGATTGACCACATTCGTGAATATTTTTTACCTTTCAAATTTGGAATGCAGCATATGGAGGCCATATTTTCTTTACATTTTCGCAACTACATTACAGAAAATAAATAAACCCCTCTGAATTTCATTTTTGCTGTATTCCTACAGCTGTAAATAAATTCCATTGCGAGGCGTCAGAAGGCATAACATTGGGCTGCAGCACTGAGTGGCAAGAAAATACCACTTTAGAATTTAGAAGAATCGGAAAAAAATACAAATTTGTATAGAGTAGATGTAACGCTACACATCAGAGGTTTATGGCCATAGATCTATCAGGAATATATGATGTTCAAACGCATGCGTTTACAGCGCATGCCTTTACAACGTCATTACAATTACTTGCTGTAGGGGAGGAGCTCCAGTCTGTGCAACAGTATGGAAGATGTTGGATTTGAAATCCAACACCTAAAGCCCCCCGCAGCAAGCCGTTGTAATGACTTGCGTTGTAATGGTATGCATGGTAACAATTCGGTCATTGTACTGACCGCGCTGTAATGGCACCGCGTTGTACCGACAGCGTTGAAAACGCTGCTTCCTATCTATCAGTATCTGGCTGTAAACAACAGAGCTAATCCTCAGGTAATGCCAATTTTGCAGTCTCTAACCGGGTGGAGTAGACCTGTCCCTGTTCTCAGGAATCAAAGATCCACACTGTACCTGACATTACAAAGATCTTGCTTGTTCCAGGCTTGAATTGCAGAGGTTTCGACAGAGAACAACCTAGGCAACTGGTGTTTCAAGACAGACAACAATCTTATGTATATAAGGACAATTGGCTACAGATTATTACAAAATTACTTGTTTTATTATACATTTTTAAGAAAATGACACAAATGTAGTTAAAAAAGACAAATGAACACAATGTAAATTATATATCATACAATATAAACAGGATTCATACACTCAAAACATTATATATAGACAAAGATTTAAAAAGATTAAAAATCTAAGTGGCAGAATGGGTCTCTACGCGCGTTTCGGCGAACCAGCGCCTTCTTCTGGAGTAGCCACATAAACTCTAAAAAATATATATAGAGAAAGAACAATAATTATACATGGATTAATTAAAAGTCAACACATAGTATCTTGCATTCTAACTAAGTAGCCAATTTGTACCTTTTCTAATTAAAAATATTCATACATTTTTTTCATTTCCTTGCATTATCTAAGAGGTTATCATTGGGATAAGAGGTCCAGAGGGGTTGATAAACATGGAGTTCTCTCTCCGTCTTTCAACAAGGATTTTTGTGAGAAACTAGTGAAAAAATGGAACAAAAACAATTTAACCAGTGGTATTCTAGGTCTATTGGCCTCTTGGTGTGTATATATTTAGAGTGGAGAGAAGTTTTTGACTGCTATTCTCAGCTTTGACTTCCAACACGAAGGAAATTAGAGGATTGATGCGGGCTTACATTAAAAATTATTTCTGACTTAGTCCGCTCTGTAGTCAGCTAAACATTTATATATACATTTCCGTTTTAGAAACAGATAGTGTTCAGATGGACCATCCACTGACTGTTAAAAATAAACAACAGCCTTCCCTGCCCTGTAAACACGCACATCAACAGAGTCTAGACCGATATAAAGAACATTGGTCCTTCTTTACTTTTGTGTAGTAGTCAGCTAAACATTTATATATATATTTCCGTTTTGTAAACAGATAGTGTTCAGATGGACCATCTACTGACTGTTAAAAATAAACAACAGCCTTCCCTGCGCTGTAAATATGCACATCAACAGAGTCTAGACCGATATAAACAACATTGGTCCTTCTTTACTTTTGTGTATCCAGCACGAAGGTAATTGAAGGAGCCGTACCGTCCCATCTTAAAATCCGTTCTCTAATCAGTTACCACGAGAGAACATTGGGGCATATTATCAAGGGGGTTTATCTCCGCTTTTTTGGCTTTAAAAGCCAAGAAAGCGGAGATAAAATTATCTCCCTATTACCTAGCTGCCGCTAACACCAGTTAGCGACAGCTAGTAGGAGATAGCGACCATCTTGGGCCCCACTTTGCATGTCAGTGATATTTATCACTAATGAGATGCAAAGTGGGCGTGCCAAGATGTTAGAGACTGAAAACAGTCGCTAACATCGCTATCTCCTATTACCAACTTTTGGAGATATTCGCGCTAAGCGGGAATATCTCCAAAAGCTAACACCTGCCCTGAGCAGTTCTTAGCCATGTTATCCAATGGGAGGTGGATAACATGGCTAAGAGCATTTGCTCGATAATGCATGAATATCGCTGACTTTTCAGCGATATTCATGCATTTCGGCCGTTTTTTTATCGCATTTGCGATAAACCTTGTTAATAGCAAGGTTTATCTGCGATAAAAATTGCCGATGTGCGGCGATAATTTTTGTCTCTAAACAAGTTAGAGACAAAAATTATCGCTAGTTGTTGGTAATATGCCCCATTAGTCCTATCTTGACTATATCACCAAGACGTGGACCAAACACAGGTGAGGATGTTCTCAGCCAATTAGCTACGATATTTAAACCCGACGGAAACAACTCAGTTCAATCCATCAAGCCTACGATCGAGTCGCTTTTCTTGACGTCCCGCCGCCGGACATATGGAGCTCCGCCAAATATCTTTGGGTAAGAAGCACCCCTGCACGCGAAAAATAGAGTAGACTTAAATTCTCAATTTCTTTCTTCCCTGCCTCTTTTCCACACTAGTTATCTTCATACTGGGCATTGTTATGTTTTACAGGCAGGGAGACCTTTTAAAACAACCGACATACGGAGCTCTGCCGAAATATTTCGGGTAAGATGCATTTTGCGCGCTAAAAAATAGATAAGACCTAGACTCCTCTTCCCCTTCCTTGTCCATTATTTTCTACATGTAATCTTTGTTATGCCCCACAGGCAGGGAGATCTTTTAAACAATCGCCTCATATTTACCACTCACGATTTTTGGAGTATCTACCTTAACTCTAAGGTAAGTATGCATTGCCTGTATCATAAGATTCAAAAGTTAGGAACCATTTAAATAAGAGGATAAATGAGAACCTGAGTAATATAACAAAATTAATAAAGGGGAATGAAAATATCTCTGAGTTATTTACTAGATCTTTTTCTCTATCTATCAAACTAGTTTAAGAGGGTACATATGATAAATTAAAGAGAGTATCTTCGCTAACTCATGCAAATTAATTTTAAAGATAACAAGTAACAAAGGATATCTCTATCTCTACCTTTTACTCTCAAAATAGATAATCCGATATATGGATTTGTGAATATAATAAAGAAGACTAGACCAAACTATCAAAGTCCATATAACCAGTTTGCGACAAGTCTCCGGTTGGCGGGAACCACATTGATAAGCTGCATCTAATCAGGTAAACCTGAAAGAAAGGCAGATAAACATACATAATTCAATAAGGCCAAAAACAATGTACAGATTGAACAATAGAGGTATAATATCTTTTCTTCCCTCTAAAGCGCCTGTAACATTCTACCAACAAAAAGAATATTCGGGCAACAAATTGAATTGCTATCAACTAAAGCTGTATTTTCATTATTGCTTGTAAGTATCATCTGCTTATAGAAATTGATTTCTTAAAAAATCAATAAAAGTCAAAGCTGAGAATAGCAGTCAAAAACTTGTCTCCACTCTAAATATATACACACCAAGAGGCCAATAGACCTAGAATACCACTGGTTAAATTGTTTTCGTTCCATTTTTTTACTAGTTTCTCACAAAAATCCTTGTTGAAAGACGGAGAGTGAACTCCATGTTTATCAACCCCTCTGGACCTCTTATCCCAATGATAACCTCTTAGATAATGCAAGGAAATGAAAAAAATGTATGAATATTTTTAATTAGAAAAGGTACAAATTGGCTACTTAGTTAGAATGCAAGATACTATGTGTTGACTTTTAATTAATCCATGTATAATTATTGTTCTTTCTCTATATATATTTTTTAGAGTTTATGTGGCTACTCCAGAAGAAGGCGCTGGTTCGCCGAAACGCGCGTAGAGACCCATTCTGCCACTTAGATTTTTTATCTTTTTAAATCTTTGTCTATATATAATGTTTTGAGTGTATGAATCCTGTTTATATTGTATGATATATAATTTACATTGTGTTCATTTGTCTTTTTTAACTACATTTGTGTCATTTTCTTAAAAATTTATAATAAAACAAGTAATTTTGTAATAATCTGTAGCCAATTGTCCTTATATACATAAGATTGTTGTCTGTCTTGAAACACCAGTTGCCTAGGTTGTTCTCTGTTGAAAGCTTTGTTTTCCCTGACCTAGGAACCATTGTATCCACACTTTCAGGGGGTCCTTGTTGAATACACGTCATTTTTCCCACAGCTTGTCTGTGCAGGGCTGTTCGTATTTCTAGAAATCCTGTTTATTAAGACTTTGTCACATTTCATTTCCTTGCTTTATTTAACTATCATTCGGTCATTTTCTCTTCCACTCCCACCCTGACTAATTATCACCACCATGGCCCTCCAAAAAACGTTTGGATTTACTGATGAGGAATTCGAATTACTCGTAGGAACATCAACTTCCTTTGGTGCCGCCACTGCGGACTCCAATCGACATAATGACGATACCAAAAAATTAATAGAATTGAAAAAGAAATTAAAGAGAATTGAAGCCCATGGGGAATTCATGCTGGCTTATTTAAGATTAGGCATCATTCCAATGGGCCTCAGAATAAGAAATATCCCAGGCCTCTTTGTCCACTCTAAAGCCTTCTTGGACAAATGGAGCAGAATTGCCAGCAGATGCTCAAGAGTCTTAATGATGCTAATCGTTGAAACAGCCAAAGAATTAGCTGCAGAAGTGAGATCTGAAGTTGAAGACTTAGAGAATAAAATTAAAAAAATGGGTAATATAGAGGAAGCCATAAAAAAGATTGAAGAATGTAACAAGGAGCTAGAATCATTTACAAATTACTTAGAAAAAAGAAAGAATGATAAGTTACTAAAGGATAAACGGTTTGCTACGATTGAAAATACTTATCCCTACCTTAAACCAGATTTCTATCAACAAAACCATTACACCACAGAGACAAGAGATCAGCAACAACAACAACAAAGTGTGAATACATTTTCAGAAACATCTGACTCTGAAAATGAAAACATTGATGGTTACTATGAACCAGATCCCAACTATAATCAAACACTGAATAGAGGGAATCGAAGACAGCCTTTTTTAGGGAACCGAGGGGGGAGTCGGGGACGCCCCCAGGTTCACTTTCAGGGTCAACCGGGAGGGAACTATCAGCCCCAGCATCATCAACACCAGGAAGAGCCACAATTCATCCGCGAAACATGAAGCAGGCAGTATTGGAAACCAGGAATGTGATTCCAATCTTTAACCTCACTAAAAATAATTTGGATGATCATAGTACTAAACTGCTCTCCAAAGGTCTATCATATGTTCCACACTCTACATCCAATTTATTTGAACTTTACTGTGATATAATGTCTTTTTTTCGTAAAGTTCGGCTAAAGAAGTTCTTTACATCAAATACTATACCAGACGAAGGACATACCCCGATAAAACCCTTGTGCTTACCTTCTACCTTCAGCCCATCTCTCGAACAGTTAGGACCTGAAGTAGCCACCTTCGAGCTAGTAGTCTTAAAAAGATTACACCAAGCCTTAAAATTCATCTCTAAACCTATATATAATTTGGAAAGAGAAGAGCATCAAGCACTATTGTCTCTTGCCTCCAATAAAGATCTTACAATTAAAGGATGTGACAAAGGTGGTGGCATAGTAATCATCGACACACCACAATATGAAAATAACATGCTTAGCATGCTAGATGACAAAATGTTCTACAGTCCCATCAGGTCCTACTCTACATTAAATCTATCTAAAAGAATTACTTCTCTCACTAAAACCGCCTTGGAAAATGGCTTGATCAGCATTAAAGAACATGACTTTTTGAACCATAACCAGGGGAAAACTGCCTGCATATATGGTCTTCCTAAGATACATAAAAATCCAAACAACCCTCCATACCGTCCCATAGTTTCCACCATAGGCACAGCCAGGGAACCATTATCCAAGTTTGTTGACAATTACCTACGTCCATATATACCAAAAATCATGTCATATATACGCGACACAGGCGATATGATACAGAAAACAGAAGGCCTAGCTTTTAACTCCAATACAGATTTACTAGTAACAATGGACGTAGAGTCGCTGTATAGTAATATTCCTCTAATCGATGCCATGAGAACCACAGAGTGGTTTATCGATCTACATGATATCCCCTGCCCCAAAACATTTTTACTTGAATGTCTAGAAATTGTTTTAACTGAAAATATTTTCGAATTTGGTAACAACTTGTATCGCCAAATCAAAGGCGTAAGCATGGGTGCGTCAGTAGCCCCATCAATAGCCAATATCTTCATGGCAGCCTTTGAGAACGAATTCGTCTACAACGAGATTGCGCCATTTTTTGAGTCCGTCTCCCATTGGTCCAGATATATTGATGATATCTTCTTTATCTGGACTGATGGGAGACAATCTTTAGACAAATTTATCTTATGGATAAATGAAGCTAACCCCAATCTACATTTCACCTCCAAAATTAGTAATGATAGAGTAGAATTTCTTGACATTGAAATAATAAACAACACTGGTATCTTGAAAGTCGATCTTCACATAAAGCCAATGGCAAGAAACACCTTATTACATTATCGCAGTTTCCATCCAACAACACAAAAAGACAGTATCCCTTTCTCTCAGTTCCTACGTGTAAGAAGAAACTGCACTGATTTAGCTGATTTCGACAAACAAGCCTTGCTAATGAGATCGAAATTTATCGAAAGGGGCTACCCCCACAGATTAATTAGGAACTCCTATAAACGAGCACGTTACTATGACCGAGATTGTCTATTAAAAACGAAACCTCCCAAAACAAATGACCAACTAGTGTGCATTACGAAACATTCAACGATGAATGCAAAGGTGAAACAGGTTATAAACTCAAACTGGCACATTTTAAATAGCAACTGCCCCACCGAGCAGAAACTAATAAAGCCTCTCTTTGCACACAAAAGAAATAAGAACATCAAAGAATACATTGTCCACTCTAGATTTAAAAGTATTGCAAATGAAGAGAATCTGACTCAGAGATCTATCCTAACAAACAACCCAGTCAAAGGGACATTTCCCTGCTCGTCGTGTATCTCATGTAATAACATCATAAGAGGTGAAGAATTTGTTCACAATGGTCACAAAACAATGGCAAAAGAAATGTGGAACTGCCGATCAACCAATGTGATCTACTTTATACAATGCCCATGTCTGTTAGGTTATGTGGGAGAAACCTCACGCATGATCCAGACACGTCTAAGCGAACATCGCTCAGCCATAAGGACCAAGAAGATAGCTTCCCCAATGGTGAAGCACTTCCTAGAGAAGGGACATACTGCTGAAGAATTTAAATGGAGAATTCTGGAAAGAATTCATACCCCTGAATCAAAAGGAGGCACAGCCATACGAAAGAAAAGGGAGGTATTCTGGATTTTTGTCTTCAATACTTTTGGCCAAGGCATGAATAGTGAAATTCCTTGGGAACATGCAATTAGTTGAGAACCTTGACAGTTAAAGTTAAATATAGATCCAACACTAAGAGAAATATATATGTTCACTATGTCCCCCAAAGTTAAACAATAAATAGAGAGATAAATATGTGCATCTCCATTCCTTCTCCTTGTTAAATAATAATAAATAGAAAAAATAGATAGACCTTTAGATGTACTTAAAATATAACCAAAAACTAGATAGTACTACCCTAAGGGAACTTAATAAATATCATACTTTTTCTTTACTTTTCATTAAAATCCTAAATGAATGTCTGTAATACATTAACGACAAATTGTGGATCATCACCTTTATCAGAAGATAATAACAGTTGTGCAAAAATATGTACATCACCAATCTAGTCAAACTAATGTAAACACCTCATCCCTATCCATAATCACGGGTACAGACCGATCAACAATCGATTTTTGTAAATATATTACAGCTTTCATTGTTTTACATAGACATTCATAAACACTGTACAGACCTATATCAACAAAACTGATCCCCCCTTGCATTTGTTCATCCAACACGAAGGAAATTAGAGGATTGATGCGGGCTTACATTAAAAATTATTTCTGACTTAGTCCGCTCTGTAGTCAGCTAAACATTTATATATACATTTCCGTTTTAGAAACAGATAGTGTTCAGATGGACCATCCACTGACTGTTAAAAATAAACAACAGCCTTCCCTGCCCTGTAAACACGCACATCAACAGAGTCTAGACCGATATAAACAACATTGGTCCTTCTTTACTTTTGTGTAGTAGTCAGCTAAACATTTATATATATATTTCCGTTTTGTAAACAGATAGTGTTCAGATGGACCATCTACTGACTGTTAAAAATAAACAACAGCCTTCCCTGCGCTGTAAATACGCACATCAACAGAGTCTGGACCGATATAAACAACATTGGTCCTTCTTTACTTTTGTGTATCCAGCACAAAGGTAATTGAAGGAGCCGTACCGTCCCATCTTAAAATCCGTTCTCTAATCAGTTACCACGAGAGAACATTAGTCCTATCTTGACTATATCATCAAGACGTGGACCCAACACAGGTGAGGATGTTCTCAGCCAATTAGCTACGATATTTAAACCCGACGGAAACAACTCAGTTCAATCCATCAAGCCTACAATCGAGTCGCTTTTCTTGACGTCCCGCCGCCGGACATATGGAGCTCTGCCAAATATCTTTGGGTAAGAAGCACCCCTGCACGCGAAAAATAGAGTAGACTTAAATTCTCAATTTCTTTCTTCCCTTCCTCTTTTCCACACTAGTTATCTTCATACTGGGCATTGTTATGTTTTACAGGCAGGGAGACCTTTTAAAACAACCGACATACGGAGCTCTGCCGAAATATTTCGGGTAAGATGCATTTTGCGCGCTAAAAAATAGATAAGACCTAGACTCCTCTTCCCCTTCCTTGTCCGTTATTTTCTACATGTAATCTTTGTTATGCCCCACAGGCAGGGAGATCTTTTAAACAATCGCCTCATATTTACCACTCACGATTTTTGGAGTATCTACCTTAACTCTAAGGTAAGTATGCATTGCCTGTATCATAAGATTCAAAAGTTAGGAACCATTTAAATAAGAGGATAAATGAGAACCTGAGTAATATAACAAAATTAATAAAGGGGAATGAAAATATCTCTGAGTTATTTACTAGATCTTTTTCTCTATCTATCAAACTAGTTTAAGAGGGTACATATGATAAATCAAAGAGAGTAACTTCGCTAACTCATGCAAATTAATTTTAAAGATAACAAGTAACAAAGGATATCTCTATCTCTACCTTTTACTCTCAAAATAGATAATCCGATATATGGATTTGTGAATATAATAAAGAAGACTAGACCAAACTATCAAAGTCCATATAACCAGTTTGCGACAAGTCTCCGGTTGGCGGGAACCACATTGATAAGCTGCATCTAATCAGGTAAACCTGAAAGAAAGCCAGATAAACATACATAATTCAATAAGGCCAAAAACAATGTACAGATTGAACAATAGAGGTATAATATCTTTTCTTCCCTCTAAAGTGCCTGTAACATTCTACCAACAAAAAGAATATTCGGGCAACAAATTGAATTGCTATCAACTAAAGCTGTATTTTCATTATTGCTTGTAAGTATCATCTGCTTATAGAAATTGATTTCTTAAAAAATCAATAAAAGTCAAAGCTGAGAATAGCAGTCAAAAACTTCTCTCCACTCTAAATATATACACACCAAGAGGCCAATAGACCTAGAATACCACTGGTTAAATTGTTTTCGTTCCATTTTTTCACTAGTTTCTCACAAAAATCCTTGTGGAAAGACGGAGAGTGAACTCCATGTTTATCAACCCCTCTGGACCTCTTATCCCAATGATAACCTCTTAGATAATGCAAGGAAATGAAAAAAATGTATGAATATTTTTAATTAGAAAAGATACAAATTGGCTACTTAGTTAGAATGCAAGATACTATGTGTTGACTTTTAATTAATCCATGTATAAATATTGTTCTTTCTCTAAATATATTTTTTAGAGTTTATGTGGCTACTCCAGAAGAAGGCGCTGGTTCGCCGAAACGCGCGTAGAGACCCATTCTGCCACTTAGATTTTTAATCTTTTTAAATCTTTGTCTATATATAATATTTTGAGTGTATGAATCCTGTTTATATTGTATGATATATAATTTACATTGTGTTCATTTGTCTTTTTTAACTACATTTGTGTCATTTTCTTAAAAATTTATAATAAAACAAGTAATTTTGTAATAATCTGTAGCCAATTGTCCTTATATACATAAGATTGTTGTCTGTCTTGAAACACCAGTTGCCTAGGTTGTTCTCTGTCGAAAGCTTTGTTTTCCCTGACCTAGGAACCATTGTATCCACACTTTCAGGGGGTCCTTGTTGAATACACGTCATTGAATTGCAGAGGTATCACTCATGTTTCACACTTGTTAAGTCCTCAAACTGAAATGCTAACCTTTAGGTTGCACTAGACCTGCAGGCTAATATATTAGATTGCTGCTTTTTATATGTTTTCTGAAAAATTCCTCTAGTCTAGAACATAACACAGAATTTAGGAGGCGTGGCCAATCGCGAGTGATGTGCGACGCACAGGCAGTGAGCTCCCAGGCAGGGGCCCCCAAAACCCGATAAATGCACACTTCTCCTGGACATTATACACTGATACCGCCTCAGCAGCGTGGTTGGATAAGCGTCCAACTGCATGGAGCTATGAGCGGCCTGGATTGCCCCGGCCGACGAGTTTTGGAAATGAGGCGGTGCGCTGGCCAGCGGGCACTTCATGTAAGGTCCGCCAGGTGAACATCAGCTGGGCTCATCGCAGAGGGGCTCGGAGCTGTGACGAAGCGCAGTACAGCCCCGACCCTACGTCTGCCATTGGAGCAGTGGCAGGTTTCATGGATCTAGTCACGTGTATTACCTTTGCCGAGGGCCTCACGTGTGACAGAGAAGGGTGCCTGATCGGTGGCAGTCTGCGAAGGCGTTACCAATGCCCGAAGTTAATCTGCGGTTCGAGGCTTCACTTTGCATCGTTTACGATGGGTGCTCACCCTGCCCCCCTTATTTTTAAAGGACCTTCCTCCCAGCGGGGTCCACTTAAAGAATGACTGAAGTGGAGGGGGTGCGGCCCAACTGTCTTGTGTGGCATCAGGCCCGGACTGGCCGTTATGGGCACTGGGCAATCCCCTGGTGGGCTGCAAGGGTGGGGGCCTGCTTTGGCCATTTTTGTTACAGGGCCGTTTTTGCAGCATAGCTGAAAAATTGGCCCTGGGCTGTAACAAAATCGGCCAAAAAGCGGCCCTGGCAAAGTGCTCGGTCGCACCCCGACCCCTCTCCCCCCCCCAGGGGGCCGGCAGAGCACTTTACCTGGGCCAGTTTTGGTTCCCAGTCCAGCCCTGTGTGGCATATGAAAAGGAGTGGAAAGGAGATGCAGCCTCAGCTCTGCTTTAATTATGGAAAAGGCTGGAACAGCCTTCATTTACCATCAGTGCGTGGCCCAGGCTGGTCTTGAACTGGAACCTTCCCCCTTCGGGCCCCACTACAGCACAGAGGAAGAAACATGGGGGTGGCCCCTCATTGACACAGCTTTGTTACCCGATTGTGACGCAGAGAAATGGTGGCAGGAGCGGCGGCGTTGCAGTGTTGTTTGAAGGCCCAGGCACCTTCTGGGTGCCTAAATCACTGGTTTGGTTATAATTGACGCTGGCCTGCACAACTGCATGCTGTGTGGGAGTACCTCTCGACAGTCATTGGCGCTGCAGCCAAGAGGTAGCGTGTCACACAGTATGGGGCGGACAAAAGCGAGACCGGTGGATCAAGGCCCACCATTAGAAGCTGGTCCTCAATCACAACCAGATCCTCCACCCACGCTAGATGTGATCACAGACACCCTCATGCAGGAAGAGTAGCCCCTGGACAAACTAGATATTATCCTGAAGAAGATCCGAGAATCCAGGGCAGGGGTGGAGCAACAGCTGGGTTGTCTGGCAGCGGATGTGAGTTTGCTCTGTGCGGATCATAAAAAACTGGCAGAGTGAGTGCAGACCCATGCTACTACCTTGTCAGACATTACTCCTTGGCATAAAGCGCATTCGGAGATGGTCTCACTGCTGCAGCGTCAGGAGAAGTAACCTCCGCATTGTTGGCATGCTGGAAAAAAATGAAGGCCGGGACCCTACCCAATGTATTGAAAATTGGCTGCGCACGGAGGTCACGCCAAGAGGGATTGACCACAATGTTTAGCGTGGAAAGAGCCCACCAGGCTGCAGACTAGACCCAGGGCCCCCGGACTCCCACCCCGACTTATAGTGGCAAAGATGCTAAATTATAGAGACAGGGATACGCTGCTCTGCAAGGCAAGGGAGAAAGCCTCCCTCTTGTATGGAAATGGAAGGATCTCCCTGTTTCCAGACTATACGATACAGGTGCAACGGCAAAGAGAGGCATTCTATGGGGTAAGCAGCACCTACAACAGTTGAATTTACGGTATGCTTTAATTTTCCCAGCTGAACTAAAAGTTCTACACAATAACGCAAGTCATTTTTTCGAAGTTGTTGAGACGGCATGGCTGTAGATCGAGGTGAACTTTCCTAATCTGGCAATACTGTGGGAACATCGGCAGCTGCGCAGACTAAGCCAACTCTGTAGGCGCACGGGGCTGCGAAGCGTATCCAGGCCAAAGGCAAGGAACGAGAAGGAACAAACTCCTGAACAACAATTGGAGAGCAAAAGAGCGGTGTTGAAGGTGGCTGCAACATGGAGAGCATGGGAGGGAATGGCAGGCATGATTAATCTTCAGATAGAGCCCCAGCAACGGACTCGGAGGCCAGCCAGCCTTTATTCCCGCCTTTGACGCCGCAAACCGCCAGGGAACTAGAGGACTAACCACACTTCCAGAGTGGAACTGATGCTGACTTGTAAGACACCAGTGATGATGGCGGGGTCTCTCCCCACTCAAAGTCCAAATACTCTATATGGTGTAGTTAGACGACAGCAAAGCCCGTGAGCTGGCACCAGTTGGTAAATGTATCAATACGCATGATCATACATGTACATTAAGTGTTGTATGGAGCTGGGTCCCAGGCCCGGGAAGCAGTCTCATTTCCTCCCCTAACTGTTGTTGTTTCTTGTTTTCACTTTTCAAGTTTTTTTCCTTGTTGTTTTCTTTTTCTTACCAGCACCAAGGTCAATCACTGTAGTGCAACAGTAGCCAAAGGGTACTTTTGGCATAGCGTATTGGTGTGTGCATGGGACAAAATGGTCCATGACTGGCGTATCATCTCCCTCCCTTGCAAAAGTAGTAGGTGAGTTTTAGCTGTTATTGCATGTAGCAGCTGTTTGGTCAAGCACAGTTTTGGGGTTGGACATTTGAATTGGGGTAGTTTGGGAGATCAATGTAGCATTTACGAGGGTGCACGAATGACCATGCGGAAGACTGAAAGGGAGACCAGGGGTTGGTGGCGAATGGTGTACATATTATAGATGAAGTGAAGGGCATTGTATAACTGTATAACATGGAATGTGTGAGGTATAGGCTCCCTGCATAAGCGATACCGCATTCATGCCAAGCTTAGTAGATAGAAAGCGCAAATTGTCCTCCTACAGGAGACACATTTAAACCCCAGTGAAGTGAATAAAATACTTAAAAAGTGGCGAGGCCAGTTATATAATACAACTTACTCTGCTTTAGCAAGAGAAGGGTCTGTGTGGATACGAGCGGGGGTCCCATACAGAGTACTGGAGCAGAGGGTGGATGACGAGGGCAGATATGTGCTACTGAGGGGCGAGATGGATGGGCAGATGCTGGTGATTCAGAGTGTTTATGCACCAAACTCAGACCAGTAAGAGTTCCTCCAATGATTGAGCATTACATTGGCGGACTGGGTAAAGCACCCTTGGATTCCTGGGGGGGGGGCTATAATGCAGTGCTGGACGTGCGAGTGGATACATCACACCCACCACTCCAACGCGCATTGACAACATGACAAGCCAGGGCATTAGAGGCCTGGACAGATGGGTGGGACCTTAAAGACGCGTGGAGCATTAAACATGAAACGGCACTGGAATACTCCTTTTACTCCCATGTGCATGCAGTACACACTAGAATAGAGCATATCTTCTGTTTCCCTCCCATTCTGCCCAGAGAGTTGCGTATAACCCATTTAGGTAAGACGCTCTCTACCACTCTCCGCCAGAGAAAATACTGTAGTGGGGGTAAATCCCAACACCGGCACCGACTTGGAGGCTTAACCCCACAGTGCTTGAAGACAGGGCTTTTCAGGTGCAAATGACTGCCACTGATACAGACTATTTTGCCAGGAACGTGGGCTCTGACTCCTCCCCACTCATAGAATGGGAAGCGCTCAAGGTGGTGGTGAGGGGGCCTCAATAGGAGCAGTGCTGGGAGCAAGACAGGAAATAGTACTTAAATTAACGGACGTTGAGGGTCAATTGGGGCCACTGCACGTGGCAGCCGCAAAATCTCCGACCCAGGGGGATAGTCTGCAGAAGATGAGCGTTAAGTATGCTCATCTGCTGGAGTGGCTGAGGGTTATTAATTATAAAGCCTATGTCCAGAGAACTCACTTGGAGGCTGATAAAGCGGGCACCTTGCTGGAACGCATTATCAGGAACCAGCCTCAAGTAAACCTAAAAAGGCAAATTCGTTCCCCATCAGGTGATATGGCTGAAACTCAATTGTCAATAAATGAGGCTTTCCGGGAATATTATAGCTATTTATACAGCGCCCCTCAGGGCTCGCAGGAGACAGAAATTCTGGAGTTTCTGCAGGGAGTGAGGCTGCCAAAGCTGTCGGCTACAGACCAAGCTGAAATAAAGTCACCCATCACAATGGAGGAAATTGTGACTGCAATCCGGGCCCTGCCCTGTAATAGGACCTCCAGGATGGAAGGCCTACCAGCAGAGTTTTATTGAACCTACACCAAGGAATTGGCCCCCCATTTGCAGGTGCTCTACAGGGTGTCTGCTGAGGAAGGGGCTCTCCCCCAGACCATAAACCAGGCACCAGTTGTGTCACTGCCCAAGCCTGGGCGGATGCGGCTGACATCGCGGCATATCATCCATTGTCACTCCTCAACGCTGAGTATAACATTTTAAGTAAGATTTTAGCGACACACTTACTGCCCTGTCTCAATAAGTTAATACATACAGACAAATGCGGGTTTGTGCCATGCAGGAGTACGGAGTAAAATGTGAGGCTGCTGTATCAAATAATGAGGGCCACCTTAGAGCATTTCCCAAGGGCTTGCTGCCTCTCGTTAGATATGCGACAGGCATTCGAAATGCTGAGCTGGGAATATATGATGGACACCCTGAGTCTATATGGGATACCTGCTAAATACAGCAAATTGGGTTAAGTTATTGTACGCTGTCCCGACGGCTCGTATTGGGACTGGAGGTAACATTTCCAAGGCATATCGGGTTCATAGGCGAACAAGACAAGGCTGCCCCTGTCCCCCATGCTCCTTATACTAGCATTCGAACCGCTTGCATTCAAACTGCGGAGGTTGGCCCCTGATTGGGGCATAGCAATAGGCCCAGGACACACGCTGTATCGCTATACGCTGATGATATCATATAGTATTTACGAGATTTATGCAGTGTCATTCCTACTGCAGCAGGAACTTTTGAGGAGTTCAGGCAGGTGTCTGGTCTCCATATAAACTATGATAAATCAGTGGCATACTTCTTCCACTATCATGAGACCCCCTGTATGGTAGGCTTTGGAGATAGCGAGCTACAGGTGGCTCCGGTTACGTTTAAATATCCTGGTGTGCACATATATAGAACACAGCAAGATATAATAGATGGAAATATACTGAGGGCAATAAATGCGCTGTACTCTTAAATAGCGTTTTGGACCACACTGCCTAGCCATCGCTAAGATGGTACTGCTGCCTAGAGTGCTCTACTATTTCACGACAATCCCGATTTTTATCCTTGCGTATATATTTAGGGTACAGGACTCCTTACTGATAGAGCTAGTGTGGGGCACAGGTAGGAGAAGAGTGGCGCTTCGGAAGTTGCAACTACCGCCCACCACAGGAGTGAAATTAAATGAAATGAAAAGGGTTCTTGTAAAGCGCATGGCTACCCGGGAGTGTCCCAGCGCTGATCAATCATAAGGAAAGGAACCAGAGATTAGAGGAAGAGCCAAGTCTTTAGATGCCTTCTGAAAATAAGATTGTTGGGTTCTCTACGAATGTGCAATGGGAGGGAGTTCCAAAGCTTGGGGGCATTATACGGGTAAAGCCTGCCCCCACTTCTACCATTTCTGATTCTGGGGACTACAGCCTGGTGAAGTGCATCTGAACGAAGGTTTCTGGAGGCTTTATGCGGACGAATCAAAGCTTTGATGATAGGCGGGCCATTCCCTTTTAGGGATTTATGGGCAATACATAAGGCCTTGAATTGGACTCTTTCCTGAACTGAAAACCAGTGCAGGGAGCGAATAGCAGGTTTTGCGGACAGCGGTGACTGGTGTCGGTCAGCAATCTTGCTGCCACGTTCTGGACAATCTGAAGCCTCTTAATCACCACATTAGGTGTAAGCATGGGCGAATTTTGCGAATCTCGCGTTCGCGAATTTTGCGGATTTGCGAACTCGCAATTCGCAAAATCCGTGAATTCTCGCGAATTTGCGGATTTTTTTGTGTGTGTGTTCGCGCGGGTTTCTGCCAGTTCGCGAGGGTTTTGTACAATATCGCAAACGCGAACTTACCTGTCGGGTCGCAAGTTTCGCGAACTTGTTGTTTCTACGTGTCCAGCCTATTTGGGACACTCTTCTTCATCACTGCCACTCTCTGTCACCACTGCCACTCTCTGACTACTCATGCCACTATCTGGCCCACCCATGCCACCCTCTGTTTCATCACAGCACCCTCTGGTTGTCCAGTCAGTGTACATTATTGTGGCAAAGCAAGCACACCTTCCCTGCCTCAAGTGACCTGAATTAATTTGGGGCTGTTTAATGTGTCACAGAATATTTTTTTAGCTGGCACCTGCTTCCTTAGTGCTTCCTGATTAGTGATCTTTTGCACTTGCTAAGTGCTTTCATTGTTGCAAAATTAGTTACAAAACCTGCCCTGCCCCAACTGACAATAATGAATTAGGGGCTGATTAATGGATTTGAACTTCCAGCCTGGCTCCTGCTTGTCTCCCTTAGCTGTAATTCAGGACCTTTGTGGCATATGTGTAACTATTCTGAGGTTCAGAGCAGGGTCACATAATAGTTGCAACTGGCAACTGAACTCTGGAGGGGCCCCTCAGGAAGCACTACAGGAAATGGCTACTAATGATGAGCCTGAACTTTTGAACCTGGTAAGTAGTTTCAGTTTTGCTAAGATCGTATTTCTGCAATTTTGCGCTTATTCGCGGGGCGCGAAGTTGTACTGGGAAGCCGCGAACTCACGCGAACAGTGCGAGCAAAATCCGCTGCTCGCGGATTTGCGGATTTTGCGGGAGATTCGCGAATCTCGCGGATTGCGAATTTACCGAAAATCCGCAAAATCCGCGAGCGAAACGGATTTTCCGCCCATGCTTAATTAGGTGACCCCAAATAGAGGGCATTGCCAAAATCAATCCTAGACAGGATCAGGGCCTGAACCAGTATATTTTTTGCTGGAAATGGAAGCAGAGGAAGTACTTTACGAATCAATTTTAGCAGACCGTAGCAGGAAGCAACCGTCTTTCTGGCTTGAGTTTTGAAGGAGAGATCTGGATGTAACCAGATTCCAAGACTTTTTTTTCGGGTTTGGGGACTGGAGATGGCCCCATGCAGACTGGCCAGAGAGTGTTAATGTTAGAACTGCAATGACTACCCAGCATCATCAACTCAGTTGTGTCGCCTTTGAGCTTCAGATGGGAGAGGCTCATCCACTTGTCCACTTCCTCTAAACAGGAGTGAAGATCAGTGGGCGACTGGTCAGGTTGGTTCAGTGCTACGACTAGTTGCGTATAATCGGCATAGAACACAATATGAATCCCAAAGGGGGTGACTATGTGCGCTAAGGGGGACATATAAACAATAAAAAGAGTGGGGCTCAAGGAGGAGCCTTGAGGAGCACCCCGCTGCAAGGGAACGGGTCCGAGATAACATCCTCTTCAAACACTTGGTAGGACCTTCTTTCCAGGAATGATTGCAGCCAGTTAAGTGAGGGGCCTGATACACCAACGTTCCTAAGACGTTACATCAAAATTTGATGGTTCACCATGTCAAAGGCCGCGCTAAGGTCGAGGATGATGCTGGTGGATGTGCCTCCTTGGTGAAGGATCTTTCTTGATTCCTCCTCTACCACTATTAAAGCAGTTTTGGTTCCTTGTCTGGGACAGAAGCCTGTTTGAGATGGATGGAGCAGATTATGGAATTCAAGAAATGTAGAGAGGGTGCCGTTGACATGTTTTCTGCGATTTTACTTACTCCAGGAAGGAGCGAGATGGGCCGGTAATTAGTTAAATCCGTGGGATCCAAATGAGGTTTTTTAATAAGTGCTCTAACCATCGTTTTTTCCATTCAAGAGGGACCAATCCAGAGGAGAGAGAGGCACTGATTATGTTGAGGATAGTAGGGGCGATGGAAGATGTTACCATTTTCAAAATATTAAGTGGCTCCGGATGAAGAGGCAAGCTACTTTTTACAGAGGCTAAGATGGATATGAGTGAGTTCAAAGTAAGGGGGGTGAAAATCTCCAAGCACGGGGCGTTCTCGGCTGTGCACGTTTTTTTTACAGAGGTGGGGAGGAGTGGTGGGAGCACCCAACTTCAGTGCTTATTGTATGGTGAGCTAGTTACAATGACTTTCATTCTGGCTTGCGGGACGTAACCTGCAGGAGATCATGTACCCGACCAGGCGGCTTTTGCAAGGTAAATTACACGTGAAATTACACAACGAGCGCCCAATTGCTACTACGGACTCACCACTACTGTAAATAGCATTCAAATACTGGAATTGCGCCAAAAGGTATACCCACTCACATGTACCATATGCTACAAATATTCCTTTTATAGGTCTACCTATCCCATCAGGAATAGTCACGCAGAGGCAGATAGCAGGCTGGGAGGTGGAGGGAATAACAACAGTGGAAACATTATTCCAAGAGAGTACATTAGTATTGCATGCTGACTTCACCAATACTAACGGATTGATGGACACCTTGTTCTTCTTACATGCAGGACTATCTCACTTGGTGAAACAGCTGTGGGCCCCAACTGGACAGGAGCCACCCGTGAATGACTTAGTGCACATGCCCCATCTAATGGGCAAGGGTAGACATTTAACAAAATGGCTTTATGTAGGTATAAGAGGAGCAGTAACATCGCCCCCCGGGGCATTGCGGACGAAATGGGAAGCAGATTTAACAGAGGGACTGATGGACAAAGACTAGGCGAGAAAGCTGGCGTACCCACCCAAAGACTGTGTCTCGCAAAGCGCAGTCAAAATGTATTCAATTTTTGATTCTTCAGAGAGCATACCTCACTCCACATATCCTTCACAAAATGTTCCCTGACGACCCCCCCCCCCAAATTGCCCACGCTGTGTTGAGGCAGAGGCAGGGTTTGTACATATGCTATGGTCATGTCCAGTGCTATCTCATCATTGGGTGCATATTGCGCTTGTGCTTACTGATATCATAGGGGATAATACCTGGAATGAGGTGAGGAGCTGTTTGCTGGGGCTTTACCTCCAACCCAAAGGATATAAGGTACAAGCGCGTTTTGCCAACCTTGCGTTCCTACTTGCAAAGAGGCAAATAACTAGATAATGGAAGGCAGCTAGACTGCCCAGCCTAGAGTCCTGGAGGGTGGAAGTGATAAAATGGAGTCTCGCTGAAAGTACTGTGATATGTAGAGAAGAACAGAGAGAACTGAGAAAGATTCCAATAGCAATGGCATAGTATGTGCTGTGTGAGGCACTTAAAGACTGGGAAGACCCAACGCCAGTAGACATAGCGTGAGCCTGGCTGCAGCTGAGAGAGGATATGATGGGGCCAGTGGCTGCTTGTATGATGTCCCTAAGCGCCCTAGGTAGAGGTGGATTATGTCCTAAGTCCTGGGTTTTGTACATGTCTTTATGCATAATGTTACTATTCTACCCTGTCAGTAAGGCGGATACAGATCGTGCCCCTAGTTAAGGTAACTGCAGGTGGGGGATGGGGGGAGGGAACCAGCATGGTTGTATTGTTTTCTTAAGCATAATGATGTTTTCACAATGTAAGACAAAATTTAGACTGGAATACTTGCTGTGAAGTCTTGTATACACAATGAAGAACTGTTGTTGTAGAACTGCACACATTGTAATGCTGTCCTGGCACTTTGTTAATGAACGTGTTAGCTGTGTGCGCGATGGCATGCCACATGTTCTGCATTGTGATTTATTGTGGTTATGGAAAATAGTTTTTCTTTTAAAATTGGAATACTTCATAAAGTTTGTAATAAAAAAGAACATAGCACAGAATTTGATTTGTCAGACCCATGACTCTAAGAAATGAGTCCATGTGCCAAAATGAGGCAAAGAAAACTGTTGGACTGCAACCAACCCACAACCCATGAAATATTTGAGTGAGATGTGGATCTGGTAATGATCAATCTCACGAGAAACCACCGCGAGTTATTGGAGCTCCACACACCCTTTCATTGAGGAAGAGCACACTCAAGAACACGAGGAAACCATGAAAATATTTTAAACAATTATTTTTAAAATCAAAATCATATCCTAATGTAACTATAATAAAGGCAATGGGCATAATTCACAAACTGCAATTTTTAGTATGTTCCGTAGTACTACAAAATTTAAGTTTTACCTATACTTATGTGTGCTGAGTTTTGCGCCTCAACTGCAAAATCTCTGAACATGTAAGTATAGGCTTTAGTGGTAATTGTGGAAGGGACACAAGGGAGTGGATAGGAAAAGAGGCATATTTACTTCTGAAGGGTATGGAATTAGGGAGCCGGTAGAGGGGTGAAACAATGTAATTTACAACTTTGTATTAAGTTTATATTCAGAGGTTGTGAATACCAAAAGCAGTAAGCTTACTCCAAAGGGTAAACTTACTCCAAAGTGTAAGTTTCCATTGTGAGTCAGGGCCAAAAAGAATAGTTACTGCAATGTTTACTAAAGGCGCAAACAGCAGGAAATACTCAGCACGCGTATCATATTGGCAGTGTGTTTTATAACAATGGCCAGCCTAATTTCTTTACTTACTAAGCTATTTTTAGCACCAAAAAAAGCCCTAATTTGAGTTTGTAATAGTTCACACTCACAAACTTGTTTCAACAATAAGTCCTTCTGCCAAAGACAAGTAACAATGATTATTATGGATTACTTTTCGTGAGGAACTTTACATGTACTCGTTTGGCATGAATCACCTACTCTGTAAGGACATCAGTAGCTGCCATTTAATACTTCAAGAGCAGTCACCAAGAGAGGCAACTCCTTGAGGTAAATACAAGTTTCTTTTGATCTAAGGCTTTGTGGTATGTTAGATATACACCAAGAACAATTTGGTGGGGTAGAACCAGGGCCCCAGACCACTTGTTTGGAGCCCTGCACTTTCATACCATTTAGAATCTTACGTGAGCATAGATTTTACTAACCTACTACATATGCAGCTGTTAGTAGAACTTGTTATTCTAGAGGCTACTTTAGCTCCAAATGTAGATCTATTCTCAATTGTTCGGTTATTATAAGCATCCTGGATTTTGGAATCTTAAATAAATAAAGATCTGGAAATAAATATTAAACAGTCCTCGAGCATTGCTGTGGCCACTCATTCAACTTATTCAAGGTAAGTCCATATCCTCCACTTTCAAGCAAATTTCCAAGGAAGAAACAAACCAAATTAGCATTGGTGACCACAACATCTAATTTGTCTGAAGATCCTTGCCTTGTATGCACTCAAAGCAAGTGTTTGTTTCTCTGTCCAATGACATTACATAAATAATTACCTCCTCTGTACTGGCAGGCTAACAACACAGCCAAATGAAACATGCAATTATCTCTTCACTTCTAAAGAAACCCAGATCATACATAGCATACCCCAAGCATTGGCCCATTACAGGGACATTTCCAACTTTCAACACTGTAGCAATGAAGTTGTAACTAACCGGCTGCAAAATTATTTTGAATAAAATGTGCTGCTACATGAGTTCCAAACAGGATCGGACAAAGGAGGGGACAGGAACCAGCACTGGCAGACCTTAGACAGAAGCTTATCATTGCACTTGTTGAAGCTGTTCTTTATTATCCTTGATATCTCTGCTGACCATATATTGACCATAATATACTCTTGTCATGTTTGAAAGAGTGGTCTGATATTTCTGAAAATGTGATCACCGGATCTGCTGAGTTCTTGTTTGGCTGACTTCCAAAAATATATTTGATTTGTAAAAATCATTGCCTCACCTCTCACTAGCCAGTGTTTCTCTCCTTTTACTAATTATTTATTACATGGTCACATTATCTCAGATGTTTTATCAGTATATGAACCTTTTCCATGTATTTGATGCTTACAATCAGATTGTCATCCAGCTGAATACCAACTTATTGTGTCTTTCCAATAACACCAATTGGATAAATTACAAATACCACTAGAAAAGAGAAAGCTTTCTTGGTCTTATTGAATTGTACTGAAAGACCATTATGCTCCTATTTGTCTCTCCATTTGGACTACTAATCTAGGGCACACTCTAGCCTCTATTCTAAAGCCAAAAAAGTGGGAATCATCTGTAGTGTCCTGCCAGCCTAGCCACTCACCAATAGGTACGCCACACATGGAGAGTAGTTTTAAACATCTTTATTCCACTGCGTGTTAGTCAGAACTCAACATTTTAGGCTGGCTACATCCCATCCCTCCAACGCTTACTTCATAGGACTACGATATAGAGTGGGAACCAAAAGAGTTACAGCTTCCTTTTATTACAGAACACTGCATCATCTTCGACTGATCTCTCATTTGGCCCTCAGATGCACACTGTGGTCAAAGATGTGTAATCCCCCGTGCACCCAAAAATCCACTTCATCCTTCAAATCACCCATAAAGTTGAGCCAACAAAATGTCTTGCCACTGGTTACTTATTATTATTATTTTTTTTTTTACCTGCGTATTCTCAAGTTCAAGAAAATTTTATTGATAATGATAAGAAAGAAAACCAGGTGTCAAAACAAAGTACAATGTGATAGCAAGTTAAAGACTCTGGTTACTTATTATTTTAATGTGATAAATTAAATCATCTGACTATTCATGCTATCAAATGTATCTGCTAAATAGGATTCAAGGACTTCAAAAGGAAGCCACCCGGATGTTCTGAACTTAAATATTTTTGACTAGGTCAAACAAGCTCCGAAAGTATTACACTGACAAAAGGTTGATGCTAAGATTATATTTAATTATTTCTAAATTATCTAAGAGGCCTACAGATCAAAGGCTGGTTCCACATGGAACATTCACTGTGCATTTCTACATCAGATACCATTATGCGCCTACATTGGGCAAAATCATGGTTCACTTTCTCAATGAGCTCTGGGTCCTTAAGCATGGAACGCAACGGATATGAATTCAAAGCTCATTTAAACTACCTCCAATTTATCACACTTCTTAAAAATGAACTTTTCATGAAGTTATTTTTCTGAACCATTTTTGCCAGATAATGCAATTGAAGTATTTCAAGTGATAATATTCACCTCATCCCAGTGCACCCTAAACACTCATTTCTTACTTGTTACTCTTTTGAAATGTTGTGTTCTCTCTCTGCCTCTGCTATCCAGAGTTGTACATGTATTTCAATATGACAACCAGCACTTTTCAAATCTCTCAAACGAATACAAAAAATATTCTAGTTGTATTAACGCCACTTATCAGCTATTCAGTCTGGAGAGATGGGGTAGGTTGAAATATCTCTTTACCCTCTTGCCTGAAGCAGTTTACAATTCGACCAAACAAAAGCCATGATAAATCCGTTACTTGGATACCAATAACAAGTGGGCTGGAGCAGGTGATGTATTTACTGCACCTGGTAAATACCATAACCACGAAGACAAATATCTACTATGTGAGTTAATTACCTCCTATTCCATATTTTTATCCTGGAAATGAGGCATAACATGAGGAATCACCTTCTAATTCACAGATTTCTCCATGTTTAACTTTCTTCTTAGGCTTTTACCTCAATAAATTTCAGGAAATTGTGTCATGGGACACAGTGGGGGATGCGATAATTATCGCACAATTCTCATGCAAACAGAGTTTTGAGTAGTGATAGAAATTTAGGGCACTCATAATTAAGGTCTGAGCAGTCCTTTAAATGGACCGGTACTCACAGGTACTGAGTACTGGCACTTCTAATTTTTATCACTCTGAGTACCAGCACTTCTCTACTGCTGTGGAGACTACTGGTACTTATGATGGGAAGGTTTATTGGCCTCTAGTGATGGTAGCCTGTCTATTTAACAGCCAAAGCACTTTTATAGCCCTGAGCCGAGCCCCCGCTGAACTATTTAGCGTGTGCTCGTTTGCATGATATACGGGTGTTCACCGTCATGCTGTGTTGCAAGGAATCGAGGCAGCCCAGTGGAAGCACAATTAGCAAAGCATTGGGAGGTAAGGAAGTTGAAAGGGCTAAAATCCCACGTGATTCTTTTGTGTGAGTGTCTGCTTATGTTTGTCTGTTTGCCTGCTTGTGTGTGCATGTTTTTGTGTAAGAGAAAAACAAGCGAAATATTACAAAATAAGGAAATGTTAAAATATCACTGTTTGACTTCATTTTGTTTAACAAATTAACCTGTTTTGTTTATAGAAACACATGTCTTGTGTTCTGGTATGTACTGCAACTAGTATTTAGGTCAATAAGCTTTGAATGTCTTGCCTTAGCACCGCCCCTAGTGCCGCCCGCTCGTCACATGTAAATGAGTACCTGCCCTATTTTTTTCTCATTTAAAGCACTGGGCCTAAGTCCATATTTCCCAGTGGAAAAACATACTCCTCGACAAATCACTATATATTGTCTCAGGATTCCAACATTGCTTGAAATCCTACCTTCACAGTTCAGCCTTTTCTTTCTCATAAGTGAGAGGAAGAATCAGTGGATTGGTGAACATAGGCACCTGCAAGAGGTCCAATTTTCTGTTAGTTTATAATAACTGAATAGTTTGACAAAGAAAGCTTTTCTGTCTGATACTTCATATAGTGGTATTTCATTGTTCTATGCTTGTGTGTGTATGAATGCACGAGTAATATAACAACCAATCAGTGTACAGCACTTCATCATCATCGCTACATTGCTGTAACAACTACATAAATTACCACTGCATACATTTACTACAAAATTGATTTATGTAAGTGAAATTAGTATTGCTTAAGGAAAAAATGCCAGTTATAAATGAGCTGTATTTTTACAATTTTGTATTAAAAGAAAAAGCTCAAGAGTTAAATATTTTATTGCATTACATTTACTGAATTTAAAGAATACAGGAAGGATTTTTTAATTTAATTCTATGTGTTTCATTTTAAATTAAATAAGAGTTGGGGTTAAGGTAAGTCCAACAGTTTATTAAAGATAAATATTTACTTTAACAAATGTAATTTACATTACTTTATGATGTAGGTTGGTATTAGGGTTAGCGCTTGGTTAAAACTGTCCTTACCTTTAATTGATTTAGTACAGTGTGCTTGCTTGCATTATATTAATTTGCTGATATTTTTAAGAAATTATTTATGTTAATTTATACTTAAATTTAGAATTAGCTTATCATTACAGGACCTTAGGGGACTCACTCCTCCAATAGGTCATTGCAGCAGGAGGCACAGTTGTTGCTAATGGCCTGAGGTGGCGGCCTCCCTCCAACACTCTAAAAGGCGCTCTGCAATTCCGCAGAGTGAGCCGTGCCTAGGCAAAGCCCAGGCTGAGGGCAGGCCCATCCACACCTGTCGGAGCCCCGAGTCGGGTGGGCTGGGCTACCCCTCTAGACAGTTACAGTTTTAAGGTACTTTTTTGCCCTCATGTCATTGTGGCATTTATAATAAGTTCTTCTGGACTGGCCCTAACTTTCGTATTGACATGATGGAAACTTTAACAGTTGTTTTGTTTTACATCATACAGAAATGTATTTAATCGTTTCTGGTGGATGTGGAGTGAATAACAGGTGGTCAGATTAACCTTGCCCGTGACGCCTTAAGGGAATAAATTATTTGCTGTGTTTCTGTTCAACAAAAATGGTTATATTTGTTTAAAGGGTATATAGCAACTGGGGAGTGGTGGCTCTCTGCATAGGAAGCACCTTTTGTTTATTTATTTTTCCTTTTCTTCTCTAACCATAGTCCAAATCAAGGCAGAGGAGGGGGCTAGTGGCTCTGCTAAAACTAAGAAAACCAGAAAAGCCTTAAAATGGCTGGGGTAAATTGTGTGTGTGGAACTCCTTGGTCCTGACTCAACCCTGCTACCCTCTGCTCTACCAGCCCTGGGTTCTCCTCACTCAAACAAACAGCAAATATGCATTCAATGCATGTTTGAAAAATCAAAGAATCGGCCTAAACTAGCATTATCATCTGGGGTCTCAGATAAACCCCTTGATTTAATTGCTACTGCCATGCCTCACCCATTCTCTCTTGAAGATCCTCTTCCTAGCAGTAATTGTTTTTTACCACTCCTCGATTTGCCAAAGAAAAGCCTTCTTCCTGTGTTACCGGTAACTCTGCCCCTATATCTGCTCCACTCGTTTCTCGCTATGTTGACATAGCCAGATGCACCCTGTTTATTATGTTAATTACAGAGCTGAAAGCTGAAGGCTGAGGTAGGATGGTTAAAATCTATAATTCTTCATCAGTACATTAAAATAACTTTATTAGTCAGGGGTACCAATTTAATATTTGCCCAGGTCAATACACAGTTGAAAGCTACCAAGTCCCCAGCCCAAAATCCCAGCATAGCATCAGATCACCCCCTCATTAGCTAATGTGAAAATCTCAGTTTTACTCTTTGCTGATGACACTTTGCTGATCACCCAGACCTCAAGTGGGCTCCAAAAAGTTTGACTCGCTTTGACGAGTTTTGCTACACTCAAGGTCTGGAAATCAACATTGCACAAACCAAACTTATGTTTTTTAACTAGCACACATGGCAAAAACGGAGAATAGTATTAGGGAAATTCCCTTAGTGAAGGTGGACTCCTTTGCCTACCTTGGCGATACTCTTTTTGTTATTATGTCATGGAAACCACACATTCGTAAGGCGGTTGAGCCTCCTTCAGCAAACCCATAGTATCTGCCCTTCAGATCTATGAGGCAAAGGCACTTGGCTCTGCTCTCTATGGGGTGGAACACTGGGGCTTTACAAACTACAATGAACTGATTACATCTTAGAATACATTTTTATGAAATTGTTGCCCTATTACCCCCAACACTCCATCCTAACGCTTGATTTTGGAAATGGGTGTAAAAAGGGTAGAAGGTAAAACAAGATTGTGTCCAGTGCTAGAAAAGGAAGCTTGGGATTTGGCTTTAGTTTAAATGTCAAAGTCGAGTTAGCAGTTTAAAATTGCTTTGCCAGTCTGCAGTGGCAGGATGGAATATGTGTTTCCTCATTGTCACATTGAATGCGGTACAATAAGTGCTGCAGACCTGGTGACCTGGTGGACACTTAAAGTTACAGGCCCTGGCTACCCCTTGTACCATATACTAGAGACTTATAAGTAAGTAGAGTTATGCCAATTGGGTGTGAGCCAATCCAACATTACACTTTTAAGGGTCAGGGCACTGGCACTGAGGTCTGGCTATCAGGCCTCAGGGCACTCTCAGAGCGAAAAACCAGTAGCATCAATCCCAAAATTTGGCGGTGAGCATGCAAAAAGAAGCATTTCTTTACATTTAAAGACAATTATTACATTAAATTAAATGTAAGTTATTCAACGATTAGGATTAGAACTGCAGCTTTAATTATGCCAAATGAGTGATAATTGACTCTAGCTTAATTAAACTAATTTAACATTCGTCCAGCCGTGGTCCATGCAGGTAACAGCGGTGAGGCAGTGTTGCCGGGTAAGGTAGGATTTTGAGGGACGATGCAGAGGGAAAATAATTTATTTATTTAATTTCCCCTCTGCATTGTCCCTTGAAATCCTCCCTTACCCGGCCCCACCGCTCCTACCTGCACAGACCACGCTGCATTCATCTTTAAAGGTCGAGGTAGTTGTAGGTTCATGCTGATCATCTTCAGTTATAAGGGTATGACTTGAAATAATGTTTATTTTTTGCATTTGCGGTGTGTACGTTTTGTGATTCACTTAGTCCCATATTTTTTCGGCTTGTCCCTACATGCAGGTATTTGAGTGAGTAATCACATCAATCTCTAAATTCCAATGTTTCTCTGAGAACAGCTTGAATGCTACATGGTACTTGCTATGCCTATGCACGCTGTCTAAGAGAAAAGTTGGGCTAATGTGGTAGAAGGGTATGTCATCTGTGGCTGGCATGAGAAAGAACGTCAATTGTCTGTTATGCTTAATCCTCTCAAAGTGACTGATGATTCTGTGAGTGTTTGATGGTATACGCCTTTTGAATATGGAGATTAACTACCATTCAGTGGGTTTACACATTTTGTGAATGTATGTGTGTGGTATATGTCATTTTCGAGAGGAACCTTCAGAGGGAAGGTGAGACATTCTTCTAATCTTCATCGCGGCACAGATCTGCTCCTTTATCTTGGAAGAGAGTTGTCCATTTTGGTGTTTGCCCTGCTATCAAGAGATTCAAGCAATGACATTCTCTAATGTTGTATAGTTTGTCCTAGGAGTCTGATAGAAATCTGCCTTTGCATGTGGAAGGCGGAGGACCCCTTACTGGTAAATGGCAGATTAAAGCTGCCAATTTGCCACATGGCCCTGTCTGGTCAGTCTCGGTCGACCTTTTACCCCTCTGAGGAGAGAGGTGTTTGCTGCACACCAACCTCAACAAGCTTGGGTGAAGCTGAATTGTTCTTCTAGATCAATGCGTTTTTATAGCGTAATCATTTGTTTAATCAAGGAACAGAAGATGGGCGCAGTATTAGTATTACTTCCACCAAAGGGATATTTAATAAATTAAACATAATGGTGTATAGATTAATATAAAGTGGGGTTAATGCACTCTGTACATTCTGTACTTTGTCGTTTGTGTACCCTTTGGCAAGAATGACAGCCTCTTCCATAGGAGAATAACCTAAACCGCCTGCAAAACAATTCTAAGGGTTTATCCGTGTTGAGCACACCATTTCTACCTTCTACTTTGAGCATGTGAGCACCATACTACAGTCTAAGGCAGAACTGGAAAATAGGGCACCCCAAATTCTTAGCTCTGTTCACAATCATTATATTGCAGATCCTACAGATGTGACACCTGGAGCAATCGGTTTTTATGTTGTTTTGTGTTTACTACTGAGGTCTGCCAGAACCAAAATCTCTCTCAATTTGATTTCCCATTGGTAAGCAAATAGGAGCGGTGAATGAATTTTTTTGAAGGTGTAATCATATTGGTGACTGTACTAATATTTTAGGATAGCTTTTATAAAGATATTGAAAGAGATGTTATATATGGTAACAAATAATTGTATCTGTTTGTCCACAGGTATGGCTGCTCCATTTTAAAAAGTGTCTTTTCACGTCAGTCTTTTTTTATGAACCCCTGTTATAAATCTATTTTCGATATCTGTGAGATATTTGGTTTCCTGTGTAGGTTGGAGGATTCTACATACCAGAAAAACTGAATTCTAGTAGACAGCCAGGAGTAAACCAGGATTCCTGGCTTAATCATGCAATTCTGAATCAAACTAGGCATACTACAAGAGTAAATCACACCTACTTATAGCAAAATATTTGTAAATTGGGCCATGTGAGTATGAACGCACTTTTATGATCGCTGTAGCTCAATTGTAAGTAAGTGAGAGGCAAGTATTGCAAGCAGGCATTTCTGCTTTGTCGACTAGTCGTGCATTTTGTAGCCATATAAAGCAAATAGTGATTGACTGGTTACCTCTTGGAGGCCAGCTTATCTGCCAAGGAGCTTTGTTTACCTCATCTACAAATTTACAATGAGGTATCATTTTTTAGACCAAGTCATTTAGATGTCATCAATGGAGTGCATTCTGAATATCGAACCCACACTATAGGCAGAACAGAATATTATCGAGGACAAAAGAGCGAAAACAAAATATCAACAGGTAAGAAAGTCTAGATTTAGGAAACCTAACTCCACATCTATGTACCTACGTGGGACATATATCTTCAATGTACATAGATGCGTAGATAGAAATAGTAACTCTATACTAACCTACATACACTTATTTTCGTTTATTTTGTCTCTCGATTTTCTATCTTCGATATTCTTGTATTTTGATAATGTTGGTGTCGATATTCAGTAGTGCAACAGTTATCAATTAATCTGAATCCGGGTGAAATGCGGAGCACAAATGAAGGATGTGCTGTTTGTCCTGAGTACCCCCAACACTGAGCACAAAACTGCAGCCATTGCACTTGGTGGACAAAAAAGCCTGCACTACATTTTGCGTAAGCAGCAGTGGCCTTTTCAGCCTCTGTGGCTACATCCACTTGTCTGGCAAGGGTCTCTGGTTTGCTGCAGAGAGGATCTTCTGTTCTTGAATGATTAAGAGCTTACTAGCCTTGCAGGGACGCAATAGAAGGCCCGCAGTGGCATCACATATGGCTCCCAACCCCCTAAGGCACAGCTTTCCAAACTGTGTGGCGCGACACGTTACTGTGTCGCGCCCCATGCGTAGGTGTGTCGCGCGATGCCATGCACTGACGTCAAGGGCTATGAACTGGGTCTGTGCGCTCGAGTCTCACAGACACACTTTCAGTGAGCTAAATCACAATCATAAAGCAGATTATTTGCTAGGAGACTGTACCTCAGACATAACATCACTCGAGAGCCCCGCTTCTGATAAAGGTCACTTTTTTGCCTCGGTTAATGTAGGAGTTGTTTGTCTCGTCTGTAAAGTTGGTGAAGGGCCCTAGGCCCGCATGTTAGGAGAGCAGCAATGATGGACACGCAGATAACAGATAGGGGTAGTGGGAATGGCCACGAGCATGTGCGCCCGGCCCCATTTATTGGCAGCGTCATGTGACAACATGACGTCTGTGGTGGGTGGGTGTAAAGTATGTTACATCACTCCTGAACACTAGAACGTGTCCATGCTAGGACACTACATCCCTCCCATTTTTTTATTGCAACGACCCACATTCAGAAATCAACCTGTGGGGAAAATAACATGTATCAGGATGCAGTAAAGTGTTCAGCTTCCGCAGTGTCTTTCTATCCGCCGCTGCTTGGAATCACAGATGATGTTCAATCTGTTGCAGGGAACATCAGTTCACAGTGGCACCGGTTTGTGGTGCTCGATGAAAACAGTCTGTTGACGACTCTGCAACCAAATTGTCCACACAGTCTTTCTTTTGTTGACTTCCGTGGCAACGGGTGCAGTTAGAGTTCTTGTTGTTCGCCGTGGGATGATGTTCCCATACCGGTCTCGGCCTTGGTTTCACTAGTGGTCTTTGTCTTACTTAGCAAAGTCAGACCTGTTGAAAGGTCCCTCTCACCAGGATGACTTCTCTCGTTGGTGTTCCCCTGCCACGGGATATCCTTGAGGTCCTCCTTTCTCAGACTTGCGCTGGGCTGGATGTGCCACATCAGTTGCTCTAACGCCGCCGTCAGTGGGGCTATGGAGGAGACGATGTGCCTCACCTCAGATTCCGCAGCCTCATCCCGAAGGTAGCTGTTGGTTTCTGTCTTTGCTTGCGATGTCTTCGCCCTCCCCTGACCTTAAGGATGGGCGTTGGATGACCATCTCTCGTCGCGGGGACTGTCGTCCCGGAGGCCTCTGCCCCTGGACCACCACGGCTGGCATTGGCCAGTGTCCATGTGACCCCAGAGGTGGATGTCACAAACGGTCTCGCTTGCTCCTCTCCGCAGATCCTGGGTGTGCGGAAACATCGATCAGATCAGCTGGTCTTCTTTGCCACTGGTATTCTTCCGGCCTGGTCTTCTTTGTCACTGGTATCCTTCCGGCCTCGTGCTCCTCGCACCGTTGTCCTGGCACTTGTCGCCTTCCTTCTCTTCGGGAGTGTGAGAGGTCTTCCTGCACTCCTCTCTCTTTCTTTGGTTGGTTCACTGTGGGGACGTTGCTTCGCACTGACTTCTCCTTCCACTCTTAACTGTGGCAACAGGCCACGTGGATATACTTCCTTCCACTCTGGCAGTGGCAGACGTGCCACTCTGATCTCTCCTTTTCTTCCTTCCTTTTCTCGGTGGCAGACGTGCCACTCAGATCTCTCTTTTTCTTCCTTCCTTTTCTCGGTGGCAGGCGTGCCACTCAGATTTCTCCTTTTCTTCCTTCCTTTTCGTGGTGGCAGACGTGCCACTCAGATCTCTCCTTTTCTTCCTTCCAGCTTCGCGACATCACTTGGTCCTGACCTGGCTCCTCCATGCAGGGCGCGCCCGCTGCATGTGTACCCCTGGTCTTGTCCCCGTCGGGGGCACTTTCTCCTTCTTCCTCAGCAGCCAGAGTTGGTGTCGCGAACCCTCTTCTCTTGATTCTTGTTGGTGATGTTCGTGGGTCCACGTCCGTAGACCTTGTCTTGGTTGAACGTCCTGGACCGTTTGGCAGTCCACTTCTGCCGATGTCTGGCAGGTTATCTTCGGTCGTCCTGTCGGACTTTGCGCTTTAACAATTTTTTTGTTGGGGACCCGTCGCGGGTCAGCACTTGATGGGCGATCATTCTGTGGATCGGCTTCTGGGAGGCGCCACGTCGTGTGGTCGTCCTCGATAACTGTTCTGCGCGATGGCGCTGCCTGCGCTCTTCTTTCTCCTTGCGGTGGCTGTGCGTTGCCACGTGGCGCGTTATCTGCGCACTTACTGTTCAGGGCTCTTGGGCACCTGTTGCATGTTGTTGGGTACTTGCTGCTTTGGCTGTCGTCGGGTACTTGCTGCTTTGGCTGACGTCAGGTACTTTGCTGCTTTGGACCGTTGGCGGGAGTAGTTGATGCTGCAGTGAACACCTGTGGCCACAAGGCGTCGCTGCTCTCTCCGTCTTCTGATCTCGGCAGTCGTTTTCCCTGGACGTTCTTCCAGTACTTGGCAGTCGTTTTCTCCAGACGTTCTGTCAGTGCTTGGATGCTTAGTGAGGCGTTTGTGCCGCTCCCCACGTCGCGCTGGAAGTGGCATCTGCTGACTCCTTGCTGGTGTGTGTGGGTGTCTTCTGCGTGGTTGCGCACTTACTTGCTGCTTGGTAGTAGATTCTCCTTAGGGGCGCTACTCGGTCTGTTGCCCCTTGCTGCTGCTGACTTATCTTCTGTTGTGCACTTGTGCAATGCTTGTTTTCTTTCTTTTCTTGCTGGCAGATGCACTTTTCCTTTTGGCCACTAGATGGCGGTAGACTCCGATTTGGCATCAGCCTGCCTGGTGGCTCTTGTCTTCCCTGTGTTGTGGGCTCTACTGTCTGTCCCTCACCGGCTGCACACAGGGGGCTGGAGCTGCTGCTGGTCACCTGGCCTCACGCTGCCTTCCTGGTGAGTCCCTTCCCTGCTTTTGTGTACATCTTGGGGGCGGGAGGGCGCAGGCATGATGGCGAGGCAGTTCTGTGGGTATGTGGTGTGCAGGCTCCGTGTCTCGCACACTTTGAAGTTTATTTTTGGCGGCGTTGGCCGCTTACAGGCACTTTGTTCCTCACATGGAGCCCACGAGGTGGGGGCACATTAGATCTCGGCGGCGCTGGCCGCATGCAGGCGCTTCCTTATTCTCCTGCTTTCCCCTCACAGCCCGCGGCAGCCTCAGCAGTCCTCAAGCGGGCGGGGGGTGTTGATGCTTCCCTCAGGCGGGGGAGCGCGTCGCTCCCGTCACTCCTCCCTGGGCGGGGGCGCTTGAGGCAGGCCGCGGGTGGGCTCCGCCGGCTCTGCCTATTTAAATGTTGTTAGTTCTCCGGCACGGCAGGCTCCGCTCTTCACGGTCTCCCGCCGCAGCAGCCTCACCTTTCACGCGCTGCGGGGCGGAGACCAGCCATGCTCGTGGCAGGCCGCGGGTGGGCTCCGCTGGCTCTGCCTTGTCCTTCCTTGCTGGGGGTGTTTCCGGCGGGCCGCGGGTGGGCTCCGCTGGCCTGTTGAATGTCCAGACCACGTTGCGAGGGGGGTCTGGAGGCGGTTAGCTACTCCGCCCCCTCCCCCTCGTAGTTCACTTAGGGTCCGGCCGCACACTCCCCACGCAGTCTACAGTCTCTACACCCACCGCCTTCACTCATGCACGCGGCGGGGACAGGGGACACCTCGGGCAGGTCGCGGGTGGGCTCCGCTGGTCCTGCTTATAATTGGGCATTAGAGTTGATGTCTATAGCGGGTGGGCTCCGCTTTGGTGCACAGTCTTCCGGGGGAGTCACCTCCCGCTCCTGGCTCACCTTCGGCCGACGGGCCAGGTCCTGGGCTGCGGTCGTGGCGGGTGGGCTCCGCCCGGCCGGTACACCTCTCCGTGGGGTCACTGCTTCGCGGCTGTCTCAGGTGGGCACTGGGCGGTCTGCTCTTTCCTAGTGGCACTTGTTGGTGGCGGCCGACGCGGGTGGGCTCCGGTCGGCTCGTCCTTCAAGCCTGGTGCGGTGGGCCTCCCGGTCGCTGCAGGCTGTGGGGCTCAGACGTGCCCACCGGCTTTCCGGCGCTTTGCGCCTTGCTGCAGGGGATGCCCTTCAGGCGGGCAGCTCTCTTCCCCTTTTTCTTCTTGTTGTGCTGTGGGTAGTGGCACGCATGGGCTGCACTACCGACCTCGTCGCCAGTGTAAAGTTGGTGAAGGGCCCTAGGCCCGCATGTTAGGAGAGCAGCAATGATGGACACGCAGACACCAGATAGGGGTGGTGGGAATGGCCACGAGCACGTGCGCCCGGCCCCATTTATTGGCAGTGTCATGTGACACCATGATGTCTGTGGTGAGTGGGTGTAAAGTATGTTACATCACTCCTGAACACTAGAACGTGTCCATGCTAGGACACTACATCGCCCAGGGCAGAACCTACTTTATTACAAATCCCCTGTAGAAGCATTACAGGGCCAGCAGCTAAACCACAGGAAGAAGACGGATGTAAGCCCAGAGGAAACACAAACGGAGCTCTGGCCATTTAATGAAAAATGCTCACAGTGCCACAAAAGCGGAACTCACACACGAGAACAAACCGGCTTCTACAATGGAGCGAGACTGTGCCTGCTGGGCTGATCGAGAGAAGTGTTAAATATGCTCTCACAAAGGACGCTGTGTGATGGTGATCTGATCGCGTGCTGATGGCGGGGATCTCTGCCCAATGAGATGCTATTATGTTCCGAGTGGGGTTAAGTGAAGAAGACCAAAGCGGAGATTCTTAAAACTTTCATGTTCTGTGCCGTGTAGGGGACCTCGTTTGCAAACAAAGCATCAATTGGCATCAATAACACGACTTGAGAGACAAGACGCCAAAATCCATTGGGAATGTCACCCAGAGTAGTCTCCCGATGGATGCACAGCAAAATTCATTAATACCCCTGATGCACACACACACTGCACACCCAGGGGATATTTAGGGGTAAAAAAAGGTGCCCACGGCATGAGCCTCAGGATATGCAGTCAGTTACACCCACTGAAGTATACCATTTTCATAGCTGTAAATTCAGAGTTGCTTTATAGGCAGTGCTTAAAATGGAACAATAGGACTGCAGGTACTGTGTATCAGAGTACCTGCTTGTTTCTGAGAAGTGCTGGTACTCTCCAATTAAAAGTATTACCTCTCTTGAGAAACGCAGGTACTCGCCCTCTGAAAATAAAACAAGCATTGGCATAGCCAATAGGTATTTACCACACATTTAAACCTGTTACGTTTATGCAGGTTTGACCTGCTACAATTTACTAGGAGAAAAGTGTGCAAGGTATAGTATTCACCCCGATACGAATTCTAATGTGTGCGGAAACGAGAGTTACCACACATATCAGAAGTAACCAAACCAAGAGAAATATGGCGTGCGTCTAGTACTAGAGGTGGTGGGATTGTAGCCAAACAGTGTGGGCCAGACTACACAGATGTTATTTCTTTCTCTTTGTATAAACTCGGGGGCTCATTAACAAGCCCTGTGTGCTGCTGGCAAACTAGAGTCAAAGGTATCAGAGCGCTTTACATGAGTACCAGTTGTGCTACAGACGAACACTTGCATTTTTGTGTGTGTGGATGTGTGGGTGTGTGTGTGTGGGTGTGTGGGGTGGGGGTGTGGGGTGTGTGTGGGTGGGGTGTGTGTGGGGGGGGTGTGAGGTGTGTGGGGGGGCTCCTTAGGGCCTAAGGAGCCACATTAACCCCCAGGCCAGTGAGTATCTGTGAGACATAGAAGACCCAGAGGCACATCATCACATTCTGTGGGAGGGTGGGCCTCATTTTGCATCACGCCACTGCTTACAAGTAGGTCTTACCTTCTTAAAATCCGCAGTCTCCACATAAACACTGAGGAAAGGCTAACAGCCGCTTCTCTATAGTGGCTGTGTGTCTGCTGCTATTTCTGCCTCCAATACTCAATGTCCTAATGTAAATGATTGGAAAATAATTATAGTCCTCGCGCCACAGGAACATTCTTCTTTTAGAGCAGTTAATAGAATGTCTTTTGACATATCTTAAAACATCATCCTGCACTTTCCATTAACTTTTTTCCGAAAACTCGGTGGGAGGTGTCTACTACATCTCGAAATAAACAACAGTTAATTCTGAGCCTTAGTTTGGGAAAATGCCTGGTTTACAGCGCCGTACCACTTTAAACTGGGTCTTAAAATAGTCAACCCTTTGCTCTCAGTATTCACTTACCCTTTACGGTCCTTTTTTTTTTTTGCCCTGACGTACGTTTGTGGGAATTGTTTACCCGTCATTGAGTTGAGTGGACCCGTCACAGCCTGGGTCCCAGTGTCTTTGCACCTTATGCAATATAGATAGCTAGGTCCCTGCTTGGATAGAATTATTGAAGAAAGCGACGTTGAGTAGGTAGAAAGCCTTTCTTGCACAGTAAACATATAGGTAATTTATCAGGTGCCACGCGAGCCCAGAGGAAGTGGAACACCAAGAATGCCCTATGTACTGATTGCATAGAACTTGAATTTTTAATGTTACTGAAAGCAGGAACATTCAGTACAAAAAGCTTAAGTATATGTTTCAATAACACGCAGCTCTTAAATATGGTTTAGTAAGGTTTAAATAAATAACAATTCCTGGATCAATGATGCCTAATTGAGGTGATATGTATATACTTACCCCAAAATCCATCATCTTTCTTGATACATCTAAGTCCATATCAGTGCTTCAAGGCCTCATTGGCATTTGAAGCACTGTGCAAATGTTACAGCACAAAACAATACATGTTAGTAAAGAGATAAAAACTGAGTATAACTTTGAGTGAACAAATGTATATACAAGTTTTCAGTTGCATGTATGCAACCTTAGTATGTGCGTTACAGACGGACACATTCAGGGAGATTAAGTGATTTGCCCAGTATAACAGAATATTAAGCGTCGTTGACCAGGCTCGAACCTGGCTCCTCAGCTCCGAGGTCGACTGCTGTAGCCGTTAGGCCGCATCCTGGCAGGGGCGGCTTTAGGCTCATGGCGGCCCTGGGCAGGAAGCGTAGGTAGCGGGCCCCGGAAGAGGGGGTCCGGGCGGGGTGGAGCCCCCCGGAGCTCAGGAAGGTGTTTTAAAAAAACGTCCGGGGGGGTCAGGGTGTTTGGAAGTGGAACAGGGCCAGAGGCCGCAAAATCCCTGCCAGGGGCCGCCACGCAAATATGTATCCATCCTCAGAGGATTATTATATTAAGGATATATATTGGCGTGGCGGCCCCTGCGGCTTGGCGGCCCTGCGCAGGTGCACAGCTTGCACATGCCTAAGGCCGTCCCTGATCCTGTTATAGTCATAAAAGTACCAAGCTAAATATTAGTTATACCTTGATTCCTACATATGCATCTCCTCCTTAGCTGCTCAGCCAGAATGAATGTGATTTCTGCGTGGAATGTTAGAATACCTGATGACAGAGAGAGTGGAATGTGAATGTGCCTGCTTGTGTGTGGAAGCATGACAGTTGAAGAGAGTGGGCTGAGCAGCAACCATTCTGCTCCTGGTGGGACCTTTAAAAGATCTCCTTAAGACCTCTATCAAACTTGTAACTTACTACTGAACCAACCAATAAACCTTCTACAGGAAATATACCTCATGGGTACCTCTGGTCATCTTTGGAATTTACCTTACAACAATATTTTTTGGGACTCCCGCTTTTTTAGCAAATTTGTTGCGACAACCGTGATTAATTTGCAAATATGCATAAATAGTCTTCCATTTTGGGATTGTTTGTAAAAGTTAGTGAAAGGGTTAAAACATACAAACCATTCAGAAGAGGACTTTGTAAAATGCGAGGCCCCGATTCCCGGACGTGCACGGGCCAGCATTGCCAGGAAGAGGCAGGGCAGGGCCACCCCCCTTGATTGTGGACCCCCCTCCGGACCTGTGGACTGTCACATTAAAAACTGAGCCATCACTGCGACCTTATACATGCCCGGAGTCACCCAAGAGGTGCAATAGACACCGGCAGTGAGGGACGCCAGAGTAAAACCGGGGGACTCCAAACCCCAGAGCCTCTTGCGCGAAGCCTCCACCACAACCTTTGCCTCTTGGTCTTCCCATCAGCAGTCAATGTGGATTGCCTGATCGTTTATTTGCTACCTTGCAGAACTATACGCTCAAAAGGTACTGTTGTAACTATGTTGAACCTGCTGTTAAATAACTGTCCCTCACATAAACACTGCTTTTATTCTTTTGTATCCCTGGACTGACGGGTATAAACTCCTCTATTGGATCTATAAGGGATTTGGAGGGGGGGCACACGCTTTTTGGGGCATATTGAGTTTCACTGCTGGCCACCGAGTGGAGGGGGTACACATAAGAAGTTTCAGTATAATCCGCTTCCCTATTAAGGACTGTAGGGGCATAGGAAAAAAGAAAAGGTCAAGACAAAGCCCAGGGTGCACCCCATTCAAAAAAGAGGGTCATTGGCTCTGTCTGCCACGAGTCAATACATAGAATTGAGACCCTTGTCTCTGAATGTCATGAGATAGCTAGTTTAGAAACTCCCTTGCCCCCCCCTCCCCCACTAGAAAATCCCACCAGCTCGGACCACAACCCTGGACCAGTTCAGGAACCCTTTCCCTTGCCCCCCTAGTAAAAAGTCTGAACATACAAATCCCTTCGATGTTTGAGAATTCTCAAAGCAGGAAGAAGTCCAGCAGCTGTTCCTCTGACCCTATGCCAAATATAAATTTATCAACAAAACCTAGAGATACTCAGGACCCCTTGAAGAAGGTACAAATACCGCGAATATAGTGGCATAATAGATTTGAGGTCTTTACAGTTAGGGACAACAGAGAAAGGGTGAGCAGAGTGGTTGACCAAGGTGGTGGAAACACGGAGCTGGTTGGTTTGTTGCAGGCACTAAAAACCACTATTAAGTCTTTGTGAGAAGAGGTAGCTGTCCTAAGGAAGGAGGTCAAAGACCTACCAGGGAGGGGTAAGATGGACAAACCAAACTGCAGGGAAGCCAATATTAGTTCTCCACCCACACCTTATAAAAATCCATCACTCGTAGACCCAGCGCTCTTAGAGGGGGAAAGAGGAAGGTCTACCCATCCTGGCCCTAACATGATCTATTATGACCCCAGGCCTAGGCTCATTCCAAATTTCCCCATCTGTCAGAAACATTGTTTGGCTAGTATTGCGCATCTTAATAGGATGATGGCTTACCCATGTTTTTCCCAGGGCAAGGGGGAGATGAGGGTGGCTATGGAGAGTAAAACTCAATCATTAGAAAGGCGACCCAATATGTCTGGGCCCAGGGCGTCAGTATTGAAGGGTAAAACAGTGAACAGAGTCTATATGGGATCCCAACAGGTAAACAATTATGAAATATATTTAACTGAAGTACCCAGATTGCCAAATTATGGTTATGAAGACTGTGAATCACTTAAAAACAAGGTCATCTACTGGTTTAGGGAAATCCGGCACTGTTACTCAATTATAAGGGATGATATAAAACATGTTAAACGAGTAGCGGTCCTTGGTCCACAAAGGATGTGATTCTAGTCTAATTTTTCCCTCTGGCCCCTGTTGATGGTCTTATCTCAATTGACACGCCCTATACACACTGTTAATACCTCTATTACGATCATATATAGATGCCCAGCAGAAATGGATTCTATGACTTCTGGGTCTGTACGGAGTGGGGAGCCCCGAATTAAAACAAGTGGTCCAGGCGCACAGGTACGACTGCAGAGAGGAAGATTGCTGCACCTAGACGAATGTATGATTCCCCCTGGCGAAACTCAGGAAGGGTTGGTGGAACAAGTTGTAGGATGAAGGGGGGTGCCTGTCACTATGGAGGGAAGTAGTGTGCATTGGACTGTGGGAGGAGGAGAGGGTGCTAGCGGTTTCCTCAATGTTGAGCCAAAGGAAACCGCAGAGAGCAATATCAACTGTATCACTACTAATACTCACCCAAGCCAACTACAAATTCTGGTTTGGAATGTTGCAGGGATTATTAAAGTCTTAGCTGATCCTGATTGGGATTCCTTTGTGAATTCACATGATAAAATATTCTTTCAAGAAACATGGAGTCTGTTCACCCCATATAGGAACATGTTCTCTACTTATGGCCTAAATGCAACCAAGAAAGAGAAGGGGAGGCCATCGGGAGGCCTGGCAATTTGGGTCAGAAACACTCTTGCTCTAAAAATAAAATTGGTTCATATATATTGCCCTGATATACCAGCTATAGATCTAAATATTTGTAGTGATCTAAAAATCAGGATCTATAATGTTCATAATAGAGTTGATCTGGGCTCTGAAGATACCAATACTATCAAAAGCTTAGACTATTAACTATCTGATTTCAATGATGTTGTGAGATTCCTGGTAGCAGGGGACCTAAATTGTACTTTTGAACCCTTAGTTATGACCCCTAGAGACCTGACCAAGGATTGGGACAAGGTCTGGTAGGCCCCTCTGCTAGATCTCCCCCAGTTAAGTAAACTAAGAGAGGTAGTCATGTGCTGGCCCTCTCATTACAACATGACTTGAGAGCCACTAACGGGATAACAAAATCAGACCAAAAAAGGGAGCTAACCTATAACAGACCTGGCCATACCAGAAGGATAGATTAATGTCTGATTGCACTTAGTCTCAGGCCCCGAGTTTATGACATGGTAGTGGTCAATTGCCTAGATAGAGATCACATTGCCTTGACCCTGTCCTTAACGAATCTGGGTGACAACTCTACAGAAATAGGTAGTTGGGGTAAGAAGTATCTGGGAGTATTCTCTATTACAAATAACATTAGAACAATTAGATGGGACTAAGTGGAGAAACAACCCTAGGCCCTGGAACCAGTGAAATGCAAAGTACTCCAGATTGTGGAAGAACTGTCCAAATGTCCCAAAGATATTTTAATCAGGAAGCTGCCTACAAGGCATGAAACCACTTCTAATGGAATTAGGGATCTATTGGCCAAAACGTGCAGGGAGCAGAAACTAGAACACAGACAGACCCAGGCAGTATGGTACAATCAGGACTCCAGGAAAACCATTCTTGATCTTGTACGGGCAGCAAAATCCAAAGCTCACCCGGATCTAGTGATATGCAGAAGAAATTAAAAGAAAGCTTTAGGGTCAGCTAGGAAGAGATGATAAGACTCCCTTTGGTCTACCCTCCAAAAGATATCTCTAGCCAAGGATTCTGAGTCTTTTGGGAAACAAGCGGCCTATTGACTCAATGGTAGGGAACTGAAAATGGAGTATACAGTTCAACCTGAGGAATGGGGACAAATTTAGGGGGGCTTTATGCACAAGGTGACTGCGAGTCGGAGGCTCCTCTCAGAGATTGAGAAGAAAACCAGGATGAAGCTGCAGAGGACCTGGTGTTCTCCATGGAAAAAACCCGGGTGGCAATTTGCTCTAGTATTGCAGCCAGAGCCCCCAGCCCTGATTGAATCCCAAACAATTTGTATAAAGAGGATTTAACTGTCTGGGTCCCCTACATTACCATGATTACAAATGCCATTACAGCAGGTATGGATATCCCTTCGTCATGGAATATAGCGGAGATTATCCCAATTTTTAAGAAGGGTAACAGAGTTAATCCGGGCAGCTATAGGCCTATAAGCCTAATAGACTCACTGCAGAAATTTTCTGTAAGCAGGTGTTGCTACGAGTCAGGAATGGGTCTCTGAGCACCATATTTGGAGTGTTCTTCCAGCAGGCTTTCGTGTGAACATTAGCACGTTCAATCAGGTTTTTTGCTTCCTGTGTATCTACTGAAGGGAGGCTAGTATAGTAGGGGGCAAACTACATGTTGCATTTGTGGACCTATGTACTGCATTTGACTTGGTACCATGAGCAAAGCTGTGGAGAGTGTTGGCCGAATTAGGGTTGCCAAGCAATACATTAGAAATTTTAATTTGGCTGCACTCTTCAAACACTGCACAAAGTAGGTGGGGGGATAACAGACAGCTCACTGAGCAATTCACTGTGGATTGTGACGTGAGACAAGGGTGTGTCCTAGCGCCCAGACTATTCTCTCTTTTTATTAATGGCATGATTGATTATCTTGATATGGAGGGATGTGACGCCCCAAAGGTGGGGGAGCGAAGAGTACCAGCCCTACTCCCCCCTTGGTTTGCAACAATTGCTGAATAATTCTATCAAATTTTGTAAGGAGTACAGCTTGGTACTAAATCAGGCAAAAACGAAATATATGATCTTCTCAAAGGTAAACTCCAAGCTACCCAAAATGCAAATTTATGTAGGAGATAGCCCCCCCGAATAGGTTTTTGCATTTCATTATTTGGGTATTCACCTAACCTCAAACTTACGTTGGGCATCACAAATTGAAAAAGCCCGATTATCACTAACCCAACAAACTGCTCACTGAGGCAAGATACACAAAAAAACAGTGTCCAGGAAAGTTTCCCCAGCGTTAGAAATTTATAATACAAAAATACTGGGGGTAATCCTTTATGGGGCCGAATTGTCGGGCATTGGAAATACAAACTCCCTCCCCTTGGTAGAAAACAGGTTCATCCGATCAATGCTAAACCTCACAATTGGACTCCCCTGGCCCCCATGTTTCTAGACCTGGGTCAAAAAACTTTATTGCACAAGATGGTCTACAAGCAGCTAATGTTTTGGGACCTCCTGTGGTCGGTAAATGAGCTCACTCCATATAGAGCAGAGACAATATATCTCTTAAAGTGATCCCAGGTCAACTCTATCCCATGATTTAGTTGTTTGAAGAATTTATTGAAGAGTCTTGGGATGGAGGAATACTGGTCCACCCCAGAAAAACTGGGCCTCACCCCAAAATGTAGGCTCAAAAAGATATACTGGGATATTATCATAGAGAAGGAGGTTGCCAATCGGTGGGTAACCTGACCCAAGATTTAATTTTTTTTAAATTTGCCCCTTTTCACGAGGAAACTATTGATGAAATTGTACCACTGCTGGCACAGAAATTATTTGTTCAATACAGTTTAAAAACTTTGCCAACTAAAGTGTTGTGTACAAAGTGGTGTTAGCAAGGCTTCCGCAGATGATCAGTGTCCTGCATGCACTGTTTGCTCAGAGTCAATAGTCCACTTGCTATTTTTCTGCCCTTTCTATAAAAAATCTGTGGGCTAAGTGGATTGTGCCATTATGTAGATTGGTAGGACCTGGAAACTACTTGGAGGCTATGAGAATCCTAGCCACCGACACACGCATGGTGGTGGTATTTGGTCTGGCCAGATTCTGGCCTTCATTATGGATCAAACGCTCCAAATGTATTACATAGCTTCCTATATCTTTGTATGTCAAAATCTGGGCTATTTTGATTGATTATTAACTTTGTACTGTCCTTAACCATTGCTGTATATTGTATTTTGTATATTGCTTTTATTGCTTGTACTATTTTACATTGCATGGCACATCGCAGCTTATAAGATCCTTGTGATTGAAAAAAAAGTATTTGATGATGACGATGATGATGATAGTGGTATGCCATTCTTATGCTTAATTTTTACATTTCCTGAGAGTACTGAAACTATAAAAAAAAGAGCAAACAAACTATTTAACCAACAAACTCAGGGGCATATTCACAAGGAGCTAGTGCCATCACTGAATCATTATTTTCAATGCAGCAACAGCGCAATCCATGCTCCACACTGCTCCATATTTACAAACTTATGCATTGGGCCCAATGCATCAGTTTGTAGAGGCCTGCGTCTCATCATACCTGCGTCAGGTATAATATATGCAGGATAGGCATTCCCATGTTAAAAGCCACGTAGAACTGACACAGTGAAATTTGCAACTTTTTACTGCATCACTCTGTGACTTGACTGCGTCAAAACCCCTATGCCTCCTCACAGTGTTGATGCAGGGCTTTTAACATGTGACTCGCCTCTTGTGTTCTGATGCATTGCTGGAGTTGTGTCAGTCTTACTACCAACTCCAGCAATGCGTCGTTTTAACTCCAAAAGATGCATCAGAATTTCTGATGGATCCATGAATCCTTGAGCATGGAGCCATGTATTACAAAGACAGCACATCCATGGCATTATTAGGGCATCTGTGGCAGGCGCATGCAATTCTGATGCATCAATGTCAGTGCGTCAGTTCTTGTAAATATGCCCCTCAATTTTCAGGTATGTGAAGTGTATTTTGAGAAATAAAAATATTGAAAAGGTGTATTTGAGGTTGATAAAAGTGTGTATGAAATATGTAAAAACGTTTTGATCTTTATGAGATGATGTATAAGTAGTAGTGTGAGTGCTTTTATATGTTTATGGATAGGGGAATAACACACTTTTTGAATGTACGAGTATGTAACAGTTTGTGTGCGGTAATGCCCAAATATTCAATATTACACGTGTTGTTTTACTGCATGCTGTAATTGCTAGAAGCAAAACTGGTTGCCAAGGTTTACATTTATATTTAATAATACAATTGAAGATCTGCAAAGTTTAAAGTATCTTATTATGATGTACTGGTGTAGAAAAATATTTTTCTTGGAACTCTGGGAGTTGAAGTTCTATTTATTCCATTTTAAAAGAGCACTTCGAGTCTCCCTATTGAAAGGAAGAAACATGCAATGGAGGTGAAGATAATGCCTGAACCTGTGAAATTTGACAGCTATGTATTATTTACCCTTTAGAGTAGGTATTGGTAAATTATAGAACAGGTTTTCATGTTGCTAGATGGTAACACATGTCATTTATAGTAATACTGAGTTTAAAATGTAGAACAATGCAGTGTTTAAACATGGATTGTGTCTACTAGAGCAGACTGTGTGTATGCATTGTCGTTGCCAAGTTTTCCTGCAATGTAAAAGATATTGGTGAAGTGTTTAATCTATGTTTAAGTACATATAATTCACCTGTGAGATACACTGTAGGTATCCCATAAAACACAGTGCAGTGTGCTCAAAAGATTGAGATATGTCCTTTTGAGTTTTAGTAACTTACTCATGCAGTTGCAGACCACCATCGCAAGCACTTTATAGAAGATACCATCCATAATGTAACTGGGATGTATGTCTCCAAGGCATTGACTCTCTCTCTCTTCCCAGTCACGGGTGACAGATGGAGTTATACATTCATTTACATACTGAAAAACTGCTTATGTATACGCTAGTATCAAAGGCAGTTGCACAGACATCTACATACATCTCTATTCTCTAACAGAGGCACTGAATTATTTGTTAAGCCACTTACATACACATTTAGGTACTAAACAGACAGCATTTACTGGTACATATACTTAAACGATCTCATGGCACTGCTGGACTGCTACACTCATTCAGATTTGTAGGCAAGTAGTGATACAACTTCATCATCCTTCCAAATAAATAGTCCTTTAAACATGGGTCAGGTCTATGCATGCAGACCCTGTCTGTTGACTCTCTCTGCAACTTCACTTAGCATATAAAAGCTATTTGACAAGTCATGTATACATGTTTTAGTACACATCACTCTCCTCCGAGATACACTATAGGTATACCATAAAGCATGCCGTTTTCTCCATGAAACAATGAGAAGTGTGCTTTTGAGTTTTAGGAACTTACTCATGCACTTGCAGGCCCTTATAGAATGCACTGCATAGAGGGAATCATCAATAACACAACTGTCATACAAGTTTCCAAAGCATACATACTGTCATACAAGTTTCCAAAGCATACATGTAGTCTATCACCCAGTCATAGAGTGACGGAGATACTTCTATATTCACTCACATATTCAGAATATACTTATCTGTGAAGGAGTATGAAAGACATTTGCACACATTCCTACATACTCCTATATTCTCTTACACGGGCAGAGAGGTATGTTTTAGGACACTTACATACACATTAAGAAAGCCAATGAAGTAGTAAAACAGGCAACCACATACTGGCATATTTACTTAAACATGTAATAGCACTGCAGGTGGTGGAGCCCTACACTCACTCATATATGTAGGCAAGTAGTGACACAACCTTGTCATCCATTCAGACAACTAGTGGTTTAAACATGGATCAGACATCTGCACCGGAGATATATGTTTCCAAACATAGAGCCTCTCTCTCTTCGCAGTCACCAAGTAATAGAAACGCTTTTACTTTCACTCACAAAGTGAGAAACTGATAAGGAATGTAGTAGTATCAACGGCAGGTGCAGAGACATCTCCCTACCCCTCTATTCTCTAGCGGAGGCACTGAGGTATTCAGTAAGCCACTTACAAGCACCTTTATAGAACTAGTGAGGTAAAAATACAGGGAAAATATGTAGATTCAATTAAAAATCTCATGGCACTGCTATTGCTGGGCTCCTACACTCACTCAGATATGCAGGCAGTTAGTGACACAACCTCATCATCCAGACAAACAGTCCTTTAAACATGGGTCAGCCCTACTTGTAAAGACCCTGTCTGTACACTGTCCCTGCCTGCTTCACTTAGCATGTAACAGCTGTTTGGCAAGTCTTATATCCACTTTTTAGTCTCCTCTATAGTAGGCTGTAGGAATGCCATAAAGTACACTCTTTTCTGCTTTAAAGATTAAGAAGTGCCCTTTTAAGTTTTATGAACTTCCTAATGCACTTGAAACTCCTATGCCAAGCTCTACATAGAGGATACCATCTATATTGCAACAGAAATATATGTTTTCAAAGCAACGAGCCTCTCTCTCTTTGCAGTCACAGAGCAATAGAGAACCTCATACATTCACTCACATACTGTGAAACTGCCTATCTATGTAGTACTATCAAAGGCAGTTGCAGAGACACCTCTCTACCCCTCTATTCTCTAACAGAGGCACTGAGCTATTTGTTAGGCCAATTACAAACACTTTTATAGAGCTAATAAGGTAATAAAACAGAGACTTGCATACTGGCACATTTACTTTAACACTTCATGGCACACCCATAGCTGGACTTCTACACACACTCAGATGTGTAGGCAAATAGCAACACAACCTCATCATCCCTCCAAACAAAACATGCTTTAAACATAGGACAGAGTTATATTACAAGGGTTTAACCCAGCTAAATCACTAAGGCCTGGGTAGAATGCTGTACATGTGACATTTGGCTAATAAACATGAATTCTTTAGATACACTTGTAAAAATAATTCACAATATTCAAAGGAAAAAATAATAAACGCATTTATTTACACCAGACACGGATATCTCTTGCCTACTCAGAAGATATCATGAATACAAGTTTTCACAAATTCAAACATTTGTCTTCAAGAAGGTGCCCCAGGAAGAGTAGGTAAGTGCAAATTTGTGCTACGGTGAAGGTAAGTGGGAAATGGTGGATGGCAGTGAGCAATATAAACATCAAAATCAATTCAAGAATGCCAATCCGGCCTATAACATGGCCAAGCTATTTAGAACACCATATTGCATGGGCACATTGGAATCTTAATACTGTTGTCCACGATGGTGAAGAGGGTAAGTAGCTGTTGACGTTTCGACCCTGGGGGGGTAAAGGTAGATGCTTATGATTCTTACATTAGGGTCTTCATCAGGACAAGGAGTCGGAGACCTACAATAAAGGGAACAATGTTAGCTAAACAGGTGATGTAAATGAATTTAGTTATAGGTCAACTAGTACGAAAGGCTGAATTACCCCACAACCACCAAGGGTAAACGTGGTAAGTAGAATGGGCCCGAAGGCTCCAACTGCAAAAGGGGACCTTTGTTGGTGTCTGAAAATACATGTAAGAAAAGGCATATGAGAGAAAGCTAATTAAATAGGATCCAAACACGCTGGCGATTTATAACCAAAAGAGGCAACCGGTAGTTTAGTATCCACTACCCAACATAGGAGAAAAGTAAATATTAAATGTTAAATCCAGACTGCTGTACATGGGATCGAGACTTTCAAGATTCCCAGATTTCTAAGGAGGAGGAGAGACAATCGATAGTTTTAAAATCAGCTTACCCAACTGAATATGGACATAACAATAAATGGACAAATGCCTCAGAGTGTGCACATACCTTCAAAAGGAGAAAGCGGCTTACAGCCGTTTGCAGCCGTGCAAGATGGAGCACTGAGGCAACCGCCTAATAAAGGGAAACCGAGAACGTACACGTGTTACGTTCCAGCCGGCAGCATTGCCCGGGACCTTTGCTATCAATGGGAAACATCTCCTTTCAGTGGGAGATTCATGGATGACCCGGTCTGTTTCTGCAAGAGGTCATTGAAGAGATGTCTCGCCAGCAATTATAAGGAGGCTAATCCGAAGTGACACCAGTATGGTGATGAACGGGTTATTGTGAAACATTTATGTTTAAGCACGTCATGTTTATAAACACAGGATCGACAAATGTACTGTTCAGTCAGATTGCAGTCTGCAATAGGGTCTCACAGTATTATATCTAATCATCCGCTCACACAATTGAAAATCCACTTTTGTATTTGACATGTCAATATTCCATAAAATACATCCGCAATTATATTGCTTATATTTGACATAAACAAACTATGGTGCAAACATCTTAGAAGGCTCCTTCTTTGCAGTAATCTATGGATGCATGTTACATATCCACACGTGTTGTACATAAGCACTTCTATTTGACATATACAAACTAAGGTGCAGACATCTTAGAAGGCTCCTTCATTGCAGTAATCTATGGATGCATGTTACATATCCACACGTGTTGTACTTAAGAACTTCTCTATGCGCCATAACAATATTAAGGAGCATCAGCATTAGTGTCACTTAACTACAAAATTAGACTCTGGTTGTTTTAGGGACAACAGTCATTATAGTACAAGCGACAGTTGCATATTAAAACATTGTGCATAGCAACATTAGTATGATCAAGTGGTATACAGTGACTTATACAAGTGGACACAAATAGTGTACCGATTACTCCGTCATTAAGCAGGCTAATTGGGCATTGCTAGTACCTAATTCGTTCAGCCCACTGTGGATTGTGTCAAACTTGTGCTTCCATTAACACTCTTGTGTGTTGAGTACCTGTTGTATATTGTCACCCCTGATTCCCAAACTATTGGGAACTAGGACAACCCATCTAATGCTCCCAAACTGCTGATCTGCTGTCTGAAAATGTTCAACTAAGGGTGCCCCCACCACACCATACCTCACTCTACTGTAGTTTGTTTTGTAGCACGCATGCCTAAACCTTTTGGCGTGTCTGTGCAACATACATCAATTTGTATGGAAACAGGATAGCGTAGATGTCATCAACTGTGTGTGTGTTGTTAAATCAATCGTATGCTGTTTGTACGTTAGTTGTTTTGTCTGAATGATCAAGCAGCATGTCTTGCAGTGCCCACATTTATAGTGTCCAGTGCCCAGTTATCTCAGGTAGATCCCAAAGGGTTTGGATGGTGGGTGTTGGCGCAGTGGGCTTTGGTGCAGTGGTTAATAGGGAGTGTACTATGTATTCGTGTATGCTCTTTCCTCTCTTGAACAAATGCATGAGAGATTCACTCATGCCCAAATCCTCCGAAATAAGTTCCCGATAGTGGTTGATAACCTGTTTGATGGCATTACTGCAAGTATTGAAGGTGCTGACGCATATCAGTCGATTCTCAAGGTTATCCTGTGTGTTTTGGCAGTCAACAGATGTTCCCTTTGGTTGAACCGAGTCATTTTCTTGCTTTTTTAACTAGCATCCGTGGGTATCCTCTCTCTATGAGACGGTCAATGAGGTTGTCTGATTCGGACATGTAGTCTTGTTTGCGAGAATTGGCTGAATGGTAAGTTGTCACCTAGACCCCTGGAATGGTGGGTGCTGTACCTGAGTAGCGAGTTTTGCTCCGCCGGTTTCCTATACAAGTTGTGTACAACGTGTTGTTGTCCACTTTGATAGAAAGGTCCATAAAGTCTATGTTGGAACTGTCCGAATGCATTGTGAATTTAATGTCCACGGACTGTTCGTTTAACCACTTGAAGAACGTCTCGAGCTCATTAGATGTTCACGTTCAAATCATCAAGACATCGTCAATGTATCTTCTCCATAAGTTAAGGTGTTGTCGGTATGGATTACGTTCACTGAGCACGAAATTCTCTTCAAAGTGGTCCATGAATAAGATGGTCAGGTCTGGACTCCTAAAAAGCATTGGGCAAAAATACCACTGTTCCCAAGTGAATCTGAGCTTAAAAGTACAAGCCAAACTACTCCTTGTTTCTTTAACGTCGCTGCTCGTCTAGGATGTCTCCGTGCGTGACTTGGAAACAGTGGTATTTTTGCCCAACGCTTTTCTGTAGTTCAGATTTTATTTACTATGTCAGGCCCGGCCGATTAATCCGGCATGGCCCAGCTAACGTTTAACTTTCCATAAAGTGCTGTTTCTTGCTCTCACAAATTAGGAGCCAATGCGACCTTCTCCATCCTTAGTCTTCGTTCAAAGGCTACACATGGTCAGTCCCTCTCCCTTCCCCACCACTTCTGTCCTGAGGAAGACCCCGGCGTTAGCCAGCGTGAACAACAGAGATTCTACACTGTGTTATTGTTTAAAAGCATGGCTACTTATTGTTTTGATAAATTGCGAATAATAGGCTCGAGAAATGAGCCACGTGTTTTCTAAGTAACATACTGTTGCGATGTACACTTTATCCTGCAGTCACTTCCTTATCCTCACTTGAACCACAATCACCCCACCTTCTTTCCCCCTTTCCCTTTCTAGGGGCACTTTACATGCAATAATGTTTAAATGATGTCACCAATAGATCGATGCCCAGTGGGATTAAATAACACTAAGTGCAACAAATACTCTTTGTCTTTTTTGAATTTGTGGTTTAATTCATGTATTATCGTTTTCTGGGACCACTGTTCCTACGTACTGACAAGGGCTTGAGACAACAAGTTCTAGAGTTTCAAACTCATAGATGTGGGAAGTACAGTCATCGAAAATATAGATGCAAAGGAAAATGTTACACATTATGTAGTTTTGGATTCCCAGAACTTGTCATCTCAGAAGGAAGAGTCAATAGCTTTTTGTGTGCAGGGAGACATACCCTGAGGAGGAAATCACCAAAAAATACATACAACCTGAGAAGAACAGATGTTTCCAAGTATATCAATAACTACAACTCTGTGATTCTGAAGACGAAGAGTGCAAATATGGATCTACAATTTGTTGCAGACAACTTCATTGCTGCTGCTCCCTACATGACTTCACGTATAACACAATCAGAAAAGACAGAGATGAAAGAGATGTGGGAGGAGATTTCTGCAAAAAAAGTCTTACCTAGACATTGTACACCTTCATCTAAAAATGCTTTCCCACAGAGAAAGAGGTTCTTATGAGTTCTCACACAGGTTGAGCTTGAATACTTTGTTCTTCAAGTCAAATGCATTTGTGTGGGTAAGCATAGTCCTTGCAAACAGTCGAAATAGAGAACTGAAGTATTTCCCAGAAATACAGTATCTTGCAGAATTTGATCAAGAAAGTTGAGCTATTCTGAAAACTAGCATGCTGGATATATACTACCCAAGAAGGAGTCCTCATTTAAAAAAATATGTGTCTCTATGAAGTACTTCATCACTACACATATAGAAGTAATGTAACTGATAACATAGTAGAAGGAAGAAATGGAATACTTGGATGTGACGGTTCTTTGGTCAGACTCAACAAAGGGAATCTAGTTAACCACCAAATGCTTAATAACTAAAACCCAGGGAGAAGAGAGTTTTTCTACATGTCACTTTTACAGTTGTTCAAACCATGGCATGCTGAATCAGATTTACTTGGACACTATGACTGTTATGAAGACTCTTTCAACGCTGTAAAAGACAGCTCGAGTGTTCAGTCTTTCCAATCTACTTGCAAATGTTAAAAGATGAGATTGAACTGGAAGAAGCCATTGCTGCTGCTGAGATAGCCAAGGAGAATTCACAAAGCAGCAAAAGTTCTGCCCCAGCGATTTAAGATCCTCTTGGAGAACCAATTACCTAAAATGAAGCAATTATAGCTATGAATTAGGTGAAGACTGCAATGCAGCAAGCAGGAGAGCAAACTGTGGATTTTGAACACTTAGTAGAACAAATAAACACTGAAAAAAATACATTGACACAAAAGTTAAAGATAAAATAGAGCATGGATTTATCTAAGGGAGTAAACAGTATGATTGATCTTCATACAAACCAATATTATTACACATCAGTGGTCAAACAGGCACTGGGAAAAAAAACTTCCCAGTTAAAGTTATCATTGGTTATCTACAGACGACTACAGAATCAAGCTTGTCATGTGTAGTTATAACACCAACAGGATTAGCTGCACATAACAATAAAGTGAATATTTTACATCTCCTATTAAGTCTACTTGTTGAACATGACAATAAACTGGAATACCAGAAAGTTTGCCAGCACAAATTATCCTTTGTGGTGGAGGTTGAATACTTGGCCATAACATTTGATCAGATTGATGGTTTAAAACAAATTGGCCTTTTTAGTGTACGCTTTGTGCTGGTGAAAGACTTATATGTGCAGCTGCAACAGTTACCACAGTGTATGCTGTTACTGTCCATAAATCACAAGGTTTAAGTGTAATATGCAGCTTTTGTTAATATCGAAAGTACTGTATTTAAAGAAGGAATGTCATAGGTAGCATTTTCGCAAGTTAGAACATTGCCTGGTTTGTTTTTGCTTGATTTTGATGAAAAGAAAGTTAGTACGAATGCAAGCTGTGTAAGAGTATAATCGGTTAAGAAATGTATATGCTCTTTAGATTTTATTGTATTTTTTTTCTCCTCCTTTCCTGTGGCCTAGATTTGCCTTGTAACTGCTTGGATGGTGTATTCCCTCCTGATCCTGAGATCTTGTGCACCACCGTGCCTCCTGCTCCTCTTTAAGCTGTTTTACTGGGATTACTAGTTTACTCTTAACTTCTGGGACTACTGGCACAGGACGAGAAACGCTTTGATGAAATTGCGTGATATCTCTGTTATCGGCTAAATAGGCAGCTCTTGCACGCAGAGAATACCTGTTTATTTTCGGGGAGAAAATCCCTTAGCATCAACATCCCTCTCAATGCAATCTTCAAGCAAGTATATTTCCTTTGTCTGGCAGCACCCTACACACTCTTCCTGTTTAACAAAGCTCAAAAGCACAGTTTCAACAGGCTTCTTACCAAAGACTAGCCTGGTTAATGAGGAAAAATCGTCAGGTCTATAGTAAAAATATTGACCTCCAACAGAGACCTCGGGGACCTCGATCTTAGCCACAGGCGTTGGCCGGACCCCCCGTACCTGCTGCTGGACCCAGTATGCAGTTGCTGGTCATAATGACGGTCCTCTCCCCCGAGGGCAGGCAAACAGGAAGCACACTCGGCTGCTTCCACATGCTGCTACTGCTGCTGCCTCCCACCTCCAGCACGTCCTGCCTTGGGTCGCCGCTCCGCCCCCTCTGTGCAACTCTGGTGAAACCTCCCTCGTCACCGTAGGAAAAGACTGCCAAACACCTGGTCGAACCTCCAGCATCACCGGGAGAAAACGTAGGAAAACCCGACTGTTGGACTTGGCCCGCAGGGCAGGTTCACCCCTAGACTTTTTGCCTTATGTGTGACCCTGGGTCAGTGATTTTTGGGTCTCTGCGCACTTTCCCCTGAGTCCCAGAGTGAAAGTGCGTGCGTGTAGTATGGCTGGCCTGCCCTCCCATAGGAATGCATGGGGAATGTGTGTGTCCCTGGTAGTTCCTGATGCGTGGGGAGTGCAGGCTTGAGTTTGGTATGTATAAACTCGTGAGAGTGAATGCTGCAAGATGGTGTCTGCGGCATGTGTGTGTCTAGTTGGGAAGTGCTACTTCTGGACATTGAGATATGTGTGCAGTGAGGGTGCTGGAGCGTGATTGGCTGGAGCTGGCTGGCATGCCAGGCTCCAGGAAGTCTAGATGGGTCTGCCCGGTGGTGAGTGGGAGATTAGCATGAGTGATGTGTGGGAGGAGTGTACCTGTGTCCTGGATGGGCTGGGTTTTCCCCACACAATGCTGGCTCCGCCCCCCTGTGGTGTGTCTAATGACCCTAGCCTCCCCAGTGAAAGGAATGGGTGGTTGGGCCATCAAGAGTGCTCCAGAACCAGCTGCGACTGGTTTTCCCCCCACCCTGCACCCTGAAACAAAGGATTTGTCAGTATAAGAAGGGGCTGTGTCCCCACTGAAAATGTTCTACTTTTGAATCCTGCCAGAGGGGGCTTTTGCCGCTGCTGGGGCCAGAAGGACCGCCACTTGGGGAGTCTCCCTGCCTGGAGATCCAGTGTGCTGGCTCTGGCCCAGCCTTGCCCCCCCTGCCTGCCTCCAGCCCTGCTGGAGCCCTGTCCTGTCCTCCAGTGCTGGGGAGCACTGAGGACTTCTTGCCTGCAGCCTGAGAGCGCTGCTCTCTGCCCTTCAGCGCTGGGAGCGCTGAAATCGCCTGCCTAGCGCTTGGAGAGCGCTGGATTTTGCCCCTAGCGCTGTGAGCGCTGTACTGTGTCCTGGAGGCGCTTTGCAGCGCCTGCCCTTCGTCGCTAGCGCTGCTAGCGCTTGGTGTGCACAGCCGGTGCCCACCCGGCATCTGATCGCCCCGTGTGGCGAGTTGGCGGCGCGGGTGCCACCCCGCTCATTGCCGCGTTGTTTTGGCCCGTGGTATTGATCTACGAGGGAGCCCACTCCTCGGATCATCTGGGAAGCCGCCTGCCTGCCTAGAAGCGAGCCGCCGCGCTACCCGCGGCGACCCGGAAGTGATTGGGAGTCCGTCCAATCACCACGCGGCCCGGGAGAGTCAACCCGGAAGTCCCGCCCCCGCAGCGGAGCCGAGAAGCAGCCTGCCGAGGCTCCCCGAGTGGAGAGGAGAGCCCCGGGACCAGCGGGAGAGACCCGCCTTCGCTGGAGCCCAGCGCGAAGCCGGTGAGTGCGGCAGTGCTGGAGGGAGGGGCGCCGGGACACGTTGTCGGTGTCCGCCCCCCCCCCCTTTTCCTGGTAGCGCGAGATAGCGCTACAGTGCGAAGTGAAGCCACGAGGGCTTCAAGAGAGCATCTCCGCGTGTTGGAGCCGCGAGGTGCCCCGGGGGCACCAGTCGAGTTAGAGCCCAGTGAGGCTCTTGGCAAGCATCATTGCTTTGGGTCCCCAGAGAGGGGGACCCCACAGCCCAGCGAGGCTGCACCTTTTTGTTGCTGGAGCCCTGAGAGGCTCAGCAGCCCCCCCTTACTTGTGTAAGAGAGCCTGAGAGAGGCTCACCAGTGCCACAGTGGTGGTTCTTCGAGCCCAGAGAGGCTCCAACGTTGCCCTAACTTTCCCTGCTCCAGTTGCCCAGCACTTTGTGGGCAACTGCCACGTTTAGGCCCTGACATTGGGACACCGGGACAGTCACAGGTGGTGACTTGTGAGTTTGGCGCAATTGTTATGGTTTATACACCTCTGAATGTTAATGCATCATGTGTTTAATCCTTGCACCCCTACAGGTAGTGTGACGTGTAGGTGGTTGTTTTCTCCTTAGTACAGGTGGTGCTAGTGAGGCCCTGTTACCAGTGATTACTGGTCGTATGCTCTACTTTTATATTGTGTGCTAAAGTGCTATTACTGAAGGTATTGCTTTATTACTGAAGGTATTGCTTTATTACTGAAGGTATTGCTTTATTACTGAAAGTATTGCTGCTAAAAGTGTTGATACCCTTGACAGTGGTCAAGTGGCCCTGTCCTGTACAAATATCCCCTGTAAATTCCGCCCGTGCCTGTTGGCACAGTGTAACAAGATGTGTGTTTTATCTGATGTATATTTATTATAATACAAAGGCTATTTTCATATAACCTTGTGTGGAGTTTTCCTTTGTGGTGGGCCTTTGGTTGTTGTTGCTGGGGTGCGTGCGCAAATGCTTAACCTACATCGCCTCCAAGTTTAACCTTGACTGCTCGCGCCACGTTACCTAGAGGGCGAGTGGGGGTTGCCTTGGTGTGTGACTCCCTTGCCCTGACACTTGGAAGTGGCGATCCCTGACTGACCTCGACGCGAGTCTTGGCCGGCCAGGGTCCCGGTTCTAACATTGGCGGCAAGCGGTGAGGATAAGAATTTGTGTTTGCGTTGTACCACAGTGGCAACAGGCCACTACAAAGCTCTGCATTTTAGATGACCACATTTTAGGGGATTATTGTGTTTTTGGTAAAGTTCCATTATTTTCTTCTCCTGAGGTATCATTGTGCAATTGTGTCCAGTACATTTGTTCCCCTGCCCCGCGCCCAGAGTTTGGTACCTGCGTCACATGTGGTCAGGTTGAGGAATCAGGGGTGGTAGAAACTGCCTTACCAGTCCGAGGGGGGGGGTTGTGTGTGAATGAATGGTGTGTGGCACTAGGCAAATGAGTGTGAGTTCTCTGGGAGAGGGAACTTGCTGAACCTTTGTGAATTGTGAACTCCTGTGTAAGCTCAGACCCCTAGGTTCTCTGTGTAATCTTTTCACTAGAACGTCCGCCAGAATGGAACCAGTTTTTGATTTCTGTGATCTGTTTGGATACAGTATGGGAGAATTGGTAAGGTTCTGTGGAGAGAGAGGCATAGGAGTGGATGAGTCAGATACTCAGTCTAAACTTAGGAGCAGCCTGATCCTATGGCAAAAGGGTCAGTGGGATCTTGCGCGCAGTGAGGAAAGGGCCCGGGTCTCACACCAGGAGGGTGGTGGGTCTGTGGGGAGCCCTGAAGATTCAGAGGAGGAGGAAGAAAATGACAGCACAGGGACGCCAGCAGATAGTAAGGACCCCATAGATAGGGAGTCCCTTGCTGGGTCCCGTGTCAGATGTAGCACCCCATCCCTTTCCCTGTCCCCAGAGGAGTGGGTGGATAGGAGAGAAGAGAGGGAGCACCAGCTGGCCATGGAGAAGCTCAGGTTAGAGCATGCCTGGAAGATGGCGCAGCTGGGTGTGAATGAGCGGACTGCAGAGGCTGAGAGGGCCTTGGCCAGGGAGAAGTTAGCCCTAGAGTGTAGGTTATCCCCTGACCGCAGTCATAATTTTCTGGATCCCCCAGGGAGGGTGGAGTCCAGTGGTGGCAGCTATGTAGAGCCCAGTGCGAGCAGTCCCACTCCCAGTTCCCCCAGTCTGGTACCTGTTTCCCCAGAGGAGGAGTTAAGGTTGAAATTCAGGGGCAGTAGGAAGCTGCCTCACCAGTCGTGGGAGGAGTTTGAGGATGAATGTTATGGGACACTGTTTGATTGGGTAAAGGTTCACACGAAAGATGATTTTGATGTCTTGTTTGAGCTGATTGTCAAGGAGCACCTGCTCAGTTGTTGTTCTCCAAGGTTGCGCACACACCTGTTGGGGTGTGGATTGTCTGAGGCAAGTGAGCTTGCAGAGGAAGCGGACCGCTGGGAGAGTGCTAGAGGTTCTTTAGAGTCCCTAGTGAGTGAGTCCAACAGTAGTGGTACAGGGAGCTTCCAGCCCAGCGTGGTGGAAGAGGCTCAGTGTAGCCCAGCTAGGTCCCAGTATAGTGAGAAGGGTGGAAGGGCTGACTGCCTGGCTCAGTGGAGCAGGAGTCAGTGGGTGGCTGAGAGCCCCCAGAGGCCCGAAGCCCTGTCTCAGAACTTGGGTGGTTTCTTAAGGGAACACCAGGTTGGGGACTAGGCTGTCCTGTTAGTACACTTGAGGAGGATCTCCTAGTGTCTAGGGAACCTGGAGCGTCTGTAACTAGAGCTCCAGGGGTTCCAGTGTCCGGCAGTGTCGCTCCAGTTGGGAGGGCACAGAAGTCCGAAGCGAGGAGTGATTGGGGGATGAGTTTCCCAGTGGATGCACCAGTGGACCAGAGACTAGCCAGTTGGGCTAGATCTTCTTGGGTGGACCCGGGTGGCGCCACTTCTGGTCTGGGGGATCTTTGCGCACTGTCAGGTGGACAGGAGGCGGGAGATCTGCGCCAGACAGACCGTCACACGACACATGGGTCATGTGTCAGCCTCAGGGGGATTGCGTGTGAGTCCCCAGAAGTCCTGGAGTGCCAGGCAATTATTCCACCAAAGGTTTTAGACCGGAGGTTGGGAGGCCAGGTTCAGGTTCTGCCTGACCTGAAGGGTAGGACGACTGTAACCAGTGTCCTGACCGGTTCTTCCAGAGGAACTTCTCCAGTTGGGAGAGGGCAGACCTCTGGAAGGGGGTGCAGAGGGTGGGAAAGCCCACCTCTGACCCCGGCGCTACCTGAGGGGTTAAACCCTGGGTTGGAGTGGCATTGTAAGGGTACCCCTCGCAGGAGGAGGAGGAACCCTGGAAGAAGAGGTAAGGGGAGGAAAGCCTTCCCTGAGACTCCTGGTCCGTCTGAGGTTGTAGACCAAAGGCTGGTGAACCAGTGGCAGTCTAGTCCTGTCTTGCAGACAGGGAGAGTGGAGAATGGACACTATGTGCCAGGGGTTACTACCCCCCGCTCTGCGAATTGGCAAGGACCGGTGGCACCTGGGTGGCCCAGGGCCTGGTCCTGGCCGCAGACAGCTGAGGAGTACCAGTGGGGTAGCCCAGTTAGTCCTTACAGTAGCTTTAGAAGGAACCCTAGGGGTTCACTGTGGCATAGAACAGGAGGGTGTCCCGGCAGTGGCGGGCCTGCGTCCGTGTTCTATCGCCCCAAGCAGGGAAGTCCATCACGGTGGTGATTGTTCTCCCCTGCGTTTTGGCTGGAAGGGGGTTGTGTTGGACTTGCCCCGCAGGGCAGTTTCACCCCTAGACTTTTTGCCTTATGTGTGACCCTGGGTCAGTGATTTTTGGGTCTCTGCGCACTTTCCCCTGAGTCCCAGAGTGAAAGTGCGTGCGTGTAGTATGGCTGGCCTGCCCTCCCATAGGAATGCATGGGGAATGTGTGTGTCCCTGGTAGTTCCTGATGCGTGGGGAGTGCAGGCTCGAGTTTGGTATGTATAAACTCGTGAGAGTGAATGCTGCAAGATGGTGTCTGCGGCATGTGTGTGTCTAGTTGGGAAGTGCTACTTCTGGACATTGAGATATGTGTGCAGTGAGGGTGCTGGAGCGTTTTTGGCTGGAGCTGGCTGGCATGCCAGGCTCCAGGAAGTCTAGATGGGTCTGCCCGGTGGTGAGTGGGAGATTAGCATGAGTGATGTGTGGGAGGAGTGTACCTGTGTCCTGGATGGGCTGGGTTTTCCCCACACAATGCTGGCTCCGCCCCCCTGTGGTGTGTCTAATGACCCGACTGGTTTTCCCCCCACCCTACACCCTGAAACAAATGATTTGTCAGTATAAGAAGGGGCTGTGTCCCCACTGAAAATGTTCTACTTTTGAATCCTGCCAGAGAGGGCTTTTGCCGCTGCTGGGGCCAGAAGGACCGCCACTTGGGGAGTCTCCCTGCCTGGAGACCCAGTGTGCTGGCTTTGGCCCAGCCTTGCCCCCCCTGCCTGCCTCCAGCCCTGCTGGAGCCCTGTCCTGTCCTCCAGTGCTGGGGAGCACTGAGGACTTCTTGCCTGCAGCCTGAGAGCGCTGCTCTCTGCCCTTCAGCGCTGGGAGCGCTGAAATCGCCTGCCTAGCGCTTGGAGAGCGCTGGATTTTGCCCCTAGCGCTGTGAGCGCTGTACTGTGTCCTGGAGGCGCTTTGGAGCGCCTGCCTTCGTCGCTAGCGCTGCTAGCGCTTGGTGTGCACAGCCGGTGCCCACCCAGCATCTGATCGCCCCGTGTGGCGAGTTGGCGGCGCGGGTGCCACCCCGCTCATTGCCGCGTTGTTTTGGCCCGTGGTATTGATCTACGAGGGAGCCCACTCCTCGGATCATCTGGGAAGCCGCCTGCCTGCCTAGAAGCGAGCCGCCGCGCTACCCGCGGCGACCCGGAAGTGATTGGGAGTCCGTCCAATCACCACGCGGCCCGGGAGAGTCAACCCGGAAGTCCCGCCCCCGCAGCGGAGCCGAGAAGCAGCCTGCTGAGGCTCCCCGAGTGGAGAGGAGAGCCCCGGGACCAGCGGGAGAGACCCGCCTTCGCTGGAGCCCAGCGCGAAGCCGGTGAGTGCGGCAGTGCTGGAGGGAGGGGCGCCGGGACACGTTGTTGGTGTCCGCCCCCCCCCCCCCCTTTTCCTGGTAGCGCGAGATAGCGCTACAGTGCGAAGTGAAGCCACGAGGGCTTCAAGAGAGCATCTCCGCGTTGTTGGAGCCGCGAGGTGCCCCGGGGGCACCAGTCGAGTTAGAGCCCAGTGAGGCTCTTGGCAAGCATCATTGCTTTGGGTCCCCAGAGAGGGGGACCCCACAGCCCAGCGAGGCTGTACCTTTTTGTTGCTGGAGCCCTGAGAGGCTCAGCAGCCCCCCCTTACTTGTGTAAGAGAGCCTGAGAGAGGCTCACCAGTGCCACAGTGGTGGTTCTTCGAGCCCAGAGAGGCTCCAACGTTGCCCTAACTTTCCCTGCTCCAGTTGCCCAGCACTTTGTGGGCAACTGCCACGTTTAGCCCTGACATTGGGACACCGGGACAGTCACAGGTGGTGACTTGTGAGTTTGGCGCAATTGTTATGGTTTATACACCTCTGAATGTTAATGCATCATGTGTTTTATCCTTGCACCCCTACAGGTAGTGTGACGTGTAGGTGGTTGTTTTCTCCCTAGTACAGGTGGTGCTAGTGAGGCCCTGTTACCAGTGATTACTGGTCGTATGCTCTACTTTTATATTGTGTGCTAAAGTGCTATTACTGAAGGTATTGCTTTATTACTGAAGGTATTGCTTTATTACTGAAGGTATTGCTTTATTACTGAAAGTATTGCTGCTAAAAGTGTTGATACCCTTGACAGTGGTCAAGTGGCCCTGTCCTCTACAAATATCCCCTGTAAATTCCGCCCGTGCCTGTTGGCACAGTGTAACAAGATGTGTGTTTTATCTGATGTATATTTATTATAATACAAAGGCTATTTTCATATAACCTTGTGTGGAGTTTTCCTTTGTGGTGGGCCTTTGGTTGTTGTTGCTGGGGTGCGTGCGCAAATGCTTAACCTACATCGCCTCCAAGTTTAACCTTGACTGCTCGCGCCACGTTACCTAGAGGGCGAGTGGGGGTTGCCTTGGTGTGTGACTCCCTTGCCCTGACACTTGGAAGTGGCGATCCCTGACTGACCTCGACACGAGTCTTGGCCGGCCAGGGTCCCGGTTCTAACACCGACACTCCCAGGAGTACTCATCTCATCCGCGCTTCAGGTAAGCTGTGTTAGAACATTGTTTGACATTCGGGCACACAGATTTGGAAGTGTCGAGAGACCGCTCAAGCGACCGCTCAAACGACGGCCGCCATGTTCCTCCCCGCCCACAATAAAATCTAAACTCACTCCTTCTCTGAAATCTTATTATCAAGTTATTTCGTCAACCTCAAACAAAACCCGGCAAGTGCAATCTGGTATCATGCCTAGCCCCACTAAGGGGGCATCAGACAGCCAGTCAACAGGGAAATCGAGCATAACACCCTCAACCCCCTCCTCTACACCAAAAGAGAAGACAGGGAAGTCAGTAAAGGTTAAAACAGTCAAAACACCCGAGCCTAAAGTCGCAATTTTGGAGCAATCTGCGCAGCCTGTAAAATCAGTAACAGGAGGATCTCAGGAACGGGAAATACACCCCGAGATAGATCTCTCTAATAGATATGTTGTAGTAGAGGAACCGGATGAGGTAGCTCAAGCAGCCGCGCAATTAGGAGAAAAGGATGAAGAACAAGATGAACAAGGATTTTCTCAGCAACACGCAAGTTCCTTAGACTCTGCTTTCGTCTCAAAAGCAGTCCCGCATTCATTGGCTGACCTGTTGTTAGCAATGAAAGAAGAGATGACTTCAAGATTTACTGTCTCCGAGGCAAACCAGGTGGAAATGGCTTCTAGGTTTACAGTGTCAGAGGCTAACCAGGCTGCAATCCGGTCTTCCTGTGAGGCCCTCGCTAAAAAACTGGAGGAGATCACAGCACGGACGGAAACATTGGAGGAAGAGATCCCTAAGCTGAAGGAAGCATTAGTTTCCAATACATCCAGGTTGGAATCTCTTGCCTCTGAGAACAAGGAGCTTAAGAATGACCTAGAGAGTTTAGAGAACCATTCGCGTTAAAAAATTCTGAAATTCCTAAATGTTCCAGAGTATGTCGAAGGGGAGGATATCAAGGCATTCTTGATCACTTTGTTAAAAACCACTGTTCTAAAGAATCATAAAAGTATATATCTCAACTATGAAATTCAAAGGGCACACAGAGACCCCTTTAGGAGGAAGCTCGGGAAACAAAAAACCGCGTAAAATACTAGTGAACTTCCTGTCATACTCTGTCAAGGAGCTTATCCTTTCCGCTGCACTAAAAGAAGGGAGTATCTCATCATCATTTCCTGAACATCCCACCTTCTCATTTCTTATAAGATCAGACATCTCGAATACAACAGCTTCGAGGCAGTGGGAGTTGGGGAAGAGACTGGAAGAACTCAACACCCTTGGAGCAAAGGCACAATTAAGATTCCCAGCAACTATCTGGGCAATGTGGAATACCCACATGTATATCCTTAGATCCACAGAAGAAGTCGATACACTCATCGATAAAATCAATCAGGAAAAACAGGGAGGAAAATGAGTAGAGTGTTAAGAGACTTTTCCTGTGGAAAGATATTCCGGGCACATTAATATTTAATATTTAAAATTTCAACCAAGGAAGATTGTTTGAGGGAGCAACACCCGAATAGGCTTGCCTATTGGAAGGGAGGGTTCCTCAAGGGAAGGACGTGGAGCACGGGGGGCAGGATGAGGGTCGAGGGTGGGGGGCACTGGGTGGGGAGCAGAGTAGGGGGAAAAAACAAAAATAAAGTTAAAAATAAAAGTAAAAATCAAAAATACCTCATCTATTCTTAACTTTCGCATTTTCAGTAAAAAGGGAGCAAGGGAACGTAGTGGCTGTGATGGGACCCAAGTCTGCGATGAGTAAAGGGACAGATGTCCTTAAAATTCAATATTTGTCATGGAACCTAAATGGCCTGAGGTGTCCACGTAGGAGAAGATTGATCCTGAAATATTTAGAACTCGCCTCAGTACAGATTTATTTACTTCAGGAGACACACCTAAGTCCTAATGAGTTTAGTGAGGTTTTCTCTAAGATCCCATGGGTGCAGACATTGAGTAGCCGAGGGGTAGCAATTGTGATCAAGAAAGGGGTGCCCTGTAGTATTAAATCCGTCCAAACCGACCAGTCTGGTCGATGGATAATTGCTCTTTTGGATCTTGGGGCGGTCGAGATGACATGTTCATCGTACTATGGCCCAAATACAGATGATCCTTCATTTTTGGTCAAATTACAAGGGTACTTAATGTTGACAAATCCTCCGTTGATAATAGGTGGTGACTTTAATATAAGATTTGATCCTGAGAAAGACAGTTCTAATTTAAAGTACACAAGCGCAACCCCTAAATCACGACGAGTAATGAAAAACCTAATTTTAAATTTAAACTTAGTGGATATGTGGAGATCCAAGAAAGGAGATGTCCAGGGATTTACCTATTACAGTAAAAACATATAGACACTCCTCTCGGATTGATTATATGTTGGCCAATAAAGAACATTTTAAATAACATCATAAACATCTCGATCCAGCCAATACATCTATCTGATCATGCCCCCCTAATAACTGTCTATGCCATCAGTGGGAAGAGTATACAACCTAGATGGACATTGAATAGAGCGATGCTTGCTGACGGGGAGATTATATAATCCATTAGTAGATCCTCCTCAGAATTTATTTCTATTAATTTGGGGTCAACCTCCATAGACCAGGTATGGGATGCCTATAAGGCCAATTTGAGAGGTCATCTGCATACCCTCATAAGTTCAAAAAATAGACAAAAAGCCCAAGATTTACTAGCATTAGATAGGAGAATAGCTGCCCTGGAGGAAGAAAGGAATAAGCTAAGCGAAGGAGACAGGGGGAAAATTGAGTTAGTAGATGGAAACTTGGAGGAGACTAGACAAAAATGTAGGCTATTATTGGATCAAAAATGTAAAGCGCAGTGGCAATCCAGGAACATGGAGAACTTTGAATACGGCAAAAAGGCAGGGGCACTTCTCGCTTGGAAGGCCAGGTTGGATAGAGCTAAGAACGACATTAATGAATTAATTATAGATAATAGCGGTAACAAATCAACTAACCAGATGGATATTCAAAATACCTTACTATCACTTTTCTCAGACCTTTATAGAGAAGACCTTGAACCGTCGCAGGTTGAGATATCTTCCTAGTTAGCAAACAAGTCCTTACCTATTCTTACTAAAGCCTATAAAGAGGCACCGGATGCCCCCATAACAACGGAAGAGATAAGGATCCAAATAAAAAGAGCAAAAATCAAAAAAGCGGCCGGTCTAGATTCCCTCCCCAACTAAATATACAAATTATTACAGGATGATCTCATGCCTATACTCCTCACGCTTTTTAACTCAATATACTGCTCCGACGGGGTGATGCCAAAATCTTGGAGTGAAGCTACGTTGGTCTTAATTTTAAAACCTAGGAAGAATCCCCAGGCCACAGATTCGTATCAACCAATCTCCCTGCTGAATGCAGATGACAAGATCTTCATGGGCATTTTAGCAGGGAGATTGACGAAATTGGCATCTAATTTGATCAACCCAGATCAGAAGGGCTTTATGCCAGGTAGAGTGATCCAAGTACATACCCAGCTGCTCATAGGCAACATTGTTGCAAGGTCAGATCCATTAGCCGTAGTAGCAATTGACGCTGCAAAAGCCTTTGACAGGGTGTGTTTGAGATATCTATGGGGAACATTAGAGGCTTTGGGGTTGGGCCCAGTCTTCATACAGACAGTGAAACACTGCTATTTGGAGGCCTCAGCTAAAATTCTTCTGAATGGGTCTTTGACACCAAGCTTTCCAATCCGGAGGGGGACGAGGCAGGGATGACCCCTGTCCCCCCTTCTGTTCAATCTTTACATAGAGCCCCTAGCGCAGACTATCAGACTAAACGAGGCGATTACCCCTTTTAAATCATCGGATTATGAGTGTAAACTGGCACTATATGCCGACGATATCATAGTGTATACTAGCAATCCAGAACATTCCATCCCGCAACTTGAACACACTTTGAGGGATTTTGGTAAGGTCTCAGGGTATCTTGTAAATCCAGATAAGTCTAAAATAATGTGCTGGAAAATAGTTTATAGAAACGGTCCCGAAAGCAGAGAATTTAGATACCTCGGAATCAAAGTAGTTAATGAACTAAATAAAATCCTGTTGGTAAATCTAGAGAAGATCGAGAAAGATCTAGATTATATGTTTGCTAAATGGAAGAACCTCTCTTTGACCATCTACGGGAGGGTCAATTTAGTAAAAATGTCTGTGCTCCCAAAGCTGACATTTATTTTCAGCGCAATTCCTCTAACTTTCCCCAATAAAAACATCAGTAGAATACAGGGGAAAATTGGTAGTTTTATTTGGGTTCAGAATAAGGCCAGGATGTCATGGAAAAAATTGAGGAGGAAGCTCCACAAAGGAGGCTTAGCACTCCCAGACATAATCTGGTATCTGATGGCTTTCCAATTTAAGGGAATAAGGATGTTGTTATCTTATCGAATGCGCAAGAATTTGTTATGACTATGTTTGGAGTTTTAAAAGACGCAGATGTACATTTTAGAATACACCCATTCCCTCACTCAGACAGCCAATCCCTTACCCAGTCACTCCCCCAGAGATCTACTCAAACACACACTCACTAATATAACATCTCACACACTCATTCACTCACCCATACAGCTACAGAGTCAGGAACTAACCCACCCATACAGCTACTCACACAACCATTCACTCACCTATACAGCCACTAACACAACCACTCACTCTCCCATATGGGCACTAACACAGCTACTCATTGACCCATACAGTCACTGACATACCCACAAATTCACCCATACAGCTATTGACAAACACTCACTCATACAGCCACTTACACAGCTATTCACTCACCCATACAGCTACTCACAAAGCCACTCACTCACCCATATAGCCACTAAGAGAGTCACTCTTGTATACAGCCATTCACAAAGCTATTGCATACTCACACAGCTACTTACACACCCATTCACTTACCCACAGAACCACTAACATAACCATTCAATCACTTATACAGCGAGTCACAGAGTCACTCACTTACTCCCCCATAAAGTTACTGACATACCCACTTACTCACCATACAGCCACTCACGCACCCAGTTACTCACCCGTACAGTCTCTGACATACCAACTCACTCATCCATACAGCTACTAACACAAGCACTCATTTACACATACAGCAACTCACACAGTCACTCACCTGCCCATAGAGCTACTCACACTGTCACTCACTCATCCATAGAGCCACTCAGGCAGTCACTCTTTTTTTTATGTATCCTCATCTACGTTCCTGGTTTCCAGCTGCTATGTAGTGGAACAAGGGAGAAAGGTGTAATGGAGTACAGTCGTGCTGCCTCAGCCTAGACTGGTCGGGATGGAGAGAATACGGAGATGGCAACCCGTTCCCAACAACAACAACTGGGTCCACACCTATCCAATCAACTTGTTGCACAGGAGACAGATAACAACCAGATAGCCAGTTACCATATAGCTATTGCTGGGCTAACAAACAGGGAGCGAAGAAGAAGGAGGCTGGCATAGCAAGGAGAGTAAAACCATGTCTACATAATCATTGGATCCGGGGAAAAAAAACAAAAAAACCCTGGTTCAATCATTCATTGGGACCAATCAAGCATATGCCAAAACGCTCTTTTATCTGGCTTTCCAACCCTGGCGAAATCTAATTTCGAGATTTGAAGGATTGAAGTGCGCCAGTCGTAGAAGGTCGGGGGGGAAGCGTCCTTCCACCGCTTACAGATTTCTCTGCGAGCTGCCAGAATAGAATAGAACAAAAAATTATTTGCGGGACTGCGAGTCTGGTCCCCAACTCCAAAAATGACGAGGCATAGGTCAATCACTACTGTAAAGCCCAGGGAAGATGAAAGTTTACTGCTGATTGATTCCCAAAAAGGTACTAGATGAGGACAGTCAAAGAACATATGCGTGTCCGGGGCTTCCTTCAGACCACAATGTGGGCAAGCCACCAGGCCACCCAGGGTAAATTTAGACAGCCTCTGAGGGGAGTAATATGCCCTGGGCAGGGTAAAAAGATGGTTTCTGCGAAGCCAGGCTGGTTTGACTAAGTCCCACATTACGCTGCAAGACATTAACCACAGGTCTTTCACATTCAAGTCTGGCATCAGGTCACCCCACAGTAATTCGGGAAGATGAAAATCACCGTCAGTCTCTTCCAGTATCAAATTGTACCGAAGGGATATCTCTTTCTTTGCTGGTGGGTTGTCTAGCAGAAGAGATTCAAGTTCGCTGCCTCCCCCTATTGGCAAGTTGTTTCGACGTGGAGTTCGAGTGGTTGCAGCTTGAGCACAACTTGATATTTGCAGGTATTTAAATCTCGAAAGACCGGGCCCCACCTTATGTACCAGATATTCCCATGGGAGCAGGGTCCCATCCGTTACCAGATCCCCCCATACTGTTAACCCAGCCTCTCTAAGTGAATGAATGAAACGAGATTTATATCGCGCAACTTAGCCCCAGAGGGCATCAAGGCGGTGGGAGTGCTAAGCTGTCGCCCACCCAACCTGGAGCCAAGGGAAGGTCCAATATTGGCGATCTGCTGGAGTAATATCCCAATTTTATTGAAGACCTCACCCTGGCCCATGTTCTCGCTAGGCCCTGCAGGGCCTTCAGTTTTATTTATTTTTCAAATTTGGGATCCCCTAATTTAAAGAGGTAACCAGACTGCCCAATTCCTTCATTATTCAAAAAAGCTGCAAACATACTTCCAATGCCCCCATGTGCTGGCATCTTTAGCAGCATTCGTCTGTGTGAGAGTTGAAATGCCCACGCATACATCTGCAAATCTGGGCCTGCCAGTCCCCACTTCTCCCTGCGATGCCTGATATTTTTCCAGGCTATCCTTGGGTTTTTATTGTTCCAAATAAATGAAGTGATTTTGCTCTGTAATTTAGTCAGCAAAGTAGGGTCAAAAAGGATCACTGACAAAATATCGACCTCCAAAATATCGACCTACAGGAATGTCGAAAATATCGAGGGCAAGAATATCGACATCCTATCTACAACATGGTAAGTACAAAAATATCGAAAAAATAATATAGATGTTAAAAATATCGATGTTAAAAATATCGTTTTTTTTTCTTTTAAAATATAAATGTAAAATAAAGTAAATAACACTAATAAATAAAATGTACATAGTTAAAAGTATCTAATAATGTTTAAAATTAATAAATAATACACATATAATAATAATACTGTAATTAAATATATACAGTAAATATATAATATATATGTACTGAACGATTAGTAATAAGTATTTTACTAATTTATAAATTAATAAAATATATTCTAATTTACTAATACCTTTACAAACATAAAACAATAACATACAATGTAAAAAATATAAATAATTAAAAATACTTATAATATTTTTAACATTAATTATTTAAAACGTTGGATAGCGTAAGGGTGATAATTACTATTCCCACTCCATAGAGTGCAACAGTAGGGAAAGCGTTGGATAGCGTAGGAGTATAAATTACTATTCCCACTCCCGAGAGTGCAACAGTTGGGAAAGCGTTGGATAGCGTAGGGGTAAAAATTACTCTTCCCACTCCAGAGAGTGCAACAGTAGGGAAAGCGTTTGATAGCGCTAGGGGTAAAAATTACTATTCTAACTCCAGAGAGTGCAACAGTAGGGAAAGCGTTGGAAAGCATAGGAGTAAAAAATACTATTCCCACTCCAGAGAGTGCAACAGTAGGGAAAGTGTTGGATAGCGTAGGGGTATACATTACTATTCCCACTCCAGAGAGTGCAACAGTAGAGAAAGAGTTGGATAGTGTAGGGGTAACAATTACTATTCCAACTCCAGAGAGTGCAACAGTAGGGAAAGCGTTGGATAGCATAGGGGTAAAAATGACTATTCCCACTCCAGAGAGTGCAACAGTAGGGAAAGCGTTGGATAGTGTAGGGGTAAAAATTACTATTCCCACTCCAGAGACTGCAACAGTAGGGAAAGCGTTGGATAGCGTAGAGGTAAAAATTACTATTCCCACTCCAGAGAGTGCAACAGTAGGGAAAGCTTTGGATAGCGTAGGGGTAAAAATTACTATTCCCACTCCAGAGAGTGCAACAGTAGGGAAAGCGTTGGATAGCATAGGGGTAACAATTACTATTCCCACTCCAGAGAGTGCAACAGTAGGGAAAGCATTGGATAGCGTAGGGGTAAAAATTAGTATTCCCACTCCACAGAGTGCAACAATAGGGAAAGCGTTGGATAGCATAGGGGTAATAATTACTATTTCCACTCCAGAGAGTGCAACAGTAGGGAAAGCGTTGGATAGCGTAGGAGTAAAAATTACTATTCCCACTCTAGAGAGTGCAACAGTAGGGAACGCCTTGGATAGCGTAGGGGTATACATTACTATTCCCACTCCAGAGAGTGCAACAGTAGAGAAAGAGTTGGATAGCGTAGAGGTAACAATTACTATTCCAACTCCAGAGAGTGCATTAGTAGGGAAAGCGTTGGATAGCGTAGGGGTAATAATTACTATTCCCACTCCAGAGAGTGCAACAGTAGGGAAAACGTTGGATAGCTTAGGAGTAAAAATTACTATTCCCACTCCAGAGAGTGCAACAGTAGGGAAAGCGTTGGATAGCGTAGGAGTAAAAATAACTATTCCCACTCTAGAGAGTGCAACAGTAGGGAACGCGGTGGATAGCGTAGGGGTATACATTACTATTCCCACTCCAGAGAGTGCAACAGTAGGGAAAGAGTTGGATAGTGTAGGGGTAACAATTACTATTCCAACTCCAGAGAGTGCAATAGTAGGGAAAGCGTTTGATAGCGTAGGGGTAAAAATTACTATTCCCACTCCAGAGAGTGCAACAGTAGGGAAAGCGTTGGATAGCGTAGGGGTAAAAATTACTCTTCCCACTCCAGAGACTGCAACAGTAGGGAAAGCGTTGGATAGCGTAGAGGTAAAAATGACTATTCCCACTCCAGAGAGTGCAACAGTAGGGAAAGCTTGGGATAGCGTAGGGGTAAAAATTACTATTCCCACTCCAGAGAGTGCAACAGTAGGGAAAGCGTTGGATAGCATTGGGGTAACAATTACTATTCCCACTCCAGAGAGTGCAACAGTAGGGAAAGCGTTGGATAGCGTAGGGATAACAATTACTATTCCCACTCCAGAGAGTGCAACAGTAGGGAAAGCGTTGGATAGCGTAGAGGTAACAATTACTATTCCCACTCCTGAGAGTGCAACAGTAGGGAAAGCTTTGGATAGCGTAGGGGTAAAAATTACTATTCCCACTCCAGAGAGTGCAACAGTAGGGAAAGCGTTGAATAGCGTAGGGGTAAAAATTAGTATTCCCACTCCACAGAGTGCAACAATAGGGAAACCGTTGGATAGCGTAGGGGTAATAATTCCTATTCCCACTCCAGAGAGTGCAACAGTAGGGAAAACGTTGGATAGCTTAGGAGTAAAAATTACTATTCCCACTCCAGAGAGTGCAACAGTAGGGAAAGCGTTGAATAGCGTAGGAGTAAAAATTACTATTCCCACTCCAGAGAGTGCAACAGTAGGGAAAGCATTGGATAGCGTAGGGGTAACATTTAATATTGCCACTCCAGAGAGTGCAACAGTAGGGAAAGCGTTGGATAGCGTAGGGGTAAAAATTAGTAATCCCACTCCACAGAGTGCAACAGTAGGGAAAGCGTTGGATAGCGTAGGAGTAAAAATTACTATTCCCACTCTAGAGAGTGCAACGGTAGGGAAAGCGATGGATAGCGTAGGGGTAAAAATTCCTATTCCTACTCCAGAGAGTGCAACAGTAGGGAAAGTGTTGGATAGCGTAGGGGTAACAATGACTATTCCAATTCTAGAGACTGCAACAGTATGGAAAGTGTTGGATAGCGTAGGGGTTAAAATAACATACTTATAAATAAAAGCTTTTTTTAGTAATAAAAAGATAAACTATTAAATAAATATAAACCATACAAAATACCTATACATAATTATTAAAGACATGATTATCAAAATATATTTAACCAAAAAGAAATATTTAAAAATACAATTTTATGATATTTTATTACCAATTAATAATTAATAATCAATTATGATATTAACAAAACAATTAATTTAAAAACATTATTACTTCATTATATTTAAATTGCTTCCCACCCTATTCCCCTATAAACCCACTACCCGCAACAGAACACATTTATCTATTTATTAATTAATTAAAATGATTTACAAATTATTTAAAATTAATTACCAATTAATTAAAATTAATTACCAGTTATTTAAAATAATTACCAATTACTTACAAATACTATATAATACTTACTAATTAATAATAAATTAAACATAATTAAATTACTTCCCACCCTATTCCCCTATAAACCCACAACCTGCTATAGAACATATATATCAATTAATCAATTAATTAAAATAAATTACCTATTATTTAAATTTATTTACCAATTATTTAAAATATTTAATAATAACTACTAATTAATAATTAATTTTACATAATTAAATTACTTCCCAACCTATTCCCCTATAAACCCACAACCCGCTACTGAACATCTTTATCAATTAATCAATTAATTAAAATTAATTTCCAAATAATTAAAATTAATTAGCAATTAATTACAAATAATTTATAATCCCTGCTAATTAATAATTAATTAAACATAATTAAATTACTTCCCGCACTATTCCCCTATAAACCCACAACCCGCTCCGGTACTAAAACATATAATTTGCTTATAAATAAATGTTTTAATCTATTAAATTAATACACATATAATATTATTTATTTTAAATACTTAAGTAAAACATATAACACATACATAATAAAAAACAAAAAAATTATACAAATATCGATATTAGTGTCATCGAAATTAGTGACATCGATATATATGCTATCGATATTACTAACTTCGATATTACTTACATCGATATAAAGAATTTCGATATTACTTACCTTAGGGTCGATATTCTGTCCAACGATATTCTTGACATCGATATTCTACACCTTCGAAATTTCAAACACGATATTTTGGTAGGTCGATATTTACAACTCGATATTTTGACTGTGTACCGGTCAACAAATAAAGGAATTGTATTAAGCAAGAAAGAAATTTTCGGTAAGATAGACATCTTTTCTAGATTGACTGTACCTAGTAGAGACAAAGGGAGGTGCTGCCATGCTCTCATCAGCTTCCGACATTCCTTCGCTACCAAAGCAAAGTTCGAAGGGGCGATCAGGCTAATATCCTTAACAGTGTTTAGCCCTAGGTAGCGCAAATATGTACTCAGTTGCTCATTAAAACCGCTCACCTCGTCGTTCCATACCATTATCTTCATCTTTGAGGTATTCACCTCATTGCCTGAGACTTCCCCAAATTCCAAGGCCAGCTTTATGGCAGCAGGGAACGCGGTACTAATCTCCGATGTCAACATCATAACGTTGTCCGCATAGAGAGCAACCCTCTTTTCCCAATTACCACAGATAAAAGGCTTGATGGAATCATCCTCTCTTAATCTTTGAGCAAACGGCTCAAAATAGAGATCAAAAAGCAGAGGTGATAAGGGGCAGCCCTGCCGTGTTCCTCTCGTAATTGCGAATGGTTCTGAGAGACCCCCGTTCACCAATACAGAAGCTGTTGGGCTATGGTACATTAGTTATACCGCTCTGTGAAAACCCTCGCCCATGTTGAACTTGGCCAAGGCCCCCGACAGGTACATCCAATTGACCCTGTCGAAGGCCTTGGTGGCATCCAACGTGAGGATGCTCAATGGGACGGAGTCCTTAGTCGCAATATCTACAGTCCCTATAAGATCATAGGTTAATTCGTCGAGTTGACGACCCCTAATGAAACCCTTCTGATTAAAATGCAAAATGTCGGGGGTGACCTGGCCCAATCTGTTTGCTAAGAGGGATGCGAAGATTTTATAGTCTGCGTTGAGGATTGATGTGGGACAATAAGAGCCACAGTTAGTAGCAGATTACCCGGTTTTAAGATGAGCGAAATGGATGCGCTGTTCCAGGATGATGGTGGAAGCGCCCCCTCCTGGAGTATCTGATTGAACGGGACAGCAAGGAAGGGAGAGATCTCCGCTACCAAAATTTTGTAAAGCTCTACTGGCAAACCGTCTGGGCCGGTAGCCTTACCCCCCTTACTGCCCTGAACCACCAACGCGACCTCTTCCTCGGTAATCACTTTGCCTAAGAAGGCCTTCTGTTCAGAGGATAGCGACGGAAAGAAAATACCGTAGAGCCAACTTCCTATACTATCCTCTGTGATGTTCCTATCCTCCTGATATATGTTCTGGAAGAAGTCTTCAAAGGCTAACCTGATGTCCTCGTCTGAATGAAAGGTGCCATGGCCAGTTGTAACCGAGTCTATGATGTTACGTGCCCAGTCTGTTTTCGATTTCCAGGCCAATAATTTACCGGCGCCTTCCCCGTATTCGAAGTGGGCTACCTTACTCGCCTCCCACCTCTGGAGGATACGCTGATTTAAGACGGAAGCCAAGTTCTCCTTTAATGCGAGCCAATTCCTATGTAACAATGGTACGTCACAAGTAGGATCATTACTGCTTGCATCTATTTTGGCTTGTGCTGCAAGCAGATTAGATTTGATGGACTCTATTTCTTGCATATACTGCCTCCTTCGAAACACCACCTTGCTCTTGAGTATACCTCGGAGGGAGCACTTAAATGCATCCCATACTATGCCGGGCGCAGCAGAGCCAATATTTACTTGTATGAACTCCCGTGCTTCAGATTTGATAAATGAGACATCTTTCAATGACGAGAGGAAAGATCTATCAAAAGACCAGGATCTGGAGGGACGTTTAATAACCCCAGCAAGATCCAAGGATACTGATGAATGATCAGACAAGTGTGATGGCAAATAACTTATATTTTTTAGAGAGTCTACCAGATTACGACTTATTAAAATAAAATCGATTTTGGATTGGTGACGATATTTATAATTACGAAAGGAAAATCCAGAATCTGATCCTGCTCTTGCCCTCCAAATGTCTATGTATCCATACTGATTCATACAATTAAGTAAGAAAGCTCTCGTCCTTGAAAAAACTTGTTGCCTACTACTAGGAGTCTTATCTAGCTTGGGATCAAGCACGATATTAAAATCCCCGGCTATAATAGTTGGCTCAGGGAAATGCAAAAGGTGAGAAAAAATAAGTTCTAGAGCTGTGGGGTCGTCACGATTAGCCCCATAATAACCTACAAAAGTCAAACGTGCTCTGCTTATATCAACCGCAACGATTACCCATCTTCCCCCGGGATCCACCTCTTGCATAACAACCCTTGCGTTCATAGGTTTTTTAAAAAGAATAGTCACGCCCCTTATATTTAATGTTTGAGAGATATATATTGAGATGTCTATCCACCTATTCCTCTTGACCAACTCAAGCATTTCTGCCTCAATTAAATGTGTCTCCTGGAGTATGATGACCTGCGCATCCGAATCGCGTAGATATTGCACGATCTTATTTGCTCTTGGTTTGGTGCGCAGGCCATTTACATTCCAGGAGAGTATCCTAAGGTTACTCATAGGTCAGACAACCTATTTGACCCCATAAAACACCAAGTCTAGCTACAGGAAAAGGAACACTCCAAATTAAGTATGCTATCCTTGTTTTGTGTAAACAATTGTCAGTAACCAGAACGGCAATGAGGAATATTTTATGCTTTTTTACCCTACCCCCTACACCCAGGTGACCCCACCCACCCGCAGGAAACCCATGTACAATCAAACCGGAACAGATCCGGTTGATGGTACCCTTTGCCCTACCCAAGCCCTCGCAGAGTGCATGTTGAAAATTTTTTCCTTTTTTAATTTTTTTTTTATTTTATGTGCTTTCTCAAGAAAAATATATATATATATATATATATTTTTCTTTTTTCTTCTTTACATGTTTTTTACATTTTACTTATTCTTTTCTTGTACGAGAACTACCCTTATTGTGTGGACTCATATTTGTTAGTATAGCTTACTTTACTTTACTCAACAAATCCCCTCCAGTGCACCCTATATATATAAAAAGAGAGAAAAACTGGAGAGCTGAGAGCTAAAAGACAAAAAGCAAAGAAATTAGGATCGAAAGGCCTTAGTCTATTAAGGGTAAATAGCTACCCTTTACCCAGAGCCCTCTTTGTCCCCCCCCCCTACATCAGTAACTCATCTGCCGCCTGGACAGAACAAATATTGTGCATCTTGTTTTTAAACATGATTTTTAAGGCGGCAGGAAAGCCCATCTGGACCGTGGCGCCAAGCTTCCGAAAGGCATCCATCCTCCTTCCCAGCTCCCATTGTCCCATTGTGTATATATATATATATATATATATATATATATATATATATATATATATATATATATATATATATATATATATATATATATATATATATAAGGTTTAAGGGACGTTATAGTTAGTTGGACATTTGACTCATAAAACCAGAGAAATTCACCAGTTATAGTTAGTTGAGCTAACTATAACTCTCACGCCCGCAATGAACTGCTGATGATGTCACATATTACATCACTAATGACATGGTCAGTGACATCAGTGATGACATTACTGATAACATCTCAAATGACATCACTGATGACATCATCCAGTGAATGTGTGTTTCTGTAAAGTTTACATATTTTTCATATATATCTATGCCAAGTCGTATTGAAGAATGAGTGGATTTACATGTGCCTGAATGGATTATTTAGTAGGTGTGTGACTGACAGTATAAGTGTGTGATTGAACGTGTCTTACTGAAAGCATTGGTTAGTGACTAAACTGTATGAAAGTCTGTATTAGTCTCTCAGTGTGTAAGTGGCTGCATGGGTTGGTGAGTAGCTACATGAGTATTTATATAGGTTATTGATCTGTTGTCTGAGGATCTGTATGGGTGCCTGAGTGTCTGTGTGGGTGGGTGTGTGGGTGAATCTGTGCATAGATGTCTGAGTGGGTGATTCACTAGTTGTATGGATGCAAAAGTGCATCTGTAAAGGGCTGTATGGGTGAGTTACTGTGTGTATAGGTCTGTTGCTGAATGAACAAATGTCTCAGTGGATTATGTGTAAGTAAATACATATGTTTTAAGGCAGTATCTGTCAGTGTTGGAGTATATAGATGACTATACATGAGAGTAAACTATTTGAAGAGTGGGTGTATAAATGACTGTCTGCTTGTATAAGTGATTGTATAAGACACTAAGTATGTGTTAGTATCTGCATAAGTAAGTGATGTATTGTGTTTATGAATAACTCAACTGGTGTGTATAACTGTATACATGAGTAAATGAGTATGTCCTTCATTCTTTGCATGACTGACTAGGTGTGTGAGTAACTCTAAGGCTGAGTGAGACTGTATGTACAGGTGTATGAGTACATATTATAGTACTTTTTTGATGAGTAACTGTATTAAAAGACACTGCATGTGTGTATAGACCTAGGAAATAGTCGGTGGTATGTAGTATCTGGCATTGTTGTATGTAGGTTTCAAAAATAATAGACTGTATTTTAGAGTGGGTGTATCAAACTTTATATTAGAGCATCAGTATGTGCATCAGATTATCATGTGGATGATGTCATCAGTGATGCAATTTGAGAGTCATCACTGATGTCACTGACCATGTCATGAGTGATGTAATATGTGACGTCTTCAGAAGAGCATTGGGGGTGCGTGAGTTATAGTTAGCTCAACTAACTATAACTGGCGAATTTCTCTGGTTTTATATGAGTCCCTTAAACCTATGGTTTTTTCAGTGAATTTCTAAGGCTTTTTAAATGCTAATTCCTTAATATAACGTCTGTATAACCTACATTTTTTTCGGTGAATTTCAAAAGTTTTTTAATTATTAATTTCATATTTTACTATTTATAAAGACTATATTTTTCTAATTGTTTTTAAATATTTTGCAACTCTATTATCCTTTTTTCAAACGTTAGAAATTATGTAATCTTTTATATCTTCCCCAAAACATATGTATATCTTTTTTTATTTTTTTTAGAAAACTACATTTCTGTACCGGTAGTCTACCAAGCTCCATCAGCACGTGAATCCTATCCACCACATTTAAATGAAGCGCATTTCGTATCCGAGGGGTTTGTGGCACCATGTCCCGCATAACAACATATACGTATGACTTCGCGCCAGCTGCAACATTACGTCATGTACGTATGGGGTGGCGCCCGCTGCGCGATGCGAATGTGACAAATGCACACTGCCACCCCCTGTTACGTAATTGACATACAGTGACGCGCCGCATACACCACTCCCTCATTTTTCTTTGTCTCAAAACTATATCTAAATACCTTTAAAGTGTATATGATTAAAGTGTATATGAGAGCAAGCGATAATCAGAAATATTTTAAACATTAATATATTTCTAACTGTAATAAACATATATTATAGTAAATATATTTTCTCAAAATCACATCAGGTGCGGTCTCATTGTGCACTGGGTGCGCTATTGCCCTGTGACCATAAAAAAAAAGCATTTCATTAGTTCATTAGTTCATTAGTTCATAACATTTCCCATTGTAACAGTTCAAAAATGCCACCCATTTTAGTCAATCTCTGTACTGCATTTGATGAGACACACCTCTTCTGCTTAGAGAGCTTTTTTATAAACTTTTTGCAATGTACACATATCTTATACTACACACAACATGCAACCATCATCTTCATCAATATTCATGGTCTGTAAAGTACATGTCCACCTGTGATAGCCATACACCTAAAAGTTACATAACCGAAATGTTTTCCAATACCAGAGGTAACATGCTTGCATACGCTGTCCACAGCACAACGTGATATAGTACGGCCCAGAGACAGTATCATGCATAGATAATAAACACACGGACACAGATAGATAGTGGAAGTAGGTACGGGCACCTGCGCTCTACTTCTTTTTATTACCAGGGTCACATATCCATTGACGTCTGTGCTGGATGCGTGTGGGGTGAGTGTAAACCAGCCCTGAGGAAATGGTTGCTGCTAGCATCAACTACAACAGTAATCATTAGGTCACACACAGAGATTCAATATTAATAGAATCAATAATTTATGCTGCAGTAAGGTAGGGACAGTAGATGTGAAATAATACAGAAATAATTCGATCGTAAAAGAACCACAACTTGTGGTATACTGAGACACAACCAATAGATCTAAAATAATACACAAAAAGATTATATCATAAATTCTCCATCAGTTATTGTGCTCTCACATAGCCACATCAAAAGCATTCAGCATGTGCACAGCCAGCGATGATGCGTACTGCAGGCGGGCTATACCAGGAGCAATATCTGTTGCCATCAACACTGCATTATCTGCACTAGCAAGTCAATCTGAATTGTGAACACTGTTGTCTGCAGTGTAGGCCACAGAGAGCGGACAGCAAGGACTCACAGCTATGTAAGGTGACTTGAGCTGCCCAGTTTGTCGTAAGTGAAGCAACAAAAAAGCGTGTGTGGAGCCTGCCTGCAATGATATGTATGCATGGTGCAGACAGTATGCATTGGAGCAATGACTTTTCCTACAGTACTACCTGATCTACAATAGCGACTCAATCTCAATTGTGAATACTGCTGTCTGCAGTGTAGGCCAGAGAGAGCATTCAGCAAGGGCCCACAGCCACGTGGCATTGACTTGAGCTCTACAGTTTGCAATACGCGAAGCAAAAAAAAGCGTGTGCGGACCCTGCAATGATGCATATGCGTGGTGCGAACAGAGTGCACTGGAGCAATGTCTTTTCCTACAGGACTAAGTCATCTACGATACCGACTCAATCTCAAATGTGAACACTGCTGTCTGCAGTATGGGCCCGAGAGAGTATTTACACGGGCCCACAGCCACATAGCATTTACTTGAGCTCCCCAGTTTTCAATATGTGAAGCCACAAAGACTGTGTGCGGAGCCTTCAATGATGCGTATGAATGGTGCAGACAGAGCACACTACAGCAATGTCTTTTCTTACAGGACTGCGTCATTTACAATAGTGACTCAATCTGTATTGTGAACACTACTGTCTGCATTTTACTTTTTTATGAATACTTTTTCTCCCTGCCTCTTCACAAAATACAACAACATACATTACAGAAAACTCTACAATAAATAAATCAAAACAATTCGAATTGGGATTTCATCTTTCCACAGTCTACACTATTCACTGTTCCTTTGGACTTGCAAGAGGAATTTGGTCATTTCACTAAACCTATAACTCATCTAAAAAAAGTTCTTCAAGCTAGTATACTACAGCCTTATAGCCCACCGTACCAGGCTGTACTGGCTATTAAAAGCCCTCTTCAGCGTTCGGCGTGGGCCTTTAACAAGGCAGAGGGAATTTAATAGCCGGTATAGCCCAGCTACTAAGGGCTATAAGGCTATTAGAACATTCTATCACTGGAAGGTAGAATTTTCTAACAAATAAAACAAAGTTTTAAGGGAGCGCAAGGTGATTGAAATCCCATTAGACTCCCTGAAGCCTTTGTTCACAGCCAGAGCTGTGAGCAAAGAAACATTGTAATGTTGGAGCTCCAGGCATGTACCAGCCATTATACGCCCAGAGCTACTCCATTGTTTTCAATGGAGCTCCCAACATTCCAATGTTCTAATAACACAATATTGTGTATATTTCAATAGACATTATAGTTACTTGACTACTGGATTCTATAATTAACCAATCACCACTCAATCTGAATTGTGAACCCTGCTAAACGCAGTGTAGGCCAGAGGCAGTGGTCATTAACACCTCACAGCCACCTACCGTTGGATTCCAAAGCACAGAGTTGGATGCACCTGTTCAGAGGGGGTACACAGAAATCATCACAGACTTTAACTTATGACATCCTGAATCATAGAATCAAGACCCCGTTTCCCTGTTCGGACCTGCTGTACCACAATGTACTCCACCGACTAGTGTCAACCAAGCCCAATAATCATTTGGAGCAGTTAGCTATGGAAGCACAGAGTGTGATGCACCTCAACAGATGAACTTCTGAGAAAAGCAAACAGCAGGTAATATCAGACATTGTCCATTGTGGGATCAAGACAACGTACCACTGTTGGGACCTAGAGTTTGTTAAACCTGGTCGAAAGGAGTACCTTCATTTCCACTCTTAGAAACAGTTCTAACATCGTCCATTGTGGGATCAAGACACCGTTCTACAGTTGGGACCTAGAGTTTCTTGCACCTGGTCGAAGGGAGTACCTCCATCTCCACTCTCAGATACAGTTCTAACATCGTCCATTGTGGGATCAAGACACCGTTCCACTGTTGGGACCTAGAGTTGCTTGCACATCATCAGAGGGGGTACACAAAAATCATCACACACTTTAACTTCTGACATCCTCAATCATAGAATTAAGACCTCATTTCACTGTTCGGACCTGCTGTACCGCTGTGTACTGCAGCGACTGCAGTAAACCATGCCCATTAATCATGGGCAACAGTTAACTACGGAAGCACAAAGTCTGATGCACCTCAACAGGGGGAGCTCTGTGAAAAGCAAGAAGCAGGTAATATTGGACATTGTCCATTGTGGGATCAAGACACGGTCCCACTGTTGGGACCTAGAGTTGGTTGCACCTGGTCGAAGGCGGGACCTCCATCTCCACTCTCAGATACAGTTCTAACATCGTCCATTGTGGGATCAAGACACCGTTCCACTGTTGGGACCTAGAGTTAGTTGCACCTGATCGGAGGGGGCACACAGAAATCATCACAGACTTTAACTTCTGACATCCTCAATAATAGAATAAAGACCCTGTTTCAATGTTCAGACCTACTGTACCGCGCTGTAGTCCAGTGACTACAGTCAACCAAGCCAAATAATCATGTGCAGCAGTTAACTACGGAAGCATAGAGTTTAATGCACCTCAACGGAGGGTGTTCTGTGAAAATCAAGCACAAGATAATATCAGACATCTTCCATTGTGGGATCAAGACACCGTTCCACTGTTGGAACCTAGAGTTGGTTGCACCTGGTCGAAGGGAGTACCTTCAGCTCCACTTTCAGGTGCAGTTCTAACATCATCCATTGAGGGATCAAGACACCGTTCCACTGTTGGGACGCAGAGTTGGTTGCAGCTGGTCGAAGGGAGTACCTTCATCTCCACTCTCAGATGCAGTTCTAACATCGTCCACTGTGGGATCAAAACACTGTACCACTGTTGGGACCTACAGTTGATTGCACCTGATCGGAGAGGGTACACACAAATCATCACAGACTTTAACTTCTGATATCCTCATTCATATAATCAAGACCCTGTTTCACTGTTTGGACCTGCTGTACCGCGGTGCAGTCCAGTGACTGCAGTCAACCAAGCCCAATAATCATGTGCAACAGTTAACTACGGAATCACAGAGTCTGATACACCTCAACAGAGGGAGCTCAGTGAAAAGCAAGCAGCAGGTAATATCGGACATCGTTCATTGTGGGATCAAGACACTGTTCCACTGTTAGGATCTAGAGTTGTTTGCACCTGGTTGAAGGGAGTACCTTCATCTCCACTCTCAGATACAGTTTTAACGTCGCACACTATGGTATCAAAACACCTATCCACTATTGGTACCTGTACGACTACTGTGTTTGTAGAATACAGAGCACTCCACGCTCCTGGGCCTCAGGATGGGCGCTGTGTGCCTGTGTTGCAGGAGCCAGCATTGATCTCAGGAGCCTTCCGAGCTCACAGACCTCGGTTAAGGACCTTCTACTGGCACGTGGTGGGCCCTCTTTCACATACGGTGGTGTGGAAATGTGAACTGTGGGGCGTATATGTGTTGCAGCGGCCATGGCAGTTTCTGGATACCAGCACACTGAAAGCATCATTAACACAGCCACCATCGCTCACAGCATCAGCCTCGTGGCGGTGTAACCTGCCCAGACCTGGCAGACATGTTTGCCAATCTGGAAGAGAACCACACCCAGAGAAACGTGCCTCTTCTTCATACCCCTACACTACCCTTGCATACGCCGAGCCAGTCCACTACCCTAAACATTTGGGGGGGTAGGCACATGCACGCTACCATTCTGTAATCTTCCCTACTGACTGTACTATCATGGTTGCGTCCACTGTCCATATCACTCAATAGACCATAATTGTATGTTGACATGTACATGTCTGTGCTCTGCATACTCAAGTCTGTCTGGCACATCCCCTCAAGACTTTGCATTGTATACTTTTATGATCGAGAATTACTTGCCACCTTCGCACATACTTTGTCCCATCTCTTCCCGCATTCTGCATTGTGTGCTAGTGGGGCCATGCCATGTGTGGTTTATGTACATGGCTAGCCACGTTTCCCACAGTACGTAGTGTTGTTGTGTCTGCTAGGTGTACATGTTGTTTGTCATGTTGAATGTGATTATATAAGGTAGCACGTTTATTCACGAGCAGTGGTTTCTCCCATTTACATATCGCTGTCTTAAAGAGCATACAGAAGTTTTTCTCACAGGGGAAAAGTGCGACCACAACGGCAGTCATTCATTACTATCCAAGAATCTCCAACTACAGGGCACTCCTAAGCATACAGCTCCCAATCTTGAGTCCTTTCTTAAAAGGACACCAACTCCCACAATCAGACCAACATTCACACAGCTTTCTTACAGCAGTTATCTCTACGGAAACGCCCTATATGCAGGTACCACCGCCAAACTCCAGAAACGACTACAACGCATACAGAACGCCTCCGCACACTCATCCTCGACATCCCTCGCCATAGCCACATATCCGCCAACCTGAGAGACCTGCACTGGCTCCCCGTCAACAAGAGGATCACATTCAGGCTCCTCACCCACGCACACAAAGCTCTCCACGGCATGGGCCCAGAATACCTCAACAACCGCCTCACGTTCTACTCTCCCACCTGCCGGCTCTGCTCCACCAGCCTTGCCCTCGCCATCGTCCCACGGATCTGCAGAACCACAACCGGAGGAATATCGTTCTCCTACCTGGCCACCAAGACATGGAATTCCCTCCCCGCACACCTACGACTGATCCAGGAGGATCTCACCTTCAGGAGGCACCTCAAGACCTGGCTATTCGAGCAGTAGCAGCACCCCCACCTCCCTTCAGCACCTTGAGACCCTCACGGGTGAGTAGCGCGCTCTATAAATGTTTTGATTGTTTGATTATCTGCTTCTCAATAAAATGCACTCCTACGGAATGTGAGCTGGCATACTGCATGTCCTTACTGTTTCAAACCGAGTAACTTCCTGTGATAATGTCCATACCCACCCACACAAACTAACTCCCAAACTTCAACTTGGCCTTCAATCCCTAGTTCGAAAACAGATTTCATTAAACAAACCAAACTGAAAGCGCTTTTGTTCAGAACAGAAGTCTCCCTCACTTCTGCAAAAGAAATGTATTGAGTGTAGACACAACAACCTTCAAGTAAAATATACTACACTCCCTTTTAAATACGAACCTCCAATTACACTTTGTGAATTGTTTCCCAATTTTCAACACATCTCACACTCAAGGTCTGGCACACTTTTTGAACACGGTCTCTTACAGCCTTCTGATACGCTTTCAAACTGTTTTTCTTTTGATACCAGACTTCATTCATTCGACCATCTCTGGAATAACAGGAACAGTGCTCATAGTTCTCGCTCTCTTTGCAGCCATCCTACTACTAATTCTGCTTGTAAAAAATGACTACGCTCTCTGTGATAACAACTATGTCCGACAGAATACGCCTCTATCCAAGCTACATCAATACTGTAAAAAAAGGGAAAAACTTTTCGGCTACCTGCCTCTATCTATTATCGGAGCCATCTACAAAATAACATATATTTACACTTATGCAATATGCGTACAACCATTGTTTGATTGCAAAACTTGCCCATTAGACTGGCAAATGGATCTATACCTTGCCAACATCCCAACAATTGCTCCCGATATCCAGCAGGCAATGCAGTATCTCAAAAACCATGAACGTGATTGTTCTGGCAGTGGAGCAATGGTGATTGCAATGCAAAAAAGGTATTGTGGTGGAATGGGATTTCTGCGCAGCCGCAAAAGATCTGCAACGTGCGACCTTTCACAACATCGCAGATTGCCTGCCTATTCAAACTGCTGCTAGTCTTGACAACACCCTATGGAATTACTGAAAAATTGCTGCTTTTTTTTAAAAACATTTTGTAAATATTTTAACTGCTCTATTTTAACTGCGACTGCAACCCGATGTAACTGCACCCCTTAATTATGTATTTTTGTCTATGTGCTTTTTATGATTCGTTATGAATCGAAATAAAGTTGTTTTGAACTTGAAAACTGCTGCTCCAACATTCGAGCGACATTACTGTCCCTTCGAGGATATGAATTGGAATGCTTAGTTTTCTCACACGATGGCAACATTAATCTCTTGGAACATTACGCATCTCAAGCCGCTGGAGAACTCCTGGACTGCAATCTCCAAGACTTGTAAGAATCTAATGTTATTCTTGGATGGATTTTTTCCATCTTTTTTTTACTTTTTCATTTATATTTTTTATAATACACTTCAATTCTACTACTTTGATATAATACCTTTCTAAGTATACTCAGACATTTAAACTCTGTCTTCATTATTGCCCCTTACGTGTCCACTCTCACCAGGAATCGGTGATGTATGGCCTATGCAAATACGCTATTTACTTGCTAAATTAGCCTAAACCTGACACCCATTTAGAAACCACATCTATTCTTTGTGCACACGCCTCTCTCCCTGCCTTTAATTCACTAAGCCCTTTCAAACAAATTTACTCATACTCAGCCTCTGCTCACAACCTGACGATAAAAACGAAATAAGTCGACTTTGTTAAGGAACTGGTTGGCACAGTGTGGCAATCGTATCCTACCTTTATTTTCATTATACAATTTAGTCATTCATGTCTAATATCTATTGTTTATGTCACATAGAACTGTAACATATAATGTGGAATTCACTGATGCAGGAGCTTCGATTTGACTACAGCAGAAGCAGTTGGAGTTTATCTCAACTCGATGCATTAGCTCTCTATGCAAGAATGTTTTTTTGAAACAGCTGAAGACAACAATGTATGGTTTTACTAGAAATGTACCGAATGTGCTTCTCAGCAGCGCAATGTTTATATTCATCCTCAAAATTCCAATGTGGGTAGAACTAGTACCAATTCTGACGCGCACCACATTGAATCTACTGTGCAACAGATTGCTGACTGTTCCACTGTTGATAATTTTGTGTTACAAAAAAAGCACTACAAGGGTACCTAAAAAGTTTGATGATTACATACCTAAAAAGTTTGATGATTATATTTTGCAGTTTTCATTTTGTTCTTTCTTTTCTTGAAGGATACATGTGGTAATCGTATCTTACCTTTATTTTCCTTATAGAATATAGGGTCATTCAAGTCTAATAGCTATTGTTTATTTCACATGGAACTGTAAAATGTAATATATAAGTCACTTATGCAGGAGCTTACGTTTGAATACAGCAGAAGCGGTTCAAATTTGCATCAGCTGGATGCCCTAGCTCTTGCACCAGTGGGTTCAATTATGGCACTTAAATAAAGACACTTTCTATATAATTTTCGAACTCCATCCCTTTATTACACACAGCCACTTTCTTAGACAAACCTCATTTCACCATTTGTCTTCTGTGGCATTGCAACATTCTGCATTATATTCTTCGCAATTATTTATTTATTCCTGCTTGCTAAAACACTGCATTCGAGTTTCAGACCGGTAGGGGTGAGTAGTTTGCTTCCCACTCCCTGTATAGTATAAACGTGTTCTAACACTACTTACACAGGTATGCTACAGCGGCCAGTATCCTACAGCGCCGACAGCACATCACTTTATAGCAATCAGCTCATATCATAGACTCACAGTTTCATCTCCGAGTCTTCAGACCCGTACTAGTGAGTAGTTTGCTTCTCACTTCCGCTGTACTCTAAATGCATATTAACACCGCCTGCTCAGATATGCTAAAGTGGCCAGTATGCTACAGCGCCCAGAGCGCATCAGTTTACAGCACTCAGCTCACAGTTTAGGCACACGATTTCATCCCCGAGTTTACCAGTACCTTACCCAAGCACCATCTCACTCTAGGCAAAATAGCACTTTCACACCGGTAAGGGTAAATACATTGCTTCTGCCAGTATGCTACAGAGCACTCAGCTCACAGTTTAGGCACACGCTTTCATCGCCGAGTTCACCGGCCCCTCACATCCGCACCATCTCACCATGGGAAAAAAGGCACTTTCACACCGGTAGGGATAAATACTTTGCTTCGGCGAGTATCCTACAACGCCCAGAGCACATCAGTTTACAGCACTCAGATCTCGGTTTAGATGCACGCTTTCATCCCAGAGTGTACCAGCACCTCACCTCAGCACCATCTCACAGTGGGCAAAGCAGCACTTTCACACCAGTAGGGGTAAATACTTTGCTTCGGCCAGTATGCTACAGCACCCACAGCACATCAGTTTACAGCACTCAGCTCACAGTTTAAGCACACGCTTTCATCCCTGAATTTACCGGCACCTGACCTCACCACCATCTCACAGTGGGCAAAACAGCACTTTCACACACGTAAGGGTAAATACTTCGCCTCACACTCCCTCTATAGCACACCCTAACCACCCTACGGAGCTCACAGCGCTACTACCCTCCTCTTTCTTATTCTTTTTGCCCTTTTTTCCCCTTACTCGCTTCAACGGAATCACAAAATGGCGGCCAACAATTCCTAGTTGCAACCGCTCGCAGCGCTTGCAGCCAATCAGCAGCAAGATCGTGCTCGTAACGCCTCAGCCAATCGGATGGCAGAATTCCCAAATATCGATATCGATAATTTTCGATATTTATAAAAAACTACTGAACTGATTTACACCAAATAAACAAAAGCGTGCTTTCTAGACCAAGACCATTCTCTCTGCCAAATGTGGGGTAATTCCGTTCACCCTTTCGACCTGTAGCCTTGTCTAAAGTTTCCTATGGAAATTAACATAGAGAAAACACGTTTTGGGACCCCCTTTTTGCTCGGCCCCACCTTGATGAATAACCCCCAAACTTTCAACATAGGAGGTGATATGATCAAAGTATTTGTTTTGAAAATTTCACAAAGATTATCAAACGATGGCTAAGTTATAGGCAAAACAAAAAATGCTCTTCCTAAGGATACTAGGTCCTAACTATAACTACCTACTGGCGACCACCAGTGTGGTTAATATATATATATATATATATATATATGTAAAATTCACTGAAAAAACCATAGGTTTCAGGGGTGTTATAGTTAGCTGGACATTTCACTGGTACAAAACCATAGAAATTCCTCGATTATAGTTAGTTCTGCTAACTATAAGTCATGCGCCTGCAATGGACTGCTGATGATGTCACATATTACATCATTCATGACGTGGTCAGTGACATCACTGATGACATCACTGATGACATCTCAAATGACATCACTGATGACACCACTGATGACATCATCCAGTGAATGTGGTTTAGTTTGAAATTTAAATATGTATTATATATATACCAATCTGTATTGAAGATTGAGTGGATATATAACTGTCTGGATGGAGAATTTAGTAGCTGTCTGACTGTCTGTTTAAGTGAGTAATTAAAAGTGTCTCACTTAATGCAGGGATTAGTAACTAAACTATGTGAATGTGTGCAGTACTGTCTCTAATGTTGTATAACATGCTGCATCAGTTGGTGATTTGTATGGGACACTGAGTTTGTGTGTGGTTGGATGGGGTGTGTGTAACTCTATGCATAGATGTGTGAATGGTTGATTGACTAGGTATATAGGTTTAAGAGTGCATGTGGAAACAGTTGTTTGGGTGACTGAGTGTATATATGTGTGTGTTGGTGAGCGAATATGTTTTAGTTGTACATCTTCAACAAAATAAAAAACTAAAAGGCATTGTATGTGAGAATCGGTGTATATAAATAAGTATATGTTAGAGTCAGTGATTGTGAGAGTAACTATATGAATGAGTGTACAATTCTAATGGTGATTTTTAAAAACTTAACTATAAGTTACTATGGGCCCGATTCTTAGAACTGAGACAAAATCCTAAACTTACTACCATTTTGGTATTCACAGAAGGCAATTACTCATTTTGGTATTCACAGAGGACACTTACTCATTTCGGTATTCACAGAAGTTAGGAGTCCTAACTTAAGGACTCCTAAATGCCTTCTGTGAATACCGAAAGTCCTAAAGTTAGGATTTTTCTCAGTTTAGGAGTAGTAAAGTTAGGACTCCTAACTTTAGGACTCCTAAATGCCTTCTGTGAATACCGAAAGTCTTAAAATTAGGATTTTTCTCAGTTTAGCAGTAGTAAAGTTAGGACTCCTAACTTTAGGACGCCTAAATGCCTTCTGTGACTACCGAAAGTCTTAAAATTAGAATTGTTCTCAATTTAGTAGTAGTAAAGATAGGATTCCTAACTTTAGGACTCCTAAATGCCTTCTGTGAATACTGAAAGTCTTAAAATTAGGATTTTTCTCAGTTTAGTAGTAGTAAAGTTGAGAAAAATCCTAATATTAAGAGTGTAATAGTAGTTAAACCTATTTTTTGTACTGATTTTCTACAGTTTTTTACTGTTTATTTCTATATATTTTATTCATTAAATAACATTATATTTTTTTCTGAAAAATGCACAAATAATCTTTTTTTAAATTAAAACTGAAATATTGTTAAAAATTTTTGGGTTTCCTTTTTCTTTTAATATATTTATGTTATTATCTTTTTTTATTTTTTATCCATTTTTTTTTGCAGTCGCGCACCCAAAGCGTACACATCACGGTGGGTGCGCGGATTCTAGCCGCCATTTTAGAAAAGTAGTGAAGGATCGGCGTACAGTGTGCGACGGCTGCGTGTTTTCAAGTTACATCAAATACATTTAATATTACATGATGTGCGCGATTGGTTTGTGACCAGTCTGCGACTCCTGCTCCCGCGCATTCGTGACACATGCACATTAGGGTATGTCATACTTGCACGGTGGCGGGTTCGGCGTGACTTCATATAAGTGTTGGGGAGTGTTGGGTGCGCGACTACCACAAAAAAATTGTATGTTCTAAAATGATATGTATGTTTCTTTCATATACATATAGGGCCAGAAATTATCTGAGATATTCATAAAAATAATATATTTGTAATTATAATAAACTTATATTATTTTTAAATATATTTTCGCGAAGTCGCGTCGGGTGCGTACTTCTTGAGCGCAGAGTGCATGGATCCCATGTGACCTAAAAAAATGATGTCGTTGGTTCATAACATTTCCCACTGTAACTATTGAAGGACCCCACCCATTTTAATCATTCTTGTTGGAGCATCTTTAGAGAGACATCTCTTTTCCTACAAGAACCCTTTTTGCTTGTTTTTTTGGTGTTTTTAGAAAAATATCAAACAAAATGGCATCTGGACAGCAGCAGCAGCAGGAGGAAGTATCTTCTGAAGAAGAATTCTTGTAGGAGGCACCACGTCCACAGAGGCCAGAATCTGTTGTGTGGAAATTCTTCACTTTTCCACCTGGAGAGAAGAAAGTAAATGCAAGAAAGGTGACGTGCAAAATTTGTGACCAAGTCCTGTCAAAAGGCAGTGAAAAAAAATACTCTTGTGGCACTGCTTCTATGTACAAGCATCTCCGGACCACACATACTCACAATCTTGCCCTGGAGGAAATTAGGCGAGCTGCTTTGAACCCCTCACCTGCTGTGCAAAGTACGTCTGGAGCATCCTCAGGAACACCTGCAATGGACATTAGGCCAGAATTCGCCTTTCTCGAGCAACACTGCGTGAAGTGTAAGAAACTTATATGCTTCGGTGAGCAGTCCGTGGATGCAGTTTGTGCTGCGCAACGGAACCATTGTTGTCAATTGTTTTTTTTTTCGTTTTTGGAATGATGAGTAATTCCAAAAGGTTCCTGTTTTATTAATTCTTTTTTTTGTTCAATTTTTGAAAAAAAAAAAATACAAAATTGTTCAAAAAAGTATAGAAAAAAAAAAAAAAAGAAGAAAAAAAATGTTCTTATCAGAACTACCTTATCTGGTTAAAGAAAGAATTATAATTGCGAGGTAATGTGTGAAAGTTTGGATGAATATATGTATACAGCATTATTGACTGAAAGAATGCATTAGTAGTGTATGGTGAATTTATAGGTGAGGATCTATGAGGAAGTACTGCAGCGTGACACTGCAAGCTCTTTAGCTGCACTGCACTGTGGCACTTCAGAAGCTTAGGGATGTGACATATGTACAGGAATATGTTGCAACTCTGTGCTTCCCTCTGCACTGCTGCACAAACTACAGCCATGCGGTGACACAGGCACCCTTGCACCATGGTGCAAGGATGTCTGTGTCGTGAGGAGATAGTTTTTGTGCAGGAAGGGACACCTACCTGCACAAAAACAATCAGTAAAGGCATTTTCCTCTTTCAATGTATGCTGTGGAATGCAGCATGCATTGAAAGTGTAAAAAATGAGGAGAAATGAAGACAATTCTCCTCATTGAGCCTTGCTACACCAACTCTAGGATGGTGCAGCATTCACACACATCTCCAGATTTACGATTTACGATAAATATGAATGAGTGCCTGGCGCCATCACTACGTTACAAAAAGTAATGTACTGGTGGTGCAGGGTGCTTGTAAATCTGCCCCATAAGTGTTAGGTATTGGCAGACTGATACAATAAGAACATAGTGCTGGATGGGTGGTTGAAGAATTGCATAAGACTGACAGGAGGTATCCTACGCTGCATAGGTACTACTTCAGTATTTCATGTAGTGGATCAATAGTATGTATCTGCTTAGAGATTTGTTGGAATTATGCACAGAATATTTTATGTGTACTTGTGTTGGTGCCTAGGTCATTTTATAAGAATACCACTAGTAACTGGAATGATGACAGTGCTGCAAGCAGAGTGAACACTTAAGGTATACGGTCAAAATATTGAGTTTTTATTATCGATTTGCATTAATATTGATTAAAAAATCTATAGAATGGACACAATATCGACTGGACAGAATATAGACTACAAAAATATCGAATAGGATAGCATTAATATCGAATTACAAAATATAGAATGGACATATTATCGAATGGACAGAATAGAGAATACAAAAATATAGAATGGACAGAAAATAGACTACAAAAATATAGAATGGACAGAATATAGACTACAAAAATATAGAATGGACAGAATATAGACTACAAAAATATCGAATTTGAGGTAAGTAGGGTAAAATAAAAAATTTTTAAGTGTTTTTTATGTTAGTATATGTTTGAAAAGTGTATATTTATTTTATTATTTATATTAATTAATTATTTTATGGTATTTAATTTTTGCGTAATATAATTCTGTAGCGGGTTGTGGGTTTATAGGGGAATAGGGTGGGAAGTAATTTAATTATAATTATTAAATATGTAACTTTTTTTATTGGTGTTTATTTTGAATTAATTGTTAATTATTTGTTAATTGGTAATTAATTAAAATATAATTGGTAAATTAATAAAATTAATAGATTAATTGATAAATATGTTAATTTTAGTAATTTATTTTCAGTAGCGGGCTGTGGGTTTATAGGGAAATAGGGTGGGAAGTTATTTAATTATAAATAATTAAATATGTTCATTTAATTATTTGTAGTTATTGTGAAATAATTGTTAATTAATAATTAATTGGTAATTAATTAAAATATAATGGGTAATTAATTTTAATGAATTTATTAATTGATAATTATGTTAATTGTATCAAATAATAAATTAATAAACAAAGGAAAGCCTGGATAGGGACTGGGCTGATTATCCAGCGGACGATACCAGTATAGAGGAAGAAGTGGGGGAGGGTGAAACTTCACCTTTCTCTGACGTTACAGTCAAGAAAAAGACTACTCGAAATGCGCAATCCACAAGAGATATAAATACTGAATCAGAGAACCCTAATCTGCTAGATGAACAATTCATTGTATCTGACTCCGATACAGTTCCTAATGGGGAAGTCACACTAGCAATGATATATCAAGCATTGTTAACCCACAGATCTGATACGAAAGGCGAGATTGCGCGCACTCAGGCTACCTGTCGGAAGGTACAGAATGCCACCCGACGCATCACAAAGATTTGCACAGATATGGCTGCTAGAGTCTCAGAAGCTGAAACTAGGATCTCAACATTAGAAGACGAAGTGGTGGCTCAAAAAAAGGAACTTTCTCTGGTGAAAGATCAACGAGATGACATCAGTACAAAGCTAGCTGAATTGGAGAACCAAGCTCGCCGAAATAATCTACGAGTTTTAGGGGTGCCTGAAAATCTAGGCGGTCCTGATGTTCGAAAATTTATTTGTGAACTTTTTTCTGAGGCGTTTCCTGAACTGGGAATGTGGGACTGGTCAGTGGTGATTGAACGAGCTCATCGTTTCCCGTTTGTTCTTAGAGATAAGCAAAAAAATGATGTCTATCCTAGGGCCATCTTGGTTAAATTTAGTAATTTTCTGGCAAGGGAAGCGGTATTTAATTTAGCAAGACCAGATAAAAAACGCTCAGGTAAAGATTTCAATTTCTTCGTCAGACCCGATTACTGTCAGGCAACCGTGTCAAAGCGATGGCATCTCAGACAACTGATAGCTGGCTTTCAACAGAAGGGAGCCACAGTATTTTTGCAAAGTCCTGCCAAATTAAAGATCATTGTAAAAGGCCAGACAAAATATTTTTTTCTGAAATTGCCGCAAAGGACTTTCTGGCCTCACTATGAACAATTGTTGTTACTGTATCGAGACTGTATTTTGGGCCATCTCATGTCTTCTTTCTGAGTAGCAGCGCTGATCTAAAACTATCTTTTTTTTGTTTTTCTCCTTCAGAACTCAGAGGGAGGGGGGGGTCGCATCCTGAGCTCCCAGGGACTGGCTGTCCCTGTGCCTCATAAGGTGGGTTTGGGTGGGGGGGAAGGGTGGGCTGGGTGATGATGGTCACTGGTGGGTGTGGGTAGGGTGGGGTTGGGGCAAAAAATCAGCAACAATCAGCAACAGACATAGAAGCTGTACGATAGGGAAGTTTGGGAAAAATAATAGATTTGTTCAGAACCTAATGTCTCCTCTTCTGATTTCTTTTTTTCTCTTTTTTTTAATGGAGATGAAAATAAAAGTATGCTCTCTGAACATTAATGGTTTGAATGATAATAAAAAAAGAGGGGCCCTAGCCAAAATGATACAGCTACTTCGAATAGATATTCTTTGTCTGCAAGAGACTCATGTCGCATGGGATAAAAGGAGGATTTTTAATAACTTAGGACTAGATCTACTGGTCTGTTCTAAGCAGACAGGAATTAAACGCGGTGTTGCAATTTTCATGCGACACAATCTAGGGACCTGTATCAAAACAACTGCGGACAAATGGGGATGGTGGGCCTCCGCAGAACTGCTGTTATATCAACAGAAGTTTGTGATATACACTATCTATGGCCCTAATCTGGATGACGCCGAGCTATTTAATTCTCTAAATGAGGCGTTATCTGTCTGCACTTCTCCTATTATTTTATGTGGTGACTTAAACATTCATCTAGAAGCTAATTTTGATATTAGACATGATAAATATACGGGTTCTAAACCACGAACTTTTAGGGCCTTGAGGAATTTACTGACGGACAATTGTCTTATGGATGTGTGGTTTTCTATGTATAATAAAGACCCTGGTTATAGTTTCTTTTCTGCCCCGCATCGAAAGCATATCCGTCTTGACTATTTTCATATATCTCAATTTTTCTTTGATAAAGTAAAAATGGAAATTCTCCCAAGATTATTATCTGATCACAATCCTTTAGTACTATATCTTAGTCTACCATCTATAGGTGAAAGACCTAGAACAACCTGGTCATTCCAGAGGAGTTTATTATCTGATGAAGAATATATTCAATATATGACTAAAATTATACAGGATTTTTTTGATATTAATAATAATAGTGCATCTATCCCTGTGGTATGGGATGCATTCAAATCCGTAGTAAGGGGAGAAACTTTAAAATATTCAAATTTCCAAGGTAAAAGTAGACGGGACAAATTTCTGAAAGACTGTGATATGGTTTCGCGGGCAGAAAGAAAACTAGCTGAAAGTATCAAATCCAACACTCACATTCAAGAATCTCAAACTGAGCTCTTTATCAAACATAACATGGTTTATTCCTATATTGTGGAGCGAGTGATATCCCAGTATAGACAACATAGAACTGAAAGGTATGAACTAAGTGAGAACACAGGGAAAATTTTGGCTCAAAGATTGCGTCAAAAAACAACAGCTAACGAAATTCTTAAAATTCGAGATCTTAATGGGAATATAAAAGTATCTAAAAAGGATATACTGTCCGCCTTTAGTGAGTTCTATCAATCTTTATATTGTCAATCCAGGAATAAAGATGATGTAGAAGTGAGAATATCTCAATATTTGGAGGGTGTAGGAATAACTCGGCTAACGGAAGATCATAGGGAATCTCTTAGCGCTACAGTATCATGGGAAGAAATTGAAGCAGCAATAATGGGACTGGCACTTGGTAAGGCAGCAGGGCCTGATAACATACCATTAGAATTTTATTGAATATTTAAGGGAGTGTTAAAATCAGAACTCATAAAATTGTTCTAGTTGGCATTCTCTGGTATTTCTCCAGAGTCATGGTCGCTAGCCACTATTGTTGTTTTTAAAAAGAAGGGGAAGCCCAGCAAAGAAATGGGGTCTTATAGGCCCATATCTCTAATATCCGCCGATAGCAAAATGTTCTGCAACATTTTAGCTAATAGACTTAATAATCTGATGCCGCTTCTTGTATCTAGAAGGCAGCATGGCTTTGTGGCGAAACGAGACACTACGGATCATATCAAAAAGATAATAACCTTGTTAGACTGGGCGCAAGCATCTGAATCTTCTGTAGCAGTGGCCCTGTTGGACGCTGAAAAATCGTTCAACAGGGTCACATGGAGGTTCTTATGGGCTGTCATGATTAGGATGGGACTCCCTGAGGAATTTTCGAATGCTATTAAGGCTCTCTATCATCAACCAAAAGCTGTTATTAGGATTACGGATACAGAATCTGAACCTTTCGAGATAACAAGGGGGACCAGGCAGGGTTGCCCCTGTTCCCCCCTGTTGTTTGCCATGTATCTTGAACCCTATCTTCATAAATTGGCGACCGAGGAAGAAATTACTCCAGTAATGATTAGAGGAAACAATTTTAAAATATTCGCCTATGCGGATGACGTTGCCATTACTACACCAGACATTAAAAATGCTTTACCGAAGATAATATCTCTGGCAGAAGAGTTCGGGGAGCTATCAGGCTATAAGTTAAATATTGCAAAAACGCAGATCATTCATTCTAAAAATGGTCGCCCCAAAGATATGGTATTTGTACCGGAGGCTCAATATTTGGGAATTACAATTTCATCTAAAGTCGAGGATATTGTTCGTTTAAATATCGAACCTGTAATAAAATCTTCAAATATTACGTTGGAAAGGCTTAATAACCTTCACTTTTCTCTTTATGGTCGGGCGAACATTTTAAAGATGTTTATTTTTCCAAAATTTTTATATTTATTTCGAACTATCCCTTTATTGTTTTCAACATCGTACTTTTCTCAAATGGATAGAATGGCATCTAGATTCTTATGGAGCTATCACCGGACTAGACGTGCTATTAGTCGATGCTCTCTCCCAAGGATGAAAGGTGGTTGGGGGGTCCCGAATTTCCGACTGTATTACTGGCTCATTCTACTAAAATATATGGGTATATTAATTTTTCCAGGGATCACCATCGAACAAGCGATATACCCGTCAATCTACGAGATATTATTGGGAGAGGAAGTCCCTCAATCTTTGGTTAAAATTCTGGAAATCAGTTATTATAAAAAAACTACATTTAAAATTATGGCAGCGGCTGCCTCAGTTTAAAAAGAAAATTATTAATCTTAAAGATATTAGTTATTATACTCCAATTTTGAAGACTAGGGTACTGCCCGAGATTTTTGATGACCCAATCACGAAAAGATGGTATGCTGCAGGTGTTCACATCTTGGGAGACCTCTATAATGATAATCAACTGTGTTCTTTTTCCAGTTTACAAGTCAAATATAATTTGTCAAGGTACGATTTTTTTAAATATCTTCAACTCCGTAATTTTCTAGAAACAAAAGGTTTACTTGATAATATCTGTATGAATAAAAACTATATTCTGGAAGCATTAAGGAAAGGGGGGAGAATTGGCTTAATCTATCAGTTAGTAATAAATCAAATGGATGATGATTTGAAACTAATCGAAATTAAATGGCAAAAGAAACTTGGAATCGCTAAGGTTGATATAGCAAGATCGATCAAATTAGCAACCAAAGTACTGTTCAATGGCTCACTGCAGAGCCAACATTTTATGGCCATCTATGATCTGTATTATTCACCTGTGAAGTTGGCTAAATGGAGAGGAAGCCATGTTGATAAATGCAACAGATGTAATGAAATAGCTGCCGACTCTAGCCACATGTTCTTCAAATGTCCTAAACTTTCCCAATTTATCACAGATATCGAATTCTTTATTAATAACAGTTTGGGGGTCTTGGCCAAATTAAATACGGAAATGGTCATCCTAGGTTTAGAATTTAAGCAAATAGGAATTAGGACACTAGGTGAAGAAGTTTTCTTATTTATCTGTATGGCAGCTTTTCGTTTTTGTATTACGTCACACTGGCTTGATCCCGAACCTCCTGTCTTTTGCCAATGGCAAACCAAAATTTTATCTATATATCAATTTCAAACTGCGATTTATAGAACAAAGAGTGTTGTAAAGCAGAGTTTCGGGTTAAAAGTTTGGGCACCTATTCAGAAATGGATATAATTTATTGATTTACCAATCTCTTTAAAATACAAGGGTCAAACGAATTCATTTATTGTATTTGTACATGTTACTATTTCTTTTTACTTTAAATCTAATTTGTACTTCGTGTCCGTTGTAGGACAGTCCTGTCTTATTTTTTGTATAATGTCTGATTGTTTGCTGAAATAAAATCAATTAAAAAAAAAAAAAGATAATTATGTTAATTTTATTAATTTAGTTTCTGTAGTTGGTTGTTGGTTTACAGGGGAATAGGGTGGGGAGTAATTTATTTGTAAGTAATTCTATTTTTACATTATTTTTTTTATTTTATCAAATTTGTATTTATTTTCCAATTATTAATTAATTTGGTGTTAATTGGTAAATAATTTGTATTAGTAGGTAATTATTTTTATTAATTATTTTTTTTTGCCTTTTTAATTGATTAATTAATATATTATATTAAAGTGTTAAGCATTTTAATTAATTTGTAATTGGTATTATTATATATTTAATTTGTATTTATATATGAATTATTTACTTTCCCTACTGTTGCACTCACTGGAGTGGGAATAGTAATGTTTACCCTCCTGCTATCCAATGTTTTCCCTACTGTTGCACTCACTGGAGTGGGAATAGTAATTTTTACCCTAGGCTATCCAACACTTTCCCTACTGTTGCACTCTCTGGAGTGGGAATAGTAATTTGTATCCCTACGCTATCCAACGCTTTCCCTACTGTTGCAGTCTCTGGAGTGGGAATAGTAATTTTTACCCCTACGCTATCCAACGCTTTCCCTACTGTTGCACTCTCTGGAGTGGGAATAGTAATTTTTACCCCTACGCTCTCCAGCGCTTTCTCTACTATTGCACTCTCTGGAGTGGGAATAGTAGTTTTTACCCCTACGCTATCCAATGCTTTCCCTACTGTTGCACTCTGTGGAGTGGGAATAGTAATTTTTACCCCTATGCTATCCAGCGCTTTTCCTACTGTTGCACTCTCTGGAGTTGGAATAGTAATTTTTACCCCTACGCTATCCAACCCTTTCCCTACTGTTGCACTCTCTGGAGTGGTAATAGTAATTTTTACCTCTACGCTATCCAACGCTTTCCCTACTGTTGCACTCTCTGGAGTGGGAATAGTAATTTTTACCCCTAGGCTATCCAGCGCTTTCCCTACTGTTGCACTCTCTGGAGTTGGAATAGTAATTTTTACCCCTAGGCTATCCAACGCTTTCCCTACTAATGCACTCTGTTCAGTTGGAATAGTAATTTTTACCCCTACGCTATCTAACGCTTTCCCTACTGTTGCACTCTCTGGAGTGGGAATAGTAATTTTTACCTTTACGCTATCCAACGCTTTCCCTACTGTTGCATTCTCTGGAGTGGGAATAGTATTTTTTACCCCTACGCTATCCAACGCTTTCCCTACTGTTGCACTCTCTGGAGTGGGAATAGTAATTTTTACCCATACGCTATCCAACGCTTTCCCTACTGGTGCACTCTCTGGAGTGGGAATAGTAATTTTTACCCCTACGCTATCCAACGCTTTCCCTACTGTTGTACTCTGTGGAGTGGGAATAGTAATTTTTACCCCTACGCTATCCAGCGCTTTCCCCACTGTTGCACTCTCTGGAGTTGGAATAGTAATTTTTACACCTACGCAATCCAACGCTTTTCCTATTGTTGCACTCTCTGGAGTGGGAATAGTAATTTTTACCTCTACCCTATCCAACGCTTTCCCTACTGTTGCACTCTTTGGTGTTGGAATAGTAATTTTTACCCCTACGCTATCCAGAGCTTTCCCTACTGTTGCACTCTCTGGAGATGGAATAGTCATTTTTACCCCTACGCTATCCAACGCTTTCCCTACTGTTGCACTCTCTGGAGTTGGAATAGTAATTTTTACCCCTACGCTATCCAATGCTTTCCCCACTGTTGCACTCTCTGGAGTGGGAATAGTAATTTTTACCTCTACGCTATCCAACGCGTTCCCTACTGTTGCACTCTCTGGAGTGGGAATAGTAATTTTTACCACTACACTATCCAACGCTTTCCCTACTGTTGCACTCTCTAGAGTGGGAATAGTAATTTTTACCCCTACACGTTCCAGCGCTTTCCCTACTGTTGCACTCTCTGGAGTTGGAATAGTATTTTTTACCCCTACGCTATCCAATGCTTTCCCTACTGTTGCACTCTCTGGAGTGGTAATAGTAAATTTTACCCTTTCCGCTATCCTACAGTAAAAATATTGTAATTTTTTTATTAATATTACGTTTACATATGTATATATATATATATATATATATATATATATATATATATATATATATATATATATATATATATATATATATATATATATATATATATATATATATACATGTATTAACAGATCAATTTTATGTTTTTTTTTACTTACATTAAATATTTATTAATGGTAAGGTTATTTAAGTATTTTAAGTATGTTTAAGTTCATTATATTTATTATTTCATTAATTTTTAATTAATTTAAAGCATTTAAAAAAAATCGATATTTTGAATCACTATATTTTTTACATCAATATTTTTGATTCGATATTTTTGTACCTACCTGTTTGGAGATAGGAGGTCGATATTTTGGCATTCTATATTTTTACCACGATATTTTGGTAGGTCAATATTTTGGCATTCCATATTATGTCAGTGATCCAACACTTAATTTATAAATGCTAACGTATTGGTAGAGTGATAGGATAAGTAGATAGTGGTAGATTAGTGATTAAAGAAGTGCATGGGACAGACTGGACGATTCCTACACTGGGTATTTAGAAGAGTGTGTCAATAATATGTAGCTAGTTAGGGGTCTGCTTGAATAGTGCCCAAAATATTATAGCTGTACTTGTGTTAGTAGCTAGGCCATTCCATACGTTAATGACTAGTAACTAGAACATTTACAGTATTACAAACAAAGTGTATAGTGAATTTATAAGTGCTTCGGTATTGGTGGAATAATAGGAGAAGTAGATAGTGCTGGATGGGTGAAAGGAGAAGTGCATGGGACAGGCAGAAGGATTCCTATACTGCATAGGTAATAACTGAGTATTTAAAAGACTGTATCAATGCTATGTAGATGATAAGAGGTCTGCATGCATAGTGCACAGAATATTGTAGCTGTACTAGTTTTACTGGCTAGGCCATTCCTTAGGTACATGACTAGTAATTACAATAGTTTCAGTGCTGCAAAGAGAGTACATGTTGAATGTATAGGTGCTTAGGTATTGCGGGGTGATAGGATATGTATATAGTGCTGGATGGGTGATTGGAGAAGTGCATGGGACAGACAGGAGGATTTCTAGGTTGCATGGGTAGTACTTTACTAAGTAGCTGGTTAGAGGTTTATATATATAGTGCACAGCTGAATGTAGTTGTGCATTGATAGTGTTTCAATTACTTAATCTTACATTGACAGTAGTACATATCAAAAAATACTAAACTTTCTTTTCAGTTATTATAAGTGCTTAGGTATTGGTGGTGTGATAGGATAAGTAGCTAGTGCTGGATGGGTGATTGGAGAAATGCATGGGACTGACAGGAGGATTCCTAAACTGCATATGTACTAACTGGATATTTAGAAGAGCATATCAATAGTATGCAGCTGCTTAAAGGTCTGCATGCATAGTGTACAAAATATTGTACTTGCACTTGTATTAGTGGGCTAGACCATTCTTTAAGTATATGACTAATAACTGGAGTAATTTTAGTACTGCAAAGAGAGCGCATGCTCAGTTTATAAGTGCTTAGGTATTGGCAGAGTGATAGGATACGTACATAGTGCTGCATCACTGCATGGACAAGTGCATGGAACAGACAGAAGGATTCCTAGACAGCATAGGTTCTAACTGAGTATTTAAAAGACTGTATCAATGCTATGTAGCTGATTAGAGGTCCTAACTAAGGGGCCGATTAGGATTGCGGGGAATCCGCATCTTCCGGGCCGGCGGATGCCACCGCCGGCCCGGAGGATGCGGATTCACCGCTGCGGTGATTCTAAAGACCCCCCGCCAGATTAGGATGGCTGGGGGGGTCGTCGGCGGACGGAAAGACCGTCCGCCGCTTTTCAGCCGCAGTCACCTTCCGACCGCAGCAGAAAAGCTCTATTATGGTGGCGGTGTCTATCGGACACCGCCAGCCATATTAGGATTTGCATTGGGACATGCTTTCCACGGCGGCAATGCCGCCACGAAAAGGCATACAGTCTTTTCTTTGGGGGCCCGTTGGGGCCCCCAGGGTGAAGGGGGGTGGGTGGAGCACATGGGGGGTACCTATGGTACCCCCCTACATTTACATGCACAAAGTGGCAGGCACCACGCGGTGCCTGCCGCTTTGTGCATGTAAATGTAAAACATGCTTTTTTAACCTTGCGGCGGGTGCTGCTTCAAGCAGCACCCGCCGCAAGGTTAAAGATCCAGGATGTGACCGCCAGGGTGGCGGTCACATCCTAATTGCACCGGAGGGACCACCGCTGCCCCTGCGGATGGTCCCTCCACCTCGGGGGTGGCGGACGGACGCAGGTCCGTCCGCCATCCTAATGAGGCCCTAAGTATTGAAAAGACTGTATCAATGCTATGTAGCTGATTAGAGGTCTGCATGCATAGTGCACAGAATATTGTAGCTGTACTGGTTTTTCTAGCTAGGCCATTCCTTGGGTACATGACTAGTAACTACAATAATTAATTTCAGTGCTGCAAAGAGAGTACATGTTGAATTTATAAGTGCTTAGGTATTGGGGGAGTGATAGGATACGCAGATAGTGCTGGATGGGCGTTTGGAGAAATACATGGCACAGACAGAAGGATTCCAACACTGCATAGGTAGTAACTGGGTATTTAGAAGAGCGTATTAATAGTATGTAGCTTGTTCGATATCTGCATGCATAGTGTACAAAACATTGTAGCTGTACTTAGGTTAGGGGCTAGGCCATTCCTTAAGTATATGACTAATAACTGGAGTAATTTCAGTGCTGCAAAGAGAGTGCATGCTACATTTATAAGTGCTTAGGTATTGGCAGAGTGATAGGATACATATATAGTGCTGCATCAGTGAATGGACAAGTGCATGGAACAGACAGAAGGATTCCTAGACTGCATAGGTACTAACTGAGTATTTAAAAGACTGTATCAATGCTATGTAGCTGATTAGAGGTCTGCATGCATAGTGCACAGAATATTGTAGCTGTACTAGTTTTACTGGCTAGACCATTCCTTAGGTACATGACTAGTAATTAGAATACTTTCAGTGCTGCAAAGAGAGTACATGTTGAATTTATAAGTGCTTATGTATTGCGGGATGATAGGATATGTAGATAGTGCTGGATGGGTGATTGGAAAAGTGCATGGGACAGACAGGAGGATTTCTAGATTGCATGGGTAGTACTTTACTAAGTAGCTGGTTAGAGGTTTATATATATAATGCACAGCTGAATGTAGTTGTGCATTGATAGTGTTTGGATTACTTATATCTTACCTTGACAGTAGTACATATAAAAAAATGCTAATCATTTTTTTCAGTTATTATAAGTGCTTAGGTATTGGTGGTGTGATAGGATAAGTAGCTAGTGCTGGATGGGTGATTGGAGAAATGCATGGGACTGACAGGAGGATTCCTAAACTGCATATGTACTAACTGGATATTTAGAAGAGCATATCAATAGTATGCAGCTGCTTAAAGGTCTGCATGCATAGTGTACAAAATATTGTACTTGCACTTGTATTAGTGGGCTAGACCATTCTTTAAGTATATGACTAATAACTGGAGTAATTTTAGTACTGCAAAGAGAGCGCATGCTCAGTTTATAAGTGCTTAGGTATTGGCAGAGTGATAGGATACGTACATAGTGCTGCATCAGTGAATGGACAAGTGCATGGAACAGACAGAAGGATTCCTAGACAGCATAGGTTCTAACTGAGTATTTAAAAGACTGTATCAATGCTATGTAGCCCGTTAGAGGTCCTAACTAAGGGGCCGATTAGGATTGCGGGGAATCCGCATCTTCCGGGCCGGCGGATGCCACCGCCGTCCCGGAGGATGCGGATTCACCGCTGCGGTGATTCTAAAGACCCCCCGCCAGATTAGGATGGCTGGGGGGGTCGTCGGCGGACGGGAAGACCGTCCGCCGCTTTTCAGCCGCAGTCGCCTTCCGACCGCAGCAGAAAAGCTCTATTATGGAGGCGGTGTCTATCAGACACCGCCAGCCATATTAGGATTTGCATTGGGACATGCTTTCCACGGCGGCAATGCCGCCACGAAAAGGCATACAGTCTTTTCTTTGGGGCCCCCAGGGTGAAGGGGGGTGGGTGGAGCACATGGGGGGTACCTATGGTACGCCCCTACATTTACATGCACAAAGTGGCAGGCACCACGCGGTGCCTGCCGCTTTGTGCATGTAAATGTAAAACATGCTTTTTTAACCTTGCGGCGGGTGCTGCTTCAAGCAGCACCCGCCGCAAGGTTAAAGATCCAGGATGTGACCGCCAGGGTGGCGGTCACATCCTAATTGCACCGGAAGGACCACCGCTGCCCCTGCGGACGGTCCCTCCACCTCGGGGGTGGCGGACGGACGCAGGTCCGTCCGCCATCCTAATGAGGCCCTAAGTATTGAAAAGACTGTATCAATGCTATGTAGCTGATTAGAGGTCTGCATGCATAGTGCACAGAATATTGTAGCTGTACTGGTTTTTCTAGCTAGGCCATTCCTTGGGTACATGACTAGTAACTACAATAATTAATTTCAGTGCTGCAAAGAGAGTACATGTTGAATTTATAAGTGCTTAGGTATTGGGGGAGTGATAGGATACACAGATAGTGCTGGATGGGCGATTGGAGAAATACATGGCACAGACAGAAGGATTCCAACACTGCATAGGTAGTAACTGGGTATTTAGAAGAGCGTATTAATAGTATGTAGCTTGTTCGATATCTGCATGCATAGTTTACAAAACATTGTAGCTGTACTTAGGTTAGGGGCTAGGCCATTCCTTAAGTATATGATTAATAACTGGAGTAATTTCAGTGCTGCAAAGAGAGTGCATGCTAAATCTATAAGTGCCTAGGTATTAGCAGAGTGATAGGATATGTCTATAGTGCTGGATGGGTGAATGGACAAGTGCATGGGACAGACAGAAGGATTTCTAAACTGCATAGGTACTAACTGAGTATTTAAAAGACTATCAATGCTATATAGCTGATTAGAGGTCTGCATGCATAGTGCACAGAATATTGTAGCTGTACTAGTGTTGGTGTGTCTATGGTTTCGATAATGGTAGTCTATTTTTTAGGGTGTGAGAAGGTGCGCCATGAAACCGCTTGGTGTACGAGCGCTCAATAAATATTTTTAAAATCAAATTCAAATTCAGATGATCACGTGGATGATATCATCAGTGATGTCATTTGAGGTGTCATCAGTGATGTCACTGACCATGTCATGAGTGATGTAATATGTGACATCATCAGCAGTACATTGCGAGGGCGCGAGTTATAGTTAGCACAACTAACTATAACCGCCGAATTTCTCTTGTTTTGTACGAGTGAAATGTCCAACTAACTATGACGTCCATGAAACCTGTGTTTTTTTCTGTGAATTTCTGAGGTTTTTTAAATGCTAGTTTCTAACTATAATGTCCCTGAAACTTGTGTTTTTTTCAGTGAATTTTATATACATCTATTTAATTTCCTCTCACTCTTACAAGGAAGGAATCAGCACTCAGGTTGTAGTTTGGAAGCATTTAGTCTGCAAAGGACGTGATACCGCGTTTAGGCTCGTCCGAACCTTGATAACGATACAAGACGTCATTGTAGCCTCCTTATTTAATTGTACAAATGCCTCCAGTTTCCAACAATAACAAAGGACTACATATTACTTTAATCCAAAAAGCTTGCGGTCATATTGGCCCGGTCAAGATGTGAAAATTCAGGAATTTACACAATAAAAAAAAGAAAACAAGTGTTAATATGCACACAATGTCATTTCAGCATGTCTTGCCCCATGACCGCCATACCTGTATGTTCGTCAACGTGACTTATTCATAATAAGCATGCTTAGGATTGCAAACATCAACATAAACAATGGACTACACACTACTTTAAAGTGAAAGGCTATCGGCCATATTAATCTGGGCACGTTGCGTATTATAATGGTTCTTACATGAAAGAAAAGTAAAAAAAGGGGTGTTAATATACACACACTATCCCTATATAAAGTTCTAGCAATTCTATTCACAGCTCATTTGAGATGTCATGAGTGATGTAACTGCCCATGTCATGAATGATGTAATGTCTGAGGTCATTAGCAGTACATTGTGGGGGCATAAGTTATAGTTAGCTCAGGTAACTATAACTGCTAAATTTCACTGGTTGTGTATTAGTGAAATCTGAGTCTTACTTTACCGTCCCTGTAATTTTTGTTTTTTCAGCAAATATCTAGTTTTTTTTTAACGTTAAGTAAGATGCATATCACAATGGATGGGGGGGATTGTAAGCAGGGCCTGGCATTGTGCTGCCCCCACCCAAGCTTGCAGCGCCTGCCTTCCCTCCTCCTAGCCATCCATTGTTCAAGTCCATGTCCCTGCTCCCTTATTACAGCCCTGTATGACCGTTGTTCTGTACCTGGCCTTCCCGCCTTATCTGAGCAGTTAACTTGCTGCCACATCCACCTCCTCCCTATCCTTTGTTGTCTGAATCCATGGACTAGGCTCCTCCCCCTTCCATGCATCATCTGATGTACTGCCCTGCCCTACATTTAGCATGATAAACCAGTCCACTCATCCTGCCCTCCATTGCCCAATTATATGCCCCATCATTAAACTGGTGCTTAGCCTCTGTGCTTAGCTTGCTGCCCCTATTCTCCTTCCCCCTGCGCTCCGATGTCTGTGTGCATGCCCCTGCTCCATCCTTTTTGCTCACCATGTTCTGTGGACCTACCACTCCTATCTACTCTGAGTGTTCTGTTGAGCTGCCACTCCCCACCCACCTGCCTAGCGTTGTCAGATGACTGTAACCTGTCCCTGCCACCTCCACCCTGCCTGTCCACATTGTATGCCCCTATCCCCTTCTTCTTGTCCTCCATGGTACATTTTACTGCCACACCCTTTTGCCCTCCCTGGTCTGTTGTGCTGCGACTGCTCCTCCTGCCTGCCTCATATGGTCTGTTGTGAGGCCCCTTCCCCTGAACTCTCTTGTCTGTGCCCAGGTCCTGACCCTCCCTTCTATCCTCCATGGTCCTTTGTGCATGCCCCTGCACTCTCCTCTTGCCCATCATAGCCATTTTCCTCTTGCCATGCATGGTCTTCTGTGCTGCCACAGTCCCTCCCACCTTCCCTGTGTGGTAAGCTAGCTGCCCCTGACCCCCTCCCACCTTCCCTCCATGGACTGTGTGTATGCCATTATAATCTTACTGTTGCTCTCCATGGTGTGTCTTGCTTCGAGTGCCCATCCTGCCTGAACTCCATAGTTATCTTGCTGCTCCTGCCCTGCCCCCTTGCCCCAGCCCTCTGTTTCAATGTGCAGACCCCTATTGCCTCCCTCCTGGCTTGTCAGTTCCATTGTAGTGCCCCTGATCCGTCCTTCCTGCCCTTTATGGTCAGTTATGCAGCAGCTTTCTCTCCTGTCTGTCCATTATAGTCAGATAGCTACCATTGCCTCTTTCCCCTCTGTTGTCTGATGTCCATGTGCATGGTCCTGTCTCCTCCCTATTGCTTTCTATGGATTGTTGTGCTGCACTCCCGTCCCGCATGTCCTGTGTGGTGTACTGTGCTGCTGCAAACCCGGATGCCTGCCCTGTACGGTCAGTTTGGTGCACCTCTCCATGTCCCTCCTGTCCTCTGTCATCCGAGTCCTTGTCCCTACCCCAATTCCTCCTGCCTTCCATGATCCAATGTCCCACACTTGCTAACATTTTGAACTTATTAAGAGGGAGTTTTAAAAAAAACTGGGGTATTGATTTTCGCCCTTGACTTACATTGAAAAAGAGGAGATTGTAGACAGGAGACAGATCAAATAAGCTCATTTGGGCTTAAAAACATTGGACGTTTCCTGGCTGAATCGGGTCTGTTGGCATGTGTTGTTGTACTACCATTGCCTCTTCCTTCTGCCCACAATGGTCTATTATATTGCCACAGCCTCTCTTGCCTGGTCTGTATTGTTGGTTTGTTGCCCCTGCCCCCTTTCCACTGCCCTCCATAGTCTGCTGTGCTGCCACTCTTCTTTCTGCCTGCCCAGTGTGGCCAAATTGTTGCCTCTGCCCCTCCTACCTGCCTTCAATTTTAGGAGTCCGTGCCCCTGGCCTCTGCCTCTCAACAGTATCCTAACGAACTAGATTGCTAACATTCTATATTTATTACAAAAGTGTGGAGCGCCTGACGTCATCTTGATGTAATCAAAACTGTAATACCTAAAGCATTTCCTTTAGAATGTACATATATCATCAAAATTATGGAAAGTGCTCTAAAAAACTAAAATGAGGATATCTTTTCTGAGTTTTCAAATAGTGACAAAGCACTTTTAGATTATTTGTTATTTTTATGTTTTTTTGTCCAGTTGACAACTTGAATAAATGTTGCACTTAAGGGAGAGGATGCGGTGTTACTTCCAGAGCTGCAGACTTTGCAACTGGGGTACCAGGTTGGAGTTTCTGCTTCAGCTCAACATTCTGTGATTCTAGTAAAATCACTTAATCTCCCTATGTCTACAACCAAAATGAATGTGTTCTTGTGTGATGTAACCAATGCTCATGTGAAGCACTCCAATACCTGACAAGTCTGCACTATATAAAACTGCAAAAACACAACAAATAAAAAGTGTTTTGCACACATCTGTCATTGGGCTACATGTGGGCTACATCTGGGTGATATTTGTGCTACATTTGGTCTCTTTTGTCTCTGGTGGCCATCTTGGGGGATTTATTTGTTATGAAGTTTCCTAATTTCCTCATTTATTGCAGTCTCGTCAGTAGGAAATGCTTTCAGTTTTTTACTTTGATTCCATCAAGAAGGTATTCAGATATGTCACACATTTGCCATAAATTCTGAATGTTAGCACTCTAGTTGCTCATTAGATCACTGTAGTAAAGCTACTGCTCATCAGGGAAGTCTGCTGCTGGTATTCAAAGTGCATGTTTCAGTCTGCATGTCTGAATTTTTTAATGAAATAGAAGAGGATTTGAGAATTCAAAATGTGCCCTAATTTTTATTTCTGTAGCACTAATCATAATTTCTTTTTTTATTTGTTTTTTAATTTTATTATTCCACAGTAGCAAAGAATAAAAAAACGGAAACAATACAACTTATTAGTATACCATTTTCACGAATTCACATGGTCACGATAAGCCCCCCAAATACTCAAACCAATCTTGTGTTTCTTTACCCCCTTAACCAAAAATAAACTCCATTTAAATTATGAAGATGGTACATTTTGGCCCAACATACTTGAAATACTGGGGATTCAATTTGAAGCCATTCAGAGGTGATACAAAGCCGAGCAACTGTCGTTGTAATAAAAATCAGATATTGATGTTTGTATTGAGCTGTCCCTTGATCAGTGTCTGGCCCCATCCCTAACAACATGATGACAGGTGTGATCTTCATCGGGCCACCAATAATTATAGACAAAAATTTCTCTATATCCACTATAAATCTAGACAGTTTACTACAACTAAAGAAACCATGAAGGCTGTCAGCATTATCTCCCCAACAACGAAAACATTTGCCATCAAACACAATCCCCCACTTAGACATTCGAGCTGGGGTGTAGTACAAATAAAAAACAGTTTTGAAAAATTGGACTTTCAAATTAGCCGATAATAAGACAGCCCAAGATCTAGCTATTGCATTCTCGATAAGTATATTATGCTCCCCCAAAATTATGGACTTTTTAGCATTACCAAGATCGTCCGATCTGCACGACAGTAATAGCTTATAAAATGCCCCATTTTTCTCCTGTCGCCTATCAATCTCCACCGATGGATTGGGCACAAAGATAACATTTTTCTGTAGTAAAAATTCCCGGATTTCTAGAAATTTAAAAAATTGAGAATTAGGCAGATTATATTGTTTCACTAATTCTTCAAAGGGCATGAGTAAACCACCCCTAATTTAGTGATACCTTTATTCCTCCAACCTTGTGCTATATTATCTCAAAAGTTGGGGAGAAGAATCTTTGCGGTATTCAAAGGAGTATAATATGATAATTTCTCCAGCTGGCATAATTTTCGAATTCTCTTCCATACTTTAAAGGCATCATCCAATACTTTGAACCTCGAACTCTTAAAATAGCTGCTGTCAACTTCTTTAAACAAACATTGTCGAGCCTCTGAACCAAACAGGATCTCAAAAATCAAGGGAGCCTCAGCGATGTTGGCCATTCCGTCCACAGTCAATAATACCCACATTTTTAACAAAAAACAAGCATAAAAATATAAGGCAAAATCGGGTATAGCTAGCCCCCCTCTCTCAACTGGTAACGTCATAAATCTAATTGCTCGTCTGGTTTTTCCGGGGGCCCAGATAAACTTTACACATATCGAATGAAGATGTTGTAGCTGAGCACAAGTCACTTCCAAGGGAATTGATCTGTATAAATATAGAGCCTTAGGAAGAATATTAATTTTTATAATGTTGCTTCGACCAATTAAAGTAAAATGTAATTGTCCCCATTTATCCAGCGATTCCTTGACACTATGTAACAGCGTATTCCAATTAGCGTCAACCACCTCGGACAACAATGTCCTTATTTTAATGCCCAGATATGTCACCTCTTTTAACACTCTAATATCTTGAAAAACAATACTCTCTGAGCAAAGGATTTGTGTTTTGGTTACATTTAGTTTATAGCCAGATATTTGGCCAATCACTAAATCTCTTGAAGTGCAAGAGAGGGGTCAGCCAACGTAACAGCTATGTTGTCGGCATATGCAAAAACTGAAAAAGAAGCATCACGTACACAAAAAGGCTTGATACAGGGAATGTTGCCCAACTGCTCCACATAAGGATTAATATATAAAGCAAACAAAAGTGGCAAGCAGGGGCAGCCTTGCTTAGTGCCTCTGGTATTTCGGACAGATTCTGATAATAAACCCATTGCAGTGATCTCAGCCGTCGGTACCGTATATAGTACCTGCAATGCGGTCATAAATCTTCTTCAAATGCAATTTGAGACATCAATTGCCATAAATGATCCCATTCCACCCGATCGAACGCTTTCTCCGTGTCCAATAAAAGTAACCTCAGATCCCGTTTTTGAGTATGGGCGACATCAAAAGGTGTCAGTACTTTATTCACATAAGTCACAGTTCCTCGAGATGGTATAAACCCATGTTGGTTTACTGAGACTAATGAGGGAAGGAGCCAATGACCACGAGGTAGGTTTGTCAAAAAGATTTATTGTAAAGTTTCTGAGGGGTAAGACATTGGCTGGGTGCGGAGGTAAACAGGTCGAGATGTGGCTGGGTTGTTCTCTTCTTCTTCTTATTCTGTGTCCCTCTGGTCTGGTTGATTTTCACCGATTCAACCAAAAAAACAAAGGAGAGTTGTATTCAGATGTCAGCTTTTACTTGACCAGAATGATGAGATAGGGGGTGAGGGCAACATAGGTGGGGAAAGAAACCTTCACCATCAAGCCAACTAAAAGAATACACTCAAGGCAGTGTTGCGGGGGCACACCGATACGTGTCGTGAGTGCACAAGGATTATCAAGCAATTCTTTATCCGGCAATTGGTAAGACGCTCCCTCTACCCCCTTGCGTTACCCAATCCCTCCCTTAAAAGAAAGAAGGAGTCAGACTCGGCTCTGTACCTTGCTTAGCCACGCGTCTCCGTGAGCGTGGCTGGGCGAAGCGTTTGGTAGGTGGCCTCCTGGCTTCCCCTCCGACAGCTGACTCGGCTTCTGCTCCTGCAACGAACTCGGCCTCTCCTCTGGAAGACTCTGCTTCTCCTTCTGAGGGGGGACTCCTTCCGCGTCTTCTTCTGCTCTGGGCTCCGTCCGTTCTCCTCTCCTTCCCGCGATGCGGCTTCCCGTTGCACACACTGCCTCGTACGGGTCTGCCTTTTCTTCTGGATCCGTCGACAGTGATAGGCCCACGAAGTCCGACGTCACGCTCCAGAGAAGCCCTCGTTGTTCTTAAAGGGCCCAGCCCAGACCTGAAAACAAGACTGACAGTCAGGCACGGGGGATGCTATGGTGGAGTCCGCGACCCTGTGATAAATCTCCCCCCCCCTAGCGTTTCCCGATCGGGGGAAGAGGATAACACGAAAGAAAGTCAGCCTTTGTTTGTTCTGTCCCTTTCTTATGTTGGACTTCAAAGTCATATGGTTGGAGGGAAAGGAACCAACGGAGAATGCGATCATTTCGGCCTTTGTTTAGTTGCAGCCATGTCAAAGGGGCATAATCCTTGAAGAGTGTAGTTAGTAACGAAGCTTGTCAATACCCCAATTTACCGCGAGGCATTCTTTCTCAATTGTGGGGTAGACCTTTTACCTAGGAAAAAGTTTGCGACTCGGGTATAGGAGAGGTCTTTCTCTGGCTGACTCATCAAGTTGGGACAACACAGCACCCAAACCCAACCCGGAAGCATTTTTTGTAGGAGGAATGGCTTCTCAAAATCGGGGGCTGTCAAGTCAGGGGCGGATGATAGTATATCCTTAAGTTGTTGGAATGCCGAACAAGCTTGAGGGGAAGGTTTTCTTAAGTGAGTGGATGTCGCAGTTTTCTTTAGTAGGTCTTTTAGGGGGGCTGAGACCGTAGCAAAGTGGGGGATAAAACGGCGGTAATAACCCAACAATCCAAGAAACGCCATGAAGTCTCTTCTGGTAGCAGGGAAGACTTGTGACTGTACTGCCCTAACTTTTTCCTGTTGGGGGAATATATGACCCTCCCCTAAAACATAACCCAAGTATTTGACTTGTGTAAAGGCTTCTCTAGACTTCTTGGCATTTATGTGTAATCCGGCTTTTAACAACGCGCCCAGGACCTGTTCTAGGTGGTTAAGGTGGGTCTCCCAGGTAGGGCTATGGATGACGAGGTGGTCCAAGTAGGCTGCCGCATACTGGCTGTGGGCGCCCAAGAGAGTGTCCATAAGATGTTGAAATGTCGCTGGAGCCCCTTGTAAGCCAAATGGGAGTACGGTGAAATGGAGCAGACCGCCTGGAGTCGAAAAAGCGGTCTTCTCCTGATCTTGTGGTAGGAGAAGGACTTGCCAATACCTCTTGGTGAGGTCAATGGTGGTTATATATCAAGCCTCACCAAGGCGCTCGATAAGCTCATCCACCCTAGGTAAGGGGTACCCATCTTGTTTTGAAACTTTATTTACAGCTCGGAAGTCGATACAAAATCTAGTACTCATGTCCGGTTTTGGTACTAGGACCACAGCGGAGGACCAGTTGCTTTTGGAAGGTACAATGATCCCGGACTCCAACATTTTGTCCACTTCCATTTTCAACAATTTAGTTCGAGCTTCAGGCACCCTATACGGTTTTATGGTCACACCACTAGCTGTAGGAATAGGGAATAGAGTGTACCGCCAGGGAGCTCTTACCAGGTTGGTCTGAAAAGATCATTTGATATTTTAAGAGTAGGTCTATTACCTCTTTTCTCATTGTCACGTTAAGGTTAGGGTTTATGACAGTTTATGACAGTTTGGTCTACTGTATGAAAAACAGGATTAAGCGTGGATACAGACTGCGGGTTCTGGGGTGGGAGACCCAACCATTTTTTTAGTATATTTATGTGGTAGATTTAGGTTCTGGATGGGGAAAGCCGTAAGACGTAAGTGGTCTTTCCTATTTTTCTGAGTATGGGATAGTCTCCAACAGCTAATTCCCACCATATCTTTCCCCTGTCATAGAAGGTTTTTTGTTTGATGTGGGCTTTCTCCAGACTCTCATATGAAAGAGTTCTTCTGCCAGGCCTGAGCGAGAGTCACGTCATTTAGTTGGGCGGTTCGGAAGTTTGAATCAGTAGCCCAGTGTTCAGAGACTAGTAGACCCCTTAGGGGAGCTCTGTCAACCAATTCTTTTGGAGGGATTCAGACATCAGTTTGGAGAAACATGCATTATTAGTGCCTATGATAAGTGGTTCGGGTAAGTCAGGGAGCACACCTAATTCACACTGTAAGTCTGTGCCTTCCTCTGTTGTAATAGTCACCTTAGCTAATGGATAGGTCTTGACATCCCCATGTACACACTTAATCCTGACTGAATGGCCCATTAGGACAAATCAGGTGGGAATAAGATTCTTTCTGACTACAGAATGACGACATCCTAAATCTAACAAGGCTCGTATTTTCCGTTGATTAAGCAACACACTCACATAAAAAGTGGGTCCTGTCTCTTGGGCGTACATAATGGCGTGGGGCAGGTTGTCTACTTCCTTTGGTTCCTCTTCTCTTTTCTCTTTCTTTTTCCAGCAGAATCTTGCAATATGCCCCCATTCCCCACAGTCATAACATTGTGGTCAGAGCAGGGGTTTGGGTTTATTTGGATGTATACGAAAACGGGGCTCCACTGTAACTCTGGGATATTTCTTATCATTTTTACTAGGGGGTACAGTTTTGTTTGTCTTTTCCACTTCCCTGGGGACGGGGTGAGATTGGGCCATGGCATAGGAGTTGGCCATCTCTATAGCCTGTTCCAGGGTTAAACTGGCATGCTGCCTCGGCCATCTCTGGTTCCCGTAGGGCAGTGCTTCGGGGAATTGTTCAAGATATATTTTACTCATGACTTCATCCATAGTGGAGTCCTTGGGTTTTAGCCACCTATCAGCTGCGTCCTTTAGTTTATAAAACAGAGTCTTGGGAGCATCGGCAGGGAAACCTCTTTCCTGTCGGAACCTCAACCTACGGCTCTCATCATCCACTCCCAGTCGGTCTAATACAAACTGTTTTACGTGACCATACGTGGCTGTCCCATCCTTATTGGCCTGCTGATAAGCCATTTGGGCTCCCCCAGACAGGAGGGGAGCAAGGTAGAAAGGCCAACGTTCCCCTGGCCATTCACTGGCTCTTGCCGCCCTTTCAAAGTTTAAGAAGAATGAAATGGGGTCATCCCCGGCAACATACTTTTGTAATGGAACTACAGCCCCTGGGGGAGCGGCAGCTCGAGTTTGACCTAGGGCTGATAGCAACTGTGTCTGTCCTTCTGCTACCTTGCTTAAGTTTTCTGCTTGTTGCTGTATGGCTGCCTTAAGGTGGCTCCATTGTGGTCTGCCTGGTCGGTGGACTGTCCCACGGCCCATTCCAGTTTGGCCTGTCCTTCCCTCATTTGATTAAGTAGGGTCTCCATCTTTTACAGACGGAAACTCCTATCTGGCTCGCCACTTGTAACCTGCTAGAGTTGACAAGGAGGGAAGGAGCCAATGACCACGAGGTAGGTTTGTCAAAAAGATTTATTGTAAAGTTTCTGAGGGGTAAGACATTGGCTGGGTGCGGAGGTATACAGGTCGAGATGTGGCTGGGTTGTTCTCTTCTTCTTCTTCTTATTCTCTGTGCCTCGGGTCCAGTTGATTTTCACCGATTCAGCCAAAAAAACAAAGAAGAGTTGTATTCAGATGTCAGCTTTTACTTGACCAGAATGATGGGATAGGGGGTGAGGGCAACGTAGGTGGGGAAAGAAACCTTCACCATCAAACCAACTAAAAGAATACACTTAAGGCAGTGTTGCGGGGGTACACCGATACGTGTCGTGAGTGCACAAGGATTATCAAGCAATTCTTTATCCGGCAATTGGTAAGTCGCTCCCTCTCCCCCACTTGCGTTACCCAGTCCCTCCCTTAAAAGAAAGAAGGAGTTGGACTCGGCTCCGTACCTTGCTTAGCCATGCGTCTCCGTGAGCGTGGCTGGGTGAAGCATTTGGTCGGTGGCCTCCTGGATTCCCCTGCGACAGCTGACTCAGCTTCTGCTCCTGCGACGAACTCGGCCTCTCCTCTGGAAGACTCAGCTTCTCCTTCTGATGGGGGACTCCTTCTGCATCTTCTTCTGCTCTGGGCTCCGTCAGTTCTCCTCTCCTTCCCGCGATGCGGCTTCCCTTTGCACAAACTGCCTCTTCCAGGTCTGCCTTTTCTTCTGGATCCGTCGACAGTGATAGGCCCACGAAGTCCGTCGTCACTGCGGTAGGAGGTGCTCCAGGGAAGCCCTCGTTGTTCTTAAAGGGCCGAGCCCAGTCCTGAAAACAAGACTGACAGTCAGGCACGGGGGATGCTATGGTGGAGTCCACGACCCCGTGACAAATATATTTTACTGTCACAATTTAATAGCGAGATCAGGCGATATGATCCCACCAAATTCGGTTCTATGTCCTTTTTACAAAAAAACACAATAGTGGCTTCTGCCCAAGATTTGGGCGTCTGACCCTCCTGTGCCGCCCTAAAAACACTCAGCATTTCATCTTTTAATTGATGAAAAAAGAGCTTATAAACCTCTGCCGAAATCTTGTCAGGCTCAGCTGCATTCCCTAAGTCCCAGCTATTAACAGCAGTTTCTAATTCTGTCATAGTGATTGGGCTGTCCAATTGTTCCGATTCAAGAGGAGATGTGTGGTTAGCCTCCGCCCAGATATATATATTTGTTTTTCCACTAATATTTTAAAAACTACTAAATGGATTTACACCATTTAACAAAAAGAGCTCTTTCCGAAACAAGGGTTAACTTTTTGCCAAATTTGGTGTAATTCCATTCAGCAGTTCGAGCTGTAGCCTTGGCTAAAGTTTCCTAGAGGAAATTGAGTTTTTGACTTTCATTTTTTGAATTTCTTAACAACTTCCAAACGGATTTACAACATTTAAAAAAAGGTCGCTTTCTGAAACAAGCTCTGCCTTTTTGCCAAATGTGGTGTAATTCCATTCAGCAGTTTGGGCTGTAGGTGTGTCTAAAGTCTCCTACGGAAAATAACATAGAGAAAACACATTTTGGGACCCTCCTTTTTTCTTGGCCCTCGCTTGCCAAATCACCCTGAAACTTTCAGGATAGGAGCGTACCAGAGCACCTCACCAGTTATGAGAATTTCGCGAAGATTCGTCATCCGGCGCCATAGTTATTGGAAATAGAATGTTGCGATTTTCCTATGGTGAGTAGGTACTAACTTAGTTAAATTTAAGACAAACTTAAGTTAAACTTAAGTTTAATTTAAGACAAAATTCCAACTTAAGACAAAATCCTAATTCAAGACAAAATCCTATTTTAGGACAAAATTCTATTTTAAGACAAAATCTTAACTTAAGACAAAATCCTAATTCAAGACAAAATCCTAATTTAGGACAAAATCCTAATTTAAGACAAAATCCTAATTTAAGACAAAATCCTAATTTAGGACAAAATCCTAATTTAGGACAACATCCTAATTTAAGACAAAATCCTAATTTAGGACAAAATCCTAACTTAAGACAAAATCCTAATTTAAGACATAATCATAATTTAAGACAAAATCGTAACTTAGGACAAAATTATAACTTAAGACAAAATCATAACACAATCATAACTTAAGACAAAATCATAACTTAAGACTACTAAATGCCTTCTGTGAATACCAAAAGTAGTAAGTTTAGGATTTTGTCGTAAGTTATTTCTGTGAATCGGGCCCAGAGTGCCTGATTTACTCTTTTAAATACCATAACAAACCAAATATTCATAACCCATTGCCCTGTTGAAACAGATGCATTCACAGACCCATTTAGCCACTCCGACATCTATCCACAGGCCCATAGCACCACTCATACAGCCACTCACAGACATACACTGGCACTGACACAGCCACTTACAGAGCCAAACAGTCTCTCACACACCCACTGACAGACCCATAGTACCACTAACAGTACACTCACAGACCCACAAAGACTCACTCACCCATTAATTCACCTATACATTTACTCACACATTAACATACACCCATAGCACCACTCACAGATCCAATAACTGACCCACAGATTCTTTTGCATGCCCACTCACAGGCCCACTCAGACACTCTCACAGCTAGTCACAGACTCATTCAGACTTATGTACCCACTCAAGAACCACTCAGACACTCATGCACCCACAAACAGTCCCAACAGTCCCAATAATACTTTCTCACACCCACTGACAGAGCTACTCAATGATTCACATAATGACTCACAGACCCACTCACAGACTCACTCAGAGACTTACACATTCACTCACAGACCCACTTAGACACTCATGCAATCACCCACAGACCCACTCACAAATAGATGGAGGCACTAGCAAACTCACTCAGACAATCTCACACCCACTCACAAACTCACTTGGGCACTCACACAGCCACTCACAGACCCCCTGAGAGACTCACACACCCAGTCGCAGACCTTCTCAGACACTAGCACATCCATTCACAGACCCACTCAGAAACGTATGCACTCACTCAGAAACAAGCTCAGACCTCATGGAGGTACTCACAAGCACACTCAGACACTCTCACACTCACTCAAAGACCCACAGATATACCAAGTCAGAGACTAATGCATGCTCTCAGACACCCACTTATACACTCTTGCACCCACACACAGACTCACTCAGATATCGCGCAAGAACTCCTACACTTATGCAGCCACTCTCACTCTTACACTCACACAAACATGATCACACCCACTCAAACACCTATGGAGACACTCATGCACTCACTCACTTGCCCACTGAGACACTCATGCACTCATTCACACACTTACTCTCAAAGTTTACAGGCTACACTTAGGAAATTAACAAACCTTGGAAGTTTACTTTTAAAAAAAATCAAAGATTACAGCGATTTTATAATTCGGAAATATAATTTTAAAAGCCTTAGAAGTACACTGAAAAAACCTAGGTTACAGGGATATTATAGTTGGGGTCATATTTCACTCATATAAAACAATAGCAGATATAGTTACCTGAGCTAACTATAACTTATGCCCCCGTAATGAAATGCTTATTAACTCACATATTACATCACTCATGACATGGTCAGTGACATCACTCATGACATCACTCATGACATCATCTAGTGAGTGTAAGTATTTTGAAAGAGTGTATGTTTGTTAAAGAAACATACAAACCAACTACAAAAGAGTATACTAGGTGCACTACGACAGAGTGATACTACTTTTAACATATATTTCGTGAGTGGCTGTGTGACTGTATGTATCCTTCTGCATATGATTGTGTGAGTGACTGCATGGATGTATAAGTGGGTGTATGAGTAGCTGTGTGGGTGAGTGAATTGCTGTGTGAGTGGCTGTATTGTGAGTGAGTGGGTGGGTTTGACAATGGCTCGATGGGTGAGTAAGTGGCAGTGTGAGTGGCTCTATCGGTTGGTAAGTGGGTGGGTAATGACTGTAGGGGTGAGTCTAAATGGCTGCATGAGTAGTTGACTGGGTGTGTAAGTGGCTGTATGGGTAAGTGAATGGCTGTTTGAGCGGGTGCTGGTTAAGTGAGTTGGTGTGTGAGTGGCTGTATTAGAGAGTAAGTGTCTGTGTGAATGGTTGTATGGATGAGTGAGTGGATATGTGAGTGCTTTTATGGATGTGTGAAGGGGTATGTAAGTGGTTCCTTGTTTGTGTGAGTGAGTGTGTGGATGCTTGAATGGGTGTGAGAGGCTGTGCTGAGAGGTAGCATGGGTGAGTGAGTGGGTATGTGAGTGGTTGTGTGGGTGTGTGAGTGGACATACAAGAGGTTGTTTCTTAGCATGTGGGTGGGTATGTGAGAGGCTTTGTGGATGATGTCATGGGTGATATCATTTTAGATCACATCAGTTATACCATCAGTTATGTCACTGACCATGTCATGAGTGATGTAGTAAGCTGAGCCAGCTATAACTGCAAATTTCTATGGTGCTGTATAAGTAAAAAATGAGCCTAACTATAATGTCCCTATAACCTTTGTTTTTTTCAGTAAATTGCTATGTTTTTTTTAGATGTTATTTCCTAACTGTAACATCCCTGTGACTTTTTTATTTTAAGTAAATTTCTATGGTTTTTCAAATTCTATTTCCCAACTATAACGTCCCTGTAAACTTTTTTCCCTGTGAAGTTCTATGTTTTTTTAACTAGTAGTCACATTTACAGAGTGATAAAGAAATAAGGCGGCCTTTGACCTCATCTCAGGAATCCTACTGTGTCAGACTTACTGGAGCACACAGGAGGGTTTCTTGGCCCCCAAAGACCCTCAGCATCCACGAGAACTTCATCCCACAACCAGTAGTGTGCCAGGAGGTGTATTTGCAGAGTAGTAGAGAATAGGGTTGGACCTCCAACCAATTCTCAGCAATCTCACTGTGTGGGACGTACTGTAGGTGACGTGAGAGAATCTAGGCCCCCAATGAATCTCAGCATCCTAGGGTACTACCTCACCCAACCAGTAGTGCACCAGGAGATGTGTTTGCAGAGTGGTGGAGAAAGGGAGCATGGCTTCTAAACACCTTCCAGCAATCCTGCTCTGTGGGACTTACTGGAGCTAACAGGAGGTCTTGTTAGCCCCTAATGAACCTGAGCAGCCAAGGAGACTTCTATCCCCAACTCGTAATGCACTAGGAGGTGCATTTGCAGAGTGGTGGCAAAAGGGGGTGTGACCTTGGTTGACCTCTCAGCAATCCCATTGTTTCAGATTTACTGGAGGTAACAGGAGGGCTTGTTGGACCCCAAGGACCTTCAGCAGCAAAGGAGACTTCATCGCCAAAAATAGGGGTGGGCACCAAAAACTAAATATAAGATAGCTAAACAGTTGCAAATCAGGCCAGGTTTGAACTTGTAAAGACACGATTTGTGGGTATTTTGCATAATATGGGAGACAGCAAACAGTTGTGTTTGCTGCAGGCAATGTTTGTAGTAATATCAGAAAATTCAACAGTAAAAATCAGCCCACCTGGCCATAAAATACACCCACAAACTGCTAGAAAATCGCCCCTTCCACTGATCCATCACACCAGTCCATAGGGCATTGACTGGTAGCCCTTTAGTCCTGTCTGACCCTGCTTGTAGGTTCTTTTTGAGACATTTTTTCTCTTTGTCATGATTTTTTTGTGTTTCTCTTCCTCCTTCTTTCCCTTTTGTAAATTTAGCACATCCATCCCAGTTCAAAAGAATTTTTCAGTCATTAACCAGCTACTGTGCAAAACTACACAGCATTGAAGCAGTGCTGCAGATTTAGCATTATGCATAAATAGGAAAAAGGGGGACTTAAAGATATATGCTGAAAAACGTCTAGAAATATAGTTTCTGTGTCTTCTTCTATATTTATTCGTGCTGAGTTGCCGTACACCTTTCACAGGTGAAAATTGAATACGGTATACAATAATAATAATAATAATCCACATTTGTAAAGCGCTAACCATCACCTGTCAGGGTCTCTAGGCGCTGGGGACCGTCTGGAAGATTAAGCAAGCTATTGCCCAGAGTCACATGTTGCTGGGGTAATCTGCTGCCAGCCCGGGGATCGAACCGTGATCCCCAGATTCCGGAGTCAGTCACCATGGCCGCGGTGCCACATCTCTGCCTCTATGCATACTCTGTTGTGATGCAGTATGACTGCTTTTGTAAAACAGTTATAATGCATAAGAAAAATTCTACTGTGTTCCACTAAATGACCAAAATGCAGTATATTTGTGGAAATCCAAATACCACTTATGGAGTTCATTTTTCAGCCTTTGTAAATAAAACTCCTAATGCAAATATCGAATGGTGCGAATCCACTGGTCCACACTAGTAATAATATTGTTAGTACCACATACGCACATGGCAAGAATTGATCTTGTTAATGAACTTCTTAATCCATATTAAATACATTAGAAATGTATTGTGCTCAGTATACAACCAGTGTTAATTTCTACACTAGCAAGTCCATCAATCAATAACTTTTCAGCTCAGAGAAAAATATCAAAATGGACACCTCTCTAAATCTCTATTTGTGATATTCAATTAATAGGATGCCATGACATATTATAATGTTACAATCATCAGTGTTAATTACGATGCAAGCATGTGATATTATGGCAGGTGAATTGCAAAGGCTGATGTTTTTACTAATAATAAATGGGTCCCTGAAGCTAACAATTAGATCAGACAAATCTAGTGTTTTGATTCTCTTTGCCATCAAAAAGCTTGCTCTCTTTTCTACCTTACAAACTCCATCCTACCTTGATTCCAATGTGTTACCCTACCTTCTTTATTTTAAATCCATCAACTCTATCCACAATCCACTCTGGGGTAGGAGGGCTGTTTGCCACTTCTCCGTCTTTCTAAATTCCCCTATCACCTTTCACATAATCCTCCAGTTCTCTCCTCGCACAAAACATCCATTGTCTACTCTTGGAAATTCAGACTCCATTAACATCACTCCTTTATCTCCTCTTATCACATACGGTTCCATACCTCATCTAAAAAACAGGTAGCTGTTCCATACCATCTATACTGTTACCACTAACCCAAGCACCCCTCTGTATCCAATCTTCTCTATTGCATCCCCCTTTCTCTCTACTTCTATTCCTGGACACAATGAGATAGCTTCACAAATATGTCATGTAACTCAGTGAAGGAAACATAGTTGCTGCGCTGCATTGTGTGAGAGGGAGGGAGCAGGAAAGCACTTTATCTGCTAAGATATGAGAAGGTCCTGCCCTCTACCTTCCCCTGGCACACAATTATGCTGCCTAGAGCTGTGCACACAACTTTGCCTCATACTGTGTGTGTGATGTATAGCACAGGTTTTGTACTGGAAATGTACACTTCTAGTATAAAATTCAATGCCAGGATAAACTTTAAATATTTTCCCCGTTTAGGTGTGTGCTGGACAATGCAGCCCACATGCAAAGTCAGAAATGTTTGGACAACCTAAAAGCATTTCTGAAAGTTAACACCACTCTCAAGAAGGCACTATTTTTGATGCTAAGGATCCTTTACAACTAATCTAGAGATTTGCCACACCCTTGATGCATTAATATTTCCACCTAGATTCATTACCCCGGCAGGAAACCTTTCCATCATGTTGAGTGAACACCACCTCTTCTCTTTTGGCAAGCTTCACATGAGAACTTCCACTAAAGCAACTGTGACTAACAAATCTAGATACATACAGTGGATAAAATATGTCCATAAGGCACATGACTTACATTTACCGATCATCTTACCTCCTGACCTATTAACGGAAGGGGACCAATTCTAGAACTCATTTTCTTTATACTTCAAAAGGCTCAATCCCTTTAAGACATCCAATTTTCTAAAATCACCAGATTCGTGACTAAATGAAGTGATAAAGAAGATAGATAAAAACAGAATCATTGCTCTTCCAAGGGAGGAAATCTAACAACAACATGACAAAAATCATTGTCAACAACTCAATTGAGTCTACAAATCGTTGTTCAGATCTGGTTGCTTACTAATAATTAGGGATCCCGGTTTTATGGTATTTATGTTTTTTAACGTTTCTGTCCCTATTAATCCATATTTTTTTTTTGCCCATCTTATTGGTATTTATCCATATTTATTTTGTGTTTTGCAAATATATGGAGTCATAAAATGGTATATTTCCACATTTATTTCACTGATAAACATGCACTCATACTTTTCTGCATGTCGCGTTGTAGCAAATTAAGCAGCGAAATATAGCAAAACACTAGACCTTCAGGTAAATATGAGCATTATAATACAAATATATGTTACTATACACCTGCATTTAGGGAAATCTTAACCTATTTTTAGCTTCTCATGCTGCCTATCTGCTCAGCTGTTGTCTTAGAAATCACGAAAAAGCGCGTAGTCACCCACAAAAAGCATACATTTCTGCGTTTTTTCCCGCTTTTACAAATAAATACAGACTGGAAACACTTTGTTTGCTGTCTGTAATTATCTGAAAAAATCTGCAAAAAGGAAAACGTGGAGCCTTACTAATAATCTGGTCCAGGTTTTTTACTGTTCAATGTATGGCTGACGGTTTCGGGAAATTACAATGTCAGCATACACTGGAATATGTGGTAAGCAAGTGCCCTGCAGATGCTGCCACCTTCTCAGGAGCTAAAAATCAAGGGTGTAAAAAACCCTCCCAGCCACAGGGAGACTTCACAGGATTGAGGAAAACCAGGAATCCAGAATCCCAGAAGGAAAGAAGGAATCTCAGAAGGAAAGAGACACAGTCAAAATGTGTAGTGAGTCAGGAAATAAGTGAAGGAATATGGCTTTCCTGTGACATATCCTCTAACCAGACTGAGGTGTTTAAATAGTAAAGGAACAAGAAAAGGGCATGACATCAAACAACACATGATAGGAAACTTAAATTGATTGGGAAACTCACAAATAAACCAAAGGAGGAACAGCCATGATAGAAAGGCAAAAAAAGCTAGCAAATATTTAAAGTGGACTAGCTGCGGAGTTGCCTTACAAGGCAACTGCTAACTCTTTGGCAGATGATTTCCTTTCTAGCATTAAAGGGAGATGGAAGAGCAGAGAGGAGCCTAGAGCATGAGAGCAAATAGGCCCAGATGAGAGAATCTCCTAGCCCACAGCTGTGGGCTTTGTATGGCAACTCCTGCAGAGAACATCTCTTCTTAGGCCAGAAAGGGTTGAATGACGTTACAACACATTATAAATATAAATATAAATATAAATATAAATATAAATACCCCACATACCTTTACTATTAATTTAGTTGTAAAAGCATGCATGTTAAAGGCATTTATATTCATGGTAAAGGTGACCCCTGCCCTGAGTACTAAATCTGGTCCCTTGTGCCACCCCTGACCCTAGTCCTCTCCCAAAATACCCCTACCCTGAGCCCTAGAAGCGGACCCCCCAGTCCTTCTAAAAACAGACCCTCCCCTTAGCCCCAAATGTGGATCCCTTCACAATTCCCCCTTACCCCACCCTTCAAAATAACTGCCCCTTCCCTGCCCTAAGCCCTAAAAGCAGTCCCCTGCCAAACTACCCTCTTAATTATTTTTTTATAAATATGGAAATTTGCAACCCCCCACTCCAGGCCCAATCCCCCTTTCCTCTCCACGACTTCAACTCCTCTGAGGTATGGCGCACATCCTAAAGAGGAAACAGAAGGGTTTCTCAGTTTCTTCTAACGACGCCAATAACCTTCACGACCCTCACCACACATATAGCTTTACCATACATACCTTTACAACGAATTGCATTGTAAAGGCATGCTTGGAAAATGGCTATGTGTGGTAACGGTGCACATCCTTACCACACATATACCTTTACCATACATACCTTTACATGTCATTCATTGTAAAGGCATGCTGGGTAAAGGCTAGGCGTGGTAATGGTGCATGCATTGTAACACATGCACAGTAAAGGCTATGTGTGGAAACAGATGCATTGTAATGGTTGTTTCCCTGCAGAAAGCAGCAGATGCTACAATTGTACATCAGGAATGAACAAATACCAATATTCTAACTACTTCTCCATGGCTAAATGTCCTACAAATGAACTTCATAGGATAATTTCCTAAACTAGGAAAAGACCATCACTATGACACTGCCAGTCTTATGTTTTCTGCAATGGCAATGCCATTTCAAAAGGAAACACTGAGATGATGGTGAAACTAGTGACAGACTTCTTAGTCTGGCCTCCTTCAAACAACTGTCAGACTTTCAATTCAAGGAATTGGTCAAGGCAATCAGCCATTCTAACTCACTGTGCAATCCAAGTCCCACACAGACATGCAACAACATCCTGCTTTCAACAACCATGGGACCCCCTTTCCCCCGCCAGAGGGCTGCTGTTAGACCTGGCATCATTGGCGTGAATCTTTCTTCCATTTTTGATGGAATGCCTCCTCTGTTTTTATATGTTTTTTGCTGGATTTATGCTTTGGGCACTGTGCCACGGCTAATCAGTGCCACGGTGTATGTGCTCCCTATGTTAAATTAATGTACTGATTGGATTCCATGATTGGGTTATTTGATTTATCTGTCAGCCCCTAGTACAGTGCACCATGTGTGCCCAGGACTTGTAAGTCAAATGTTGCTGGTGGGCTTGCAGCACTGTTTGTGCCACCCACAGAGGCAGCTTGTAAAATGTGTCTCAGGCCTGCCATTGCAAGGCCTGTGTGCAGTCTAGCACTGCCATGTCGACTTGGCCAAGTGCACCCACTTGCCAGTCCCTAAACCTTCCCTTTGCTTCATATTAGACACCCTTATGGTAGGTCCAAGGGCAGGGTGCATTGTAAGCATAATGTAGGACATGCTCTCATGTGTGTAGCATGTTCTAATAGTGAATTACATCCATTTTCTTTTTTACTGTTGAAGGCTACCTGTTCTCATAGGTTAGAATGGGCAGTTAGATTATTACATTCTTATAAACCTAACTGACTCAGGGAACATGGTAGAAATTCGAATTTAGTATGCCTGAACTCAGAATAATAAAGTACATATTTTAGTAAAGTTTATTTTAATATTCTGTGTTTGCAAATACCACTTTTAGAAAGTAGGTATTTGCTTGTCTAACCATTTGAGCCCGCCTCTGCTGAGTTGTGTATTCCTGGTCTGGGTTTGTGAGTGACAGGGCTGGGGAATTCCAGGAGACAGCCTGGGACAGCCCAGTGGTGAGTAGAGAGATTTACATCCAGATGGGAGGGAGGAGTGCACCTGACTGAGCATTCCCTCTCCAATGCTGGCTCCACCCCCTGTGGCTTGTCTGATATCTCTGCCCTGCACTGTGAAAGGAGAGGAGGAATCATGTCAACAGAGTGCTCCAGAGCTGTATCTTCCCTCCCTTGTGCAGGCTCCACCTCCACTATGGCGGCTGGTGTCTCTGACTTGCACAGTAAAAGGAGGAAGAGAGTCATGTAAACAAAGTGCTCAGGAACTGGTTTGGACTAGGCAGAGGCCTCTCTGCCTTCAGAGAACAAAGGATTTTGGGGTATAAATATTGGGACCCAGTCCCAAAGTCTTTAGATCACTTCTGGAACAAGAAACCTTTCTGCTGAGAAGAACCAAGGAAGCTGCAGGAGTTTGGACTGCCCCTCTGCCAGTGTGCTGTTTGCTGGGTTGCCCTGCAGTGGTTGCTTCATTGCCAAGGGAAAGGAGAAGGAACTTTGTAAGGACTTTCATCTACAGAATATTCTCCAAGGGCTTGAACTGTGCTTGCCTCCTGCTGAAGTCTCAGGGACAAAAGACTTCACCTCCAGCTCCCTCCTGAATTTCCTTGCTGGGAATTCTGACTCCAGTTACTTGCGTGCCGCTGGGAGTTGAAAGCGTGACGCATCGAGAAGAAGCGTGTCGCGGCCGCAGCTGAAATCATTGCAACGCCGGAGATCGGGCCTTCGTTGCATATCCCTGGAAGCGTGTGTTCATCGAAGCTGTCTGCTGTCGCTTCACCGGAGAAGCGTGACGCCATTGTGAGAGTCGCCATCGCATCACTGGAGAAGTGTGTCGCAGGGCCTGTCGCGGCTCCAAAGTACAGAGTCGTCGCAAGGCCGCCAGGGCGTCATCGCATCGTTGCATCAAGGGCGCCATCGTCTCGCATTACAACTGGATCATCGCATTGTATCAAGGTGCCACCTTGCACACCGCAACGGGCCCGCAAGCCGAGAATCTACACATCACCTCAGCCTGTAAGGCTCAGAACGAGTCCCCTACTCTGCGCAAGCATTGAGGCAGGACGCAACCATTCCCCCAGATCACGGAACCAACGCATCTCCCCTTTTGTGAGCCTTTTGTTCACTTTGCGTTACGCATCCAGGTACTTTGTTGAGAACTTTGTCGCATTTAACAGCAACTTGATCTAAGAGACTTTAATCATCTTTTAAGTAATCTTAAGTGTAGTATTGTGGATTTTTGTTGTTTATGGTCTTGTGTTTAAGTCTATATAAAGAATACGTTTTTTTTAAAAACCTTTGTTGTGTTCCTCTGTAGTGTTATCACTGTATTACTGTGTATTTTCACAAATGCTTAACACACTGCCTCTGAGATAAGCCTATCTGCTCGTGCCATGCTACCAAGGTGGTGAGCAGGGGTTATTAAGGAGTGTAATCCCCTTATCCTGACTTAGAAGTAAGGGTCCTTATTTGGACAATGGTGATACCCATTGCCAACTAGCGACCCCCAGATCCAACAGCTGCCATCAGGCGGCGCCCTGACAGTGCACTACCTTTTAGATGGCTCACTCATTGCAACTCCTGAGGGCTTCCCTGCCTCTGCGCCCATGTCTGTAATACAGCGCGGGTGCAAAGGCAAAGGTGTTCCCTCATTTGCATGGGGTACGCCTCCATGCAAATGAGGGAATACCCCCTGCAGATGGCGCTAGCGCTATTAGTATTACAGAGGGGGCCGCACAGGTGTCTGCGGCCCCCTCTGTAATACCAAAGTGCCTTGTGGTGCATAAAGAGAGGACAAACCGCTGATGAGCCCCTGGGGCACTTTATGTAATACAATACGGCCCTTAGTATCAACTTCCTCTTCCTGTGAGGCCTCCTCCCTATTCTTTGTCCAGACCTTGGTAATTTTGGATGTAGGTTATGGAGGGATAAAAAATCACTCTTCCCTTGCCAGTAGACTCTGCTACATCATCCATCCCTGGAAGTTAGAATCTTTTTCCGGTTTGTGTTTGGGCATTGTTAAATGTATTTTAATGTTTTTCCACTATTTCTATTTTGCTGTGCTGTTGAATTAATTGCTGATGCTTTACTGTTGGTGTACGAGGACCACTGATAGGCCCCAGTCCTGTAACGAAACTTGAGGGAGCCCCCTACAAAGTACATGGAAGGGGGCCCTCGCCCCACCCCAACCAAGTCCAGAGCTCTCTAGCCAGGAGCTCCGCCTGTGCACAGTGGTGAAGGAGGCCCCACCACACTGTGGTAGCTAATGTTACGCCACTGATAGGTCCAGTAACATTTAGGGTATATAATTGTTGAGTCATTTCCATGTGTGTATGTACGTGTGTGCCTATTTCCAAGGTCACAAATATTTTCATATAATGGGAAAAAGGCTACCGCAGGACATTTTTCTTTTGACCCTGGGAAAGCATGCAGTTACTGAGCAGTCGCTCACTGAAACATTTGAAAATGTTTTTTTTTAACAAAAAGGCCCTCTACAGGCATCCAGTACATGAGAGGATTCAATTTAAATGGATCATTTACAAGTTCCACTGTCGTCTCAGTCTCTCTGGAGTGACTAGGACAGTGGTTTGTCTATTTAGATGTCCTGGAGCAATATTCCTCCTGACACATAGTTTGAACCAAGCGGTCTAATATGGTTATCAGACACCACCAAGAAGCCTTCTTCAGTGTTCTCAGCACTTTACAAATTCATACACCACATCAAACCTACATGGTTGAACTTATATCTTGTTAAAAACCAACACACACAAATGGAGGCATATAGAGGCAATCTTGTACACATAGCAGACGTGAGCAAGTCATTGAAAGCTTGAGCCCGGCTTGAGTCAACTGTCTGGGTCTGACTCAGTTCGAGGTCCTCTGGGAATCCCGAGCCCAAAACAAACCAGGCTTTTTGGCCTGGTGGCTACAACTGCGGACCAGGTATGATCGGGAGCTGGCTTCAAATCCTGGTGGTCCACGCACCATTCTCTGCATTTAGCAAATCTCTCTCTTCTGAAAAAATATTACAATTGATGTAGTCTGACTTTGTTGTGAAGCGTCATTATGTTCTTGGGAAAGGCTCACTCTATGTAAAACTGCACACAATAAAATGTGGATTCAGTCTATCACTCTAATTTCTTCTTCCCGAGAATTAGACGAAAAAGGGTTAATTTTTTTCTTTGATAATAGAAGGAAATATCAGTCTAGTGGATGAATTGCGCAATGTGAATCTGACAAGTTTGTGATCAATCCCAGCTTCCCTACTAAACCAAATTGTACGATCCTGTGAAAGTACATTTGTATTTAACTGATCAGCCTGGGGGTCGGAGATGGGGCAATCAATCTCTTTGTGCCCCTCAGGTTCGTTGGACTTTCTTAGTTTCTTCGATCTCTATGTAAAAATCATTGCCAACTTTTACACCGCACCACTTCAAAATGTCACCAGCTGCAGTTGTGTGCCTTTCCTCAACTATTTCCCGTAACGCAATTGTTTGTTAACTGTGCACTTTTTACAGACCTTGGTTCATTTTTAGCGTTTGTGCGTTTGTGCTGGGACTGAAGCTAATTTTGCGATAAGTGCTCTAAAATTAGTTTATAAATTGTTTTAATAAGTAGCTGACATTTTCGAGACATGCACATTTCATTTAAAAAAAGTTTTCATCTTTATATAGAGGCAATTCTATCTGAAGATGTAGGTCTAATATTCAGTTTTATGAGTTGCTCACTTTGTGCATAAAAAACTAAACATACATATGACGCATTCATTTTGGGACCTGCCAATTTAGATTACCGTCATTAATTAGGCCTAAACAAGTTAGTCTCTGTTTGCGCAACACCTTTATTGCATGCACTCCCTTCCCCGCTGATTTACGGTTCACTGAACTCTCCTGCCATTTGGCTAAATTAGCAGTTTTTGGAACCCACGGAGATTGCCTCATAGCATGAGACACAAACATTTTGTTAGAAAAGCTCACTTTAAATACTTTCCCAAAGGAGTGCGAACACGTTATATAAGAATGCACATAGGAGTGACAAAAGTATAAATAGTTGTTTTGTTCTGGTTGATGCTACTTTTAATTTCATTTTATTTTAACAAAAGTTCACATAGCACCTGCTGTGTGGAAACCACGTGCCAGGCCTTTCATACAAAATAAATCATGACATTAAAATGGTCTCATCCTCGCCACTGGTTCTATGGATGTCACACGTATTTTATTTTTGATTTGTTTGCAGATGACTGTGAACATTACTCCTAAACAGCGAGGGATTTGGGGTTCATGTGCACAGTGTAACTTGATAACTGTAAATGTTTACAGCAATCAATTGCAAATTTCAATGCCATCTTTGATTCATTTAAGAAGCTACATGAAACCAGTGGCGTAGCAAAGACCTGTGGCCGCCAGAGGCGGTCCCTGCTTTTGCCTCCCCGTGGGCTGCAGTAAAGAGCATGTGGTGGCGGGGGGCACTGGTGATCCCTGCTATGGTGCCCACGACTCAGTTATCAAAATAACCTTGAAATACAGTTCCTTGAGGTCCGGGGCTATCATGGCGTTGTGACTAAACAAATCCAAACAGTTCTGACTGACCGCAGCATTGTGGGCCAGCTACAGTGTCAGGGAGACTCGCAAAACAGTACCTTTAGAAATGTAGTGCGTCGGCAACCTCTCGTTGAGCTTCCCAAAGTACTGGGTCTGCAGGCGTCGGTTCCGTGGGTCAGTGCAGGAGTCGGCGGGCCCTCGAAGTCACATACATTGCACATCAAACTCCTCACGGTTCAAGTCAGGAGCGCTGGCGTCGGCAGGCATCAGATGCGGCGGTGTGAAGTGCAGTGGTGCCGCATGCGATGCCCTCAAGTTGCGGTGCCAGCAGCGGCTCGGGGTGGCGTCAGATGGAGTCATTAATGAGACCAGGTTCACGGTGCAAAGTTATGCGGTGCTCGTCACTGTGCTGGCAGGTCACGGTGCAGGCAGTAGCGTCGTCATTGCTGAAGCACTGTCGTCGGCTGACGAACTGGAGTCGATGGCACGGACGTCGGTAGGCTAAGGCTGTGGTGCGGGATGAGGATGGTGCGTTGTGTAACTAATGAGCTGTTTACCTTGAACCATGGTGCAAGGAGCAGCATTGATGTCGGCGTGAAGCAACGTCATCAGGGATACCAAGGTGGTGTCATGAAGCGCAGTGGTGTATAGTGCCCACAGGTCACTGTGCAAGCAGCGGCTCGGCGGTGGAGTCAGATGGCATCCTCAGTGAGACCAGGTTCACGTGCAGTGTTCCGGCGGTGTCCTCTGCAGTGCCTTCAGGACACGGAGTCTGCAGCAGCATCGTAGATGGGGCTGGGTTCCTTTTTCTTCTGTTGCAGCACAAAACGCACAGTCCCCAATGCTGATGGCAGAAGATTTTGAAGTCTTTGCTGTTCCTGAAACTTATGAACAGGGGGCAAGCTCTACCTCAAGCCCTTGGAGACAATCAAAGAAAAGAAGTTGCAGAAAGTTCAAGTCCAGTCCTCTCACTGCTCAAGACAGTAGCAGCCACTGCAGGTCAACAGAGCAAAGCACACAGCAAAGTGGTAGTTCCTCTTCACAGCTTCTCCAGCTCATCTTCTTGGCAGTCTTCTTGGTCCAAAAGAGTTCTGAAGTTCAGGGGTTTGGGCCTTACTTTTTATAGCCTAAATTCCTATGTCCTCTCAGGCAGAGAGTATCTGTGCCCAGCCAGAACTAATTCTGTCCTCTCTGGTGTAGCTTCCCGCCGGGGGTGAAGACAGCATTGTCAGAGGTTAGACCAGGCCCATTCAAGTGAATGGAAATCTCCTCCCCTTACTCTAAATGCAGCTCAGGTCTATTTAGCCCTGCTCTGACTCGTCAGACCTCTGGAGTGACTGCTCCTCTCCGGGCCTTGTCATCCAAAACCCAGACAGTCAATCCACAAACCCAGCAGAGGTCTACTGGATGCCTGAGCAAGAAAATACCTACTTTCGAATAGTGGTATTTTTACACACAAAATGTAAAAATCACCTTCAATAAAAGATGCATCTTTAGATTCTGAGTTCAGGCATTCTAAACGTTATTTCTCAATCTAGGTTCCCAGGGCCAGTTATGTGTATAAGATGTTACACACAAACTCCCCACTCTGTCCTATGGGAACAGGTAGCCTTGCAATAGTGAAAAACGAAATTGGCAGTAATTCACTATCAGGACATGCCACACACATCAGGGCATGTCCTACCTTTCAAATACACTGCACCCTGCCAACAGGGGTACCTTGGGCCTACCTTAGGGGTGACTAACATGTAGAAAAGTGAAGGTTTAGGGCATGGCACTTACAAACTTTGCGCAGACTATGCGGTGGCAAGTCTGAGTTACCTTTTTACTTGCTTCTTCTGTGGGGGGTACAACCCCTGCTGCGAGCCCACTAGTAGCATTGGATTTACAGGCCCTGGCACCCTCCTTGTGCACTTTACTAGGGACTTACCAGTACATCCAATATGTCAATCATGGAAACACCAATCCATAACACAATTTACAATGGGAGCACTTGCACGTTAACACAGAACAGCGGTGAGAAAGTGTGCAGAGACACTAAACCAGCAAAAACAGAGTCAAAACCAGGAGGTCAGAAAGCAAAAAGGCAGGGGAAACATGACAAAAGATGTCAAGTCTAACAGTTACCAACAACTCGAAGTAAACTCAGTACATTTTTTGCAACAGCATATCATCACAAAACATTCACACATACTATTGCAAGTCTCTATTAGGAAGAGACTCTTTCAACACACCCCTTCCTAGTACTGAATCACAAACACATTTTGCAAAATAAGGTTTCGTACATATAAAAATGCTTTTTTGCAGTCGCAAATGGGCCAATTCTTTGAATCAGGCCATATACGCACTCAAAAAGATAGCTACTTTTGGCCCAAAAACACAGTATGCCTCACAGCATTGTATTTGCTATACGTTGAAGCAAGAGATGAGACGTTTCTCATACTTGATAAGCAGCTCATGTTGTAATAATGTTATACTTTTAGCAAGATTTTTGGATAGTTCTAAAAAAAGTCTTTGATAGGATTTCCAGAAGCAAATACAAAGCCATGACACTCTGTGCAAAACTGCTTTTGAAAGATTCTTTTCTGACAACCACTAGTTGAAGCCTTCCTATAAATAGTGGTTCGATTCCATTAGCTAGTCCTCATTCATATAATTATGAAATACCTGTAGACTGTTTATATTATGTTTTTAAATCAAATTGATCCAGGAGAAATAATAAGGATTGTGTGTGGAAGTTTCTTGTTTAAAACGTGGCAAGTGAAGTATGTTTCTGTGCTACTGTTGTTATATCTGACTTTGAAATCAATTTGCAAATGGCAATGCTTATTTGTTGCATGATGTAGTTTATCTACATTGCAGTTCGGGAAAGAGCAATGGAGAATGAGGAGATGATTTTTACCACATTTAAGCATTCTTAAAATTCTGAAATGCCCTTCTGCGCCACTCATTTCTTCATTGTTTTTTGTGCCTTTCTGCCCTCTGTTCCACTCGTTTGCCCTTGTTTTTTTGTGCCTTTCTGCCCTCGGTTCCACTCAATTTTCCCTTGTTTTTCGTGCCTTTCTGCCCTCTGTTCCACTCGTTTTTCCCTCATTTTTTGTGCCTTTCTCCCCTCTGTTACACTCGTTTTTCCCTAGTTTTTTGTGCCTTTCTGCCCACTGTTCCACTTGTTTCCCTCGCCGCTGTGCCCCCTGCAGCCCCGTACCCCTGACTGCTCACTGCCCATTCACTGCTCCCGCCTCCCAGCTGCTCCTCCCCCCCATCTCCACATATAGGCCGGCCACTGCGCGGGTTGGAGAACGAACCATTGACCCCACACGGTAGGTCACTTCCCCTTCGCACAGCACCACCTGTGCCTCCCTGCCCCAGCTGCCACTGCTGAGGACGTTAGAGATCCTCCACCACCCGCAAGCTGCCACCTGCGCCTCATCCTTTGGTTGCCAGTGGTAGGCCGTAGGTAGGTTTGTTCATCCTCCGCTTTGTTCCTTTTATTGTATTGCCTGTATTTTCATTGTTGTGTCTGCGACTGCTGTTGTCTGTCTTCCCCCGCTGCCTGTACGTGGTCCATGCCCCTTTGTCTTCCCTTTGTTCCCCTGGCTGTCCCCGTGCTCTCTCTGCCTGGTTTTCCCTTCTGTTCCCCTCGCTGCCCCCGTGCCTCTCTGCCCGTTCTGCCCTCTGTGCAACTAATTTTTTTCCTAGTTTTTTGTGTCTCTCTGCCCTCTGTTCCACTCGTTTTTCCCTCATTTTTTGTGCCTTTTTGCCCTCAGTGCCACTCGTTTTTACCTCATTTTTCCCTCGTTTTTTGTGCCTTTCTGCCTTCTGTTCCACTCGTTTTTCCCTCATTTTTTTGCCCTTCTGCCCTCTGTTCCACTTGTTTTTTGTGCCCTTCTGCCCTCTGTGCCACTCATTTTTCCCTCATTTTTTGTGCCTTTCTGCCCTCTGTTCCACTTGTTTTTCCCTTGTTTTCATGCCTTTCTGCCCTCTGTTCCACTTGTTTTTCTATCGTTTTTTTGTGCCCTTGTGCCCTCTCTTCCACTCATTTTTTTGGGCCCTTCTGCCCTCTGTGCCACTCATTTTTCACTCATTTTTTGTGCCTTTCTGCCCTCTGTACCACTATTTTTTCCCTCATTTTGTGTGCCTTTCTGCCCTCTGTTCCACTTGTTTTTCCCTCATTTTTTGTGCCTTTCTGCCCTCTGTTCCACTCGTTTTTCCCTCTTTTTTGTGCCTTTCTGCCCTCTGTTCCACTCATTTTTCCCTCGTTTTTTGTGCCTTTCTGCCCTCTGTTCCACTCGTTTGCCCCTCGTTTTTTGTGCCCTTCTGCACTCCGTTTCACTCATTTTTTGTGCCCTTCTGCAATCTGTGCCACTCATTTTTCCCTCGTTTCTAAGCCCCTTTTGCCTTCTGTTCCACTCATTTTTTTGTGCCCTTTTGCCTTCTGTGCCACTCGTTTTACTCTCGCTTTTTGTGCCCCTTTTCCTCCTGTTACCTTCGTTGTCCCTCACCACCCTCGCCGCTGTGTCCCCTGCGGCCCTGCCCCCCTGACTGCCCACTTCCCAGTCGCTGCACCCGCCTCCCGCCTCCAAGCTGCTCCTCCCTCCCACCTCCCCATATATGCCAGCCGCTAAGCAGCCACACGGCTGGCTCGCAGAAGGTGTGCCTAAGGCGAGCCCGTCTGTGCCCGCCCATGCCTGGACGGCACCCAGCGGCAGAACCCCTGACCCCCACACCCGCCACGAAGACCGCCGTCACTACAACGCCTTAACAGATATGCCAGTACTGATATGAATAGTTCAAAAAAACAATACCCACCCAAAACCAGAACAACAAATCAAGAATGGGGATTACTACTTAATAGCATTTTATTCAAAATATTTGCAAAATGTATTTCAACATTTGGTTCATAGTACAAAAAAGATATTTACAATAAACACATGGGACATTGGAGCATTAGCCAAACATTCAGCCATTCATTCAAGATTCAGGCATATCACAGACAACCCTATCATGTATACATACTTGGGGGAGAAAAAAAAGATTATTTAGAAATAAAAGGGACAGTGAAACAAATACCAAGGTCTACAAATATTTTCAAAAACATTTAAGCCGGCTGTTTTATGAGTACATTCCTATATTTCTAAAGGGTCAATTAGAACTCATTATGATTAATATTGCACGGTAATGTATGACATTAAGCTCTGGGTTCAGCTAATTCGATGCCCAGAAGCTTCAGTAGACTGGTTGGGGTGGGGCCTGCGCGTTTCGAATCCCACTGGAGTCGTAGGGGATTCTCTTCAGGGCCTTAAGAATTCCTTTACTCAAAAAGGACCAATGTCCTTATAATGATTGTCCCCGTGTAGTGCCTATACGCTGTAGAGTGGGGGACTGCCCCTATCGTTACTTTACTGTATTTGGAGGCTTCTGTGTGAACTGACTGCAGATTGAAAAATTGAAACAACGGAGAAGACGGTCTCGAAGATTTTAGAGGGCCGTAACTGGTTTGATGAAGTGAGCCGCTCAGTTCAAAACTGGAGATTTCGGTCCCGCGCTGAACGTTGTTCTTTCCGATGTGTGGAGCCGAACAGTAACCTAAAGTGCAGAAATAATCTGGCCAAAATCACGGGTGTGTGCAACAAGTTATAGGAAGCCCGTATTTTGTGATTTCGAGGGAGGCGTCAGGAAGAATCCCATCGAGTTGGTAGACGTAATTATGCGTCCGTTGCTCCGTGCTGGGTGAAAGCCAGTGTCAGTGGCCTCTAAAAGGGGATCATGGGCGACTTATTGAGCCCGAGTCACCGCACATTTGGATGGCGTCTCAGTCCGCACTGCTCACTCGTGCAACTCAATGGGATTCTTCCTGATGCCTCCCTCGAAATCACAAAATATGGGCTTCTTATAACTTGTTGCACACACCTGTGATTTTGGCCAGATTATTTTGGCACTTTAGGTTACCGTTCGGCTCCACACATCGGAAAGAACAACGTTCAGCGCTGGACCGAAATCTCCAGTTTTGAACTGAGCGGCTCACTTCATCAAACCAGTTACGGCCCTCTAAAATCTTCGAGACCGTCTTCTCTGTTGTTTAAATTTTTCAATCTGCAGTCAGTTCACACAGAAGCCTCCAAATACAGTAAAGTAACAATAGGGGCAGTCGCCCACTCTACATCATGTAGGCACTACATGGGGACAATCATTATAAGGACATTGGTCCTTTTTGAGTAAAGGAATTCTTAAGGCCCTGAAGAGAATCCCCTATGACTCCAGTGGGATTCGAAACGCGTAGGCCCCACCCCAACCAGTCTACTGAAGCTTCTGGGCATCGAATTAGCTGAACCCAGAGCTTAATGTCGTACATTACCGTGCAATATTAATCATAATGAGTTCTAATTGACCCTTTAGAAATATAGGAATGAACTCATAAAACAGCCGGTTTAAATGTTTTTGAAAATATTTGTAGACCTTGGTATTTGTTTCATTGTCCCTTTTATTTCTAAATATTCTTTTTTTTTCTCCCCCAAGTATGTATACATGATAGGGTTGTCTGTGATATGCCTGAATCTTGAATGAATGGTTGAATGTTTGGCTAATGCTCCAATGTCCCACGTGTTTATTGTAAATATCTTTTTTGTACTATGAACCAAATGTTGAAATACATTTTGCAAATATTTTGAATAAAATGCTATTAAGTAGTAATCCCCATTCTTGATTTGTTGTTCTGGTTTTGGGTGGGTATTGGTTTTTTTGAACTATTCATATCAGTACTGGCATCTCTGTTTTGTTGGTTAACTATTCGGCTTAGCCTTACTGATTAGAGCCAGCCCTCTGTTGTTTTCCGTCACTACAACGCCAGCACTCTGCACGCTCTCAACTCCAGACGGAGCCACACCTGCTTCAATGCCGCCCCGAAACGCACACACGGCCCCTTCACCTGCTGGAACTGCAGCTACACCAGTCTCAGAGCCAACGAACCAACCGCCAAGAAAGACCCCAACCACCTCCGATGCATACTACTGAATACCCACTCCGCACGCAAGAATGCCGTCGAGCTCTGGGACTTGCTAGACACAACATCCCCAGACCTCGCCTTCCTGACAGAGACCTGGTTTAACGACCCCTCCACATCCGACATCTCCATATCCATCCCAGACGGCTACAAGATCACCCCCAAACACCGCAGTAACAGAGTCGGAGGAGGAATCGCCATTGTCCACAAGAACAGCATCAGGGTCTTGACTAGCACCGACGACGCGCTCAGCACCGCCGAACACATGCATTTCCAGATCCACACAGACCCTTATTTTACCCTCAGAGGCACCCTCGTCTACCGACCCCCCAGACCCCACCCCCAGTTCAGCGACTCCATTGCCGACTTGATCAGCACGCACGCCCTGACCTCCACCGACTACATCCTCCTTCGAGACCTGAACTTTCACCTTGAGAACAACAACAACAACAACTCGACAACCCTGATCTATAACCTCGCCAACCTCGGACTGAAGCAATTTGTCACAACACCCACCCACTCCGCCGGCCACACACTTGACCCAGTCTTCTCCTCAAGCCCGTATGTCTCCATCAGCCACACCACCGAACTCCTCTGGACCGACCACCGCTGCATCCACTTCGCCTTCCAGAAACCCACCACACAACACCGCACCCAACAGTTCCCTCAACGCTGCTGGAGCGAAATCACCGAAGACCAAATATACGCAAACCTCACTCTCAGCCCACCCACCAAACCCTCCAACACTGCCGACACTGCCCAAATCCTCCGACGCTGGATCGAGGACTGCTCCAACACCCTTGCCCCACTGAAGAAAGCCCCAAACAGAGACACCAGCAAGAGGGCCAGCTGGTTCACCCCACAACTCCTAGCCTCCAAGCAAGCCTGAGAAGAAATGGAACAGTGAACAAACTCCAGACAGCCACGCAGCACACAAGGACACAATCCGCAACCACCACCTCATCAGGACGGCCAAGAGGACCTCCTTTAAAGACCACCTCAACAACAATGCACACAATAGCAAGGAGCTCTTCAACATCGTGAAGGAACTCCCCAACCCCAGCTCCAACACCAACGACATCCCACTGTTCCAAGCCCTGTGCGACTCCCTCACCACCTTCTTCCACTGCAAGATAGCAGACATCCACGACAGCGTCAACACCCAGACAGCCCCAACAGACAGCAACACAACAGACCCTCCGTACCCTATCGACCAGGACCCCTTGCTAGCCTGGGCCAGCGTGAGCATCGATGACACCATCAAGACCATGCGCTCAATCCACTCCGGCTCTCCGTCGGAACCATTCCTGCACCACGTCTTCAACAGAGCAAGCAGCACCATCGCACCTCACCTGCGCAATGTCATCAATCTCTCCCTCGAGACTGCGGCCTTCCCAGAGATCTGGAAACACTCTGAGATCAACGCCCTACTCAAAAAACCTAAGGCAGACCCAAGAGACCGCTAGAACTTCGGGTCCATCTCTCTGCTCCCCTTCCAGGCCAAGGTCATCGAGAATACCATCAACAGACAGCTAACCCGACACCTAGAAGAAAACAGAATCCTGGACCCTTCCCAGTCAGGGTTCCGCAGCAACCACAGCACCGAGACTGCCCTCATCGCCGCCACTGACGATATCAGGACGCTGCTGGACAACGGCGAGACCGCAGCACTCATCCTCCTAGACCTCTCTAGCACCTTCGACACCGTCTGCTACAGCACACTACGCGCACACCTCCACGCCACAGGATTCCAAGACAAGGCTCTGGATTGGACCACCTCCTTCCTCTCCGGCAGAACCCAGAGCGTCCGCCTCCCCCTATTCCATTCCAAAGCCTCTGAGATCATCTGCTGCATACCCCAGGGATCCTCCCTCAGCCCGACGCTGTTCAACATGTACATGGCCCCGCTGGCACACGTAGCCCTACAGCACGTCTGCAACATAATCTCCTATGCCGACGACACTCAGCTGATCCTCTCCCTCACCAAGGACCCCCATCACAGCCAAAGCCAACCTTCACGAAGGAATGAAGGTCATCGCTGACTGGATGAAGACCAGCCGCCTGAAGCTGAACTCGGACAAGACGGAGGTCCTCATCCTCGGCTCCAACCCTTCAGTGTGGGATGACTCCTGGTGGCCGACGGCACTGGGGGCAACCCCGACACCCACCGACCACGCACGCAACCTGGGAACCATCCTCGACTCAACGCTCTCAATGACCAAGCAAGTCAATGCCGTCTCTTCCTCCTGCTTCAACACCCTCCACACGCAAGATCTACAGATGGATCCTGACAGATACAAGAAAAACGGTCACCCAGGCCCTCGTCAGCAGCAGACTCGACTACGGAAATGCCCTCTACGTGGGAGCACCAACCAAGCTCATCAAACAACTACAACGTATCCAAAACGCCTCAGCACCACTGATCCTTAATGTACCACGCCACGGCCACATCACCCCTCACCTGAGAAATCTGCACTGGCTCCCCGTCAACAAGAGGATATCCTTCAAGCTCCTCACCCACGCACACAAGGCACTCCACAAGACTGGCCCAGCCTACCTCAACAGACAGCTCTCCTTCTACATCCCCAACCGCCAGCTACGCTCCGCCGACCTCTAACTTGTCACCGTCCCATGCATCCAAAGAATAACCACCGGTGGGAGATCCTTCTCCCACCTCACCGCCAAGATATGGAACACCCTCCCACTGAGCCAACAACAGACCCAAGACCTGCTGACCTTCAGGAGGATACTCAAGTCCTGGCTGTGCTATCAGTAGCACCCCCTCCCCGCCAGCGCCTTTAGACCCTCGCGGGTATGTAGTGCACTTTACAAATGATTGATTGATTGATTTATTGATTGAATGAATTAGCACTTTAACTCAAGACCTTTTGGATATGATGAGGATATGTCAACTGTTTAAATGATCCTTATCCAAGTCTCTGCTAATTATTTATGAATAGTAATTCATATAGTCATGGGAAAGTTGCATGTTTCTGTGGTTTTTCTCCCCACTTTTTCTCAAAACATCCTCTTCAGAAATTATGTCTGTACTCAGTATTTTCTGTATCCTAGTAAAATGGAGACGCAGAATATAGAGAGGGTTCCCAGCCTGATGTACTATGCCTGTTGAGGCACAGGGTCAGACTGAAATTTGCATATAGCCATAACTGAACAGGGGTGGCAGAGTGGGCTAAAGAACGGTGATGGATTAAACCCAGATCTTTTGACTGGGTGTGAGTTTTTTGTATGTATGTAGGCTTTATTTCGATATAAAAACATATCATAAAAGCTGCATTTCACAACAATAAAAAACATAATTGGCACATGCAGTACGATGAGCAACATATTTAACAATATACAGTATAAAAACAGTCAAAAATAGTTTTTTAAGAAAAAAGAAGGAGGGAGAAGAAAGCATACTACTGTATCAACAGTTTTTTTGCAGTTCTTAAGCGCCAGGCCCAGCCCAAGAATTTTGCCATACAGCAGGCAAAAAAGGGTCTCGCGTCAGTGCACAATATACGCAGGGCTTCTAGATGAGATCTTGTTCCCAGACTCCTGCATAAGGGTCTCAGCCACAACTTTCTAGGTGCTACATAGGTGTTGCATTCGAACAACAGGTGTGCAACGGATTCAACCCTCATTTCGCAAAAGGGACAAAATGGCACAGTTTGTAAGGGCGGTTTCCAGGTTGAGGTAAATTGACCAAGAGGGAGTACACCTAACCTGAATTTAATGTAAAGTGCTCTGTCACCTGAGTTGTGGATAGAATCCAAATAGGGTTCCCTAAAAGGGAGTTCTTTAATTAACAAAAACTGGGTGACAGATTTACAGTGATTAGTATTGCACGTTCTTTCGTTGTCCACCCACGACCAGTATGCCTTTTTTAGTACTTGTTTTGAGGGAGCTGATTTATTATCCCAAGCATCTCCTAGCCCCAGTTTGTAGAGAAGGCACTTAACATCCCTAAGCCAGGTAATTTTGTAGCATCCTGGAAGGGACAGAAGGTCTTCCAGAGCATCTGCGTAGCTGTAGAGTTCAGGGACATTCCAGATTCTAGACCATAATAAAAGAGGGCGTAATTTTGCTTGGTCACATATTGAGCGGGAGCCCGCATCTAGCAAAATGGGGATTGTAGGAGTGCTGTGGGGCAGTCTCATGAGATCTTTATGAAAATTATTATCAAGGGAGACCAAGGTATCAATTTTCTGTGAGCCCCACAGTTCTGCGCCGTATAGTGCTGCGCTTACAACCCTTGCCCTATAAATATCTAGGACTGCCCCGATGGGTTTCAATGGCGAGGCTCGCTGCTGTTTGAGCAGGGCTCCAGCTACCCTCTTGTGAGCAAGAAACACCTTCTGATGGTGTGCCCTCCAGCTCATAGAGTCGGATAATCGTATGCCCAGATAGTCAAATTCCTTGACTCTCTCTAGATGGACAGAGTCTAGAACAGGGGGAACAACTGTTTTTTTGGGGGGGTTGAGGACAAGGAACTTGGTCTTTCCTATATTTATGGCCAGGCCTTTATCATCGCAGAAGGACTTAAAGCTAGATAGCAATTTTTGGATGCCCACTGGAGACTTAGAAATTAGAAGGGTGTCATCCGCGAACAGGAGCGTCGGAATTTTCTTCCCCGCCAGGGTCGGTGCATCAGATGGATCTTGTAAGAGATGCTCCACCACTCCGTTAACATAGAGAGAAAACAGAGTGGGGGCAAGCACACAACCCTGGCGGACGCCCCTGTTCACCGGAATGCGAGGTGTTTTTTCGCCCTGTGAACCCCATCTAATTTGGGCAAAAATGCTATCGTGGAATTTTATCAGTAAGGCTAACAGGTAGGGTGGTAAGCCTAACTCATTAAGAACATTCCACAATAAAGCTCGTGGGACCAAATCGAACGCTGTGCGTAGGTCTATAAAGACCAAGTACAAGCTGCCCCCCCCAACACCACAACTTTCCAATAGAGCATAAGGAGGCGAAATGTCTGCTCAATGGTGCCAGTCCCCGTTCTAAAGCCTGCTTGAAGATTGGACACTATCTGATTTTCCTCTGCCCACTGCAATATCCTGGTCAGAACAACTTTGCCCGCCACCTTTTGAGTTGAGTCCAGCAAGCTGATGGGGCGATAGTTTGCCGGATCGTCTCTGGAGCCTTTCTTGAAAATAGGGACCACTTCCGCTCCCCTCCAAGAATCAGGAAAAGAGCCTCCCAGCAGGGCCTCATTTAGGAGGGAAGTGATCAATCTGCTCCACCACGCCGGATAGGTTTTTAGCAAATCGCCCGGAATCCCGTCAGGGCCAGCAGCTTTGTTGGAAACAATTCCCTTAATTGCATTTTCTACCTCCTGCCTAGAAAATGGACCATCACTACTTGTGAGGACAGTTGTAGGGCAAGGTAAAGGAGCCAAGATATGGTGGCAAGCCCCCAGTGGGATGGAATACAACTTGGCGAAATGTTCCAACCATACAGCACCAGGGATGTTGCAGGTTATTTGCCGATCAATGGGCTTTTCCCTGGCTCTTAACAGATCCCAAAACTCCTTGGCGTTTTTCCTTTTGCTTGCTTCGGCCAAGTCCCGCCAGAAATTTAGATCGTATGCCTCTTTTGCTTCGGTCACAGCTCTTTTATAAGTCTTCCTTGCAGCTCTTACATTATCTGGCTCATTATTTTTTACTGCAGAGATAAGAGCCCCCTTCGCTGCCCGGCATTTCGAGGAGTACCACTTGGTTCTAGACGTGGAAGCACCTTTTGGACCCACCTTGGTGCTCGATTGGGAGATAATAAACAAATCACTCAAAGCCTCTATGGTCTCTGTAAACAATGGTAAGGTCTTTTTACCAGTAGGGCTTAGTGTGTCGAGCTTGGAATCAGCCTCTAGCAGAATAGACCCAGCTTGTGATAGCCTCTCTTCGTCCGCCGAGACTCTTGCCCACTTCAAGCGCCTACTACAGTTAGAGGGAGCGATTTCACGTGAGGTTTTCCACTTATGGTCGGAGCTAGCATGGGTCCCATCTTGCCATGGAAAGGTGATCGAAAGAGAAAGTGGGTTATGATTAAGCATGGGCGAATTTTGCGGATCTCGCGTTCGCGAATTTTGCGGATTTGTGGATTCGCAATCCGCAAAATCCGCGAATTCCCGCGAATTTGCGGATTTTTTTTTTTTGTGTTTGCCCGTGTTTCTGCCAGTTCGCGAGGGTTTTTACAATTTCGCAATTTGCGAACTTACCTGTCGGGTCGCAAGTTTTGCGAACTTGTTGTTTCTACATGTCCAGCCTGTTTGGGACACTCTTCTTCATCACTGCCACTCTCTGTCACCACTGCCACTCTCTGACTACTCATGCCACCCTCTGGCCCACCCATGCCACCCTCTGTTTCATCACCACACCCTCTGGTTGTCCAGTGTACATTATTTTCGGCAAAGCAAAGCACACCTTCCCTGCCTCAAGTGACCTGAATTAATTTGGGGCTGATTAATGTGTCACAGAATATTTTTTTAGCTGGCACCTGCTTCCTTAGTGCGCCCTGATTAGTGATCTTTTGCACTTGCTAAGTGCTTTCATTGTTGCAAAATTAGTTACAACACCTGCCCTGCCCCAACTGACAATAATGAATTAGGGGCTAATTAATGTGTCACTGAAAGAATTTAAAGTTCCAGCCTGGCACCTGCTTGTCTGCTCCTTTAGCTGTAAATCAGGACCTTTGTGGCATACAGTTAAGGTCAGAGCAGGGTCACACAATAGTTGCAAGCAGGCAACCGAATTCTGGAGGGCCCCCTCAGGAAGCACTACAAAGAATCGTTACAAATCATGAGGTTGACCTTTTGCACCTGCTCATTGCTTTTGCTTTTGCTGAAATCGTTTTTCGGTTTTTTTCGCGCTATTCGCGGGGCGCGGCGTCGTGCGAAACCGACCGCGGAAGCCGCCAATTCGTGCGAATGAGCATTTTATTTTTTTGCGGCTTGTTGTTTCGCGAGTTTTTTTGCAGTATTCGCGAGCCGCTTGCAGCGCAACACGCGAATTTACCCCAAGGTCGAGTACGGGCGCGGCCATTTTGTTTGCGTGACGTATTTCCGTTTCCGCCCGCTATGTATAATCTTGCGCAGTAAGCGCATTGCGAGTAGAGGTTCGCACGAGATCGCGCGGGAAATCTAGAGGTTCGCACGAGATCGCGAGGAAAATCTCGCGCGAACTTACTTTCGCGCTCGTGAACGGGCGCCGGCCATCTTGTTTTTCATTCATTTCCTGTGTCTGGGCATGGTGTTTAATCCTCTTGGTATCTTTGCCATCCTTTGCTTGTTTTCAGTTTTTTTTTTACGATTTTGCTTCTTATCTATCCCTCTCTTTTCCTAGCTGTATATTTTTGTCTTTTCTGCTATTTTTCTTTACTTTTAAACTACTTTTTTAAACTCTTTTCTTTTCTTCTTCCCTATCCTATTCTTTCTCAATTTTCTACTTCTTCCTACCTTACCTGCCCAGACCATGGTCAAGCCAGGCGCCGTGAAGCTGCCCAGGCACTTGAGGGCCGCAGCGGCGGCGGGGAGTAGTGCTGGACCCAGTGGCAGGACAGCATGCGGGAGATTGAGGGGGGAGCAGGTGACGCGACGGGAGATATTCAGCCCGGAGGAAGTGGGCGCGCTGGTCTACTTCGTCCAGCGCCGCCTGCCCAGGACCATCGCGGGAGGCGGCAGGATCGCGGCCGGCGGCTACAACATGCGGGAGCGCCGGAAGCGGTGGGAGAAGGTGTGCTGGGCCATATCCCACCTCTACGGGGTCCAGCGCACCTACAGCCAGGTCACCCATCGCTGGACGGACCTCCTGGACCGCGAGCGCGACCTGCTGGACCAGCTCGGCTTGGAGATCCCCGGGCTTGGTGAGTAGTAGTAGCCATTTAATCACTCACTACTATGATGTTTTCTCCTGCTCTGTGTTGTTGTATTGCAAATATTTGTTTTTTACATGGAGCAAGCCAATAATGCCGCTGATGACGATTACATTGTAGTTAAATTATATTTCAATATCTTCTGTGCATTTCAGGTGCACTGCTCTCCTTCTCAGTGGCGTTGCTACTATGCTTATTTGTTTTCTATTTCGTGGTCTCATTGGCCTGAGTAACTATTATGTATGAGTGTACTTTACAGAACTGCGTAATGCTAGACACTAGGGGGCAGATTACATTTACAAGCCCCTTGCGCCACGTTTACGTTGCCTTGCGTGACGCAACAGCGGCGTAAACGTGCCGCATCCCTGCGAGTCATTTACAGCATGACGCATCTAGGGAGATGCGTCACGTTATAAAGCCATGGGCCTGCACCACAATGGGTGCGTTCCTAGTACGCAGGGTGGGCGGTCCAGCGGCTGTGCGCCTCGCAAAATTGCCTGCGTGAAATGTACAAGATTTAACGCAGGCACTTCTGCGACGCTGCTACGTCAATTCAATTCCTTATGTCTGCTCGAAGCAGGCGAAAGGACTGACACAGCATGTTAAGTATTGGGTGGCCCTGAGCATTACTGGAGTTGCATTGCGTTGGCGACGTGACTCCAGCGATGCGCCGCTCTTACGTGACGAGATGCGTCACGCAAGTGCCTACCCTTGCGCCAGGGCGCGCCGCATTGTAAATGAGGCACATCTGCCGTGTCGCAAGGGTAGTTTTGCGTGACGCATTTGATGATGATCTGGCGCATCTCTGGAGATGCGCCAGAACGCGTAAGTAAGTATGCCCCTAAGGGGCAGAATTGCAATTACCGTCGCATCCCTGCAAAGTAGCAGGGATGCGCCATTAATTGTGCGGCCCGCTACCACCACCAAACATGGTGCGCCGTATTTGCAATGCGGCGCACCATGGGCCCAAAACGTCACCGAAGCTTTACTGCTGGAGTTGCGTCGCAACGATGGCGCAGCTCCATCAATGCTCTGGGGTACCCTATCTCCCCAATGCTGGGTCAAGCCGTACGTCTGCTTCAAGCAGGTGCAGGGTTTGTGTGACGCATCATTGTCCTAAAGGTGACTGATTGATATTTTGTAGATTTCCCTCAGCCACTATTAGGATGTGTTCCAGCGCAGGAATGCCCTCCCTTGCGCCGGAACGCCCCCTGATGGCGCAGGGCTTTATAACGGGATGCATCTCCCAAATGCGTCACGTTGTTATAATATTATACGCCGCACCATGGCGACCTTTTTTGTTTAGCTGCTGCGTCACAAAAGTCACGCAAGAACGGCGCAAAAGAGCCGCAAGGGCTTAAATCTGCCCCTTCCTTTGTAACCCTGACAATAAGAAAAATAGTGGCGGTGGATTGATAGTTTGACTATTTAAATGACTGGTAATGTAGCAGGCAACTGTTAGTGTTGTCACTGATCTGACTGAAATCACAATGGAGTTTGTCTGTCACTTTGCGTCTTGCCTGCGGACTGCGGACTGCCAGTCCTAGGTGAACGTTTCAGTACTTTGTTTAGTGAGTTACGTGACTTTCGAAGTCACAGGTCCGCAAATAAATGAAAAGTAACCATAATCAATATAATTTCGCGGAAATATTTTGTTATTGTTCTTTTGAAATGTTTGATTTGGTTGACATTGACAAGCAACAATCATCCATGTTTTCTGTTCTTTCTTTCATGTTGTACGTCAGCTCCCCCCAGGGGCGAGAGGAGGACACAGGAGCAGCAGGCGGCGGATGCTGTTCAACAGGGCCAGGATCGGGCAGGCGAGGGCTCCTCTGCTGGCCCCAGTAAGTTTTCATTTTAGACTAGTACCTATTTTTCCTAGCGTTCCTCATTTGACTTTTTTCAAAATTGTCTTTGCTCTTCTTGTAGACTGTATCTAAATTCTTATCCTGCCTCTACTATGACTCCCTGTGGTATTACTAGATTATTCTTATTAGTCTGTCTGTGTAGCTAACTAAGATTGCACGGTTGGCGAAACTCCCATGATTCTAGTCAGCAATAGCTCTATCAATTTAGTGCAGTCCTCTGGGATTGTCCATAATGTCTTTTGAAGTGTTCTATCTGGACTCATGCTTGCAAAAATTGCAAAACCTTTCGCTCAGTCACTCTAGTCTGGACCAAAAAACACAGATTGTATTTAAGTTTAAAAGCTTTATTAAAAGTAAACACATTTATTAAAATGAAGTCATAATAAAACTAAACGTTTAACTGATAATGGAAAAGTGGTTAGTGCTGACGATTAATTGAAGACATTTCTTGTGGTCGAGCCGAGCTCTCACCTGGTTTCAACTTGATCTTGTAGTTAGAAGTCCATCTTCTGTCTATGTGGAGAAAAATGGTGCGTGTTAAAAAAACAGCCTTCATCAGTTGTGCCAAAAAGTGCAGCAAGACAACCTTCCCTGGAAAAAGGGACATTTTTTTTAACTTTAACGTAGACAGTCACAAATTACATTGTTTTCACATGTCTTCATTCCTAGACCAAATACTAGTGACTAGTGAGTGCTTTATTCTAACATTGTTACATGTACTTTGTAGGTGGAACATCTGGTGGCGGGGCCAGTGTGGAGGTGGTGGTGCTGGACACGGAGGCGGAGGCCGATTGTTCAGGGGAGGAGGCGGCGGCGGCGGCTGTGAGAGTTGAGACGGTGGTGGTGGCGGCCAGAGGTAAGCTCTTATATATTCCTTACTTATTGAGATTGAAGACTAGCTGGGAAGGCAAGAATATGAGATGCATGGCTGGGTGAATGATGAAGCAATGATGGGTGGAAGGACAACAGCCTGGGTGGGTGACACAGAAACTGTATGTGTCCATATACCTGGATCATGCTACTATCTGACTCTTAGATAGCATATGTGTATCTAGAGCAGGGGTACTCCTAGTACGGCCCGCGGGCCGGTGGTGGCCCGGCAAGCCTTCCTTGGCGGTGCGCAGACCTTGCAGACAATCACTGCTCCCCCGGCCCCCACAGAGCAGAGGCTTTTTTGTATTTCACCTGTTAGCGCCCCTGCATCTCCACTCTGACAATCACTGCTCCCCCGGCCCCCACAGAGCAGAGTGGAGATGCAAGGCCACAAAGAGGTGAAATAGAACAAAGCCTCTGCTCTGTGGGGCCGGGCAAGCAGTGATTGTCAGGGTGGAGAAGCAGGGGTGCTACAACAAACAAAGCCTCAATAATATGTTAATGGTCTTTTAAAGACCTGTTAAGTACTTTGGTGTTGTTGTCTGTGTGTGCGCGTTGAGGAAGCGGTCTCAACCCGGGCTGAAGGCTGACACAGATAGACACACACACAGTGAGATGACAGAGGGGGAGGGAGAGGGAGGGCAGGAGGGAGAGAGAGATGGAGGGAGGGCAGGAGGGAGAGCAGGAGGGAGAGAGATGTATGTAAATGCTGGGTCTGGTGGCTCAGTGGATGAGGGCATCTGCTGCAGGGACCTGTGTGCAACCTCATGGTCACAAGTTATCGTTTTGCTTTAGCCCCGCCCCCTCTGACTCCGCCCCCACCAGTGCGGCCCTCGGCCCCAAACTACACTGTAAATGTAGCCCCTGAGAGAAAGTTTGTGAGTACCCATGATCTAGAGAGAGTAGACGGTCAGTGGATGAACTAAGTGTAACTTTGAAGAGCATGTAACACTGCACCCGCACGTCCGTTCCAGTGTAGGAAAGGCAAGGAAAAGAACTTTTAATTTTGTCCAAATACTACCATAAATAGTAGCAGTAGTTTGTATTGCAAGCACTGCATAGATCCGGTTATTATGGTGGCCACTCCCTACCTCTCTTAATAAGTTTAGTAGTACTCAGTCATTCATGTGTGGATGTATCACTGGTCACTCAATAAAAAGCAAAGCACCTAAAGTCATCCCATATATAAGCAAAAACATCCCATGTGAAGTGATAGATAATCAGATTATTTATCTTCTTCAATTTTCCATTTCTAGTACTCATTTCCACTGTAGGGTGAAAGTTAAATTAATTAAGCAGTAGCCCTTGAGTAGTAACAGAGTATTCTCAGTGCCACCCGTAATAGAAAAGTAAGAGCTTCACCACCTGCATGTACTGGACGAGTACAGTAACGCAACGGCAACGCAAGTCTAGGTCACTCCTCATGGCGTGCGTCTCTTTTTCTCGGGTGCAAGTTTACTGCGCTGGCATTATGCCGGCTTGCAGAAAATAACGTACCAATTTTCCAAAACAAGAGATAAGAAGAAGAATAAGACTGGTGTACTTTCATAGTCGACTCCAATGGAAGTCCACAGTGCTCGTAGAATTTGTTCCCTAAACTCCCACTAATGTTAGAGCAAGGATGAAGAAGTGTGAGGTTAGATAGATACTGGCCTCAATAGTTATGTAATGCGCTTGCAAGTTGCTAGTTGTACTGCAGCACAAATTTCTGCTGAATGATTGAGTTAATCTTAAAGAGCATTGGTTACAGACTATGTCTTTCTTTCTTCATATAGGTTCTCCTTCCAAACGAACAAGGAGGAAGGAGCTGGCTAGAGTGGCCCGGCAACGGAGGATCGAGGCCACTGTTGCGGAATATCGGCGGCTGGTGGCCCTGGAGGACGTGGAAAGTGTGCAGTCGACAACTACAACAACGTCGTCTGCATCGGCCTCCGTGGCCCCACGGGCTGCCACCCAGCACAGTGGTCCACCGAGACTGAGCCGGGCTGCCAAAGGCAAACGCCACCGCCGAGCAGCAAGGCCAACAGCTGCCTCTCACAGGCCTTGCACCTGCAAGGCAGTGAAGGCACGCCTGCGCCGCACTACCCTGATGGTGTCCCGCCTTCAGCAGGAGCTCGCCTTGCTCCGCGAGGAGCATGATGCCCTGGCCCAAAAAGTTAACAGCATCCACCCATAGTGTCCCTTGCCCCTTTTTTAGAGACTTTTGGGGGGTGGGAATTGGGAGTTGGGTTTTTGGGGACTTTTGAAGGACAATCGTTGGGGTTAGGGAGGGTCTTGCGGGAGATTATTTTGTTAGGGATATAAATATACTTTTTCAAACTTTATCTGAGCATACCTGTTTTTTACTGCTTGCCTGGTGGGTGGGGGTTTAACGTTGACTGTTTTCCTGAAAGTTTAGTTCCATTTTCTTCCTTTAAGTGTAAATGCCCAAATGTTTTCAACACTAAGTGCCTCTCACAGACTAAGTGAAGTGAATCCAAGAGTCCTAGGACTTTAGTAGTACTACCTTCAGTCTCTCGTCTCTCGTACTAATACTCCATTATACCCCCAAACCACCAAACGCTTATCTTACCTGTAATTTGTGTTTGAAAGTAGGGCTAGACCCAGGGCTGGCTCCACGGGAAACACCGAATAACGTTGGCAATCTTGGTCGGATAAAATTTCCTCATAGCGGTGGTACTAGTGGTGTGACACAGTGGCAGTTGCATGCCTATGAAAAAAAAGAAAATGAAATCTGGTTTGTCCTCCTGAGCAATTCAACGGTACAACTGAGAATATAGCAGGTGACAGAAGTACAGTAGAGCAGTGCCACATTGTAGCCTAACAAATGGTAAAGTATAACTACTAATTCGGTTGAAGTTCTTTCACATTAGCAATGGTTCTTTGTCAAGCAGAGTAAGAATATATCATCGACAACTGTGGAAAGAAAGAATGCGACAGTACAGGGCCTGTGTGGAATTATTGATAACGATATTCAACATAAGGTCTCTGTAGCCAGATACCCGAGAGCCTTGCTGGTCACTATAAATCCATTCACAACAACACTCAATGGGGTTGGTCTGGAAGGTGTCAGGTTTACTCCCCGTGATCCAGTCGATGCAAATATGGTTCCACCTCCAAATGTCACCAACACCCAGAAGTGTAAAAACAGGGTGTTCGAGGCATTAGGCGGGGGAGAAAAATAACAAACTAAAATAAAAAATGTGGGATGGGTAAAGGTAGGGTCAGCAGGGAAAGGATACCTGTAACAGAAGACAAGACAGGCATCAGTGAAGTGCTGTCCTAACATACAAGGGTACTCTCATATAGTCTCACTAAATAGTCTGCAAGTCTCCCGCCTACTCATGGGAAATGTAGTTTCATAGTACGGTAGGCGCTTAGGGGCTGCGTAACCTGACAGAAGGTATAGTAGATAGAAAAGGAGAAATTGCTTTTTTTCTAGGTGTCCCCTCACTCACCAGGGTTGCCCCTTGGTGACATGCTTCATCATTGGGGCCATCCCAGTCCTCTACGGCCTGGGGCGTGCTGCGACTTGCGAATTACGTAGGAGCACTTACAAATGACTATGTGTGGTGCAGATAGTGGAGTGGACTAAGTGATGTGTTAAGGGATCAATGTAGAAGCCGAGAGAGAGCCAAGAAATGCAGTCACAGTCAGAGAAAAAGGCAAGGGATACTGTATCTATGTGGTTGTAGTGGTCCTGTTGGAAGTGGTAAGTAAGTTGCCCGCAGAAAAAAAATCCTCCTATTAGCGGCACTCCTCCATTGCAGCCGACGCTTCGTCCACCGATGTTGGTCACCAGAAGACACCCTGTCCACTGCCTGCCTGATGCTGAATTGTGGCTCGCTACTGTGAAGCCTGACTCCATCCTTTTTTCCCCATTGCAGAGACTGAAACCCGGCCTGTAATTATTCAACGAAAAACAGGAAGTGATATAATATTACAACACCACTGATAAATAAATATAAGGTATGTAGGCTGTGGAGTGCAAAAAGTCACAATTTGTTTTTCCTAGTAGACAGTACAATGTTTTTGAAAGTGCGTACTCTGAGTCACCTTTTGAAGGATAAATAAGTATGGGCAAATTAATGTAGCGGATCTTGCCCCTCAAGCTAGGTGTACTGTAAACTGTGTTTTAGAACAAAATTAGATCTTCCTAGCAGTGCTCCCACCCAGACCCTTACTAAAGCCAGTCGCAAAAATGTAGAAGACCCCCAATCAAATCTCAAAAAACGAGGCCTAGCAGAAAACTGGTGACAAAACTTACTTTGAAAGTAAAAGTAGGCCGAAGGACCCTAATTACCCATTACCCACCGTGGATTGCATTCAAACCACTTGCAAGCAACCAAGCAAAAGTAGCCATAGCCAGCATCGCTCCAAGACTCGAAATCCCCCCCACTCAAACACATGCAATAGAAATACTGCTAACCCTAACGAACCCTAAGTTAAGAATAGTGGCAAAGGCTTTCTTTAACTATGCCAAATCCCCCCTTTCCCACCATGGATTTTCTTCAAATGACTTGCAACCAAAATTACACATTCTCACGAGTGCTCTAAGACCCCAGAACTCAGTTTGAAAAATCTAGAACACCCCGAAACACATGCAATCCTGCTGCTAGGGCTAACCCTAACGAACCCTAAGTTACAAAAAGTGCCAAAACTAAAGGCTTTTCCGCGCGGATTTTGTCCCAACCACTTCTACCCGGTATTAGACCTTCCCAGGAATGCCCCAAGACCCGGCAACCCACCCGCCAAGAAGCATAACACCCCCAAACAGGCCAAAAGCAAAATCTCATACTTGCAATATTTCTGGGCCTTCGGTCCAAACGCGCTGCGTAGCTAGGCCATAAGTCGGGGTTGGCACGACGGATTTCCTGAAAAGCAAATGCAATCAAGATTAGAGTGTCCCAGCAGTGCTCCCAGACCACGAAACTCACCCACAAACACCAGGAAGCCCCCCAAACAGGCCCCCGAAAACGCTACATAGAGCAAAATGTCAGAAATAGCCAAAAAAAAAATCGGCCTGGATTTTGTCCCAACCACTTCTACCCGGTATTAGACCTTCCCAGGAATGCCCCAAGACCCGTCAACCCACCCGCCAAGAAGCATAACACCCCCAAACAGGCCAAAAGCAAAATCTCATACTTGCAATATTTCTGGGCCTTCGGTCCAAACGCGCTGCGTAGCTAGGCCATAAGTCGGGGTTGGCACGACGGATTTCCTGAAAAGCAAATGCAATCAAGATTAGAGTGTCCCAGCAGTGCTCCCAGACCACGAAACTCACCCGCAAACACCAGGAAGCCCCCCAAACAGGCCCCCGAAAACGCTACATAGAGCAAAATGTCAGAAATAGCCCAAAAAAAAATCGGCCTGGATTTTGTCCCAACCACTTCTACCCGGTATTAGACCTTCCCAGGAATGCCCCAAGACCCGTCAACCCACCCGCCAAGAAGCATAACACCCCCAAACAGGCCAAAAGCAAAATCTCATACTTGCAATATTTCTGGGCCTTCGGTCCAAACGCGCTGCGTAGCTAGGCCATAAGTCGGGGTTGGCACGACGGATTTCCTGAAAAGCAAATGCAATCAAGATTAGAGTGTCCCAGCAGTGCTCCCAGACCACGAAACTCACCCGCAAACACCAGGAAGCCCCCCAAACAGGCCCCCGAAAACGCTACATAGAGCAAAATGTCAGAAATAGCCCAAAAAAAAATCGGCCTGGATTTTGTCCCAACCACTTCTACCCGGTATTAGACCTTCCCAGGAATGCCCCAAGACCCGTCAACCCACCCGCCAAGAAGCATAACACCCCCAAACAGGCCAAAAGCAAAATCTCATACTTGCAATATTTCTGGGCCTTCGGTCCAAACGCGCTGCGTAGCTAGGCCATAAGTCGGGGTTGGCACGACGGATTTCCTGAAAAGCAAATGCAATCAAGATTAGAGTGTCCCAGCAGTGCTCCCAGACCACGAAACTCACCCGCAAACACCAGGAAGCCCCCCAAACAGGCCCCCGAAAACGCTACATAGAGCAAAATGTCAGAAATAGCCCAAAAAAAAATCGGCCTGGATTTTGTCCCAACCACTTCTACCCGGTATTAGACCTTCCCAGGAATGCCCCAAGACCCGTCAACCCACCCGCCAAGAAGCATAACACCCCCAAACAGGCCAAAAGCAAAATCTCATACTTGCAATATTTCTGGGCCTTCGGTCCAAACGCGCTGCGTAGCTAGGCCATAAGTCGGGGTTGGCACGACGGATTTCCTGAAAAGCAAATGCAATCAAGATTAGAGTGTCCCAGCAGTGCTCCCAGACCACGAAACTCACCCACAAACACCAGGAAGCCCCCCAAACAGGCCCCCGAAAACGCTACATAGAGCAAAATGTCAGAAATAGCCCAAAAAAAAATCGGCCTGGATTTTGTCCCAACCACTTCTACCCGGTATTAGACCTTCCCAGGAATGCCCCAAGACCCGTCAACCCACCCGCCAAGAAGCATAACACCCCCAAACAGGCCAAAAGCAAAATCTCATACTTGCAATATTTCTGGGCCTTCGGTCCAAACGCGCTGCGTAGCTAGGCCATAAGTCGGGGTTGGCACGACGGATTTCCTGAAAAGCAAATGCAATCAAGATTAGAGTGTCCCAGCAGTGCTCCCAGACCACGAAACTCACCCACAAACACCAGGAAGCCCCCCAAACAGGCCCCCGAAAACGCTACATAGAGCAAAATGTCAGAAATAGCCCAAAAAAAAATCGGCCTGGATTTTGTCCCAACCACTTCTACCCGGTATTAGACCTTCCCAGGAATGCCCCAAGACCCGGCAACCCACCCGCCAAGAAGCATAACACCCCCAAACAGGCCAAAAGCAAAATCTCATACTTGCAATATTTCTGGGCCTTCGGTCCAAACGCGCTGCGTAGCTAGGCCATAAGTCGGGGTTGGCACGACGGATTTCCTGAAAAGCAAATGCAATCAAGATTAGAGTGTCCCAGCAATGCTCTCAGACCACGAAACTCACCCACAAACAGACGGAACCCCCCCTAAGAGCACCTCAAAGGCAAGCAAGTCATCAAAAACACAAAAAAATTTCCGCCTCGGATTTGGTCCAAACCACTTTTAGTGCTTCCCAGCAATGGCCCCAGACCCTTCAACTCACCTGCAAAGAGGTAGAACAACACCCCCACAAGTGCTGAGTCTTTCTTCATTGGGCGTAAACCAGCCCTCTGCTTTGATGGAAATAGGAGTCTGGAGGAGGAGGATAGAGGAGCATGTTCTTCTGAACTTGTGAACCTGAGGAATGCAGACTGCGGCACCTTCAAATAAATTAGCAAACAAGTGAAGACAGTTCTGCTGATGGGCTTGTTTTTGTGATTATCTGATTAAAGTTTGAATTATATTAACTGTGCACAACAAAGAAAGACAGACACACAGGAATAAAAGTGAATAAGGATGAAAAAGAAAGTTATTGATTCGTTGTCTCATTTTCAGGGCTCGAAGTCGGTATCACGGTCCAGGAATAAGAATAAGGCTTCGTCATCATACTCTGCGAATTCAGCCAGGGTGAGGTCAGTGCCACCTGACAGAGTAGAAATTCCCTCATCTATGTTGCTGGCCACCTCCTCTTCATCCGGCACGCTCTCTCGTACTCTTATATCTGGTGGTATGAGGTGCTGATTCATCTTGATCATTGTTAACCTCTCCACATTTTTGGGCGAGAGGCGGCTCCGTTTGGGAGTTACAATCCCACCAGCCGCACTGAAAACCCGTTCAGAAGACACACTTGCGAGTGGGCAAGACAAGTAGTTTAAAGCCAGGTTGGTGAGCTGTGGCCACAATTCTTTTTTCCCATGCCAATACGCCAATGGGTCAGAATTAACATAGACCTCTGTGGAGTCATTCAGATAGTCCTTCACCATCGACTCAAGGTCCTCCTCCAAGGTTCCTCCACTTTGCGTAGCTCTTGCTGTGCCTCTGACCTTTTGAGAACCAAACCCACGCAGAGCTAGCCAATCCTCTTCAGCCTCCAATGTTTCTGTTGTCTTTCGTGCAGATGATCCGGTTGCCGGTGTCTTTAACGGCTGAGAGGTCACTTGTGCCACAGCCACAGGTGCAGAAGTGGATTGTTTTGACTGGGGATGGCCTGCTGATGTACTGCCATTTCCTTCAATTTCCAGCCGTTCTGTTTCAAACCTCTTGGCTGACAAGGCTAGCCAACGTTTGTACTTTGTAACATCTTCATCACCAAAAGGAAAGAATGCTCTGCCTGCCAGCGCCTTTTTGTAGCGTGGATCCAGAATAGTAGCACAAATGTAATGCTGTTCTGAGTGGATCTTTTTAAGACGTTCATCACCTTGTAGGAGCTCTAATAATTGCTCAGCCAGAAGCAAAGAGTCTTTCTTTTTGTCATCTTTTCCAAACACAGAACACACCTCCTTCAGTTGGTCCTCCAGCATGTACAACAATGGGATAGCTTTTCCCAAATTAGAGTCCTCCTTGCTGACTGCACGCGTGAAGACCTCAAAAGGACGAAGCATGCGTGTTAGGCTTTCAACTATGTTCCATTGCGGCCCACCCATCCTCAGCTCCTCTATACCCTCTTTCAAGAAATATTGATCGAGTTGCGTATACTGCTCATACAGACGCTCAAGCATGTAGAAGGTTGAGTTCCAACGTGTTACCACCTCCTGGATGAGTGCTTTCACTGGCATTTGACTTTGATATAGCATGCTCCTCAGCTGCTTCCGGGCCTTAAAAGAATGCCTGAAATGCTTGCAAATTTTTCGGCAGTTCTCCAATACACTGTACGCTGCACTGCGTTTATTACCCAAGAATTTTTGGACAACCAGGTTTATACAGTGCGCCAAACACGGCACTCTGAAATAGTAACCGTCCCTCATGGCCTTAACTATATTGGAGCCATTGTCCGTGGAAACATAACCAACCTTGCGTTTTAGTGGGGACAGACAGTTAAGGACCTTTGTGTTAAAGACATCCAAAATGTTTTCTGCTGTGTGACGTTTCTCCAAGTGTTGCATGTTTCCGAGCACCTTTAAAAACAATGTTAGTGTCAACACCTGAGTTTAGCTTTGCTTTAGCCCCTGAAAAAGAGACCCAGTGTGCAGTGATGCACATGTAATCAGCGCCTGCGCCACTGGTCCACATGTCTGTTGTCAGATGTATAGTGTGAACAGCACTCTTCTGCAAAGCTGCCCCAATCACCTTCAGAACATCTTCATGTAGTGCTGGAACCGCAACTCGGGCAAAATAGAACCGGCTAGGAACCTTTTATTTAGGGCAGAGCGCTGTCACTAATTCTAGAAAACCAACCCCTTCTACAAAAGAAAAAGGGAGAAGGTCCAGAGCTAGCATTTTAGCCAGCTTAGTGTTATACAGACGGGTCATTGGGTGGTTGCGTTCATATTGCGCTTCTGTAAACAACATCTTTTTAATGTTGCCCTGGACCAATGATTTACGGGATGATGATGATCTCTTCGACCCAGTTACGCTCGCTGATGAACTTTCCCGCATTGATGTCTCACTCTCTCCCACACTCTTAGTGTGGCTCCCATGGGGTGTGCTGCTGACATGGGAACTGGGTGTAAGTGAAGTGTTTGAATCGTCTTCTTCTACCTCCTCGTCATCAGCAGATGACAAATCAACGTTTTCATTACGTGCAATTCCGGCTTTCTTGACCGCCTCTAGGTGCGGAAACCATTGGACAGCGTGCCTTCTCTCAAGATGACCTCTCTGGCCTCCGGTACCATAGTTAGAACCAAGCTTACCACGACTAAATCGAAGCTTACAAAGGCTACAAATGGCTACGTTTTCCTTTCTTGGGCAAACACTAAAGAAGTCCCAAACTGGAGACTTGAAATGTCTTCGGGGGCCGGAGGAGGCGGCGATACTGGTGGTGGTGGTCCTGCTGCTAATGACAGATGAAGTGGAGGATGTGGATTGCCGAACTTCAGTACGTTTTGCACTTTCACCACCACGAATTGAGGTCGAGGACGAGGTGGGTACCTTCTTGCGAAGAAATATGGAAGCGGTAGGTTTTGGTGTACTACTTAACTCCAAATCTAATGATTCCATTTCCATTGCCTCCTCGCCGACATCATCATCACGCTCAGCAGCTTCTCGGGATAGGGTCAAAATGTCTCTTTGCTGCATGCCCGGTGGGGCTGCAGTGACCTTTGTGATGACTGGCTCGTCGTCATCGTGAGAGGCTTCATCACCAGCAGTATCTGTCACTTCTTGTTGAGCCTCATCACACTCCATAGGTTTGAGTTTTTGGACGACCTTCCTTTTACGCTTAGGTACCGGTGTCAGATCATGGTGTGCCTCACTGTCAGACCGCAGTTGTGGTTCCCAAGACAGATCACTTGCATCAGAACGAGGTGGGCTTGAAGAAGATGTAGACACCCCCCTTGATCTTTTCCTTGCTAGGGATGTGGAAGACAATGAATGATCATCAGGAGGAGTGGCTTCCAATGATACCTCAGCTTCATTGTCGATTTCCAAATGTGCCCCTACTTCGGGAGGAACAACTATTGTGGGCACTTGTGAACCTCCATGCACCTTTGCTTGCGCATCTCCTTTTGCTGCCTCTCCTTCCACATGTACTTGGGCGTGTACTTGCACATGGTGTTGTTGTTGCGGCTGTGGTTGTTCAACACTTGTCAGATGAGTTACAACAACCTGTGTTGATTCAGGGACATTGCTGCTACTTTCTTGCGATGAGCCAACAGCACTGGTCGATGGTGATTGGAGAAGTACACTGACTGCCTCTGAAGCACTCAAGGGCTTTGACTTAAGTTGGCGTGGTGGTGGAGGCACTGAACCCAATGGAGCAGGGGTGCTGCTCTCAGCTTGGTCCCCAGCAGATCCTGCTGCTGCAGGCGTACTTTTTTTTTTGCTCCCAAAAAAAGTGGCGGGTGGCACACCAGCCTCCTTGGTAACTTGCTTCTTCTGCTCCTTACTAGCAACTTTCTTGCTAGAGGAGCTACGGAGAACTTTCTTTGGGGGCGGGGCCATCTTCTTCAGAGCAGGTCAGACAGCAGGCCGCAGTTGCACGAATTGTAGAGTTGTCTGAGGCCAGACGTGACGTCGCGTGACGTTATGCTGCACACACACACCGCTGCAGGACTTCTTCCTGGCACTGGTGGTTCTCTTGAGTCTTGTGCACCTAAAAAAAATGGAAGACAGAGGAACATCAGTTCAGTTATAGAGCACAAAAAAATCGAAAAACACTGCAAAATCAGCACAATCCCAATCCATCCATGCCCTCCATAATGTTTAAATTCAAGACAACCCACAGAAAGACTAGGCCCATGCAAGACTCACTACCCCTGGGCATAAATAAAGGTTGAAAAGTAGGCAAAATGGTTGGAGGCCTAACAACAAAGCCTGCATTTAAAATGGCCACTTGCCTGCCAGCACATGGCCAGTGCCTGTAGCTGCACTCAAAATGGCCACCAGCCACATGGCATGTCCCTCCCCATGAACACCCCCAAAAATCGAAAAACACTGCAAAATCAGCACAATCCCATTCAATCCATGGCCTCCATGATGTTTAAATTGAAGACAACCCACAGAAATACTAGGCCCATGCAAGACTCACTACCCCTGGGCATAAATAAAGGTTGAAAAGTAGGCAAAATGGTTGGAGGCCTAACAACAAAGCCTGCATTCAAAATGGCCACTTGCCTGCCAGCACATGGCCAGTGCCTGTAGCTGCACTCAAAATGGCCACCAGCCACATGGCATGTCCCTCCCCATGAACACCCCCAAAAATCGAAAAACACTGCAAAATCAGCACAATCCCATTCAATCCATGGCCTCCATGATGTTTAAATTCAAGACAACCCACAGAAAGACTAGGCCCATGCAAGACTCACTACCCCTGGGCATAAATAAAGGTTGAAAAGTAGGCAAAATGGTTGGAGGCCTAACAACAAAGCCTGCATTCAAAATGGCCACTTGCCTGCCAGCACATGGCCAGTGCCTGTAGCTGCACTCAAAATGGCCACCAGCCACATGGCATGTCCCTCCCCATGAACACCCCCAAAAATCGAAAAACACTGCAAAATCAGCACAATCCCATTCCATCCATGGCCTCCATGATGTTTAAATTCAAGACAGCCCACAGAAAGACTAGGCCCATGCTAGACTCAAATACCCCTGGTGAAAAGGCCACAAGTACAGGCCCAAAAATCGAAAAACACTGCAAAATCAGCACAATCCCATTCCATCCATGGCCTCCATGATGTTTAAATTCAAGACAGCCCACAGAAAGACTAGGCCCATGCTAGACTCAAATACCCCTGGTGAAAAGGCCACAAGTACAGGCCCAAAAATCGAAAAACACTGCAAAATCAGCACAATCCCATTCCATCCATGGCCTCCATGATGTTTAAATTCAAGACAGCCCACAGAAAGACTAGGCCCATGCTAGACTCAAATACCCCTGGTGAAAAGGCCACAAGTACAGGCCCAAAAATCGAAAAACACTGCAAAATCAGCACAATCCCATTCCATCCATGGCCTCCATGATGTTTAAATTCAAGACATCCCACAGAAAGACTAGGCCCATGCTAGACTCAAATACCCCTGGTGAAAAGGCCACAAGTACAGGCCCAAAAATCGAAAAACACTGCAAAATCAGCACAATCCCATTCAATCCATGGCCTCCATGATGTTTAAATTCAAGACAACCCACAGAAATACTAGGCCCATGCAAGACTCACTACCCCTGGGCATAAATAAAGGTTGAAAAGTAGGCAAAATGGTTGGAGGCCTAACAACAAAGCCTGCATTCAAAATGGCCACTTGCCTGCCAGCACATGGCCAGTGCCTGTAGCTGCACTCAAAATGGCCACCAGCCACATGGCATGTCCCTCCCCATGAACACCCCCAAAAATCGAAAAACACTGCAAAATCAGCACAATCCCATTCAATCCATGGCCTCCATGATGTTTAAATTCAAGACAACCCACAGAAATACTAGGCCCATGCAAGACTCACTACCCCTGGGCATAAATAAAGGTTGAAAAGTAGGCAAAATGGTTGGAGGCCTAACAACAAAGCCTGCATTCAAAATGGCCACTTGCCTGCCAGCACATGGCCAGTGCCTGTAGCTGCACTCAAAATGGCCACCAGCCACATGGCATGTCCCTCCCCATGAACACCCCCAAAAATCGAAAAACACTGCAAAATCAGCACAATCCCATTCCATCCATGGCCTCCATGATGTTTAAATTCAAGACAGCCCACAGAAAGACTAGGCCCATGCTAGACTCAAATACCCCTGGTGAAAAGGCCACAAGTACAGGCCCAAAAATCGAAAAACACTGCAAAATCAGCACAATCCCATTCCATCCATGGCCTCCATGATGTTTAAATTCAAGACAGCCCACAGAAAGACTAGGCCCATGCTAGACTCAAATACCCCTGGTGAAAAGGCCACAAGTGCAGGCCCAAAAATCGAAAAACACTGCAAAATCAGCACAATCCCATTCAATCCATGGCCTCCATGATGTTTAAATTCAAGACAACCCACAGAAATACTAGGCCCATGCAAGACTCACTACCCCTGGGCATAAATAAAGGTTGAAAAGTAGGCAAAATGGTTGGAGGCCTAACAACAAAGCCTGCATTCAAAATGGCCACTTGCCTGCCAGCACATGGCCAGTGCCTGTAGCTGCACTCAAAATGGCCACCAGCCACATGGCATGTCCCTCCCCATGAACACCCCCAAAAATCGAAAAACACTGCAAAATCAGCACAATCCCATTCCATCCATGGCCTCCATGATGTTTAAATTCAAGACAGCCCACAGAAAGACTAGGCCCATGCTAGACTCAAATACCCCTGGTGAAAAGGCCACAAGTACAGGCCCAAAAATCGAAAAACACTGCAAAATCAGCACAATCCCATTCCATCCATGGCCTCCATGATGTTTAAATTCAAGACAGCCCACAGAAAGACTAGGCCCATGCACCACTCACTACCCCTGGTCAAGGCCCCAACAACAGGTCAAAAATCGAAAAACACAAAATTTTACAAAAAAAAAAAATCGAAAAACACAGAAAAATCAGCACAATCCCAATTCATCTATGGCCTCCATGATGTTTAAGTTCAAGACAACCCACAGAAAGAATCAGTCCACCCACCACTGAGTACCCCTGGTCAAAAGGCCCCAAAACAGCCCAAAAATCGAAAATCCCAAAATTTTAGTTGCAGCAACTGTAATGCCCCAAACAAACTTACTTGTAAAATTTCTAACCCAACAGTGATCCAAAGAAAGTCAAAAAGGCCTCAAATCCAAAGATCCAGCAGCATCCACAAAAAGTAATCCTTCCAGGTCCACATCCAAATGAAAAGTGACCAGGAGATGGACAAAGCACTGGGAGGAGCCTGCTGAACAGGAACAGGAAGTTGAAGACTATGGGGCACTTCCTTCCTCCCACCCCCCTGCCCCCCTCCCCAAAATGGACTCCTCGCTAAAAAAGTGCAGGCAAATGTCAAACTAAGGAGTTATTCACATAAAAATCATCATTTCTAGAAGGTTTATGCTGCTTGCTGGTGGATTTCTTGTGCAGAATTGCAAATTTATATTTTCGCTCGCCGCATCTCAAATCTCGCAATTGCGAAGTACCGCGAGACGTGATCTCGCCGTACTCGCGTTGACAAACTATCGCTGGCAAGCCGCGATGACGTAATCGCGCTCGCCAATTCCCGCGGGATCACACAGCAAGATCCAAAATGGCGCAGCACTCGCAAACTATCGAAAAAAACAACTCGGCAAACGATGATAAACGCCGCGCGCCGCAAAAATTGTATCACCAACGCCGCGCGCCGCCAAAAAAATCCGCTGCGTGCGAATTTGCGGATTTTGCGGGAAATCCGCAAATCTCGCGGATTGCGGATTTCCCGAAAATCCGCAAAATCCGCGAGCGGAACGGATTTTCCGCCCACGCTTAGTTATGATCACTGTCACAAGATACAATGACCTCCATGTCTTGGTGGAAAGGCCAAAGATTAAAATTGAGCATGACAAAGTCAATTCTGGAAGTTCGCCCCGTTCTGTTGTATGTATGGGCTCCCATAAGGTCCGATTTGGAACGGCCGTTGGCTGGTCTCAAACTGTGTTCCAGACAAAGGGCATTAATATCTATTGCGCTTTGCGTCCATTTAGGGATCGGATCGATGGTTAAAATAGGAATACCTCCCCTTGAGTCCTCTTCAAAAGTATCCAGAATGTCTTCCCTGGACAATGGCTCAAAGCAACAGTTAAAATCACCCGCAAGAAGGACATAAGAATCGATGTTACAAGAGGCTAGTTCACTGCTTAGGCCTGTTGATGATAAACGTGAAGCCCCACCATTAGAACCCCTCAGGTAAATGTTGAAGACTTCTAGGGTCCTCCCTCCTTTGCGGTGCAGTGATAACCATTGTAGGTCAGGTGATTTAGTGGACCTTTGGGTAACACCTAACCTTAAGGCAATGCTAATCCAAATCAATAGACCACCTGAAGGGCGACCTTTAGAGCCAGCTTGTTGTACGGCTGGAACAAAGTAGGACGTAAACCCCACTCTGTGCCTTGGTTCTTGGCACCAGGTTTCCTGCAAAAGGCAGATGCTATAGGGTTCTAGAAAGGCAATCCAATCTGGATTCTCAAGATTGCGGGCAAGCCCAGCCACATTCCAACTCAGGATCTTTATTAACGGCGCACCAGAGGTGGGCTGTGAAAAGGGGTGAGTAGGTGGGGAAAGTTTGGGTACAACCCCTCTGAAAACATTTACACAGGGGTCAGAATGTTGCGGTGAAGGAGCCTTGGTTGTATCAATCCGGTTCACCTCTACTGCGCCCCATCGGATTAATGGTCGGGGAGTCGTACTAGGTGAAACTGAGCAGCCTTCCAAAACAAGTAGGTCAGGAATAACAGGAGGCATCAACCCTTCCTTAGTGTCTGAGCTATTTGTAAATCCTACTAGGCCCGATGGTTGATCTGGGGGTGCGTGCTCAGCTGGCCTTCGGGTGTGCAAGGAAAAAGATTTTTCAGGGTTATGTTGAGTGTGCTGGCTAGAAAGTCAATCCACCTCCTCCAGGCCGCCATATCTGTTTAAGGTTGGAAAGCCGTTCCAAAGTGGTTGGAATTGATTATAAGTTTTAGGGTGGCTCTTCCAAGATTGGCGCTGAACTAAGGACCAATCATCCGCCGGGGTATGCTGGACACGTGGTGGATAAAAGAAAGACAGAGGTCTAGGTATGACTGGGGACCCTTCAGAACCAGGCCAGGAGCAGATGAATTGTGCCGTATGTGGGTCCTCAAAGGTCACCACTATACAGTCCCCTGGACTGGATTTCTTTGTTGGGCCCACCCAGCGAGTTCTTCGAACCATCAGGACTCTGCTTCTCCGGCCATTTGGGATAGGTCTATTTATATTTAACCAATACATTATTTTATTTTTCAACGACCAGTGGTTCTCATGCTGGTCTACACCAGTCTGGGGAACACCCGTTAGTACCACCACATAGTCGTTGACCTCAGGGGGAAGATCAATGTACCCCCCTCTAAAGTTGTCCTTTGTAGGGGGGTCCTGTACGGTACTCAGGGTAGGTTTGGGCTGGGCGCCAGGTTTAGACTTTCCTGATTGGGGGTTTGGGGCTCGTTGAGGAGCCTTAGGTTTAGTGGCAAGGGAAATTTGGTCCACCGCCACAGACCTTGGCTTGGGGATCGGCCGTAAAGTGGCTGGGGCTGAGGGTGGGACATCCTGCACTTGAATGGTAGGAATTGGTGGTGTTACATCTGGTACAGGGTGGCCCTGGTTTTCAAGAGTTCTCAAACCAAGAGTGGCCAGGGCGATAATGCTTTTTTCCATCTCGAGCAGGTTATTCTCTATTCTCGAGAGTCTAAGGTCGAGAGGGGAAAGAAGTTTCTTTAAGGTTGACCAAACCAGATCTATGAATTCACTTTCATTGTTACCCAACCCTTCCGTCTGCAAGCCCTCGATCTTTTGGTCGATGCTAGGTGGGGTGGCGTCAGAGTCCACAGTACCTCCATCCCTAGGGGGTTGAGACCCTGTTCTTTTTTCTTGATTCACATTAGGTAACAGTACTCTTGTGGAGGTTAGGTTTTGGGGAATGCCAATTTTCGCTTTTTTGCGAGCATAAGCAGTACCTGTTCGACGCTTCCTTTTAGGTGGTTTACCAGTAGTGGAGTTTGAGGATAACTGAGGGTTAGGGGTCGGGTTCTGGGCGCAAAATGCAGCTGGGAAGTTGGCTTCATCTACGTTGGAATACCGCTCTAGCGATGGAGAGGGGATGGAGTTGGTAGAGGTCCGATGGACATCAGCCTGTGTAACTACACATTGAGGGATGGCAGGGCGTTCCGGAGTAACCGAAGTGGCTATATGGCCTAGGGAGGATTTTTTTGAGAGCGCTATCACTTGTGACAGTCTTCTGGCAGCACCCAGTTCTAAGGACACCCGGGTTTGTAATTTAGATATTTCATTATCAATAGCTATATTAGTGCGGGTGATAAAATCGTCCATAGGGCCGCTAGTTTGCGGGGCTGCCTTGGAGGCCTTACTCCGAGTGGCCCTGGTACTCATATCTGATGGGACAAGGGATGTTTGCCTATAAGGTAAAAGCGATAGAGGGTAGGCCAGTCCAGTCCTCTCCGTCCTCGAACGGCCTCAAACGGCCCGTTCTTTGCCCGGTCTTCGCCCCGGTCGCTTCCGCGCGCTCCCGCGCAGCGGAAGTACTGCTCTAATAAATAGGGTAGGGCAGTGGGCGTTGCCGGCAGGGAGAGCGGCCACAGGTGTTGCACGCAGGGACTCCTGGGCAATGGAGTCCCTGCTCGCCTGCTCGCAGCCCTGCCGGTGACCAAGATGGCAAAAGGATTTTGGGCTCCCCTTGAGCTCCCTGCAGAGTGTCCTTCTCCGCAGCGGGACCCGCGCAGCGGGTCCGGCAAGTCGTTGGTTTTGAAGGTGGGTCCCAAGCCTGTTACTAGCTGTGATAACAAAGAGAGTCGCCTCCTCCGAAGTCCGTGCTGGAAAGGTTTCCCACTTCAACACGGGAAACGCTGAGATTTGAAGCCGCTGTCAATGGGCGTTGCCGGCAGGGAGAGCGGCCACAGGTGTTGCACGCAGTGACTCCTGGGCAATGGAGTCCCTGCTCGCCTGCTTGCAGCCCTGCCGGTGACCAAGATGGCAAAAGGATTTTGGGCTCCCCTTGAGCTCCCTGCAGAGTGTCCTTCTCCGCAGCGGGACCCGCGCAGCGGGTCCGGCAAGTCGTTGGTTTTGAAGGTGGGTCCCAAGCCTGTTACTAGCTGTGATAACAAAGAGAGTCGCCTCCTCCGAAGTCCGTGCTGGAAAGGTTTCCCACTTCAACACGGGAAACGCTGAGATTTGAAGCCGCTGTCAATGGGCGTTGCCGGCAGGGAGAGCGGCCACAGGTGTTGCACGCAGGGACTCCTGGGCAATGGAGTCCCTGCTCGCCTGCTCGCAGCCCTGCCGGTGACCAAGATGGCAAAAGGATTTTGGGCTCCCCTTGAGCTCCCTGCAGAGTGTCCTTCTCCGTAGCGGGACCCGCGCAGCGGGTCCGGCAAGTCGTTGGTTTTGAAGGTGGGTCCCAAGCCTGTTACTAGCTGTGATAACAAAGAGAGTCGCCTCCTCCGAAGTCCGTGCTGGAAAGGTTTCCCACTTCAACACGGGAAATGCTGAGATTTGAAGCCGCTGTCAATGGGCGTTGCCGGCAGGGAGAGCGGCCACAGGTGTTGCACGCAGGGACTCCTGGGCAATGGAGTCCCTGCTCGCCTGCTCGCAGCCCTGCCGGTGACCAAGATGGCAAAAGGATTTTGGGCTCCCCTTGAGCTCCCTGCAGAGTGTCCTTCTCCGCAGCGGGACCCGCGCAGCGGGTCCGGCAAGTCGTTGGTTTTGAAGGTGGGTCCCAAGCCTGTTACTAGCTGTGATAACAAAGAGAGTCGCCTCCTCCGAAGTCCGTGCTGGAAAGGTTTCCCACTTCAACACGGGAAACGCTGAGATTTGAAGCCGCTGTCAATGGGCGTTGCCGGCAGGGAGAGCGGCCACAGGTGTTGCACGCAGGGACTCCTGGGCAATGGAGTCCCTGCGCGCCTGCTCGCAGCCCTGCCGGTGACCAAGATGGCGAAAGGATTTTGGGCTCCCCTTGAGCTCCCTGCAGAGTGTCCTTCTCCGCAGCGGGACCCGCGCAGCGGGTCCGGCAAGTCGTTGGTTTTGAAGGTGGGTCCCAAGCCTGTTACTAGCTGTGATAACAAAGAGAGTCGCCTCCTCCGAAGTCCGTGCTGGAAAGGTTTCCCACTTCAACACGGGAAACGCTGAGATTTGAAGCCGCTGTCAGTGGGCGTTGCCGGCAGGGAGAGCGGCCACAGGTGTTGCACGCAGGGACTCCTGGGCAATGGAGTCCCTGCTCGCCTGCTCGCAGCCCTGCCGGTGACCAAGATGGCAAAAGGATTTTGGGCTCCCCTTGAGCTCCCTGCAGAGTGTCCTTCTCCGCAGCGGGACCCGCGCAGCGGGTCCGGCAAGTCGTTGGTTTTGAAGGTGGGTCCCAAGCCTGTTACTAGCTGTGATAACAAAGAGAGTCGCCTCCTCCGAAGTCCGTGCTGGAAAGGTGTGAGTTTTTTATTGATTCAGATGCTCCGTCCATCACCTCCTCCTTTTGTACCGTACTATGCCTGTTAGCACACCAGAGATGAGCAAATTGTAGACCGATTGATTTTTAAATGGGGAAGCAATTTGTGATGCAACCTACATATCATTGCAAATTGTACATTTGGAAGGGGTTACAAATTAGCATGCCTAAAGAATAGTAATTAGGCAAATCACAATATGTGGCATCTGTATTTGTCTGCGAATGCAAAGACCACAACTCAGTCATCTCTGCATTCACTTTCCCAAACAGCAAACATTTTTTATTTTAACCCCTTCCATGCTCATGACGAGCTCAGCTCGTCATAAGGCACAGTGGAGCTGTGCTGATGACGAGCTGAGCTCGTCATGAACAATGGGGAATCTCAAGTAACAGCACAGGAGGGGAAAATGCACAGCAGCGATGTGGTTAATAGCTGTCTTTTAAAGAGACGTGGCTACCTTTTAAAAATAATGCTTTCTGTTGGACTTGGACCTTTGTGGCTAAAGTTCCTTAAACTTTTTGCCTTCCTCCTTGACCTTTTTCTGTCACTATGTTAACGACTGGGATGCTTTGGGCATTTTGCCATTGCTGATCAGTGTCAAAGTGCAGGTGCTCCCTGTATAAAGCGTTATGGTAATTGGTTGTCCATAATTGGTATGTTTGCCTTACTAATAAAGCCCCTAGTAAGGTGCACTATGTGTGCCAGGGCTGGTAATGCAAATGATACTAGTGGGCCTGCAGCACTAATTGTGCCACCCACACATGTAGCCCTTAAGAGAGAACTCAGGCCTGCCACTGTAGAGCCTGCACACAGTTTGCTAACTGCCATGCTGTCCTGACAAGTGCACCCACTTGCCAGGCCTCACCCTGCCATTTCCTTGCACATCAGACATCCCTATGGTAGGTCCAAAGTACCCCCCTGGCCAGGGTACAGTGTCTATGAAAGGTAGGACATGTACTGAGGTGTGTACCATGTCCTAACAGTGAAATAATCTCCATTTCGATTTTCAGTGTTGCAAGGCCATCTTGCCCATAGGACAGAATCGGGAATATGTTTCCAGCCTATCTTCCCATGGTCTTAAGATGGAGAGGTGAAGTTTTGTGTACCTGAACTCACAATTTAATAACACATCTTTTTGTGAAGGTGGTTTTTTAATTGTGTGTTTAGAAACCACGTTTTGAGAAGTGGCTGGTTTTCTTGTTTTAACAATTCTGTGTGTCTCTGCCTGGTTTGACTGTCTGGATTTGAATGTGATAGGGTCTAGGAAATGTGACCCAGGGGAGGAGTAGGAGACAGCAACAGGCTGAACTGTATCCGGAGTGTAGTGGGGAGGAGTAGCCCCTGGAGGTGAAGAGGCCTGGGCTGCTGCCATAAAAGGATGGCTCCAACTCCTGCTGAGTGATTGAATAACCAGACCCCCACTAATCAAAGGCAGACAGTGTCACTGGCAGAGAGACACCTAGAACTGGTTTGGACAGGGGTCAGTGCCCCCCTGAACACAAAGACTTCAAAGATATTTAGGGGTATAACTATGAGAGCTGAAACCCCTGAACAATGGACTGATCAAAACTGAAAAGGATTATAACTACTTTGTGGTCAAGAGGAACCTCTGCTAAGGAAGAATAGTTGAAGAGCCTGAAGAGAAGGACTGACCCTTGCTGTTTGTTCTGGGCTGGCCTGCAGTTTGCTGATTTAACTAAGGAGAGGCTGTGTCCCCCGGCTAGAAAGGACTTTGCTGTGTGCTGTGTCCCGAAGTAACTTGTCCCCAAGGGCCCAAGGAGAGCTGGCTCCCTGTTGTGGAAACAAAGGAACCTCAAAGTTTCCAAGTATGTCTCAGCGGCGCTGTGTGCATGTGCTTTTTGCGGTCTGAGACTGTCGTAAGCATTGCCCTGGGACTTTGTGGCCCAAAACCCAGCCGAGTCTCAGCGATGCTTTGTGCGTGTGCAGCCTAAGACACCGTGGGGTCCGTGGTGCTGGTTGGAAAGCGCCCCGTGACTACAGTGCCCCCGCAGTGTGAATCATCGTCCACGCTGCTGTGAAGTTGTTTGAGGCCCAGACTGTCATCGTAACGGAGGCTGTGGATCAAGATCGCCGCCACCGGCTGAACTGAAACGTGCTGAAGGATTTCGTAAAGCTAAGGAAGTCATGAGGTAATAGTGATCATTGTTAGCAAGAGAAATCTGCCCAAGATTGTCAGCAACGGACAAGGCAGCGCCGTAACCTGTCCCTAACCTGTCCGGCTACATCGTCGCCTTGCATCAGAGCTGCATCGTCATCGGAGCGCCCAGCTTGACGTCCCACGAGTGGGGAGAGAGAGAGAGAGCAAGGCAGTGCATCCCCAGGTAAGGTTTGGACTCCGGTCGGGAGCCGCAGGCTTTTGTGGCCTGGGGAGGCACCCAGGAGGAGAACAGGATTGCTCCCCTCTCGCTCCAGCTGCATCGCGTTAGATGCGCTGAGTCCTCGAGCGGCCTGGACCTGCTCGGTATCACGGTGGCCACCCTCGGAAGTTCAGGACTGCTGTCTGTGTTGGGGCCTCATGGTGCCTGTGCAAATTGCGTTGACTGTCCTGGTATTATTCCTGTATTAGGAACTGCCTTCTTATGTGCATTAGGGACTGTATTATTCCTTCATTACGAACTGCCTGATTACGTGTATTAAGAAGTGCTTTATACTTACATTACAAACTGCCTTATTATGTGCATTGAGGATTGAATGATTCTCGCATTACAAACTGCCTTATTAGGTGCATTAAGGATTTAATTATTCTCGCATTACGAACTGCCTTATTATGTGCATTGAGGATTGAATTATCGTCGCATTATGAACTGCTGTATTGCTTGCATTAAGGATTGTGTTATACTTGCATTAAGGAGTGTTTATACTTGCATTACAAACTGCCATATTACGTGCACTGAGGATTGAATTATTCTCGCATTACGGGCTACTGTAATACTTGCATTAAGGAGTGCGTTATACTTGCATTATGACCTGCCTTATTATGTGCATTGAGGATTGAATTATTCTCACATTACGAACTGCCTTATTATGTGCATCGAGGATTGAATTATTCTTGCATTACGAACTGCCTGATTACGTCATTGAGGATTGCATTATTCTTGCATTATGAACTGCCTGATTACGTGCATTGAGGATTGCATTATTCTTGCATTATGAACTGCCTGATTACGTGCATTGAGGATAGCATTATTCTTGCATGACGAACTGCCTGATTATTTGCATTGAGGATTGCATTATTCTTGCATTACGAACTGCATTAGTCTGACAATATGAACTGCATTACGAACTGCATAGTATTGCACTAGTACTGCATTTGAATATTGTTAACTGCTCATTAATAACGCAAGAATCTACAAGTGCTTGTTGGCCTAATATACGCAAAGTGAAATATTACAATTACGCATATGTTGGATTTTTATCGTTTGGTCTTACCATATTTTTCTTCTTGAAAAAGATACTGCTATTTTCATACATCGGTGTGGTGTCCATTCGTGGTGTTATCACTGTGTCACAGGAAGTGGGGTGGCAAATACTTTACACATTGCCTTGAAGATAAGCCTGGCTGGTCATGCCAAGCTACCAGGGGTGAGCAGGCATATCAAAAAGGGTGTCCCTCCCTTCCCTGACTAGAAGCAAGGGTCCCTATTTGGACTAAGGCAACTGCCTCAGCCAACTAGAGACCCCCAATTCTAACACTTTCCAATTGGGACCTCCTCAGGGGAGGCAGGCAATGATTCTCTGAGGCTGATAGACCAAATTCCCAAAGGAGATGCTGTCCAATTTGAGGATCCGTAACCACCGTTTCTCAGGCATCGCAAACTGATCAGTGGTCTGCTATCATCTTTAAGCAAGTATTAGTAGCAACTTGTTTTTTTTTTCTTCATTTTTTTTAAAAAAAACCTTTATTATATTTTTGTACAATACACAGCTGTCAGCCTACAACCCAACGGGCCGGCAGTTATAACATATGAACATTTTGACGTCTCACAATCAGTTCCCCAGGTACCTTGTTTAGGGGTTAAGCGACCCGCAGTATAATCCTGTACAAGGCGTAGAATCAAAAGACAAGTATTGTAGGTTTAGTTTTGGAATTTTGATGAACTGAACTAACAACATAAAACACAGACACATGGCAATAATCAATTACAGGGAATCGCAGGGAGAGGGTGGTAGAATCTGACTAGCATACTAGTCTCTCTCTCAAATTGTGTTTAACCTTAATCACAACTGTTGGAAAATGGCCCTGTCTGAAGGGTCACCCCAAACTCTTCGCCTTTCTCCTCCTCTTTTTGCTGAACTCTTTTTGTTGGCTTTATCACTCTGAGCACTTTACTACTGCTAAAGTGCATGTACTTCTCCCCTAAACATGTGTGTAACTATTGTATACCTGACTGTAATATTTAATTTACTTGTAAGTCCCTTGTAAGGTGGTATACCATATACCCAGGGCCTGTAAGTCACATGCTACTAGTGGGCTGCAGCACTGATTGTGCCAACCACAGAAGTATCCTTTCAAACCTGTTGTGGGCCTGCCACTGCAATGCCTGTATTTGCAGATTACAGCCACTTCTCCAGGAGTCTAAAACTACTTGCCAAGCCTTAAACTCCTCTATTAATACATATAAGTCACCTCTACGATAGGCCCTAGGTAGTCGTAAGGGCAGGGTTTCTATGTAAGTAAAGGGTAGGGCATGTTATTTTATGTTTTGCATGTCCTGGTAGGGACAAACAGCCTATTTCATTTTTCACTACTGTGAGGCTTACTCATCAGATTAGGCTGGAGTTTGGCATTCAACAACAGCTCCTGGGACGTCAGGGGGCCTACATCTGTGTATGGGACAAAGTGAGGAAATCTGCACAGGGAACCTTGAACGATCATCTATGGAGGGAAATAGAGCAGACTTCGACCTCGCCTGCAGCCAAATATCTTGCAAAAAGTCTTGTAAACACCGGGCTGGAACAGCTCTGGGCATCCTCCTTAGACCATAAAACCTTCAACAAACTGGTTAAGAAATCTATCAAACACCAGTCGTGGGTACAAGACAAAACAGTTTTTGCAAAAAGAACGCATGCTTGGATGATTTTGAATTCTTACTCGGCAAAAGCTCCTCAGAACTATTTGGGCTTGGGCTATGCAAAAAAGACAAAAATGAGCTTCTTAAAATACAGATTTGGGCTGCTGCCCTGCATCCAGCATTTCCCGCACTGGTTAAAAAAGAAAGCAGGTTTGTCATGCCGGCTATGCGGTCATAGAGAAGAAGACATGATTCACTTACTATGCTCTTGCGAGAAATTGTTGGATGAGAGGAAATCCCTTTTAAAACAACACTTTATTCGGCTTGGGATACGTACACGAAGGAGCGCAGTACTAACATGCTTTTCATCTCAGGACCCTCAATTGAGCTGCAGCCTGGTAAAATTTTTGAAGGCTGTGGGGGACAAAATGCCAGGTCCAGAATATTGAATTGACTTGGTTCCAACTTGTCTTGTAACACAAATCATACTTAATATCAAATACTGAGAGATAACTGAATGGCTGATATGATTTTAAAATTACTAAGAAAAGAACATAAATGTTCATACAATGATGGTTTTAAACATTTGTGATTTTACATTGTGCTTCAATTTTTATGTTTTGTATTGCATTGCATTGGTTTTAATTAACTGTGCAAATAAATTACTTACTTACTTACTTACTTACTCATCTTATAGGTTGGCATTGGAAATTCCTTAGTACATTTTTATGCTGTAATTCCTTATCAGAGTGGAGTAGCTGTTTCGAGTTTCATTTGTTTGGAATGGCATTGATAAATACTACTTACTGATAAAGTTGGATTTAACATTACTATATCAGAAATGCCCCTTTTAGCAAGTGGATATTTCTCTGCACTTATAGCTCTGTGTGCCTCACAGCCTGTCTACAAAACACATCTGGGTGGGTGATAGTTACAATTTGTGCATTCCCGCTATGCATAACTCCAGTTCTACTTGTCATATGTTTATTGTTTCTGTCTTATATTATTCAAATAAATATAATCTATAGTTGTAACCATGTGTGGAGTATTTTGTGGTGTATACATTGTGTGACTGTGTGTGTGGGTGACATAAATACTTTACACATTGCTCTTTAGGTAAGCCAGACTGCACTGTGCCAACCTACCAGAGTGTGAACACAGACTATCTTTTAGTGTGTACTTAGCTTACCCTGACTAGAGTGGTGATTTCTGCCTGGCCTGGGCAAATACCTCAGCAAACCAGGAATTCCACTTCTTACAAAATCCATGCACTTCAATCCATTCTTCGGAAAGCATTGTTGGATATATTTATCTCTTGGCTCATTGTAGTGCTGCAGCTATCATAACTAGTTTTTCCTACTGCAAAATGGAAGTTGGGTCAATGTTTGTGAAATACGTTACTCTACATCTGGACAAAAATCCTCTTTCCATGAAAGTTAGGCACTACTTCTGGATATGGTGATATCGCATGTTTCTCTCTCCAAAGTATAACTTTCCATAGGCGACTGATTCCCTTTAATAGATCCCATCTACTGACACACTATGGAAGAAGTTTGAAGTACTTTGGAGCAGTCTGAGCTATTTAGCAAGTTGGTTACTACTTACTTTCTCCATATTTATCCTTCCATCAAACAAGGTTTATGGTGGTGATGTAATTTCACTACATTTCGCTATTCACCAATCAAATACAAAACTTTCATCAATGTCCAGAACACCATGATGATATATTTATTTATTTGTACTTATTTATTCAGGGTTTTATATAGCGCGAACATGACCCATGGGTATCAGAGCACTATACAGTTACATGTCGTAAATCATTTAGAAAACAGCAGATATAGAAGTAGTAACAAACACACAGTTCCAAAGCGTACCTTTCATACCTGGGTGCGACAATAACAACAGTAGGATCACTCAAGTGTAGAATGCACAGACTAAGTGTATTCATGGTGATCTAGAAAACTTACTCTTAAATACGTTAATGACCTGTTGAGGCAAACTCCTCTACCAGTTCCAATTGGCACCAACTCCTTGATAAGTGGTACGGACTGTTATGGTGCCTCTGTGAACCTTCTTGAGTTGGCTGCATCCATACCCGAGAAGGACTAGGCAATACCTAGCAACTGACCGTGTTGCAGATGATGATCAGTAGTTGTTTATGGTAGGAATTTGTTCATTAGGAAGATCTTTGCTTCCCTCTTAAAGATTGAAGTGTTTGGAATTCTTATAATGTTTGAAGGAAGTGAGTTCCAGAATCTGGGGGTGGCTCTGTCATACCGTTTCTTCTTCTGAAAGATGGGAGGTTTAAGAATCAGGACTTTGGCACTCCACGATGGTCTGCCTCCTCCATATAACTCAATTTTCTGGGACAGGTACATTGGTGTTTTGTAGTGGAATGCTTTGTGGGTAATACATGCCAGTTTAAACTGAAGTCTGGCTTCATATGAAAGCCAGTTTAACGCCTTCAAGTGTGGGGAAATGTGGTTGCATTTTTTAGAATGATAATTTAATTACTAGTGATATCGTTTTTTTCTATCTCCAAAAGCTAAATGTAAAAGCCCAGAGCGAATCTGGTATCATCACACAGTGGCCCAATAAAGGTGTTTAGATAGAATATTAGAAACAGAAATATCGTGGGAAAAAATATTGTATCAGAAATATCGAGGACAAAAAATATTGCGAAGATAAGTTTCTGTCGGTAAGCAAAGTTTTTATATAGATAAATCTACATGCATACAACTTGATGACATATATCTTCAACGTATGTATATGTGGAGTTAGGAATAGTAAATCTACACTTACCTATTTCTACTTAGCTTCTCGAGGCTTTGGTCCTCGATATTTTTGACACAATATTCTTTCCACACAATATTTTTTCATCCGATCTTGTCTCAGTGAGCTCCAATAAATGAATTCTTCAAAACCCCATTTCTACAAACAGGGGGGTAAAACATCGCCTAAATCTAATGATCTCACACATGCTCCTGAGCAGTGCTGGCTTCTCCTGTTGAACGGAGGAGCATCATTCCACATGCTGAGGGGGTAGAAAAAGGAAAAAATAAAATGACTCTATTACCATTTTATTTTCCCTTTGCCAGCCTGAGCTGGTTGTGGGCATGGAGCTATTGCTGCTTACTGGCAGCAGGGGAGGAGGAGTTGTGCACAAGTTTAAAGTGTGCATATCTTTATGGCTGGCTTTTTTGCATTGGCCAGCCTGACATATGCACATTAAACCTCTCCAACCCAGCTGTCTTACAGGCAGATGGAGAGAAGGCACAGGTATTCAATGCCTGAACAAGTGCCAATCCAGCCTGCTTGAACCAATCCCGGTGCTTCTCTCAGGCTGGTTACCAGCATGAGAGCAGCACCTGGACTGGTTAGGGGAGTTGGCTGGGGCCTGCTCTGGACGAAGAGAAGAACACCTAGACCTGAGGACGTGAAGCAAGCTAAATAAGTGAAAGTTTATTTTAATTTATTTAATGTAAACTACTGAATCACTGATGTGCATTACATTAATGTTTTAAAGTTAAATATTTAAACTTTAAAATGTTCATGCAATGCATGTTGGTAATTTAGTCAGTGTTTTCCAATGTTATTTGCTCTGGGTCGGCATGGCACCTTTTCTCGTCCCACTACTTTTAATAGACGGCAACCACCGCTGCTCGTGAGTTCTGCCAGGCACAGTGCTTCCTCATTATCAGCTCTAGCTGCTCAGGTTGAACAGATTTCAATTGATTGATAATCTCAATTCCATAAATGACACCATTTATTGGACAAAACAAAACACAAAAATGCTCACCTTTACTCTGTGCAAAAAACTTAATTCGCCACAAAAACCTATGCAAGACCTGTGTATGTAATTTATGGAATTTCTGTCAACACATGAAAACATTATTATAAATACATTGGGTTTTTGAATTTGTTTTAATTTCATCATCAACCCAACAAAAAGATATAATCAACTTCCACAAACACCAAAAACAAATCATGAAGGAAAAAAACGATAAAGCCCCACAACCACCAAGGTTATGAATCATAGAGTTCAATGCAAAGTCAAAAACACGGTCCCTGTTGTCTCACAGCTGCCTAGAATTTGGCAGAGGTGTTAGTCATTTTCTGGGTATCGGGTTGCATCCTTTGCCTGGATTTTCGTTTCTTTCTGTTTTGAGTTGAGCTTACAGTAAGGGTACTGTTTCCAACCTTCCTCTTACTCTGTGATTCTGTAGCAATATAAATTATACTCTATGCATTCCTGTTTTGAGTCTCTCTAGACCCCCCTCCCCTATCCTTCCTAAGTGAATTCAAACAGGATGCACTGAGAAACACCTGAAGCCAATGGTCAATATGCAATAGAAAGAACACCATGAATTGGGGTGATCTTCCCAATCAATCCTGGGAAGGTTTCCATTGGAGAGGCGATTCTTTATCTAGTTTTTGGCAGTCATTCATAAACTAAATGATCATAAAAGCTTCTTTTTTGTCTCTGTACCTCAACTAGTTTAGCTGCCTTCACCATATGCACTGTCCAGACGCAAAACTGGCCCAATTCACCTTATTTTAGATAACATATGCCTGAGCAAATCAACTAACACTTTAGCACCAGATAGAATGTTATGAGTAAGACCACAATCCCTTGTTGAAGGCAACACTTCCCACTCCTCCAATGCCATCTGGATCATTGAGTATTAATGGTGGGATAATTTTGGACTTTTCTCACTGCATGAACGAAAAGCAACCATTGGTATTGACTATCCTATCCCTAAACCTGGGACAGTCAGGATAAAATGGCTTACGTCATCCAAGACCTTGTAATTGAGTCTGCCTGTGTTGCAGCTGAAAGCTTACCACATTTTTCTTACCACGCATAATAAACCTATTATCACTAGGCCCATTTTCTAACAAATGCTAATGTTATAATATCTTTCATTTTTACCCATCATTACCATGATTTAGGTCCTCCAACAGATCTTTTTTGCGAGCTGATAGAGACCAGAATACTAAGAAGATGTACCTAATTATTCTATGAGGACCACAAATAGATATGACCATAACCTAATCTAGTCTAGAACAAAACCTTCTTTAGCCACTCATATAGACACCTTGAGATCATAGATATGACTAAAAGAATGAGACAGAATCGATAAAGATAATTCAGGAACAACATTTGTCTAATGCCTCAAATTGCATAGATCAGGAATACATTTGAAGACAATATTTAATGATAATTTTGTGAATGCAAGTAACCAAACAGTTTAGCACAGATCATCTTCAGTAGCATGAATCATCCTATTGCGAGCATAAGAGAAAATACACGTTCAGTTATTTATCATATAAATCAAAGCAAAGTAGTTTGCTACACGTCTGTCCTTAGGTTATTCAGTTCAAGTCTAGGCTACAGTATATCATGCCACAGCAGTAGTCAGGTAAAATCTCAGCCTAAAAGTTATTTCCCGTGCACCTTTGCCAGTCGGCAAAGGACAGGATATGAGGTCCCAGTTTGAATGAGGTTCAGTTCATTATAGTCGATTTCCACCAAGAACAAGTGGAAAAGAGTAAAGGGAACATAATAGAAATCAAGAGTTTGTCCGACAGCCTGCCAGACAGGAAGGATGAATGACAGCCGCCCCCATTTCCTCCCCAGATGGGACAAATATACTCCAAATGTTCCAGGTTTACACCCCTCAACGTATGAATTCCATCAGTCCATGAGGTTTCATTGGTCACCCAAGGTGGGCTGTCATGGGATGATCAGTAAATCATAAAAATCCAGATGAATTAAGTGATCCTTTTTGCAAGTTTCATTAAAATTCATTATGCTCCATTTAGTTAGCATTTAGTCACTTCCATGGAAGTAGGAGGCACTTGTATTTGTCCATAGTCAGTCCGTTCCCGGGTGCCTTTCCCTGGGTTTGCAATAATATTTGCTACAGTTCTATCAAATATGCTTCTAGTAAGAAGTAAGTCCATTGTTAGCTAGAACAGAAGTGAAACTTAAGAGAAAGTTCTCGTAGGGCTTAGGTGACTGTCTCACATGATTTTACATTAGTTTAAGGAACATAAAGCCCTGAGGCCTACATGCAAAAATAGTTGAATCACAGCTGTGTTAATATTATGAAAGATCAGACATTTCCAATTGCATTAATTTTCTTCATTAATTCAGTTATTATTGTCTTCATGAAATACATGTCAGTGTTAAGCACTACTAAGAAAAAGAATTCTAGTTATTATTGGCACATTACAATGCAAGCAGAATTTTCAATGTGACAACTTTTAGTGCATGTAATATTTTTCATACGCGTTACAAAAAACCCATAGTCATTTTATGTCAGTTTTCTGTATAGAGGGCATTTTCTTCCTTTCTCTAGTACAACTATGCATATATGCATTCATTTTAATGCAAATTTTAATATATTTATGAACAAAAACTCTATATTATTTTTATTTGTCATCTTTCTTACAACACATAAATGCATGAGCATTAAATTCTTTTTTTCTCACTTTGTTTAAATTTATGTATCATCAATGTCTAAAATTCTGCAAGCTTTTATGATGCAGTATGTGAACTCATGATTTTGACTAAATAGGTTAACATATCTGATCCAGTAAAAAGTGTCGTAAATCATTTTCTCAGGTAGGAATTGGTAAAGATAGATGCCATCACCCGTGTGTTTGGCCTGAATCTAGTTAAGACTTCCATCTTGCCTTACTGACACAATGTGAGACCATATGCAGGTAATGGTTGTAGCACATCATAAGATTCGAAGTGTTCACTGAATAATGGCCTCAAGGAAAGGAAGACCTCGCCCTTTTTTACTTGTCATGTTACTCACCCCAAGGCTGCAGCCAGCTCTCAACAGAAGCAATCTCCAATAGCGATTTCAGTCATCTATAGTCCAGGTTTTGTTCCTCTCTCTGGCAGTGCTTTATGAACCATGGGCCTGTGGGGGAGGGACAGGGGGGCCCTCTGGCACAGGTTGCAAGTAATGATTCTATCTCTTTTCAGCCATTTTTCAAAAGTGACTATGGATTCCTTTTATGCTCTCATGAGTAGTAGTGCTCCTGATCCCAACTCCTAACCCCGCGATTGCGCAATTCAAATCGAGGCCATCAACATTACTCAGCAGCCAAGCGTGGCCCCCAAGAAATACTGTACCTTACTGACCTGCGGTTTGCTATAGTTAAATTACAAAACATGTATGGCTAAAAACATAAAGACCTGCCAGCACTCCTCTGCATTGTCAGTTATCCCATGCATGAGCTGGAAAGAGCAGTACCTAGCTTAGGCCCACTGTTGACTCCTTACTCTGTATCCCTGCTCATTGCAGCGTCCCCACACACGAGGTCAATCCCGTGCTGTGTCCACATTTTAGCGTTATTCCTTCCCTAACACTTGAGGTCGATTCCAGATCAAGATGGCCACCCAAGACTATTATCCATTACTAATATCTATACGAATTGTATTGCTGACTCTAACATTATTAAATGTGTCTATTTCCAAATTAAATTACATATTGCCAAGGCCTCTGACAACATTCTAGCGAAAATCATTCTAAAATATATCAATAACACCCTGCCCACAAAAACTATGCATTTTCAATCAGCTCAGTAACGGGGTCTCATTAGGAACATTCTTCATGGTTCTGCTTATGTCGCAGGGAGGTGATGGTCACAGTGAAGGACTATCAGAGCTAAGCATGTTGTGCAGAAGATTTGCACATGTAGGAGACAAAGGGACCACATACACACGCCACACATTAGAGGACTACGGAGAAGATAAGAAATATATTAATAACCATTCTCCATATCTGTGGTACCTGATAGCAGGGATGTTAGAGTGTCTTTCACCATTTTTATTTTACAAAAGGTCATAAAATACCTCCTGGCATGTGCTGGCAGAAACCATCTGTACCCAGTACAATACGTGCCCACCACAAGAATGGATGAAGAATCGCTTTCAATTAAAGCTGAGAGAGAAACACTTTGTAACTCAGACATAGAGAACAGCATTCATATATAAAGTTTCAAAGCAAATGTTAAACGTTGTTCCATTTGTTCTAGCATAAAGGCGCTTTGCTCTAGAATACCTTCAAAAGCAGCGCCAACCATTTGTGAAAGCCAAGGAGCTGTAACACTTCAAAGTATTGTGTATAAGCATTGATTGCATAAAATAAGTACGGACAAACAAGACAGAGGACAAAAGCGTGGCTGTACTGCCAAACATGATACAACAAATCCCCTGTCGATGAAATATTTACAGCAGGTAGCAGCATTTAGAGCACATTTTATTGTATAGAGACGACCCACAAGGCTTTCTAAAACAAAGGGAAAGGTTGTAAAATATAACACTTTACTCTTAAACACCGTAAACAGTTTTTGGTACAAAGTAGTCTGCAAAACTTTGAACAACGACTACAAAATTTCGAAAATGCGTGGTAAAATATTGTACTCTAGGCTGTTGCAGTAGTGCGTCTCATCTCAGTTTTTCCGGATACGATATTGATTAGAATATGTAACAAGCATCCTCAAAGCCAATAAGTCTGACCCTGTAGGATCTATTCACTCAAAGACATCATATAGACACTCATATATAAACAGGAAACAACTCAAACTCTATACTTTCAGGAACAAATGCACACAGCCCAAAAAGATTAGCTGCAGGTTATCCAATTACAACTACTGCAAATCGTGTATTGTTTAAGGAAATGAAATACACCAGTGACCCCTTTAAGAAGATTGCTTTTGTCTAGATCACTGCATAATTTCCTTTTTAATATGGTTGTGGGGTTTGGTTAAAATACTTTGCAGAGGTCAGTCAGTCAGTCAGTCAAAATCCTTTATTCGATCACTTACAAAATGATCATAAAAGTACATGTATAAAAAAAAACTATTTCCGATATTCAATTTAATTTAAAATTCAAAATACAATAGTTCATTTTAACCTTAAAACAAATTTGAACACTAAATCTATAAAAGATTGTCCATTTCCATGGTTTTACTCATATTAGATACTTTTCATTCAGTGATTAGTTCCAGTGAAGTGCTGGGTTTTTCCTTTTTTTCATGCACGCTCATAGAAACGAAGCGAATGTAAAACAGGTCAAAGGATTGATAGGCTCTTTAAAAAATATAGTGCCACCCTTCATTGTTTAAAATTCATCTTCTGCAAAATCAGTTTTAAATAGCTATTCCTCTCCTTCTTATTCAGTTTGCAGAATAAAACAAGGTGCAGATCAGTTTGTCTTGACAAGCCATCACAGAGGCACAAAGTTAAATCAGCATGGTTAAAAATTTAAGAGGGTAACCTAACATAAGAGGATCATATTCAGACGAAACCTAATCAATATGAATCTGTGATGTGCATTTGTAATGTCTGACAGATAAAAGAAATCATTTCCTGAGTGTTTTCCAGCCCGCAGAGCGTTCATCACCTGTGGCTTTGGTTTTCCTGTGAGGAGTCCGGTCCCCCTGCCTGCCTCCCGCCGTCCCGCTGGTGCTACCATCTGCCCGGCACGACTGCCGAGTGGAGGCTGTGCCGGGGACTACATCTCCCGGCATTCCTTGCGGTTCCCTGCATCATAGAGCTGCGCCAGGAGGCGCATAAAAGAACAGCAAGCCCCACCTCGCGGGACGCCGGGCAAAGCCCGGGCAAAGGGCAGGCCCTCTGTGGCCCTCAGAGGCCCAAGGAGCCTGGGCTGGGCCACCCCCTTTCCATCAACGCAAAGACAAGAGGGATGTCACCCATCATGGATAAAACATCTACGCCTGGTGTGGAAAAAAGAGGTACACTTGATAATTACGTTATCCGCTCTACATCAGTAGCTGATAGAGAGCTTGCTCTTTCTGAGCGACGATCTGCGAGACGCCGCTCTGTGGAATTAATTAAAACTAAGCGATCATCCCTCGGAGGCATACAACATGCTGTCTCACCCCCACCAGCCACGATCCATGAGCGTGAGGGGCTTGAGACATCCCTCAATGATAGTATTCCATTGCTCTTCCAGGACATAACCTCCACATTGGTAGATCTTAACGAGAGAACTATAAGTGCCCTAACATCCTCGGGTAATTCTAACCTCAACCCTGATGTACAGATCCTGCCCGACACCTCACCCCCGCAAGCAGACAGTACTCCTAACTCCCTATTAGATGCACTATTAGAAATATCACTGCTTCAACCAGAGTCTGCACAAAACCCAAAACCGACTTCAAATGCTCCTCGAAGTCGAGGCCAGCCACCCAAAAAGGGAGGAGAAAGGGGTCAAATATTCAGCCTGACCAGACTATTAAGATCAGGAATTCTCATCTTAATTTTGGGAGGAAAAAAAGCCCTGTCCCACATATATCTTCAACTCCTGACATATTAATTTCCCCATCTCTTCCAATCAATGAACCATCTAATGCTGATAAAATGGGTCCACTGGAACATCTAATCAAATCACTGCTACTCCCTGTAGTCGAGAGACTTAAGAGAATAGCTACACAATTGGGTACCATAGAGCAGACATTAGCAGAAAACAAACTTGCTTACAAAGACCAAGCAATGCCTGTAATAGTGCCCGCACCGTCTTCTACATTCACTAATCAGAAAGCATTAAAACCAACTACCCAGCGTAACCATAGCCCTTTGAGACCACAACTCTCAAACCCAATAGGAGAACACGCTAAAACAACAGCAAAATAGGTCCAGGGCGGAGGAAAGTCAAAATCCTGTGTAACCTGTGAGAGCAAACGTGACAAAAGGGCAGCACCTAACACCAAACCACCTGATGATCGATCCATTTCACCACCATCAGTGATAAGACACAACATAGATAGGCGTAGGCAAATTAACCTTCCCCCTGAGGCCAAGCCTTACGTCATAGTATTAACAGGGGTCCCTGAAATATCTGACGTAAGCATGGGCGGAAAATCCGTTTCGCTCGCGGATTTTGCGGATTTTCGGGAAATTCGCAATCCGCGAGATTCGCGAATCTCCCGCAAAATCCGCAAATCCGCGAGCAGCGGATTTTGCTCGCACTGCTCGCACTGTTCGCGTGAGTTCGCGGCTTCCCAGTACAACTTCGCGCCCCGCGAATAAGTGCTAAATTGCAGAAATACGATCTTAGCAAAACTGAAACTACTTACCAGGTTCAAAAGTTCAGGCTCATCATTAGTAGCCATTTCCTGTAGTGCTTCCTGAGGGGCCCCTCCAGAGTTCAGTTGCCAGTTGCAACTATTATGTGACCCTGCTCTGAACCTCAGAATAGTTACACATATGCCACAAAGGTCCTGAATTACAGCTAAGGGAGACAAGCAGGAGCCAGGCTGGAAGTTAAAATCCATTAATCAGCCCCTAATTCATTATTGTCAGTTGGGGCAGGGCAGGTGTTGTAACTAATTTTGCAACAATGAAAGCACTTAGCAAGTGCAAAAGATCACTCATCAGGGCGCACTAAGGAAGCAGGTGCCAGCTAAAAAAATATTCTGTGACACATTAATCAGCCCCAAATTAATTCAGGTCACTTGAGGCAGGGAAGGTGTGCTTTGCTTTGCCGAAAATAATGTACACTGGACAACCAGAGGGTGTGGTGATGAAACAGAGGGTGGCATGAGTGGGCCAGAGGGTGGCATGAGTAGTCAGACAGTGGCAGTGGTGACAGAGAGTGGCAGTGATGAAGAAGAGTGTCCCAAACAGGCTGGACACGTAGAAACAACAAGTTCGCAAAACTTGCGACCCGACAGGTAAGTTCGCAAATTGCGAAATTGTAAAAACCCTCGCGAACTGGCAGAAACACGGGCGAACACAAAAAAAAAAAATCCGCAAATTCGCGGGAATTCGCGGATTTTGCGGATTGCGAGTTCGCAAATCCGCAAAATTCGCGAACGCGAGATTCGCAAAATTCGCCCATGCTTAATCTGACGGAAGTTTTGAAAACCATCAAACCCTAAAGAACAAGACTATGCACTGGTTGGGATCACATGGGCCACTACCTGCCAATTTAAATGGAGAAATTCTCCATGTCCGACGAGCAGGATGGTTGGGGAAGAGACCCAAAACAATCCCTGGTGACATAGTCATCATAAACTTCAGAGACCATAGGACAGTTAGCTTTATCAAAGACTGGTACATGGGTGGTTACGAGGGTAGCATAAGGGCTAGAGAACTCAGTTATTTCTACCCGAAAGCCTTGGTGGGGGACTTTCCCGGGATCTCTAAACGGTACCATAGATCGGATATGCCTTTAGTATTCAATATACCAACTACAAACCACTTCGCACCACTCATGGGCCTGGAAGGGGTCGATTGACTTCCCCACCCCAAAGAGGCTGATCCTTTAGTGGTGGGTAATGCCTCTATGTCACCATTACATAACATCAGAAAGGACACTAAGGCACCTCAGGTACAAAAACAGGGGGAGGACGGAAAACTTAAACACGAGGGAGACACAGTAAAGACACAGGCCACCGTTCCAGTACGGGAAGTGGCTCTAAAAAATACACATCCCAGACCAAGAAGTAGGCAAGTAAAGGGCACCAGTAAGGTCCGAATGAGCAAAACTAGAAGAGTTGAATCACCAAGTGAATCACCGAGTGAGGCAAATAATAAAACCAACCAATTTATCCTGTCATGGAATTTGGCGGGCTTAAAGAGCAAAGTGAATAACCCAGATTGGCTAAAAACTATACACAAATATAGTATCCTGTGTATACAGGAAAATTGGCTGACTAACGAATTACACCTACTGGGATACCAAACGTTTAATACCCCCGGGAGACCAAGCAACCCGGGGAAGAAATAGTGGTGGATTATGCACCTTTATCTCTAATACTGCTGGCATTAAAGTCATCAGAACAATGTGTGAAAATAAGACAATCGATAATATAACCAGGGAAAAGAACAGTATGAAAAGCACAACTACCAATTGAAAAGTACAAAGTTAGATTTATTCATAAATGTACATACTCATATTTAAAAACAATTAATGCAAAATCATGTGAACCAAATGTTTATAAAAAACAATCAATCATACATAAATAATGTATTCGTAACACATTTACACAAAAAGCATATATAATAAAATAGTGGCGAACAATATAAAACATCGACGCACGTTTCGGCGTTATCAACAGAACGCCTTCATCAGGAGCCACAATCAATCTGTAAAACATATGTAAAATAAATTAAAAACCAAGCAGGGATATGCGCCGAGGGGCCGTTCGCTTACCGAGAAAAGATGAAACCCGGGCTGTAACATCAACCTACGGGCGCCGTGTTCAATGTTTCAGTCGGCGTCCTGCAGCCGTTGGAAGTGGTGAGTGACCAGCTGGTCGGGTTGACACTCCTTAAATGCCGGAAATTAGATAGTCGTTATCGGCGCGGCGGCTCACAATCTCACGTCTTAAAGGGGAACTGGCTAAAAGGGAAACTGACTAAGGTTTCAATGTGTAATCAAATGAATCCAGAAACGCCTGTGTCCATACTCTTACACATTGTGAGATATTCTCTGAACCAATCTATACTCGCAAACTTGAATATCTTTTTAATCGTCAGATTCAATGTGATAAACTCGTACGTATGCAGCTCGAAGTATTGCATGGGATTACTATGAGAGAGCCGTAATTAATATGGAACGTGTACTTATGGCGAAGAATAGATAAATTCATACGTGTGCAGCTAAAATACTGCATAGGATTACTCTAAGAAAGCCGTAATTAATGTGGTTATAGAGACATTGTCTTTAACCTTACTCCTGCAATTCCCTTATTTAATCTGTAACTACTGCTCAAATATAAAGTGATTAGTCTGTATCTCATGTAGCTAGATTGTTTGTCTGCATCTCGTAGGAATTTTTTGTTATGTAAGCACAGCAATATGTATATGTACTGTTTATTGAATAATGGGAGTTTCATATGACCCCTGTATGTTTTTAATTTATTTTACATATGTTTTACAGATTGATTGTGGCTCCTGATGAAGGCGTTCTGTTGATAACGCCGAAACGCGCGTCGATGTTTTATATTGTTTGCCACTATTTTATTATATATGCTTTTTGTGTAAATGTGTTACGAATACATTATTTATGTATGATTGATTGTTTTTTATAAACATTTGGTTCACATGATTTTGCATTAATTGTTTTTAAATATGAGTATGTACATTTATGAATAAATCTAACTTTGTACTTTTCAATTGGTAGTTGTGCTTTTCATACTGTTCTTTTCCCTGGTTATATTATCAATTGTCTTATTTTCACACATTGTTTATTTCCCTGTATTACAAATTCAGTATTTGAACAGGGGGTCCTTGTTGTTCACATTAATTAAAGTCATCAGAAACATCTCAGATGACTTCTTCCAAATTCTAATGGTCAGCTGGCCAGGAGTGAATAAACTCGCAATAATTAACTTCTATAACAACGCCAACAATAGCGAGTGGGACAACATCTTTCTCAGGCTAAGGAAATGCGTAGGGACATTAGAAAAGGTAGGGACAGGAGACATGGCACTCCTTTGGGTAGGGAATTTTAACTGTACCATATGTACTAACAGTGATATGGGCACCTGCCCACTGAAATGAGTTCGGTGATTCCTCCCATTTAATTAATTGTGGTATAGGGAACAAATGAATGAGGTGATCTATGAATTAGATCTGGGTTTTATAAATGAAATCTGCGTAACTAAGAATGGTTTTGAGCCAACCTTTATCGGAAAGGTTGTCAATTCGGGAATTGATTTTTCACTGCTATCAAACCGTTACCGAGGGCTGGCCCTCTCCTGGGAGACACGAAAACTCGCTTTTGGGGATCACTACCCGATAGCCATAGAGTTGCAAGTAAAGGGACCAACGGCAAACGACAATAAAGAATACCCTATACCCATTACTCTGGGAAAATTAAATGGGTATTCACTTAAGTGGGAAAAGGTGGACCCCGAAAAATTCCTGACAACCTTATTGCCCAGAGTTCTCGATCATGTTTTAAATTGTCTGAGTGAGCAAGAACAACCAGAAAAAATCTTAGAATCCTTTAGCGAAACTACTAAGGAGATAAAAAACTTGTTAATGAAGCCATCCAAAAAACACCATAGCAAAAAAAAGGGCTAGTTTAACAAGGAATGCTCTAGAGCGCATTCGCACCTGATAGCAGTTTTGCACGAAATCCCAAGATCCGCGGCCCATGTCAGAGAGGCGCGTAAGCTCTACAGAATGGCATTAAACATCAGGAGGAAGAAATTAAAAAGAGAATTACGGGAAAACCTACACCTAGCCTGCCAGAAAAACGATAACATCGCCTTCTGAAAGGCAGTAAACGCCCCTTTTTTTAAAAATGGTGACAATGGCGCGATAGATATTGCAGTGACGGGGGAGGTGTGGGTTGAACACTTTACGCACCTGTATAATAACCCCAACCAAAGTGGATGTACAGGCCAAAACTCAACTAAGGAGCTCCCGGCTCAGATCCCGCTGTTAATTATCTTTGATTACAGAGAAGTTACAAAGGCCATAACTGACAGCGCATCGGGCAAGGCACCCGGACCCGATGGGGTTCCCATTGATATATATAATAGCAGGATAAAACTCTGGGCTCCCCTTTTAACAAATGTTCTAAATAGCATTAACACCGTGGGTTTTATATCAACATGGCCTGAGGCAATCGTGGTCCCAATCTTTAAAAAGGGCAATAGAAATGATCCTGCCTGCTACCGTCCAATTTCACTTCTGGACGCACTGATGAAGGTAGCAGGCAGGATCATTTTAAACAGGCTCCAAGTTTCGTCAGAAGAGAATAACACTATAACCCCCCTTCAATATGGTTTCCGTCAAGGGAAGGGTACTTTAGAACAGAGCTTAAATCTGGCTCTGCTCGTTGCTAAATATACAGAGGCAAAACATGAAATCCTATACATAACATTCGTCGATTTGACCTCTGCCTTCGATTGTGTAGACCATACCAAACTCTGGGACACACTGAAATCCTTAGGCATAGAGAACAGAATTATTGTTTTTATCAGGGAACTATACAGAAATGCAGGGTCTAGAGTGAGATATGGCAGAGAAGGCCAATGTTCTGCTAAGTTTCCCATTAACAGAGGTGTGCGGCAAGGGTGTATTCTTGCACCCTTCCTTTTCATACTGTACATAAATACAGTGGTGGAACACATGAGAAAGTTTCAGTTTGACTATCCGACAGTGGGAGTGACCTCCTTACCAATCCTCTTATATGTGGACGATGCCGCCATACTATCACGGACCCCAATCGGCATGCAGAGGGCGGTGGTGGAATTTTCAAATTATATGGATACTCATGGGTTAACTATTAACGTAACAAAGACCTACTCCATGAGATCCGGTCCCTCAAGAAAAATTCCCAAATCAATTTTCTTAAACCAGAAAAAGATCCTTAACCGCATGCGCGCTAGCGGGTTTTCCCGCTGCGCGCTGAAATGTGAAAATCGCGGCTTTCGTGACAAAGCCAGCTCATCATGCGCGCAGCGCAGGTAACGCCCATGACGAGCTGGCTTTGTCATCCGCATCGAAGGGGTTAACACCGCTACTTTTTGTTATCTAGGAATACATTTTGATAATAAAGGAAATTGGACGAAGGCCGTCCATGCCAGAAACTTGGCCTTTAGCAGAGCAACCGGAGCCTTAATTAATTTTTCAAGGAAACTCGGCGGTCGCCCTGCCAAAGAACTTTTACAAATTTATAAGGCTAGATGTCTTTCAACTGGCACATATGGCGCGGTAATTTGGGGCATTACAAACACCAAGCAGATATAATTGACTGAAAATAACTTTTTACGATATCTGCTGGCTACCCCAAAATCATTATCCATCCTTTTTACACATAATGAATTGGGACTCCCCTTTGTAGAGGACACGATCAAAGCTAGCCCCCTCCTCTTGTGGCACAAAATCTGGACTACACCGGAAACTTCACTAAACAGGGACATTGTCTTAGACTGCTTAAACCTAGCGGGGGCAGGCAATGTCAAATGGCTGAACTGTGTGAGACAAATGTACATAAATATTGGCCATGAGGAATATTTTAATGACCCTCTGTCCCTGGAAGTCATCTCCAAGCGTTCTTTGAAAAAGTCCATAATGGATCACCTGGCCATTCAAAGGTGGACCAGTGAGAAAGGAAAACTCACGAATACTTCAATAGGTGCATTTTTTCAACCAGAAGGAATGACATTATATCTAACTATTGAGAGCAGTCCGTATTCAAGAATGCTACTGACAAGGTTTCGAGCTGACACATTCTTCCGCTTGATAACTTTTCCTAAATGCAATGACTGGGGCAAACAACTGGAAGAATGCCCCTGTGATGGAGTTTCGAAACAATGAAACATCCATTCTACTCTGTTCTTCCTTTTTTACCTGGCCCCCAGGAAACAATTTTTAAAACCTATATTTATTAAATGGGGCATCAGAGGATCCCACGATGCCTATCACAAACTCAAACACCTAGAGACTGCCTTTGAGATAAAGGCTGTGGCATCTTATCTGAAGACCATCATAGCCCATAGAAAGCTGATGTAAAGCCGTTTGAATTTCTCATTAACTGTTTCCTCACTTCTCAAATGAACTGGTGAAAGGACACATATGATATTTTAGCTATTGTATTAATGAATTTAAAAAAAAGAAAGGTTTTTATCCACGTTTTTAATTGAAATGTAATTTTTTGTGCTTTTATGATTCTGTTCTCAAAATCGAATAAAGCTATTTTGAATTTAATTGAATTGAGAAAAGAAATATCCTCTCTCTATCACTGGGGGGATTGATCTATAGTTCACCATTGCCTGCTTTTTACCATGAGTTTCCCTTCTCTCAAACTCTACCCTCATCCTAAACACATTTTTGACCTTTTCTTTAGAGATATTTCTACATTCATCTGGATCTTGAAACAGTTCAGGTAACTCAATCTTGTTTAGGAGTTTTTCTACATAGCACAACCATCTGGATCTCCTCCACTTATCCATATTTAAACAATTCTTAATTATTGTGTGTGTCAGGGGGAGTGTGTCCCTTCTCCAGATTGCGTGCCACAGAAGGACAGGGGCCAATTGTATTGAGTCGGTGATATAGGGGAGTCCCAGTTCTAAGTGCAAAATGTAGTTAGGGATCGAGGTGGGGAGGCCAGCAATTGATTTTAAAAACTTGTTTTCTATAGTTTGCAATGTACCAGTTTCGACAGTGCCCCATAACCCCGCCACCATACATCCCTGCTGCTGTAACTTTAGCCTAATAGATTTGTTTTATTGGTAATAATGGCCTGTCACCCAATTTTTTAGCAAAGGGCTTTACTGCCGACAGGGTTCTTTCTATTACCCCCTGCGTCCTCGCACTAGTTTTGTCCATGCCAAATGCTTATCAATAAGAACCCCCAAGTAAGGGAAGGAATTAGTCATGAGCGGATTTTGCGGATTGGCAATCCGCGAATTTGCGGATTTGCAAACTCGCAATCCGCAAAATCCGCGAATTCCCGCGAATTTGCGGATTTTTTTTTTTTTTTGTGTTCGCCCGTGTTTCTGCCAGTTCGCGAGGGTTTTTACAATTTCGCAATTTGCGAACTTACCTGTCGGGTCGCAAGTTTTGCGAACTTGTTGTTTCTACGTGTCCAACCTGTTTGGGACACTCTTCTTCATCACTGCCACTCTCTGTCACCACTGCCACTCTCTGACTACTCATGCCACCCTCTGGCCCACCCATGCCACCCTCTGTTTCATCACCACACCCTCTGGTTGTCCAGTGTACATTATTTTTGGCAAAGCAAAGCACACCTTCCCTGCCTCAAGTGACCTGAATTAATTTGGGGCTGATTAATGTGTCACAGAATATTTTTTTAGCTGGCACCTGCTTCCTTAGTGCGCCCTGATTAGTGATCTTTTGCACTTGCTAAGTGCTTTCATTGTTGCAAAATTAGTTACAACACCTGCCCTGCCCCAACTGACAATAATGAATTAGGGGCTGATTAATGGATTTTAACTTCCAGCCTGGCTCCTGCTTGTCTCCCTTAGCTGTAATTCAGGACCTTTGTGGCATATGTGTAACTATTCTGAGGTTCAGAGCAGGGTCACATAATAGTTGCAACTGGCAACTGAACTCTGGAGGGGCCCCTCAGGAAGCACTACAGGAAATGGCTACTAATGATGAGCCTGAACTTTTGAACCTGGTAAGTAGTTACTTTCAGTTTTGCTAAAATCGTATTTCTGCAATTTCGCACTTATTCGCGGGGCGCGAACTCACGCGAACAGTGCGAGCAGTGCGAGCAAAATCCGCTGCTCGCGGATTTGCGGATTTTTCAGGAAATTCGCAAATCTCGCGGATTGCGGATTTCCCGAAAATCCGCAAAATCCGCGAGCGGAACGGATTTTCCGCCCATGCCTAGAAGGAATCTGCCACCTTAATCCTCTCTTTCTCCACATGGTGGCACGGTGTTCTCTCTCTTTTCCTTGTCCTCACTATCACAGCAAAGGATTTGCTATGGTTCACCCTTAAATCAAGTGAGTCCATAAACGATACATACAAAGATATGAGGTGCTGAAGGCCAGACCCAGTCCAGGCCATCAACACCGCATCGTCTGCGTATGCCAAGATAGGTAGAGGTTGTGAATTAAATATTGGAACATGTCTTGTAGACTTGATAAGGGCTTTTCTACTCCATTTGTATAAATGGAGAAGAAAAATGGCGCAAGAACACAGCCCTGCCTAACTCCTCTGGCGATTTTGAATGGGTGTGTACAGCCTCCATTTTTTGTGTAATGCACCGAGGCCATAGCGTTGGAATACATCTGTCTTATAAAATGTAAAATTAATTGATCAAATCCCATCTCCCGCATGATAGTCCACAGCTTTTCATGGCTCACACAGGCGAGCGCTGACGACAAGTCCATGAAAGCCATGTACATCTTTCCCTGCTCCATCCTGGTATACTTTTTTATTATGAGTGACAGGTTTAGACACTGGTCTACAGTGCCCCTTCCTTGCTGGAAACCAAATTGGGCCTGCATTAGAGTATTCTTATCTTTGGCCCAATCCTCTAGCTTAGAGAGGAGGAGCTGTCCCATTAGCTTCGCTGTCGTGGCCAGCAGAGAAATTGGCCTGTAGTTTTTTGGGTCAGACCTGTCCCATTTTTTAAATATAGGGACTATAACACCAACAGTCCAAGATGGAGGGGGACATGCTCAAATTATGCTGTTCATCACATTCGTCAATAACGGTGCCCATAGGTCTGTTATTCCCTGAAAAAGATCTATCGGTACACCGTTCGGACCTGGGGCCCTGCCTGAACTACACAACATCAAATTCTTCCTTACTTCACTGAGTGAGAAGAAAGAAGAAGAGGCCTGTTGACAATTTTCCATATTTAGAACAGTGGGTTTGGGTGTAGAGGCGAAGATACTCTCAAAATGGGCAACCCACGCTTCTTCATCTACATTGTTGTCTACTGTAGGGTCTGCAGGATTTTTAAAATGCAGTGCTTTTATTATCCTCGAGAAGTCACAGCTGTTTCCCAATTTTGCTACCTCTCTAAGGTCCTCTCATATAGTTTCTTTCAATGCCTTCTCCCTGTTTCTTCTATCTAGTTTGTATTTAGCTCGTAGTTCCTTGATTTCCTCCTGGTTTCTGGGTCTACTTTTCAGAGCATGGATCAAAGCTCTCCTTGCCGCTGAACATGGTGAGTCAAACCATCCCCTTTCAGATCTCTTATTAATATCTTTAGAACGTGTAAGGGTCAGTTTTGCCTGCTCTAGGAGATCACAAAAGGCCTTTACCATTTTGTCTACTTCGGTCTCAGAATATAGACATTTTACAATATTATTTAGTGTAGCAGATATAATTTTCACAGTTAGCTTAGGTTGGTTAACGTGGGCCCATTTTAGTTATATTCAATTTCTTTTTGCCACTGTTGTGGTATCTATATTTAAAAAATTTTGGATATTCCACTCTGGCTGTTTTTATCTGTAGTGATAGCATAGCATGGTCACTAAAAATTGTAAATTGGTTTTCCAACCTAGTGGCACTTACACTAATAGGGGCTGTGACTAACATATTGTTAATGATTGACTCTCGGTCATTTCGTAGGAAGGTTGCACCCACTTTTCCTGATAGTGCTTCTAGGTCACCCGTGATTACCAAGTTTCTCTCTGCTAGGATCCTATTTAGGAATTTGCCATATTCATTGTGCGTGAAATGGTTAAGGCTGTCACCCCCCAAGTCCTCTATACCACATATAGGAACTGTGTTGTATTTACAGGGATATTTATCAAAATCTCCCACCCATAAAGGATTAAAAGGACAGTTGCTGCTATTGTTTGTGGTGTGTTCTATCGCTTTGTCGACCTCTTCCACAATAGCATGTTTGTTTGGGCCAATCTCGTTGTTATAAGTATTAATTAAAAGCCACATGCCTTCTTTATGTATCTCTAGTGTGAGAATATGGGAGTTTTCACTTGGAGATTCGAATTTCAACACCTTTCCTGGGAAATTATTAGGAATTAAGGTCAGAATACCCCCCTTGGCCCTCCCCGATGGTGAAGGTTTGGCTGGGGTTTGGTAGGAGCAATAACCATTTACAAAAATTGGGTCAATCGACCACGTCTCCTGGAAATATATAAGATCATGGTCTTGCCACATTTTTACCCAGTTTTCATTACTTAATTTTTGCATAATGCTTGCCAAATTCCATGAGGTTATCTTTAGGAAACTTTTACTGGGCTCCTTTTGTGGTTCACTCAGATCGAGACTGTTTCATTGACGCGAAGGCGGGGTTCTAGACTTTCAGGACTAATTTAAGTGGTTGTAGTGGAATGATGTAGTCAATCACACTCTTCCAGGTCAGTTAATAGCGCAAAACGGTTTTTAAGGTACTGAGGGCGAGATGTAGGTAAATAATATTTACCTATTCTTAAATACCGAATTTTATCGATTCAGTATTTAAGAATAGGTAAATAGTATGTAGGTAATTTTTCTGTAAATTTTAGCGAATATGTAAAAATCCATATTTACTGGAGGCCCATAGGCATGAATGGCAAATACTGAGTCGGTAAATACCGATTCGGTAAAAGGGGGAAAACATTGAAGGGTGGCAGGGTGTCACTTTGACACCCCTGTTGCACCCCTCAATTGTGTAGTGCTGCACATGTTGCAGTATGTCTGCAACATGGCACTGAAACAATTTGCATAAAATTGCTTTTCGTTTTTTTTCCGTTATTTACCACCAACTTGTAGTTGGTGGTAAATAACAAATCCTAATATGGGATAAGCACTCATTTAAGTGCTCCCTACATTAGGAATTCAGTAATTTACCGAATCGGTATTTAAGAAATCGGTAATTTACCGATTCCCTAAATTATCGATTTAGTAAATTACCGAATCCCTCATTTCGGCCCCTACATCAGAAAAGGACGAAATTCATTAGTTTTGGCCGTTACCGAACGGTAATAGCCTTCCTACATCTGGCCCCGAGTTTCCATCCTCCTGGAATCTCCCCCATTCTTCCACGGGCGAATCACTCTTTGATTTAAATTTGGTCTTTGGAATGTCTGGTTAGTTGGTTTATAGAAATAGCCCAATGGTAGAACAACTATTCCTGAATCCATTATGGTATTGTTTCGCAAATATTCCAATATGTATCCGACTACACATTCATTATTAAAATTTAGAACAATACAATCACCCGCCAGATCCTTTCTCGCTGGACCCACCCACACAGTCCTTCTAGCCATAATCATCTGCCTTGAGAGGTTCGCAACTCTCCCCCCCTCCTTCAATTTCCCTGTCAGGCAAAGTAATGCCTTGTGGATCACTTGGCTCGTAGATTCAACTTTGGTGCATTCCCTAGGACCAATGCCAGGGGAGCAGCTGCCGGTGGTAGATGTAGAGTATGTACTTGATTTCGTATTTGACCGGCATTCGCCCTATCTGGTCTTTGTAGTGCTATTTGGTTGTCTTGGCCTCTCCCTGCACCAAATTGCATTTGTCCTCCAAATTTAGTAGCTGTGTTGGGGGACGGTAATGGTGGTGGGTATTTGGTAGCAATGGGCATGTCTCTTGCATTAGGCCCCCTCACATAACCCCTCAAATTAGTGTCACTCGGGTTAGTTTGGATTTGAGTCTCATGTCCTGAACACCTTCTAACATTTGGGTCATTACCCTCTAGACCTTTCACTAAGGGCGTCATTGCCCTTGATAACTGTTCAGTTTTTTCCAGCTGTAGTTTGAGGGCCAATAACTTCCCCTCCATCCTTGCCAGTGTAGCTGAGGTCATGAAGGTACAGAAGAGAATTTGATTCTCCCAACCCATTATTTTGTAAAACCACTAACTTATTTTTAGGACACTGGGCTAAACGAGGATTACGTCCCGTAAGAAGCTAGCCTATGCTGTATGCTGCTAACATAATCAATCAACTTAATATAGCATGAATTAAAACATATCGCAATTGACATTAATTAAAACATATCACAAATCAGTCTCCAGATGAAAAGCAGATATATACAGCTGTAATACTTTTGTCTTATGTTCTAATTATTAATTATGGTATCCTCCTGGAGCAGGGGAACTCTTACCTGGGTCATTACAAGTTGTGCGCTGTTTGCGGGCCTGATTTTTATGGGTATGAAGATATTAACCCTTCTGTCATCATTTGTGGATAAACACTAGGTGCAACCACTTCAGGGACCTACTCTATCCTGGAAAGCTCTGACTCCCTTAACCACCAACTGCACCCCACTCTAGTCGACCATCTGATATCTTCTGCTTGCTCAGAGCAGAGAGAAAATGTCAGCATACTCATCAGGGAAATCAGGGAAAAGCCATCAGAAAAGTATGTGATATTGCCAGGTTGTATGGTTATTCCCCATTATGTGGACAAAACTCATAATTTCTGGTTTTTGGTGCAGAAATATTGGCCGAAATTGGAGGCTCTATCCCCCTATTATCCCTGAACTTGAATCTGGCAAACTGGTAAAGCTCTCCTAAGTCTAATGATGCCTCGGTTGCCATTGAAGTCTTTCTTAAACATATAGGTTTTGTTACATTTAATGGGCTAGAATGAAAACTGTCATTTACCATGGTATAATTCATAAACTATGTCTGCCTCATTTATTTTGTCTTAAGCTTACACAGAGTCACTGTAGTTATAAGTTGAAGAATGCCTTCATCAGGAAAAGGACCTGCATGTCCCCCCAACTTTATATTCACAAACTAAAATTAGCCATGATTTCAACATAGGCAACTATAGTTTACCTGGGTTTATCCTGGTTTTGAATCAATTTGGTATGGGAATCTACCTGGGAGAAGGACAGCAACAATGCATTCTTAACTTGTGTGCTTAACATTTTTGGATGAGAGGAAGGGAAAGTGGACAACACCTCCATCATGCCATCGATCAGAGAGTCGGAGTAAATTAATTATCTATATGCCAGCATTCCCACAATTGAAAAATACTATCTACAATTTGTTAGGGAGTGCCTCTGCCTGAACTGTGGGCAGGCTGCTGTTCCTGCACCTTGGAGGACTCTCCTTCACCAACTTGACGGGAGGGTGGAGGCCAACCCCACCCTTTCCTCCTCCATCCCTTGGTGTGGAAGAATCAAGATGATACAGATGCAGGTGTTGTGAGGTACACAGGGCCCCTGAGCAGTCTCCATTTATTTTCGTTTCATGTTGTAGCTTGACATTGTTGTCTAATAGGGATTTTTTGCATGCTTTGTGCTTACAAGATAATGTACTGAGAAATCATTATACATGCGGCTCATTTTTTGGCACGACTTATTCTTATGCTATGTGTACACTCTGTACAAGGCTAGGAACATAGAACAAAATGTCCTTGCTTTGACGTTGTCCGGTTGGAGACAGTTTTTTGGCTCCAGACTAACCATTCCATCAGTTCCGCATCTTTGACACAGTGCGGTTGGAACAGTGCTTTTATTATATAAACAGCCTCTGTGACACATTCAGCAGAGGAGCACTTTTGCTGGGATTGTCCTGGAACACAACGCATGGTGACTGAGATGCAGTCCTACTAACTCTGACCTCTATCCTACAAAGGACGATAGCCTGTTCTGCACAGGCACGCTTCCCAAGGGATCTAGCAGAGAGTACTCCCAATATGCTCTATATAGTATAGGTAGTGTTATGTAGGAGTATAATCATGTAATCACATAATAATGTTCTCATGAATGAACTGTTTATCTTTTCACCATTCCTGTAATGTTGGTTACAATGCGTTGTTTCTTCTACCTAATATCTGCAGCACATTCTTTCTAAACCATACCCAGCTTAAGTATTAATAAATGCTGCAGACCTTTGTGTCCTTTACACAAGTCTAGTTAGACTATACAGTCACATAAAGCAGTTTGTTATGCGTACTATAACAGCTACCCCAACAAAGGCTATTCATGCTGTGCAGCCACATATAGCTATGCCTGCAATTAGTCCAGTTACTAGTAATACAATTACGGGTAAGGTTCCCGCTACAAGGGATGGTACTCAGTTCTGGATTGCACATGAAACAAACCAGACTGAAGCAGTGTTTCGCCATACGGGGTCCCAAGACAAACATGGAATTGTCACAATGTGCCTACCACTTAGAATGGTTCACCTCATAGAGGACTGTGACACTTGGGGTACAGTCTTTGTTGCCATATATACCATAACACATGGTACACCATCCATAGCTGTTTTGCCTAAAGTACTAAAACAGATTCAACGTAAATAATGGGCTGCCCAATCCCTAGACATGGGGTTGAAATTAATTGGCAATTTTGCCACAGGTTCCTCAATTATTTTGAGCAATATTAAAAGGGAGACAGCAGCATTGGCAGTTTGCCAACGTCTTGTGGAAATGCCAGCTGCAGACCCTGAGCACGAATTACCAAACATTATTGCTGAAACCTATACATCCATAGGTCAAGATAATTTGGGAGCTAGACTGAACAAGCCACAACTTAAAAGCAATTCTGAAAAAGAAATCGCCAAGCAGGCACCCGATTCTTCAAACAAATGCTGGGATAAAAAAAAAATAACGATAGAAAAAAAACCACAAGGTGGATCTTCACGACCGGAGCCCAGTAAAAAATATTATAATTTACATAACCATGATACACTTAAACAGCCTTATCGGAATTAGTATACTGATGCACGTCCTTCTCGTTCCTTTCAGGACTCACACAACAAATTCTCCGAAAGAGGGGGATGTCCGGAGCACAGGCGTGAAGAGTACATGAAACCAAGAAAGGACTCACAACGCTCATCTGACATCATCAAAAAAACTAAGAGAAACTTCCACAACAAAAACCCCAATTCAGAAAGAAGAAAGTGGAAGGTATTCCAACTGAATTTTCCCCCACATATTAAGAATGATCCTTCAGAACAAGACGTGGGTATTGACACTGCTAGACAGTGCAGAGGAGGTCACAACAGGTTGCCAGAATCTCCAAGAGTTTCTGCTTTCAAGAGCAACTAATACATTTATTCAAGTTGAAATATCAGATCAGCATGTTAGCCCTCCCAACAGACTGTATGGTTTGAAATCCAAATTGAGGGTGGCATACCATGTACTATTAAAGTAATATTCTGTGAAACTTTCACAAATACCTATGACATTCACTTGTCTGAAATGGATTGGCCACCTGAGTATTTTTAGAAACATTCCACAAGGAAAGGGTATCATTATATTGTCTTTCTCTGTTTTTGTTCCAGATGTTATCAAGCAAGCATATACCAAAGAATGGGCTGTTGCACAAGCCCCGGCATTATATCACAATCATATAGGCTAGGATAAGTACTTGCTTTATCACATTATACCCAGAAGGTCCAGCTTGTAAGTGCAACCATAATACTAAATTAAGCATGAAGCTTAATGGACAGTTAGAGAAATTCTCTTACAGTTAGAGCATCAAGGTATAGTAGAGTTCTATTACCAGGATACGAGTTGTCAAATGAAGGCAAAAGACTTGCCCCACATTTCTTAGTAAAATGTGCTTCCTTACAACCACCCAACACCATCAAAAGCTATACTTGCTGTTAGGTTTTCTCAACTTTGGGAGAACATACATACCAGACTATGCACAATGTGTGAAACCATTGTGCAATTGAATCTGTCCTATTTTTACAGATAGACATTGGGCTTCAGAATACACTGATATCATCAGAACACTACAAGCTGGCATGCTTGCATCCAGGCACTTACACACTCATGCCAACAAAACTAACTTGATATCTGTATATCTGCGGGATCCACTGGATAGACATACATCACCTTTAATGAGGGTGATACTGTGCCAATTGCATATGAATCACATTTCTATTCCACTGCTGAAATGTGTTTTGCATCTACAGAAAAACTATTTTGAATACATTTCAGACAGCTGTTATAAAGGAAAGATCATTAGCACAGGGGAAATGCATAATTGTGGTTACTCCCGTCCCAGCCTTAGAGGCTGTCACAAAGGCATGCATGCATGCCTGTCGCAAAAGCCCTACAAACTCGATAGATACAATGGACCACCTTCTTAATAGCTACTGACGTTGACTATGTCTTTGACCCTACATTGTAGTTCCCTCAGTATGAACAAGAATATCCTGTGCCCAGAGTTGTTTTGCCTCTTCATCAGTATGATGAAATAATATATTCTTCTGGTTCAGCTCAGCCCACTATAGTTACAAAGTAACTATACTCTGCTGCTTGCATGGCAGTTTGCGGTGCCATGAAAAGTGGAGAATTCCATCAACAAAAAACATTTACACAGTCCTTAGGGGATTGTATGGCTTACCTGCCTGAACTAAAAGCTTTAATTCTGGCACTGGAAAATACTGATTCTAAATTCTCCACTCTGATAGGTTGTGATTCTTATTACTGTGTTCAGTCTTTTACTGAACAATTACATTACTGGTGCTTGAAGGGATTTTGAGATTCCAAAGAAAACACTATCAAGCACAGATTGCTTTGGGGAAAGGTGGAACATCTTAAAGAATGCCTGCCACAGGCTGCCGTACTTCATATATTGGGTCATCAGCGTGTCGGAGTACACTTTCTAGGGAATTCACTGGCTAATAGAGCCACCAAATCAGTGGTTCAGACTGCTATTGTTGCTGCAATTACTCGTTCACACAAGAGAGTAGATGAAGACATCATCGTTGCTGTCAGTTATTCTTATTTTTATTTTACAGAGTTTTATATAGTGCAAACTTGACCCGAAAATGGTATGAGCACTTTACATAGCACCAGTTGCATTGCATGAGAACACATTCATTTTTGTTAGGCACAGGGAGATTAAGTGATTTGCCCAGAATCACAGGATGTTCAGCGTCATTACCAAGACTCAAACCCAGTTCCCCAGATGTGAGGTCGACCGCCCTAGCTGTTAGGCCACCTCCTCTCCCCAGTGCTTTACTCACTGGCACTTCATTACCAAAAAGCTATCAAGTACTTGTACCTACTGAGTGCCCAAAACATTCCTTTTGCTTGCATTCATGAGGTGGTTGATTGAGTGATACCCAACAAGAACCCCAGGCTAGACTTAATCATGGCTGCTCATAAAGGATTAGCAACTGCCCATTCAGGTGTGGCGGTTACAGTTTCCTAACTGCAGAAACGCTATTTGTGGCATTTATTTATTTATTTATTTGTTTATTTATTTATTTTCACATTTGTAAAGCGCACTGTTACCAAACGGTGTCCTGGCGCTGATCTGGCCTGGCATGGTCTGTACAGACAGACAAAACAATATGTCCTTAGATGTAACATTAGCTGGCAGCTTAAATGTTCTAACGCACCTCGCCCACCACAGACATCGCTTCTCATTTCACCGATGCCTCTTGCCTGCAAATATTTGAATCATTGAGGACCTTTGAATTCATGTGGTGCGTTAAAATGTATTCTTTTGGCCATAGACTAATTTTCTATATTTCTATGAGCGTGGCGACAATGATTGGCTGATGCTAAAACTGTTATTAAGGACTTGCAAAGTCTTTCTCAGGACATATGCAGTAGAGGCATTCCACTCAGACCAGGGACCGGCATTTGCCCATTAAGCTTACTGTGATACCATGGGAACCCTGGGTGTTGCTGTGCATTAGTCCCCCCCCACCATCCTGAGGGAAATTTTATAGTGGAAAGTGGTAGAAATTTCACTCCTGGTTGACTGGGGTATAAACCCTGGTCAAGCAGAAAACACAATCCTAGTCAGCGTAATGGCAGACAAAACCTAAAAGAGCCTGCGCTCACCCTCTGGTAACTTGGCACAGCAAAGTCAAGCTTAACTTAGAGGCAGTGTGTAAAGCATTTATGCAACAAACAGTAAAACAGTGAAAACACCACACAAAAAAGATTCCACACCAAGTTAGAAAAATAGATCATAATTTTATAAATAAAATAAGACTAAAATGACGAAAAAAAATCAGTTGAATTTGAAACATTGATTTTTATAGAATAAACTGTAAAATGGTGCTTAGGACCAATAAGCGCTTACTTGGGATATCTGGTCACACTGGACCGGGACAAAGTCAAAAGTTCAGGAAGGACCGCGATGAAGAGCAGGCTGGGTACAGGAACCCAGTGAGGCCCACTGAAACAAAGTACCATGACCCTGGCTGCGTTGAAAGCCAAAGATGTGGGCTGTGAAGTGATGCATTGGTGCTAAAGATGCAGGCCGCAGCCGAAGTCATGAGTCAGTGTCAAAGGTGGGCCACAGCTGGCGAGATGCGTCAGTGTTGATCCATGCATTGAGGGCAATTTGCTGGTCCTGATCTGTGCAGCAGTGGTGATGTGTCGGCTCCGATGTGTGTGCGAAGAACAGCGATGCGGAGATTCGTCAATGCCGGAGATGGGATACAATTGCGCAGTGGTTATTCTGAAGGCGATGCTTTGGGTCTGATCCACACAATGAGGGCAATGTCCCAGTTCTGGTCAAGCAACAGGAGTGATGCACCAGTTCTGACCCACAAAGTGGCTCTGATGCATCAGTTTGATAGAGGATGCATGGGTTTTGCTGAAGCGAACCCGTTAAGCCTCACTTGTAAGGGTCCAGGACTGAGGTGGCACGATTTGACAGGGCAGACTCACAGATGACAGAGTCCAGGTGCAGAAGTAGGTAAATTGATAGTATTTTAGATAGTTGAAGCTTTTATTCGATATGCAAGATATCTTGTAAGTGTACACAGAATACAGCAATTTACCAAACTAGAAAAAACATTTTTAAAAAGCAATATTGAATGTACATTTAAGAGAGATAAAAGGACATGTACTGCCAGAATAAATTAGCTAAAAATGAATTAAACCGCTATTGACAATCTCTTGCATCGGATCAACCAAAAATGCTTTAAAAATTTGGCTACACCACAAACAATGGGGGGGGAAGTGTCCGTCATTAGGATGCGAAGGGCTACCAAATAACTACGCGTACCCATATTGCGACAAAGGGGTTTGAGCCAAAAACTCCTGGGTTTAGCATAGTCCGGACATTCGAACAGGATATGCGCAATAGACTCTATCCTGGTGGAACAACGGGCACAAGAAGGGGACGTGTGTGCACCTGATTTCCACTTTGACACCAGGGCCCCAACTGGAAGGGAGCCCACTCTGAATTTAAAATACAGTGCTCGATCAGCTGGAAGGGCAATTAGGTCCAGGTAAGGCTCGTAAACTACTACATCTTTTATTGTTAAAAAGGCAGCTGTAGATTTACAATATCCAGAATTTATAACTAACTGGTCCGCAACCCAATTCCAGTATAGTCTTTTCAGAACCTCTTTTGGTGGAGCCGATCTTGATGACCAACAGTCCCCCAGCCCAAGTTCCTCCAAAAGTTTTTTGGTGTCTCTCAACCACTTAATCTTCGCCCAGCCGCCCAGGCTCATTATCTCAGCCAACCCTTCAGCATAAGATTTTAGCTCATCACCCCTCCAAATACGTGTCCATAAGAGAAGTGGGCGAAGCCGGGCTTGATCTTTAATATTCTTACAACCTGTGTCCAACAGCACAGGCACTGTTGGAGTGCTCGGAGGGATGGCGATTAAAGATTTCAAGAGCTTGCTCACTGCTGTTGCCAGGGAATCCAGACAGCAATGCCCCCACAGTTCTGCCCCATACAAGGCTGATGTTACTCCCTTTGCCTTGTAAATGTCAATTGCTGGGGCAAGCGACCTCCTCGGTGATGCCCGGAATTCCCTCAAAAGGGCACCTCCTACTCTCTTATGGTTCAAGACCATCTTGGCAATGTGAGGTGACCAGTTCATGCTATCCGTAATCCGAATTCCAAGGTAATCAAATTCGGATACTTTCTCCAAGGGAACAGAATTGAGAATAGGTGGGCGGCCCAGTTTCCTTGGAGGATTTAAGATTAAGAACTTAGTCTTATCCACGTTGATTACTAAGCCCCTTGAAACACAGAAGTTCTGGAAACGAGTTAGCAACTTCTGGAGGCCTTGCGGAGTCTTGGAAATCAAGAGCGTATCGTCTGCAAAAAGCAGGGTTGGGATCCGCACTCCCCCGAGACAGGGAACGTCGGCTGGTTCTTGCTGGAGATATTCCACCACCCCATTCACATATAGTGAGAAGAGGGTGGGCGCTAGGACGCATCCCTGTCTCACACCCCTAGACACTGGGATTTTCTCTGTTAACTCTCCATTTCTTCCCCAGCGAACCTGAGCAAAGGTGTGGGTGTGAAGGCTAATAAGGAGGGACAAGATATAGGGAGGCAATCCCAGCCCATAAAGCACCCTCCATAACTCCTCCCGGGGAACTAGGTCAAAGGCAGTCCTCAGGTCTATAAAAGCCAGGTATAGACTGCCCTTGCCTAGCTCCACCACCTTCCAACCAAGGAGTGCTAGCCTAAACACCTGCTCTATCGTCCCCATTCCTGCCCGAAACCCTGCCTGGAAGTCTGATAATATTTTATTTTCCTCCACCCAATGAAGAATCCTACCAAGTATAGCTTTACCTGCTATCTTTTGGGTGGAGTCAATGAGGCTTATGGGGCGGTAGTTCCCCGGAATTTCTCTGCATCCTTTTTTATAAATCGGGACCACCACCGCCCCCTTCCAGGAATCGGGCACTGGCCCCCCCTTCATAATGTCATTAAGGAGTGCTGCAATAACCCTTCCCCACGCCACTGGATATGCCCGCATGAGATCCCCCGGTAGGCCATCTGCACCTGCTGCCTTCCGGGGGGCTACCCACCCGATTACCTTTTCGATCTCTAAAGGTGTAAAGAGATTATATTAATACAATAAGGGGGCGTGTGAGGGAAATGTTTATTGACCTAGCATTGTTATAATCCCTACAAATACTGAAAAAAACCAAGTGTAACAATGGGTCAAAGGAAAGTAGCTATCTAGGTAACTGTGTGTATTGATTGAACACAATCCCTGAATCCAAGGTATTCCTGGTGAAAAAATGTGTTCCCATCAGATACCCGTCCTGTACCGCCCTACATCATTTGGGATCCTTCACCCGAAGGAAGTGGAATCAAATACACTATAGGATTAGGTAGATTGTGTCCTAATCATATGTGAAGGAATTGGTGATGTATAAATGAAGACTATGTGATGGTATCAGGGGGCAAAGATAATTAGCAGTGCAAAAGGTGCTCTCTGTAGCGTGTGATAAAGTGAAGTTAATATTGGGTTGTGGGAGTGGATAAAAGAATTTTATTGGGGTCCTACCCACACCCAAGGGTAAAAAACAGTGCAAAAGTAGTGTTAACAAATAACTACTTAGGTCTTATCTAGGTCAACATGTTTCTGCAGTTCTTTTGGGCTCACAAGATACCCATCTGCTTCATCAGGACCTTAATGATCAAGTGCTACTGCTGAGAAAAGTGTACAAAAATCATATCACCTGAGATCGCCGGTTGAAATGATCCATCGAGTCACCAAAGGACAAACAAACATACACACAAATAAATTACACACAGTTAGTTTACTTTGTTAACACTACTTCTGCACTGTTTTTTAACCTTGGGTGTGGGTAGGACCCCAATAAAATTCTTTTGGGAACACATTTTTTCACCAGGAATACCTTGAATTCAGGGATTGTGTTCAATCAATACACACACAGTTACCTAGATAGCTACTCTCCTTTGACCTATTGTTACACTTGGTTTTTTTCAGTAAAGAGATTATAGCCATGGGGTTCAGATACTAGTGGGGGGATCACCCTGACATTTAGTTCTCCATCTGCCGGGAGGTATAGAGCCCCAAAGTGTTTTACCCAGCTTTGTGGGGGAATACTACAGGGTCTCACAGCTTCGACGGGCCTGTTCCGGGAGCCTACAAGGTTCCAGAAGCCCCTTGAGTCTTTGCTTTTGCTAGCAAGGAGTAGGTCCTCCCAAAATTTCTCTTCCCACTCCTTCTTAGCAATTTTAAGGGATCTATTGTAAGCCTTCCTTGCTTCCAGTATATCACTGTGGGATTTGAGTTTCACTGCCTCTACAAGTCTTGATTTGTGTACCCTACATATTTGTGTGTACCAACCGTTACCTTGCTTTACACCTCTTTTGTTTCCTGCCTTACTAGAGGGGATGGTAAACCCATTTGTCAGAGCCTCTACTAAAGAGACAAAGACCCCGCTGACCCTACCCACCCCTTCCGGGAGAGACCCCAGATTTGACAATGCTTGATCTAAAAGGGTTGAGATTTCTCCAACCCTTTCCTCTGAAAGGGCTAATTTAGCCCATTTTAAACGCCTTCCACAGAGAGAGACAACCGATTCATCAGGGGGAGCTACTGTGGGGTTAATGGGACCCTTCTTAGAAAAACACCACCACTGGGCCATGGTCAAGGAAAGTGGGTTGTGATCGCTTTCAATCATCGGGACCACAACCATGTCCCTCACTTGGCTCCACAGACATATATCTAATAAGATATAGTCGATTCTAGAAATGTGTCCTGGTCTGTTATAAGTATGAGCCCCCCCCCCTATCTGAATTTGTCCTCCCATTCACTGCCCTTAGATTTAGTTCAAGACTCAGGGTGTATAACTGTAACGCCACCTCTGACCATCTCCTATTGGGTGGAATCTCCAGGGCTGGGATCCCTATCTTAGCATCCTCCTCATCCTGGTCTAGGGCAACATCCGAGCCCAAAGGCTCGAACGTACAGTTCATGTCTCCCGCAACCAGGATACACGACTTGTGTGGAGTTATGCTCAAAAGGGTCTCCAGAAAAGATAATACAGTGGACTTCCTCCCGCCCTTAGTCCCTCTGGCGTACACGTTATAAATATTCAGTATTGTTCGGCCCCTGGGATCTCTTAAAATAATATTTTGGATATCCGGACAGCCTGTCTGTGACTCCTCTATTCTGCAATCTAGGGAAGCTGCTACCCATATGAGCAGGCCACCCGAGGGGTGTCCTCTCCCTGATTCCGAGGTTAGCGTAGGCACAAAGTAGGAGGAGAATCCCACCCTATGTACCGACTCCAAACTCCAGGTCTCCTGGAAGATGCATATGGCGTGCTCATCAACCAAGGCATTCCAGTCTGGAAGGGCCAACTTTCTCACGATCCCTGCGACATTCCAGCTGAAAACCTTAAAGACTCGGTCCGTCACAGCTGGTGTGTCGCTGATCGCGAGAACACTACTGTCCGCAGACCTCACAGGAGGAACATGCAAGTTACAAACCAAAGGAATGGGCAGAGAAACTACCAACCCACTGTCGCTTGCAGTTGAGGGTGAAACTATTCGGGGTGGTGGTGCTATCATTGAGCCTATTCTATTGCCAATTACCATATCTGTATTGGCAAGTTCCCTCGTATCGCCCCCCTCCAGTCAACAACTCCCTGGCCCCCACGGGGGGTTCAGCCCGTTGTACCCAAGACCCCCAACCCAGCGTGGGTCCCAGTTTTGGCCTAAGCCAAGTGTACTAGGGCCCACCCAAGCCGACATAGAAATTGGCCTGGGGTAAAAAAAGTTAAATCCACTACTTTAACCCCTACCGCATCCATGCTTTTTATTGGGCCACAGATGGTGCTCACTACTCTGGGATCTTGGAAGTTTATTATTACACAATCCCCAACCTGTGTTTTTTTCCCTTGGCCAACCCACCCTACTCTACGGACACTTAAAATTAGCCCATCCACACCAGTCGGGATTGGCTTATTTGACTTTAGCCAGTGGATACACTTGTTCTTAAGAGACTGGTGATTCTCCAACTGGTCTTCCTTCAGTGGAGGAACGTTTACTAATACGGCAACAAAAGGGTGGCAATCTGGTGGGAGATTAATGGGGGGGATCCGCCGTGGGAAATTACGGGGGGCCACTGTGGTAACAACTGGGACTACAGGTTGAGGGGCAGTTTTGGTGACCGTTTCTGTCGCTGCCCCCTTGCCTTTGTCTTGTGTACCAGGTGCTTGGCTAACTTTAACCTTCCCTCTGCTTGCCTGCGGCTGCACTTGTGGAATTGGTTTTGGTGTAATTTTGGCAACCTCAGAGGATGTTGCCGTTCGCTTAAGTTGGGGCCCTACTTTTGGTGGGGGAGGATTTTTAGGTACTGGAGCTTGCATTCTGCTAGTTTCAGCCTTATTTGTCCTATTTGGAAGATTAGAGTCCGCCTGTAGTAGCAAGGAAGCTACTGGGGGCACACTCCCCTTTGGTCCCATGTCCTGGTTCTCGCTCACTCTTTTAAGCTCTTTGATTGTAGATTTAAGTGAGAAAAAACCGTCGAGGGTAGATTGCTCTAGTTTATCTATTCTAGCCCCCAGAGCCTTAACCTGGGTCAACAGGGGCATCAAGAGACTGTTTACCCTCTCCATAATGCTGTCAATAGTCTTGGGGTCAATAAATGTAGGGACATTAACAGCACTATTACTAGGGGACGGACAGTTATTATAACCCGTGGGTGTGTCCACAGAACCCCCCTCCACCCCAGCCTTATCCTCTGGGACCGGCCCCTTTGCGTCTTTCCCGCCCTGCCCAAAAGACTTTCTTGGTCGCTTGTAGAGCGCGGCCTGTCTCACCAGCCTACCCTTATTAGAGCTGGCTGCCTTTTTGTTTTTGGCCCTTTTACTCTGCCCACTTGAGTCATATATAGATGGCACCCCGGCTAGGTTTACTGTGATGGGGGCGGGTGGAGTTGGCAATAATATCTGAGTTGTACCTTTATTTGGGGGTGCAGGTGGATGTGATGTACTTGTGCCACCCTCTTCCACAACGCCACTAGGAAGAAGTGCAGCCAAATGTTCCAACCTATCTATATTTTTCCCTATTTCTACCATCTGGGGGGGTCTATAGAGCAATCCGGGACAACATGGGGATTAGATTGGACCCGCTCACAAGCCGGTGACAAAGCCTGGGCTACAGCCCCCAGTGAGGAGCGTCTAGAAGGGAGATAGACCTCGGAGAGACGGCGTTCGGACATGGCGATCTCCTTTTCAATGACTGCCGCCACTCTGGTTATAAAACGGTCCATAATTCCAATCACTGGGCTCCCAGCGGCAGCTCCCCTTTCGCCCTCACTCCTGAGTAATTTACCAGAACGGGTTGACATGGTGAGAGGTACACCTTAGGAAATCACACGGAACCCACCAGGGCCCAGGGCATGATGGAAGAGACGTGGCCCAGCCCAGCCTCTGTCAGCCCCTGACTGCCACAGACTGCCCGCCCTTTGCTTGGGCTTCGCTCGGCGTCCCGCTCGCGTCCCGCTGAGCGATGAACTGTTCGTGAAATAGGGGCGTTGCAGGCGGTGGGCGTGTCTGCCTGTGGGCGCGTCTGTGCGCACCTGTGGACCGCAGGGACTCCAGGTGTTCCGAGTCCCTGCTGCACGCGCCCTTGTTGGTTCCCGGCACCTCCTCGCTTCAAGCGCCCAGGCTGCACCGCCCCTCACTGCGGACCGCGAAGCGGCACCAGCGGAGCTGGTGCGACGAGCTGCAGCGGCGGCGGCAGTGGTAACCCGAGGGTTAAAGGGCAAGGTGCTCCGTAGACCTCCTCCGGCAAGGCTCCCAGGTCAGTGGCAAAGTTTGTTTGTGTCCCAACGGTAGAAAGAGCACACGCCTTTTGAGACTGGCCAGGCGGGGGGCGTGTCTGCCTGTGGGCGCGTCTGTGCGCACATGTGGACCGCAGGGACTCCTGGTGTTCCGAGTCCCTGCTGCACGCGCCCTTGTTGGTTCCCGGCACCTCCTCGCTTCAAGCGCCCAGGCTGCACCGCCCCTCACTGCAGACCGCGAAGCGGCACCAGCGGAGCTGGTGCGGCAAGCTGCAGCGGCGGCGGCAGTGGTAACCAGAGGGTTAAAGGGCAAGGTGCTCCGTAGACCTCCTCCGGCAAGGCTCCCAGGTCAGTGGCAAAGTTTGTTTATGTTTCAGAGACTTCATATCAGTAGACCAGCCAGCTTGCCCTTGGGGGTCACTCTGGGTTCATGTGGTGCAGGCTCGGTCCTTCTCACCCAGGCAGGGAAACAGAAGGCAGCAGGGTAGCACAGCACGGCATTAGTCAAGCAAAGGAGCAGTACAGCAAAGTGACAGTCCTTCAGCAGCACATCAGTCCTTCTTCCTAGAAGAGTCTTCACATGCCCAAAAGTGTACTGAAATTATGGTGTCAGGGGTCAAATAGTTAAAATCAGTTGTGCCTTTGAAGTGGGGTTGACTTCAAAGACAGGTCTTTGTAGTGCACAGAGGTTCTCCTTCCTGCCCTGACTCTAGATTGGGTGGCATGCAGCCCTTTATGTGGTGATAGGGCATAGCCCATCCAGCTGTGAGGCTGGGTCTAGATTCTCCCTCCCATCCTGCAAGAGTGACCTAAGCTGCTATTGTATGTGACTGTCTAGGGGGAATACACAAATCCCAGCTGTCACCCTCCCCAAATGTGTACCAGAGACAGGCAGCAGGCACCAAATGGCTATAATAAAAAGATGCCAACTTTCTAAAAGTGCTTTGCAAACATTCACCCCCCAGTCAAGAGATCTGGGTTAAATCCATCGTTCTTTTGCTCACCATTCCACCCCAGTTTAGACCCAGCCATATGCAAATCAGTTATGACCCTGTGCCTCATGGGAACAGTTCAGACCGAACTGCCAAGCCAGGTCCTTCCTGGACCAGAAACAAGCATCCTGGGACAGGTTTCGGGGTATTACTCTTCATCAGCCAGGCTAGCTTGAATCCAGTGGCAGAGTGAGCAAGGAACCCAGGGACAAGACTGATTTGCATATGGCTGGGTCCAAACTTGAATGGCATGGTGAGCAAAAACGCAATCTCTGCACTGGGGTGAATGTGTGACATTGTTCTGCATACTGTCCATCAATTGTTCTTTTTGCATTTGTCACCCCGAGTGGGACGGGTACGCCCAGATGTGGGTCCTGTGCTATCCATGCCAGTGGAATCAAGCTATCCAGGCTGATGAGGGATGAAAGCCCGAAACTGGTCCTAGGATGCTTGTTTCCAGTCCAGGGAGGACCTGGTCTGGCAGTTCGAGCTGGTGCGTTCCCGTTGGGTGCAGATCAAGACTGATTTGCATATGACTTGGTCCAAACTGGAATGGCATGGTGAGCAATAAACAATTGATTTAGGCCCATATCTCTGTACTGGGGTGAATGAATGGCACTGCATTCTGTCCATCAACTGTTCTTTTTGCAACTTTCTAAAAGTGGCAATTTCAATTCCGCAATTTAATATCTAACTTCACCATAAATTGTGATTTTTAAATTGTGATTTCAGGGACACCAAACTTGGAAAGTACATCTCTTCCCAATTGGGAATTACACTTAAAACATGTAATCAACGTAATTCCAATGTTAGTCTAAGGGAGAGATAGGCCTGCATGTCCTGTCTTTTAAATACATTGCACCCTGCCCTCTGGGTTGTCCAAGGCCCACCTTAGGGGTTACCCATATGTATAAAAAGGGAAGGTTTGGACCTGGCAAAATGTTATTTTGCTAGGTCGACACGGCAGTGTAAATGTCACACCCAGGCTCTGCAATTACATGCCTGAGACATGGTTAAAGGGCTATTTAAGTGGGTGGCACATACAGTGCTACAGGCCAACTAGTAGAATTACATTTACAAGCCCTGGGTACAAGTATTATTACTTTACTAAGGACTTAAAATATGCCATTTGGGGATGAACCACTTTACCAGTTTAGGGGAGAAAGCACACACACTTTAGCATTGATTAGCAGTGGTAAAGTGTGCATAATCCTAATACCACCAAAAATGAAGTCAGAAAAGTGGATGAGGAAGGCGAAAGGTTGTGGGAAAGACCACCCTAAGACTGGCAGGTCTAATATCCTGAAACAGATGTCTAGCGATACCCAGCACTGGCAGCACCAAGAATGGTGAATACTAAAGACTTCCAAATAAAGTGAATGTTACCATGTGGTGGATTTATCACAATGCATCTGGGTGAATTGTGTGCTGGTAAGCCAGACAGTGTGCTCCCTCTTCCCTTTTGTTATTGGCTCATTTGAGTTACTGGGTAGACAAGCTCATTGGGATGGTTCATATGCGATCCTGTAATCACTGAATCCACCTCTCACTACCACATGAATTTTGTGTTTTTTGTTTTTGAAATGGGATTACTAATATAGTCTTATAGCCTTCTGCTCAGGGCTATACCGGCTTTCAAAGACCTTGACCCTGAGTGGCGAGGACCTATAAAGAGGGAGACAGCCTTTACCAATCGAATAGCCCAAAATAAAAGGGCCAAAAGGCTATTGGAGATCCCATTTTCTGAGGGCAGAATGTTTTAAAATATTGAAGGAGAAACACAAAGACAAATGTTTGAATGTTGGAGCAGAAGACTATACCAGTCATTATTAGCCTAAGCAACCCTATTGTCTTCAATGGAGCGCTCTACGTTCCCAATGTTCTAAAATAGCCTTAAAGGCCTCTGCTGAGAGCTATGCCAATTGTTAAAGGCCCTGAACCAAGTTATAGGCTTGAGCATCATGTTAGGGCTTTTAAAACCCAGTATAGCCCGAGAAAGAAGGGCTATAAGGCTATTAGAATATTTCATCCACTGAGGGTAATATATTCTGAATTAAAAAGGGAGAACCAGAAAGGAACAAATTGGAATGTTGGAGCAGAAGGCTTATACCAGCCATTTCTAGACCTTAGCTACTCCTTTGGCTTCAATGGAGTTCCCAAAATTATAATGTTCTAATGGCAAGTATGAACACATTAAAGCCTTGTAACCCTCTTATGGATTACATCACAGTGGTTCCAAGTAAATTTCTGATCAAATACTACCCGGGTGTGAGACGTTGGACTGGCATATGATGTCCACTATTTTAGTGGGCACCTTGCACGAGTCCAAACAATCCTTTATGATGGTAGGTTTAAAGTCAACCTTATAGAAAGCTATCCTAGTGGTAGCTGTGGAAAGCAGCCTTCAGGCTAAGACTTAGAGGCGAGTTAAGCAAGTTGTTTTACCAGTCTATAATCTCTTGAATGATCCAATGAAAGTACACCACACAAGGTATATATCAAATATATATGTATTTATTCTAAACACAACCCCTCTGGTCTCTTTATGAGGTCAGAGGTAAAAGTACTATACAGGGAACTTAATTAGCATACGATAAGTTGCACAGTATACGATATGCCCTCGCAAACCACATACTAAAAAAGTGGTATAAGAACCACGTGAGGGTTATAAAGCAGACCTTGAGCCTGTAGAACCCCTGGAGCAACCAGGAATCACCCAAGGTAGGGACGCAGGAGACCCACGAGGGACGCGTGCAGTAGCTAAACACAGCCGTGAATCTCCGTTGACTTTCTATGGAGAACGAACCAAAGAAGCATCTTTGCCGGTCTGCATTTTCGAGGCTTTGAACAGGGGGGTCACTTTTTGACCCCAAGGGAGATTCTTCAGTCTTTCAGTCGAAATGTAATGTCGAAGGTCCAGGATTTCTTCTTCAGAGTTTTGTCCAGTGTAATCTAAAGTCTTGGGGACTGGGTTCCTACACTTATTCTAAGTTTAGGGGTTGGACTAACTCTAGGGTCCCACCTATGGGAGGACCTGGGGAGGTTGTGGTTACACCCCTTCCCCTTTGTCCAGTTTCGCGGCAAAGCTGGGGCAGAGTGTCCCAGCAACCGGTTTGAACTGGGAAATGCATGGAGCACCTTGTGTGCCCCAGGCAGTGTCTGAAAAGCATTCACTGAATGCAACCCACCCTGCCCCAATACACGAAAGTCTGTCTGGAGAGGTGCTGGCACCTCCCTGGACAGGAAACCTATTGTCCAAGCCTCACCTGCTGGAGTTTCGGCGAGCAGCAGGAGGTCAGACTCGTGTCTGTGGCAGCAGCATCCATTTTGTGATGCGGGGCTCTGTTTAACTGTAACCGGGTATACCAGTGTGTACATGTCTTTTCCCTCTAGAAGGGTGGAATGCTACCCCCGCCGCCAGAACTGGTGGGGGGGGGGGGTAGTATTCCAAAGTGTTTGACACCAAACACAACATGTTTTGATAATGCCAAACCAAAGTTAGCATTAACCGCGAGGATTATAATGCACTTAAGAGTATATGGTATGGGTATATCATAGAATAGCTATAAGGAGATATTTCTGAAAGCTGCTGAGGGGCTCAGCTCATGCTAGGGCACCCTCTCACACAAAACCAAGCACTCTGCCTCCAGGATTGTCAAGGCCTGCCATATAAGTGACTTATAGGGTAATATGTGTCTATATGTAAAGGTAGATATAGGTATACTATTTCTCGGTAAGGGGTGCTTACACCACCTTACCCAGGCTGCAAGTGCAGACCTGTGGTATCATTTTCAAAGGCTATCCAGGGGTGGCCTAAATGCATGCTTCAGGCCCTGGTAGGCCTCTGGGGTACCTATGCCCTGGGTACCTAAGGTACCATATACAGGGACTAATAAGGGTGACCCAGTAACCAATCTGGTATGTACCTAAAGTACATGGTGTCAATTTAGAGAGAGAACAGCTAGGCTTGTGTTCTGATTAGCAGAGCCACAGCCAGTCTAAAGTCGAAAAACCAGTGAAACACAGCAAAAAGTTGGGGTAACCATAGGAAGCAGACCCTACTCTCCTACACAGGGTTTACATGAATAAAGTATTTTTGGAGACCTGGTCAAACAGCTCCTCTCTGGGTACCAGCTTCCAACTGCCAGCTCCAAGCAAATAACTGTCACACATAAACATCAAACATAAAATATATGAAATTAAGAGCAAAAATAAGGTACAATCCAGCTACAGCCGAATTCAACTACTGCTGAATATTTCCGAAATGCAGAAATCCTGACTTTACACCTTACATAGGTTTCTTAATGGACACAGGAAAATCAATGAGACTTATTTACAAGAATGAATGTACTCATAAGCTAGAGGCAACCCCAAAACATTGTGTGATTTGGGTCAAAATTGAAAAATCCTAATTAATAGATTCAGGAATTTACAAATTTCTTAACCTTAAATTGCATTTATCAGTACAAAAAACTGACAGAATTATGAACTCACCACAGACATATGTTTAGGATTAGTGGTGATACTGTTGTATTTTCTGCGAATGGATAGTGTGCTGGCTATTAACAAAGTAGTGCAAAACTAAGAAGGCAATACTATGAAGTGTTACCAAGTGTTCGTAATCAATGCACCTGTATACAGTCATAGGACTGCAAGGGAAGATCTGGCTATTGGGTGTAAATGGAACTAAATTGGAAATATATTTCCTATGAGGAGAATTAAAAAAAATAAAGCACAGTTGCACGTTAAACCAAACCTAAACCCAACAGACTTGCTGCTGACAAACATCTGTTGTATTGGGTGATGAGCATTCATGGAAGTCCGTTGTTCGTCATGAAATTCAGAGCACAATGGAGTGCATTTTTGTAAATTTTTTGAAAATGAATAAGTTATTGAAAATCACAGACATATTCCCATGGATACTGAAGTTACTTAAATTACTATAATTTAGATGAAAGTGTAGCTCATTTTCATTCTGCAATGATCCTATATGACACCATTTTAAATGCTCGTTAGTCATTTCCAGCTGAGCCTACCTGCAGACACGCCGCACGCCTGCCACAGCTCCTGGGTGGGGAACGCTGCAAGTCTCGCCGCCACTGCAACATCCTAGCGGCTTGAGACTACAGCTCCCAGCGAGCCTTGCGGGCACTTCCTGCCTCCCGCACTCTTCGCGCCAGGAGGCGCTACAAAGGGCAGACGCTCCCTCGGTGGAGCGGGGGTCATTTCCAGCGGAGCCTACCTGCAGACACGCTGCACGCCTGCCACAGCTCCTGGGTGGGGAACGCTGCAAGTCTCGCCGCCACTGCAACATCCTAGTGGCTTGAGACTACAGCTCCCAGCGAGCCTTGCAGGCACTTCCTGCCTCCCGCACTCTTCGCGCCAGGAGGCGCTACAAAGGGCAGACGCTCCCTCGGTGGAGCGGGGGTCATTTCCAGCGGAGCCTACTTGCAGACACGCCGCACTCCTGCCACAGCTCCTGGGTGGGGAACGCTGCAAGTCTCGCCGCCACTGCAACATCCTAGCGGCTTGAGACTACAGCTCCCAGCGAGCCTTGCGGGCACTTCCTGCCTCCCGCACTCTTCGCGCCCAGAGGCGCTACAAAGGGCAGACGCTCCCTCGGTGGAGCGGGGGTCATTTCCAGCGGAGCCTACCTGCAGACACGCCGCACGCCTGCCACAGCTCCTGGGTGGGGAACACTGCAAGTCTCGCCGCCACTGCAACATCCTAGCGGCTTGAGACTACAGCTCCCAGCGAGCCTTGCGGGCACTTCCTGCCTCCCGCACTCTTCGCGCCAGGAGGCGCTACAAAGGGCAGACGCTCCCTCGGTGGAGCGGGGGTCATTTCCAGCGGAGACTACCTGCACACACGCCGCACGCCTGCCACAGCTCCTGGGTGGGGAACGCTGCAAGTCTCACCGCCACTGCAACATCCTAGCGGCTTGAGACTACAGCTCCCAGCGAGCCTTGCGGGCCCTTCCTGCCTCCCGCACTCTTCGCGCCAGTAGGTGCTACAAAGGGCAGACGCTCCCTCGGTGGAGCGGGGGTCATTTCCAGCGGAGCCTACCTGCAGCCTGCAGACACGCCGCCCGCCTGCCACAGCTCCTGGGTGGGGAACGCTGCAAGTCTCGCCGCCACTGCAACATCCTAGCGGCTTGAGACTACAGCTCCCAGCGAGCCTTGCGGGCACTTCCTGCCTCCCGCACTCTTCGCGCCAGGAGGCGCTACAAAGGGCAGACGTTCCCTCCGTGTTGCGGAACGCGCGCGGGCGACGCCGGGCTGAACCCGGGCAGAGGGCGGGCCGTCTGTGGCCGTCAGTGGCCAGCAGTGGTCGGGCGGGCCACCCCTCTAACATTGCCTATTCGCACGCGGTGAGTTTACTTTCCTCTCCTATTATGGAGTCTGCTAATGCTGGTTTTACACAGGATGACTTCCCTTTTCCCCCTGCTACATTTGAATCCCTACTTGAAAATGCACTGAACTTGGTATCAAACAAAATAGCCGACACTGAAAGAAGAATGTCTATGAGCTGCACTAACAATATCACACAGCCGATACCATTGTCAAATAGCCCTGGTATCCCATTATCACCAGCTGTTGTCATTACAAAATCGGCACTGGTATTAACATCCCCCGTATCCCTGTTGTCTGAAACTGTTCCCAGGATGATGCTACTATCCCGGGATCTATGGAAACTAGTAATAAACAGGGAGGGGAAAAACGCAAAAGAGACATTGCCAAGCCAAGTGCCAATAAAAGGAAACAAGCTCTAAATAGCAAGAACCAGCCTACGCCTCAGAGCTTGTGGAATAAACAAAAACCAACTGAGGCACCAACTGTTCATGTTGTGGATAAAGACCCTGTGGTCACGGATGATATTTCTACAGCAACCACTACTGACTCAAGCGGGATTTCTAATACAATATGGACCCAAACAACACTAATGGGTGATAATTATCATCTCTCGAAACAAAATGGGAACCTTATAGAAACCATAGTTGACACTATTTTTAATCGACTAGAGAAGCAAATGATCAACCAGTTTAATAATGTTTTTAAAAGACTTGATAGACTAGATAACCTGGTTAAAAACGAAGAAGTAAAAAGAAAGGGGTCTGTCATCTTGGATCAAATCAGAGCCGACCGTCTCTTAAAAGAACTTGAATCTGTAAGCAACGCTCTGTCACTAAAGAAACAGGAAGCTCCCACCTTACCGGGTGGGGGCACGAGTAACCCTGGAACATCACCACCGTCCATTGTACCACCTACAATTCAACCCCGACCCGCCAACGGAGGGAAGAACTTGGCAAAACCAAATTTACCTCCCAAATCTACTCCAACCCCTGCACCTAGAAAAACCGTCCCTCCCGTTATTATCAACAAAAATGCCACCAACCATAATAACGGCTCTACCCAACCTACAACAGCAATAAGACCAACTACTGCTAACAATAAAGGTACTGGGCAAGCAGGGACAAGCAGGCCTTTTAAACATCAAGGGCCTGCCTTACATTTGCCACCGGATGCCTGCCCTTTTGTTTTGGTCCTTGCAGGAGTACCACCGTTGAGGGAGGATCAGGGGGAATCATGGGTGCAACTGCGAAACAAATGTATAGACTGGCTAACTAAGCACAAAGGTGTAGGATATGACATCTCAAGAGAGATTATATCGGCCCGCAGGGTGTCTTGGGTTGGGCCCTTACTCAAAGACAAGGAAGGTGACTGTATAGTTCTCAATTTTAAAAACCCTGGTACTGTAAGACATCTACTCAACAGAAGTAGTAACTGCTCTGCTATTTCTACGGTTGCAATCATGTTACCTTTGAGTTACTTCTACAGACAACCTCCAATGCAACCTCGGCCACCCTTAATGCAATTTCAACCACCACCAATGCATTTTCACCCACCTCCTATACAATTCCAGCCAGCTTAATTTCCATTCAATATGTTTAATAGATTTGCACCTTTGTCAGATTTGGATATGCTAAACTGACCCTCATTGATTAATCCAGTTGAATTAATCACTGAAACTCAGGAAGTTCCACAACCCTTGCCACGGACTGTAGTGAGAGGAAAATCCACGAACCAAAGACTATTGCTTTAGGATTTCGAACTATCTCTTGTAAGTTGGAACATAGCAGGTCTTAACTCTAAACTGAAAATTAAAGAATGGTCAGACTGGGTCAATAATAACTGTGACATATTGTTGCTACAAGAGACTTGGTGCACATCCACTCCTACAATGGAGGGTTTTTGTTGCTATAATTTAAAGGCTTCTCCTTCACCTATGGGTCGCCCCAGTGGGGGTCTATCCATCTGGACCAAAATAAAATCCGGGGTACAAACCAAACTGATTCCTACACCGGGTAAATGTTTTATGGCTATGAAGTACATCAACAGGATGAAATTATGTATAATTAATTTTTATAATAATGATTTTGTTACTCGCCCCAATGATAATTTTTTGTTATTGTTTAATTTTATTGATGAAATTGTGGAGGGGCAGAAGTATGGGCCCTTTGATGGCATTTGCATTGGAGGGGATTTTAATGCTCATATGTACCGCAATAGTCCTCTATGTAGAAACGGTGAAGAGTTGAAAAACCATCTAGCCTCCCGTGACTTAGTAAATGCAATGGAAATTGCTGGTTCTAGTGCAAACAATATATTAACACCTACATATATAGGCCAGGGCTGCGCTTCCACGATAGATTATATATTTATCTGTCCGACATTGAGTGATATAATTTTAAAAGCAGAAGTCATCTGTTCCGCATATAGTGACCACTATCCGCTTTGAATATACTTAGACAATCCACAGACCACGAAGGTTGCATCGAGAGTAGAGACTGGGGCACAAAATCTGGCATTATCCACTGATAGACTAAGATTAATATGGAAAGGGGTGGACAATAAAGATATTTTAGCTAGAGTAATTAAAAAACAGCCTAAGATAGTAGAGACTTGTCTGTCGCACATTAGCCCAGGCGATGAAGTGGTTGTTGCCTTTGGTAATCTATGTGGGGCTATTAAAAGAGAATCCTCTAAACCAGCTAGGCCCAATATAGACCATGGCCCTCACTGGTTTGACTTCTCCTGCTCTAAGGCCAATAGGGACCTGAGGGCGGCCCTAAAAATCAATCCTAGGGACGCCCAACTTGTGAGAGAATTAAGATCAAAATACAAATCTGTGTTACGCACTAGACCTGAGGCCCTAGTGATTAACCATTGGGAATCTCTCACGTGTACTGCCTCATTAAAAGACACGACAGGTTTTTGGAGAGAAGTCAAGTCCCTCAGATCCTTTGGTTCTAACATCAAACCAATCAATTGCAATATAACTGGCGAGGTGTGGGCAGAGCATTTTTCCAAAATCTATGCCATATCAGCCACTTCTCTAGATATTGCCCCCCTATCTAACAACGCTGAGCAACTGAACTTTTCATTACCCGAGGTAGAGGATGCTATATTTGAGAGCGCTAGTAACAAAGCTCCCGGCCCAGACGGTCTTTCCATTGACCAGATTAAATCTGAAATTAATTTTTGGGCCCCTCTATTATGCAACTTATTTAATAATTTGACTGACAGCTTAATTCCCGAATCCTGGTCGAACAGTGTCATCGTACCGATATTCAAAAAAGGTGACAGGTCGGACCCTGCCTGTTACCGCCCGATTTCACTGATCGATAATACGCTAAAAGTCCTTGGAAGGGTAATTTTTAAAAGGATAAGGAATTGGGCTGAGGATAATAATGTTCTACACTGCAGTCAATTGGGATTTAGAAGCCATGTGGGCACTGTTGAACAATGTCTTAATTTGAATTTGATTATGGCTAAATACACTATTGTTAAAAAGTCCCCGCTTTATTTAGGTTTCATGGATCTGAGTTCCGCATTTGATTTTGTTAATCGTTCTAGGTTATGGTCACTTTTGCTTGATTATGGTTTGGATGACTCACTGGTATATTTTCTTTCTTATTTACATAGGGATTTAAAGGCGAGAGTACGTATTAATAATGATGGCGAATTATCTGATGATATTTTTATTAGCAGAGGAGTTAGACAGGGGTGCGTACTCGCCCCACTGCTTTTTATCTTATATATTAATGGGTTGAGCTGCACTTTGAGCAAGAACACTAAGGATGTACCAATAATAAATGTCTCCCCCATTACTACCCTACTCTATGCGGATGACGCAGTATTAATGGGGCGTACTCCGAATGCTTTACATACTTTAATCACAGGGTTTGTTGCATTTATGTCCGATCTGGGCTTAAATACCAATTTTAAAAAATCTTTCATTATGAACTGTGGACCTAAAAAGTACAACATTGCCTCAATTAAATCAGGTGACAATGTATTAAAATGCACTAGCACTTTCCCCTATCTAGGGTTACTATTTTCCAACACAGGCTCATGGCAGCCTCATGCTGCCTATGCGAGAAATAAAATTGGCAAGTCAATCAACTCAATTTTATCTCTCCGACAACCGAAACTGGCCGATGTCTTTACCCCCCTGCTCAATATTTATCGCACCCAATGCCAACCAACTGGGACATATGGAGCAGAAGTGTGGGGTTATTGTAACAGCACGTCTCTCCAGCTGGAGGAAAATAGATTTTGTAGAAGGGTGCTGGGTGGAGTTCCCTGTGCGCCCACATTAATTTGTCACCAAGAACTCAGGTTGTCATATATTGCTGATTTTATTAGGTCAAGGCCCGCGCTTTTTTGGATAAAAATATGGTCAAATCCAGCAGCTTCCTTAATGCGCAGCATAATTTCAGACTGCTTATTATACGAAAGATCCCACCATATACCCTGGTTAAATGCTGTCAAGAATAGCCTGTTGAGCATGGGACATGGCTCTTTGTTCAGCTCTCCCAATACTATTGTCCCCGCTCACAAAAATAGTGTAAAGCGGGCATTGCTTGACCTATATAAGGAGGAACGAATGAGTTCTGAATTGGTGAAACCTGTTGTTATTAAATATTTTCAAGTTTCTGATTCAGGCAATGATAACCTAAACAAGCCCTGTAGATACTTGTCAATCCCAACAGGAAGATGGAACCGGAGCCTTTTGTTCAGGTTCCGGGATGGAAGTATCGTTAATCTACTAAGCTTCCCCCTTGGCTATAACAAAAATTTAGAAGAGCTGGATTGCCCCTGCTCTGAAGGAGGGAAACAAAGTTTGTTGCATTATTTTCTTTTCTGTGGCCATTATAAATTGTATACCCGTCAATATTTAATGCCGATTCTCCGCAAATATAACCTAAGGGACTTTAATCTGGCATTGAGATTCCTACAAATGCTGTCAACAGATGATTTTATATATACTGTAAGTTGTTTTATAAAATTCTGCGTGAGATCAAGGGCAAGTATGGAACATGTATAACGGCCATTGAATGCACATTGCACTTTATCATTCTGATATAAACTGTACAGAGAATCAACTATGCGTATGTCTGGATCTGTATGATTATTGGGAGTGGTTAAATTGAAATTCACGACTACATATACTAATAGATTCATGTTCCTCCTTATTATGTATTATGCACCTTATGTTATATATGCTGCTCAAACCCAATTGGAAATCTTGCTTTTAACTTTTTTACAAGTTTTTATGTGTTTTAATGTGTTTCATTCTGTATGTACTTTTATGGATGTATCAAATTCCGAATAAAGATCATTTGAATTGAATTGAATTTGCTCGTTAGTTTTGTATTGTTAGCCTGATTAACAGGAGGGAAGTAACAGAAAATCTGTCAAAAACCGTCAGGTTCTCTATCTGCAAACCAGGTAGTTGTGCCAAGCTACTTCAAGATCTAGGGAATACCAAAAATTGAGTGGAATATTTGGATTAATCTCTACCACTCAGGTTAAACCCCAGTCTATCGATTTGCACACCATGCCACCTGAGAAAAAAAATAGCCTAATGCAAATCAGCCATCATCCAGCTCCAGTGGAAACCGTCCAGGCTGGATTACCAGGCAACGTCCCCTCTAAACTGGAACATAAACAATGCCAGACCAGTTTCAGGCAATTTGGGGCTTGCCAGCAGGTGTAGCTTCTTTCCAGTGGCACAATAAGCACAGGACTCATGTCAGGACATACCTGTTACACGTAGGGTGTCACAATGACGAATACAATATTAGTGGTGAACATCCTCTGGCTTCAATCTCTAGTTTGCTAAGGATCAGAGTTAACTGCCACACATATAAATCGATCAGCCATCCAGCCTAATACAAATGATTAGCCACATTTTAGTACAAAGTTAACTTTAAATAACTATCATGTAAAAAGATGGAACACTTTTGGTAAAGGTAAGTATAGTGTTCCAAACCAAACCTGGTGGGAAGTAGCATGTTTTGGAAACCAGATAATAGGCCTTTGACAGTGTACCAAATTTTGAATCCCCACATTAAGTAACACAAAATTGACAATAGAAACTGGGCTCACCTCCTCCCTCCAAAAGTGATTGATCCAGGCCAATACAACCATTTTGATTTCAGTGAACTCTAATTGCTACAGAGCTTGAATCACCTTAGTTGTTGTGGGCGTTCAACTGCCACAATATGAAGAATGGGTGGGAAAACCACCAGTCAACTGTAAAACAAAGCCTTGGACAATGTATTTACTGTTTAATTATATGACGGTTTGCAACCATGGTTGGAGAACTATGATGCATTGAAATGTGAGGAACTTTAGTTCAAAAAGGAAAGGTTTTCGTGTATACCTACATGGAAGGGTGGCTTGAGAGGAGTGCTCACTCAAAAATAAAATATTCTTGTTTAATTGCATTTAACTTTTATGGGATGAATCTTGCCACAAAGCACTGAAGCTCTGTATAAGTTTTGAATTACACAAAGGGAGGTACAGTAGAAAGAGTATAGGGAAGGGTGCAGCACTGGTCAGCTGTGATGGCTAGGGGGTGAAGTAAGACAGTGCTGAATAGGGTTTTCAGGTAGTGGCAAAAGATGAGGTGATTGGGAGATCTAGTGGAAAGAATGGGCATGAGTGCCCCTCAGGCATGCTTTGTGTTGGAAATGGGGGGTGCCCAAGTCTCAAAGGGGGTAGCATGGCATCAAGCGGGCAGGCCAAACTTCGAGGACATGTGAAGCATTCAAGCAGTACCCACAGACGACACCCAAATCACACTACAAAAAGAGTCACGACACCACCTTTGGTTGGAAAAAGATTAAGTTTAGTTATGTCTCCAACCTGCAAGGTAAAAAGGAACAAAATAGTGGTAGTCACAACAAGGCGCCAACTGGCACCGGAGCCAAGTACATCAGGGGAATTATCTACATGGGACAAAAGGGTTGAGTCCATAGTCCATAGTCCATAGCTGTAAGGAAAAAGGATGGTTAATTAAACACTAGACCTGGGGCCAATCTGGCGGGGCCAACTCAGGATCTCATCCTTAGGGAAGCTGTTATTTCATAATCCCACATCATGCAACAATACACCTCAGGCGTTATGACGCCAAACCCCACCCCTGTAAGGAAAGACAATATAGCATTACAGCACATACTAGCCAGGAACCCCTAACAGGAATCAGTATGGCAGGCTCATTATCAAGGGGCATATACAGGGCCTAGAATAACTTGTCAGGCCAGCTTAGGGGCACCAATCACCTTAGCTTAGGCATAACACTAAACATGTCACCACAATGCAGCTCAGTTTAAGAATCATTTCACTGCAGGAGTAAAGGGGTAACGCAATATTCGACATAGCATATTTCCATAAGCATTTATCATTAACAAAACTTTTAATCAGAACCCAGCATTAACCAGATTTGACTTCAGTGAGGAAGTCCAGTTTAACCAGTAAACTCTATGAGAAGTTAATTCCTTCACTTTATCAGCAGGATCCTTGGTTCTACTCCCCAACCTAGGTGAAACAGGGTTGAAAACGACCAGTGTCTTATTTGCCTTACTGTAGGCGCTAGCGCTGCTTCCCCCTGTACTTTCACCTCCTTACTTGAGTTTATTTGTTGCTGGGTCCTTCCTTCGCCAGTCGCTTGGTGGAATTCACCACCGATATGGCCAGGGAAAACGAGGGTGGAAAAGGCTCTCTCGCCTCACAGCGCTCCCCCCCCCCTCCTCACTCAGGCCAGCTCCTCTTGCCTAGCGCTATAGTGGAGGGAAGAAACGATGGCAGTAAGCCCCCTCAGTTCCCCCTCTCTGCTCGGCCAGCTTCTCCTTGTGGCGCGCGAGCAGAGGGGAGAGGCGGGACACACACTCCGGCTGTAGCGGCAGCCGGCGCTCTTCCTTCGTGCTGACCGGCGAGGGTTGCTACTCCCGCTGACATGCGCGGGGACGCCCGTGTAGGATCCGCCTCTCACGACGGCTGATCCTTGAGGAGACGCTTCTCTCTCGGGCTTGCCCACTTCGGTGCCCCTCCTTCCTGGGACGTCAGCTTCAGCCGGGGTATGCGCGTAGGCGCGTTCACTTCCTCCTCCACCGGGTCACTGCAGACAACGCGTCAATAACGCGGAAGGCGCCCCCGGGGTCCCGAATACGAGGGAAAGCCTCGCCAGGCTTCACCGGCTCAGTGGATCCCGGGGGGTGCTATTACCAGGCGCGAACGGTGCCCCAGGGGTCCCGGCCAAAGCGGTGCTGCCTCAGTAAGTCTGGCGCCCTTCACCTCCAAAGCACCTCAGTCACAATCCGGCGCCGATCTCTCCTGGCCACTGCTCCACAGCAGGTGAGAGGGGGCGCCCTATGGGATGATTAAATAAGGGGACAGGCGCTGAATCTAGGGCAGACTGATATTGGGGGGCCAAATCAAAGGATGAGAGCCACAAGGTCTAACCCTACACTGTTTGAGGAAATCACAGCAGAATTCCCTTCACTGGGCAGAGGACTGCACTCCGCAGCGCTGCAGTCTCCTTCTCCTCACTGGTTTCCTCAGCCCACACAGCGCGATTCTCCTCAGCAGATGGCGCTATTTACAGCACACTGCTCCTCCCTTGCTGCTCCTACAGCTCTCAGGGCCAACAGCACTTCGGGGGCCACATCAATCACAGGGCACAGTCCCTTGGGGGCACAATCCTCCCCAGGCAGCTCCACAGGCAGCAACAGTCTTTAGACTCACAGCGCTTAGGGGGCAATATCGCAGTTTACGCCAGTCAGCCGTCCACAGTCCCTCGGGGGCACAATCCTCCCCGGGTAGCTCCTCACGACCCAGCACTTCCACAGGGCCACAGCTTTACAAGAGGGGGTAGACAGTCCCACTCCTCACCTCCTGGGCGCTTCTCTCATGCAGCGCTGACGTGGTACCTGGTCCAAAACGGCGTCAGTGACCTGGGTAGGGGCCCTCCTTTGTCAGGGGCCCATGGGGACAGCAGCGGGGGGGTTTATAGGGGTGCAGGGCCCAGCTCACAGGCCCATGTGGCGGTCGCACCTCACAGCAGGTCCCCCTCCCTTCCTTGTCCCAGCGCTGACTGACTCTCTGGTGACACTTCCCCCTATTTATATCCTCCTCCCAGGCAGTGCCAGGACCTTCTAGAATGTTGGCACATCTAGCCTAAACTGGTTCTAGGGGAGGGGGTGAGCACCCTGGGTGCCAGGCTTTCCCTCCAAAAGCTAGGGGTTGCTGGGTAATGTTATCTAGACAGCTGACCTATGTCAGTCAGGTGGCAAAACCCATGGCCATGGCATCCATTTTAAAAGCAATACATTTCAGTCAGGTGCGTTTTCAAAATGGGGGATATTTACAAGTGCACCATTTACAACATGTAATTTTACATTTTCACAAAGTGTCTCACATTATGTCAGGTAATTACATGTTTCAAAAGGGGTCTCACACCACTCATGGCCTATACAGGTTTAATCCCATGGGGGAGACATCCTAGGTAAGGGGGTCAAAAAGCGAAAAATTTTGGGGGGAAAAAGGCCAAGTCCAACACGACTCCCCCCCAGCCAAAAGCCAGGGTAGACACATCAATGCCTTGATGGGCTTCCCTGCTTGGGGCGGAAAAAGGTGGACGCAGGCCTGCAACTACAGGAGCACCTGCAGTCTCTCCTCCACTCTGGAACCCAATGGTTCTCTTTCGCAACCCTCCCTTCACCAACAGAACCACCCCACTGGTGTTCCCTAGTGGGATGTCTCTCCTTCCTAGAGTGGGAGGCTCTAGCCTCAGGCTTGTGATACTCTGGAACCACTCTCTTCTCTCCAAATTTCCACTGGTCCACCCACCTGGGGTCTACATCCTCAGAATGACCAGCCCTTAGGGGCGAGGCTCCCCTCCCCCTACTTCTCCTCCTTGGGTTCCTCCATCTCCTACGCCTGGGGACACCCTCACACAACTCTCTCCCCAACCTGGAGTCGAAACTCACAGGCTGAACCGGTGACAGGGGCGAGTCCTCCCTCTCCCTGCACCCCCTCCCAGAATTCTGCACCCTCCTACCCGGAGAAGTACCCCTGGGAGTCACTTCCGGGGGGACTCTGATTACAGATGTCCCTCCCACCAGGGCAGGCAACTCCTGTCCCTGGCCACCCAACCCGGGATCTGCGCCCTGTGGCTGAGCCGGTGACAGAGAGGAGATCTTCCTCCCTCTGCACCCCCTCCCAGAGTTCCACACCCTCCCACTGGAAGTGGTACCCCTGGGAGTCAATTTGGTAGGGACCTGCTTTACAGGAACCCCACCCTCCAGGTCAGGCAACCCCTGAACCTGGAACCCCAGTCCAGGATCTAGACCCTGTGACTGGTCAGTCCCCTGAACCACCGAAGCTCTGATTAATGATGCTCCGGGTTCTCCTGACATAAGGGGATCCCTCCCTCTGGATGACACATCGGGGCAGCCTAGCCTCCCAAGCTGGGGTTCTCTTAAAGAACACTCCAGGCCTGGTGGCCGCAGCTGGGGCACCTTGGGACACCTCCCCGTCTCACTCCCTTCAGGATCACTCCCCTCTGCCTTCCCAGACACTCTGGCACTTACCCAGAGGTCTGCCTCCCGTGCAAGTTCCCTGGGGTCTGAGAACCCGCACTGCAACAGATGGTGACGCAGTCTTGGGAAACAACTCCTCAGCATGTGCTCCCGGATAACGGCATGGCACAGCCCATTCCAATCCTCCACTGCTCTCCTCACCACCCAATCCTCCAGTACAGTCCAACACTCCTCCTCAAACTCTTCCCAGGACTGAAGGGACAGCTTTCCCCTGCCCCTGAACACTAACCCGTCCTCCTCTTCCGGGGAATCAGGCACAGTCTCCTGGGCTTCGGGAGTGGGACTCCTTGCACTGGACCTACACTCGCTGCCACCACTGGATCCCACCCTCCTCGGTGAATCCAGACTCCTAAAACCACTCTCAGGGGACAAACTACCCACCTGAGCTGATCTCTCCCTGGCGAAGGCCCTCTCCGCCTCCGCCATCCTCTCCAGCGCTAGGACTTTTTCAGTCTCTAGTCGCTGCTCTTCTACCCTCAGCTGCGCTAAGCCCTCGGCATGCCTGAGCTTTGCCAGCGCCAGCTGATACTCCCTCTCTTCTCTCCTATCTACCCACTCTTCTGGGGACAGGGAAAGGGATGGGGCAGTGCCCCCGGGACTGGACCCAGTGCGAGACTCCCTATCTTCGGTGTCCTCCACAGCTACTGGCGTCTCTGCCCTGTTAAACTCTTCCTCCTCCTCATCGGAATAACTACCTCCCAGGGTTCTGGATGGGGAGCCCTCTCTCTGGTCTCTAACCCACTGACCCTTCAACACCTCAGGGGGGTAGTCAGATAAGTCCCCATCAATCTCCAAGGGCTCTCCCCTCTTGAGGGCCTCATAGAGAAACAGGTTCCTCCTAATGTTCCCTACTGGGGGTATCCCTCTCTCCAGGAGGAAGTCTATCACCTCCTGTTCGGTGTACTCCATCAGTTCCACTTCCTGGTAGATCAACCCCATCGTGGCGAGGTACACCCGGGACACACCCTCCCAGTGGAACAAGGGGACAATTCACAACACTCTTCAGGAGGAAGCAATCAAAAAACACAATAATCCCCACAACAAGGCTCAGATTACATCCAAAGCTCTATTTGCAGTGTAACCCGTGGCCGCTGTGGTACTGCGCAAACACAAGTCCTATCCCACCGCTCTGCCACCAAATGTTGGAAATGGGGGTTGCCCAAGTCTCAAAGGGGGTAGCATGGCATCAAGCGGGCAGGCCAAACTTCGAGGACATGTGAAGCATTCAAGCAGTACCCACAGACGACACCCAAATCACACTACAAAAAGAGTCACGACACCACCTTTGGTTGGAAAAAGATTAAGTTTAGTTATGTCTCCAACCTGCAAGGTAAAAAGGAACAAAATAGTGGTAGTCACAACAAGGCGCCAACTGGCACCGGAGCCAAGTACATCAGGGGAATTATCTACATGGGACAAAAGGGTTGAGTCCATAGTCCATAGTCCATAGCTGTAAGGAAAAAGGATGGTTAATTAAACACTAGACCTGGGGCCAATCTGGCGGGGCCAACTCAGGATCTCATCCTTAGGGAAGCTGTTATTTCATAATCCCACATCATGCAACAATACACCTCAGGCGTTATGACGCCAAACCCCACCCCTGTAAGGAAAGACAATATAGCATTACAGCACATACTAGCCAGGAACCCCTAACAGGAATCAGTATGGCAGGCTCATTATCAAGGGGCATATACAGGGCCTAGAATAACTTGTCAGGCCAGCTTAGGGGCACCAATCACCTTAGCTTAGGCATAACACTAAACATGTCACCACAATGCAGCTCAGTTTAAGAATCATTTCACTGCAGGAGTAAAGGGGTAACGCAATATTCGACATAGCATATTTCCATAAGCATTTATCATTAACAAAACTTTTAATCAGAACCCAGCATTAACCAGATTTGACTTCAGTGAGGAAGTCCAGTTTAACCAGTAAACTCTATGAGAAGTTAATTCCTTCACTTTATCAGCAGGATCCTTGGTTCTACTCCCCAACCTAGGTGAAACAGGGTTGAAAACGACCAGTGTCTTATTTGCCTTACTGTAGGCGCTAGCGCTGCTTCCCCCTGTACTTTCACCTCCTTACTTGAGTTTATTTGTTGCTGGGTCCTTCCTTCGCCAGTCGCTTGGTGGAATTCACCACCGATATGGCCAGGGAAAACGAGGGTGGAAAAGGCTCTCTCGCCTCACAGCGCTCCCCCCCCCCTCCTCACTCAGGCCAGCTCCTCTTGCCTAGCGCTATAGTGGAGGGAAGAAACGATGGCAGTAAGCCCCCTCAGTTCCCCCTCTCTGCTCGGCCAGCTTCTCCTTGTGGCGCGCGAGCAGAGGGGAGAGGCGGGACACACACTCCGGCTGTAGCGGCAGCCGGCGCTCTTCCTTCGTGCTGACCGGCGAGGGTTGCTACTCCCGCTGACATGCGCGGGGACGCCCGTGTAGGATCCGCCTCTCACGACGGCTGATCCTTGAGGAGACGCTTCTCTCTCGGGCTTGCCCACTTCGGTGCCCCTCCTTCCTGGGACGTCAGCTTCAGCCGGGGTATGCGCGTAGGCGCGTTCACTTCCTCCTCCACCGGGTCACTGCAGACAACGCGTCAATAACGCGGAAGGCGCCCCCGGGGTCCCGAATACGAGGGAAAGCCTCGCCAGGCTTCACCGGCTCAGTGGATCCCGGGGGGTGCTATTACCAGGCGCGAACGGTGCCCCAGGGGTCCCGGCCAAAGCGGCGCTGCCTCAGTAAGTCTGGCGCCCTTCACCTCCAAAGCACCTCAGTCACAATCCGGCGCCGATCTCTCCTGGCCACTGCTCCACAGCAGGTGAGAGGGGGCGCCCTATGGGATGATTAAATAAGGGGACAGGCGCTGAATCTAGGGCAGACTGATATTGGGGGGCCAAATCAAAGGATGAGAGCCACAAGGTCTAACCCTACACTGTTTGAGGAAATCACAGCAGAATTCCCTTCACTGGGCAGAGGACTGCACTCCGCAGCGCTGCAGTCTCCTTCTCCTCACTGGTTTCCTCAGCCCACACAGCGCGATTCTCCTCAGCAGATGGCGCTATTTACAGCACACTGCTCCTCCCTTGCTGCTCCTACAGCTCTCAGGGCCAACAGCACTTCGGGGGCCACATCAATCACAGGGCACAGTCCCTTGGGGGCACAATCCTCCCCAGGCAGCTCCACAGGCAGCAACAGTCTTTAGACTCACAGCGCTTAGGGGGCAATATCGCAGTTTACGCCAGTCAGCCGTCCACAGTCCCTCGGGGGCACAATCCTCCCCGGGTAGCTCCTCACGACCCAGCACTTCCACAGGGCCACAGCTTTACAAGAGAGGGTAGACAGTCCCACTCCTCACCTCCTGGGCGCTTCTCTCATGCAGCGCTGACGTGGTACCTGGTCCAAAACGGCGTCAGTGACCTGGGTAGGGGCCCTCCTTTGTCAGGGGCCCATGGGGACAGCAGCGGGGGGGTTTATAGGGGTGCAGGGCCCAGCTCACAGGCCCATGTGGCGGTCGCACCTCACAGCAGGTCCCCCTCCCTTCCTTGTCCCAGCGCTGACTGACTCTCTGGTGACACTTCCCCCTATTTATATCCTCCTCCCAGGCAGTGCCAGGACCTTCTAGAATGTTGGCACATCTAGCCTAAACTGGTTCTAGGGGAGGGGGTGAGCACACTGGGTGCCAGGCTTTCCCTCCAAAAGCTAGGGGTTGCTGGGTAATGTTATCTAGACAGCTGACCTATGTCAGTCAGGTGGCAAAACCCATGGCCATGGCATCCATTTTAAAAGCAATACATTTCAGTCAGGTGCGTTTTCAAAATGGGGGATATTTACAAGTGCACCATTTACAACATGTAATTTTACATTTTCACAAAGTGTCTCACATTATGTCAGGTAATTACATGTTTCAAAAGGGGTCTCACACCACTCATGGCCTATACAGGTTTAATCCCATGGGGGAGACATCCTAGGTAAGGGGGTCAAAAAGCGAAAAATTTTGGGGGGAAAAAGGCCAAGTCCAACACTTTGGTATTCAGATTCAGATAGTTCTGGTGTGTGGCTCAATCAATCAGGTTTCTTATAAAGAGCGACTACTCACCCATGAGGGTCTCAAGGCGCTGAAGGAGGGGGGTGGATCTGTGGTTCAGTCGAAGAGCCAGTTCTAGAGGTTCTTTCTGAATTGGGGTAGCGATGGTGATCCTTCACATGGGAGAACAACTTAAAAAATAATTATAGTTTTCTTTTTTTTAAAGTCTAGTAATCCAGCCGTTACTGAAGTAAACCTAGACTCATCAGTCTTTTTCTCCGGACATGCTTGAATTCTTAAATGTTTGAATGTCAGACACAACTACAGTAGTAGTAGTTATTAATTATTTGTTATTAGATTTTTGTGCTTTAGTTCCGGAGCGGGTTTTGAGTTTATAGGGGAATAGGGTGGGAAGTAATTTATTTATATAAAATTAATTGATTTTTTTTAGGAGTTATTAATATTTTTTTATTTGAATTTTGCGTTTTTAGTTCTGTAGCAGGTTGTGAGTTTATATGGGAATAGGGTGAGAAGCAAATGTAATTATATAAAATTGATTGAATATTTAATATTTATTATTATTTGTTTAATTGAGAAGTTATAGTGTTAAATGGGTAAAGTCATTTGTTATTAATTAATTAATAATTGGTTGTTAATTAATTTTAATTTGTTTATTGGTAATAATTATGGTAATTGTATAATTTGGTTCTTTTTCGTTTATCAAGCTTTATTCAGTATGAGGAGTCACTGTAAAGGGTTTGGGTTAGGTTCAGGAATAATTGGCGCTCTTGAGTGTACGTTCATAAGTTAAAAAGGCACAGCTCAAAAATCACGTTGCAGGCAGGTCAGGGGGAACAAACCCAGAGGAGAAAACAACCCCTGTTAATGCGTGGGTCAAGACTCACACAACAAATAAGGCTCAAAGGTCCTGTGCACATGTATACAGTGTAATGAAGTTCAAGGCTGATTTTTTTTCTTTTGTACTGATCGAGTTGAAATATATCTGATTCCACATGAAACTATGGATGTCGACCTCTGTCATTTCTAATAAGAACATTAATTAATACGTTTGGTTTAACAGTTAACCTTCATTACACTGTATACGTGTGCACAGGACCTTTGAGCAGCTTTATTCGGTATGTACAACAACCGGAAAAGCATTAACAAAGCTAATATAATACAATTTATAAAGAAGAACACATTCGGCCATATAAAAACAATCAAATTAATTACTCGTAAAATCAATTAGTAATAACAATACTTTTTCTCCAATAAATTGATTTTTGGATATATGACGTAACATAAAAACATATCACTGGGTCGCTCAACCTAACAAGTAGATCCATTGCAGCATGGGGAACATATGGCGCCATCCTGCAGTGATCTACAGCAGTGGTTCCTGCACCCCTAGGGGTCGGTAACACATTCCCAGGGGGTTCGCAGGTCTTGAAATCCTACCCAAGCCTTCTCTCATCGTTAAAGGCATTGGATTTGGCAGGTTAAGGAAACACCATCACAGCACACAAGAGTGCTGTACTCCCTTGTGTGTGTGTGTATGCCATGGGCTGAAAGTCAGTAGCTTGACGGCCCAGAGCATTTTGATGCCCCTGTTCCCTCTCCACTTTTGACCAACTCATTTGGCTCAATACCATCAAGAGAAGCTACGGCCATTTACAGATATAAAGAGGTGGTGATGCTATGATCATTGGAGTCACAGTACAAGATGGCCGCCATTGAGCTCCTTCCTCATACTTCCTTGATGAGGCGGCCGTCCACTAGAAGACTGGGGCTATGAATGGAGGCAACCCAAGGAGCTACAACACAGCGTGGCCCCCGAGACCAATAAAGGGCACATCCTAGGATGGTGAAGCGAAACCCCAAAGTCACATAGGAGGGGTGGTGTGGCTCACTGGTTAGAGGCGGCAGACCCGGAAGCAGAGGACGACCCAGGACCAGGGTTCAATTCCCGACGCGGCAGGGTCGTGGACCAGGGTCAGCGGACTCAATAATTCTCGCCTCGGTGCCTACTCTAACCAGGGATCACACTCGGCAACTCTGGGCATTAGCTTGCCTCATCTCCACAACGGCCCCCCACATACGCCGGGGATGCCTGGTTTCACCCTGGAGATACCCAGTAGGGTCCATCTCACAGGGAAAGCTAGGACAGGTTCCCCAGCGGTCTACAGCGCAGAGATACCCCATGTGGGGTGATTCATGCGCTTTACAAGACATCATTACATTACATTGCTGTGAAATAACTACGCTATGTGCCTTCACCTGTGACGACCTCTTCCAATTCAATAAGATCAACTTGGACCCTTTCACAGTGACTAAGAGTGCCTGACCTCAAGATGGCGTCTGGATTTCATTCGAACCATGGTTTCTCACCCCCAACACTCCAGCGCTACTCTGACTTTCCCTGAGTACACCTGATCACTATCCTGACAGCGGTATCTGAGCATTATGTCCGACACCCGGTGGAGCTGCTTGGTTCAGCTATTGGGGAAATCGGCCCTGGTTCATCCTCTCGGCCGTCACCTACCCAGCTGGACATTGGGCACAGTTTCTCCCCGTGTCCCTGTTTTCTCACTTCCCTCCCCCTCTCACAACACATTTTCTGTAACTCTGCCCTTTTCTTTCTTTGATACCTCAGGGTCTAGCCAGCACTATATAAAACTCAAATAAATAAATAAATAAAATGGCCAGTTCTCACATTGTATTTTTTAAACAATGGCTTTAGAAAAAAGTATCTAAGATACAAGTAAAAGTCACAAAAGAGCAAAAAGTGCATAGTGCTTTGCTTGGTTTGCTCATCACAAGGGCACAGGGATGTGGGCCGCGTTTTCAATTCAGGGAAAGCAACTAGGTGATGTGCTATTCCTAATCTCAATCTTACTATTAAAGAACAGTGTGAAGGTTTAGCAAATATAGACAGATAATCTTGGAAACCGGTTCTGTGATCAATTTCTTTGTAGAATACATAGGTTGTTTGCTTACCTACTATTCTCATGTGGATGTCATTTTTGTGGGCCAGGAAGGTGTCCTTTATCTCCTGTTTCGATAAGGCTGTCACATGTTCTGGATTTACATGAATCTTAATCTTAAATAATTCATTATATAAATCAGTGATATATTTTATCCAAGGAGTAGGCAAACTGTTGTCCAACTCAAGTCAATCCTTAATGATTGTTTTAGTGAATTTTGTCTCATCTTTGGCCCAGATAGATCTCCAAAGCATTACTGGTCGCATGGCAATCAAATCTGATAGATATTTTATTCCCACTTCTTGGTGCGTTAGCTCTGTGGATGTAGAGGGGGGTAGGCATAGAAGCTGTTTTAGGAAGGAATTTTTAACTTGTTGGAATATCTGACTACAATTGTATCCCCACACCCCTGCACCATACAAAGCAATGAAAGCACAACTGGCTTTGTATATATCTATCAAATCCTTTATACAACGGTCTCCCAGTTTTGACGCAAATTGGTAGATCCCATGTGCACTCTTTAACATCTTTGAACATACGTTAGTTAGTTCATGCGTCCAATTCCCCTTTTCTGAATAAGTTACTCCCAAATTGCAAAAATGATCAAAGGTTTCCACTCTAGTATTATCAATAAAAATGGTTTTATGCTTCTTAGGTTTAGGACCACATATCATAGTAAAAGTTTTTGTTTTGTTGATTAAAAGCTTCTTATTGATAATAAAATGTTCAAACCTGTCCATTAAATGGTGTAGGCCGACCTGAGTCCTAGACAGAAGCACATCATCGTCTGCATAGAGCAGATCCTGTACAGGGCTACCTGCAATTTGGGGTGCATCCACCTGCACCGACTGGCGGGCTTTGTCAACCTCATTTCTAAATAAAATAAAAAGCAATGGAGCTAAAATATAGCCTTGCCGGATGCCTCGTTTGACCTCTAAATTTGGAGTGCACTCACCTTGTTGCCCATAACGGACTTTGCAAGTCAGTCTCTCATATAACCTCACAAGGAAAAAGATAATTGGTTCGGGGGCTCCAAGATTAAGCATAATTGGCCACAAGACAGCATGACTGAAAAGGTCAAAAGCACTACTGAGATCTGCAAACCATAGGTATAGACTCCCCTGCTTGGCACACTTGTATTTGCCTATTAAAAACTCTAAATTAATACATTGCTCTAACGTTCCTAGCCCTTTTCTGAAACCATTTTGTGCTGGTGATAAAATCTCATTGTCAGTGACCCATTCTTCCAATCTTGTCAATAACACTTTGCTCATCACTTTTACAGGGTAAACAGACAAAATATTGAGTCCAAAATATCGATTGGACATAATATCGAGTTTTAAATATAGATTGGACAAAATATCGAATGGACAGAATATAGACAGCAAAAATATCGTTTTTCAGGTAAGTAATGTAATATCGAATGTTAAAAATATAGAAAGTTAAAATATCGAAGTATATAATATAGATTATTAAAATTATCGAATTTTTAATAATATCAACATTTTTATAGTGTTTTTTTATGTTATTATATGTGTGAAAAGTGTGTATTTATGTTATAAACAATTTAAAAATAATGAATGTTGTTTTTTTTAATTTTTGCGTAATTTAATTCTGTAGCTGGTTGTGTGTTTATAGGGGAATAGGGTGGGAAGTAATTTAATTAAAATTAATTAAATATGTAAATGTATTTATTGTTATTACTTTTTAATTAATTGTTATTTAATTTATATTTGGTCATTATTTACATTTTAATTGGCAATTAATTTTATTTAATTGATTAATTGCTAATTATGGTAATTTTACTAATTTATTTTCTGTAGCGGGTTGTGGGTTTATAGGGGAATTGGGTGGGAAGTAATTTAATTATAATTAATTAAATATGTAAAATTAATTATTGGTATTTAATTAGAATTAATTATTAATTACGTTTTTATGTGTAATAATACAATTTTAATTGCCAATTAATTTAATTTATTGAATAATTGCTAATTATGTTAATTTTACTAATTTATTTTCTGTAGCGGGTTGTGGGTTTATGGGGGAATAGGGTGGGAAGTAATTTATTTATAATTAATTCAATAATTAAATTTATTTAATTGTATTTAATTTGAATTAATTGTTAATTCATTTTTAATTGTTAAATAATTATTTGTTAATTTGTAATTAATTTGTATTAATAGGTAACTAATTGTAATATTTAATGCTAATTAGTAATTTTAATAGGTTAATTATTATATTATAATAAATTGGTAATAGCTTTTAAGTAATTTTTTATAGATATTAATTTATATTTTTATAAATAATATATGAAGTATTTACTTTCCCTACTGTTGCACTCTCTGGAGTGGGAATAGTAATTTTAACCCCTACGCTATCAGACGCTTTCCCTACAGTTGCACTCTTTAGAGTTGGAATAGTAATTTTTACCCCTACGCTATCCAACGCTTTCCCTACTGTTGTACCCACTGGAGTGGGAATAGTAATTTCTACCCCTACGCTATCCAACGATTTCCCTACTGTTGCACCCACTGGAGTGGGAATAGTAGTTTTTACCCCTACGCTATCCAACGCTTTCTCTACTGTTGCACCCACTGAAGTGGGAATAGTATTTTTTACAATTCTGCTTTCATACGGTAATAATATTGGATATTATTTAATTATATAATGTTACTATATATATATGTTTTAACAAATATGATTGTATTTTTTTTATAATTTTCATCAAGTATTTAATTATTATAAGTTAATTTAAGTATGTTTAAGTATATTTTAGTAATTAATTTTTAATATTAATTTAATTTAACACTGTTTTTAATAAAGTCGATATTTTTATAAACTATATTTTTGTAAACGATATTTTGTACTCGATATTTTTGTACTTAACTGTTTGTAGATACAAACTCGATATTCTGTCTGTCGATATTTTTTCATCGATATTGTTGCTAGTCGATATTCTGTCCCTCGATACTATGTCAGTGATCCCTTTTACAGATGAGTCTAAAAGAAAAATGGGACTGTAATTTTTGACTTCTGATTTATTCCCTTCTTTTTAAAATGGGAATAATTACTGATTGACCCCAAGTAGATGGTGGACCATCTGTCACTGCAAAATTAAAATCTCTAGTAAGGAGTGGTCCCCAGAGATCTATAGCTGTTTTGTAAACATCTACTGGGACCCCATCGGGTCCCAGTGCCTTCCCTCCCCTACTTCCATTCAGTCCAGTCTTAAACTCATCAAGTGTAATATTTAAGGGTAAAACAGGCCACTTTCTTTGTGTTGGACTATGGGGTCTTGATACTTCACGATCTACTGGGTTAAAAATACTGGTAAAATCAATCACCCATGCTTCACAGTTAACATGAGTAAATAATTCTGGGAATAATCACTTTTTAAAAATGGTAAATTAACAGTTTCCCAGAAAAACTTATTGTTAGCTGTGTCTGCTGCCAATGATAGTGTGTCCCACGCTATCTCCTGTAACTCTCTTTTCCTTGCTTTAAGGGCTGGTTCATAATTAAATCTTACATTTTTTATTAATTTGTTATTCTCAGATTTATTGTTAATGGCCTGTTTCAATTGGTTAGAGGCCTGTGTGCAGGTTTGATCAAACCATCCCCGCATTCTGTAGTTTTTTCCCTAGGGGGGCAGTCAATATCACATCAATAATCCTACTAATGTTACAGAAGTTATTTAGTATCATAGTCGGGTTAACATCCTCTTTGAGACAGTAGGAAATCTCTGTCCCACATTTTACAACAATGTCATGTGATACTTTTATTGGCTCTACCCCCTCCCATTTGATACATGTACCATTTGGTCTAATAGGGGCAATGTTGGCAATAACATCTTGTTGTGATACCGTTTTGTTGCCCCCTACTAGTAGTGACATTATAATACAATTATGGTCACTACGTGCTAGCTCTGCAATCCTTGGTGTAGAACACCTATAAGTAATACTTGTAGAAATTAACACATGGTCAATGACAGAAGTTGCATTCCTACCTAGAAAAGTTGTTATTAAACCACCATTAGGATCACGGGCACATTGTAATAGATCAAGGTCATATTTCGCTATCATAGTATTTAATGCTCTTCCATAGTTATTGTGTGGGAAGTGTATACAATCATCTCCTTCATCACTCTTGTACCCACAGGCTTTGGTCATAGACAATGGGCCCAACCCATATAACATCAAAGTTAGTATTAATCATGCTTATCAGATTATCAAGCCCTTTGTCCACCAAGCCTTTGTCCAACTCTGATGCAACAATGCTACAAATTGAGTCGAACACATTATTATAATAAATTACTATGATCACATCATTGCCAAATCTGAGAGTGTTCTCATATTGTGATTGTTCTTTTAACAACAACTGGTAGTTTATTTGAAATAAGAATTAAAATCCCTCCTTTTGCTCTACCTGCATGGGAAGGTAGTGCAGGTAGGCCATATGAGGCAAACCCTTCTACATAAGCATGACCGGTACATCCGCTTTCTTGCAAACAGATTATATCATGCTCATTAATATAATCCATCCATCCTAGAGAGTTCTTTTTACTTAATAGGCCGGCTATGTTCCTCGTAACAATTGTATAGCGATTTTCTATTATTTCCCCTGGTTTATCACTAGAATATTCACATTTTGTGACTGCATCCCTACTTATCTATGAGGTGTCTTCTGGTGTTTTCTTTATATTTGGAAGAGCGCTAGATACAGTTACCAATAGAGTATTGATACTTGGTGCCCCAGTATCATATTCAGTTAACCCGTCTTCAGCAGAATCAACCTCCACTTTGGATAAACGGGCATTGCGGTGTCAATCCTTATCTTGTAATGTACTCAGTGTTTGATATCTATTTGATACTGTCAATGCATTTTGTGAATAAATTGGAAACACAGGGTTCATACTGGGGTCACCTCATTCTAATCCTCTATTTGGTACAAACCTTAAGTCTCTATAAAAAAAAAGCCTAGGGGTTGTAGTGACACATTCTGTTCAAAGTGCAGTGGTGAAGCTGCTCTATCCAGGGGGCTCCTTGCCCAACTTGGGCTTCTAAAATTATTATTGATGCAATCTCCTTTGAGACTCTTAGCTAAGGGGCCAATCCAACTTGCTCTTCTTGTTGGGAGTATTTGGCTTGCATCTCCCACTGGGTATCCGCAGTTCTTATCTAGCCAGTGGATGATATTGTTTTTTAGGGTGTCATGCAGTTCCCTTTTGCCCGGCTGTAAGGGAGGCACATTGACCATAACTGCCACATACGGGCAGCATTCTGATGGTAGGTTTATAGTAACGTCAGCTCTTCCATCAAACACTTATTTTCTTCTGGCTTTGAGAATTTTGTAGTTGGTCGATTCAATACGGGCCTGTCTCCTCTGTTTAGGCATGGTTGGTTATTTGGGGTCTGTTGGCGGGATTGGGGTTGCTTTACTAGCTCTTTGCTTACATTTTTGCTCCCTGTAAGTACAATAATACTGCCAGTTGCCATACTGGTTGCTCTATCAGTAGCAGCTATTACCTTGGTAGGCTGTATAATGGGTCCCACCTTTGCTACACCCTTCATTTTCTCAAGGCTGTCACTTGTATTCCTTAGTATACCACTGATCTTGACTACTTCACTCGTCAGTTTATCTAATTTATTAAAAAAACGTTTTAGCATTTCTTAAATTTTTATTGCAACAAGGGCTACAATTTGTGTGGCTTCTAATTATATAGTGGCACTTTGTTCAGCCTTTGTTTGCTGGGATTGTCAATTTCTGGGGTGACCAACAGTAAGAGGCACTCTTCACACAGCCGCTTTTACCGTAAAAGCATCTTTATTGGTATGAACAACCTTCCTTTACAGTCCATAAAAGCCTGAAACCGTAGCCTGATGCGTTTCGTGTTTCACTTCCTCAGAGGTTGTCGCGGTTCAAAGGAACATGGGTGTGCCACACCTCCCTAACTATCCACATCGTACGCTGTGTATCAGCTGCTCTGAATGAGAATTACGTTGGGATTTGTGGGAGATGTAGTCCGATTTCCACCCACAGATGGATGCTTCTTGAATAATTGCTCAATCCAAGGCTCTGAATGAGCTCCCTGGAAATCCCAACGTAATTCTCATTCAGAACAGCTGATATACAGCGTACTATGTGGATAATTAGGAAGGTGTGGCACGCCCATGGTCCTTTGAACCGCGACATGGTCCTTTGAACCGCGACAACCTCTAAGGAAGTGAAACACGAAATGCATCAGGCTGCAGTTTCATGCTTTTATGGACTGTAAAGGAAGGTTGTTCATACCAATAAAGATGCTTTCACTGGGAAAAGCGGCTGTGTGCACAGTGCTGCTTACTGTTGGTCACCCCACAGAGCGCAAATATATGTATATGTATACATTTTTATGTTTGTGTGTTTTTATTTTTTTTAATTAATTTTATTTGTTATATTTAGTTAAAATCTATAGGAAATGTAATTTGCTTTGTTAAAAATAATATTGTAATGTTTGTAATACTTTATTCGATAAAACAAACTTTATCATAAAAGTACATACAATTCATTGTTAAAAAAAGGTATAAAAACTTGGTAAGATCTTTTCAGAAACAAGTGGAGACACAGGAAGTTAGAGACTAGATTATGTAAAGTCCTAAAACAGACATCCGGGGATGGCCTAATGCAATATTATACACAGTTTCCTACCCCCGTTCTCGATTTTATCAGTCTAGAACGTATCTGCCAGGCCTTTCCCAGGAATTTGGCAACTCCGCAAAAAATCATCACGGATGTTGTGTCCGTTACCAGTATGCGGAGTGCCATCGCATGGTGCCTGACTCCCAGTTCTCTGCATACTGGCTTTAACCACCTTCTCCTGGGTCCACTCTATGCTCTACAGGCAAATAAAAAGTGTGCTAGGGACTCATTAGGGTTTGGACATCCAGGGCAGCTAGAATGGTTGGACATAGATGGCTTCCAGCGCCTGGTAAAAGTGTTCAGGGGAAGTGTTCCATATCTAAACTTTAAAAACAAGGTTCTGTCTCTAGGTACTTTAATAACATCGAGAAAGGGTTCAAACTTCTTCACCGGCTTGTGCTCTAGGAATTGATCGGTTAAAACCCCCAGTTTGATTTTTCGAGCTCATTGGCTTGGACCCATTCCCAGTATATTTTTGTAATTGTTTCTTTCGGGGGTGGTGATTGGGACAACCATGTATCGCTTGGCCCCATTTTGGCGATCAAGTCCCTTAAGTTGTCCAACCATGCAATCTTAGTCATCTTGTTCAGGGTAATAAGTTTGTCCAAATAATATTAACATTTCATATATTTACTATAGATTATTGTATTCTATATATATTTTTAAATCAATATTTTTTACATTTATATTTTTTTACCTTGATATTTTTGTTTCAATATTTTTGTACTTGCTTGTTAAGGTATTGGAGTTGATATTTTTTCAGTCAATATTTTTTTTCGATATTTAGGACATCGATGTTGGTTACATTGATATTCTATTAGTGAACCTTCTAAATGCAGGATCAGAATGGACACAAAAATACGTCCTGGAACCAAATTAAAAGTTGCCCCAATTCGAGAATCAGGTAGCTAAAGAAGTGTCCCCATTTGGCACAGAGGGGGACAAAATGATCTTCCAAATAAATATGTATGATATTTTGTGACCGCCAATGAATGACTGCCAGTGCGTGGATGGACTGCAGGCCTGCAAGGAACAGCCAATCTACCCCTGCATTTGCTTTCCCAAAATAAGAAACATTTTTTTCCAACCGGCTTGTTTTCATTAAAGGTGCATGATCCACTTTTAGAAAAAAGAGGTTTCCCATTTGGAATTACAGTTGCAGTCGTAAACCATTGATGCATTTCTTTGGAAATCGCAAATAGGAGGGGAACACCAATTTCACACTCCCCCTCCTATATGTGTTTGTAAGAATCACAAAAGCCCTTTATACAAGTCGGAAAGAATTTTCTTTCTCATAAAAAGGTGTTTGTACATTAAGAAAATACCTTTTGTGGTTGCAAACCCTGAAATGTTCTGAATCACAAGATTTGCGACTGCAAAAGGTTTTGAATATCTGTCCCCACAGCTTCTTATCCAACATTACTTATTAAACACACTTGGAACGATAAAAGGCTGACTGGATCCATCACGAGTCAGACCTGCCACCTTTAGGTCATACATAGATGTTTGAATTGGATTTATCATACTTGGATATGTGCTTAGTGGTTGAATATTTCTGAGAGGAACACATACATTCCAGTACACCCCTGCTTTTGGAATTTTAAACGGGAAAAGCACGGAAAATTCAATAACTGTTCCAGCTACTTTCGTTCATAAAAACAAAACAGCTCACTCTTCAAAGCTCGCCTTTGCAGCAGCTGCTTCAAAATATACATTGAAACAACCGTTAAATATTCCTGCACCTCTTGCCCATTTATGTATTTGACATTTCATAGCTGGTGAGATCGAGTGATGATGAAGGTTTAGTTTACCTTGACAAGATAGCTTTTTCTTCAGACTATTAGCCTGATCACTGGCCTGTGACAGATTGGGAAGAAAAACAGCTAGCTCGAATTTTTAGTGCCTTTCCACTACCTCCCCCTTGAGCTATGAGAAGCAACATTCAGAAGCAGATGCGCGATTGAGTGTATTTCACACAGATTTTTCCATAAACCCAATTATATACTAAGCCGTCTCAGTGACACATTGGATCTTTGAAGAGATTATTCATTGAACGCTGCATATCTTGTTTATGTTGAGATCTGAAACTGACGTCGCTAATAGCAAAGGTCACTGCGCCAAAAACAGATTACTTTTCGCACGTTTTTTCTGGCAGTTTAACAATGAAGGGTCTCATATCCAAGCAGTTTCTAATATAATGGAACAAGAAGGATGTCTGTAACTAACAGAAGCAAAAATAATCACGCACACACGAACGAGAAGTCCATTCTGAGACAGATCTTTTAAAAGGAAAATAAAATATCTTATTACACATACAAAAATAGAGTTGTTAAAATGAAGCATGCAACAGAAAACTCTGGTCCCAGCACCTTCTTAGAACCAGATCACAACTCAAAGGGACTAATATGCCTAGACGAATAACCCCTTATTAAACTAGTCAAGTCACGGTTTTACTAAGGAACTTTCAGGGATAAGCTCTCCAGCTACATGACTGACTGACTGACTGAAATATTTATAGAGCGCACGAATGCCGCAGCGTCTTGGCGCTAACAGATACAGATGATAGGGAGGCAGAGGGGCAGATAGGTCTAGACAAAGAGCCAGGTTATACCTTGGTTAGTTTAGATTTCACTCATAGATTGCGTTTGTCTAACGAGAGCTTTCATCAACTCAAAACCCAACCAGGCACATGCATCAATATTGCATTTTGCGATTCCTTAATTGCTAAAAATAAGGAATCGCAATTAAGGAATTGCAAACTGCAATGCATCAAGAAATCGCTATAAAAATAGCGATTTCTTAAAATTCCTTAATTGCTTTTCTATAATTGAGAATCGCAATTAAGGAATATTTCCCCATTCATTCCTATGGGCCTAGAGGCCCTTAGGAATGAATGGAAAGACATTCTTAATTTGCAATTCACCATTAAAAATTCACAAATTAAGAATGCAATTTCAAGGGTGCAGGGGTGTCCAAAGGACACCCTGTTGCACCCTTGAAATCTGCTTAGGAGTACATTTTGCACTCACATGCCCCAAGGGGTCATTTTTCAAAGTTTTCGCAAATTACCATGAAGGTCAACTTCATGGTAATTTGCTCCCCTTATTTGCGGATTCTCAAATTTTTAAAGTTTGATGCATTGCATTTAAGGAATCTCAATTTGAGATTCCTTAAATGCAATCGCAGTTTAAGAAATCGCAATTTTGCGATATCTTAAATTGCGAAAATAACAAAAATGTTAATGCATCCCAAAAATGGGAATTGCATTCGCAAACGGACGAATTTTGCGATTCGCACCGTTTGCGAATGCAATTTCCTTTGATGCATGTGGCTGAACACTTCTACACACAACAAACAAATGAACACATACAAACTCATGCAACTGCTGCAATCAAAATATCAAGGGGCAGATGTATCAAGCCTTTTGCGACTAGCAAAGGCCGAAATTCGCAGAATTTCGGCCTTTGCGAATCTCAAACAGCCTTTTTGAATGTTTTGGAATGTATTAAAAAATCGCAATTTAAGGAATCGCAAAAAATTGCGATTCCTTATTTTGCCATAGCATTTAGGGGATCTCAATTTTTGCGATTCCTTAAATGCTATGTATGTAGTGATTTCAATTTGCAAATTTTGGTTAAGAAATCGCAAATTACCACCAACTTGTTGTTGATGGTAATTTGGGAATTCTTTAAAAAAAGCACAATTTGTTATTTGTTAAGGTGGCATGTGATGCACTCACATGCCCATAGGGCATTTATGTGCGCCATATGCACACACACATGTACATTTCAGGGGTGCAGCAGGGTGTCTTTGAGACACCCCTGCACCCTTGAAATAATTCTCAAATTACGATTAGCAAATTGCGAATTCGCAATTTGAGAATTACTTCACAATCATACCTATGGGCCTCCTGGCCCATAGGAATGCATGGGAAATTATTCCTTATTTGCGAATTCGCAAAATGCGAATTCGCAAATAAAGAATATTAAGGAATCGCTAAAAAATAGCAAATTTTTACATACATTCCATTTTGCGAATTCTAAATAGCGATTCGCAAAAAAACGCTATTAAGGATTCGCAAAATGGAATCTTGATACATCTGCCCCCAAGTTCTCTAACTAACCCGGTTCTCATTCCAAGTAACTTTCTTAGCTCCTAGAACACTTTAATCTTTATCCCGAACCACTGTGTGACATAACCAAAGAGTTGGGCTTATTGTTTCACCAATATGCTCTGTCTAACGGTATATCACTGGCTGATGGCTCCTTACTGACTTCAAGCCTTGACAAAAGCACACATTTTAGAATCCTGACTGCTAATGCCCTCAAATTGAAATTAAAGAACAATAATAAGTTCCTACTTATTTCACCTCATTTCTTTCTCACTCTAGTTCAAAATGGCAGAACTTTTCCAATATTCTTGACACTGCTGTGTTCACTTGGACTTACTGTTGACAATCCGCTTAGTCTCTAAAATCATGTCAACATCATGGTTAGAAAATGTAAACTATTAGTTTAGGTGTATTTGGGGGTCAAACCTTTCCTGTCTGAAAGGACCATAGTAAAGATGTAGTTTAAATATGCCATCTCTCCAGATTAGAGTATGAGAATGCAGGGCCTCATATACGAATCATTTAGGAATTGGCAAATGGTTTCAAAGGGCTGCAATTTTCAATGCACTCAAGGACTCAAAGGAATTTCCTAAATTTATATAACAAACCCAAAAATTACTGAATTGGAATTTCACAATGTATTTTTGTGAGTCTTTAATAGAGATTCTCTATTAGTGAATCACTATTTGCATGTATTAAGCATCAAGAGCCACATGTATCAACATTTTTAATAGTGATTACCCAATTGCGATTTTCGATGAATATTGATATTAATGAGGTAGATTGCAATCTGCGACCCCTAGGAATCGCTAAAATCATGGGGATGGTGGCCTTCTAGGGTCAGCAAACCCCCATGTCTGTGATTGCTTTTAAATAAAACAATCTTTTTTTTAAAAATGCAGCCCGTTTTCCTTGAAGGAAAACGGGATGAGCTTAAAAAAAAAAGAAACGTTTTCTTTTCATTTTATATGAGTAGGCAGTGGTCCATGGGACAACTGCCTGCTCTTAAAATTGCTTTTACAAACATTCACAAAGGGGAAGGGTTGCCTTGGGGACCACTTCCTATTTGCAAGTGGGTTACCACCTACTTAATGTAGGTGGTAAAATTTGAATGTTTTGTGACTGCATTTCGGTCACAAAACATTCCTACACAGCAATGCAATTCGGTATAAGGAAGAAACGCCTTAAGCTGGCCCCTTCCTAATAGCGAATCGCTAACCCATTTTGCGATTCTGTAATAGGTTACCAAATTGCAAAATAGGGATTGGTTTATTGGGAAAGCCTTTTTTCTGGTTGCATACAGCCTTAATTTGCGAATTGGGCAGTTTGCAACCTTACAAAAGGTACATACATGTGGCCCTTAGAATCAGTGAAAGATTGCAAAACAGGGAATTTGCACGTGCAAAATACCATCAACTTGCTGCAGGTGGTAATCAGGTGGGAAAAATCAAGAGGGTGAAACTCGCATCGCAAACTTTGAAAATGGCGATGGTGAGGCAAATGCACATGCTGGCTGCACATTAATTGAGAATGAGTAGAAAGGAAAGGGTTTTAGAGATAGTTGTAACTACATTCAAGTAGACAGACAAGGAGATTTACACTATATACAGGTTGCGCAGGCAGGTTGTTATAGATTTAATAACTGAACCTAACTACATTTTACAGAGGCAAATGTAGCCAGGCCATACCAACACACACATTCAGGTGCTTTGTTTCCTCCACCTTCTAGACGCAGGTAGCTACCAGGAAATAGTGGCCATTGCTGCGGGAATGTCAACAAAGTGCCTTCCTAAAGATTTTTCACAACTTTTAAATGCTATGTTATCAAAAATATATTTGCACATTTCTTTACCAAGTAGTCCAGCAGAACTCAATGCCACTAAGGTTGATTTTTGAAGTGTTGCTCAGTTTCCACATGTAAAAGGGTCTGTGGATGGCACTCATATTCAAAATGGCTTTCTCTGAGGAACTGAGTAATTGTACGAAAATAGAACAATTCACCATTTACTGAATATTCGATTGGTTTCCATTGCTGCTTGATTTATTACAGATTTAGTAGCAAAATACCTTGGGAATACATGACTCCTTTATATTTCATCATTTAGCCTTTTACATGTGGCCAGCAAGAGGAGAGTTTTTAAGAAGTTTATCGTCTTAAGTTTTACAACAATTTTCAACTTACATATAGTGTGCATTATGTGTACCATAACTCTTATGAGGATTTTCTGGCATCTCTAAAAAGCACATATGCCATTCTCCCAGCGATTATGTCTCCATAATTAAATGCAAGAACTCCAACGGAGAGCAGATACAATTGTGAACTAGATCTAAAATACAACATACTTTTGGAATTCCTAAAGGGAGATTACGGTGTTTTCATAAAAGTGGAGGAGCATTGGAGAGCACACTAGAAACAAGCTGTACAATTATGGCTACATACTATATTCTTATTACACTTAAAGTATCCCTCAAGAACTAGGGACACTTAACAGGTGCCACACATAGACACCACTCCTACGGGAGTGGGAAAAGGAAAAAATATTTTTTTTAAATAACACTCACCCACTTTAACAGTGGCATGCTTCATCATTGGGTTTACTCTGACTCTTAAAGGACAGGGAAGCTCTTAGAATAATTTTAACTAGAGGGCGTAACTATAAGATAAACATCCTCATCCATCCCAAGGTTTTTTTTGTTGTTTCCTTGCAACCCCTCACAGAGTCTTGTCAATAGCACTTCACCACGTGGTAGCAGCAAATCACTTCATCTTGCATGTTCATGCATGAAACGTTAGGAAAATAACACTTTCATTTGAGCTACGTTGTCTCACTCGCTCATTCTTGTTTTTTTTCAGGAAATTACCCCCTGAAGAAGGACGGTTATCCGCCCAAAATGCATTGGGGCTAATGTTTCATTGATTATGGATCCACACAGATATGAAGAATCTGAATAACTCATGAACACAATGAGATTACTTTTACACAGTTTATAATAAATGATGTGTTGGAACATCTTCATTTGAAATCTGGTTTCCATTTGATTAATTTCATTTTGGACTGGACTCAGGCAGGGCACTCTGAGGGACACTTTCCAGTGTGGGGGTGCAGCTGAATTTGTTATTGGTATGCCCAGGTTTAGAGGACGACACCTCGTTGCACACCATCAAATGACTTTTACATTGAAGATATTTAGTTCAAACCTTTTGGACTTAACGGAGTGCGGTATCCAAAACCCGTTGATTTATATTTCTTTGTAAACCAGGATAACAGCAACTGATTTTTCAATGTCTTACGGTGATATATCAAATCTCACTGATAAACGAGCAGACACATTTATGTTATGAGAAAATGAAGCACAAATAATCTATACACGGATCAATTCAAACTAAAATTAAACATCTCCTGTATTTAACCAAAAGAGAAATCAGTCAGCCCCTGCATGCTAGCACACTTATTAGATACCATCACATACAACACCTTCCAAGAGGGTTACAAATTCCTTTAAAACCATAATTGTGCAAAAACGACTCTAAATTCATCGACAGATGGTATTGGATCCTCAACAAATGTTCCCTCGATTTGATTTTGTGGATCATAGAAGAACTATCGAAGATTTTGGAAGAATTGGGCAGCAAATTCAAACAAGTTAAAAGTGAATTATCCTCTAAGTTAAGCACAGACGAATGGATGAAAGTTGTAATGAACATTAATGAGCAGTTATCCTGCCATACTCAAGAGATCAACAAAAGCAATGTGAGACAGTTCGATAGAGACACCATTGATTACAATTTTTCAATTTATTTTATTATGTTTTGGCTCTCAACGAGGGCCACATAAGATTCACACTACAAATACAAAACAAATACATACTGAAGAATAACATTCAGTGAACACATATAAATTAAATAACATCCATTGACAAGAATACAAACAAAAAGCAATGTCAGACCTCTCCAATAACATATTAATAAATAGCTAAAAAACCTTTAAGAAAATAAAAAATATAGAAGCAAAACATTTCATTTGGAGGACAGTATAAAGATTGTAGAAAAATATTCACATTTGAGATACCTAGACGGAGACATATTGGTTTTAACCATTTGAGCCGCAATAAGCAGAGTGCAGGGCAAATCATCAATACATGCATACGATCCTGAATACTCGAATTACAGAAATTGCACAGAGGAGAAGATCCATACCATTTGGATCAAAGTAGATTTAAGGGTAGTAAATCATAACGTAAAAGAAACCATAATCTACGAACGCCATGTGGCAAATTCCATGTAGCATAGGGTTGGGCCAACTACATAGAATAAGAATAAAGGAGGAGATCACAGCCCCCTTTTTCTTGTATTGTATTCTTATCTGTCTGAAAACATAGTTCCCACGAAGCCTGTTTTAGCAGGAGTTTTAGCTGTGTCAGAGAGTGCAGGAACAGAACACTTTCATCTAACTTTAAAAGAGACACAGCTCTTCTAAAGTTCCTTACTAGTCGTGAGTACTCTTTAAAGTTGCCCAATAATTCATTTTTAAGGAGGGCTCTCATCGACCCCGATTCAGCTCTAGCCAAGCAAACCACCCATCTTACCAGGGCACATAATCCCTGTACCCAGCTGCTCCAGAGACCGAAATCAAGCCTACAAGCGGCCAGAGAGCACGCGGTATTGAGGGTAGATAAGGATCTTAAGAGTTTCCCTTCAATTTTGTGACAGAAGTCCCAATGCTTCAACTCTATGAGTTCTATACCATAAAGTATCGTAGCAGGAATCTTTGCCCTATACACCTCAAGTAAACAGGCGAAGTGCCTTTTTCCGGTGGCAAGATAGAGGGAATTTAAACCTTTGCCATGAGCGAGGGCTTTGCGTGAACTATGCTCGATGTGGGGCCTCTCACTCAGATTGGCTGCAATGATTTTCCCCAAAAAGGTATAGGATTTAACAACCTCTAGTTTTTGGCCACCGATATACCATCCAAAATTTTCATAACGGCACTTCTTTTTACCGGCAATGCACATAATTTTACTTTTAGATGTATTAATCTTCATGAAATGGGAGACAGCAAAAGCATGAAGAGCTTGCAGCCGATTGGCGAGACCTTTGGGAGTTAAATCTAAAACAAGAATATCATCGGCATACATCAAACAAGAAATAGGGGTCCCCCCTATCACTGGAGCAATACCCTCACAGACAGACAAGGAAGCAGGCAGGTCTACAGTGTATAAGGAAAACAATAGTGGAGCCAGGAGACAGCCTTGTTTGAGGCCGTTCAAAGATGGGATGCGGTGGGAGAGACCCCTTTCACCCCCTTGAAGAACACTGCACCAAGTCTCCGTATGGAGTGCACGTACAAGATCCAATAAATAAGATGGTAAACCGAGGGCTGCTAATTTTCTCCACAGCGTTCGACGATCCACTTTATCGAACGCCGTGGAGAAGTCGATAAAAGCAGCGTACACCACCCCCCCTCTCACATGAGTGTATTTATCGGATATCACATGTAGGGTGGTGAGATTGTCTAAAGTACCGTGCCCCCTACGGAATCCAGTTTGTTCGAATGGCAGGATATTGTTCTCCTCAACCCAATCGGAAAGTAATGCCAGAATACATTTAGCAAAAACCTTTCCGATTGAGTCAAGGAGAGCTATCAGACGGTAATTACTGGGGCTATCCCTAGTTCCCTTCTTAAAAATAGGTTCCAGAATACTTACCCTCCGGGATGCAGGTACCGTTTTAGAATCAAAGCAGGATTTAAACGATGGGTAAAGGATTTTACTCCACAGAGAGGGTTCCTGCTTCAGAACCGTCATGGGGAGTTCGTCAGGTCCCATTGCGCCGGAGGAGCGCATATTCTTTATGGCCATTTCTATTGTTTCCTCTGTGGGATAATGAATCGGACCTTCAGATGTTAAATCAGGATCACTATCTTCAGCCGAAATACCATTCCCTGCATATAGCTCCCGAATGTAAGAGGCCCATACCTCTTCAGCTATGGGGATGGGGCAAGGGCTCGTTCTAGTACCACATCCCTTCCCAATTATGGACCAAAATTCTCTAGTCTTGCCATGCGCAACTGCTTCCCGCAGGTTTATCCAAACTGTATCTTCCTTCTCCTTTTTTATTTTCACTTTTAGTCTGGTTCTCCTTCTTTTTAACCTTGATATTTCTTTATCCAGTTCACCTGATCTACCTAAGAAATGCTCTCGGACTAATTTATTTATTTCCTTATTCAGGATACGCAATGCACTAGGAAAAACTACCTCTTTCCTAGGACAGCTAGCCTTTTTTACATCTAAGATAATATTCCGCATAAATTTTTCAAAATTAACAATTTCCGAACCATGCCAGTCATTTAATTCTAATATAGTTTTACATAAAATAGCATGCACACCTGTAATGGCAGTTGGGTTCCAAAAACATCTACCCGAAGATCCATGGAAAGTAGCATCATTACTATTAAGGGACCATGACGCAGTGGGCGGAGGTTTTAAAGAAAGAGTTATAAGAATTATGCTATGATCACTCAAAGTTGTGGGGACTACCGTAAGATCCTGGATACAAGGAAAAATGTCATAGTCCGAGATCGCATAATCAAGAATAGAGGCACTAAAAGGGGACTTATGTGTAAATTTCGCAGGCACATCAGAAGGAAATCTCCCATTTAAAATAAGCCCCTCAACTGCCGATAATTCTTCCAGCAGAATCTTCCCTCTTTTCTTAGTTACTATTTTGTCTGGAAAGAGGGATTGTGGTATAAAATGCGCCTCTTCTTTGGGTTTATTTCTAAAAAGATTCAAACTAGCATTAGAAATTTTACAGTTCAAATCTCCAACTAGGATAACTTCAGGTGGGAATACAGCATTTTTAATCTGACCGATATATTGGAATACATGCTTCAATAAGACGTTAAAACTAAGCATGGGCGGAAAATCCGTTTCGCTCGCGGATTTTGCGGATTTTCGGTAAATTCGCAATCCGCGAGATTCGCGAATCTCCCGCAAAATCCGCAAATCCGCGAGCAGCGGATTTTGCTCGCACTGTTCGTGTGAGTTCGCGGCTTCCCAGTACAACTTCGCGCCCCGCGAATAAGTGCAAAATTGCAGAAATACGATCTTAGCAAAACTGAAACTACTTACCAGGTTCAAAAGTTCAGGCTCATCATTAGTAGCCATTTCCTGTAGTGCTTCCTGAGGGGCCCCTCCAGAGTTCAGTTGCCAGTTGCAACTATTATGTGACCCTGCTCTGAACCTCAGAATAGTTACACATATGCCACAAAGGTCCTGAATTACAGCTAAGGGAGACAAGCAGGAGCCAGGCTGGAAGTTCAAATCCATTAATCAGCCCCTAATTCATTATTGTCAGTTGGGGCAGGGCAGGTGTTGTAACTAATTTTGCAACAATGAAAGCACTTAGCAAGTGCAAAAGATCACTAATCAGGAAGCACTAAGGAAGCAGGCGCCAGCTAAAAAAATATTCTGTGACACATTAATCAGCCCCAAATTAATTCAGGTCACTTGAGACAGGGAAGGTGTGCTTGCGTTGCCACAATAATGTACACTGACTGGACAACCAGAGGGTGCTGTGATGAAACAGAGGGTGGCATGGGTGGGCCAGAGGGTGGCATGAGTAGTCAGAGAGTGGCAGTGGTGACAGAGAGTGGCAGTGATGAAGAAGAGTGTCCCAAACAGGCTGGACACGTAGAAACAACAAGTTCGCGAAACTTGCAACCCGACAGGTAAGTTCGCAATTTGCGAAATTGTACAAAACCCTTGCGAACTGGCAGAAACCCGCGCAAACACACAAAAAAAAAAATCCGCAAATTCGCGAGAATTCGCGGATTTTGCGGATTGCGAGTTCGCAAATCCGCAAAATTCGCGAACGCGAGATTCGCAAAATTCGCCCATGCTTAGTTAAAACGCTCTTCTGGAGGAATGTACACATTAATAATTACAACAGAGGACTTCTTTAGATAACTGGGGAGATTTGCAATTGTTATAGCTTGAAAGAGATTACTTGGGTCAATATAATGGGAGAATCTCCAGTGCAGTTTATTAGATAGCAAACAGGCAATTCCCCCTTTGGCATGACCTTTCTTGGATGGGGCAGCCGGTGCTTCCAACACATAGTAATCCTTCCCTACATAAATATTATCAGTACACCATGTTTCTTGGATGCAAATCACATTTGCTCCCAGCGAAAATAGAAACTCAAGTTTCTCTGGACTACTATTTATCCCAGCTGCATTCCAAGAAATAATTTTCAATTGATTGTTAAAGATGATGAAACAATTTGGGGTTATCTGTGGTCTTAGAAGATAGGGCACTATGCAGCCAATTCCACCGATGATTGTCCTCTGTTGGAGAAGAGTTCTGAGTAAGTGGAAGTGGCAATACCTGGGAGACCGAACGTTTCCCCTTAGAGACCCAGATCTTTAGATCTTTGAATGGAGAAGGGGCCCCATCTTGTTTGTCACCCTTTTGTGTCATCCTATGGGGAGAATTGATATTACCAGAGCTAAAGATCGGCGGAACATCAATACCTGTACATTGGAAATTCTCCGCTTGCTGTAGTATCAAGTTTACAATAATTTTAGAGTAAAATTTGACCCTTATACGTGACACACTATCTCCACCTAGCAAAGAGACTAGCTCAATGTCACTTGATTGAATAAGGTGGAGACTTTCCACATCACTGAAACATTTAAGTAACCATGCTCTATTTAAGGGTAAGTCTGCATCAAATAGAGGCAAAAAATCCAAAACCAAAGTGTCCACATAAGACATTGAAATTTTTGGCTGGGAAGGGAGGAGTGGGCGATCGCCAACCTCGACTGCAAGAGAAAAAGGAGGAGCCAAAGGGTTGAGAGCCCCAAGTTCATCCGGAATAGAGCTCCTTATCTCTATCATTGGGGAGGTACTCAGACCAAGTTCACCCTTCTGCGGTAGGTCTTCCATAGTCGTGGGCAAGGTATTGCAAATGATCTCTGGTCCGCAATATGGACGGCTGGATTCACTAGCCACCTTTATGGTCATCGGGATAGAATCAGTGGCATTATCTTCATTATCGGTCAAGGCTATAGAATTTTGGAAGATTATCCGCCTTTGTCTTTTCTTCCTGTATTTGCGCACAGGTTTCCTTTTTTTCCCTTTATTATTTCTAAGTTTGACGCTTTTTTCCTTTATTTCTTGATTATCCTCAGGTTGCTCTTTTTTATTTTCCGAGATGAAGATTGGAAATAGTTCTTGTGCCACTTTACAGCCAGAGATAGATATGTTTTCTTCCTCTATCTCCAGATCAGAATTCTTTACGCAGTTGGACGCTGCCGTTACTGGCAGGACCGTAGCATTGTTTTCATGAACTAGTACTGGTGCCTTTATACCGGAATTCTCTATGAGCGCATTTATTTTCCCCGTTGCCAAGCTAATATCGGCCGCGGGGGAGGGGACGTTCCTCATTTCACGGGCCTTTTGCAGCAATGTATTCAGTATTTGAGTAACAGAGTCCAAGATGCAGTCAGAACTACCTACAAATTTGCCCAAAAGAAGTAATATGGAGGCTAACAAATGTTCCAGAGCAATCAGAGATTCCGATATAGGTTTCTCGCCAGCCGCAACAGGAGGACAAATTCCAGAAAGATTGAGATCCGGGCTCCTGGAAACATTTAACAACGCAGACATATCCTGCCCATTTATAGAAGGGGTACTGCTATATAACAATAGCCCAGATGGAGTGGCACCCACTGAAGGCTTGATCGTTTCTAAAGCCTCCAAACGACCTGCCTTTACGTAACCGCCACAAAGTTCAAGGTCAATGGATAACAGTGAGGAATCCCCACCTGACCGAACGTTCGGGGAAGAGGCTTGAGGAGCTGGTGAATTGTTCGCTTGTTTTCCTTCCATGGAATGAGCGAGAAGCTCAATATCCCCATCATCTTCAGAATACACAAGGCAGGTCTTCACAGTGGTTTCTATATGGAGTGGATCTATCATCAAGGAGAGGGGTGTCGGATTATCAACCAATTGTGTAGGTCCCTCCTGTACAACAGAGAATAAGGCTTCCTTTTCAACCACAGGTGATTTCTTATCCACTGGTTTTTCCCATAGTTCAAAAAGCTGACATTGTCCCTTTAGTAAGTGATTATTCACTGATTTATTTCGAAGGGGGTTGAATTTAGTTTTAGCACAAGTCCTTCCCCCCACTAATCTCCCAGAGCGAAGTTTCTTAGTCATCCTCTGCAGTATTTTCCGACAGGAAGTCGTTTATAGAGTAATGTACGTCCAGAAAGAGTGAGCTTAAAAATATAAATGAACCATAAAATAAGTTGGATAATGGAGATAAGTCTGAGGCTGCCTTACAATCGGTGTCAATGGAGCAAGAACAGCTCTTTAACTTCACGAGGTTTCGCTTCGTTGTAGCCACAAAACATATATGGTTCGACAAATGTAAATAACCGGGCCCAGCCCAGCCTACCTCAGTCACCGAGGGCCACAGAGGGCCCGCCCTTTGCCCGGGCTTAGCCCGGCGCAGCCCGCGCGCGTCCCGCGGTGCGGGGGAAGCGCCGGTGATTTGAGCGCCTCCAGGCGCGTCACCTGGCGTGTGTGGGCGTCTCCGCCGGGAACTCTGGGGGATGTAGTCCAGGCAAGGAGCGCTTCGCCCAGCGCAGCAGCAAGATCAGGGCAAGTTCTCCAACGCTGTCAGGATTTCGTTTTGTCTCCTCGATAGTGAAACACGCTCCTGCAGCGGAGTGCCGGTGATTTGAGCGCATCCGGGCGCGTCACCTGGCGTGTGTGGGTGTCTCCGCCGGGAACTCTGGGGATGTAGTCCCCCCGCTTGGCGGCCGCGAGTTGTAGGCGGCGGCGGAGGAGACCAGGTGCCCAGGTGAGGAGCGCTCGTTTAGCGCGTCAGCAAGATCAGGCCAGGCAAGGAGCGCTTCGCCCAGCGCAGCAGCAAGATCAGGGCAAGTTCTCCAACGCTGTCAGGATTTCGTTTTGTCTCCTCGATAGTGAAACACATTACAAGCTTGGAGGGTGTACAACTGGGCCGAGGTTTATGCAAGAAAAAGGCAGAATAGGCATCCCACAAATCATCTGAGAGGGACACGTCATCAGCTGGCAGTGACTCTGAGACAAACAAATTAAGCTGGGCACCTACCAGCCAAATAGATCGTCTCAATGTGGACAACACACAACCGAGTCAACCTCAGCTATATTAAGCTCCACCACGGTTCCTTTTTTAGGGACAGGCTATTTAGGAAGTGATGAACCAGGATGAGCAAGGGACGGAACAAACATTGAATCAACATCATTGAAACGGATAACCAGGAGTCACAAATAAACAATGACAAGCAGAATTTGGTCATCAACATCTCTTCTACTCACTTGATTCCTCAAGAAATTAAGGTTCTATGAAAAAGGAACAATGTTTGTGCCAACTTATAAATCTAACATTTTAGAAGGTGAAGATAGCTTTTTCAAATGTATGCGTTCACTAAGGCTAAGACATTTTTTTGATATTGTGATCACAGAACCTTTGTCGAAGCCTGACAATACTCTCAAAGGATTGAAACCCAAGAGCTCCTACATGGCTCCCATCAGTCACAAGGTGTTGGACACCTTCGAAACCCTTGTAAAGAATGACCTACAAAACTTGTTCAAAACTCAAAAGTCTAAACAACCCAATTTAACTTTCAAGGACAGAAGTGTCAAGCATGGTGGAATGTTTCCGTGACAGAGGTTATCCCACAGAAATTATGAAGAATCTGAATAACTCATGAACGCAATGAGATTACTCCTACACAGTTTATAATAAATGATGTGTTGGAACATCTTCATTTGAAATCTGGTTTCCATTGATTAATTTCATTCTGGACTGTACTCAGGCAGTGCACTCTGAGGGACACTTCCAGGTGTGAGGGGAGTAAAACAGAACTTCTTGATGACCGACCATTGTATAGCTTGGTATAATTGGTTTAGGAGTCAGGGGGAACCTGATGATGACGCATGCCACTATTAGAGTGGGTGAGTGTAAATTAATAAAAGGGATTTTTTTTACTTTTCCTACTCCTTTAGGAGTGGTTTCCGGGTGTGGCAGGTAACTTGTTCCTGCCCTGTTAAGTGTTGCTGGTTCTTGAAGGATAATCTAGCTATAATAGTATTTTCGAGCTGCGAGGACGTATTCCCCTATCCTTGTAGAAATGATCTGCCCACCCCTCAAGTCTGGTAGGTTTCTCCACACCTCCGGAACATTGTTTTGTGTACCTAAACTATTCTGCTCAACATAGCAATGAGAAAAGGCCTTTAACTTGAAGCTGAGGATGACAGTTCATATGACGATGTTTTACCCTTTTACCCAACAAAACCTGGATCAGAGACAACTGTGATTGCAGAAGATGTGGCATGCCAACTGAAATAGTAAATAGCTATTTCTAAGGTATGTATTAATGGAGACAACAAAAATTTGGGGGCACATGCATCAACATTTGTTTTTGCGATCCCTTATTTGCGAAAAATAAGGAATCGCAAATAAGGTATCGCAAAATGCAATGCATGAATAAAATCGCTATTTTTTGCGATTCGGTAAAAATCGCATTTTCTACCGAATCGCATAATTTTAGAGATTCTGTATTTGCGACACAACCAGGAAGCAAGTCTACTGATTGAACACATCTGTTTCCAGGGAGAGCTGGAGGAGAGACAGTTGGCATTTGGAGCACAGCTTGAAGCAACTGGAGCTGAGTGTGAGCCAGCAGCAAAAGGGAAAATGGCCTCAGAAAATGCAGGAGAACAACTACAGGCCAGGAAAAGGAAAATTAAATTCAGTGACCAGGAACTGGAAATTTTGATTGAGGAAGTGACCATGAGGCAGGAGCAGCTGTTTGGCACAAAATCATTCAAAGTGCCAGAAGAAGCAAAAAGGAAAATTTGGCTTGAAATCCAAGCAAAAGGTAATGCAATTGGTGTTGCCCACTGTGACAATAACAATTTACAAAAGCGCTGGTATGATCTGCGCAGTCGTGCAAAAGAAAGGATTGCCAACAGGATAAAGACAGCCAACAGGACCGGCGGTCGACCATCCATTGATAGTCCTAATACCCCACTTGAGGACTTGATGGAAGGCACCCTTGCAACAGAGGCAGTTGTTGGTGTCTCAGAAATTGACACCTCAGACCATGTTGGCACATCCAAAGGTAAGAGCACAACATCATGTGTATTGCATGCATTTGTGACGGCAAGAGAACCCTGAGGTAGTCATAGTAGCTAAGAATATATCCCCCTAATGTAGCAATTGATACCTATGAAACAGCAGTATCCATAACCCCACGTACTAACTGTACCAAGGCATCATGGGAGTTGTAGTCAGGCAAAAGTTAGTGTGAATTACAGAGTCAATGAGTTCAAAAGTGATCATTGCACATTTCGTATGATCGATTAGGAGACATGTCATGCGAAATGGAGCTGTTTATTTGTAATTTTCATGATTTTACATAGTCACAAGTGCAATTTAAAAAAGTAACAGACTTTTTTCACTGTTTAAATCATAGATACAGAACAGGACAGTAATGCCTTTGAAGGGGCCGATTTCCACTTTCCAGAGGCAGATGACTCAGACTCACCCACATCATCACCAACAATTGCACATAGAAGTCACAGAAGAAGAGTGCGCCAACTGCAACAGTCAGAGAGTGAGGATGACCTGGATGTACATATTCCAGAACAACAGGCAGCTCCTACACCAGCAACCCCACAAACACAGCAGAGCAGGTGGAGTAGATTGCAACAGTTGTACAGGCGCAGGCCGCGACATTCCCATTTCAAACAGCAGATGATGAGGAGAGGAACGCCAGTGTTATGGAGGTCAAAATACTTAAGTACAGTGCCTGCAAGGCAAAGACATACGTGTCATGAAAGGTAAAATAGGGAAAATCAGTCAGTACAGTGATGCCATACACAACTGTCTTCAGCACATGTCCAATGTGATTGAGAAAAACAGAGGGCAACATCTGACAAACCGGACCGTGTGGCTGCAGCAATGGAGGCAATGTGTCAAACTCTACAGGCGCCGCAACTATCAAGTGACCGAAGGCATCATAGGGCAATGTCCAGCATGCAGGGATACACCAGGTCAATCAACCGTCTTAGCCACACTAATGCGCAGCTTTCATAACGTGTTGTTGCCATGCAAGTGGAGATGCCCCACTGTTATGGAGATGTTGCCAGGGGCCTAATGAAGGTCCTAAATGTAGTAGAGGGTATGCAGACTGCTGCTGCAAGTGGAAGCCTACTGCATGGTGGTGGGAGTGATGGGGGCTCAAATGGGAGCAGCCAACTTGTACCTGTTGTGGCCGGGGGACGCCCTAGCACCAGAAGACATGACAGTGCAGAGAGCCCAACTACGGATGATGGGAGGAACACAGGAAAGGCATTAAGAGTGCGTGGGCGCAAGAAGTAGGATATGACTCAGTGACCCATATGGATCTGGAACAAGGGACGTCTAAAGAGACTGCATAGCTTTGACTGTGAACAGTAAATTAATTTTAATTTGCTGTCAGCACACTGCATGCGCTAAGATGTCTTAAGTACCCTGAATCATTGCTAACACATTTACGAATAAAACATTACAGTTAGCCACCAGATGTGTTGTGTAGTCCTTACCTAAGTCAAAAGTAATGTTGAGTTATCACTGTCCTTCTTCTTCTCTCCTCTGCTGCGTCAGGTCCACGTAGTCTTGAGTGTGGTTGTTGTGGCTGGTTATCAACTTGAGGCTGTACATCATCATCCTCCAGTGCTAAGCCCCTTCTAGTGGCTATGTTGTGCAAGATGGCACATGTTGCAACTATTTTACAGCAAATTTCAGGACGATATTGTAAAGCCCCGCCAGTCTTATGTTGTATGCAAAACCGAGACTTCAGTACCCCAAATGTTCTCTCAGTTACGTTGCGGGTTGCTATGTGTGCATTGTTGTAGTGCTGTTCTTTCTGTGTTGCTGGATTCAGATAGGGAGTTAGAATGAATGACCTCACAGCGTATGCACTATGGGATGGGATGGAAGACACAAATTAGGAGTCCAATGTGACACCATGGTACAGAGATGTACAACAATCAGAGGGAATATATTTTCCAAGCAAATATCCATCTCCAAATTCACCAGCAAGCAGTCGTGTGTGGATGCCACTATGCCTGAAAATGTACGAATCATGGGCACTGCCAGGGTAACTTGCAATTAAGTTAGTATTGATAGTTCTTGAATTGCATATCACTTGAATGTTCAGTGAATGGTTACATTTCCGGTTGCGGTAAATGTACTCATTTTCTGACGGTGGACAAATGGGGACATGCGTGCCATCTATACAGCCAATCACATGGGGAAAATGTGCCATATTGTAAAAATCTAATTTTGTTTGCAGCAAATCCTGAGGTGTGATGGGAAATGTAATGTGATGCTTTATCCTTTGCAACATGGCATTGAGGAAAGCATTGAAAAAACGAGAAAGGGAACTCTGGGACACACCTCCAGCACAAGTAATGACACCCTGGAAGGACCCCGACGCAAGGAGGTGTAGGGAACACAAGACCTGCACATGGGTGGGTATGACATGTGTCCTGCGTTTCTGTCGCTGCAAGATTGGGTCTAATTCAGCCATCAAATCCAAGATTGTGGCAGCATTGAGTCTATACTTATCATATATTTCATCTTCTGTCTGTCCTAGTAAGGTGGCGCACACTCTAAAAATCCTCTCCTGTATCCTCCTTCTCCTCATTGCTGCTGCTCTAAGCCTCCGTGCCATGATGAAGAGTGCTGCCATTGTGAGACTTGCTGAGCCATTCTGGGGCCCCTTAAGTACTATCCTAATGATTTCCACCTGTTTTGATGGTGTCTCACATTTTACTACCTGGTCTGACTTCTTCTAATTTTAAGAATTGCAATTTGCGAATTTTTAAGGAATGGCAATTTGTGAAATTTAATGCATGCACATTTTCAGGCAATATTTGTGATTCCTTAACTGCGACACCATTTTAAGGAATCGCAAAAGAATTGTGGGGGCATATTACCAACAACTAGCGATAATTTTTGTCTCTAACTTGTTTAGAGACAAAAATTATCGCCGCACATCGGCGATTTTTATCGCAGATAAACCTTGCTATTAGCAAGGTTTATCGCAAATGCGATAAAAAACGGCCGCAATGCATGAATATCGCTGAAAAGTCAGCGATATTCATGCATTATCGAGCAAATGCTCTTAGCCATGTTATCCACCTCCCATCGGATAACATGGCTAAGAACTGCTCAGGGCAGGTGTTAGCTTTTGGAGATATTCGCGCTTAGCGCGAATATCTCCAAAAGTTGGTAATAGGAGATAGCGATGTTAGGGACTGTTTCCAGTCGCTAACATCTTGGCTTGCCCACTTTGCATGTCATTAGTGATAAATATCACTGACATGCAAAGCGGGGCCCAAGATGGTCGCTATCTCCTATTAGCTGTCACTAACTGGTGTTAGCGACAGCTTGGTAATAGGGAGATAATTTTATCTCCGCTTTCTTGGCTTTTAAAACCAAAAAAGCGGAGATAAACCCCCTTGATAATATGCCCCGTGATTCCTTAAATTGAGAAACAGTACAGAAATGATGATGCATCCCAAAAGCTGAAATTGCATTCGCAAATGGCCGAATTTTGCTAATCGCACCGTTTGCGAACGCAATTTTCAATGATGCATGTGCCCCATAGATGCATAATATATTACTTTATTTTACCAACAGAACTGTTGTATTTGCCCAGATGAAGAACATCAAAAATAGAGAATATTTCATACTACTAATTATCTGTTCTTTGTAATGGTATTTTACTTTGCAAGTAAACCAACAGTTAAAATAAACATGTTTCTTAACATCCTCAAAATAAAATAGTTTTTTCTTTCCTTTGCAAATGGTCTGATGAGTTTCGTTAAGTCCATGTCTCTCCTCCTGCCCCTTCTTGACCTTGCTACAGTAACCCCTGACACTGATGTGATGCATACTAGTCCCCTCCCCTCTTTCAGCTGCCGATATTGATCTTCACATAGTAGCATTGGAGGTTTATAATTCTTCCTGGACATATTTTATTTTGGTAAAATTACTTTTTAACTCCCCACTTTCTTTTAGTACATCAGCCTGCAAGTTGGCTGTAGATGGCACAGAACATGAATGAGTTTGCAAGTCTATCGACAGAAAGCTTGTTGTTGCTGTCTGAAAATCTGCTGGTGTTGTCTGATCAAACCCCTCGTTTAATTAATGAGACAAACTACTTGAGGCTGCAACATTTCATTTATGCTTTGAGCCACTACTGCAAAGCCTTCATATGTGGTATCTTTAAACTATCAATGTTGCAAGTAATTTCACATGGGCCCTTATGTTCTTTTTCCTTGCACTCTTAGCATCTTCCTACTCTCTAAATTTCAGTGGGCTAAGGTGTGTCAACACACACTTGTGTAAATCTGCTACCCTAAGTGTTTTTCAAACTTCTTCTTGAAGGTGGTGTTCAAGGAGTGGAAATCACTACTGTGCCTGATCTCACATTGGGTGGGATAGTAGTAGTTACTGTAATACTGGCAAAAGTTGCAACATGTTGTCTTGCTTTTTGCATTTGTGCCAACTCGTCATGACCGACTAGTCCACTTACCCTGCAAGATTAACCAGAGAGGCTTGTCTCAGGTGCACATTTAACGTTTTCCATTGTTATAAGTTGGTCTGTGTTCTGTGATGCATCAGCAATAGTAGAAACTGTAAGAAATGAGAGAAGCAACGTCATTGCAGTGTGTAAGGACATTAACTTTAATTACACATTTGCAATGTTTAACAGTTCTTTGCCAAGGTTTCCCAAGAACTCCTGATATGAAAGACATATATACTCAAAATTAGTCAGGAATGTTAATTAGAGCAAACGTCAATTTGAGAAACATACAAAAAACTCTAATGTTTTGTTATATGACAAATATATGCATTTGTAACATAGCTTGGCATTAGAGTAAACATTATCTTTACTAATATGGACTATATTGACCACAAAGCATTGCACTGTCTATACTAAATTTCTAATGAATCCAGGGAATAGGTTTTCTTCTTATAAAAATTATTTTTATTTGAATGAGGGGTTGGATTGTATATGTTTATGACGCCTTACTCATATATAGTTGAAATAATGTTTTTATATACATGCAGCACATATGAATACCACTTGGAGTGTTTTCAGATTTGTCAATGGTACTGACACCTCTCAATGTCTCTGAATGAAAAGTTGATGCAATATGTTTCTCCAATGATGCTGGTGGTGGTTCATTACTTGGTCCTCCTCCAATACCAGCAGACTTTTGACTTCATGCTGAAACTATTTCCTTCAAGCATGAATGGAGGTCATACTATCTTTTGCAAATGTTTCTAACACTCCTGCTTGTTACACCAACCACATTTATCTTCTACTGTTTAAGGCCCAGATTTGTCTTACTTATGACTTTCCAAAACATTTCTTAAATTTTCAGCAATATATTCCTGTGTCAAAATGTCAAGCTCCTGATCACTAAACTTCATTTTTCTTGGGTATTCTGACTAGCCATGATGCAATATGGAGATGGATGTCAATGTCTCTCAAGTGGACTTCTGCATTGCTCCAGTCTCTTTCTATAATCTCTGATGTCACAGATGTGAAACACAGGGGCAATTTCAATTTGAGAAATGTACAGATTCTTAAAATGTCAGTCCATATTCATGGATAGCGAACCTTAAGAAATCACTGTTTAACCCCTTCGCTGCGGGGAAGATTCCCCCGCTGTGCTGGGGGGGAGGGGGGAGCGCACACAGCGCCCTTGTGCTCATGACAAGCTCAGCTCGTCATGAGTCACCTTTCTCGTGTGCTCATGAAGAGCTGAGCTCGTCATGACCATACCCGTTCCTTAGAACGCCCAGCACAGCAGGAGAATTAGCCCCGCACCTGAGCGTTCTAACGGTCATGACGGGCTCAGCTCGTCATGAGCACTCGAGAACCGTGGCTCATGACGAGCTAAGCTCGTCATGAGCATGGGAGGGGTTAAGAACAGGACTCATAATACATAACATTTTGCTATTCCTTAATAGCAAATATGTATTATTAGCTATTTAGGAATTAGAAAATGTACTTATGTACATAAGACCCATCACCCTCTCAGGTAGCTCTAAGAATTATCTTGTTCTTCTCAAAGGGGCAGATTTATGTTAACTGGCGCATCCCCAGGGATGCGCCAGTTAATGTGCGCCACAGTGCGCCACAGCTCCGCCACCCATGGCGCGCCGCATTTACAATGCGGCGCACCATGGTGCAAGGCAGGGAAGATGCGTGACTCATCTTTCGGCGTGCGGGCGGCGCATTGCTGGAGTCATGTCACAAGTGCGACATGACTCCTGCAATGCACAGGGGCCACCCCTACATTGCATGGTGCATCACCCTCACACCTGCTTCAAGCAGGCGTAAGGAATTGACGTAGAAAGTGACTCAGTGAAATCTTGTAAATTTCATTGAGTCACTTTCCAGGGGCGTTGCTGCGACGGAACGCCCCCCCCCCTGCACCGGAACGCCTACATGAAACCTGACGCAGGTTTCATGTGGCGCAGGGCCTTACACCGTGACGCATCTCCATAGATGCGTCACGTTGTAAATGCCTTGTAGGGATGCGCCACGTTTACGCCGCCTTGCGTGACGCAACAGCGGCGTAAACGTGGCGCAAGGGCCTCATAAATCTGCCCCAAAGTCTCCCTAAATGCATCAACTTGTCTGATGTTGGGGACTGAGGCCCTCATTTATGACAAGTGACACATTGATGCGTGAAAGCAGCGATGCGTCCCTTCTCAGTGCACCCTCCTTGCGACATGATTGGTGCGTCATATTTACTGTTTGACGCATCATGTCACAAGGAGTTACAGATATGTCAATATTTCTGACGTATCTGTATGGCGCAAAAGTGAAGCATTGCTGGAGTCTGTCACAAAAGTGACTGAAATCCAGCAATATGTCCTTTCACATGGGGCACGCCCCATGTGAAAGGGCCTGCGTCAGTCTTACGCCAGCTGTGAGGCAAGCATAAGATATTGAAGCATTTGCGTCCTAGAGGTGGCGCAGTGAAATCTTATAGATTTCACTGCATCACTTCTATGATCCTTTCTTGCGTTTAAACACCCCCCTGCATACATTATACCTGCCGCAGATATAATGTGGTGCAGGGATTTATAAAATGACGCATCTACCTGGATGCGTCACTTTGTAAATATGATACAACTAGGCACATTTTTTAGTGACACACACCTCATAAATAAGGCCCTGAATGCTTTGGTTACATTACCCATGTCCCGTACTCTTTGAGCTGGACTCCTTTTAAGAGTAGATCCACATATGAATATTTATGCCTAATACATAAACTCCTACACTTTGATCACTCTAAATTCTACACACTCAGATATTATTGTAGATGATTTACTTTTCAAACATCTCTCTAATGCACTTGTATATTTCCTTTACAATATTTAAGTGCTCTAAATGAATAAGGCGGAAATTGCAAAAACAACAGGTGATGGACCGAATGTGGATCAATGTCACACATTCAACCCAGTCAAAAGATCTGGGTCCTAATCCATCGTTTTTTTGCACTCCACACCACCCTGGGTTAGACAATGGCGATATGAAAATCAGCTCTGACCCTGTGCCCCATGGGAACAGTCCAGTCCGAACTACAAAAGCCATGTCCTTCCCAGAACGGAATCAAGCATCCGAGGACCGGACCGGTTTCGAGGTAACACCTCTTATCAGCCCGGCTAGCTTGACTCCAGTGGTGTGGAGTGCCTGGGACCCACGTCTGGGCATCCCCAGTACACTTATAGCGGAAATTGCAAAAACAACAGGTGATGGACCGAATGTGGATCAATGTCACACATTCAACCCAGTCAAAAGATCTGGGTCCTAATCCATCGTTTTTTTGCACTCCACACCACCCTGGGTTAGACAATGGCGATATGCAAATCAGCTCTGACCCTGTGCCCCATGGGAACAGTCCAGTCCGAACTACAAAAGCCATGTCCTTCCCAGAACGGAATCAAGCATCCGAGGACCGGACCGGTTTCGAGGTAACACCTCTCATCAGCCCGGCTAGCTTGACTCCAGTGGTGTGGAGTGCCTGGGACCCACGTCTGGGCATCCCCAGTACACTTATAGCGGAAATTGCAAAAACAACAGGTGATGGACCGAATGTGGATCAATGTCACACATTCAACCCAGTCAAAAGATCTGGGTCCTAATCCATCGTTTTTTTGCACTCCACACCACCCTGGGTTAGACAATGGCGATGTGCAAATCAGCTCTGACCCTGTGCCCCATCGGAACAGTCCAGTCCGAACTACAAAAGCCATGTCCTTCCCAGAACGGAATCAAGCATCCGAGGACCGGACCGGTTTCGAGGTAACACCTCTCATCAGCCCGGCTAGCTTGACTCCAGTGGTGTGGAGTGCCTGGGACCCACGTCTGGGCATCCCCAGTACACTTATAGCGGAAATTGCAAAAACAACAGGTGATGGACCGAATGTGGATCAATGTCACACATTTAACCCAGTCAAAAGATCTGGGTCCTAATCCATCGTTTTTTTGCACTCCACACCACCCTGGGTTAGACAATGGCGATATGCAAATCAGCTCTGACCCTGTGCCCCATGGGAACAGTCCAGTCCGAACTACAAAAGCCATGTCCTTCCCAGAACGGAATCAAGCATCCGAGGACCGGACCGGTTTCGAGGTAACACCTCTCATCAGCCCGGCTAGCTTGACTCCAGTGGTGTGGAGTGCCTGGGACCCACGTCTGGGCATCCCCAGTACACTTATAGCGGAAATTGCAAAAACAACAGGTGATGGACCGAATGTGGATCAATGTCACACATTCAACCCAGTCAAAAGATCTGGGTCCTAATCCATCGTTTTTTTGCACTCCACACCACCTTGGGTTAGACAATGGCGATATGCAAATCAGCTCTGACCCTGTGCCCCATGGGAACAGTCCAGTCCGAACTACAAAAGCCATGTCCTTCCCAGAACGGAATCAAGCATCCGAGGACCGGACCGGTTTCGAGGTAACACCTCTCATCAGCCCGGCTAGCTTGACTCCAGTGGTGTGGAGTGCCTGGGACCCACGTCTGGGCATCCCCAGTACACTTATAGCGGAAATTGCAAAAACAACAGGTGATGGACCGAATGTGGATCAATGTCACACATTTAACCCAGTCAAAAGATCTGGGTCCTAATCCATCGTTTTTTTGCACTCCACACCACCCTGGGTTAGACAATGGCGATATGCAAATCAGCTCTGACCCTGTGCCCCATGGGAACAGTCCAGTCCGAACTACAAAAGCCATGTCCTTCCCAGAACGGAATCAAGCATCCGAGGACCGGACCGGTTTCGAGGTAACACCTCTCATCAGCCCGGCTAGCTTGACTCCAGTGGTGTGGAGTGCCTGGGACCCACGTCTGGGCATCCCCAGTACACTTATAGTGGAACTTGCAAAAACAACAGGTGATGGACCGAATGTGGATCAATGTCACACATTCAACCCAGTCAAAAGATCTGGGTCCTAATCCATCGTTTTTTTGCACTCCACACCACCCTGGGTTAGACAATGGCGATATGCAAATCAGCTCTGACCCTGTGCCCCATGGGAACAGTCCAGTCCGAACTACAAAAGCCATGTCCTTCCCAGAACGGAATCAAGCATCCGAGGACCGGACCGGTTTCGAGGTAACACCTCTCATCAGCCCGGCTAGCTTGACTCCAGTGGTGTGGAGTGCCTGGGACCCACGTCTGGGCATCCCCAGTACACTTATAGCGGAAATTGCAAAAACAACAGGTGATGGACCGAATGTGGATCAATGTCACACATTCAACCCAGTCAAAAGATCTGGGTCCTAATCCATCGTTTTTTTGCACTCCACACCACCCTGGGTTAGACAATGGCGATATGCAAATCAGCTCCAACCCTGTGCCCCATGGGAACAGTCCAGTCCGAACTACAAAAGCCATGTCCTTCCCAGACCGGAATCAAGCATCCGAGGACCGGACCGGTTTCGAGGTAACACCTCTCATCAGCCCGGCTAGCTTGACTCCAGTGGTGTGGAGTGCCTGGGACCCACGTCTGGGCATCCCCAGTACACTTATAGCGGAAATTGCAAAAACAACAGGTGATGGACCGAATGTGGATCAATGTCACACATTCAACCCAGTCAAAAGATCTGGGTCCTAATCCATCGTTTTTTTGCACTCCACACCACCCTGGGTTAGACAATGGCGATATGCAAATCAGCTCTGACCCTGTGCCCCATGGGAACAGTCCAGTCCGAACTACAAAAGCCATGTCCTTCCCAGAACGGAATCAAGCATCCGAGGACCGGACCGGTTTCGAGGTAACACCTCTCATCAGCCCGGCTAGCTTGACTCCAGTGGTGTGGAGTGCCTGGGACCCACGTCTGGGCATCCCCAGTACACTTATAGCGGAAATTGCAAAAACAACAGGTGATGGACCGAATGTGGATCAATGTCACACATTCAACCCAGTCAAAAGATTTGGGTCCTAATCCATCGTTTTTTTGCACTCCACACCACCCTGGGTTAGACAATGGCGATATGCAAATCAGCTCTGACCCTGTGCCCCATGGGAACAGTCCAGTCCTAACTACAAAAGCCATGTCCTTCCCAGAACGGAATCAAGCATCCGAGGACCGGACCGGTTTCGAGGTAACACCTCTCATCAGCCCGGCTAGCTTGACTCCAGTGGTGTGGAGTGCCTGGGACCCACGTCTGGGCATCCCCAGTACACTTATAGCGGAAATTGCAAAAACAACAGGTGATGGACCGAATGTGGATCAATGTCACACATTCAACCCAGTCAAAAGATCTGGGTCCTAATCCATCGTTTTTTTGCACTCCACACCACCCTGGGTTAGACAATGGCGATATGCAAATCAGCTCTGACCCTGTGCCCCATGGGAACAGTCCAGTCCGAACTACAAAAGCCATGTCCTTCCCAGAACGGAATCAAGCATCCGAGGACCGGACCGGTTTCGAGGTAACACCTCTCATCAGCCCGGCTAGCTTGACTCCAGTGGTGTGGAGTGCCTGGGACCCACGTCTGGGCATCCCCAGTACACTTATAGCGGAAATTGCAAAAACAACAGGTGATGGACCGAATGTGGATCAATGTCACACATTCAACCCAGTCAAAAGATCTGGGTCCTAATCCATCGTTTTTTTGCACTCCACACCACCCTGGGTTAGACAATGGCGATATGCAAATCAGCTCTGACCCTGTGCCCCATGGGAACAGTCCAGTCCGAACTACAAAAGCCATGTCCTTCCCAGAACGGAATCAAGCATCCGAGGACCGGACCGGTTTCGAGGTAACACCTCTCATCAGCCCGGCTAGCTTGACTCCAGTGGTGTGGAGTGCCTGGGACCCACGTCTGGGCATCCCCAGGACACTTATAGCGGAAATTGCAAAAACAACAGGTGATGGACCGAATGTGGATCAATGTCACACATTCAACCCAGTCAAAAGATCTGGGTCCTAATCCATCGTTTTTTTGCACTCCACACCACCCTGGGTTAGACAATGGCGATATGCAAATCAGCTCTGACCCTGTGCCCCATGGGAACAGTCCAGTCCGAACTACAAAAGCCATGTCCTTCCCAGAACGGAATCAAGCATCCGAGGACCGGACCGGTTTCGAGGTAACACCTCTCATCAGCCCGGCTAGCTTGACTCCAGTGGTGTGGAGTGCCTGGGACCCACGTCTGGGCATCCCCAGTACACTTATAGCGGAAATTGCAAAAACAACAGGTGATGGACCGAATGTGGATCAATGTCACACATTCAACCCAGTCAAAAGATCTGGGTCCTAATCCATCATTTTTTTGCACTCCACACCACCCTGGGTTAGACAATGGCGATATGCAAATCAGCTCTGACCCTGTGCCCCATGGGAACAGTCCAGTCCGAACTACAAAAGCCATGTCCTTCCCAGAACGGAATCAAGCATCCGAGGACCGGACCGGTTTCGAGGTAACACCTCTCATCAGCCCGGCTAGCTTGACTCCAGTGGTGTGGAGTGCCTGGGACCCACGTCTGGGCATCCCCAGTACACTTATAGCGGAAATTGCAAAAACAACAGGTGATGGACCGAATGTGGATCAATGTCACACATTCAACCCAGTCAAAAGATCTGGGTCCTAATCCATCGTTTTTTTGCACTCCACACCACCCTGGGTTAGACAATGGCGATATGCAAATCAGCTCTGACCCTGTGCCCCATGGGAACAGTCCAGTCCGAACTACAAAAGCCATGTCCTTCCCAGAACGGAATCAAGCATCCGAGGACCGGACCGGTTTCGAGGTAACACCTCTCATCAGCCCGGCTAGCTTGACTCCAGTGGTGTGGAGTGCCTGGGACCCAAGTCTGGGCATCCCCAGTACACTTATAGCCGAAATTGCAAAAACAACAGGTGATGGACCGAATGTGGATCAATGTCACACATTCAACCCAGTCAAAAGATCTGGGTCCTAATCCATCGTTTTTTTGCACTCCACACCACCCTGGGTTAGACAATGGCGATATGCAAATCAGCTCTGACCCTGTGCCCCATGGGAACAGTCCAGTCCGAACTACAAAAGCCATGTCCTTCCCAGAGCGGAATCAAGCATCCGAGGACCGGACCGGTTTCGAGGTAACACCTCTCATCAGCCCGGCTAGCTTGACTCCAGTGGTGTGGAGTGCCTGGGACCCACGTCTGGGCATCCCCAGTACACTTATAGCGGAAATTGCAAAAACAACAGGTGATGGACCGAATGTGGATCAATGTCACACATTCAACCCAGTCAAAAGATCTGGGTCCTAATCCATCGTTTTTTTGCACTCCACACCACCCTGGGTTAGACAATGGCGATATGCAAATCAGCTCTGACCCTGTGCCCCATGGGAACAGTCCAGTCCGAACTACAAAAGCCATGTCCTTCCCAGAACGGAATCAAGCATCCGAGGACCGGACCGGTTTCGAGGTAACACCTCTCATCAGCCCGGCTAGCTTGACTCCAGTGGTGTGGAGTGCCTGGGACCCACGTCTGGGCATCCCCAGTACACTTATAGCGGAAATTGCAAAAACAACAGGTGATGGACCGAATGTGGATCAATGTCACACATTCAACCCAGTCAAAAGATCTGGGTCCTAATCCATCTTTTTTTGCACTCCACACCACCCTGGGTTAGACAATGGCGATATGCAAATCAGCTCTGACCCTGTGCCCCATGGGAACAGTCCAGTCCGAACTACAAAAGCCATGTCCTTCCCAGACCGGAATCAAGCATCCGAGGACCGGACCGGTTTCGAGGTAACACCTCTCATCAGCCCGGCTAGCTTGACTCCAGTGGTGTTGAGTGCCTGGGATCCACGTCTGGGCATCCCCAGTACACTTATAGCGGAAATTGCAAAAACAACAGGTGATGGACCGAATGTGGATCAATGTCACACATTCAACCCAGTCAAAAGATCTGGGTCCTAATCCATCGTTTTTTTGCACTCCACACCACCCTGGGTTAGACAATGGCGATATGCAAATCAGCTCTGACCCTGTGCCCCATGGGAACAGTCCAGTCCGAACTACAAAAGCCATGTCCTTCCCAGAACGGAATCAAGCATCCGAGGACTGGACCGGTTTTGAGGTAACACCTCTCATCAGCCCGGCTAGCTTGACTCCAGTGGTGTGGAGTGCCTGGGACCCACGTCTGGGCATCCCCAGTACACTTATAGCGGAAATTGCAAAAACAACAGGTGATGGACCGAATGTGGATCAATGTCACACATTCAACCCAGTCAAAAGATCTGGGTCCTAATCCATCGTTTTTTTGCACTCCACACCACCCTGGGTTAGACAATGGCGATATGCAAATCAGCTCTGACCCTGTGCCCCATGGGAACAGTCCAGTCCGAACTACAAAAGCCATGTCCTTCCCAGAACGGAATCAAGCTTTCGAGGACCGGACCGGTTTCGAGGTAACACCTCTCATCAGCCCGGCTAGCTTGACTCCAGTGGTGTGGAGTGCCTGGGACCCACGTCTAGGCATCCCCAGTACACTTATAGCGGAAATTGCAAAAACAACAGGTGATGGACCGAATGTGGATCAATGTCACACATTCAACCCAGTCAAAAGATCTGGGTACTAATCCATCGTTTTTTTGCACTCCACACCACCCTGGGTTAGACAATGGCGATATGCAAATCAGCTCTGACCCTGTGCCCCATGGGAACAGTCCAGTCCGAACTACAAAAGCCATGTCATTCCCAGAACGGAATCAAGCATCCGGAATCAGCAATGAATGTAAGACATTGATCTACATTCTGTCCATCAAATTGTTTTTTGTAGTTTTCTCCCTGAGTGTACTGGGGCAGCTCAGACGTGGGTCCCAGGCACTCCACACCACTGAAGTCAAGCTAGCCGGGCTGATGAGAGGTGTTACCTCGAAACCGGTCCGGTCCTCGGATGCTTGATTCCGGTCTGGGAAAGATATGGCTGTTGTAGTTCGGACTGGACTGTTCCCATGGGGCACAGGGTCAGAGCTGATTTGCATAAAGCCATTATCTGACCCAGGGTGGTGTGGAGTGCAAAAAACGATGGATTTAGGCCCAGATCCTTGTACTGGGGTGAATGTAAGACATTGATCTACATTCTGTCCATCAAATTGTTTTTTGTAATTTTCTCCCTAAATGAATAAGGCAGCAGGTTGGTAGCACTGCAGACATTTCTAGCACAGGACATACCCATCTATCCTAAAAGGAATCGGATACAGATTAGACAGAGGATGTTGGAGAAATGAGGGGTGATTTATTTTTTAGATCAGATGCAGATTGTGTTCCCTGAGAAGGTGCAACCTGCCAAAAAAAAAATGGCACATGGGCTGGAAGAGGAAAGAAAAACAGACAGATCAGGAACAGCAGTTGACGTAGTGAGGTAAATCAAGCCTACAAGGCAAAGGTAGTACACCTGAGATAAACTAGTCAGATGCTCTGAGACTCATCAGCTTATCAGATAGGACTTTGACTAAATTGGAAATGAAATTTCTAAAGTCAGGACTTCCTTATACCCTTCCCAGTATACTAATCTGATTGGCCTGAAAATAGATATGCATAAGTAGTCCTGAAAACTAGGCCTGCATCTCCTCTCTGGAATGTGGATAAGGCAGCAAGATAAAAACCAAGAGAATGTTTCTCTTTTCACCAAGTGTGGGGGTCAATTCCTAGTGTTACTAGGTCTAAGTAATTGACTGAATAATCCTTGTGAAATTTCTTCTGTCAGGGCCTCCACCCCCACCTTTCCTCTATCATTGAGCGATTGATCTGTCCATTGTAGGTGAGCAGCTAAATAATATAATTTGAAATCTGGTACATTCAAGTCACCCAAGTTTGAAAAGGACTCTTGATGACAGAACAGGGACATTTTCAAAATAATATAGTAGTAAACATCTTGGCCACCGTTTATCTCCTCATCATCAACAGTGGCAGTATCTGCCGGAATGCCATCCAACTTCCTGAAGCTGCCACTGCTGGCCTGAGATTCCTTTCTACAACATCAGAGTCTGTACTATTGTCCAGATTCCTACATATGCAAATGTGATTGGTTCCCATTTAAGTGCTCAACAGACCAAGGTGAAACTGTTCTCATCCACCATAAGGGTGTAAAGTAAAAATGCAAGGCCTATAGCAATTAACCTGCAGTCCTAATATATTTCTGAACTCTTGCATTGGTGTAATATTTAGAAACACCTCTAGTACCAATGTCATTCAAAAATAGTAGCTTGTCCTCCATATATACAGAGACAAAGTGGGCCACCTTATTAACTGGCATACATCTATTTGTGTCTTTCCTCTGTACCAGACTGGCACATAATTCAATGGCCAGTGCAAAACGTATAGTCTATAAGGGGCATCCCTGTCATTCCACCTTTCAATTTTGTATGATTACAACATACCTTATACTGTATGGACCGTTGCCAATGAGTTGGAGTACAAAAGCAAAAGGAACAAATTATGGACAGAATGCTGAACAATGCAACCATTCACCCCTAGTCACAAAGATCTGGGTTTAATCCATCATTCTTTTGCTCACCACGTCACCCTAGTTTGTACCCAGCCCTATGCAAATCAGACTTGACCCTGTTCCTCATGGGAACATTCCAGCCCGAAATGCCAAGCCAGGTCCTCCCTGGACCAGAAACACGCATCCCGGGACTGGTTTTGGGACATCATCCCTGCTCAGCCAGGCTAGCTTGAATCCAGTGGCGTAGTGAGCACAGGACCCACGTCTGGGCGTGCTCTTCCCTCTTAGGGTGACAAAAACAAAAGGAACAAATGATGGACGGACTGCTAAACAATGCAAGCATTCACCCCAGTCACAAAGATCTGGGTTTAATCCATTGTTCTTTTGCTCACCATGCCATCAAAGTTTGGACCCAGACATGTGCAAATCAGTCTTGACACTGTTCCTCAAGGGAGCAGTCCAGCCTGAAATGTCAAGCGAGGTCCTCCCTGGACCGCAAACAATCATCCCAGGACCAGTTTTGGGGTATCACCCCTCATCAGCCAGGTTAGCTTGAATCCAGTGGCGCAGGGAGCACCCTTCCAAAATAGGGTGACAAAAATAAAAGGAGAAAATTATGGACGGAATGCTGAATAATGCAAACATTCACCCCCAGTCACAAAGATCTGCGTTTAATCCATCTTTCTTTTGCTCACCATGCCCTGAGTTGGAGTAAAACAGTAATATCCATCTAGATAATTTGGGCCCTAGTGTTATACATTTCAAGGTGGCAAATGAATAGTTCCAATAGTGCTTTTTCCAGATCTATCGTAAATACCGGTATTATTTGGTGGGATATTGTCTATCAGGGTTTAGAGAAATGCTTTCCCTGTGAATTAGTATGTTCTACTCTGGATGCACTATCTGGAGAAATAATTGTAAAAGGCATTTAGAAAGAATTCATTTTACTTAATATAGTAGAGTCAACACTTATCATTGACAAAGTTTGATAAGACATCATGTATACGATATCTCTTCTGCAGCCGCGGTCGGTTATGGGTATACCTGCAGAACGGTGACGTGGGGAGGGGGAGGGTCTGGGTGAGGGGTAGTAATCTATGGATTACGGAGCTTTGCAGGTAAGTAAACATTTAAATAAATAAAACAAATTTTGTTGCGCGCACTGCATCACATTTGGGGATGCAGTGCACGCAACGAAATTCGTTTTATTTATTTAAATGTTTACTTACCTGTAAAGCTCCGTTATCCATAGATTACAAGTCCCCATCCTGCCCCTTCCGCTCTCCAGGTCACCTCCCTGCAGGTACACCCATTACCGACCACGGCTGCTCTTCTGGGATTGGGGAGAGACATAATCATTGTATAATTTGAGTTGAGTGAAGCAATAAACAATTGAATAGCACATTTGTCCACAGTTCAGCTATTTTTGGTGCTAGGATCTATTTCCTGATCACTTACATAATCAAGGCTTTCTCCTAGTTTAGAGTAATATTCAGAACATACCCAACTAAACTCTTCTTGTGCACATGCTGTATTGCCTCCGTACATGCCTATACATCTAAGAGTTGACCCTCTCAGCTCGGGTCTGGGGACCAAGTCTAGTAGTCTTCTGAACTTATCAGCCTCAATATGTAATTTAAAACAACAGCACCCCAAGGAGCATCTAAGAATACTTTCAATGTATCAAGCATTTAATCATGCAATTTGTTTAAGCACCAGAAAAAAGTTCCATACAGGCTTCCTTCATCAAAGTGTTCAGTTCTTTAATTATTTTAGTTTTGTTTCATTCGATGAAAAAATATCCACTGTACAGATGTTTCATACGATAGTCACAAAACAAATGTCGCTTGTCTTTATACAAAATTCCACAGCTACAGCCTATGCATTTCGTCCCATCCACGACATCATCAGGGCTTCAATTCTATATAGATGTCCGATATTTCCAGATGGCGGAAATTATCGGACCGGCTGTCGTGACGGAAGGATGTTCTGCTAAGATGGGAGGAATTGGAAGGCTACTGTGACAGGAGCGAGATTGGATTGTACTAAGTAGGCGGAGCACTTAGGAATTGGGTGCTTGTTTAAAGCCAAATTAATCGGAATCTAGGCAACAAACTAGGGCGACAAAGGAATATTTTAACAGTGGTGCTTTGGTGGCCTTCCTGAACTTAGATAAGGACCAGTTTCTTATGACTTGAAGGACCCATCTTAGTGGGGAAAACACACAGATGGACATCCGAGATTAAATTGACTACTCAACTTTTACTTCAAGTAATAGACATTGCTGAGTACTTTGGACATTAAGAAGATTAAAACAAGAAAATGAGTCTTGTGATTGGACATATATATCCACATCTATATAGAATTGAAGCCCTGGTGATGTCCCGGATGGGATGAAACGCGTTGGCTGTAGCTGAGGAATTTTGTATAAAGACAAGCAACATTTGTTTTGGGAATATCGTATGAAACATCTGTACAGTGAATATTTATTTATCGAATGAAATTAAACTAAAACAATTAAAGAACTGAACACTTTGATCAAGGAAGCCTGTATGGAACTTTTTTTCTGGTGCTTAAACAAATTGCATGATTTAATGCTTTGATACAGTGAAAGTTTACTTTGTTGCTCCTTGGGGTGTTGTTGTTTTAAATTTTTGAAGTGGCTTTGTTCACGATGGGCTGCTACAAGTGAGCGTCAACCTAAGGATAGATATATCAATAGTGAATTATTATAGTGATTTCCTACTTTGCACACGATTGGAGTACCCTCATCGTCTTGCAATTTAGCCCGGCATTCCTTTAATCTAGTCTCTGTATATTTACTAACAAGTGTGCACATTATTCTCTCTCTTCTACTAAATTCTCTTTGATCATTAGGTTCCTTTATCTAGCCCTTTCTAATTCTCGTAGGGCCTGATTTAGATCTTGGAGGATGGGTGGCTCCGTTACAACAGTGACTGATATCTCGTCCGCTGAAATATAAATCCCATTACATCCTATGGGATTTCTATTTCGGTGGATGGGATATCCTTCACCGTTGTAGTGAAGTAACCTTTCATCCAAGATCTAAATCAGGCTCTTACTCTCTTTTCAGATTTATCTATTTCTTATACCAAGATCTGCCTTACTACTGAGACTGCTATTATACAATGATCCTGTGTACTTCAATTGTGGGCCTCCAGTTCTATTCATTCATTAGATTTCATGTTATCACGTCTTTTTTAAATATTTATTATCATGTATCAAGACCCTAAAGGGTCTGTCTTCCAGTGCACTCTTCTGCCGTTCGAATGTAGGGATACACCAGTGGTGTTTACCCAACTGAGCTGTCAATAATAAGGAATTATATTAAAAGAGGGCTCCCAGAAGAAGTCTCATTCAGCTATTCTTACCGTAAGCAGGTAGCGGGGACAGTTTTTTTAAGCCATAGATGTAACACATGCTAAGGAGAATAACATGAATACTCTTTAGTAATCAAGTATTTTTCCCTCCAAGGCTCCACTAACCCTCAGTTAGCGTCCCAATTGCTCATCATGCAACTCATCATAACCAGCGGTGACCTCATTAAAGATCGATGTGATCTATCCAGGTCAGTGTGGGTTGCATTATTAAAATCCACTCCTAAAACCATGGTCATGTAACCTAAGTGGACCAAATGTAGAAACAATGTTTGATTAAAGGATCTTATGTTGGCGACTTAGGAACTTGTCAACATAACATCTATACTATTTAGTTACATTTGCACTGTGGTATCCCTACCCTCTTTACCAAGGATTGTTGTAAGGAGAATAAAGGGGAACACAGGGTTGATTCAAATCAATGCCTTCCTCGTGTATGATGAGAAATTCAAAGTGAACAGCTGACTCTTCCATCTTTTCAATAACTTACTTCCTTCTTCATGTAGGTGTGGGTCTCTTGTGACTATACAGTATGAGCCCCATCTTATATAAGTGCATATGTCTTGTATCTATCTTTTCACTGCAACAAACAGAACACTCAAGCTGTACCCTACTGACAAAGCCAAAGTAGGCCAAAACCTTTCTTGGGGTGCTTGTTTCTTACTTTCAGATGGGACCTGACTTAGCGCTTAGAGTTGGACTATTCCTAATGGAAAAGAAAGAAAATTGATTTGAATATGGCTGGTTCCTGTACGAGGTGGCACGGTGGGCAAAAAGAACAGTCTAGATTGAGACAGAGTGTATTTACAAGTGTCTGAGATTAAAACAAGTGATTCAGGGGGCGTGGCTTGAGCGGCGATGTGAGCGGACGCGCTCTTGTGGAGCTCCCGCTGCCGCTGGCCTATTCATATGCTATTATAGCGATTCCTGGGGTGCCTGACCTCTCCCCTCCGTGCCCGTGAGAGGTGGACTGCTGGGATCGTATGTCCGCAGGCTGTGTTGGAGCGGTGGTGCCCTGAGAGACACTATACCAGTGCGGGCGGACGACTCAGCGCGGACGGAGCCCGCCATTCCGCCATTTAGATGCCCTGCAGCGGCGGTTCGCTAACTGCTAAGCGAGAGGTGCGGTGGGCACCGAAGGACATCTACCCGCTCCCCTGACCCCGTGAATAGGTGGACATGCCTTGCTGGTGTGCCCGCTGGTGTGCCCGCGGGACAGTCTGAGGAGTCCTGGCCGTGCTTTCCTGACCTGACGGGTGACCCAGCGAGAGCGGAGCCCGCCAACTTGCAGCCCTGAAGCGGAGGCTCGCTGATTGCCAAACGAGCGGTGGGCCGGACGCCGAGTGACCCCCCCCGCTCCGCTGTGCACCGGGGAGGGTGGACACGCTGTGGCCGGGTGTCCGACGGCGACCTACTGTGTGCGGTGCCTTGGGGGCACTGGTGTAAGCGGACGGTGCATCTTGGATGGCGTCCGCCATCCTGGGATCCTGGTGAGAGCTGGGAGTGCGGTGACACGGCGGCAGAGTAGCTGCTTGCGGATCGCCCTGGCTACGATCTGGTGCTGTTCCCCCTTGGTGCCCCTCTGTTGTGCTGCTGGTGGGTGACTGCCTGCATCGGCGCTGACCTGGCCTTAGCGGGAATCTCCCGACAGCGAGAGTGAGGCGGCAGAGTGCTGAGGCCCGGCGGTGCGAGGCGTCCACTGCTCTGCTGATGAGGTGAAGCTGCGGTGTGTGGCGATACTGAGGAGGCGGCCCTCGAAGTGAGCGATGTCCGTGGAGAGCGGTGAGGAGGGGGCGCCCTGTAACTGGACAGACTGTCTTATAGGTGCCCTTGCTCAGTGGGGCTAGACTGCATACCTAAGGTGAGCTACCCGGACTACTTTGGAGGGGGTGTGGAGGCCCACTGTGGTCCTGCTGCTGCGGGGGAAGGGTGACCTGGGCTATGGCCTCACGGGTGGCCGGGGTATAGGCCTCCTCCCTATACTACAAACTAGTGCGCTGTCCCTGTGGGCCTGCCCCCCCTTTATTTATTGCTATTGCTTGCCGCCTGACGCTGTGTGAACACAGAGGAGCGGCGGACCTTGGCCTGCCGGTGGTCCCTCCGGTCGCAAGAGACGATGACGCGCACCAATAAAGGCGCCAAGGCTGACCCGGCGGCGGCCCCTAAGGACAACACTGTGGTAGCCATGTGGGGCAAGACGGGGGCGCCTGCGGCTGGGGAGGGCCCATCACGGGTGGCTGCGGACTCCCTGCCGGTTACTCAGGCGTTTATGCCGCCTTCATGACTGACCTTAAGGCAGAGATAGGATCCCTGAGATCTGAGGTGCACTCATGCGTCACTGAGCTCAAGAAGGAGGTTACGGAGTTGGGGGACCGAGTTGATGGCCTGGAGAGAACCATGGACACACGCACGGAACACCAGGAACATCTGTGGCAGCGCCTGATAGCCCTTGAGGAACAGAACATTGAACTCCAGGTCAAGCAGGAAAATTTGGAGAACAGAGGTCGGCGCAACAACCTCCGTATCCGTGGAGTTCCGCTCGGAGAAGAAGGGAAGGACGTGATGGATTACGTGGCGCAGCTCCTTCATGAGGTCCGAGGAGATGAGGATGTGTCGCCCCCCACTCTTGATCGGGTGCACCGAGTGGCGGCCCCTGCGGGAAAATCTGGACTTTTTCCAGACATTCTAACTAGGGTGCACTTTTTGGTGGAGAAAGAGGAGATTTGGAAACGTGCGCGAGACAAGCCTGACCTCCAATACAAGGGCCACAAAATTCAAATCTTCCAGGATTTGGCGCCTAACACATTGAAGCGCAGACGATCATTCCGCCCGGTGACGTAAAAGCTGCGGAGCATGAACATTCCCTACCAGTGAGGTCACCCCTTTGCGCTCATTTTCCAGTGGGAGGGTAAACGCAGAGCTTTGAGATCCTACAATGAGGCGGCGCAGCTTCTCCGCATTTCGACTTCTCCCCCGGGGAGCCCTTCTCGACCTTCTTCCCGTAAGAGGACGCCGACTGGACCTGACTGGTCGACGGTACTGAGACGATGGCGCACTCCTCCTGCTGCAGAGCCCACTCACAGGACGTTATTGCCCATATTCGAGCTCTTGAGGAGGACAAGACTGAACCCGGAGGGCACTCTCCCATGACATGACTTCATGCGCCCTGACAACAGGTCTAACCATGCTGCATTCCTCCTGATGTGCTGTTCCCAGGTCTCCTTTTACTGACCCAGGACCGGGTGGCGGGGGGAGGACCTACCGTGCCCCTAGATCCTGTAGACTGGGCCTGGGGCGGTGGGAGCTCCATGCTTCCTGGTGCGTTCTGATCACCATGTCCCCCTTGACCTACCCCCTAGGGAGTGACATCCCGAAGAGCTTTCGAACCTGCGGGTGTAGGATGCTCTATCCTGGGGACAGAGAACTCTGGCCCTGTTGGCCGTGTTTAATTGGTTCATTCACCCAGCCTGTCCGGCTGACTGATTTATGTTTTCTGTTCTTCGCTATTCCTCTCTTACTTTCTGTCTTCCTTCTTGTTTCTCTTTTCTTCTGTGTGGGACCTGGGAGGGAACGGAGGGTGGCAGGTAGGAGGGGTGGAGGTTGGATTTTTGTCTGGGGTGTGTGGATAGTGTGTGGATCAGTGAGGATGGTTACGATAGCGACTTCTGATGGTCCCTGCCATGGCTAGTAGTATGAATGGCCCCCTAAAGATTCTGTCCCTTAATGTTAAGGGCCTTAACTCGCCCAATAGGCGCAGGCAGATCTGGCAATACCTTCTGCGACATAATCCAGACATCGTTTTCATGCAGGAGACCCACATTCTACAGGCTGACACTGGGCGCATGGCTCACCATAGGTACCCTCTTCAGTACTTGGAGGCGGCAGATACGAAAACTGCAGGGGTGGCGATTCTGTGCAGGGCTGGCATCAGGCGGGGGAAGGTAGGCCCTTCCGGAGTGGCGATGGACGCTTTTTCAGGGTGAATGTTGAGGTGGGATGTTGCCGTTTAACATTGTGCAATGTGTATGCCCCCAATCAGACACAAGATCGCTTCCTCCGTGACCTCTTGCGGGATCCGATACCTCAGGGTGGTCCCTCGCTAATTCTTGGGGGAGATTTGAATATGGTATAGTGCCCAAAGATAGACCGGAGCGAGGGCTCCTTTAGTGGGGCTGGGGCAATGTCCCTGGCGCTTCGCAAACAGATCGGTGACCTAGGACTGTTTGATGCGTGGCGGTATTTTTCCACAGACAAACGGGAGTACTCCTTTTATTCGAGCGCTCACCGCTCTTACTCTCGCATCGATTATATGTTCCTGTCTCCTGACCTTCTCCGGGATATAGTGGAAGTGGAGATGTCCGACATATCAATCTCGGACCATGCTCATGTGGAACTGCTCTTTCGGGACCCGCGAGATTGATCACCCCCTCCCGAGAGCGGAAATGGTATCTGGCGCCACACATCCTTCGCGATGCAGCGAATGTTGAGGACATTCGCGAAGCTATTACCTCCTATTTTGAGAAAAACTACTTGCCCGAGACGCCTTTTCCGGTGGTCTGGGATGCCTTTAAGGCCACAATACTGGGTCATATTACGTCTCATGTGATCGCGAGGGCACGAGAGGGGAGAGCAGTGGAGGATGGCCTGGTGAGGGACCTGAAGGTGGCGGAGGCACAGGATCGCGGCGGCTCTACCCTACGGTCGAGACGCCATCTGGCGAATCTTCGGGGCCAATTACGGCTACTGCGTATGAATAGTGCTGAAGGCTCCCTTTTGGCTTTAAAACAGTTACATTTTGATGGAGGGGATAAGGTTGGGAAGCTCTTAGCGAGGAGACTGAGGGTCAGGGCAGCCAAGTCCCATATAGCGAATGTGGTGCTCCCTAATGGGTCCAGGGCGGCGGCTGCTAAGGATAAACTTCAGGCGTTCCGAGATTACTATGCTTCGCTCTACACTGCGGAGCCGCCGACTCCTGCCTTGGTGGAGGAAGTCCTAGAGCAGTACAGTGGGGCGACGTTGAGCCCCCACTCGGCTGGGCTTCTGGAGGAGTCGATAATGCAGGGAGAGATAGCCTCGGCTCTTAGTGAGCTCAGCCTGGGGAAAACGCCGGGTCCCGATGGACTGCCGCTCTCCTTCTATCGCCGGTTTCAAACTCAGCTGGGAATCAATTGTAAAACAGAAGAGGGACCCTGAATCTAAGAAAAAACTACAAATGGGGAACAACCCGCCAGGGAGAGACAAGAGGAAAGAACATGAAAAAGGGGGTGTTCCCTTAATTTACAAGGATCAAAGTTCAACTAACATCAGCATTATACCCACACACCACAACAAGAACAAATTTATTCAAAAAAGTTTTTAATTTTCATTTTTTATATATATATATGTATAAATATCAACATGATTTATTTAAATAGATAGAATAATTCCATTTGAGCAGTAAAAAGCATTTAGGAAGAATATACATAATCAAAAAACATGCAAAAACAGTCTAAAACCTAGGACACGCAGTGACACTTCAAAAAAGGCACCAAATAAATCCACTCATACATCCAAACATCCCTTTTAAAATTTTTATCCTGAGTTGTCCCTAATTTTGTCATTTTTGCCCACAGAATAACCACCTACAGCCTTGCTGTTACTAGGACCGCTTCTCAGGACCGTGTCACAGACACTATTCATTTTGTCTGCCTGTGTAATAATTTAAGTGCGCCCTGATGAAGGAAGCCTCTACTGGCACTTGTCCGAAACGCGCGTCGGCGCTTTTTTTGTCTTTGTGTGTAGTGATATGGATGTGAATGTCTGTGTATGAATTTGACTGTATAAAAGGGATGTTTGGATGTATGAGTGGATTTATTTGAATAAATTTATTCTTGTTGTGGTGTGTGGGTATAATGCTGATGTTAGTTGAACTTTGATCCTTGTAAATTAAGGGAACACCCCCTTTTTCATGTTTTTTTCCTCAAACTCAGCTGGGACCTTACCTTCTTCGGCTCTTTAATTCTTTCACTGACGAACAAGGCCCCTCTCCGGATATGGGAATGGCGGAAATAGCCTTAGTCCTGAAGCCTGGGAAAGACCCCACACTTAGCTCGTCGTACCGCCTGATAGCTCTACTGAATACCGACTTTAAAATTTACACCAAGGTGCTGGCGAAGCGGTTGGACCCCCATATGCCTGACCTGGTCGACTCGGACCAGGTGGGCTTTATCCACGGCCGCCAGGGGGCTGATAACATGCGAAGGATTGCGCACCTGGTGGGGAAGGTACATCACTGGCAGATCCCGGCCTGCCTCCTATCGTTAGACGCTAAAAAAGCGTTTGACCGGGTGGACTGGTCATTCCTCCGGGCGGTCCTCTGCATGATGGGGCTTGGTCCGAAGATGATCACTAGAATCATGGCGCCTTACGCTACACCAAGGGCCAGGGTCCGCGTGAATGGACAGTTAACGGACCCGATCAGCATAGGGAGAGGGACTAGACAGGGCTGCCCTCTCTCCCCCTTACTGTTTGCCCTAGCAATAGAGACTCTGGCGGATATGATTCATCGAGATCCGGCAATTCACGGCATCCTGATGGGTGGACAGGACCATAAAGTGGCGCTCTACGCAGATGATCTAATCCTCACCCTCCGTGAGCCCCGACAGTCTTTGCCAGCGCCCCACACCACGCTCTGCACCTTTGAAAGCGTTTCTGGTCTGAAAATTAACCACAGTAAGTCCTGGGTACTCAACCTTACCATCCCTACACCTGACGTTCCCCCATTGGAACAGTTATGTCCATACCAGTGGACTGATCGCCACATTCGATACCTTGGCCTACACCTGACCCCCTCGCTAGCTGGCTGGTCGCCACTTAATTGGAAGGATTGTCGCAGGTCGGTCCTTGATGATCTACGGCGATGGAAGTCACTTATTCCTTCATGGTTGGGAAGACTCAACGCAATAAAAATGTCCATCCTACCCAAACTCCTTTACCTGTTTCAGTGTCTTCCTACGCCTATCCCCTTACAAAATATTCGGGCTTTGCAGAAGGACTGCACCAACTTCATCTGGGGGGAAAGAGGCCCCGCTTCTCCCAAGCACTCCTTAATATTTCGAGAGATCATGGAGGGCTGGTATGTCCTAATTTGGTGGACTATTATTGGGCTGCTCATCTGCGATTCGTGGTTGAGTGGGGCACCAGAGAGAGTGAAAAGGGGTGGCTACACATGGACAGAGCTGTAACTGGTCACACCGTCTGGGACCTAGCGTGGAATCATAAAGCAGGGCGGTCCCCGAGCGCCTATCTGGCGGTGGCCACAAAGACAGTATTGGAAATATGGGACAGAATAGCAGTATGTATAGGTCTCACGACTTTTCCCTCCCCGCACACCCCTATTTAGGGCAATCCGTTTTTTCCGCCGGCTTATCGTACTAGAGCCTTTCGTAGATGGTCTCAGGGTGATTGCAGAGTCCTTACAGATCTCTTCGATGGAGGCACCCTTAAATCTTTTGCCCACTGCAGGGAGGAATTTCGGCTTCCGCCTGAGGCTGAGCTGCAATATCTCCAGCTGCGCCATTGGGTCTTGACGGATGCAACATACCCTGGGGCTACCCGAGACTTTACCCCGTTTGAGCGCCTAGCCCGTTCTTGTGCCGACACGAAGGGCTTGATCTGCAAGATATACCAGATACTGCAACACCCTCAGGAGCCGCCTTCGCAGACCTATCAGCAACGGTGGCATGCGATGTTAGGGGCTGATATCACCCTGACGCAGTGGCTTCGTTTGTGGAGAGATATCCCTAAGGTGTATCATAGTATATCTCAACAAGAAAACGCATATAAAGTGATGACTCAGTGGTATTATACGCCACAGCACTTACATAAAATGTTCCCAACCTCCTCTCCCGATTGCTGGAGGTGCCAAGCTGCGCCTGGGGATTTCCTACACATTTGGTGGACCTGCCCCTTGATCACTGTCTTCTGGAAAGAGGTCCTGAGCAACATAAGGGGGGTCCTGGGGTTTCCTTTGCCTGATGCCGCTAGTACATTGTTGCTGGGAATCAAACCTGCGAATCTGTTAGCTCTGACCCGAAGTGATTGGACTATATCGTTACAAATGCTGGGCTCTGCCAGACAACTTATTGCCCTGTATTGGAAGAAGACGGAGATGCCCCCTATTGCTGCATGGTTTGGGAGACTCTGGCATGTCATCACTATGGAGTTGCTCTCCGCAAGACTGCAGTCTCGCAATACACGCTTTAAAGCGGTGTGGCAGCCCCTGGTGACCTATCTGTGCAAAACCGAACATGCGAGAAACATGCCCCCTAGACTGAGGGCGCTATGTTTAGTAGACGATGCTGTGATCCCCTTTACCTCACGCAGGCTCATAGTGTGATAGCTCTAGAGCCCACACTGTGACTAGTGACGGTTGCCCCTGTTGTTGCTACACTCTGGGTCCTTCCTCTCCCCTTTCCTGATTCTTTCTTCTCTGACTCTTTCTCTATTCTTTCCTTCTGCTGTCCTTGTGGTTCTGATGCCTCTCTCTAGGCTTCTGGTTGTAAGTTGGACCGCTAGGGTCCGGTAGTTTTCTTGGTTCTGACCCCTGGTTTACGCCTGGCCCCATGGGCTCGGCTCCATTGGCGGTGACTATTGGACATGGTGGAAAGCTATCTCTATTCTCTGACGCGGCCGGCCCTATTGGGTTGTAGGTGGAACGCTGTGTATAAGGTTGATGAGAACACAGGTTAGGCATGGGCGGAAAATCCGTTCCGCTCGCGGATTTTGCGGATTTTCGGGAAATCCGCAATCCGCGAGATTCGCGAATCTCCCGCAAAATCCGCAAATCCGCGAGCAGCGGATTTTGCTCGCACTGCTCGCACTGTTCGCTCGAGTTCGCGCCCCGCGAATAAGTGCAAAATTGCAGAAATACGATCTTAGCAAAACTGAAAGTAACTACTTACCAGGTTCAAAAGTTCAGGCTCATCATTAGTAGCCATTTCCTGTAGTGCTTCCTGAGGGGCCCCTCCAGAGTTCAGTTGCCAGTTGAAACTATTATGTGACCCTGCTCTGAACCTCAGAATAGTTACACATATGCCACAAAGGTCCTGAATTACAGCTAAGGGAGACAAGCAGGAGCCAGGCTGGAAGTTAAAATCCATTAATCAGCCCCTAATTCATTATTGTCAGTTGGGGCCGGGCAGGTGTTGTAACTAATTTTGCAACAATGAAAGCACTTAGCAAGTGCAAAAGATCACTAATCAGGGCGCACTAAGGAAGCAGGTGCCAGCTAAAAAAATATTCTGTGACACATTAATCAGCCCCAAATTAATTCAGGTCACTTGAGGCAGGGAAGGTGTGCTTTGCTTTGCCGAAAATAATGTACACTGGACAACCAGAGGGTGTGGTGATGAAACAGAGGGTGGCATGGGTGGGCCAGAGGGTGGCATGAGTAGTCAGAGAGTGGCAGTGGTGACAGAGAGTGGCAGTGATGAAGAAGAGTGTCCCAAACAGGCTGGACACGTAGAAACAACAAGTTCGCAAAACTTGCGACCCGACAGGTAAGTTCGCAAATTGCGAAATTGTAAAAACCCTCGCGAACTGGCAGAAACACGGGCGAACACAAAAAAAAAATCCGCAAATTCGCGGGAATTCGCGGATTTTGCGGATTGCGAATCCGCAAATCCGCAAAATTCGCGAACGCGAGATCCGCAAAATTCGCTCATGCTTACCATGTAGGCATAGTATGTTATTGCATTTCTTCTGAGAGTTGGTTGTACTGAACAGAAGGTTTTATAGTCTCAGTAATCAGTCTTCCAGTGTCTAAAAATAACAATCCCTGTTTTTTTAGTTCCTTTCTGGAGATCGATTGCATCGTATCCAGGGATTTGAACTACTCCGGGTAGCCAAGATCAGACATAACATTTTTGTTATATCTCAGCCACGGGATCAACCGTGCTCCTTAAAGTTTCATACTATCAGTTAAGATGTCTTGATTTAGCTTAGTCTCCGGTTTAGACCATATTCTGTGTCAGAGCAGGATAGGCTCCATTTTTATCAGGTCTGAGATAAATGGGAGGCCCAGCTCTGCATGGCAAACATATGCTGATGTACTATTGGGGACAGCTAAAATATATCTCAAAAAAATATTTTCCACTGTCTGGAGTGACTGCGTATCCACAAAGCCCCAAACCGCTGCTCCATACATAGCTGCAGAAACACACTTTACCTTTTAGATCTGAAGTAGCTTCCACCGTGGTCTCCTTCCCAATTCTTTTGCAAAACTGCCAAGAGCCATTGTTGATCTAGCCAGAGTGAGTTTTTTTGCTGAGATTCCACAAGACCAACGGTCACAGCGGTCAAACAGTATCACCAGGTAAGCAACATTAGGGGTATGTTCTATTGTCTGGCCCTCCAGGAACATATCCCTGCATTTTTGGCTCCCTGGCTCACAACTCATGATGTATGTATTGGAGGTATTGTAATGGTGTCTTGTCTTGTAAAGCGCATGTATCACCCCGCCATGGGGTATCTCAGCGCTGTAGACCGCTGGGGAACCCGTCCTGGCTTTCCCTGTGAGATGGTCCCTGCTGGGTATCTCCAAGGTGAAACCAGGCATCCCCGGCGTATGTGAGGGGCCGTTGTGGAGATGAGGCAAGCTAATGCCCAGAGTTGCCGAGTGTGATCCCTGGTTAGAGTACGCACCGAGGCGAGAATTATCGAGTCCGCTGACCCTGGTCCACGTCCCTGCCACGTCGGGAATTGGACCCTGGTCCCAGGCCATCCTCTGCTTCCGGGTCTGCCGCCTCTAACCAGTGAGCCACACCACTATTGACCTTGAGATTCAATTGGGCCATAAACTGAGTGAAACTATTTAAAACCCTCTGTAGTCCTATTTGGGTGCTTGACATTAAAACGGCATAATCCGCATAGAGAAGTGCAGGTATGGGGCGTGTGGCTAATTATAGAAAATCACAATTATCCTTGATTAAGGCAGCACAGAGACCATTAGTATAAAGATTTTAAAAAAAGGTGGCAAGACGCACCCTTGTCTGACACCCTTTCTAAAGGGAAATGGGTCCGTGCGATCTCCTCCAATCCCAAAGCATACCTGCGCCCTAGCTCCGCTATATAGGCTACATAGGCGCCTGAGAAAGAGAATGATTTGTACCCCTAAATGTTCGAGTATCTCCCATAGTTCCTCATGCCTTACAGAGTCGAAAGCAGCTGGTAAATCGACAAAGGCTAGGAAAAGTCTGCCTTTTTTTACTCACATATATTTCCCCATCAGAATGGATAGATTAAGACTCTGCTCCACTGTACCTAATCCCGCCCTAAAACAATATTGAATGTCGTACAGAATGTTGTTGTCCTCAGCCCAATCAATCAGGTGTTCTAACAAATTGCGACCGGCGACTTTTGTCAGGGCATCCAGTAAAGAGATGGGCCTGTAACACTTTGGATCCTGACCATCCCCCTTTTTAAAAATTGGAATAATGGTTGATTCCACCCAAGTTTCCGGGAAAGGGGCAGTGCAGCTAGCTGTTAAGACCTGTGTGATAATTGGTCCCCCACAAATCAACATTAGATTTAAAGAGATCTTTGGGGACACCATCAGGGCCTGGTGCCTCCCCCCCATGCTTGCAGAAAGTGCGCAATTTACCTCCTCCAATGTAAAATTAAGGTCAGCATACAGGGACTCCGGGTTACTAGTAAATTCCCAGAGACCACAGAATTTCCAATCCACTTTCCCAAAACCTCAACTATGTCAAAACCTTCAGTTTGCTGTGGTAGGCCCGTCCAGTGATATAAGTCCTTCTGCAGTGGACCTCTGAATCCTCGTCTCACAAAGCGTCATGCATTCAGATCACGGGTAGTGTTTCTGTTTCCTATTACTCTCTAAACAATAATTTGCCTCTTTTCTCACCACAGTATCCTGGGAAATCGAAAAAGACGATGATGCGGAGATAATTGTCCAAAACTTAAATGAGTCAGATTCCGATTCAGTCACTTAGATGTATCAACATCCTGATTTGCGAATCTAAAATAGCGATTTTTTAGAAATCGTTATTTGAGATTTGCAAATTGGGATGTATGTAGAAAATCACATTTTTTTGCGATTTCTTAAAATTACTTTATTGCAATTAGCAAATTGCGAATCGCAATTAAGGAATAATTTCCCATTCATTTCTACGGGCCAGGAGGCCCATAGGAATGAATGGGAAGTTACTCTCGATTTGCGATTCGCAATTTGAGATTCGCAAATTGAGAATAATTTCAAGGGTGCAAGGGTGTCATAAGGACACCCTGATGCACCGCTGAAATTCACATGCGTGCGCATATGGCGCACATACATGCCCCAAGGGCATGTATGTTATGTTATTTTGTGTCTTTTATAGCGCTCGGCTACTCAAAAGAGTGTCCCGGCGCTTTATTGACAACCTAAAAAAGACAAACACAACACTTAGATTAAAAGAGACAGAGTTAACAGAATACAAAGATCTAGGAAGCAAAAAGCCAAGTTTTCAGGCCCTTCCTGAAAGCCAACAAATTTGGGGTGCTCCGTAGTGCCAGGGGCAAGGAGTTCCAGAGCTGTGGGGCCCGAAGCATAAAAGAACGACCTCCCATATGAGCCTTCCTCACACGAGGAACGATGGCAAGGGACAGTGACTCTGACCTCAGAGATCGGGAAGGACGATAGGAAACGAGCCTCTTCTGAAGGTATTTAGCCCCTGTGGCACAGAAGGCCTTGTGTGCAAGAGTTAAGGCTTTGAAAACTATCCGCTGTCGGATAGGCAGCCAATCGAGCGACTGCAACAAGCCCGAAACTCTGACACGCCTATGCAGGCCAAAAATGTCACGCGCTGCCGCGTTCTGGACCACCTGCATCCATTGCAGGAGATATTCCGGCAGGCCAAGATATAGGACGTTGGAGTAGTCCAGTCTTGAGCCGATCAAGGCCTGTACCGTGGTCCTCCTGTGGTCCTCAGAGAGCAGAGGGAAAAACTTCCGCAGCATACGCAGAAGACCAAAGCAGGTGCCAGTGAGGGCGAGGATCTGAGATCTTAGAGTCAGGCCATTGTCGATTTTGATCGCCAAATTCTTAGCTACCTGAGACGACCGCCCCGGAGGAGACATGTCACCAGGCCACCATACCTGCCAGTCTGGATCGGATTGACAACCGAAGAAGAGCACCTCCGATTTGTCTGAGTTGCACTTGAGGCTGTTCAGTTGGAGCCAGTTAAAAACAGCCCCAAGGCACTCGCGGATGCTCTCTCCATCAAAATCCTTTCCTTTCCGACAGGTAAAGAGCAGCTGAGTGTCATCCGCGTAGGAGACGATCTGGGCCCCGAAGGACTCGGCCAGAGCTGCCAGAGGGGTCATAAAGATGTTAAAAAGAGTCGGACTCAATACCGAGCCCTGCGGGACTCCGACTCCCAGTGGCGGCATCTCAGCAGAGCAAGAGGAGGCCCAGACGGTTTGTCGGCGACCAGCCAGAAAAGATGTAAACCAGCTGAGCACCGTCCCCCTGAGACTGACCTCATGAAGTCTGATGAGCAGATCCTCATGAGGGACGGTGTCGAAGGCCGCCGACAAGTCAAGCATGATCAGCATGGCTCTGCCACCCGAATCCAACGTCTCCTTGATGGCCTCAGACACCTCCAGTAGCGCCGTCTTAGTGCTGAGATTAGGAAGAAAGCCCGATTGAGTGGAATGGAGCAGGTCGTGTGACTCCAGAAAATTAGAAAGCACATTATGCACGTGCTTCTTCAGGGTTTTAGCCAATGCAGGAAGGAGAGAAATGGGTCTATAATTGGCCAAGACCTCTGGGTCCAGACCAGGCTTTTTAATGAGGGGGATGACCATTGCCTGTTTCCAAGCCGAGGGGACCACACCCTGGCTCAAAGAAAGATTCAAAAGAGGATTAACCAGCGGGTTAACCACTCCCGCCATCTTCGCCAAAAATTTGGCCGGGCATGGGTCAAGCGGCGATCCAGATTTAAGATTGGCCAAAAATGTCAGTGACGAAGCCATAGAAATAGTTGGAAAGTCTGACAGGACTGGCCTTAGGAAACTAAAGGCCCTGGACCAGCCTCAAAACAAGGGGAGGCAGCGGCCGGCCGCGGTGGAAAGGAGTCCTGAATAAGCTTAATCTTTGTGGTAAAAAAGCAAGCAAGATCCGATGCCCACGTCTCGGAGGGTGCAATCTGGGTCGCATTCGATCGTGGGGCAATAAATTCCCTAACGATCGTGCAGATCTCTTTGCAGGAATTCGAGGCATCCTCAATCCTCCTAGCAAAGTAGCTCTTCTTCTCAAGGAGAATGTCTTGGTGATAGGCTTTGACCATGGGTCTATATTCGAGTCTGGCAGCTGGATCGTACTGGGCTCGCCAGGCCCTTTCTGCTACCTTGCACTGCCTGCGAGAGGCAAGCAGCGCTCCAGTAAACCAGGGAGCAGAAACCCATTTAGGCAGTAAACGGGGGGCTCTCAAAGGGGCCAGATCATTCAGCCTGTTCACAAACCAGTCCTGCAAGGACTCCAAATCACTATCCAAAACCCCCGTAAGAGCGAAAGGATGTTCGCACAATGCCTGTGACAACATTTCTAGAGTCACCCGATGGTACGCCCTCGACGCTGGTCCTTGCTGTCTAATGGCACTGCTCGAGGGTTTCTTGTTGCCCAGTATGTGAAAGTTTACCAACCGATGGTCTGTCCACAGGACCGGCAGGAGTGCCGTCACCTCTATGGGGGAATGTAGAAAAGACCTGATCCAATGTATGGCCTTTGTCATGCGTTGGTTCAAAGAGATAGGGGGCTAAGCCCAAGGGAGCCGTGATGTCAGATAATTTAATCACGTCAGGATCCAAGACATCGTCCATGTGAAAATTGAGGTCACCAGCCAAAATACAATGGTCAGTTCTCAAGGCCAACGTAGACATAACAGACTGGAGCTCATCGAAAAAAGTACCAGCTGGGCCAGGGGGTCTGTACACTAACAACCCTTTCACTGACTGATGCAGTGCCAATGATAAAGCAAAGGCCAGGGATTCAGACCCTTTAATAGCCTCAGTGGGAATGATAGAACATACAACGGATTCCTTCACCACGAGTGCTACCCCACCGCCCCTTCCTTCCAATCTATCCTGCCTATAGATATTATATTCAGGTGGGATCGCAGAAGCGATATCCGGATAGGAAGAAGCTCCTAGCCAGGTCTCTGTAAGCATCAGGCACATCGGCTTTTCCGTCGTCAAGAGGTCAAAGAGCTCCTGAGCGTGACTGCGCACTGACCTGGGGTTTAACAGCATACAAAGATGCTTCACAGAGGCCACCTCTGGATCAGGGAGTGTTAGTAGAACCTTGCCTGGCGACCAGCCACAACCCGGGCATCTCCTCTTGCCCCTATAACGACCTGGAAACACCTTAAAGCAAACACACGGCACCTTTTGTAGAGACCGCAGTTGGGAAGATGAATAACAGACCATGATAGCTCCAGGTAAAGTCTGCCGACCAGATCCAGGCCTCCCGCCGCTCCGACCGCTTCCGGGACGCTGACGGGCGCAGACGGGCTGGACTCTGGCGTGACTCCGGCGTCACTACGGCGAGAACGCTGCGCGAGAACGTTGCGCGTAGAATGGCTGCTTTATATACAGGTCAACGTGTCCTTATGACAGCTGACCTGCTACCCCCAAATGGCCCGGCGAGGAAAGACTCACCTAAGATGGCGGCCAAAGCTAGGATGACCCGGGACCCGCCAAGCGCGGTGGAAAAACAATTATGGTGCAAGTAAGGGCGCTCTGTCCTAGATAAAAGCAGGGTACAATGAAATAAAATAGAAAACAAATAGAAAACCAGGATATTTAAAAAACGCTGCCGCGTTCGAACAATAGCTCGCCTTGCAGCGCGCTACTGTATAGCTTAATCAGGCGTCCAAGATGTAATAAACAGAGTGGCCCGCCTAGAATGCCCCCTTATATACAGGTCAGCGTGTCCTTATGACAGCTGACCTGCTACCCCCAAATGGCCCGGCGAGGAAAGACTCACCTAAGATGGCGGCCAAAGCTAGGATGACCCGGGACCCGCCAAGCGCGGTGGAAAAACAATTATGGTGCAAGTAAGGGCGCTCTGTCCTAGATAAAAGCAGGGTACAATGAAATAAAATGTAAAACAAATAGAAAACCAGGATATTTAAAAAACGCTGCCGCGTTGAACAATAGCTCGCCTTGCAGCGCGCTACTGTGTAGCTTAATCACGCGTCCAAGATGTAATAAACAGAGTGGCCCGCCTAGAATGCCCCCTTATATACAGGTCAGCGTGTCCTTATGACAGCTGACCTGCTACCCCCAAATGGCCCGGCGAGGAAAGACTCACCTAAGATGGCGGCCAAAGCTAGGATGACCCGGGACCCGCCAAGCGCGGTGGAAAAACAATTATGGTGCAAGTAAGGGCGCTCTGTCCTAGATAAAAGCAGGGTACAATGAAATAAAATATAAAACAAATAGAAAACCAGGATATTTAAAAAACGCTGCCGCGTTCGAACAATAGCTCGCCTTGCAGCGCATTACTGTGTAGCTTAATCAGGCGTCCAAGATGTGCACCACATGGCACCTTCAAAAATGCAAAAAAGTGCATTTGTGAAAGAAATCGCAAATTACCACCAACTTGAAGTTGGTGGTAATTTGCGATTCCTTAAGGCGGAATTGCACTTTTCTGGTGCTTCTTACCTTGCATTTAAGGAATCTCAAAACTTGCGATTCCTTAAATGCAATTGCAAAATAAGGAATCGCAAATTTGTGATTCCTTAAATGCAATCGCAAAATAAGGAATCGCAAATTTGCAATTCCTTATTTTGCACTCAGATTTGCTACATACATACCATTTAGCAAATGTGAATTTTGGCGTTTGCGAACGCATTTGTGCTTCATACATATGGTTCTTTATTCGGGTGCCAATAGCATCCATAAAAGTACACACTCCACAAATACGACAAAGCAATACAAATACATTAGGAGCAGATAGAAATGCAGTAGCAAACACTCTCATAACAAAAAGACACATTGCATACAGTTATAAAAGTAATACATTAGTCAAAGTGCTCAGAGGTCGCACAGCGTCTTTCAAAAAGGAGGCACCATAGTAACGTACCTCAGCTTCAGTCATTTGTTGCAGAAAATGAAACGCTAGCCAGGCTTGAACATTTCCTGTTTCATAAAAGGGTTTAAAAACTGTTTATATAACATTTGAAGAATAAGTCAAATGAAACATACTTTGGGCAGATATGCCATCGCATGTGCAAATAACAGTGCCCAGATTTGCTCTGATGGCCCAACGGAAACACAATAAATACTTACCTGTATCTGCACTAAAGCCAAATAGCAAGGAACGTTCCCAGCGCCCCGTGCACTAAAAAGATAATTAGTCAATGGGCTTTCTGTGCTCGAGCTTAGATAAGCTGCAACAGTAGCCCTAACCCTTTCAGTGGTAAGCCCAATGGATCGGGTTTGGTTGAGTCGTAGCGCATGCTTTTTATTTTTATTTATGCTACTAGAGCGAGGCTCAAAAAATGCATGAGGCAGCCCGAACTCTTGGAAACATTTTACTTATGTAAGCTATCCAGGCAATGGAGAGGCCTGTATCACCGCAAGGAAATCATTGATAATGTCTCTTGTTTAGGACGCCTCCTCAGTTCTCCAGATGGTTAAGCTCAACAGAGAAGGACGTACCCTAATATGATCACCCAAATAGGTCAAACCCAACTCTTCATGACAAAAAAATGAGAGAATCATGGAGGGGCAGAGAGGGATTTTCTAAAATAATCTATTTTCCTCCACCTGACTAGCTTCCCAATTTGCATACCCCATAACTCTGGCCCATATGTCGCAATGGGAAGGCATTGAGTCACATAAATCTAAAGCAGTGGAGGAAGAGCCCTTCCTCCAAGAGGTTGAAGAAGACTGAAAAGGGAGCCTGCTGCCCTGGACTGCTTTACCCTGCCCTGTGCGATGTTAGGAGCCCAGGAGCCAAAGGCATCGAACATAACCCCTAAATACGAACAGCTGCTAGTGCTATGTAAACAATTTGTCCCAACCGTAAGAGTGGAGAGACTGGTGCACCTGGGGTCACAATTCCCCTAGCAGCCCAGGTTAACACCAGAACCCGGGCTGCTATGGGAATTCAGAAGGACATATTATCAAGGCCATTATCGCCTCTTTAGCAGCAGTTTCCTGTGGATAAAGCAGCGATAATTTTATCACCTGATCTTGATAATATGCCCCTTGGTTCGCAAATCAGGGGCAGCCATAAATTGAAGGAACGAATATACAAATAGTTGCAATGCTTTTGACATATGGACCATCAGCACTGCATCATCCGCATGTAGTAATTTGGGAAGTAAAGCACCTTTAATCTTTGGGACATCCAGCATAATAGTAAATGAAAAGGAGTTAAGCTCATCTTTACAGTATAAACAGTAGAGATATCAATATGCAGCCTTGCCACAAGCCTCTAGAGACCTTTATTTCATTGGAAACTTCCCCATTTGAACTAATCCTTACCCTTGCTTTCATGTTCTAATAAAAATATGCTATAAAATTAACAATTGCTTCAACCATTCCTTTAGATAGTAAAAATTGCCACAACTTAGCGTGATTTACACAATCAAATGCCTATGACAAGTCATAAATGCTAAATATGGTGATGCATATTTGGCTACTGTGTACTTGCCTAAAATTAAATTTAAATTCAGGCATTGCTTGATTGTGCCTATGGGTTTTCTGAACCCAGAGTTGCAGGGATGTAATATATTGCTTTTTCTTGGGTCCACACCTCACTCCTATTTTAACCCTATGGCTGCTAGGCGTTTTCCCGTCCTGCGCTGGGTTTTATTGTTTTACATTATTTTATGACGAGCTGGCCTTGTCATCCGCGCACGGCAGGTAAGCGCCATGACAAGCCCAGCTCGTCATTAGCCTCGAAGGGGTTAAAGGGCTCTGCCTAAGATTTTGACCGTGGTATCCATCGGGGAAATAGTTCTATAGCAGCTAGGTTGTCATCAGCCACATTTTAAAAATATTATTTGCACAATAGTTGAGGTGATCGACATACTAGGTGCCGGGGCATGTGCAAGATTATTCAAAACATTGGTCAATGGAGGGGACCTGAAATTCAATGTTACACTTTAGTAGGTCAATTGGCACCCTGTCTGGGCTTGGAGCCTAGCTGATAACATTCTGTTGGATGGAGGTTTCAAATTCACCCTGGGCTGACCAGTCGGTGTTGTAGCAGAGTATATTCTGGAGAAATGAGCCTCCCGTACCTCCCTATTAATATGACAGCTAATTGGGGACGCAGTTTGGTTTAGGTTTCTCATTGCAGTTACAATGACCAAAAGGAATTTCTGTCCTTCTTGGATGCTGCTTGAGCGAGTGAGTCCCATTGCTGTGTGATGGCTTCCCTCCATCGCTGTGTGATGACCATTTTGTACTGCTTGCGTGATGCAGATACACCAGAGAGGACCCTAGAGTTGGCAGCAAACACCCTACATAGGGATTGGTTAGCTGCCAAACAATCATGGTTGACCCATTTTAGTGAAATATGTGCAGAGCTAGGGGGTTTCATACGGGGTATTTTTTTATATTTGAGCAAAGGGCTGTAAAGGAGCTGATGACCAATCTTGGCCAGCCTCTTCAGTCATGGCCAGCACCTGGTTCCGTTTAATTATTCTTCCCAGGAACTGGGCTGGATCTTGGAGTTTCCACTTTAGTCTCAGATTATCTGCAGACGTCGGCAATCAAGTAACCCCTTTATCCACCTTAAATTGGAGGTTACTGACAAGGCTATTTAAATGGGGTTCTCATTGCCAACAGTTGAAGGAATGGTTGCACCATACTGAATTATCTCAGTTAAGCTACTGGTGATAAAAGTGAAATCTATTACAGAGGGACTGTCTCTTCTCCTAAAGGGAGGGAGTCCATACTCCCCATAACCTGCCACTTTCATTGTGTTATTCAAATCAAGTGACTCGAGGTGACACTAACTCACTATCTCTCTGATCAGCACCCTCTAGAGGGCTCTTATCAAAGGATAATTATGATTGCTGGGTCAGTTTTACACTACAAATCCCCTGATAAACAAATATGTGTTGAGTCACTGTTAGTACCAAAGGAAAAGTGTGCCACCAACTGGCTCAGCGGGCAAACGAATGTGAGATCTGGCTGGAGCATCTACATTCCACACGGCTGTTTCCAGCACAGTAACATTCCCAGGGCAATGGAAAATATGGTTGTTGTGGCTAGAAGGGGGACAATTCACTATTAAGGGTGTTTATTTGTTGCATCGACAGGCAAGCCGAGTAACTTGCTATGTGATCCATGCAGACAACAATGGGATTCAGCTGGTCCTGCAACACAACAAGAAATGTCTCACATTGTTCCACAGAACGTGGTAGGACAGCATTTAATTGGTCACCAACCTTAACAGTGTGCATCCGTGGCTGAATCTGGGTCAAAAGCTGACCATTTTGATTCCTCTTGCCAGCTAAGCCTTTAGCTTCTGTTTTTTTTCTGTTTACCTGGCGGTTCTTTGGATGATTGAATATTCACCAAACTTGGTGATGCCGAAGAATTATCAGGATTTCTGCAGGCCTATTGCAATCACTGTAGTACCTGTGGGGTTCTGTCGCACCCCACTGTTAGCATTAAGTCTCTGGTGTCTGTGTTAATGCAGCCTCCTACAACATCTAATAATGGCCATTGCTCTAGGGATAATCCTCGTTCGGTTAACACAAATTAGCTTGAAATCACCCCCACATCCTTCTTGAGCACTATCTATAGTAGTTATTGAGCAAGGTGCGGAGGCAGACTCAGTTCCTTATGTTTTCCCATGATTTATGGATTTTAATAGAGCGCTCATCTGCTAGCAGCTGCCAAAATGAGTGGGTCGGCTATGCCTCGCCCGACTGCGAACGAGCAGTCCCGCTTTTGTCTTGGTCTTCACCCAGGCATGCACTCCGGTGTGTCCCACGTGTGTCCCGCACTGCAGGATCCTCAAAGCGATTTTAAGCATGTCGCTGCCTCGGGTCCCGCCTTGCCTCAAAGAAGGCTGTGGTACTAAGTCCAAACCCAGCCTCATCAGGAAAGTTCACCACAGTCAAATGCATGCCGGGAACCCACCTCTAACACTCCTTAGTTGCAGGATCCTGAAAGCGCTTTTAAGCGCATCGCTGCCCCGGGCCCCCTCTTGCCTCAATGAAGTCTGGGGGCTGTGGTCCCACCCCAGCCTCTCCAGGAAAGTTCACTAAAGGCAAATGTAGGCCAGAAAACCCCAGGCAGCACTCCTGCACTACAGGATCCTCAAAGCACGTCATTATTCTCCTCTGAATAGGAGATGCTTAGTTAGCTGCAGAGGAGCAAATCACAACAATAAAATAGGTAGCTGGAATGACAAGAACAGCCACAAGCAGAGAGGGTGGTAGATCAGAAGCAATATCAAATTTGATGTCTCTCAACGATGATCTACAAGTGTATGCTTGTTTGTAATTATGCATGAATATGTCGACTGTGTAGGGCGAAGTTAGCCATGAATCAGTGCAGGGCTGTACAGGGTCAAAGGCAGGGGTTAAATTACTAAGTAAATAGGGTGGAAGATGGCTTCTGAGAATGGAGGTGACTTAGCTGCATTTACATCAGGCTCACACTAAAACAAACATCACATGCATATAATTCAGTTGAGAATATTATAAACAATAATGTCACATTCATGCATATCAAACAAATATTCAATGCAGTATGGTAGTTACGTAAAGGGAGCTCATTTATATACAAAAACTGAATGTTATTGTAGAAAAGACAAGATAGCATCCCAACAAAGGCATTGGGTCAATCAAATTCTTTCATTTAAGGCACAAAATAATGCATATTTGGTTTTTGGAAAATGCAGTCCTTTTCTACAGGTCATCTTGAAAACAGTGGTTACTTATCACCTCTGTGGTGAGTAGGAAGTGTCATTTACAGAAGCAATACCTAGAACAACTAAAGTGAAGATATACATAAAATATAAAAGGCCTGGTCATATTCTAGAGTCTAGATATCACCCAAGAAATGTTTCTAGAACTCAGAAAACCGAACTGCAAACACTAGGAATTCTGATAAAAATTGTATCAGCATACCACATGATCTTGACTAGTACAGGCATTTTACACTTCAGTATCCTGTCCTTATGCATATGGATGGTGTTGGGCTTATCAGTTACAGAACAGTCAACGGGCTTCCAAAATATTTCTTCAGAGATATGTTTTGGACTGGAAATAGTCCTACATCAATCATGCACAAAATCCAAGGGACCACCACGAAAAATAAATCCAACCCACAAATTAGGGTGCTACTGTTTGAAAGAACATAAACTAGACATTGTCTCTGGTTCTTGGGTATTTGAATACTGAATTAACCAAGAAATCTGATGACCCATGTTGGCAGATGGGACACCGTTCAGAGACTTCAAACTCTAAATTGGTCACAATTCAGTCTCCTGGGGCCAATGGTGAAGGTACATGGCATAGTACCTATAGTGAGCTCACCTGTGGTGTTTCATGTTTATAGTCCCAAGGAAAAAGGTCACAGCTCAATGTTTATGAGCCAATAGAGAAGGGAAATGATGTGGCATCTACAGTGGGTTCATAAATTGTAGTTTACGTTTAGATACCTTGTCCTATTTCTTTAAAATAGGTTGATGTATTAAGCATTGACTAGTGACTAGGCCCCCTTTAGACCATGGCGCTCCCACTGGATCCACTCACTGTTCCCCACAAGCATCCCAAGAGTTAGGGTTAGAGTCAACTGGATCTTCATGTATCATTATGCCTAGAATTCAAATGGCTACATAATCAATACAATTTGCTTTTGCTAGTGGATCTGTGTACGTCTGAGGTGAATGGAGATAGTTTATGTCCCTCCAGGGCTGCTGGAGGAGATGTGCAGGTACAGTGAGGAGGCTCAAGAGGCAGTTAAGCCTCATCAAAAAAGCAACTCTTTTAAGATTCCAGCACATCTTTCAATCCCATGTGATGCAGATGTCATCAAAACGAAGGCACCCACAGAGAGATTTCAGCACCTCATGCCTACTAAACAGGCTCTCTTTCTCGAGTAAGCCTCCACGCAAGTCTCAATAGTAACAAAAACAAGGTTGTGCCAATATGCAGATCAGCACCTATGTAATTATATGTATGCACAACTATGGTTCACTAGTGTCTAATTTAAACCTAATATATTACATTTAGGAGCAAAAGAAAATGGACTCATCACAATTAGTTTGGCTAAAATAATTCACAAAGCCAGCCAACAAACAATTATTTTAAGACCACAATGTTAAATATAATGAAAACCGTGATCAGTGCCCCAAGTAATCACACAGTAAACAACAAATGAAACTGAATGTAAGTTTGTATAAATGAGTTATGGAATTCAAGCAGTATATGTCATTATCTGGCATATTGCTACTTTTTTTCGTCCAGTGAGCCTAGTATGTGTGCTATAATGACGATGACATTTCACATTTGGTATTAATGTTCACAGTCATCATCAGGAAAATAACAAATTAGTTCACTTAAAAAATAAGTGGAAGTATTATTTTTAAGACTGTGGTAAAAAATGGTCTTAATTAGAAATAAATAGGCGATAAATAAAGCCTTCAGAATGGGCCTTGAGAACAAAAAGGAAATACACTGAGCTCATAATTGAGTGGGTCGCCATATTGGGTGGGTGCGCACTTTGGGTGACATCCATCCTGCAAATTTCTGTACTTGTTAAGACAAATGGGACATCAATCACATGAATCCCCCCCAGCAAACTTGATGATGCTCCCTTCACTGAGGAAATGTACAGATCCAGCCAGATAGACAAGGGGGTGCAGATTTCCAATGGCGCAACTTCTCTTGCTCGTATGAAGGGTTAACAACCTGATTCCAGAGGAAAAAAAGAGAAATAACATTCCGGAAATTGGTGCATTAAAGTAGCGTGAACCTGAAAACGGCCCTTTAGATGCGTTTTCCTATCATTCCTATGTGCATTGGTTGTGAAATGCATGCAAAGTCAGCAACACATGCTAATACCATCCTGGAAATCAATATAGTTTTTCTTTCATTCGGGTCAGATGAACATAAATTGTGCATATGGCAAAGCAAATTAGGTTTATAGTATAACAACACCATGTAAAATAGAAGACACTGTTTGAAATGGAAAAGTATTTCCTGATCTCGCATTGAACTGACTCATTTTCAAGGTTTCTCCTTTCCTAGCTCCAAAAGTTATTACAACTGGATTCCTCAATAATAAATCTATCTGCCCAAAGATCTATTAAAAACCTTAGGATTTCCTTTGTTTAATACCTAATTACATTCAGGATAGACAATTAAAAAAACTGAGTACTCAGCCAACTATTGAAAAAATATGTTTACTGTATTCAACTAGAAGGAACGTTTTTCTGCTGTTAGCGTTCGTCTATTATAATGAACGAAATAAATATTTTTTTTAATTTCGAACAAACTATTATTTCTATGGACGTTACTTTGAATAAGTGAGACAAAGAGCTGTGACCAAAATGTTTAACGGATTGACAGCTTGGAGAAAACACTTGTGATCTCATGATCTTTCTCTAATAACTTTGGTAAACACATTCATTGCATAAAGTTAGATGTATATCAGGCATGAACTCATGGGAATTAGCTGAGTGACGCTTAAAGGTTTCCTGAAAAATACATACTTGTCAGTAGTCGAACTCGGGTGGCATAGGTCATGTAAAGTAATCATGACATTATTTAATACACACAATCAGAAACGCATAGCTACGTTTAGAAATGTGTTTGTGCAGCAGAGACTGTAATCAAATGACATTATTGTTGTTTCACAATATAATGCGAAATGTAAGGATTTTTTTTCTACTGAATACTTGTTCATGATTAGTCAAATTCAGTTTGACAAAGGCGATTTAGAATGCTCTGAACCATTTCTTCCAATTGGACCCTGTCAATAGTCCTTTTTTGTAGCTTGAGAGGAAAAGACGTAAACAACAACTTAAATCTTAAAGTATAGTGTGATCATTAGGACCACACAATAAAGACCTGAGTCAATAACATGAAGTTAAAAGGTTTATTGCATACTTAAAGCCAGACTAATATAATTCAATCTAATAAATAAACTATTTTCAGTTCAAAAAGAATTTTATTAGTCATAAAATAAGGCATCAATACATAGTACATGAAAAGAATTGGGGGAAATAAGGGAAAGGGAAAAGGAAACAAAGAAAGAATAATCAGGATATACTTTACAAGGGATTAAGTGACAAAAACTGATCATGGGCAATAGGAATAAATATAGGGGATGCAATGGTTATACATCAAAAGCAGGTGCGAATGAGAACATATCAGGTAATAATGCAGAAAGAGAAAGGAAATGCAAAGGGTGTCAGGGGGGCTTGGGGACCTCCTGCTGGGCAGGTCGTGGGCAAAATGAACGAGCGTACAATTATCTAAATACATCGTAACAGGAAGCCATAGGTCTGCACGTTTTGCTGCCATTTGGGCAGGAAAAACAAAAGCAGTGTCAAGCCTGTGATTATGACAAACATTGTACCACCATGCTTTACAAACAATGTTGAAAGAAGCCTTCCAATTGATGGTAATCTGTTGGAACGCAACAGCCAACAGCAAGTCAACAATACGAACATGTAGGTCAGTCCCCTCCCAACAAGGTGAAAGACTCCCTAGAAAGAGATGAGTGTGAGACAGGGGAATACAGTTATGGAAAATTACGTTAATTTGAGCCCAGACCTGCAACCCAAAATCATGTACATGCTTGCAGAGAAATACCATATGAAACAAGGTACCGTGTGGCAAGGAGCAAGACCAACAAGCATCTGAAACAGTAGAGAACCGCTTGTTTAGGGTAAAAGGAGTGTGCAGCAGCCTGTTGTAGATGAAAAACAAGGATTGCGTCAAGGACGCCGCTCTAGACGTTTTACGCACCTTTGTCCATATCTTGTCCCATAAGGATACTGGCCATGATGTAGCAAGGTCATGTTCCTACTGCTCTTCCACCCTAGACCTAGGCCTAATAAATGCATTGGCATGAAGGTACTTGTAAATAACAGAAGCTTTAGGAGTAGTATGTAGGAGAGAGTGAAGTCGAAGAGCAGGGGTAGGAGAAGTGGGGGGGAGGTTGTGCTTGTAGGAGTCGAGTGTAGACTTCCATGACCGCTGCTTTAAGTAGAAGGTATTTGGGAGGAAAGGATGAGGGCAAACCAAAGGAGTAACTTAGAGTGTGAAAAGGCAGAAAAGTAGAACGTGAGAATAACTGCAAAATCCAAATCAATCCTCTGTTCCTCCAGGATTTCCAGTAAAAGGGTTTATCATGAATTAAAAGATGCTTGTTATGCCTAATGGCGGATGAGAGAAAGTCAGCAGTGGTCGCAGGGGGGGGGAGGATTGGAGGATAAGAGGAGCTTGGCAGTAAATTTATGAATAGGAGTGGAAATCAAGGAGGGTTTTGCGTGAGAATGAAATATATTCAGCAAAGGAGAATGGGGAAAGGAAAAGGCGCTCAACCCTAGCCCACAAAGGACAAGGGGAAGTGGGGTCTTGCAACCAAAAGGAAGCTTGGCGTAACAAAAAGGCCTTTTGATAGGCTGGAAAGTCCGGAAAATTAACTCCACCTTCAAAAGTTGGGCGGATTAATCTGGCAAGGGACATTCTGGGTTTTTTGTTATGCCACAGAAAGGAGGATAAGACCGAATTGATTTTCTTGAAAATTTGGCTGGGATGGAAACAAGAATATTGGAGATTGTGTAGAGAATTATGGGGGATAACATCATCTTAATGGTGTCGAGACGACCCCACCAGGACAAATAGAGAGGATGCCACCTAGCCGTTAGGTCAGATATTTTTTGAGTGCATTTAGTCAAACAGAGGGAGATGGTGTCTGAGATGGAGGGGGTGATGTGCATACCTAAGTACTTAATATGGGAGGGAATCCAGGTAAAGTTGGAAGCATTAAAATCAGGTTTAAAAGTGAACTTCTTCAGGGGTAAAATCTCACATTTGTCGTTTTTTGAGCTTGTAGCCAGAGATTGAGAAATAGTTCCGCACTTCCTCCAGGAAAGTGGGAATTGAGTCTGTGGGGTTGGAGATGAAGAGTAAAATATCATCTGCATAGGCAGCAAGTTTAATGGGAGACTGCGCGGTCTGAAAACCATGTATGTCGGGATTTTGGCGAAGCTTGGACAGAAAGGGCTCTACAGCCAGGTTGAAAAGGAAAGGTGAAAGGGGGCAGCCTTGGCGAACACCTCTACCAAGATCAAAGTAGGAGGAAATCTGACCATTCGCACAGACCGCAGCGCGTGAGTGAGAGTACAGCAGTGAAACTAAGGAAATAAATTTGGGGCCAAAGCCAAACCATCCGAGAGTATGGAAAAGATATGGCCATTCAACCCTATCAAACGCCTTCTCGGCGTCTAGGATGATCGCTGCAAGGGAATGTTGGAGATGCGATGACTTCGATGATATGTTCAATAAGAGTCTGGTGTTATCGGTGATGTACCGCCCTTTAACAAAACCAGACTGTTCTTCGCCTAAGAGGTCAGGAAGTAAATGGTCCAGCCTTATCGCCAATGACTTAGTGAAGATTTTATAGTCAATGTTTACAAGGGAAATAGGCCTGTAATTTTTGCAATGCTTTGCATCCTTTCCTTCTTTGGGTATTAAACAAATGTGTGCATCAGGGAAGGTCCCTGAGGAGTTGCCTAGAGCTGCAAAAGTATTTAGGAGAGAATAGAGTTTTGGAATCAGTAACTTTGAAAAGTGGAGATAAAATTCAATGGTAAAACCGTCTGGTCCAGGGGCTTTGTTGAGTTTGAGATGCTGGAGCGCAATGAGCAATTCCTTCTGCGAAATGTCAGATTCCAAGAGGGAAAGATCAAGAGGGAAGTGTTCAGGCTTTTGAATAGTAGAGAAGAAGTGTGTGAGGGATTGGAGAGAGGGTTGAGTTTCAGAGGTGTAAAGAGTTTTGTAGAAGCGGGAGAACTCAGTAAGGATGTCGGCGTCTTTGTGCTGTAGGGTAGAATTGGTATCGTAAATACATTCAATGTTCAGCTTGTTGTGCTTGACCTTCAAATAATTTTCCCAGCTTTGTTCCTACCACCATAAAACTTAGCACTTTTTGACTTTAGCAAATACAAGGAGGCATCTTCTGTAGATTTCTCATTAAATTTCATCTTGGCAGCGACAAGAGCCATCAGACTATCTTTTGAATGCGAAGTGAAGTAGGCGTGTTCCAATCTCTTAACGTCACAAAGAAGATTTTTAGTGAATTGACGTGCATTCCTACGCTTCTTTGCGACATAGCCAATATTAAAGTCGCATGCTGCTGCCTTAAAAGCATCCCAAATGGTATGTTTCGGGATGGAAGGGGCATCGTTGAACAAGAAAAATTCATCAAAAAAGGCAGTGAAGGAAGCGGTGAATTTGGGATCCAGGAGGAGGGTATTGTTAAAGCGCCACCTTTTGGGCCCATCAATCTTAGGGATCATGTCAACACTGATTAGAACAGGGGCATGATCCGAGAGTAAAATCGGATCGATTCAGCAACTGTAAGTGTTTGAGCAAGATTGTGAGAAACAAAAATATAGTCGATCCGCGACTGGGATCGGTGAGAAGGAAGGTAAAAAGTAAACTCCCACAAGGTCGGATTGCAGAGTCACCAGGAGTCGACAAGCTTATGTTGGGAGATGGCTTGAGTAAAAAAGTCTATGTGATTTGTTGGGAATATAAGTGGCATCGGAATTCCTGTCAACAAAAGGATCTAGGGGTTGGTTACAATCACCAGCGAGGATAACATTTTCATCCATAAATTGGGTAATACATTGAGAAAACTCAGCCCAAAAAAGAGGTTCACCATTGGTGGGAGCATAGACATTAAGGAGAGAGATTGGAACACCTCTAAGAGATAGTCTGACATGTGTCCATCTGCCGTTAGTATCTGACTCTTGAGAAATGGTTATGAGAGGGAGAGATCTACAACATAAAATTGCTACGCCGTTACGTTTACCATCACCTTGTGAATAAAAAACATCACCCACCCAACCTCTCTTAAGCTTTGCAGACTCTGTGTAGGAATGGTGGGTTTCCTGGAGGAACGCCACATCAACATTCAATTTGGCTAGATGTGATAAAATTCTCTGACGCTTAATGGAAGAATTAATACCCTTAACATTCCACGATACTATATTCAATGACATACTATAAACAGTAATCCATAGGAAACATAGTAGGCAAAATCAGGATAAAAACCCATGAATAAGGATGGAAAAATAGAAGGTAGATACGTAGTAGAGATTAAGAAAAAAAGAAAGAGGAGATTGATTAATAAATAAACTACAAAAGTAAAAAGTTATCAAAAGAAGACCAAACAGTATTGGCCCTCTACAGGATAGAGCATAATAGAATTTCTATGTCAGCGATGCAAAAAAATAAGGACATTGATTTGATGACTAAACAAAAAGATTTGACCCTTCTGCCCTTACATGGAAAGGATTTGCAACATCTACTAAATCCTACACGAAACTAAGGACAGGGGAAACTCTATTGAATCAAGGAAGCAAGAAAGGTGTCAGAGCAGAACCTCTGCAGAAGTTCTATTGGTATAGTTTCATGTATAGCATGAAGCCACACAATCAGAAATTACAAGAGAGGTTTGCACCTCTCCAAATCTAAAGGAAATCTGAGTAAATCCAAGGTGGTTTCACTAATTTAAATGGACAAAGAACATTTAAGAAATATGAGCTCATACACATCATAGTACTTTTCCAGTTCCCATAGAAAGAACTTGCTGCCTTGAAAACTACACCCATATTCCAATCTCCACTTCCCAAGCGTCCTTGGACTCCTCCCTCCATCTGATAGTGCCAACTAGTTAAACTTCCTTTGTTCTTCATTATATAATATTTGACCATGCCAGATTTCCTTTCCTCACTATCTCTGAAATATAATGCGATTGTCACTAACTAATGAATGCCTTTGGTCTGCACCTGCTTTAAACACATATACGATTCATTCTCACTAATCCATGGCGAATGCACTGCAATATATGCATTTTAGTGCACCACCATACAATCTAAACCCGTAGAAAATGAATATCAGCAATCCAGATATTTCAGAAAAAAGAACAATGCTAATAAGCACACAAACAAATATGTTGGAACACACAATGCATGCACTTTCTATTCCTTTGGCTCACCATATCTCATTGGGATTGTTACATCACATGAGTACACAAGACCAAATGTAAATATATATATGGCCTCACCAATCAAAAAAGGATGGAGCCAAAATTATGCTACTCCGATCCCTCCTCTGATGCGAATCAAGTCATCACAGATCACAATCAGATCATTATAAGATTGGACCACACAAAACCTAGTGGTCTTGTGCATCTTTCGTCTAGACTCCCCAGATTCTTTATATCATCGTAATATCTGCTCTGACCTACTTCTAACTCCACAACTGCTCTCTTCCTCTTCATTCCCTGAACTCCTTGTCTACCTTGTGCATAATGGTAACCCTTAAAGATGAGTAATAGGAATATTGCATCGTGGGCGTTTATCAAAAGAGGTTTCAAAATGGTACCCATGATTCCACTTCCAAGCTTCCAAACCATCGATCCATCAAAGCAAACCAATTTCCAATAGCTTCCCAAGCACCTGTCGCTTACAACTCTTTCAAATCCATCTTCAACAAGGACATATTCTTAATATATTTCTCTAGGTCTTTATTTTTGACTGGAATATAAGTACAGCATTGCGGAACTTTCAACATCCGACAGACTCCGCCCTCTTTTGCAAGCAATAGGTTCAATGCAAGTCTTTTCTATAAAACCATAGACCTTATCGCAGTCATCGAAGTATTTACAAGTAATAAGGAATTTGCAGCATTAGTAGCCAATTTTGTTTGTACTAATGTAGCCAGCTTTCTTATTTTCAAATCATTTAGACTTACTCCTATAGATGGGATTATCCCCTAGATTCATCAAAGTCCCGTTTTGCGAGTCCTTAATAGCGATCATTAAGGAATCGCTATTAAGGACTTGCAAAACGGGATTCATGTAGGAATCTCTAAATAAATTGCGATTCCTACACATTCCTTATTTGCGATTAGCAAATTGCTAATCGCAAATAAGGATGCGATTTCAAGGGTGCTAGGGGTGTCCAAAGGACACCCTGTAGCACCCCTGAAATGTAATCTACATTGGTGTTGCGCACACACATGTCCAAAGGACATGTGTGTGTGAACATGCAACTTAGAAAAATACATTTAAAAGCATTTTTCTAAGTTTTCGCTATTTACCACGAGGTTTGACCTCGCGGTAAATAGCGGCCCGAAATTGCGATTTCGCAATTTAAAAATGGTTAATGAATTGCATTTAAGGAATCTCAAATAGAGATTCCTTAAATGTAATTCCTCGCAATTTAGCGAATTCGCAATTACCGATTTTTGCATTTGCGATGATGAATCCCAAATGCAAAAATTGCGCTCGAAAAGGGCCAGATTCTCAGAATCGGGCCCTTTGCGAGACGATTTTTCAATGATGAATCTACCTGAAAGGCACCAAAAATATATCCTACTACTTCTGCTGCACTAACACCTTGTTTAGTTCTGGATTTCTTTTACCATACAGGATCATTAAAATGTTCCACATGATAAATATTTGGGTAATCTATTCCAAGATAACAGGTACCATGCTGTTGATGTGGCAATTTGAAATATGCATTTTGCCTAACAATAAAATAAACTTCAGGATTCACAGGACCCTGTCCCTCCAGGAAACAAGAATTTTGCCCTCCCTCTTCAAAAGTATGTACATGTTCCCTGTCCCCTAGAAAGAACCGATTTATATAACTCTGATCAACATGCATACACAACTTTCTCTTGTTTTGCCAATCTAAGACTGAGGAAAGGGACAAAAAACTCAATAAAAAAAAGTAGGAAGGTCAATTTCCTTTTTCCCAATGTTCAATTTCTTCACGTGATTTTTGAAATCCTTAGCAGTTTCAGTTTGAGACTTTGGGTCTCTCCATCTATCCTCTACAAAATCCAGAAATGTAGTTTCCACATCTGACAGTAGACAAGTCAAATGATGTCTGTATGCATACCCGTATCTAATGACTTAGAGGATACAACATATTGGCCTGCAATCTTTGCACCTCTAAAGTAAAGATTCTTATTTAAATGCGTGATAAGGGGAGCCTGGGGGAGAACTATATCATCATTTGAAAAATCATATTGAAAACTACCTTGTTCATAAAAGATACTTAATAAAAGACTTCAAGAAATACCATATTTCAGAGGGAAATGATGATAGGTAACTTCTTCTAAACCAGAAGCAGGTAACTGAGCACAAACATAGCAAATTCCAGCATTCATTGTGTCTATGTACTCATAAAGCAAACTAAAATAAACATTCAAGATCTAATCCCCTCTCAATACATATGTGTGTAATTTCTTAAACCCCCCACAACTACATGTTACTATCAGAAGGATGTGGCATGGTAGGGGCAACATTCGACTTATATTCCACTGCGCTATCTGTAGCTGAATATAACCCTATAAGCAATATAACTAATAAGACAGCTAAAGCCATAATGAGCCGACTATCATGTACCTATGCCTACTAGTATTAAGATTTGCATCCATCACTTCATTGAAATCTAAACCTTGGGAGAAACATAGCAGCTGCAGAGACTTCGCTGTAAATTTCCATCTATGCAAACAGTAAAATCAATTGCCAAATGATACGCAACAAAATATATACAGAAATCTTCATGAACTTTCCTTAGCCCTACACCCTGTTCTTCCTAAAGACAACCTTGAGCTCCTTTGATTCCCTTGAGCCTCAGTGCTCTTCTTTCTTCCCTACAAAGTCTATGAAAGGTATTTAATAACAAACTGTTCTAATTCAATCACTATTAGTCCCAATATGAAATGCTTCAGTTCATCAACTAGCACAGGAATCTTGTTTGCATCCAAAAAGGGAAATTTAGCCACATCTAAGATAATATGTCTCAAAGCACTTAGTCATATCAACAAAAGAAGTTCAAAGGTAACATTAAACAAGCGAGCAAGTTCCCAAAGTTTGGAATCCCAGAACTCATTCTCTCTGTCATTTGTAATAAAGTATGTCCATTAAGGGAATGAGTACCTCTAGCAGGGCAGTCTCACTCACTTCAAACTCCTGAGTGTTGTCTCTTCTCCTCCTTCACTCAGGTCTGAATCCTCTATATCATCTGGGATATCTGGGAGATCACTTTATCCTTCCGGAACCAGTCTCCATCTCTCTTCCCTTCTCGGCCAATGCTCTTCTGCTGCCCCTCATGGCTCTCTAGCACCTCTAGCTCTAGGCCCTTCATCAGGGTCTGAGTCTATCTCTTCCTGACCACTGGATTACCCTCTGTCACCAGTTTCATCATCCAACTCTCCAGACCCCTCCTTAGGCAGATCAAGTGCTATTTTAGTTTTTGACTGTACCCCTACATTTTATCTAACATGCTCCTGTGATCTCTCAACCACCATTGCTTTTCTAGGAGAGGAGTTGTTATTTCATCAATGCAAAATAGAACTCGATGAGTATGGGCAGCATGGATCCAATTAGGGAGACATATGCACTTCACAGCAGTTGTAGTCATGAGTAGGACTTGGTATGGCCAACCACAATGAGGCTCCAAGCTCAAGTTTCATGTGAGCTTCTTCACCACCACCCATTCACTAGGACTTAGGTTGTGGCATTGCTCCTAGTGTGGCAAGGTTATAGCAACCTCATTCGGATGAGACACAGAACGTACCACGTCAGCCAATTCTTTTCAGTAATCTAGTATCAGATAATCAGTAATGTTTACAAGAGCATTTGCCTGTACAGCTGACAATTTTATTGCCCTTCCCATGATGATCTCATGGGTAGACAGACTTGTTCTATGATCAGGTGAGCTGTGTAGACTCATCCACACCAAAGGCAAAGCATTTGGCCATCTAAAATATGCAGAAGCACACAATTTAGCAAGTCCTGACTTCTGAGCCCTCTGACTTGCTTCACAAGACATGAAGCCTCAGGTCGGTAACTACAACACAGTCTCAACCTTGAAGGCAGCACACAGCATCCTCAGCATTTTGTTATTGAAGTGCGTGCCTCGGTGTGATTCCAAAGTCGGGAAGCTGAACCTTGGCATCAACTCCCTCAACAGCAACTTTACTACTGTGATACTATCATTCCTTCTTGTTGGATATGCCTCAACCCATCATGAAAAGATGCACACAACAACCAACACATATCTCAACCCATTGCACTCAGGCATCTCAATAAAGACCATTTGCGTCCTGTTAAAGGGACCACCTGACCTCGCTATGTGGCTCAAAGTCACTGCGGTTCTTTTCCTTACATTGTTCTGTGGGCACACAACACATCTGGGCATAATGTTTCCGCCTTCAACCTGAACTTGGATTAAACCATGTTTGGCAAAACAGTCTGATCATGGCATCTCTCCCACATGAGTCGAACTACAGTAATGGTGGCAATAAACTATTTTGCAACATAGGCCTGCCATCTCCTGAAGCCCACATTTCATCCTCATCTCTTTTATCACAACTTGCATTTACCAAATAATGCTCTTCTGCTTCTGCAACCTCTTCCTATAACCTTTTAACTTCCTCCCAAGTATCAGCTGCTGTGAGCAAAAGGTTATTATTGTTCTGGCATGTTCCTTCATGTGCAAACTTTTCATTAAATGGACAAGCATTGTAAGCACAGTATCTTGAGACTTCGTCAGCATATCTGTTGCTGACGGTCACCTTTTCATCTCCCTTGCAATGTGTGAACATTTCACGATGGAAATTTGCACAGACAATTTCAAAGCCTCTCACAGCTACCTCACCTGTTCAACATTACAGCTAGAGGATCCTGATGATGTCATAACTCTCCTCAGGGACCATAACTGTCCAAAGTTGTGCAACCCCCTAAAGCGGTATTGAAAATCTGTGAACTGTCTGTGAATCTAGCACATGTAATTGATCTGAAACGTAGCATGCTTGGTTAAGAGCGATCAATTCAACCACTTGTGCAGAGACTACTCCTTGAAGCCAAGCAGCTTTCAGCTCTCCTGAAATGGTGCAAACTGCACAAGCAGCTCTTAAATCTTCTTTTTGATCTTGTAAACACGTGCCATCCACAAACCATATGTAATCCAATTCAGGTAGTGGTTCTTCTTGTATATCTGGTCTCACCTTGGTGCATATTTCAGTGACATCGAGACAGTCATGCTCCACACCACCATCATCAATGTCATTATCAGGAAGGGGTAGCAAAGTGTCAGGATTCAAAACAGAACTCCTTTTTCGGGATATGTTTTCAGCCGCCAGTATGATTTGCTCATACCAGATCAGGCGGCTGTTCGTGAGTTGCTGTTTCCTCATAATAGTTTTCAAAATTTTGACAGAATGAGGAACACATACAGATAAAGGATGACACCTTTCGATGCTGGCACCAGTCACTGCCACCGCTTTAAGGCAGCCAGGCAGCGCTGCAGCCACTGGATCTAATGTGGCTGGGAAGTAATCACTTGGTCTTCGGGCACCTCCATGATTCTGTGTTAACACTGGAAGAGCATAGCCCTCTCTTTCACTGCAGAAAAGTGAAAACGCTTTGTTGTAATCGGGCATTCCTAGTGTCGGGGCATGGCAGAGACTTTCTTCCAACTCTAGGAAGGCAAGCAAGCAATCATTGTCGCAAGTCACCGGATCCAACACATCCATGTGTGTCAGCCTTTGTAAAGGATTGGCCACTAGGTAAAAGTTGGATATCCACTATTCCCAAAAACATCCTGATTTCTTTCTGTGTTGTTGGCAGGGTCATTCTTTGTTGTGACACCCTTCTTGCACCTTTCTCAATATGATAACCAAGATATTGTACTTCTCTCAAACAGTACTTCAACTTATTTGGGGGCACCTTATGTTTGTTCTCAGCCAAGTGGTTTAGCAATGCAATAGTGTCAGTTTTGCATGCTTCACAAGTATTTGACAGAACCAGCAGGACATCAATATGTTGAACTATGACAGAATTAAAGAGCATGCCGAGAGTCTCCGAATTCTTCTTACGGATCTTGATGAAACATAGAAGGGCTCTCCATATGCCCTTGTGGGACTTGGTACCATGACAAAGCGTGGTTCCCAAGCCTGAATGCAAAGAGGAACTGACTGTCCTTATGAAAGGGTATGGAGAAAAACCCCTGGCACAAATCAATAACAGTACACCACACAACCTCATATGGAATTTGAAACAATATTACAGCAGGATTCTGCGCTACCGGATAACAGAGATTCACATTATTATTGATTTTGCGATGGTCCTGCACTATGTGGTACTTACCAGTAGGTTTCTGCAGGCCCATAATGGGTGAGATACATGGACTCCTATTATTTATTTATTTATTGTATTTATAGAGTGCAACAGTCATCCCAAGGGATATCACAGCGCTAGGAGAGCTAATTCCTGTACTTAAGATAATTAGATGCCAGAGATATTAGTAGGTGGAATCTGAGCGATAGACTGAGAGGCGTCAGCAATTATGTCCATGATTTCCTTCAGTATACCTTTTTGAATCATTGTCTTGAGCACTGGCGTTATTCCAGTAATCGTTTCAGGGGTCAAATTATACTTCAGTGTTCAGAGATATTCCACATTTGGCTATATATGTATATGGAGAGGCTCAACTCCTTTAATGAGTCCAATGTCCTTTCCTGAAAAATACCAATCTTCTGCTGTCTCTACATCTCAGAGATCCAAAGGCAAGTCTTCTATTGTCATCATAGGATACATTCCAATAACTAGATTCTGATTTGTGAACTTAAGGGCAATGTCCTCATTATGAATTTGTTATTTTATTCCTTTTGGGGTACAGTATATGGTGCAGTTCAGTTTGCACAACAAATCACATCCTAACAAACTCACAGGATGAGAATCACAAACCACAAATTGATGATTTTCATCGAAAGTTACTATCTTTACAGCAACATCCCCAGTATTGGGGCTCTCCATTTGCTGATTAGCAACTCCAAAAACTTGGAGAGCTCTTCCTGAGAGGTGTAGGTTTGGGACTTCCACTGATCTCTCAGTCGAACAGAAAGCACCAGTAACAAGCAAAAATTATACATCATAGCCAATTTTCTCAGCATCTATAAATGGGCCACCCAGGTCTACCTCCAAGACTGTGTCAAGCATGCAATCTACATCCCCCCTGAGGCACCATCAGAAATACTGATCAATGCAGACATTTCCACTTCCCTCGAACATGGTCATTTGTTGGTAATTAATTTTATTCTGGGAAGCACTGTTATTTTAAATTGAAGAACTGGTTTGAAGAATATCTGTGAGCTTTAGCAGCTTGTTGTGACATCAGAAGTTGCGAAACATGCATCACTGGTGATTGTGCCACATTAAATATTCTAAGAACTGGGTCTGGGTACATTCTGTTGCTACATGGAATTACCTTTCTGAGGTAGTACAAACCCTGAATTCTGACCTTGATTTGACATTTTAAGACTACTTTCTCACTCCCAGTACCCCAGCCTATTTCAGTAGTGGCATGGATTAGACTTCTTCAATGAGCTATATCAATTCCAGTACTTGGATAAATAGGGACACCGCTACATCTACCCAGGGACTGAAGTCTACCTCCACTCTGCATCGCCGAACCACCATACATTTTTCCTTTATTTTATTTCTGCCTCATTTTAATTCATCATTGCAATATTTAAAATATTGTAGAATCTGGTCCACCAACTTATTCTGCCAACAAATGAAATGCTGCTGAATCATCATACTAATCTCATGACTCAATCCTGTTACAAACCTGGCCACAAAATGTCCCATATTGTTAGGCTCCAATGTTTCCATTTCGCTATGCTGTTTGAATACCTTTAAAAATCTCTCATAGCAAGCATACATTGTCTCTTTCTCTTCCCTGGGTTGTCCAATCAATCTTGACCCAGTCAATATCTTGGGGTGGCACCTTAGACTGCAACCACACCATTACCTGATCATACTTTCTCATCACTATAGCTGAATGACCATCAGTGGCAGGATCCCTTGTCGGCTCTCGCTCGGACCACTCTACGGCTATTTTACACACTGTCCACAAATCTCGTGGCACCACAATATCAAACAAGGTATTAAAATCAGTCTATAAAACCTTAACATTTTCAAAAAATGCTCAACTTGTTTATACCACTAAACAGACTTCTATTTTAATCCAAAGTGCATATATGTAACCTCCACCAGGTACTTCCTTTAAAGAGAAGCTTGTAGCTAGGGTGTCTGCCCATCCGGGAGGTAGCTTCTCTCCTGTTGTGCTCTTGGGAGTCATTCTTTTTGACCTTTTAACTTCCCACTTCTCTAATTCACATCCAATACAGAGGCTGTGGATTAATTTGCAAATTTACATCTTCATCCTTGGTGTTCTCCTTTGTTCGATGTCTTGATCACTAAAAGTGAGTCAGTGGTTTTTCAGTAATGCTTTTGTCCACTCTGGATCAACCTCATATTTCTGAGCTAATCCAGATAATTTGTTATGGCCCTGTCTTGCTCTCCAAGAAACATCCTTACTCATGACCAAAAGTTCACTCTGCTGATACGTTCCTATTCAATCTAATGCGAGGAAAGTAATAATCATTTCATCCAAATCCAACTTTAATTTCCCCACGTATTTTCAAAGTATACTGAAGAGTTTCCTGACTCACTTCCCTAATTCCACTCTCATTTGATGTAGCATTAAGAATTTTCAAAAAACTTCCTATTCCTGAACATTAAGACCAGAAGGCCAGGGGCTTTAGATACTACATTTACTTTAGGGGTGCTACTCTGCATATTCAAAAGCAGTTCCAAGTAAGTGAACCTAGATCTGGCAAACCTGGGAAGAACCTTAAAGGTCAAAATCCAGTCTCATGTACAGATGGGTCATCAAAGAGAACTTGCATTAATCCACCCAAAGGAACAAATTATCCTGCCTTCCAACTCATGGGGGTAATTTCAGATGCCTTTTATTGAGCGGGACATCTAAGGTTTGAATCCCATTACCCCAGAACCAGGTATATATATTGAAATCACTGGTTCAATGGTAACAGGAACTGTAAGTGCATCTGGGACTGTACAAACAGTGGAGGTCCCAGGAATGCAAGTCGCTAAATTTCCTCCTATCATATTTTGATTCACTGTAATAGTACCCATCATGCTCGGGAACTTCTGTACAGGAGAAATCATTTTTATACCAGGGCTTGTACTTACTGGTGCAGTAGGTAAACCGGAATTTCTACCTACAGCCTCGCTACCACCTCCCTCCATTTGAATCTCATTACACGGAGGTAGTCGCACAGCCAATAATACATCGAAAAGATTGTCATTAGTATCATAATCACTCGTTTTATCTTTCTATCCAGATTCTCTTGTCTTAGCCTTCTTTCTGTTTTCAGTCCCTCTTTCCACTTCTCCGTTTTACAATAATTGGTATAATTTTGCTCCTTCCATCATATCTGTTCTCCACCTTTTCAGCTCTGCATCCGACCTTGCATCAGCATAAGCAGATTTTTCCATTTTTCGCTTGACCCTGATATCTCTCTTTTTCTCTTGCATGAGCCGAGTGCTCCCAATTCATTAATTTTGGGAATGTTATTTATGTACTGTTCTTGTTTTGCTTATATTTGCAAAGCTGTTTTTTAACTGTTCTATAATCCTGTTTGCCAATGTGTTTTAAAGGGTTGTTTTTATGCCATATTTATTGTACTCTTTCAAGGTTGTTTTTGTCAACTGAATAAATATTTTAAAGAGAAAGAGAGGGTGGCACGGGTATTTTTAGGGTTCAGGGATGGTATGGTTTTTTGGGTGGCAAGAGTAATTTTAAGGTTTAGGGTGGGTATGGGTTTTGGGTGGCAAATATATTTGTATTGTTTAGGGTGGGTGTGGGTATTTCGGTGGCAAGGGTATTTTAGGGTTTAGGGTGGGCATGGGTATTTGGGTGACCAAGGTATTTTTATGGTTTAGGGTAGCTGTGGGTTTTTGAGTGGCAAGGGTATTTTTAGGGTTTAGGTGGGTATGGGATTTGGCCATCAAGGGTATTTTAAGGTTTTAGGGTAGGTATGGGTTTTTGGGTGGCAAGGGTAATTTAGGGATTAGGGTAGGTATGGGTATTTGGGAAACAAGGGTATTTTTAGGGTTTAGGGTGGGTATGGGTGTTTGGGGTGCCAGGGTATTTTTAGGGTTTAGGGTGGGTATGGGTTTTTGGGTGGCAAGCATCATTTCAGGGTTTAAGGTGAGTTTAGGTTTTTGAGTGGAAAGGGATATTCACTGAAAAAAAATAAATGTTACAGGGATGTTATAGAGAGGCCAACATTTCACTCATACAAAACCAGTGAAATTTAGCAGATGTAGTTAGCTGAGTTAAATGTAAGTCACGGCCCGCAATGCACTGCTTATGACCTCACATATTACATCCATCACTCATGACAAGGTCAGTGACATCACTGAAGATATCTCAAATTACATTACTGGTGACATCTGAAATTACATCACTGATGACATCATCCAGAGAAACATTGACACACCCACTTACACGCCCATAAAACATGCCGTACACCCATTCCCACACAATCACTAACAAACTTATTCACAGAACCCATACATACACTCAGACATCTCATCACTTAGCCATACAGCCAGTAACATATCAACTCACCCATAGAGCCACTAACAGGACCAGTAACTTACATATACAGCCACTCATGCACCTACTCACTTACTGATACGGCCAGACACAGATTCAGTCATAGAGACATAGACACACTTATACACCCACTCATATCCCAAAACAGCTACTAACACAGTAAATGAGTTAACCATACACCTACTCATTCCGCCATTAACTCACTTACTCAGCCACTAACTAACCCATACAATTACTCACACAGCCACTCAGTTACTTATACAAATACTCATACATAAAATCACTCACCAATACTGTGACTGAGAGAACCACTTACTTTACCATGCACCCTGTTGCATAGTCACTTACTTACCTATTTAACCACTCAAACACCCATGTGCTCACACATGCAGCCACTCACTCACCCATACACCCACTTAAACACCCATTGATGCACTGAAACAGCCACTCACCCACCCTGTCACTTGCCCTTACAGACACTTATATATCTGCTCAAACACTCATTCAGCCACTGATGCACCCTCTGATTCACCATATACAACCACTGATGCATCAACTCAGTCAACTATACGGATACTCACACAGCCACTCACTTACTCACACACGCGCTGACACATCCACCTGTTCACCTATACAAAATCTCACATACTCACTATCTCATGATTACAGTCTCTTATATACCCAGTCACTCTTCTATACACCACTTACACACCCGCTCACTTACCCATGCAGGCACTTCCACAGTGATTTACCTTAGTATTTTTGTTTAACACTCAGTAACTTTTAGAAAACAATAACAATCACTAGATGATGTCATCAATGATGTCATTTCAGATGTCTTCAGTGATATCATTTCAGATGTCAGATGTGATGTTATCAGTGATGTCACTGACCATTTCAAGAGTGATGTAATATGTGAGGTCATAAGCAGTGCATTGCGGGGGTGTGAGTTATAGTTAGCTCAACTAACTATAACCGCTGAATTTCTCTGGTTTTGTATGAGTGAAATGTCAAACTAACTATAATGTCCCTGTAACCTTTGTTTTTTTTCAGTGAATTTCCATGGTTTTTCAAAATGTATTTCCTAACTATAATGTCCCTGTAACCTTTGTTTTTTTAGTAATTTTTTATGGTTTTTAAAAATTCTATTTTAACCCCTTGCCTGGAATTCCGCTCCTGTGCGGCACATTCCGATCGCGGGCGTGGTCATGACGGCTGGGAGCCGTCATCAGCACACGAGCACTGTGTGCCATGACGGCTCCCGCCCGTCGTCAGCATGGAAGTGGTTAAAACTATAATGCCCCTGTATTTCATTTTCTATAATTAGAGATTGATTCTAAGATTAGATCATTGATTTAACTTATATTTCGAGTAATTAAAAAAAACTGTGTTTTCACTCTAATTCTTCGCAATGAAGCCAAGAGTCACAACAATGCCTTCGGTAACCACGATGATCGAGCTTTATTTAAGAAGTGTAAAAAATGTATGCACACATTTTATAGTATTTTATACACTAGGGGTTAATTACTGCACTGTTTAAAGTCATATTTTTACATGCAGTTTGTATAAAAACAATCATTTAAATAGATTTTCGATGTTCGCGAGTACTTCAAGAATTGCGATGACTGTGGGGACAGCGCCTTTTTTGAGAGGGGTAAAACATATATATGCACACATTTTACAGTATTTTAGACCCTAATGGTGTATTCAAGCACTATTTAAAATCATAATTTTCTAGGGGGTTTGTAAAGAAACCCTCTTTAAAACTGAATTTCTGTTTTCGCGATGATGCCGGGTGCCGCAATGATATCGGCAGCCATGATCACCACGAATACATCGCAAAATTACAAAAAAATAGCAGACAGTCAATATCCACCACCACATACAAAGCTTATAACTTCAAAATAGATCATGACATACACACTAAACATACTACTCTCTAGACGGATCTATATTAGAATGTATAACTCCCTTAATATCTCTATAACAGAGTGTATATCTCTTTCAGTGAAATCTGTAACTGCATGCATCACTGTATCAGTAAGTCTCTCATTCACTGTATAAGTATTTCGGAGGTACTGTGAGATGATGCATCAGTCTTTCAATAGTTTTGTAATAAACTGCATGACTGTCTCAGTGCATCAATGAGTGGGTGCATCAGTATCTCAATGGGTCTGTGACTTGTTGCATGACTCTCTCAGTCAATCCGGGAGTAGGTGCATGAGCCTTTGTGCATTTGTAAGTAAGTAAATAACTGTCTGATTGGAAATGTGAGTGAATACATAAGTGTCTAAGTGCATGTCTTAGTGAGTGAGTGAGTGGGTGCATGAGTGTCTGAGTGGGTCTGTGACTGAGTGCCCGAGTCTCTCAGTGGGTCTATGACTGGAAGTGTGAGTGTCTGAGTGGTTCTGTTCGTGGGTGTGTGGGTATCCAATTGCAACTGTGGGTGGTACGCGAGTCTATGAGTTCATGAGTGACTGGGTACATATCTCTGAGTGGGTCTTTGAGTGGATGTGTGAGTGACTGAGTGGATCTCTGAGTGGGTGTATTAGTGTCTCAATGTGTCTGTGAATGAGAGCATAAGTCTCTGAGTGGATGAGTGAATGGGTGCATGCATAAGTGCCTGAGTGGGTCTGTGACTGGGAGGTTGCATGTAAGGTGCGTCTGTGAGTGGATGTGTGAGTCTTTAAGTGGGTGAATAAGTGGGTGCATGTACATCTGAGTGAGTCAGTGAGTAGATGTGTGAGTATCTGAATATATAAGTGAGTGACTGAGTGAATAACCATCTGATAGGATCTGTGACTGAGTGTGTGAGTGACTGCATGGGTGTAAGAGTGGGTATATAAGTATCTGAGTGGTTCTGTGAGTGGATGTATGATTGTCTCATTAGGTCCAAAGAGGATGTGTGAGTGTCTCTGTGGGTCTGTGAGTACATACATAAATGTGTGAGTTGGTCTGTAAATGGGTATATAAATATCTGACTGGGTCTATACGTGGGTGTGTGAATTTCTGAGTGAGTCTATAAGTGTGTGTATTAGTATCTGAGTGGTTCTGTGAGTGGGTGCATGAGTGCCTAGGTAGGTCTGTGAGTGGATGTGAGAATTTTTAAGTGGGTATGAGACTGTATGCATGAGTCTATGAGTGGGTCTCTAAGTAGGTGCGTGAGTCTCTGATTGGGACTGTACATGGGTGTGTCACTGTCCGAGTGAGTCTGTAAGTGGGTGCATGAGTAGCTAAATAAGTGTATGAGTGGGTGCATGAATATCTGTGTGGGTATTTAACTGAATGTATAAGTAAGTGAGTGGGTATGTGAATGGGTATATAGGTGTCTGAGTAAATTTGTGAGTGTGTACATGAGTCTGTGACTATGACCAACGAGGGAGTATATATAGATATATGTATTTTTTGTTTTATATTTCCACCAATATTCACAATGATGTTGCCATAGTCGTGACATCCCTGCAAAGGTACACGGGGGCTGCGTCGTCACTGCAAATATCGCACAATATTAAATAAAGTAATTTTGGACACATAACTTGTGTCATTAATACCCACATTTTTCAAACATGGATCAGAGTATCTCCATTTTGACCCCTTATCTTAGCTTTGACCCAGGGAACCGTTCCTGTTACATAAATTGACTGCTGCATCTTTCTCTTCAGGTTGCGTCCAGCCAATTACAGCATTCCCATTGGTGCGCTTTATTTATTTTGTTTATTTGTGGGTTTATATCGCGCTCGAATCGACTCCTGGAGGAGTATCTATGCGCCCAACAGAACACCACAGCACATTCAGGGGGTACGTTTACAAAGAATTCGTTTTGAAACAAGAAGGTTATAAGCTGCTTCCTGAACAACAGGTGCTCCGAGCATTGCCTGAGAGCAAAGGGGAGTTTATTCCATAATGTGGGCCCGACCACCGATAGAGCTTTGCTTCCGTGTCTGGCCTTCTTTGCACGGGGCACACACAATAGAAGCTGATCACTGGACCTGAGGGAGCGAGCAGGAGTATAAGGTACAAATTTGCCTATCAAATAAGAGGGACCTAGTCTATGTAGACTTTTGTGAATCAGACAACATGTCTTAAACTTAATCCTTTGGCAAACCGATAGCCAATGCAGTTTGTCCAAAAGAGGTTTGGATGCGGATCTAGGGGCAGCGTTCAAAACCAGCTAGGCAGCGGTGTTAAGCACCACTTGGAGTTTAGCTAATACTCCCTCATTTGCCGATAACAGTAGCCCATTGCAGTAGTCAATATGACTAAGGACGAGAGCCTGTACCAATGCTTTCCTGGTGGGACCAGGAAGCAAGGGAAACACTTTGCATAAGAGACCTATCACGTGAAAACATAAGCCCACAGTGTGGTTACCATGCTGCTTCAGTGAGAGCTCCTGGTCTAGACGTACTCCCAAGTTCTTCACGACCTGTTTAGGGTCGAGGACTGGCCCAAGATCTTGTGGCCACCAGCCCGGAGTCCACAGAATTTTAGCCTCCTGTCTTGACAGGCTTTTTGGCTCTATTTCGGAGTGATAAAGACTTTAAACTTGCTCACATCTAGGACATGTATTCCTAGATTGTTTTGGCTCTTTTAAGCCCTTTCTTGCAGACCTAGAAGAGGATAGCTGCTTTATATAATGATAGATCCCTTACTCTAATCCATCTATTGCCTATTGGCTTTGCCTTTCATTATTTTGCCTATAGTAGAGGGTGGATCCTGTGGTCCTGACTTTATATTATACATTGGTATGGTTTATGTAGGTACTCTGACAGAGCTAAGGGTTATTTCATCCTTCTCAGGCCTACAAGGCCCAGAACTAGATAGACTCCATTTTGCTTTGTATCCCTGCAGAGATGAGATGCTTCAAGGGGAAAGGTAATGTTTATAGTTAAGGCTGTTGACTGATAGGGGAAAACCAGCCAGGACTGGTTCTTATCCGAGGAATGTGTTTATCTCTTGGGCCCAGACGTAACATGCAGATGGTCACTGCAGCTGCGCAAGGGGCCCTGGAGCTGGCACAGGAATTCGGAGGGAGGCAGTCCTCTGTTGGAAATTTCCATGAGGGAAGAGCATTCTATATTAGTGAAGTGCAGAGGCGGAGTCAGTTAGTTGAGTTGAATTGGAGAAGCGGAGAGTGTTGGTTGAGTTGGAGGAGCGGAAAGAGTTTGAGCTGAAGGCAGTTGAGCTGGAGTTGCAGAAGGAGTGGAGAATCAGAAAGAGTTTATGTTGAATTGGCACAGAGGAGGAGTGGAGTTGCAGGAAGAGAAGAGACAGAAGATGCTTGGAACAGAGAGAAGACAAACAGACAGTCAGTGAGCTGGAACTGAAGGAAGCAGTCAGAAGCAGTTACTTATCAGGAGGAGTTGTGAATAGCTGGAGTCTGAAGTAATGCCTTTTAGAAGAGACTGAAGTTATATTGTGGATTAACCTGTGGATGCAGCTGGAGTTAATTGGACATTGGCACAGAGACATTTAAACAGAGTGATAAAGCTAGTGGAACAAACGGTTATCAGAGCGGCAGGAACCATTAGATTGAAGTTGGAAGGTGGAGAGAGTCCGTGGGGGAGAGAAATCCAGTGCAAAGTGATCAGCGCAGATGTATGTCCAAGAGTGCAGGAGAGAATCTAAGACGAGCTAAGGCACAGACGAGAGAGGAGCCCAGATGACAGCTAGAGCAAGACTTCATACTCCCAAGGTGACCTCGTTCCTTACTTTATAAATATTAACCTTGTCCTTATACTGTATGTCTAATCCTTTTCTTCCAGCGGTGTGTTAAAGTTCCTGTTAGTCACAGAGACCCCGCAGATAACATTGTCCTCATACTGTATGTCTAATCCTTTTCTTTCAGCGGTGTGTTAAAGTTCCTGTTAGTTGTAGAGACCGCGCAGATTTGTCTATTGTTATTGTAATAAAGATACCCCAGTTCTTAGTGAACTAGTGTGCATGTGTTGTTATTCCTGCATACAGTGTGTATATCTTTTGTCCCCACACAGTCAGGTATTATTGTTTGAACAGATGTTACCCCTGATCAGGTAAGTGATAACTGAATAATTAGGGAGAGAGAGGAGACCTGGAACTGAGGGATAAAGTATATACTAAGTAATTCGGCCATCCCATAATATTATTGTAGTAGCGAACCCTTAGTGAATAGTGAGAGAGACTTCCCAACATAGAGAGAGCTGAAGGTATTCATAGGAAAGTGGTCATCATTGGTAAGTGGCGTTAGTGAGAGCACTGATTGTGGTCAGTGTGTATACCCGCAAGATTGCAGCTTGAGTGAGCACTGAGGGTAGTCAGTGTGTAGATCCGCCGGATTGTGGATCATGTTGTAAGTGAATGAGAGCACCGGGGGGACACGGTGTGTAGGTCCGCCGGATTGTGGACCGGATAAGAGAGAGAGAGCACTGGGACTGCAGGCCCGTGTGTAGGCACGCCGGATTGCGTGTCGAGTGAGCACTGATGGTGATCAGTGTGTAATGGTAGATAATCAGAACTGCCCCAGGGTAGATTAGTCTGGACCCATGTGGTCGCGAGACTATGAGGTATGAGTGTGGTGTAGGGCATGGATGTCCTTAGTAATCAGTGAGTATTCTTAGTATCCCTATAGATTTGGTGGTGTTTCTGATGATATGAGCTTGTATATTGCGAGTTCCCCATCCTCAGGTAGGTACCCAGGTGCCTGGATAGATGGGTCCTGAGGAGGGAGGTGGTTACGTTCCGGCTGGGTTGGAGGGGCTCTCAGGAGCTGATCCCATCTGGTCTAGAACCCGGTCGTTACACCTCCCAAAGAGCATGACTTTTGTCTTCCCTACATTACACTGTAGGCAATTTGATGACATCCACTGGGCCACAGCCTTCATGTCCAGGGAGAAAGAGGTTTTAACCTCGGCGGTTAGAGACTTAAAAGGAAAGAGGAGCTGGGTGTCATCCACGTATGACATTGGGATGATACCGAAAGCTCTCATGATTCTTGCTAGGGGGGCCACATATATGTTAAAAAGAGTCGGGCTCAAACAAGATCCCTGTGGCACCCCCTCAGTGATCTCTACCTCCGCGAGCAGAACACACCCATGGTGACACATTGGGTGCGGTTGGCTAAAAAGCTCCTAAACCAGGCCAGAGCCTTGTTCTCAATACCGATGTTTGCGAGTCGTCCAATCAAGATGTTATGGGACACAGTATTGAACACTGGCGATAGGTCTAACAGTATCAGGATAACGGAGTAACCCTTGTCCTGATACATATGCAGATCGTCCGTGACTGACAGTAGTGCTGATTCTGTACTGTGCTTTGCCCTGAAACCGGATTGAGAAAAGTCCAGACCATCTCCTTGTTCGATAAAATTTGATAGATGTTGGTTCACATTATTTTCTGTGAGTTTACCCAGAAAAGGAAGCAGAGATATCGGTCTAAGATTGGACAGGTCCGTCCATGGGATTGCAGAGTTTTTCCGAATAGGTCTTACCAGAGCCTTTTTCCACCCCCTAGGGACCTCGCCTTCAGCCAATGAAAGATTCACAAGTCGCTGTATCCCAGGACCCAGCGCACTGCCAACCACAGGCATTAATCTACCAGGGATGGTATCAGATGGACAGCCACTCTTGATCTGATTTATAGAAGATTCTACCTCTTTTACTGAAATAGAGGGAAATGCGGCAAGAGTATGAGTAGCAGAACAGGGTTCTTCCACGACTTGTGGTCGTGTTGCATCTCTACTAAAAGACAAATCAGAGCTGATGATTTTTTCATATATCCAGTCTACTTTAACAGTAAAGAACTGAGAGATTTCATCACACAATTGCTGTGATACTAACTCAGAGCTCTCGCAGGCCACAGGCTTGACAAAGGACTGTAAGATATGATATAGGAGCCTTGGAGCATTACCAGCAGCTGCGAGTTTGGACGCAATATAATTCTTACGCGTCACTCGAATTGCTTATTGATATATAGTGAGGGCCTTCCAATAGCGGTTTTTGTCGTCATCCAAATGGGAAGATCTCCATGACTTTTCAAATTTTCTGGCGACTTGTTTCAAGGACCTTAAATGTTCTGAGAACCATACTTCCTGCTTGTGTGCCGGACATGGTTTGAACAATTTTAAGGGGGCAATAATATCCATCACAATAGTGATTGCTCCTTCAAATTTAGTGAGAGCCACCTCAATGCCCTCCGTAGGTGTAATGGTAGGTTCAACAAACCTCTCATTGAAGGTTTCATGAGTCATTTTATGCCATTGTCTCCTTTTAATGGGCAGAGCCACTGGACATGAGGGAGATATGCAAATATTAGGGATATAGAATTCCACAATAGAATGATCATTCCAGTTAACCTGAGTCAGAGGTAGGCAGTTAATCATGGGGGAGTTGGACAAGATTAGGTCCAAGGTACGTCCTGCCTGATGTGTTGGACCACTATTCGCCTGTCTTAGGCCCAGTAAGGACGGATCAGTCATTAAGGACTGTACCTCTTTACACTCCTTTAGTTCACTGTGAACATTGAAATCCCCAAGAAGCAGGAAATCACTGTCTGCATTGACATACGGGGCCAGCCCCTCCACTAACGAGATGGAGAAATTGGCACATGGCCCAGGAGGGCGATATACCAATGCCCCTTTCCAGCTGACCTAGGATGAGATGTCAATTTTAACCTCGAACACGTCACATTTTAACAGTGATCACAGTGAAATTGTCGCAACTTTCTATTCAGGTTGCGTCCAGCCGATCAGAGCATTCCCGCTGGTGGGCACTTTCGTGATTTAACTCGAACATATCGTGATTTAACCACGATCACCACATAATATCCACAGCCAGAGCTATCACTATATTGTTCAGATTTAATTTCACAAAAACTACGGATAATATTTGCATCAAATAACAAAATTCACAATCTGCTTTACAACATCCAACTTACTGCAAAATTTGATATAAATCTGTTCAGTGGTACGGGCTGTAGGTTTGATAACACGTTCCAATAGGAATTAACATTACAAACGTACTCTTAATTCATGCCCTTATTTCTCGGGCCCGACTGCACGGATCACCTCCAATCTTTCTATGACACACAAAACTTACTTTGACTCTTTTTTTTCTGAAAATTTCATGAAGATTGGTCAAACAACGCCAAAGTTATATACAAGTCAAACACTGCTTTTCCTATGGAAACTAGGTCCTAACTATAACTACCGACTGGCGACCTCCAGTAGGTAAAATATACATATATTAGGTATACTAGGTCGTTATAGTTAGGACCATATTTCCAGGAAAAGTATCTCTTAACTTGCCTATGTCTTTAGAGCCGTTTGCCAATTCTTCACAAACTTTCCCATGTTTATTTCCATAGGATCTGAGGATCCGACATTTCCCATGCTGAAATCTCGATGAAATTCCTTCAAGCAGGAAGTGTTGGCAGCCATCTTGGTACTCGGATTCAGCCAAGTCCTTGAAAAAATGTTTTTTTTTAAAAAAGATAAGGGCGGAGGATAATAATACCCTGATCCCTTAACTCTGGACCCGGGGTCCCAGAGGGACCCTGTCAGAGCAAAAACACTTTATTTTAGTTTTTTCACTGAAAATCATGGTGGATCCACAACTCCTGCAACAATGTACAAAAAAACAAGTGCTCCCTCCATGGTTTTCAATTTAGCCCCCAGGTGGTCCAGGTCCAGATGGCATTGTTAACTATATGTGTATATTATATATAGAAGAGAAATCCTGCAGCAGGGACTGGCCACCAAGAGGAGCCTGCCCACTGGAGTGATAGATGCGAGCCAGACAGTGCACTTAACGACCGTTCAGGGAAACAGAAAATAGATTAGGACCTCATTAATCATGGATGTGGAAAATCAGGGGTTACAGTGTCACTGTGGGACAATTATTTTTTTGTAACAAATTGTATAGCGCAAACTTGACCTAGTGGCATTGAAGAGCTTTATATGTTCACCAGATTGCATTACACATGTAACCTAATATGCACACTTAAAAAGTTGGTATTGGAATGCACAATATTAACAGAGCTTAAAAATGGAAAGCATGCAGGATGAAGCACTAAACATATAAACGCGTCATTAGATATACTGTGGGTATGCATGAAAGCAGTGATACCAAAATATAATTTGTACATTTCTGAAGGGCCAGAGCAGGGAGCACAGCCAGGTAAGGGGTGTTATTGGAGGGCAGAGTCTGTTGGCAACATGGGTGAACCATCAGCAAGGGTTCCAGTGCCCAAGTTCTGGATAATGGCTGCGTTTGTGTGTGGCAAGAAGCATGCTAGTTCAGTTATTGTGTGATCCTTGCTGGAAACACTGGGAGCACCGCTCGTTGCCTTTGTATGATCTCTGCTCAACTGCTGCCACCGCATTGATCTTTCTCTTTGTGAAATGGTGGAGTACATCATGCTGGCATATCTCCTATGGAGCAGAGGTAACTGCTCCACAGAACAGGGCTGGACACATCTCTCATTGATGTCTCTTAGTCTGCATCGCCTATGACGTTTGTAATATGCATCTGTGTCTGTGTGTGGGTGTGTAATAAGTACATGTCATCTGATAGATGGACGGGCTTCAAGATATCACAGACGGTCACAGAGTCTTAGTGCTGTGACGTACATCTATACACAGCAGTACAAAGCCACATTGCAGTGTGAGTGTTTGCTTGTGAGGACATGCATGTGTAAATCAAGGTGAAGGGATGGCAGGGAGAGGAAGAAGCACAGCGAGGACGGAGAAATACAGAGTGAGACAGTGAGAGATTTGTAATTTGTAATTTGTGGGGGTATTTATAGAGCGCAGCGGTCGCTCCGGAAGGAGCATCATGGCGCTGATTTCCAGGTAGGAGATCAAACTACTTCATAGTGGCTGAGGAATTAGATGGCTGCCATGGTGTAATCATCGGGAAGGTTAAAGATCCAGGTTTTTAGCAATTTTCTGAAGTGTTTTTCTTGGGTTTGGAATCTCAGGTTTTTGGGCATGAGGTTCCAAGCTTTAGTGGCCAGGTAATTTAAGGTTTTGCCACCTTTTGTCTTCAGGTTAAACCTAGCTGGAAGGATAAGATTGTCATGGGTGGAGCGCAGAGATCTGCTCGGATTGTAGTGGGGGAAACGCCTGGTGAGGTATTTTGGGCCGGAGTTATTGAATGCCCGGAAGGCAACAATAAGAATCTTGAAAAATATTCTTTTATGAAGTGGGAGCCAGTGTAAGGATTTTAAAGCTGCGGATATTGATGATTTTCTGGGAAGTTTTAGAACTAGTCTGGCTGTGGTGTGAAGTACACTTTGAAGTTTTTTAAGTGTAGCCTTCTTAGCTCCGGCAAGGAGACAGTTGCAGTAGTCCAAGCGTGCGAGTACTAGGGCCACTGTTACGGTTTTTCTAGAGTCTAACGGTAAAAAGTCAAAAAAATTTTTTAGAGACTTTATAATTCCAAAACATCGGCCAGCCACAGTCCTGACGTGTTGGTCGAAGGACAAATCGGTGTCAAACAAGACACTGAGATTCCTTGCAGTTGTTACGGTCTGGGGGGGGGGCAGCTGAATCTTCCGGCCACCATAGGCCTGGGCAGAAGATGGTGTTTTTTCCCATCGGGAGGATCTCTGTCTTGCTGGAGTTGCATTTTAGATGGTTTATATCCATCCAGTGGAAGACAGCCTTCAGACAGTTTTTGAGGTTTTGTTCTGCCTTAGTCGAGTTTTCCTCTAAGGGCACGATGAGTTGCGTATCATCGGCATACGATGTTACAAGTATGCCGAATGACTCAATCAGAGATATGAGTGGAATTAGGTAAATGTTGAAGAGGAGGGGGCTCAGGATGGAGCCCTGAGGAACTCCTGAAGAAACCCTCTTCTCTGTAGAGAGGACAGGACCTAGAGCGATCGTTTGAGATCTGTCGGTTAAAAAGGACTTTACCCATGCTAGGGCCACCTCAGAAATACCTATATCTTTCAATCTGCTAATCAGAATGGAATGCGAGATGGTATCAAACGCTGCAGTGAGGTCTAGAAGAATGAGGACGGCATTCTTCTTCTGATCCTGCAGCAGCTTTATAGAGTCTGTTAATTCAATCAGTGCCGTTTCTGTGGAGTGATGGGGGCGAAAGCCAGATTGTTGGGGGTGGAGTACGTTGTGAACTTCGAGATACCTTTTGAGTTCTCTGTAAACCATTTGTTCAGTGATTTTTCCAAGAGCAGGGAGGAGCGATATAGGACGGAGATTAGTGAGCTCGGAAGGGAATTTGTTGGATTTTTTCATCAGGGGTTTAACTATTCCCTGTTTCCACAAATGAGGCACAGATCCCGTGCTAAGAGAGGAATTAACAATATTGTTAATGATTGGGTTCACCACGTCAATGAGTTGGTGGAGAATTCTGGGGGGACAGGGGTCAGAGGGAGATCCAGATTTGCATGCCAAGATAACTTCTCTAGTTTGATCTAGATAACCGGTGTGAAATTTTTAAGACTTCCAACTGGAATTACTTTCTGAGCAGAATTGCTTGAAACCTGAGTTGCTTGCGGAGGAGGACCATTTTTTGGGATGGCGTCGATTTTCTCCTCAAAGAAGTCGGCGATTTTGTTGCAAAACTCTTGAGATGGGGGAATTTCAGGTTGTAACGCTCTGGGCTGAGTGAACGTCTTCACTATTGAAAACAGTGTTTTTTGTTTCTGTTTGGACTCCTTAATAGCGTTCATATAAAAGATTTTTTTAGCTGTTTTAATGTTGGAATGGTATATTTTCCTCAGCTGAATATATGAAAGTCGGTCAGCATTGTCATACGTTCTACGCCACTTTTGTTCGGCTTTTCTACAAGATAGATGGGATGTAGCTAGATCGGAAGTGAACCAGGGGGCATTGGTCTTAGGTTTTTTGTCTGTTCTTCGGGGGCGATTAGGAGGTTCACGTGCTCTGATTTCCTGAGAAATCCAGCTGTGGAAAAGATTAGCGTCATGTTCAGCGTCACCGTGTGAGATTAGGGGCCTGAGATTGGGTGATAGGATTTAGCACGAGAATTTCTTGTATCTTTTTCCAGTTGACGAGGTTATCCAAGTGTGAGCTGGGTTTACTGGTGGTTTGCGGGCGTGAGGTTTTAATGTGGAACGGGATCAAACTATGATCCGTCCATATTTGTGGGACCGGGGGTAGGGTAGTTCGAGGGGGAAAGTTAGTGCAAACCCCATCAAGTGTATGCCCTAGTAAGTGAGTGGGCTGGGTAACACTTTGCTGAAGGTTGAAAATTTCTAGGGTCTCCAGAAAGTTGTTGGTATGTAAGTCGGATTTGGACTCAAGATGTAAGTTAAAATCCCCGACAAGAGTGAAGTGTGGGGATCTAAGTAAAAAATGACCCAAAGAGTCGCTCAGCGTGTCTAGGAACCTGGTGGCATTACCGGGTGGGCGATAAATCAATCCTCCTGAGAAGGACGAGGATTCGTTAAGTTTGATCGAGAAACCAAGACCTTCGATGTCTTTTAGGGGGTCTAAGTTAAAAGTATGGCAGGTGAAACTGTTTCTAAGTATTACGGCAACTCCTCCGCCTCTTCCTTTCAGTCTGTCTTGTCTGAAAATGGAGAAACCCTGGGGGAGGGCAATGGCTAAATCCGGATTGCTATCGTCCGTTAGCCAGGTTTCAGTTATCAGGAGGCAATCGAGGTCTAAATTGAGGATAAGGTCTCTTATGTCTTGGCTGTGCCTACACATGGAGCGGGCGTTAATCAGTCCTTCTTTAAAGTGCAGCTAGTTAACCATGGGGTAGGATATGGGGGTGGGCGATTGGGCTGGGGTTCTGACAGAAGACCAACGGCAGAGTTTACAGCTGAACGAGCCGTTGAGGTTCATCATATCGAGCTTGCAGGTGCAGTTGTTCGTACCACGTAGGCGGTGCAGGTCGTTGGGATGGTATCTTATTAAGGGGGGGTTAGGGCAGAGTTTCCTGCGCCTGTCGCGGACTTGGCGCGGGCGGGCGCAGACGGGCTTGCCTTAGGCGCACCTTCGGTGCGCAAACGGCGCTCCCACTGCGCTCGTCCGCTGCACTTCCTGTGCATGCACATATGTAGCTGAGGGGGGCGTGGCCTCAAGTGGGCGTGGTCAGCGAGCACGCCTGAGCTGATGGCGGCCGCCTGCATGCATGGAAAGCGCAACAGCATTCAGATCGGCTGTGCGCAGAAAGAAGCTTTAAGTTTCAGAGTCGCTTTAAGAGTCGCTTTAAGAACACAGCAGTAAGTGACACCAAACAATGTTAAAAACCAAAATAAATGTAAAATGATTTCGTACCGCCAGCTCCCGGCTTCCGCCTCAGGACTGGGTATGGAAATTATGGAAGACGCTAGTTTTCAGCGTTATTTATAGGCTGGGCAGGGGGGCATGGCCTCAAGTGATAAATACACCTATCCATAAAAAACATCTAGACATGCTTCAATACCATCCCTGACAATGCTCTGCTTTGAAAAACTCACTTTTGCTGCCTCCCATTATATTTTAATAAGTCTGAGTGGACCATTGTCATTATTGTACTGTGCTACGCTTTGTCATCAGTCGCACAGCTTGTTGATGCTGTCTTCGAGGGACAAGAAAGTGCACAATAATACCCACAGTGTCAGCATGGGCTGGCCTGTGTGCCCTGTCATTTGACGGCAAAGTGCCTAAAAAAACATAATACCAATAGATCCGTAAGGGGGCTCAGAGAGTTCAACGATCACATCTGAAAGATGTGGTGATCGCAGGATCAAGAGGTCAAATCTGGGCAAGGTCATGTCTGTATTCCATGTGTCTGAGTAAATTGGGTAAGATTAGCACCATTCAATTGGGTAATAGTAATACTTTCTTTAATTAAAGTGTCTAGAAACAACAGGAGTGCACTACGGAAAAGCACTTTATAGTGATAGCATTTGAAACAAAGAAAAACAAGACATCAAGCAAAGCAAGAGAATGATGAAAAAAACAGTAAAATTGGACTTTTGTGTGTTTGACAGCATGATTGCAACCCAGAAGGCAAGATTGACTTATTTAATAATTAATATTCTGGCACTGGGGATTGCTGACTCTTGGAAATGTGTATATAGATAACATGAAACTTTAAAAAAATCGCATTACTGTTATTTGAGTATATGGGTTAGTGAGTGTGTGGGGGTGTGAGTGCCTGTATGGGCGAGTGACTACATGAGTGCCTTTCCCGAACAGGCTGGATGGTGCAATAACCTTACCCCCCTCCCTGCAATATTTCAGCACAACAAAGCCCTTTGTACTTTATTTTATTCTATACACCATACAAAGAAGCAACGACAAGGTTTCTTATTCCAATCTTAAGAGAAACCCATCCCTGTTACCATCAGGAGGGCTTTAATATCTTACGCTCCTTGGCCACTGAAGTAATTTGTACTGCAGTATTAAACTTTATTAGAATTGGACTTTTAATAGGAAAACAGTAAAATGTAAATTAAATTGGTGTATTTTAGAATTTTTAATTTTACATGTAAATATTTAAGCTTCTTTGTTTGTATGTTATACTTTTATGGTCCATTTGAACTTAATAAAGTTATCTTGACTTGACTGCATGAGTGAGTGGATATGTGAGTAGTTGTATGGGTATATAAATGGGTAAGTGAGTAGTTGTGTGGATGTGTGTATGGGAGTATGTTGTATGGGGTTATGAGTGGTTCCGTGGATGATGTCATCAGTGATTTCGTCAGTGATGTCACTGATTGTGTCATTAGTGGTGTTATATGTGAGGTCATACGCAGTGCATTGTGGGCATAGCTAATAGTTAGCTCAGGTAACTATAACTGCTGAATGTCAATGGTTATGTATGAGTGAAATTTGAGCCTAACTGTAAAGTCCCTATAACCTTTTTATAAATTCTGTTTCCTAACTATAATGTCCCTGTGTCCATTGATTTTATAAGTGAATTTCTTAGTTTTTTTAATGTTGTTTCCTAACTACAACATTCCTGTAACCTTGTAACCTTTGTTTTTTTAGTGAATTTGTATTTCCTAAAGGTAACCTGTAAGCTTTGTGATTGGGCGCATAAGTGTCTCAGTAGATACGTGAGTGAGTGTGTTAGTGTCTAAATGGGTGTGTGAGTGGGTGTATGAGTGTCTGTGTGGGTCTGGGAGTGGCTCCATAAGTGTCGCTCTGGGTATGTGTGTATGTGTGTGAGTGGGTACATGAGTGCCTGAGTGGGTCTGTGAGTGGGTGAATGAGTATCTATGTGGGTGTTTGAGTAGGTGCATGAGTGCCTTAGTGAGTGTCTCAGTGAGTCTGTGAGTGGGTGTGAGTGTTTGAATAGGTTTGTGAGTACCTCCATGAGTGTGTAAGTCAGTCTGCGAGTAAGTGCATGAGTGTCTGAGTGGGTCTGTGAGTGGGTGCATTAGTCTTACAGTGGGTTTCTGAGTGGGTGTGTGAGTCTCTGAGTGGGTCTGTGAGTGGCTAATTGACTGGCTGTATGGGTCTGTGAGTGGGTGCATGAGTGACTGAGTGTTTGTGTGTATGTCAGTAGCTGTGTAAGTGACTCAGCCACAAAGGAAATACACCTGCCCTTTTATCTAACAAGATTCCACAGTTTTGCACAAAATATCTACCCAAGTTGAATATTTTCTACTGGCTAATTACTAAGTGCTACTTCCTTGGGTAAATGTCCAGTTCATATTCTGCACTACAGCTGAGTAATGGAGCATGAGGAAACATCACCAGTGACCTTGTGTGTTTTTTGGCAGTGTGATTGTTCCTGGTGCATCTTTATCCGGAAATATGTGATAACATGAGTCCTCCTATAGAGAAGACAGCAAGACTACAAAGAAATCTCTACCAAACAAGGGTCTTTCCTCTTAACTATATGAAGTAAGTGCTTCTTTGTCCGGTGGAGATGTCCTCATATCGCTCAGCATCTAGAAGTCCTTGTCAAAATCAGCGGGAAACAGACTGGGGAGGGGGCATTTGTTAAGCTGTCCATCATCCTGGCAAAAGGCAAAAAGACCTTTGCTACTAAAGTGGGCGGGGCCAAATGGACAAAGCTGCCAAGTGATTTGCACATTTCCATACTCATAGTAATTTAAAGGGAGAATCATGGACTGTGCTCAGTGTATAAAACATATTTATTTTTCAGAAACACACACATTCACTGGATGATGTCATCAGTGATGTCATGAGTGATGTCACTGACCATGTCATGAGTGATGTAATATGTGACGTCATCAGCAGTGCATTGCAGGCGCGCAAGTTATAGTGAGTCCAACTAACTATAACGTCGGAATTTCAATGGTTTTATGTCAGTAAAATTTCCAGCTAACTATAACTGGTGTGAAACCTATGGTTTTTTCAGTGAGTTTTATAGGTTTTTTTAAATGCTAAATTCCTAACTATAACTGGTGTGAAACCTGTGGTTTTTTCAGTGAATTTCAAAGGTTTTTTAAATGCTAATTCCTAACTATAACTGGTGTGAAACCTATGTTTTTTTTAGTGAAATTCATAGGTTTTGTAATAGCAAATTTCTATAGCTATGAAATATAATATTTTTTATTGAATCTTATATTGTATATTTATGTAATACTATTTTTTATATGTATATTCTTCATTTTTTTTTTTTGCCCTGGATCGCTCCCGGTGTGCGTCCCGGTGAGCGCACCGGTAAGCGCAGTCTTGGGGCGTGCCCCAGGGCGCGTAACGGTGAGCGTCCCGTTAGCGCTATTGCCGCGAACGAAAACATCATCGTGACGTATCGCGTAGCCGCGTCCGCGTGATACACACGGCGTACGTGCACCCGGAAGCATCCACGCGCATACGAATGCGCTACGTAAGCGCCGCCGGTGCGTAGCGTAAGCGCGTCGGGTCATGTGACCTGAAAATAACACTTTTCATTGGTTCAGAACAGTTTTGGTTTTCAAATGACAAAAGCCCGGCTCATGTGACCTGAAAATAACACTTTTCATTGGTTCAGAACAGTTTTGTTTTCCAAATGATGAAAGCCCCCACCTTTTTTCCTCATTCTCACTTTATTCTTTGAGTGAGGAAGACCTGCTTCTATTGATAGAGAAATGGCTACAGTAGCAGCAGCAGCTGCAGCATCTGCACCACCACCACCACAAGGACTACCACAACATCACATTGGTGGTCAAGAAGAAGAGGAGGAGGAGGAGGAGGAGGAGGAGAGAAGGCAGTTCCTGCATGAAGATAATCCCCCATATAAACCTAAGGAGCATTTTATATGGGAGTTTTTTTAAATCCCAAGGGGTTTCAAAAAAGTTAATGCTGCAAAGGTGACCTGTCTCATCTGTGGCACTGAACTTTCCAGGGGGAACCCTACAAAAAAATATTCATTTGGGAATCACACAATGCTACGCCACATGCAACGAAAGCACACCAATAACTATTCTGCAGCAGAGGTCAGAGAACTGACCAGAAATCCTCCCCAATCTTCTCCGAGCACCTCTAAACAACCCACTCCAACGGGTCCTGAACTAGAGAGATGGTCCCATGCATCCAATGCCAGTTTGGAGAATACAAGATTACTCGTATATTTTGTGGGACTACCATTTCTTATGGGGAGAAGAGCATCAAACTTATAAACCGTGCTGGAGACAACCACCGGTGCCAAAAAAGCCTTAATTTTTTCCTGTTTTTTTTTGCTCCAGTTGAGCTGTTTACAATTCCCTGTTTTTTGTTTGTCCCCATAAAAAATACAAAAAAATATAAAACTGTTCATAAAAGCCGAAAAAAGTATAAAATGTTCCAGAAAACTAAAAAAAATATAAAACAACAAAAAGAAGAAAAAAGCAGTTCTTTTTAGAACTACCTCCAATTTATAAAAAAAGGCTACATTTTTTTAAAACTCTGTCATTCTTTTTTCCCCATGGTACGGTCCCCAGTCTGCTCCCCGGTGCGCGTACCGGGCGCTCCCCCGCGCAAATTGAAAAAATTGTTTTTGCCACCTCTTGTGTCTCAATCCTACCAAGACACAAGATGGCGGTCGCTCCGGACTGTCTGGAATGTTGACAGACACCCGAGAGCCAATCTGCTTTCTGCTCTTGAACTCGCGTAGCGCGCTGGAGCGCGCCCCCGTGCGCGTACCGGGGCACGCTTATAGATATATATATTTTTTTTAACCTAAATTACTCAAAATCCACTGGAGTACATATCTTGAGACATAGCAATTGCACATCGGGCTACCAGTCACTATTATTTTGCCAAGTTTTGTGGAAATCCATTCAGCCGCTCGGGCTAAAAGTGAGTCCAACCGCCCTATGGAAATTAACATGGGGAAAACACGTTTTGGGACCCCCCTTTTATCTCGGCCCCCGCTTGACGAATCCCCCCAAACTTTCAGGAAAGGAGCGGAGCGCAGCGAGGCAAATTTAAGGAAAATTACAACCTAAAAACAATCCTAACTCTAACTACCTACTGGCAACCGCCAGTAGTTAATATATATATATACTGAAAAAACCATAGGTTATAGACCATATATAGTTAGGGATTAGCATTTATAAAACCTTAATTTGCTCGCACAAAACCATTGAAATTCGCATATATAGTTAGTTGCACTAACTATATATCGCGCACCCGCAATCCACTGCTGATGATGTCACATATTACATCATTCATGACATGGTCAGTGACATCACTGATGACATCACTGATGACATCTCAAATGACATCACTGATGACATCTCAAATGACATTACTGATCACATCACTGATGATATCATTTATGTGATAATACAATGAACATCTTCAGACTCTAATATAACCTTAGATACAATCAGTGTAAACAGACACTCACAGACTGTCACTTATCCATGGAGTTACTCACACACCTAGTCAGTCATGCAAAGAATCAATCACACCTCCATTTTCTCAATTATACAATTATACACACCTTACTTATTCAAACATATTCTAACACATATTTACTCTCTTATACAATCCCTGATACATGTTCACAATGATCCATACAGCCACTCACACATTCACTGGCTCTTATGCACAGTTATTTATATATGTCTACTCTCACATGTACTGTGTTTTACATATGTACTTACTTTGACATGTAGCACTGAGAAATCCATTCACTCACCAATACACTCATGCAGACAGTCAACCGCCCATACAGCTGTTTCCACATGCACTTTTGAACCCATACATATAGTGAATCAACTACTCACACATCTATGCAGAGTCACACACCTCCCAGCCACCCACACACACACTCAGTCTCCCATACAAATACTTGGGCAACCAATCAATAACCCATATAGTTACTCATATAGCTACTGATCAACACATGCAGCAGTTTACAGAACAACAGACATAATGATGCACAAATTAAGACAGTTTAGTCACTAACCCATGCACTCAGTGAGACACATTAAATCACTCACTCATACAGTCAGTCATGCACCTACTAAATCCTTCATCCAGACACTTATACATCCACTCATTCTTCAATATGTAGGACATATTTTAACTTTACAAAAACATACAGTCACTGGGTGTTGTCATCAGTGATGTCATTTGAGATGTCATCAGTGATGTCATCAGTGATGTCACTGACCATGTCATGAATGATGTAATATGTGACATCATCAGCAGTGGATTGCGTGTGCGCGATATATAGCTAGTGCAACTAACTATATATGCGAATTTCAATGGTTTTGTGCGAGTAAATTAAGGTTTTTTAAATGCTAATCCCTAACTATATATGGTCTATAACCTATGGTTTTTTCAGTGAATTTTCAAGGTTTTGTAAATGCTAATTCCTAACTATATATGGTCTATAACCTATGGTTTTTTCAGTGAATTTCAATGGTTTTTTAATAGCAAATATCAAAAGCTGTAAAATGTCAAGTACGTGGTAGGTAAAAACATTTTCATATTTATGCACGCTGATGTGCTTTGAACGCTGCCCCCCCTTCCTCCTCTTTTCTTTTAGGAGTATCCTCTCTTTGCAGATAGTGAAGGGTAGGTAACACAGGCCTTTGCCCCCGTTGTAATCCGTCGTGCCTGCATCCCTCTCCATTTGATTGATTGTTATCCTAGCATTTATTGTTTTGGAATTGGTTCTCTTTGGTTCATTCTCTATTTACAAACAAGCACAGAGTTGCAATACTCTGTTTAGTCTTTGCAGATAGTGAAAAATCGTTAAAAAAACAAAAGGAATTAAGCAAAATCAGTAGGCCACTAATGGGATCTCTTTTTGACCTCGCTAAAATAGAAACATTATGAACAACCCCTCATGACAAATACGAAACTAGTGAGAGGAACTGAGCTCGACACCATGATGGCTGCAAGACAGCTTGGCTCCGCCGCCCACCCCACCCAAAATAACGACAAACACTATGCAAATATTATAAATGTATATAACACACCAGCAAAGTAACAGGGTAAAATGTTTTATTAAATAACTATTTACATGGCAGCCTGCTGCAACATCGATCCAAACAAGCCTTTGTATTTTGGGCTAAAAATAAACCATCAATAGTAAGATTTTCATAGGTGAGTGTAGGTTCATGGTTTTCCATCCACAGACTAAAAGCCTGGAGTGGGAGTGAAAGAACAATAACTAGGTAAGAAGGAAGGCAGAGGTTGTGGGAAGGACTCTGGAAATGGTATGTTGCTTGGTCCCTGAGATGCTTCGATGTCACTGCCTTGCACAAATGGCATAAGTCCTGGATGTTGGGTGCCATAGTTGAGTGTTCCGAGCAGCGCTTGTAACACTGTCTGAAGCTTATTTGCACCTGCTGCAGCTTCACTATTCTCAAAGTAAGTGGGGGCTGTTTGTGGACCTGACTGCATTGGAAAACAATTTGATGCGGTGCCTCCCTGAACCGCTTGACGGAGGCCCCCGAGATAATTGCGCCTGCTCCACACCTTGTCCCACAATTCGTTTGACCTGAAGACACGTCCTGCGGTGCCCTGGTCCGACCATCACATATACCTGCGCCAGGAGACGGCGTGGGGTGCAGTAGAAGGGAGAGGCGGTGCGAACGAGCCTCCCCCACCTCCCCAGGTGAAGGTTTCTCAGCTACACCCCAGCGCTTCACTCGACCAGCTGACTTGCGCCCGCTCTTGTGACACAGTGCCTCACTCGGCCAGCTGAATTGCGCCAGCTCTTGCTATTACAACGACTCACCCGCCATCCAACGGAATTGCACCCAATCTTGCGGTACAGTGACAGGCGGCTGCTACGGAGCTCACGAAATGGCGGTCGGCTCCACAGACTTGGGCCTGGTCTGCAAAGATGGCTCTCGGCAACCGTGGAATTTGGACGCTTGACTGCTAGGGCATGGGCCCCATTCCCAAAAGAGTCCCCTCAGCCTTGAAGATTCTACAACAGTCACCGGGACCCCCGACTCCCGTAGACTTCCGGTGGGGAGCGACTGCCATGATTGCTCGCGGAATGGCCACGACGTAGCCACGCCGTTTTTCGGCGCAGCATTGTAGGATGCCAAGACCAGTGCGGCAAGTAAAGGACATCACCTGGGTGCCGTACAGATCTCAGCGCGTTGTGCTGCCTTCGGACTATTCGCACAACAGACCGCTACTGACGCCACCTCACAGCAGCGCATTGTTGCTTTGTTTTAAAAAAAATTTTTTAACGTGTTTACTTTGCTGGAGCGTTGTATATATTTATAAGTTAATAAAGTGTTCCAATCCTACTACTTTGTTGGAGTGCTATATATTTTTAATGTGACACATAATTGTGAAGACTTTGATGTACAAAAAGGCATCCCTGGAATCTTCCGCTTCAGGCTCGGTCCCACACACCCTCACAGTGAGAATCCCCTCCCCAATCACAATACAGGATCGTTATCAGATAGTAGGAACGCGTGTGGTGTGAAGGATCTCATGGGGTGGGGGCCTTGATCTACTGTAACTCATTTGAAGAGGGGTGATTCTTTACAGTTGGGGCCATAAACTACATCCGCAGGGCTAGGTGATAGCCTGGGACCGGCCTGGACAATCAGACACAGAGAAAGAGGAGTGTCAGAGGGTGCAGTAGTGAATAGGGTGAAAGGGAGGTGTCGGGCGGGCACGGGGTGTGATTCTCAGGGAAGAGCAACGCAGATGGAGGGAGGTTTATGGCCCATGCATGAGAGAGAGAGAGCGGGGGTGACCAGTGCATGGGGGAGATGCTTGCGATGGTGGGGAGCCATGCTGAGGATCGGCGGCGTGCAGAGAGTGGGTCTGGTTAAGGCATCTAAAATGGCTGCCGTGCACGACAAAAGTGTGGCATTGGAAAAAAAGCAAGATGGCGCAGACAATGTTTATCAATACGGATTAATTTATAACAATTATTTTTAACAATATATTTACTCGCAGTGTCAAAATGGCGGTCAACACTTCCTGATTTCCTTTGAATCGAACGTTAACAGACGTCACGCAGCAAAAAAAAAAAAAAACGCTCACACTCAGCCGCTGGAAGACAAGTATCAACATATATGAGCATCCTCAGCCACCCTCAGAAAACATAGGGGATCAGGATACGTCTCCCGTACCCCCTTATACCCATTTCTCACATTGTTTTTCCTCCATCTTGTAATTTAATTAAAATGAAACACAAAATGGCAAATTCCCGTTTCGCGACCCGGTTCGCTACCCGCTTCGCGAACCGGAAAGCGCTTCTACCGCAAAAAATCAAATTTTTTTATTTGCCCCACGGACCCTTTAATAACCCCAACATCATTCCTTGGGGGTCAAGAAGGGTCTACCTTGCCCCCTTTCATTAAATTCCCCCTTCGTTTTTCTCCTCCTCTTGTCTCTCGATCCTACCAAGAGACAAGATGGCGGCCGTTCCGGACTGTTTAGAATGTTGACAGACGCCGGAGAGCCAATCAGCTTTGCTTCGCAAAGTTCCGTTACGCAAAAAGTTCGCGAAGCGGAGCGCTACCCGGGACGCTGTCACAGATATATCTGTTTTTTAAAACGTTAATTTCTCAAAATCCACTGGAGCACATATCTTGAGACCTAGCAAAGGCACATCGGGCTAACAGTCCCTACAATTTTGCCAAGTTTCGTGCAAATCCATTCAGCCGTTCGAGCTAAAAGTGAGGCCAAACGCCCTATGGAAAAATGAATGGGAAAAACGTGTTTTGGGACCCCCCTTTTTTCTCAGCCCCCCCTCGACGAAACCCCTCCAAATTTTCAGGGGCTGCTCGGAAACACAATGTGCCATTTTCCTGAAAATTTCAGCCGATTCCGTCCACAAATGGCAAAGTTATTAGACATAGAATTTTCAAAAGTCCCATAGAGAAAAAATCCTAACTATATATACCTACTGGCGACCGCCAGTAGGTAATATATATATACATATATATATATATATATATATATATATATATATATATATATATATATATATATATATATATATATATATATATATATATATATTTATATATATATATATATATGTATGTATGTATGTATGTATGTATGTATGTATGTATGTATGTATGTATATATATATATATATATATATATATATATACAATGAAAGAACCATAGGTTATAGACCATATATAGTTAGGAATTAGCATTTACAAAACCTTGAAAATTCACTGAAAAAACCATAGGTTATAGACCATATATAGTTAGGAATTCGCATTTAAAAAACCTTATTTTACTCACACAAAACCATTGAAATTCCATATATAGTTAGTTGCACTAACTATATATTGCGCACCCGCAATCCACTGCTGATGATGTCACATATTACATCATTCATGACATGGTCAGTGACATCACTGATGACATCACTGATGACATCTCAAATGACATCACTGATGACATCACTGATGACATCTCATGTGACATTACTGATCACATCACTGATGATATCATTCATGTGATAATACGATGAACCTCTTCAGAATCTAATATAACCTTAGATACAATCAGTGTAAACAGACACTCACAGACTGTCACTCATCCATGGAGTTACTCACACACCTAGTCAGTCATGCAAAGAATCAATCACACCTCCATTTCCTCAACTATACAGTTATATACACCTTACTTATTCAAACATATACTAACACATATTTACTCTCTTATACAATCCCTGATACAAGTTCACAATGATCCATACAGCCACTCACACATTCACTGGCTCTTATGCACAGATTTTTATATTTGTCAACTCTCACATGTGCTGTGTTTTACATATGTACTTACTTTGACATGTAGCACTGAGATATCCATTCACTCACCAATACACTCATGCACACAGTCAACCGCTCATACAGCTGTTTCCACATGCACTTTTGAACCCATACATCTAGTGAATCAACTGCTCACACATCAATGCACAGAGTCATACACCTCCCAGCCACCCACACACACTCAGTCTCCCATACAAATACTTGGGCAACCAATCAATAACCCATATAGTTACTCATATAGCTACTGATCAACACATGCAACAGTTTACAGAACAACAGACATAATGATGCACAAATTAAGACAGTTTAGTCACTAACCCATGCACTCAGTGAGACACATTTAGTCACTCACTCATACAGTCAGTCATGCACCTACTAAATCCTTCATCCAGACACTTATACATCCACTCATTCTTCAATATGTAAGACATATTTTAACTTTACAGAAACATACAGTCACTGGATGTTGTCATCAGTGATGTCATCAGTGATGTCATTTGAGATGTCATCAGTGATGTCATCAGTGATGTCACTGACCATGTCATGAATGATGTAATATGTGACATCATCAGCAGTGGATTGCTGGTGCGCGATATATAGTTAGTGCAACTAACTATATATGGAATTTCAATGGTTTTGTGTGAGTAAAATAAGGTTTTTTAAATGCGAATTCCTAACTATATATGGTCTATAACCTATGTTTTTTTCAGTGAATTTTCAAGGTTTTGTAAATGCTAATTCCTAACTATATATGGTCTATAACCTATGGTTTTTTCATTGAATTTCAATGGTTTTTTAAAAGCTAATATCTGTAGCTGTAAAATGTATTCTTCTTTAAATCTTAAAATATATTTTACATGTTTTTTATACAATTTTTTTTAAAAAAAATTTATGTTTCGCTCCCAGTCCGCGAACCGGTCAGCTTCCCGTTAGCTCAATTTAAAGCCGCGGCTCGGTCCGCGAACCGGTAAACGTTCCTTTAGCGTAACTGTTACGTTAGCATGACGTTTTGCGTTGTCGCGTAATACGTCATTGGACGCGCCAAGTTAGCGGACCCGGAAGCGGACCGGAAAGCGGAGCAAAGCGCGAAACGTAAACACAGCAGGTCATGTTACTCGGTAATAACACTTTTCATTGGTTCATTTCACTTTTGGTTTCCTAATGATGTAATACTAGGTCATGTGATCTAAAATTAACACTTTTCATTGGTTTAGAACTTTTGCTTTTCCCAAATGATGAAAACCCCTCCTTCTTTCCTCACTCTGACTTTCATCTTGGTGAGAGAAAAACCCTTTTTCATTGTTGAGCAATGGCTTCAGTAGTTGCTTCAGCTAGTGTACCCCCACCACCACCTCCACCTCCTCATGGGAAGAAAGGACCACCTGCTCAAGTAATCATAGAAGAAGAGGAAGATCAAGAAGAGGAGGAAGAGCAGGAAGAGCCTGAGTTTTTGCCAGAGGAGGCCAGGAGGTACAATAGAAAAGAAAACTACATCTGGCAATTTTTTAAATTTCCTGAAGGGCAAAAAAAAGTCAATGCCAGATATGTGTTTTGCCGTATTTGCGACAATCGACTTTCAAGGGGGACTGACAAGAAATACAGCTTCGGAAATTACACGATGCACAGGCATATGAGTAGGTGGCACCCAAACAATTATAGTGCTGCCCAGCTTCGTGATGAACAGCAAAATCCCCCTGCAATGGCGAGAAGATCTGTTGTCCAAGAAGTATCGGGACCAGAGGTGAGGGAGGTGGTCCCGAACATTCAAATGAACTTTGGGGAAGTAAAGCAAGTGTGCGTGCGGTGTAACCAAATAATTTGCTACAGAGAAAGTAGCATTACTCTAATAGTGAAAGCTATCAATAATCATGTTTGCCCGAAACGCCCCAAAAAATAAATTCTTCTTTTTTTCGTTGCTCCTGTTGAGCCCTTTTCAATGAATCATTTTTGTTTCCCCCCTCCCCCCCAAAAAACAAAAAAATATCAAAATGTTCATAAAATACAAAAAAAATAAAAAAATGTTCAGAAAAATAATAAAAAAAATTTAAAACAACAAAAACAAAAAAAAAGTTATTTTCAGAACTACCTCCCCATTATAAAAAAAATTGTTAGAATTTTTGAAACTCTGCCAACCTCTATTTTTTTTAGTTCGCTCCTGGTTCGCACTCCGGTACGCGAACCGGGAGCGAACCAAAAAAAATGTTTTTAAAAAAGAACTGTAAGTATAAGGGAAGGAAACAGACAGTTATGTTACAAGAAAGACAGCTATAGGGAGTAAACAAAAGATACTGTTACCCGCAATCCACTGCTGATCATGTCACATATTACATCATTCTTGACATGGTCAGTGACATCATCAGCAGTGGATTGCGAGTAACAGTATCTTTTGTTTACTTACTGTAGCTGTCTTTCTTGTAACATAACTGTCTGTTTCCTGCCCTTATACTTACTGTACTTGTTTTAAAAAATGTTTTGAGATCATTCAGAAACAGTAACATTAATAGAGACAGAATGAGTAAATAAGAATGAAGAAGTATGAGAAGAGAGGGACTGAGAAAAATACTAGAAGGAGTAGAATAATTAAGTAATAGAGAAAGGAATGAGGGAAGTAGCAAACGCAGGAAAATAAGGATTAAAGAAATGAAGCAGTGGAACTAATGGATGTTAAATGTGATAGATTAAATGATTGATTCAGGATGACGATAAGGTGTGGCCTCTCCAAAAGTTTGTTTAAGGTGAGGCCTACTCAGGGTTGCATATCAAATTTATGCTTGTTGAAGAATACAGAGGAGATAATACATGTGAAGGCCTACCATTGAAGTAAAACATGTCCACTTCACTCTTGAACAACGGCCAGACCTCTTCTGTGTCCATAGACAGACCTAAACTTCATCTGCACAATGTCATTCGTAAACTTAGAAAACACAAGTAATGTAATTGAAAAATGTGGAGTTTCTTTTGCTCATTTCACAATCACATCACCTGTGTTGCCTTTGCTTAGGTATCTCATAGTGCAGATGTAGTCCAGCATATGAAACAGTATGCAGAAGTGCAGCAGTGTATGCATTAATACATGTGAAGGCCTACCAATGAAGTAAGTCATGTCCACTTATTACATCATTCATGACATAGTCAGTGACATCATCAGCAGTGGATTGCGGGTGAAAAGAGTAGAAAACATTTACCTTATAATTCTTGTTAACTTTTTCAAATATTTTTTCATACTTTCAATCTGTAAAAGAGAGAACAAACATTTCAAAAATATTAAAACATGTATTTAAAAATTAGAAAAGACAAGGGAAAAGGTTCAAGAACAAACAGTGTTTTAACAACTTTGACATTTACAGAAGCCTCTGCTGCTCTACGTCCCCTACACAATCCTAAAGATATATATTTTAAACAAACAGTATCTTGATGCTGAAAAACTGAGGCCTATTTTGGAACATGGTGCATCTTTTGCTCTGCTGATGTCTCACAATAGTGATGCAATGGCAGCGCAAAAAAGATGTAAAGCCATCATAAAATTGTGTCTAACATTTTAAATGATTGTTTCAGGATGCAAATAAGATGTGTCCTTTCAAGAGGTTTCTTTAAGGTGAGGCCTATTCAGTTTAAAAAAAAAACAGTACCCAGAAGTGCAGCACTGTAAGCATTAACTTTGACACTTACAGAAGCCTCAGTTTCTCCATATCTACCTCACATTTCTACATGTATATCATAAGTACAAAAAGTAGAACATTAATTATACATGTTAAATGGTTTATTTTTGCTGTTCTCAGAATGTATCAAATTTCACTTAAATCAGTGACTTGAAGGTATTCATCATGTAACAGCAGGGAAAAAAACACAATCAAAATGATTGTGTTTAAAAAACCCATACAACCTAAGAAATCTGAATTCAAAACTCCTTAAAATTAACTTACTTTCCATAACGTCGAAGGATGTCCTATGAACAGCGTACACTCTGTTGTGCTATAAATATTTTCAGCCCGCCACTTTCTGAAAGAAAACCTCCATCGTTTTGAAAAATATGTTACATACAATAAAAGACTTCTCACATTCTACCACATGTTTCCATTTGGCCAAATCATGTTGCAGCGTTTTTCAACTCTTGTAATTCTTATAATGAAATCCCGTCATTTTCTATTTTCGCAACTTTCAAAAAGAAAACATTTAAGATTACTTTCACAATCCTGGACTACTAATATCTTACCCTTCTTTCTCACTCATGTTCTCCTTTTCCTATGACACTGATACTGCTTACTATGAAGCAGACTTACTTGCATCAGGTTTATATAGTTGGATTTTTAAATTGACATTATAATTAAAAGTTTTGGACCAAAAATCTAGACAGCATTGCAGACTTACATTCCCTCTACTTCATGAACCTTTTGCAATTCCTCAGAGGAAATCCCGAGATTCTTTCCTTAAAATTTTGGTTTTAAAAACACCAGGTAAGAATTTTTAAGGTCAAACGGCAATTTGTTTTTGAAAGTTACAACAGAATCGTTGCAGAATGACCAGCCGTTTCTAGACTTTAAATAAGCTGTGTAATGTCCTGATGTTGTTGAAGGACCATCGTGATAGATAATTGCTACAGTTACAAAAGTCCTTCCTGATATTGACAGCTGAGAAGCAACAACATTTTTTATTAAAGTTGACAATTTTGATCCATCAGGCCTACATCGTTGGATCATTAAAATGACATACTGGCCATATCTTCGTATAAATAATGTTGACATCATTTCAGATTTACATTGGCTACACTCCATGTTGTGATCAGCTGCATTTACTAGCTTATTAAAGGAGACTGATTTACTGTCTGGCAAAGTTAAATATATAAATCTTTCTGAGTCTACACTAGTAGTACTTGATACCATACAGTTCTCGCAGTCATGCTGCCATTGATAAGAAAGCCCAAACAGGTGATCTACATCTACACCCTCATCTTGCAATACATCAAGCATATACATTAAAAACTCCTGACAATCCTGCAGATTATTTTCAGAGAAGTCTGTTTGACCTGAACATTCATCTAACAGATAACGAACTTCAGACACACTTTCTACTTTTGTTCGATCAGTGCTACATTTCTCTAACACAGAATTCAACAAACAGCATAAACTTTGTTCCGAATTGAACACAATCTGTTCTTTTAAAGTCTCTAGTGAAAAGAGAACATTAACCACTACATTTGCATAGCAGTTGACACCAGAACTGTTTTCAAATTGAAAACCGACAACATCTTCAACAGAATCCACTTTCTTTCTGCTTACAATTTTCGGTTCATCGACTTTTGGGCTTTTTGCTACAACCTCCCTACTATTACTGATATTTCTTCGTTTCCGGCCTACCACACGTTTCTCAAACAAAGGATATTGAGGCAAATGTGGCGCATACTCTCTTCTTAACCTATTGTATTCCTTAACACAATCTAGATCCGCACAAATGTTTGTGACATCACAATCAATCAAATACAATCCCGATAAAGTTCTAACTCGTGACAATGCCACATATGCCATACCCTCCTTGAACACAGAACTGCCAATATTCACCAATGCACTATCTACACTTAAACCTTGCGATTTATGGATTGTCACCGCATATGCCAAGCAAACAGGAAACTGTTTACGGCGAACATATAAGTCTTTAACAAGCAAAAACCTAGCAGAACAACGACCAATTAGCTGTACTTCCTCAATGCCATCAAATTTAATTTTTAAAAATTCAATTCCATCTCTATTTCTGTATTTCTCAAAATCAACAACATTACCCATAGATCCATTTACCACACCTCTTTCAACATGTAAATTCCTTCTCAAAATGATTCGGCAATTTAAACACACATTCAAAGTCTTTTCAAAACCCGCTGTTTTAGATATAGTCTTCTCTAATGAATACAATTTTGATTTCAAATTCTCAGACAAAATAATTGTTGATCCCATATGCTCTATTCTGTCAATAGCTTCAAGTTTCACAATCTCTTGCTTTTCTAAATTCAACATTTTGTTGTTGAAGATGGCACATTCTGCAAGAGTTGGCATCAAACATATTCCGGATTTCTTCTCAGTAATTTTCTGAAAAGTATTCTCAGGCACAATGTCTTGTTCGGGATATAAATTTGACAGTAATCGTGCATTTAAAGCTTCTTTCCCATGCTCGGTCACTTTTCCAATTCTAATATCTTGTAGAATATTCTTGTAATCTTCATCCTTGGCCTGACGCATATTTTCATGCAGTTCAGCATAATTGAAATTTAACCATATATTGACGTTGCCAATGCGCCCTAGGCACTTCCTGGTATCTTCATGCGTGAGTATTTTGAACACAGGTTGTCCTTTTACTGGTGTCAGCTGCAGAAGATCTCCGAAAACAATGATGTGTTTGCCACCAAATAACACATTATACTCAGTTTTAAGAACTTCTTGCATTCTCAAATACACAAAGGCAAGCATGACATTGGAAAACATGCTTACTTCGTCAATGATAAGAAGTTTCATTTTCCTCAAGACTCTTGAAACTTCACAACAAGCATCCCCAGATAACTTGTGGTATTGTAATTTGTTGTCATGCTCCACTGGCAGCATCAGTAGACGATGTAAAGTAATACCTTTAATGTTATGTGCTGCCAGTCCAGTAGGAGCGGTAACAACACAAGAAAACGATGTCTCAGTCCTTTCCTGCAAATAACAAGAAATTGCTTTAATAAGGAAACTTTTTCCAGTTCCCGCTTCTCCACTCACGTACAGTCGGACAGGCTTCAACGATGTACATGAGCACTCTTTCTTCTCATGACTTAATCCATGCTCAATTTGCTTGGTAACTTCATCATATATTTTCCTCTGCTCAACGTTGAGTTGTTTTTCCAAGTCTTCTAAGTTAACTGCATCCTCCTGAGCATGTGCCATGGCTCTTTCCACTTCATTCATAGCAGTGGCAGCTTCATTTTCGATAATAGGTCCTCCTAGTGGACCCTGACTCAATGAAACAGAACTCTGACTGTCCTGAGAACTGTCTCTGGCAATCTCGGCTGCAATTGTTGCTTCCTGCTCAATTTCCAAAGTCAACATTTCTTGATATTTGGGAAAAGCAGGACATTCAATGGTCTCCTTAGCAGCAGTGAAAGAGTCTTCGTAACAGAGGAAATCTCCAAGCAGTTCCTCTTCTGCACGCCAAGGCTTGAAAAGTTACAAAAGTGCTAAATAGAAAAACTCCTTTTTTTCTGGAGATTCGCCACTCAATTTTCGATGGTTTACTAATTGGCATTTTCTTTGCTTGACCAGACATCCCTCACTTCCAATTACAGCATACACTCCTTTCTCAATATCTTCTTTGATGTTCCTCTTGAATATATAATTTTGTAGAACCTCATATAGACAAACATTCTCAAGGTGACTGCTTCAATTTGGATAATATGTATCCAACATGTTGGTCTTCAAAATGTCGGTACTGTTTGGTTCCTTTTCTGCCAAATACTCAATTTCCCGGACAGGTTTTAGAACTCTATTTCGCGTTGCAGCAAGACCAAGACTCGCCCAAACGATACTCCTGGATTTGGCATAGAGACTTGCTGAAGACAACCGGTCAGAACATTCGTAAGCTCCGATTTCTCGATGCGACAACATCTTCAGAGTGAAACTGTACAACTTCTTGCTGAGGCTCTTTTCATGGGAAATGTCCTCCCACATTTCCTTCAATTCTGTCTTTTCTTTTTTGGTGATGTAAGATGTCACATACCGAGCCACAGCCATACAGTTGTCAGCCACAAACTGTATATCCATGTTAGCATTCCACATGGACAAAATCACTCGGTTGTAGTCGTTGATGTACTTGGACTCTTCGTTCCTTTTCAAATTGTATGTATTTTTGGGTGATTTCCTCGTCACATTATGTCGCAGCGAAGACATCAAACTGTTCACTCTTCCTTTAGAAATCACCGGTCGTGGAAAGTTGAAACGACATTTGGTGTAGAACTTGTCCTTGTTTCTGAATTTACGACGACAGTACTTTCCACAACGATGGCTTTGGAAACGTAGAACTTGTTCTCTTAGGCTTTTCTTCTCCGTTGCGTTTGGAACAGCACACGTAGAATACTGTTCTATGAAATTCATCACTAAGTCATCCGGATCTGTTCCAAATTTAGGTGCATCCTTGATCCACAACAACATATGTATATGAGGAGCACCTCTTGCTTGGTACTCCTTTCTCCAGAAGAAATCCAACACCTCTCCAAGAGGTGGATTCTTCTTATTTGTGATGAAAGACATCATAGCTTCAAATCTATGATTGAAGTACCTGCATACATTCACTGGATCCAAAGAACACAGTTCTCCAGGTGTCTTGAATTCAATGTTTTCAATATTTCCATTTGCCTCTCGTAGAAATTCAAGTAAGTCTTCCCAGCCATACTCAGCACAGCTCAGAGTAAGGAACCATGTTGGAGTTCCTAAGTTCCTCAGCATACATTTTAAATCACCATGACAACGGTACCAGTACTCATTAGTACCACGCTGACACACCATGAGATTAATTAGGTGAGAATCCAAAATACTGTCTTGGACATTGACTTTATGCATAAAGTCACTTGCCGAGATGTTTCGCATCTGTATACCACTTTTTAAGATGTGGTTCACTGCATATGACAGTCCAGACAGATCGCTTTCAAACAGGAGATGAAACAAATAGGGAATGCATTGACGAAACCTATGATCTTCTGCATACAATCGTGAAGTCCGGTATTCAGACACAGGAATTTGATGAGGTCGCTCATCATATCTTCCTCCTTGACCTGTTGGAAATAGCTGTGGGAAACACCGAGCTTCCAAACTTTCCTCCCAAACACTAATGGGACTCCCTTTGGCTTGTTTCATTTGAAACAACTCAATTGCATTCCCCATGACTTCTTTGGAATGCAAAGGATGAACACTATAATGTTCATATATTTCTTCACTTTTAGAGGCCTCTACTTTCTCAATTTGGCCAGCACACAAATCGCTATCCTCTTCATCATTTACTTCCTCTTCTGCAACATATACATTCATATAGTACTTATTATTTTTCTTCAAATACAATGTAGCCTTTTTGACTTTCCTAACATCCACTAAATCTTGCCATATTTTCTTATTCTTTGTCGGAACCCCATTAACCAAGATAAGCAGAGGTTCCTCTTCCACTTTTTCTACTCCAATTGTGTTAATGTTTTTGTTCAAATCTAGAGGCAAATAAACAACTCTTCCCTTTAATCCTCTCTGTAAATCTGATGGAGGCAACTTCCCTGTCTTTGGCTCCATTCTTACAATAGCCTGAAAGGGATGGATACTTTGAATCAAAATAGATTCATAAGTATTTAAATCCTTCAATTCAGAAGGAACCTCAACCAATTCCAGATTATTATGAACCGCCCTAGCAGGCATCTGGTTTTGGTTTAATTTGTTACAACAATAAGTACATACACGTTGATCCGATCCCAAATCAAAATAATTTTCTACCATCAAGTATGTGGCAAAATCCTTCCATTCACTATTATTTTCCCTTTCACTTTTTGCATATAAATCCACTAACTTAGTCTGATTCTTATAATAAGTGCGTCGACAACACACACAAGTGAAATTAGGCCTCTTACTTGATTTCATCTGAAACGTGGCAATTTCCTTCTGAAATTTATCTGTACTAGAAACCTGTACATTATCTTCAACATTACCCTCTACTTCTGGGTCAATTTGAACATTCTCATCTTTACTTCCAAAGTAACAAAACTCAATTTCTTCACAAATATTCTTGACATCTATTTCAGAACCATGCAAAAGAGCAGCACATAATTGTTTAAGCATAATTGCTGGACTCTTAGCATAATACAACATTCTCACTAATTTTCTGACTTTATTATGATGCACTGCTAGCATCCTGAAATGATGAAAAACACTCTGGCATACTCTCCTGGAAAGACAAGCCAGTGAATGACCACGCAAACCTGTCATTTGTCTCACTCTGCAAGGATCTAATTCTTGCAACAACTTCATTTTCTGCTTCAAACTTTTCTTATTAAATGTCCGTATAAAATCACAAAGCAAATTGATGGAATCCTGTCGCACACTGCAAATAGAACTACACTTCCAAATGTACACAGGACCCTTAGGACGTCTTCCTAAAACCTCATTTCCTAACACCTCGTCTGTCTCTGTTGTCACAAGTTTTTCTTTTTCAACTGGACAACCATCCTTCACTTCATAAGCTCGACCACTGGTGTCAACTGCAAACACCAAATCATTATCCTGAAAATAACTCTCCTCATTAAAAAATGCCTCACAACTTGAACTATGCATCCATTCTCCGGAAAAAACTTCACAAAAGTTACTACGATTTACTACTCTCTTCCATCTACTATTTGATTTGAAATCAGAAATTACCTTGTTTAGTTTCCTAATTCTATTGATTACCAAAATAAACAACTTTCGCTTAGTTTCAAAAGCATGATCAATAATTTTCTCTACATTTTTCTTCTTCTTATAAAATGCCACTTTCTGTTGGCCTTTCTTAATATATTTTAATAAATTAACTATTATCCTGTTGCGGAACATTCGTTTTCGAATGTCCCTAAACTGTTGTTTCCTTCTACTATCATGCACAGAGTTATCTCTTGCTCTACCAGTAACATTTTTGATTGGTCTTTCCTTTCCATTTAAATTGCTTTTCTTTTTCTGGACTGAAACATTTTTTGGAGAAATACTTTTTTTACTACAAATATTTCTTAAGAATGATTTCGTGCTCTTACCCGGAGCTTTCTTGGTGATTTCACAAGTATTTTGGGGAGAGGACTGCTGCAATAATAGATGATCTTGCTGTCTTTGACGTTTTCTAGCCTTTCTAATTCGATTCTTAGTTGGCATTTTTCAAATTTTGTAATGATCTGCAGTTGAATCTGTGGAAAAATATAATAAAATTTTTTATTAACCACTATTACCAAACAGTAAATGAATAACAGTCATCAAAAACTTAACACCCTACTTATTATTTAACATAGCAAATCTTTTGCACCACCACTGCGTCACAAAAATGACACACAGTGGTACAAAACAGGCATACACCTATCATAAATCTCTCCCTAACATTTTAAATGATTGATTCAGGTTGACGATAAGGTGTGGCCTATCTAGAGGTTTGTTTGGGCCCAGATCTTTGGACTGGGGTGAATGTGTGTCATTGATCCACATTCGGTCCATCACCTGTTTTGTTTGTTTGAGGTGAGGCCAACACATGGTTGCAGATGAGATTTTCACTTGTTGAAGAAAACAAAGGAGATAATACATGTGAAGGCCTAGCAATGAAGTAAGTCATGTCCTCTTCACTCTTGAACAAAGGGCAGACCTCTTTTGAATCTGTGGTCACACCTAAACTTCATCTGCACAATGTCATTCATAAACTTAGGAAACACTAGTGATGTAATTGAAAAATGTGAAGTTTCTTTTCCTCATTTCAGAATTACATCACCTGTGTTTCCTCATTGACTTAAAATGTCCTTAATGCACATGAAAGCGTTTTTTAGATTGCCCTTGCACCATTTTTGGGTCATTTTAAACATGGCTATGTTACTCCCATAATCAAAATCTAAATTTGCCAAGCAAAGGTGGGAGCGTATTTACAAGAAACTTGCCCCATGAAGAACGCTTTCCATTTAAAAAGGGAAAAATAACATCATAGACACTCTAATGCCTTATAAATATGGCCCAAACAACCTATGAAGCTCTAGCAGTACATATCCAGAAATGTAATTGATTTCAAAAAATCGTTTTTAAACACAACATATAAATCAATTGTATACCTACATTCAGTTGGAAATGACTGTAAATGTCCATGAGACACATGAAAGCGTTTTTTTGAATGCCCTTGCACCATTTTTGGGACATTTTTAACATGACTATATAACTCCCATAATCAAAATCTAAATTTGCCAAGCACAGGTGGGAGCGTATTTACAAGAAACTTGCCCCATGAAGAACGCTTTCCATTTAAAAAGGGAAAAATAACATCATAGACACTCAAATGCTTTATAAATATGACCCAAACAACCTATGAAGCTCTAGCAGTACATATCCAGAAATGTAATTGATTTCAAAAAATCATTTTTAAACACAGCATATAAATCAATTGTATACCTACATTCAAGATGAAATGACTAAAAATGTCCTTGAAACACATGAAAGCGTTTTTTTGAATGCCCTTGCACCATTTTTGGGACATTATTAACATGGCTATTTAACTCCCATAATCAAAATCTAAATTTGCCAAGCACAGGTGGGAGCGTATTTACAAGAAACTTGACCCATGAGGAACGCTTTCCATTTAAAAAGTGAAAAATAACATCATAGACACTCAAATGCCTTATAAATATGACCCAAAACAACCTATGAAGCTCTAGCAGTACATATCCAGAAATGTAATTGATTTCAAAAAATCGTTTTTAAACACAGCATACAAATCAATTGTATACCTACATTCAAGAGGAAATGACTGAAAATGTCCTTGAGACACATGAAAGCGTTTTTTTGAATGCCCTTGCACCATTTTTGGGACATTATTAACATGGCTATGTAACTCCCATAATCAAAATCTAAATTTTCCAAGCACAGGTGGAAGCGTATTTACAAGAAACTTGCCCCATGAAGAATTCTTTCCATTTAAAAAGGGAATATTAACATCATAGACACTCAAATGCCTTATAAATATGACCCAAACAACCTATGAAGCTCTAGCAGTACATATCCAGAAATGTAATTGTTTCCAAAAATCGTTTTTAAACACAACATATCTGTTTCAGCTTACATGAGAGACCATGGAATGGGCTCCATGTACAACAATAACTTGTGTTACTGCATGCCAGAATGCTACACCGAATATGCAATTATATTTTCTCAAAAAAACAAAATCTATTTGTATATCACTTGAGACAAAGCCACATTTTAAAAACACAGCTTTCTTCATCATTTTCTCCTTAAATCATACTATTCTCTATGTAAATTAAATAAATCTTTTCTCACCTTAGCAAATACTTTTTCAGTTTCAAAACAGTCTCAGAAATACTCCAAATTGTCTTCAGCAGAACAAAGAGGATGCACTCCAGAGGCTGCAGCTATAGAAAGCAAAGAAATGCTGATATTCTTTACACATATCTCTCATATTAGCCAATCATAACTCTTCCCTCTCATTTTTCAAATCAAAACCCTTCCCCCCTCTGCCCTCTCTGCCTTTTTTGCTTAGCAACCACCTCCTGAAAGACCTCTCATGTTTGCAAATTCACACAACAATGTTTCAATTGAATTCTGAACTCTCAGTGCACCTGCATATCCAGTGCAATCTTTCATTAAATGTTTCTTCCTTGACCATTCAAATTACATCTTTCAAAGAACACATCCATGCACCCTAACTTTCTGTTTTCAGAAATGAAAATACACCAATCACTGCTAATGAATCATTAGGACTGGAAATCCACAGTTTTTTTTCTTTACAAACTCCTACTGTTTCAACTGCCCTTTCATTACCACACTTCATCTGACTGCAGCCCAACCTTCTCTCACCATGTTTAATGTCTGGATTGTTGGACATAGTTACATCTACTGGGCTCAAAGGTATGCTGAGAACAGAAATTTACCTAACCTCAGTTTACAAGATGTGGAAATTAAGTGGTTGGGCCAAAGAGGATTAAAATGTCACCAATTGATACCATTGGTGAAAACCTTTATGCATTTGCCAAAACCTGACCTGTTAATAGTGCACTGTGGAGGTAATGATTTGGGCACTTTGACTGGGGTAGGTCTGGAAATGCTTTTAAAGGACACATTTGAGCAATTAATGGCACTTTTTCCTCAAACTGCCTTGGTATATTCCAATATATGCCAAAGACAGAAATGGAGGTGGTCCAACCAATTTTGTCCACAAATTGAGAAAGCGAGGAAGCATGTAAACAAATCTGTTTCAGCTTACATGAGAGACCATGGAATGGGCTCCTTGTACAACAATAACTTGTGTTACTACATGCAAGATATCTACAGAGGAGATGGAGTTCACTTCTCAGATGAGGGCAACAGAATTTTCATTTTGAATTTAAGACTGTGCATTGGTACCTACTTGTAAGTACCAAAATGTACCATAAACCCAAAAGCTCTTCTCAGAGCTACCCTACATCTGATCACTCACAATTATTATTTTTCTCTAACTTTTTTCTGTAATTTTCTAAAAACTACGCTCAAAGAGCGCTACCCGGTACGCGAACTGGAAGCTAACCGCGCAAAATTAAAAAAAAAATGTTTTTTCCCCGCACATATGGTCCTCCTCAGCCACCCTCAGAAAACCTAGGGGGTCAAAATACTTGTACCGTGCCCCCTTCTACCCATTCTGAACATTATTTGCCCTCCATCTTGTATCTTAATTCGACCGAAACACAAAATGGTGGACTCCCGTAACGCTCCTGGTTCGCGGACCGGACCGCTTCCCGGGAAGCGGTCCAAAAAAAAAGGTGGGAAAGTAATTCACAGAAAAACGACTGGAGACACTCTCACCAAATATAGATTAGCTCATACTACATAACAATCCCTTTCATTTACACAAATTTTATTGAAATTCCATTTAGCCATTAAGCCTGTAGACCTCTCTAAATACCGTGAGGTAAATTACTTCACAAAACACATCTGAAGTGTTGGAATTGACAACCAATGAAAATGTTACTTTCATTTTCTACTTTTATTACCTGACATTTGATTGGTTATATACCTGAATATATATAAAGGAAGAGAAGAAAACACAGCCATTTTGACTGCTACTTCTTGTTGTACATTACATTTGAATAGTTACCAAACACTTCAACTTGTTTGTGAAGGTAAGTTGTTATTTTTAAAACTGAAGTATATTGTGCACTATAACTTAATATGGTAGACTTTTTCTGATAGATATATACTATCCCTCTGTAGTAGTTATGGATTTAGATAGACTTCTCTGTTATAGTTATGAATGGAGTTAGGCTTGTCTTGGTTAAATCACATACACTTTTTTATAGTCCTATTTCCACTCTGATACTATACACTGCCAAAAGATAAATTCACTGATAAAAACTGCCTATCTAAAATTAATCCCAACAGTGCCCTATCTCTACTAATATATATTTTTTTAATCCAAATTTCAGGCAAAATGGAAGGCGAGCAGCAAGTTCAATTTAAAATTGTACTGGAAGAGAGCAGCCAAGGAAACATTGATGAATTTATGGATCAAAGTAGAGACCAGGAACTACTACAATGTGTTGAAGCAGTGGATAACCTGCTTAAAAATGAGGACATGTTACACCCTCATAGAATACAAAATATATTCAATGACAATTTTGAAATTTCTGACAATGAAATGTTAGAAAGTTTAATGAATTATGAAACACAATCAAAATTAAAAAAAATACTTTAAAAATAAAGAAAACAAAAAAAATCAACAAAAACAACAAACAATTAACATACAGTATTAGAAAAGTCTATCATTCTTTTATCCTTATAGTACGCTGCCCAGAACGCTTTCCGGTTCGCGTACTAGGCGCTCACCACGCAAAAAAAAAAAATAATTTTTTTTTGCCCTGCTGTGACCTTTTAAAACCTCCACATAAAACCTAGGGGGTCAACGAGGATCTACTATGCCCCCTTATGGTAATTTCCCCCTTTGTTTTGGCCTCCTCTTGTCTCTCGATCCTACCGAGAGACAAGATAGCGGCCGCTCCGGACTGTTTAGAATGTTGACAGACACCGAAGAGCCAATCAGCTTTCTGCGCGCAAAGTTCCGTTACGCGAAAAGTACGTGAACCGGAGCGCTACCCGGAGCGCTGTTACAGATATATATCTTATTTTGAACGTTAATTTCTCAAAATCCACTGGAGCACATATATTGAGACCTAGCAAAGGCACATCGGGCTAACAGTCCCTACAATTTTGCCAAGTTTCGTGCAAATCCATTCAGCCGTTCGGGCTAAAAGTGAGGCAAACCGCCCTATGGAAATTAACATGGGAAAAACGCGTTTTGGGACCCCCCTTTTTTCTCGCCCCCCCTTGCCGAACACCCCCCAAACTTTCAGGGTCTGTTCAGAAACACAATGTGCCATTTTCCTGAAAATTTCAGCCAATTCCGTCCACAAACACCAAAGTTATTAGACATAGAATTTTCAGAAATCCCATAGGGAAAAAATCCTAACTATATATACCTACTGGCGACCGCCAGTAGGTTATATATATATATATATATATATATATATATATATATATATATATATATATATATATATATATATATATATATATATATATATATATATATATATATATATATATATATATATATATACATATATACATATATACATATATATATATATATATTTATATATATTTATATATATATATATATATATATATATATATATATATATATATATATATATATATATATATATATATGATCACTGAAATAATATCGACCTCACAAATATCGAGGTGACAAAATATCGTTGACAAAATATCGATGGACAAAATATCGACTGGCTATCTTTAAACAGGTAAGTACAAAAATATCGACTCCAAAATATCGAGTTACTAAAATATAGACTGTAAAAAATATCGTTTTTTTTAAATGTCTTTAAATGAAGTTAATACTAATGTAATAATAAATATGTTTAGTCTAAACTTATTTTAAATTATTAAAATAATGTTATATTAATAATTATTTATTTTAAAATAAAAAAAAATAAAAAAAAATAATACATATATATTTATATAATTTTTTTATATTAAATAAACATATATAATATTTTTACTGTAGCATAACAAAATAGTTAAAAATTATTATAACAACTGTAGTGAATTCTACAATAGCTAAAGCGTTGGATAGCGTAGGGGTAAAATTTACTATTCCCACTCCAGTGGGTGCAACAGTAGGGAAAGCGTTGGATAGCGTAGGGGTTAAAATTACTATTCCCACTCCAAAGAGTGTAACAGTAGGGAAAGCGTTGGATAGCGTAGGGGTTACAATTACTATTCCCACTCCAGTGGGTGCAACAGTAGGGAAAGCGTTGGATAGCGTAGGGGTTAAAATTACTATTCCCACTCCAAAGAGTGCAACATTAGGGAAAGCGTTGGATAGCGTAGGGGTTACAATTACTATTCCCACTCCAGTGGGTGCAACAGTAGGGAAAGCGTTGGATAGCGTAGGGGTTAAAATTACTATTCCCACTCCAGTGGGTGCAAAAGTAGGGAAAGCGTTGGATAGTGTAGGGGTTAAAATTACTATTCCCACTCCAGTGGGTGCAACAGTAGGGAAAGCATTGGATAGCGTAGGGGTTAAAATTACTATTCCCACTCCAAAGAGTGCAACAGTAGGGAAAGTGTTGGATAGCGTAGGGGTTAAAATTACTATTCCCACTCCAGTGGGTGCAACATTAGGGAAAGCGTTGGATAGCGTAGGGGTTAAAATTACTATTCCCACTCCAAGAGTGCAACAGTAGGGAAAGCGTTGGATAGCGCAGGGGTTACAATTACTATTCCCACTCCAGTGGGTGCAACAGTAGGGAAAGCGTTGGATAGCGGAGGGGTTAAAATTACTATTCCCGAGGCGTGGCCAAGATGGCAGCGGAGTAGGACGCCTTTTCGTGCCGCTCCGGCGCTGATCCAACAAAGCATCTAACAGCACGGTTTTGGGGGTGCCCCCGAGCCCCTACAGTGGCGGAGACGATCGCCTAGCAGAGCGGCGGATGTTGGTGGGGTCGCCGAGGCGGTGTGACCTTGGAAGCACCTGCGTGAGTGAACGCAACCCGAGGCCTGTGAGACCCCGGGCTTTCCTGACATCGCGGCCCGGAGTGGTCGAAGGGCGGGGCCCCAGATCCGCCAGCAGACTCTGGAGTAGACGGAAGGCTGTTCGGACCTGAGCTTGGGCGAGGGAGGTCCTGGCGACGAGACTCAGCTCGTACCCCACCACACCTGGGAGAGGTGGAGCACCGTCCCCTGGCTAGGCAGTGGCACTCGGACGACCAGTAGCACTTTACTGTCTCCGTCGACCAGCCCTTCCCTCGCGGTTGGCGCCGGCGGCCTGCTTGAACTTTCGAGGCCCCGGGCTTGGGTGCTGCGCGAAGCCGGACGGAGGTGGAGCTGAGGAGTGACTCTACAGCTACTTGGAGGTGTGACACGTGCGGAGCGGAGGCACGGAGGGCCGAGGCAGAAGGACACCGGCTCCCTGGGGTTCCCGCCTAGGATACAGGAGACGCCCACGGGTCGAGTGCCTGAGTGCGGGGGGCCAGGAAACGCTTGGAGGCGACGGCGGGCGCCGAACACTTGGTCCGCTTGCAGGCCCCGCTACTTTCCTTAGCCACGTGGAGCCGGCGCAGGGCGCGGTGAGCCGCCATGTCTACTGTGCAGCGCAAACGAAACCAGGGGAAGGACAAAGCCTCCCAACAACCGGCCTCCCCTGGGGCGAGTGGGTCGTCGAAGCACTCTGATGAAGACGCCCCAGCGACGAAAGCCTTCATGTCGGAGCTGTTCGCCTCCATTAAGGAGGATATATCGGAACTCAGGGCGCAACTCGCCTCCGACCTACGGGAAGTGCGAAGGGACGTGGACGGCATAGGGGAGAGGGTGGCGACCCTGGAAGACAGGTACCTGAGTGTGGCCACCGATGTCCATATGCTCCAGCAAGACATCATCCGCCTCACCGAGCAAAATTTGGACCTTCAACTGCATACGGAAGACCTTGAAAACCGCTCCCGTCGAAATAACATCCGTATACGGGCAGTGCCATGGGACGGTGAGGCGGGAGATCTCCGGGGGTACGTTCAGGAGCTGTTTCTCCAGGTCCTAGATGAGGCGGACACGACGGAGGTACGGATGGACAGAGTGCACCGGGTGGGATTGCCACGGCGCGGGGGGGGCCCTCCCCCTGACATACTGGTGTGCGTCCACGATTTTCAACTTAAGGAGAGGATACTACGGAAGGCCCAGACCATCGACTCACTGCAATTCCGGGGCCATCGGCCACAACTATACCAGGACTTGGCTGCATCCACCCTGCAAAAGCGGAGGGACTTCCGACCTGTCACATCGTTTCTGAGAGAGAGGGGGATTGCCTACTCCTGGGGGCACCCTTTCAGGATTATCTTCAGATGGCAGAACCGCCTGGCCCAAGTGCGCACGCTTCAGGCGGCAAAAGAGCTCTTGGGTTTGGAGGATGTGCCGTCCTCGCAGGCCACGGCGGCCTCTCCGTCTCGACGGCGCCACCGTTCGACCTCATGGCACAGGGTGGGGCGCTCCCCCGCCGGTTCCCCTGCTAGACAGCGCCCGGACCTTTCTACCAGCCTGCAGGAACGAGGAGCAGCGGTCGCTTCGGTTGCCTCGGCCACGTTGGCCGACTCACAGCTTGGCTCTGGGGCGTCGTAACCCCCGAAGAATGGCGGATCGGCGCCGGGGAGGCTCGGGCCTTCTGATCGAGGGTTTTGCAAGTACTCTGGTGGGAGACGACCTCGATTGCAGCCAAGGGGAATAGTGGTTTCATTCCTCTGGCCTGTCACTTGATTGGGGGCTTCCTACGGACTTCGGCCTACTGATCTCGATGAGTATAGTTATTGCACTTTTTTTTCCATTTTTGTACAATGTTCTGTGTTGGATCGGGGGGGGTTTGGTTGGGGGATTGTGGGGTTGGGGGGGGGGACCCGTGACGGTAGGCCTTTGGGGATGAATGCAGTGTGTGAGTGGTGGAATGCGGGCCATGCTGTAGAGGGGCTGATCCAACGACTATTCTGGAAACAGCTGGGAGCACGTGGCTGGGGGGAGGGGAGGAATGCAGGCTGGGCGCCATTTGTTTTACTGATAGCGAGTTCTCTGTTTGGTGTCTGCCATGCCGATTAGTATATAACAAAACAACAAGCGGTCCTGAGCATTCAAGAATGAGAGAAAACAATTGGTATTTATAGATCACAATGGAGTTCTATAAGGTTCAGTATTCCTAGACCAGCCGGCCAGGGAATGTTTAATAGTTTAATGAGTTTAAGATCTCCAGAGTACAACAATTAACCCGAAAGTAAGGGTTAAATTGGGACACAATCCTGTGCCAAACAGAGAAGAGAAAGCGAGAGAATAAAGATAAGAGAAGGGAAAAGTTATCAGGCAAACAAAGTGAGCTTACAGGTCACTGATATTAGTTATACATTAGCAGTGTATCCTGGAGTCATTCATACAAACAATAATATAAGGGAAGTACACGTATGAATTACTCTATGGTATAGACCATAGAGTAATTCATACGTGTACTTCCCTTATATTATTGGGGGGAGACAGCTGACAGGGTCCTGCTCGGGAGAGAGGTGAGTGCACCAAGCCACACGGGGCTTCGCTGGTCCGGTTTTCTTGTGGCCGCCCGCTCCCCAGGGACTGATGAGGGTCTTTGTAGCGCCTCCTGGCGCGGAAGTGGAATCCCGCGGCTTCCTACCGCAAAGCAGGCTGGGGATAGTGGTCTCCCCCGCACGGCTGCCGCAGCGCGATGGCAGGGGCTGCGGCGGCGGGGGGAGACAGCTGACAGGGTCCTGCTCGGGAGAGAGGTGAGTGCACCAAGCCACACGGGGCTTCGCTGGTCCGGTTTTCTTGTGGCCGCCGGTCTTGTGTTCATGATGGGTGATTATAACTTGGTTTGGGACGGAACGGTGGATAGCTCGGGGGGGCGGCGGGCGGACACAGGGGTCTTCTCGGGGGCTACGCAGCGGGGGGTGGAGGAGATGGGTTTGGTTGATGGCTGGAGGTTTTTTCACCCTGATGTAAAGGACTATACGTTCTTTTCCCATGTGCACCACTCCTACTCCCGTCTGGATTACGTCTTCCTTAGTCAATCACTTAGAGGGAACATTTTAGATGCCGCCATTCTCCCGATATCTGTGTCAGACCACAGTCTCATGGTGCTCACGCTTCGGTGGTCGCCTCCTGACACCGCGAACCGGAAGTGGTACTTCCCGGCCTCGGTGGTCAGGGACGAGGTGTCCCATCAGGCCTTACGTCTGGCTATTCGGGACTTTTTTGAAAGCAATCCCCCTTCGGACACGTCCCTGATGACCACGTGGGACGCCTTCAAGGCAACGATCAGGGGGACGTGCCTGGGCCTCAACTCGCAATTGAACGCTTTACGTAGGAAGGAGAGGGAGGCGCTGGAGGCGGAGGTGCTCACGCTTGAGAGGGAGCACAAAGCTAATCCCTCGAGGGTGACCCTACGTCCTCTGACGGCGGTGAGGGGCAAGTTGAAGGTGCACTATACAAATAGGGCTGAACTCACCCTATTGAGGCTGGGTCGGCATTCCTACTCCGGGGGTAACAAGATCGGCAAACACCTGGCCCGGCAATTGAAAGATAAGAGGGGGCGTGAATACGTAGGTGGGATTAGAGATGCTGCGGGAGTGCTCCATCACAGTGACGGGGCGAAGGCGGATGTCTTTTGCCGCTTCTACGCCGCGTTGTACAAGGGGGAAGAGCTGGACACTACTAAACAGCGTGAATTCCTGCAGCGCTTATCGCTTCCGCAGGTATCAGGGGCTTGGAACGATTTACTTGATGCTCCGATCACGAGGGAGGAGGTCCTCTCTGCCATCAAATCCCTGAAATTGCACAAAGCCCCCGGACCCGATGGGTTCACCGCAGTCTTTTATCAGACATATGCGACTGAGGTGTGTGACTTCCTGGTCGCCCTCTTTAACGACATGGTTGGACCTGGGGTGAACTCTGGGACCCTTGCGGAAGCAGTGATCACGGTCCTGCCGAAGCCGGGGAAGGACCCGGAGCAGTGTGCCTCGTACCGCCCCATAGCCTTGCTCAATATCGACGCAAAACTCTACTCGGCTATTCTAGCGAGTCGCCTTCAGGACCTGCTGCCGTCGATTGTCCACGCGGACCAATCTGGCTTCATCAAAGGCCGCCAGACGTATGATAACACAAGGAGGGTAATCCACCTCATTGAGAAGGCGGACAGGTTCCGCATCCCGGCGGTCTTGGTGGGGCTGGACGCGGAGAAGGCCTTCGACCGAGTGGACTGGGGTTTCCTATTCCACACGTTACAGGCGTTTGGTTTCTCCGATCGATTCATCGCGATGGTGAGAGCCAACTTTTGCAGCCCGCGTTCGAGGGTGGCGGTGAATGGCCACCTGTCGACCTTCTTCCGGCACACACGAGGCACTAGGCAGGGGTGTCCCCTCTCGCCCTTGCTGTTTGCACTCAGCATTGAAACTCTAGCGCTGGCCGTCAGGGAGCATGAGGGGGTGAAGGGCATCCCTTTGACAGGGGAACAGCACAAGATCACCCTGTTTGCAGATGATGTCTTATTGTCGGTGGCCGACCCCGCTAACTCTCTCCCATGTGTACGGGATATATTGCTGGAGTTTGAGGCGGTGGCCGGCTTCAAGGTTAACTATGGCAAGTCGCATGTCCTGAACCTGACCCTATCTCAGGCCGAGGTGGCTCGGGTGAAGGCGACGACACCTCTGGCCTGGGCCTCGGGCTCCATTCTATACCTAGGGGTTCACCTCACCCCCACAGTGGGCGGCCTTTTCGCGGCCAACTTTCCTCCCCTCTTGGCCAAGTCGCGGGCGGAACTGGAGAAATGGAAACCAAAATTCCTATCCTGGTTAGGACGAGTACATGCTATCAAGATGGTCCTTCTCCCCAAGTATCTTTACCTGTTCCAGGCCCTACCGATCCCACTGCCCTCCACTTTTTTTAGCCACCTTAAATCAATGATGTTGAAATTTGTCTGGCAAGGTGGTCGAGCGCGGCTTTCATTTACACTCCTGCGGCGCTTGCGGAATGAAGGAGGGGTGGGCCTTCCGGACTTCAACCTCTATTACAAGGCAGCCCAACTTAGAGTCATGGTGGAGTGGTCGCAGCAGTTTTCTGACAAACACTGGCTGCATATGGACCGGAGTGTGGCAGGCCGGTCCATCTGGGACCTGGCATGGAAGCCGAAGCGGGACCGCCCAGTAAACGCGTATATTAGTACCCCCACGGGGACTACGCTGAAGGTCTGGGACACACTGGCGGGTGATGAGAGGTGGACGACCTTTCCATCCCCATTCACTCCATTGCATTTTAATCCGGAGTTCCCACCGGCGCTCGCCGAGGGCCCCTTTGACGGCTGGAGGGAGGGGGGATGCCGGGCGTTACTTCACTTGTTCCATGGCCCCGATCCCCTGACGTTTGAGAACTGCATGCGGGACTACCATGTGCAGCCAGGGGAGCGGTACCGGCATCTGCAGTTGCTTCACTGGGCCACATCGCCGGGGGTGCGAGAGGCGGCAACGAGACCTCTGTCCGACTTTGAAGCCTTTCTCCTGAAGACCTCTGCCATGAAGGGGGCCATCTCTTTTCTTTACCAGCTGCTGCTCCGCTCGGCCCTTTCCCCCAGACCGCGCTACATGGAGCAATGGGAGGAGATGGTGGGGAGAGATATCACTGACGGAGAATGGTCGGCGCTTTGGAAGGACATGACGCAATTTAATCATTCCATACTCCTGAGGGAGGTGCATTTCAAAACTCTTACGCAATGGTACATGGTCCCGGTGTCATATGGATACTTCGTTACATATATTGCGTTAAGTTAGCATGAGTGCATTACATGTTTAAACAGCCTTTTTTCCTTCGGCTTCAGTTTTGCACACAACACATACTTGTTGTTGTCGCTTTCACCCTAGAAGCGGTGAGGTGGTTTATTTGAGAATAATATGTTATTTCTATGCTATCAGCTTTGCTTGGTATAACTGTCTGCACACTGAGAGCTGCACACTCTAAGATTAACCTAACACAAGGTTGCTGGGAGGCCTGATCCTCGCACCACATTAGACATAACACAAATAATGTTGATGCCAACATTTTGGGCTCTACGCGGGTTTAAGATAGAGTTACACGGAATGAACGTAGACACTTGGTGCTGCGCATGAAGAGAGCTGGTAGCTGTTGATGTGATCTGCTCCTACTGACATTGAGAGGTATGGGGCCGCCCTGCTAAAGCCCGAATGAGACCTTCTTAGATATAAAATAATATGCTAGATAGGGTGCGCGAAATATAGGTGATATAGATTTCTATAGATTTTGCATTATAACATGCTAGCACCTTTTGCTTACTATGGATTAGTGACTATGCTGCTGACTCTGATTTTTATAATCTGCATTTTGGTATTATACAAGATACTGCGTTTGAGAACTTTGCATTGAATAATAAATATTTCAAACTTGCACTTGTGTTCTTTGACTCTCAGTTTTGGTTTGAAATGATTATATAACGAAAGAGTGTTCATGTGTTCCACGATTCCTGAGGTATTCTAAAGATCATGTTCTGGTTTGTCTAAGACATGAATCATTCCATAATGATCCATGAGACACTGTAGCTAGCTAGGTAAGGGGATTTCTGACACTGAGATGAGTTTTGGATCATCCTAACTCACTGAGGTTCTAGATCTCTATGCACAGTTCTGTGGGAGAACGGAAACCCTGCTACATGGCGCCCAACGTTTTGGTTGGCCTTAAAACATGACACTCGAGTAGTATATCATTCATACCTTGACACCTTCATTCCCGTTTCCGGTAAACGGTGGTGTCGGAAAAACCTACCTATTTTTTAAATAGGTCTTTTCAAGCTTGAATTCTTCTAAAAACGGTTTCTTTGAATTACTACCCAGTTGTGCTACAAACTGCTCTTTGTCTCTTTTCACTTCCTGTGCTAACATGGCCGTGGACATAGCGCAGCATAGCCGCGTCGCGGTTCGCGACCACTTGCGGGCATTTAATGTACCTGCGGAAGGCTTGGCTGTGGTTCTAGTGGTGAGTGCGGAACATGCGTACCCGTACGAATTGTTTTATTCCTGGGTGACATTTCCGGCAGTGGACGCTAATTCGGGTGTCTTCCATTCATACACTGCCTCGGATGTACCGGCGGCTTATGCTCCGTACAGGGCACTGGAAGTACCTATCGACGCTTGGCAGCACGGAGTTTGGTTTGGTGGCGCCCTACCCCATTCTTTAACGGCTCCGAGGTTAGGTCCTTTGTCCATTCCAGGCACAAATTGGCCCGCTTTGGGTGGATTTACTCCTCATCCTAATCGCGCCACTTGTAATGTGGGTGACCTGCGGCGTCTTCATGATGTCGCGGTTGGAGTGATTAGAGCGCTTGTTCATTACATTGGTCGTAATATTCATGGCGCAGTCCCCGCAGGGGCGCAGCTTCGGGCAGAACAGGCTGGTTTGAAAATCAGTCCTGTCTTGGTGAATTCCGTTATGGGCAGAAAGCCAGAGAATAAGGATGATTTTCCTTACTGGCTTGCCGAGAAATTCGACCAGCTGGAGGCTGTGTTTCCTAATACGACTCCGGGTGAAAAACACCGGATTCTTACGCTTAGTTTACCGAAAGATTTAGCCCCTGAACTTGCTGACTGTGAAACATGGGGTAAGACTTTTGCAGCGGTTTACTCGAGGTGCTATGGCACCCCGTCTGTGTCAAACCTTTCTGCGGTCCTTAAACGTGTTCAGGATGATCACGGACCAGAGTCGGCGGTTGAATTGGGTATGCGCCTGAGCGGCTCGTTTGAGACGGTTTGCGGTCTTATCCTTGCAAATGTCAAGGGGGATGCAGTGAACTTTCAGGTGGCCAATGCTCTGGCGTTAATTCCCGATGCCGAGAAACCCCGTCAGCTGGCAAGAATTATTGTGGCGGCTTATAAAATGGTTGGCCGCACTTCTAAGGGTTTAAAAGCTTTTTCTGAAAAAGAGAAGAAGCAGCCCCAGGGACAGTCTTCGGAAACGGGTGGACAACCCAAGTCCAAAAAACAAAATTGGCCTAAAAAGCAGAAGCAGGGTAAGCAACAACAACAGCAGACACAGGTTTCTAGTCCTACGCCTTCGCAGCCTGCGCAGTCAGATCGAGTTTATGATTTGCGCGATCGCGCGACGATTAAATCGCCTGAGAGATTTCAGGCTTCTGACCAACGCTCTCCTCGTTCCTTTCAGGACTCATCGGCTCCGTCAACCGGTGGTGGAGGGGGCGGCAGGGGCAGGGGTGGCCAGCAAGGACGTGGCCAGCCCCGCACGCGAAGTGAAGGGGATCAGCGGTACGACTCTACGCCAAAGAGACCGCAGTTTGCCAAGAAGAAAGTCGCAGCCTTAACGGCGCATCGATATGCCCCAGATAGTGAGAACGCGGCTTCGGAATCTGACGTGGGCTCTGACCTTGCTGGACAGCGCGGCGGAGATTACCATAGTGAGAGAGGCCCTCCGTCCACTGTTGAAGGTGACAGCGACTGAGACTTTTATTGTGATTGAAACAGCTGATACACATGTTGCTCCCCCTGAAAGACTTTTTGAAATTGTCCTGTTAATTGAAGGTGACATGCAGCGAACTGTAAAAGGGGTATTTTGGGAAAATCTTTTGGATACGTATGACATTTTGCTTTCGGAGGCTGACTGGCCCCCACCTTTTGTTCTCGCAGCTCCGCGAGGGGAGGAGGTGATCCTCCCCAGTTTCGCGCACACTGTATCGAGAGTGGAAGCGCTGCATTTTGCAGAAGAGTGGGCTCTGGCGCTTGCGCCGGCTGTGTACCGAAATCAGTGTGGCTGGGATAAATTGTCCCCTAGCCATGAGATTCCTTTACGGTCACAGCCGCAGCCACAACCCCAGTATCCCATACGGCGTGAAGCTAAAGCTTCGGTCGCGGCTATCCTTGAACAATTGGAATATCAAGGTGTAATTGAAACGTGTGTGTCACCAATGAATAATCCCCTTTTTACTGTTAACAAGCCGGACGGCTCATATCGTCTGGTTTTGGATTACCGGCATTTGAACTCGCATTGCTGTAACTGTGCAGTACAGAATACTCACGGCTCTGCCCTAGTAAATAGTCTTGAGCGTAAACGGTTCAAAACCACGCTTGACATTTCCAATGGTTTATATGCACATAGATTAGATGGTCTAAGTTCCCAATGGACCAGTTTTACGTGCGGCGGCGTACAAAAAATGTTTAAACGACTCCCAATGGGATATAAAAATAGTCCTGGAGTGTTTTCCGCCCGCATAGTCTCTCTTTTGGAGAGTTTCGATCCAGTTGCATGTTCGTATGTGGATGACATTTATCTCACAGACGACGAACTTTGGGTGCATCTGTGTCGAGTAAACAGCATAATTTGTAACTTTGCAGACATGGGTTACAAGTTTAACTTTGCAAAATCACACATTGCGGAGTACACAGTGTTGTTTCTGGGTTATGAACTTAACCACGAAGGAAAGGGGTTGGCTCCTCAATTCCTGGAGAAATGCGCGCAGTTGCGCTCTCCGACAACGCTGAAAAAATTACAGTCTTTACTGGGTTTTTTAAATTTCGGGAGGACATACATTCCGGAATATGCCCAGCGTATCAAGCCTTTATATGCCTTGGTACAACCATCTTTTTCCAAATCATGCTGGCTGCCTGAGCATTCAGCCATTCTGCAGTCCTTGCAGGCTGATATGCTCGCTTCTGCTGATATGCTCGCTTCTGACTACTTACAGACTCGTGATAACCAGACCAACCTGGTGATAAGAATTATCCCTGGGACGGTGGGTTTCACGTACCTGACTTTTAATGAAGGGGATACTGTACCTATTGCTTACAAGTCACACTTGTACACTTCGGCTGAACTGCGTTTTTCCACTGTGGAGAAAGTTTTAACGGCTGTGCAGATGGCAATTCTTAAGGAACGTGCCCTGTCGCAGGGAAAGCGCATGTTGGTGGTTACCCCGTGTCCTGCCTTGGAGGCGGTCTCGAAAGCCAGTGTACCGAATTCTAAAGCTTTGCACCCTCGGTGGATTCAGTGGGCTACATCCTTGACATCTCAGGATGTCACGTTTATTTTTGACGCCGCTTTACGGTCGCAGGAGTATTTACAGTATGAATTTGTTCATCCTGCTCCTTTAGCAATGCGGCCGTTGGAGGATTTCCATTGTATCATTTACACGGATGGTTCGGCGCAGGTTGCGCATGGCTCTAAACATGCCTAGGTTTCCGCTTGCGCCATTGTAGTCGGTGCCATGGTGAACGATGAGTTCAAGTCCAGTGTTGTGCACACGCAAACACTAGGGGACTGCACCGCACAATTAGCTGAGCTTCGTGCTCTTATGCTCGCATTGGAGTACGCTGATCCTTGTGTGACGACTTTAATCGTAAGTGATTCTTACTACTGTGTCCAGTCTTACAATGAGAACTTGTTCTTTTGGATTCAGAATGATTTTCGTGATTCCAAGGGTAGCACAATAAAACATAAAATGATCTGGGTCCGAGTGGCGGAACTTAAAGAGAAACTGCCGCTCGTGTTTGTGATTCATACTCTTGGCCACCAGCGCGTGGGGGTCCACGCTGTTGGCAACTCGCTTGCTGATGAAGCAGCGAAGTCAGCGGTATCAAAATACTTAGTTGCAGCAGTCACGAGGTCCAAAAGCAAAATAGATGATGACATCTTGGCGGCTGTTGCTGCCACGGAGAAGGGAGGTAAATATCCTGCGGGGTTCCCTTCGAAGTACACATACCACTTAAGTCCCGATAAGGTTCCTTATGTGAAAATTCCTGAAGTTGGAGAGCGTCTAGTTCCCAACTCGGATCGCAGAGCTTCTCTGATTACAGCGGCTCATGAAGGTGTGGCGTCTGCGCATGCGGGCGTCTCAGCCACTGTATCTCAGCTACAACAGAGGTTCTGGTGGCGGGGACTGTACAAACAGACGCACGATTATGTCCTTATGTGTGACATTTGTCAGCAGATCAAGCCTTCTACTGCTGCGCGTCCGCCTCAGACACAGTTGTACATCTCTAATAAACCACTTGGTTGTGTTTATTTGGATCACTGCGGTCCTTTTTCTTCTGATACTGCGTATAAATACATCTTAGTAGCAGTTGACTCATGCACACGCTTTGTATGGGTATGGCCGCATCGAAGCGCTGATTCGCGAACTGTCATTAAGGATTTGCGTGTCTTTGTGGGAATCTTTGCTTGTGGTGCTTTCCATTCGGACCAGGGTCCGGCTTTCGCCTCTAAGGCGTATAAGGATGCTATGGTTTCGTTGGGAGTACAGGTGAAGTTTTCAAGTCCCTACAGGCCTGAGGGCAATTCTGTAGTAGAACGAATGAACCGCGACTTAAAGCAATCTTTGACAGCCCGTGTTATAGGCACTGGTAGAAACTGGCTGACCCACCTCTATGGCGTGCAGCGTGCGCTTAATAATCTCCCTAGAAGGTCTCTGGGTGGGCGGACCCCATACGAAATGCTCTTTGGTATCAAGATGTACGTCCCTGACCTTGATGGTGCAGACTGCCAGGCCCAGGCCGCGGCCTTTGACGTAGATGAACATTGCAATGTTTTACAGGATCTACAAAAGACCAGAGACAGTCTTGCAAAGGAACACTTGCCCTCCACGTCGTATGATGCGTTGCAGATCCCGGTAGTTGGCTGGCTACCCCAAGTTGGAGAACTGGTTCGAGAGAAGATCGATAACAAGAAAGAGTTTGGTCCCTCATATCGAGCGCCGGTTCGAGTCCTTGGAGTGAAGGGCACAAGAACAGTCATTTTACCACCACTTCCAGGTCGTAAAGAAAACAGATTTATTTCTATTGACAATGTCAAGACACACAGGGTGGCCGATTCTTCATAGCATGACACCGGCTGTATCCTGTCCTTCCATGGTGAGGCACTCTGTGCTGGCTATTACATCTGGTGCAGATCAGGAGGTGTCCCTCGAGATGCCTGCCATATCCAGTCCTTTATTAAATACTATTCCTGTTACTAACATTGATGAGGTGACCTATGCAGATCCTGCTGATTTATCTATGTCCGATTTACAAGCTCGTTTGGCTAACCAATCCAGATTCTCTTTTGACTCTGATTCGGAACTCTCAAAGAAACCATCGACTATTGCAAAATATGCCACGTTGTTTAAAAAACATTTTTTAATTCCACCTTGGACATACATTTGGCTGATACTATTTTCATTTTATCTTTTTATGTCAATTGGTTTTGTGTTTTATTTTTTCCGCCTGATCGATGGCCATTATGTGAAAGAAAGAACAGGAATTCGGTACCTTAATGGAACATTGGCCCCTCTTTCCTCCTCACATTCAGCACACAGACTAAAGAGAGACTTACATTCAGTAGAGATTACTGCTTGGCCTGTCCTTGATGGGATTGTGTGGGATGCGGTTAGGTTTCAGATACATGGCCCCACAGAAGTTATTAATGTTCCTAATGTGCTTAGAGTAAACATGGGAGATGTAATTCAGCAAAATATTCGTTCTGATGATTGGGATCTTCAGGCAGTAGAAGCTTTATTCTCTGATTTGAAATATTATGCGGCCTTTGATGCTGAGGATTTGTACTTGGATTCTGTTAATTATGGTGATTTGTTTTGTTATCAACATTATGGGAATCATTTCTTACACAAAACAAGTTCCGGGAGGGTTCCGGTGAACTACACACAGTGGGAACATTGTCCTGCGCCTTTGCAAGGGAGCTCGAGTACATTTCTGGGAAAATACTCATATTTTACAGATTTTAATCAATCAAATCCTGAGTCGTTTTATTTTAAAGTAAAACAGAAGTTCATGTCCAAAGTCAGACTTACCGATACAAAATTGCTGTATTCAAAGTCCTTTCTAGACAGGTTAGCTGTAGATGGCTATGAGTTATGGAAGGAAGCTATTGACCTTAAATCGGTTTGGGGTACCAAAGATTGGCAGGTACAAGGCACTGAGGCTTTGCATCGTACATGTCTCATCCCGAATCACATGTTGTTTTTAAATTCTACTATTTCCCAGACAACATGTTTTGGATTGGCTACATCTAAAAAATTAAATGCACCAACCATCCCTGATTTGGAAGAATATTCAGGCTGGAATAATTTCACTACATTGTCCATAAGTGAGATGCGAGACCTGTTGCACAATTCCTCCTTTAATATTTCCAGTTTTGATCCAGATGGGTGGCTTTTGTGGCAAAGAAGCTCTGATTCTTGCCAACGTCGTTTTTTGGGTTTGTCTGAAGGTTTTAAACACATCAGGCCGGATCCCCGTTTTGAAACAGATCACACAGTTACTACTTATTCAGTAGGCAAATTGTGTCAGACCTGGTTGCAACATTCCACATTGGCTGCAGTAAAACTGCATCTGTCACGTTTGAATGAGAATATAGACCTGAATGATTTTATAAAAGGCCCGGCTAGGGGTAGATCTAAACGCTTTATTTATGCTGTTTACAATGAAATTTGGAAATTTTCACAAGTTGAGGCAGCTAAACGCCTGAGGGCTATTGATCAAGCAAATTTGGAAAAAGTGCTTGCAGTGGTCGATAACAGTATTAACATGCTTTCTTCCAGAATTTACACATTAGATAATATTGTTTCTTCTATTGTTGATATTGTACATGATGAAGTGTCCACGTTATACCATGGTCAAAATCAATTGCGTTCTGTAATGCAGTTTGCCTGGACCCTACAGACACTTAAGGCTGGTCGAGTTCCCTGGACCTCATTGAACGTTTCATCCCTTTTCGCCCCTTTTAATCTGACTGAAAAACAGTGCATGCTTTCAATGCGTGATGCTTCATTTTCTATGTTACATATTGAGAAGCTAGAATTCTTGCCTTTCTCTGTTGCTGAAACCACTACTGCCACGTGGCTTATTCATGGATTAATTACATTACCATTTCCCTTATATAAATTTACTAACTGTATGCGGTATATTGCTATAGGACGATATGAACCACTAGGCAATGCATTCCTACATGAGGCATGGTCCTTACCATACACATACAGATGTCTGAAGGATGGAAAAGAAGTGAATCTTAATGGTGAGGAATGCACACAGTCACCTGACCATTCATTAATATGCAGACACATTCAGTTACACGGTTCTTGTAATCAGGACCGCCCAAATTTAGCATGTGTTTTAAAAGGCACGCCAGTTCCAGCAGTGGTTCCCACATTTACATTATTGGCTAATGGTAGTTATTTGCTTTTAAACAACGAGTTATGTTGTGGGTTATTAATTGGTGTAGCTTATGTGGTAACTGTATCAGAGCGTGTGGTGTGTTGCAAGAATGTTCTATACCCACCCACGCTTGGGTCTTCAGATGTCTCTATCTGGCCACGGATTCCAACCTTGGAAGCGAAGTTCAATGGTTTAAGCAGAATAAGGGCCCTTTTGTCTCAAAAACAAGTGACCCTGAGTTCGGCCCGGGAAACTTATGTCCTTCACATAGCTAACACCCGCACAGAGGTGCAGGCGCTTTTAAATACTGATTTGCCGTTTCATTTCTGTGAGCTGGTGCACCAGATTTTTAATGCTTCTTCCACGACTGGGCTCGCACATTTTTTTAAATTGGTAGGCAGTGGCCTCGTGACTACGTTTGAAAAAGTTTTTGGTATCATTCCCACGTTTTTCCACTCTATTTTTTCGAGTTTGTTTGGCGGACTACCTGTGTTGCTGGCTGTAGCCGCTGGCATTTTATTGGTGTTTTTCTTCATAAAACATGGATGCCCATCCTGCACCAGAAGCCGTTCAACGCCTCCTGACACTGTGCCGTAATCGGATGCTCAATTACTATGGAACATTGCCGCTTTCAGCATTAAGCACGGCCTATAGATTGTCATTTCGGTTCACCGACTTCACGTGTGTCCAACCTGTGTTTCACTGCCTGAGCTGCGAGTTCGATTGGGCCATTGATTTGTGCCTATGCTTGAGGACTGCTCCTGACGTCGATTTTGATCAGCTAATGCGTCCCGTGGTGGCTCACAAGCTGATCTGTTCTGGCGAAAGAGTTATGGCCTTGGCAGCGATAAATGGAGTTCTGGGCCAATGGGAGATCTCTGCAGCGGCGGATGCCTTTCTGACACACAGCGATCTGGTGAACCCACCGAGTTGTCCTCTGACGTTACAGGAGGATCCGATGCTGGAGGAGCACGTATGTTCTTTCCCATTGCTGAATTGGATTGCTGAACTATTTTCGGATGATGGCAGTGATTTCATACTGGAGGCTGTTGCAACTTTCTTTGCATATACTTTCCAATCATGACATGCCTGGGAGGAGTGCTTTGTTGTGAAATATGACTTTCCCCTCGCTGAATTGGAGGGATGGACTGTGTTCAGCTGATGGAGAGTTCATTCACGTGATGTCGCTGAGGATAACGTCAATGTGGCACATGACTTTGGATATCGGATAAGTGCCTTGTTTTTTCTCTTACAGACATTTGAATTGATGCGGCCTGGTCCTACATTTCATATTTTTGAGTCCTGGCGGATAACTTTTGGTTCGAAAGTTTTGTTTTTATTTTTAGACTTGAGGCCACTGTAGGCATTCATACATATTCATTCATACACATTTTTAGCTTATTTTAGCTCAAGATTATTGAACTTTGCTTTCAATTTTTGTATCTGATTTAGTATTGCCTTTTCCCTTATGTTTGACGGTGCTCGGACCAATGGGGGGGTGTCATATGGATACTTCGTTACATATATTGCGTTAAGTTAGCATGAGTGCATTACATGTTTAAACAGCCTTTTTTCCTTCGGCTTCAGTTTTGCACACGACACATACTTGTTGTTGTCGCTTTCACCCTAGAAGCGGTGAGGTGGTTTATTTGAGAATAATATGTTATTTCTATGCTATCAGCTTTGCTTGGTATAACTGTCTGCACACTGAGAGCTGCACACTCTAAGATTAACCTAACACAAGGTTGCTGGGAGGCCTGATCCTCGCACCACATTAGACATAACACAAATAATGTTGATGCCAACATTTTGGGCTCTACGCGGGTTTAAGATAGAGTTACACGGAATGAACGTAGACACTTGGTGCTGCGCATGAAGAGAGCTGGTAGCTGTTGATGTGATCTGCTCCTACTGACATTGAGAGGTATGGGGCCGCCCTGCTAAAGCCCGAATGAGACCTTCTTAGATATAAAATAATATGCTAGATAGGGTGCGCGAAATATAGGTGATATAGATTTCTATAGATTTTGCATTATAACATGCTAGCACCTTTTGCTTACTATGGATTAGTGACTATGCTGCTGACTCTGATTTTTATAATCTGCATTTTGGTATTATACAAGATACCGCGTTTGAGAACTTTGCATTGAATAATAAATATTTCAAACTTGCACTTGTGTTCTTTGACTCTCAGTTTTGGTTTGAAATGATTATATAACGAAAGAGTGTTCATGTGTTCCACGATTCCAGAGGTATTCTAAAGATCATGTTCTGGTTTGTCTAAGACATGAATCATTCCATAATGATCCATGAGACACTGTAGCTAGCTAGGTAAGGAGATTTCTGACACTGAGATGAGTTTTGGATCATCCTAACTCACTGAGGTTCTAGATCTCTATGCACAGTTCTGTGGGAGAACGGAAACCCTGCTACACCGGCTAGACTTCATCGCATTTTTCCGGCGGTCACGGACAGGTGTTGGAGGGGTTGCGGCCTCCTGGGGGACTTCCGCCACATTTGGTGGGATTGCCCGATCATTAAGCCCTTCTGGGTCGAGATCTTGTCCCATATTAAGGACATTCTGCAGTACCCTGTCGACGACTCCCCTGAGTTCGTGCTACTGGGATTGAGAGACCCCGGCCTTGAACACCAAACGCGAGCCGACAAAAAGATCATGTGGCTGTGTCTCGGCGCGGCTAAACTCACGTTGGCTTCAGCCTGGAAACGGAAGGAGGCCCCGGCGGTTTCCCTTTAGCACTCTAGATTGTGGAGACTTCTGAGTCTCGAGAGAATGGCGGATATATTTATAGGCAACTACAAAAACTTCAGGCACGAGTGGGGCCCCTTGTTGTCCTTTCTTTCTGCTGGCTTGCCTTCGGCTGTTTGCCCGGCGTCATTGAGGAATCTACACTTATTTCAGCTCTAGAGTATGCTTGTTGGATGAATGGGGAATGCGAGCGGCGCCGTCACGGGGGGGGGCGAGGGGGGAGTTCTTGGGGGGAGGGGCTGGGTGCTACATTGGGACAGTTGCATCGCCGAGATGAGGCTTACTTAGACGATGGGGCGATACTGGACTATTTATCGACTGCACTAACTGAGCTACCCCGTGCTGGGGGATAGATGCGGGACTGCCGACACTCTCAGCACATGAAGACGTTACCGGTTTTGCTGCTCTGCCTCATCTTCCTTTCACGCTCCCCACTGAGAGGGACCATCTACGCACCAAATGTAGTACCTTTTGTTTATTGTTATTTTTTCTTTGTCTGCAAAATAAAAAATTTTACAAAAAAAAAAATTACTATTCCCACTCCAGTGGGTGCAAAAGTAGGGAAAGCGTTGGATAGCGTAGGGGTTAAAATTACTATTCCCATTCCAGTGGTTTGGTTCCATCAAACGTCAGGTTAAGGCAGTGCATTTGAATGAAAAGTTTCCCGCCCCGGTGGGCGTGGCCACCCGAGTGGCCTGATGGATAATGTAGTGCCGTTTAATACTTCAGTGAGTTGCTGTGAGGTACTTTTTTACCATATAACTCCCAAGTGGGTTGCTAACACTGTTGCTGCGCAGATTGCTATCTTCCTTCCTCGAATGGCATCACCTTGTCCCTAGTACCGCTACGCCGGTTGACGAAGCAGCGGGGCTGCACTGGAGTGCAGCGGGGCTCACCTTGTGGCTCAAGCTGGGCCGCTAACATCCAAACAACAGTTCACCTGCAGTAACGGAGCCCACACAGGTGAGTAGATCTTGCCTCCATTTTATTCAAGGGAAAACAAGGTGAACAGCTCGGTGCTTCGCCGGATTAAAAGTCCTGCCCGACGCGTTTCATGTCTGGGACACTTCTTCAGGGGCTCAGGGCTTTGGCTTGGTTCCATCAAACGGCAGGTTAAGGCAGTGCATTTGAATGAAACGTTTCCTGCCCCTGTGGGCGTGGCCACCCGAGTGGCCTGATGTATAATGTAGTGCCGTTTAATACTTCAGTGAGTTGCCGTGTGGTCCTTTTTCATGATACAACTCCCAAGTGGGTTGCTAACACTGTTGCTGCACAGATTGCTATCTTCCTTCCTCGAATGGCATCACCTTGTCCCTAGTGCCGCTACGCCAGTTGACGCAGCAGCGGGGCTGCACTGGAGTGCAGCGGGGCTCACCCTGCGGCTCAGGCTGGGCCGCTAACATCCAAACAACTGTTCGCCTGCAGTAAGGGAGCCCACACAGGTGAGTAGATCTTGCCTCAATTTTATTCGGGGAAAACAAGGTGAACAGCTCGGTGCTTCGCCGGATTAAAAGTCTTGCCCGACGCGTTTCATGTCTGGGACACTTCTTCAGGGGCTCAGGGCTTTGGCTTGGTTCCATCAAACGGCAGGTTAAGGCAGCGCATTTGAATGAAAAGTTTCCCACCCCGGTCTTCTAGACACAATACAAGTAGAAGGTGAATGTGCAAAAGTACTTTTCGATTCAGAGGCCAAGATCACTATAGTATCCAAAAACTTCTATCAAACTAAACTTGCAGGAAAGGTTACCCTTCTGAAGCAGGATATACGCCCATTAGCCTATGATGGTGGTGAGCTCATACCACTTTGTTGTTACTTTTTGGGTCTTATTGAGTACGGAGGGCGATATGTTTCTGGTAAAGTGTATGTTTCTTAAAAAGGTGACAGCATCATCAGCTGGTTTCACCAAGGAGACTTAGGTGTCATGCTAGACCCAAGTAGTTCTTCTCTTATTATCCTTAAACAAAATGTTCATGCTATTCATCTTAATTCTGCAAAACCCTAGAACAGGGGTATCAGGCCAAAGATACTGCACTTTTATCCAATCTAGTGTGGTACAGTAGATTGATTGTGGGTGCTCAATACCTGGAGTCATATACCCCTAGACTCCCAACATAATTTCAAACAGCACAATGGTTAAGCACTCCACACAGTGTATATTTAACAATAGCAATCAATACAATAATCCGAAAGGAACACTTCAGTAGGACTCAGAGTTCTTTTCTTGCTTTTATTGACACTCTTCAAGTAAAAAAACATAGCCAACGCGTTTCGTCCGTAGGACTTCTTCAGGGCGAAAGGTATTCATACGTTTTTTTCAAAATCCTTCTCACAGAACTTTCTATATTATCTGTGGTTATCCGTTCAAAGGTAAGCAGTGAGTGGTATTACCGGCCTTATTATATGTAGCAGTGGTCAAATTCCTTGTTTTCCAAATTTTAGTTTTCAGGACATCAAAAGTATAAGGCATAAGTGGCCTTATTGTGAAGGATAACAATCAAATCATTCTGTACATCATGATGAAAGGGTCGCCAAAAGACGTATTTATTCACTGTCCACGACCCATCAGTTTTCGATCGTAGACTGCGTGTGCCTTCTCTCTCGATACCGGTGGTTCTTAATTCTAATGGTAATGTTGAAACACGTATTAGATCAAAATTTCCAAACGTTTTTAGAGAAGAACTTGGTTGTCTTAAAGGTTTCGAATTGCATATTCCTTTACGCTCAAACTCGCAACCTTCTAGTTGCAAAGTTATAAGTGTACCCTTGGCTGTGAGAGAATAGATGAAGAAAGAAATAGAGAAATTCAAAGTAGGAAGAATAATTGAGGAGGTCACCAGCACTGATTGGCTTGCTCCGGTGGTGGCTGCACACAAGGCAAATGACTCACTGCACTTGTGTGTGGATTTAAGGCAACTTAACAAGTGTGTGGTTGTGGATGAATATCCTCTGCCTAACATTTCAGAATTGTTAGCATTGTTGGGTTGTGCCATGGTCTTCAGTACAATCGATCTGGCTTTTGTTTACCCCCAGATTGAGCTGGAGGAATCTTCAAGGGATCTCACTTCCTTCATTACAATATTTGGGACCTTTGGATTTATCAGGATGCCGTTTGGCCCGGACTCAGCGGCATCCATTTTTCAACGTGCAATGGAGAAGGTTCTCAAAGGGTGTAATGGCGTTTGTTTCTATCAGGATGACATTCTGGTATTAGGCAAAGATCATGAAGAACATGAATTTAAAACAGCTTTAAACTCATCAGATAAGGACTCCAGAAGTTCCACCCAACCCTGTACCGCCTGTTCTACAACCCTCAAATCCTCGTTATAAACCTTCACAAAATATTCATAAAAGGCAGCCGCTATTCCTTTGTTTTCTGTAATTGTCAGACCCGGCTCCACACCCTTCACTTCTTTAATCAAATTCGAACTTGGTCCTTCTTCGTCTTCCACGCTAACAGTTTACTACAGCCCTCTCCATATTTGAAAGGCGCGAGTTGACTGGAGTCCCATTTCTCCTTAACCCTCTCTCTCAGGATTCCCACCAGATCTAATTTTAGCTCTATTAGCTCTTGAAGGACCCTTTCATCTGGAGCAATTCTACCAGGGTTTACCATATCTGCCTCCCGCTGACGAATCTTCTTCTCCAAATCTGTAAATTTTCCATAATATAGTCTCCTTTTTTTCGCTCCCAGAGCTCCCAATCTTCCTCCTAAGAATGCCTTATAGTTGTCCCAGACAATCTCAATCCTAGCTGATCCCAGATTCTTCCCCAAAAATAATTTTGTCTCCTCATTCAGAAGCTCTAGTGCTTCCTGATCAGAGAGGACCGCACAATCTAACCTCCATATTGAACCCAATATACTGTCCCCTATTTCCAACCAGAGTGTAGTAGCTGAATGATCCGAGAGATGCACTCCAACATGACCCACATGGGTCACTGAATCGACCAGCCTAGAATCTACCAAGAAATAATCAATTCTAGATTCATGATTACATTTTTTATTATAAAATGTAAACCCTAATTGCTGTCCAGACCTGGATCTCCAAATATCACACAATCCTAACTGGGACATCATCATCTTGACTCTATTTGACATTTTGGGATTCACAACAGCTCTACTCTTTTCAGAGCGATCTAGCTTATGGTCCAGCACAGTATTAAAATTACCAGCCATAATGATCTTACCTGAGAAATTCAATAGCTCCCTGGCCAAATCGTTTAAAGGAACTATGCCAACCATAGTAGCCGACCATGATAAACATTTGCCCACAAATCTTTAACTTCACAATCAGCCATCTCCCTTGTACATCAGCTGCTTTATCCTCAACTGAAATATTGACACCCTGCCTGATTAGAAATGCAACCCCTTTGGTAACAGCTGTTTGAGGAGTATAACTGCATGAGTCACCCACTGCTGTGATAAATAAAGTTCCTTGCTTTCATCCCCTGATAGATGAGTCACCTGTAATATTATAATTTGAGCCAAGGAATCCCTCAGGTATTTCAAAATCAACTCATGTCTTCTTTTTACACACAACCTTTTGCATTCCAAGATAGGATTCTCAGCTCCTTTAAATTACCCCCACTCATCCCAGCCTAAGCCAACAATCTCCTACATCCTGACTTCTTTTAACAGCAAAAAAGCTTCTGAGGAATTATTTCTCCATTTTTCCCCTTACCCTTACACCCTGCCCCTCTCCCCCAGCCCCAAAACACCCAAGAAACCACCCCTTACCCCGGAAAACCCATCCTGAATACCCTACAGTGGACGGTGCGAATAAACAACATTCCACCTAAACAAAATTAATGATATACCTCCCAGGTGTCTGATTTTTTGAATCAATATAAACAACATAAACAGACCCCTAAAAAACAGTATGTAGCTATAGCATTGCCTACCTTATAAAACCCCAGTTTGGCACTGTTCCAAAAAGCTATCAACCTCGTCAACAGATCAAAAAAGAATTCATTTTATTATTCAACATGACCTTTAAAAAAGCCGGAAACTTCAGCTGGACCGAGGCTCCCAGTTTTCTCAATGGCTTGATCCTCTTACCGAGCTCCCATTGTCTGTTGGCAGTTACTGATGACAGGTCTGATCTTACCTCCACCCTAGCACCATCTACTTCAATTGTTTTCTTCTTAAGAGCAGTAGCCAAAATCTTTTCTTTCAAGCCATATGTCAGAAAGTTAATCAAAATTCTCCTGTGCTTAGCACAGTTCAGGTTCAACCTGAAGGGATCATGGTGCACTCTCTGAATATCCCTAGAGATCTCCTCCTCTGCCTCCTCCAGATGCAATTCACTCTTTAATAGCTGCACTACGTATTTCCTAATATCCGTGCCTTCTTTACCTTCCGGAAATTTTAAAATCTTCAAGTGGTTTCTCCTTTGCATATTTTCAAATCTTTCTACCCTCTCCTCATGTTTCCTATCCTTAATCTTAATTACCTCTAGCTCCTTGTAGTTCACCATAACTTCCTCTCTAAGATCCTTAACTTCCGCCTCCAAAGCGGCAGCTCAGATCATCCATTTTTTTCTCTAGCAGACTACATGCAGCTCTAATACTTTCATGACTCTGCTTGGAGACCTCAAAACCCTTATGCATATCGGTGTTTAACTTTTTAAGTAGAGCAATAACTGGTAGATCACAAGTTTCTGGTTCCAGATCTGTCTCCAACCCTTTCTCCCTTTGTTGAACTGTCTGATTAGACTTCTCCGTCTCAGCACCTAATATACTGGGAGTGCTCGAATTACCGGGTAGCCCTATAGTTGCGCCCAGGAGTATTTAGAGCTTCTAAGTTGGAAGCGAGGCCGTGCTGTTCTATGCTAACATTCAGATCTATCTGAGGCTGTGGGGCATGATCTGCATTCTCCATGACTAAAGAGAGGACTTGAAAACGATTGGGGCTCAAATGCTGAGACCAATCAAGCAACCCTGTGTCCGCAACCACCTCCCCAACGTACCTATCACCAGCCAAACTACAGTCCATCCTTGAACAGTCCTGTTTAGTTCTGGGAGCTACTACTAAAGCTGATAACTTTGTCGGAGATTTGCCCTTTAATATCAAGGTCTTTGGTATGACTTTAAAGAATGAAGGGAGTGAGGGTGTTATCTTAATCTTATGCTCCAGTGAGCCCCCCCTCCCAACTTTTTACAACTTTTAGACTGCTTGCTGTTCTTTACTAGGGTCTTAGACTTACTTTCTATCAGCCTTTTATTGCTGGTCTTGGGTGAGCCTACAAGATTAAATGGGAACTTCTCCGGCCCCCTCCCCCTCCCAGCACTTCTCAGAGGGTATCTGGAAACCCCAGTCAACTTTGTTTCAGGCTGAGCTGTGTCACCAAAGTCCACCAAAGTGTCAGCAGTGTCTAAAACAGAACACTGTTTCTCCGTAATTACCTTACTCAGACCAAATGCCTGCCTGCCTCTCCCATGACCTCCACCGCGGAACAGAACCCTGGATGCAGCCCAATGCCCCCTGCTAACCTTAAATGCAGCTCTCTGCCAGCAGAGCTCAGCTTGCACTGCTGACTCCGCCTCCACCTCCTTCCGTCTCTGGGAGCTCCGTACAGCTGGACCCGCCATACACAGCCCACGCCGTGATTAACCGACAAAATGCAACAAAATTAGTCCCAAAACACTCTCCAAAGCGCCTACAACTCGAACCGGACCCCGTGAGGCACATCAAAGAAACATCCGCACCGCCGCTTTCACCGACACCCGCAGCCCGCACCTAGCCGGCCGCCATGTTTTCCAGTCACCCAAACCTGTTTTCAATCAGGAGATATCTCAGTCAAAGGTTGAAGGGGTTATCAACTGGGGAAAAAGAGGTAAAGCACCTGTGCCAGATGGCCTTCCTGCCGAAGTTTATAAATCTGTGGGAGGCATATTAACACCAATTATTTGTCATTTGTTTAATCAGATTTTTATGGGTAAGGTGTCTCTGTCCCCTTCTTGGAATGAGGCAAATATCATACTAATACCGAAGCCAGGGAAGTCACCAAAGTATAAGGATTCATATAGGCCTATATTGTTACTTAATTGTGACTATACTATTTTTGCTAAAATTATGGCTGATAGATTGAGTGCTGTCATTCCAAAGTTATTCCACGAAGATCAAAGAGGCTTTATAAAGGGGAAGATATTTGAAAGAGCAAACTTTCTCACTTATTGGTACCATAGATATGGCTTTGGCCCATGATCTTCCCTTGGCGGTTATCGCTTTAGATGCCGCCAAGGCGTTCGAACGTGTGAATTGGGCTTATTTGCATGCCTTAGTAAAACATCTTAATTTAGGTCAGAATTTTAATAAATCCCTTGCAGCGATATATCATTCCCCCACGTCTAGAGTGTTAGTTAAAGGGATACTTCCTCAGCCAGTTCCAATCATGCACGGGACCAGACAAGGGTGTCCCCTGTCACCACTTTTATTTGATTTATACATTGAACCCCTAGCATGTAAGATAAGATCTGTAGAGAATATTGTCCCTTTTGAATTTGAAGGTTGGTCCAAAAAGATTGGATTATACGCTGATGATATATTTATCTACACTCCTAATTTACATCAGTCAATGGAATGTCTTCTAGAACTGACCAAGGAGTTTGAGGCCGTTTCAGGCTATCCTATAAATAAGTTGAAAACAGAAGTCATGGTCTGGAACATAACTTCTGAGGGAATTGCTTGCAAGAGTGAGATGAGATATCTTGGGGTTAGGATAACTCAGGACATTGCGGAACTCACCAAAGTTAATTTTGTCAAGCTAAAAAAGGAGATAAATGCTAGTTTGCGAGGCTGGCCACATCTACCACTTACTTTGTTTGGCCGGACGAACTTGTTGAAAATGATGATTTTGCCATAGTTAACATTTTTGCTTGAAACAGTTCCTTTGATATTCAAGAAAGAATGGTTTGCAAGTTTACAGAGTGGGATCAGTTCCTTCTTATGGGCATCAAAAGGGGCGTGTCTGTCTTGGAAGAAGCTTAGGAGAAGACTTGTTAAAGGAGGCTTAGCGGTCCCGGACTTGAAATTTTATTCATGGGCCTTCTTGTTGAAAAACTGTAGAAGGTTGTTGGATACCCCGACAAACTCTGTGATTGGTAAAAGGTTTTGTGCAATGCTCAGAATTCTTTTTTTAAATGAGCATGGTTTCTTATATAAATTTGCTGATCCTTTTTTTTTTTTAAAGATTAGGGTATAGATTTTAAGAGACCTAGCAGAGACATGGTTTAAAATCAGGAGGGCACTAAAAATTCCATATTACAGCCAGATGGCTTTGATTTGGGATGCGCCAGGGTCCCGCCTTTGGTCGAAAGATGCGCTGGCTCAACCGTTAAAAGAGTTGGGTCCCCAGAGATGGAAGGACCTATTTCCGGATGGGAAGTTGGTCTCCTGGGGATTTTGTGAACAAGAATAGGGCCGAAGCTTCTCCAGATTTAAATATCTGCAGATTCAGAGTTGGTCAATGGCAATGGAAATGGGAGACCAAATTGGAATCTACAGTGAGCTGGAGGAGAAGCTTTTTTCAAACTGTGTATTTAAAAAAGAAGTCTCATTATGTTATTGGCTGATGCAAGAGATGGAGGACGGGCCCTTCAAGTTGCCCGAGGCCCTGTGGGGAGATTGCTTGCTGGAGATCGCAACAGAAGACCAATGGCAAGTAACAATGTCTATGCTATATAAAATAATGAAACCTGCAAATTTAAGGCGGAACCATTTCTTTATGATTCACAGGATGTACTGGTCCCCTCGAAGACTTTCCAAATTAAGCTCTGGCGGTGTGGCGGAGTGTCCCAAGTGCAAGAGTCCCAATGAAGATGACTTGCACATGTTCCTGCTATGTCAGAAGATTAAAGAGTGGCTGTTTGTCAAGGGCCCCAGGCCTGCAGATCAAGGTAAGCCTTGAGCTAGTTATATCTGGACCTTGACCTGCAAGGTAAGGGTACAGATGATAATGATAAGCTCATTTTGTACGCCATACTTTTGTCACGAAGAGAGATCTGTAAATTGTGGGTCTCACCGATCCCCTCAACAGAACTGAACTGGTTACGAGCTATGAGATTCATTGCAAAGTTAGATATTTCAGATCGGACAAAAAAGAGATATAAATTTTGGACTCCATTTTAGTTGTGTTTAGGGTGAGGGTAAGGGTCTTTTCAGTTTGATAAAATATAAATCCAATGATTAAGCCTTCGCCTACCTCGGCTGGTTGAAGTCTTCTTAGGTATTGTGAAGACTTGTGGTAAGGGTGGACACGCTCTGGAGGAAGACTTTCTGTTCTATTCATATTGAGGGCCATGCTCGGAGGAGAGTCTCAGCTCTAAATAGCGTTGCGTAAGCCTTTTTCCTGCAATGCCAGTAAATGAGGTGAAAAGCCTAGGGTGGTTTCGTTTAGTAATGGGCGGCGAAAAGGCAAATGAGGATAAAAAAGAAAATATATATATATATGTTTTTTTTAAATGAAGAACATGAAAGGTCCCTCTATGATGTCTTGGGTAGACTTGAAGCTGCCAATCTTACCATAAATTAGAAAAGTGTAGATTTGCGACATTTCCAATTCATTACTTGGGGCACACAATTTTAGGAGGAGGTATTGTGCCCAAATGTGATTTAGTTAACACCATATATCACATGCCGGCTCCTTCGTGTAGAGAAGAACTTATGAAGATTTTCGGTATGGCTGAGTACTACAATAAGTTTGTTAAGGGCTTTGCTGAGCATTGCACCAATATGAGAGGGCTCTTGAAGAAAGGTATTTAATTCAAGTGGAGTGAAGATTGTAATCGCTAATTTGTTTCTCTTAAAAAGAAGCTCAGTGATGCTCCTAATCTCAAGAGTTTTAATCCCCCAAAAACATCTGTTGTGACTACTGATGCCAGTGTTAAGGGGTTAGGTGCTGTGCTCCAACAAGAAGGTGAGAATGGTTTGGAAACCATCACATTAATTTCTCGAGGACTTAAGGATCCTGAGTCACGACATTCTGTGATTGAGTGTGAAACTCTTGCGGTATTTTGGGCCATCAAGAAACTAAAGAAATTTTTGTGGGGTACTAAATTCTTAGTCAAGACAGATCACAAGCCCTTGTGCGAGATTTTTTCCAAAAAGGTAATTGACCAAGTTTCTGGTAGGATCAGCAAATGGGTAATAGCTCTCCAAGAATATGACTTTGATATCAGGTACATCCCTGATGTTGAGAACAGTGTACCTGACACGCTCTCTAGATTGGTGGTGGATGGTTCTTTTGATGATAATGATGATGAAGATTGGAGTGAGAATGATTTTAAGGTGTGTGTGGTAGGTGAAGGAATAATTGATGAATGCCCGTGGCGCACCAAGTTATCATTAGATCCAGTGTTGTCTGAGGTTATGGGTCTCATTTGCAGTGGTTTGCATAAAAAAAGGCGTCTATAGAGGCTTCCAAATTTTGGGGGTCAAAGATGAATTGGCAGTGTGTGATGAGATGCTTGTACGTGGCACACGATTGATACCTCCATTTGAGATTCGCAAAGGTTGGTGGATTTAGCTCATGAATCTCCCTCTGGGATGTCTAAGACTAAAGAGATGCTCTGATCCTCTTATTGGTGGCCTGGAATGGACATACAGGTTGAAAAGATCAAAAGGGACTGCATGGTGTGTGCTACAAATGAGAAATCCAAACTTGTGAGAGTTCAACCAATGGTTATTAGGGAGCTTCCTCGTGGGCCTTGGAAGGAGGTAGATTTAGATATTGTGAGTCCCATTCATTCAAATGGTTAGAAAACTTTCATTTTGGTTCTTTTAGATTTATTTTCAAGATGGCCTGAGATTCACTTTACCTCTAGCATAAAAACTGTTCAAGTGATTACATTTTTAGAAACCCTCATGGCTAGAGAAGGGTACCCTGAATCAATTCTTACGGTTAATGGAGTGCAATTGGTATCAAAAGGAATGGAAACCTTTTTGAAGAACATAGGCATAAAGCATAAAAAATGTTCTCTTTACCATCCGGAAACCAACAGCATGGTGGAGAGGTTTAATAGAGTGATTAAAGAAACTATCTCCTGAGCTACAAATGATGGGCATAACTGGAGGACTATAGGATGACCCCTCACAGTTCCACCGGCCAGTCTCCCTTTGTTCTCTTCAAAGGTAGGGCTCCCTGTACCCTAGTGGAACCTTCATGGGTAAGACGTCTGGAGGAGACTGTTTCTAGTTCCACACCTCTAAAGAATGCAATTGATTGGAGGAAGAAAGAGGAAGGTAAATGTCTAGCTAAGAAATTGAATTTTGATGTTGGGAAATCCACTAAAGATACAGTGGTAAAGGTGGGTGATTTGGTGGTTATTAAACTCCCTGGCTCTAAAGTTACATTTTTAATGCCTATGCATGTTGTTAAAGTGTTCAAAAATGCTCTGAGGAATCAGGATCACAGAATTTGGAATTTAGGTATAATTTCTGTGTGTTCTGGTCCCACTTTGTGTGAAAAGTTTACATCTGGAAAGATTTCTTTGTCTGACTCTCTTTCTTCTCCATGGTTATCTGCTAGGGCTGTTAAGAAGCCTGAGTATTTGAAAGACTATGTTTCTTAATTGTATATATGTTTTTGTCTTCTTTTTGGAGAGTTATTTCTTCATACATCTTTCCTCTTTGTGTTAAGGGAGGAAGGTGTGTGGCATCTTGTGTCCTAGTTTGCGTCATGGTGGAATTGTAACCATGACACCCAGAGCTGGCTTGTGTTCCACCATGACTATGGTAATGCTCCACACTGTGTTTCCGACGAGTTAGAATGTGTTTATTTGAATTGACAGTATTTCTGACTCATGCTTGCTGTGGCTGTTACTCTGGCTGGCTGTGCCTTGGATGGGACTTCTTTCTCCTTTGGAATTAAACCTGATTAACTTTTGCCACATTCCTGTGTCTGGCATCATCATTTCCGCTGCATGGGAATCCTACACCCCCCATGGTAGGCAGAATAAATTTTAACAACACAGTGCACTTTATTCACAGGGATCCAGTTTTAAAAAACACTTTTTAAATACGTGCACTTTTAGAGCACATATTGTTATCTGGATAATGTTTTACAGCAGGCTCCATCATCAGTATAGAAATGCAATTGCTTGTATGCATTTACATCTAATATATGCATTATTGAGTTTTAACTGTGAAATCTAGGTATTGATACAATGACAACTGCGAAATTTGCACTCGAGAAAAGGATGGATTATGTGTCAATGTTCACACATAACTCAAGGCGTTATGTTGCACAGGGTTACTGTCTACAAATAAGGTATTGCGCAAGTTTGCACATACCAAGGAGAATGATGCACTTTATTGGTAATTTTACTTTGAGATTGCTGAATTTATACTGTAATTATTGCGAAGTTTGAACATGTGAAGAGTAATAGTGTTTCCATACTACACATTGAGGAAATATGCACATGATGAAAATAGCTAGCATCACTTTTGCTGTATTCATACTGTAATTACTGCGAACTTTGTCCATGTGAAGAGTGACATTGTTTACTCTACACATTGCGGAAATTTTGCACATGACGAAAATGTCAAATAACATTATTATTGTATCCATACTAAAAGTATTATGATATGCTGAGCCCAATAATGCTGTATAGAAAACAAATGGATAGTCTGTTTTCAGTTCCTGTTAGCACTTGGCACTTTCAAAATCAGGGGAATTATTGGTACGTCATGTGATCAAGGTCTCTAGGGGCCGAAACGCGTTATGGCGGCTGGGCACATTTGAAAATAAATCAACCATATGCACACATAAAGAGGTGTCCGTTACCTTTTCGATTCCGGTGGCAGGGGACATAAAGAAATGGTTTTGTTGAAATATATATATATATATATATATATATATATATATATATATATATATATATATATATTATATATATATATATATATATATATTCCAAAGTTCCAAAGTAACAGGTGCTCTCAGTCCGCAAAATAACACAACACCGCTAAAGTCTCCAAGGGTGTTTATTTAAACTAACAACATGTTGCGGCTGCGGACAGCCTTGAAACTTATATATATATATATATATATATATATATATATATATATTACTGCTCAAATTCATCCGTTTTCAAACAAATAATTCTCCGCACTCCAGGGGTATATTTTCAAAGGGTTGCTTTATTCAGACAAGACAGACGCCCTCGCGCTTCGGCATTCAGCCTTTCTCGATGTCAATAACCCTTAGACATCGTCATGTTTTTAAACACACCTTAAGGTAAAGGAAGGACTACTGGCTAGCTGACTATAACCAGCGCCATCTTTGAGTGGTGAATATTTACTGTGATGAAATCAACTTGCATGCACATTATCTATTTTAAACATGCATTTACCACCCTTTGCGTAAGTATTATCGCAAAGTGATTGTACAAAGATTGTAACCACATCACATGTACATTTTTTGTACTTAATATCGATTAACTTATTTTGCAAATAACAAAACATTGAGCCGTGTATCGGCAATTATCCTTCCCTACCTATATTCAAGTCTGTTTATCCAAACCAAAACAAATCAACCATATGCTATTTATAATTACTATACATTTTATCCATTATTTTCACTAATATTTTATGATTAACATTACCACAGATCTTTAAATCGAATTCATATATTTCATGATATTACAGTTAGAGGACCACCAAGGTTTCTCATGACTTCATTTCTTATTTACACTCATGCCACAGATCAATCATCCGTCCAAAAAGTGAAACATATACATACAAAAGTGCACATTTCATTTTGGAAAGTTCCGCTCTTGCTAGTTCCTATGTACATATATACATATATACACTCCTATGCACAGATCTACAAGTAACGGTCTATTTTTCAAATGTTGCCATTTCAATTTACAAATTACAGTTTGTTCATGTACCAATGTGTACCATCATGTCTTCGCCACTGTTCATACCCCAAGGTGTTTTTGTGTGGAGGTCAATAATATACCTCGACTCCAACCTATGCAATTTCTTAAGTCTGTCCCCCCCTCTGATGTTATCGGGGACTGAGTCTAGGCCATAGCACAGTAACTGATTACGGTCACTCTTATGTTTTTCTGCAAAGTGTCTTGCGACAGGGTAGGCTTGGTCCACCTTGTCAATCGCTCTCATGTGCTCTAGTATCCTGATTTTTTTTTGGGGGGAAAACTTTATTGACAAAATAGGTGCAGAATTTAATTTCGACATTTTCATTGCGGAAATCTGGTACATATTGCTTCAGTATGGGTGTATAGATGGTGAAATTACAAGAATTATAGGCGTATAAGGTGAATGTGCACTACATACAAAGTAAAGAGATTTATACACAATGCAGTATAGAGATATACAGTCCAACATTCCACATTCTGTTCTAGTTACCATTTTTCCCACCTATTAAGACTGCAGTTAGTTCCTAGTGACTTCTAGGTATGGAGAAAAAATGTTTTTTTTTTTTTTTTTTGCAAAAGAACTTAACTAACGTCATCACCACAGCATACAGTTGCGTTTCTTCATATAATGGTGTCTTCTACTACATAGAGCTTATACATTGGTTCAGAGGTCACAATTGCTGCTCCTACCACCCCCACACAAATCAAGGAAGCTCATAGCATTTCACCCTTCTAATCATCCTCCTCCTCCGATTCCAGTTCTTCATTCTCCGACAATGGTTCACATGGTTCCCCCCTATATTTATTCCAAGGCGTCCATACTTTATTCCATTTACGCGGACAGGCCCGCAACATATATACTGCTCGTTCCTTCACCATGAGGAGGTCCATATTTCTAACCCAGCCCGACACTGTTGGTAATTCCGGAGCACCCCATTTTTGTGCTATGTCCCTCTTTGCCACTGTCATAGCTAATGTGGCCCACAGCTGTTCATACTTGTTCAGGTCAGTAGGATCCCAAATGTTTAACAGACATTTGCGAGGTTCCGGCAGGAGTGACGTCTCAAGGGCCTGGGAGACTGTTCGCATAATCTGTCTCCATACCTCTTGAAGCAACGGGCAGTCCCACAGTGTGTGAAGCAGGGACCCCTCCTCCCCGCATCCCCTGAGACAGAAGGGGTGTGGTGTCTTCTGTATCTTGTGTAAGAGTGCTCTGGTATAGTAGGTGCGGTGTAGGATCTTGAGTTGTACCAGCCGAAACCTAGCTGAGATGCCCACCTCCCTTGGTGAGGCCAACGCCTCGTTCCATTCCGAGTCATCCATATCCCCGAGTTCCCCGGTCCATCGCTCCCGGAGTTTCTGTGTGGGGTCCGGCAGGTTATTAACTAGTTTTTTGTATGTAAGGGAGGTTGCCTTCTGTTCCATAAAGTCAGTCAGCAGCCTGTCCTCCAGTGGAGAGGACTCCGGGAGTACTGTGTCGGGAGGGATTGCATGCTGTAAGGCGTGTCGGATTTGCACATACCTGTAAGTTTCAGTGGGCCTCATATCATACTGTTGCTGCAATTGCGAGAATGCGACCACTGAGCCCGCATCCCAAAGGTCTCCAACAACCGAAATTCCCAGTCGGTCCCATTGTGCCAAGCCCTTACTGGCTCTTAAGTTCCCTAACGATTTTGTGTCCCACAATGGCGTCATTTTCGTAATTTTCCCCTGCCATCCGAGCCGTGACTGTGCCGTATGCCACAGGGACACCGTGTGCTTTGTCGGACCAATCAGTTTACGGGCCCGTGTGCGATTGTACAGTGCCGCAAGCATGCCGTCCGTTCCCAGCTGCGACCAGTCCGCTTGGTAAGCGGGGTCCCCCCGCGGGACGTGGATCCATTGGTTTATTATTTTGAGCTGGGAGGCCCAGTAATACAATTGAAGGTTGGGTAGTGCAATCCCACCTTCGTACCAGCTTTTAACTAATTTATCGTGAGCTATACGGGCCGGGCCATTGCTCCATAGTAGCGCAGATACAAGTGCGGCGACCTGTTGGAAGTAGCGTGGGGTCACAACGTGGGGAGTATTCTCTAATACGTAAAGAAATCTAGGGAGAGCCATCATTTTGTATAGTGCTGCTCTTCCATGGAGGGTTAATGGCAGGCTGGCCCAATATTTAACGTCAGCACGGAGACGTGCCAGAGGCGGCACCAGATTTGCATTATAGAAGTCCGTCGCATTAGTGGTGATAACAATGCCCAGGTATTTAAATGAGCCGGACGCCAGTTGTAGGGGGCAGTTATCCCGCAGTGTTGGTTCTGGGCCCCTGAGTACGAAGATGACAGATTTGGACCAGTTTAGGGTGTAGCCAGATACCTTCCCATGCTCGTCGCACAGGGCCAGCAGGGCAGGGATTCCCTCGTCAGGGTCGGCCATGTAGATCAGCATGTCATCAGCATATAGCGATACTTTGTCTTCCCACCCGTCCTCCCACGTGAGTCCCCGGAACAGAGGCGTTGCCTTAAGTAGGATGGCCAGCGGCTCGAGCACCAGCGCAAAAAGTAGGGGCGATAGCGGGCACCCTTGTCTCGTCCCGCGCCCTAACGGGAAGGGCTTTGAGATGTGACCATTCGCGACTACCTGCGCCATTGGCGACGTGTACAGTAACCGGACCCATGCCATGTATTTCGGGCCAAAGCCCATGCGGGCCAGGACAGCAAATAAGTACTCCCACTCCACAAGATCAAATGCCATTTTGGCGTCTAGGGAGAGGATGACTGACTGTTCGGAAAGGAGATGTGCTCTCGCCAGGACCCCATGCACTCTCCGCAGATTCAGTGCTGCGCTCCTATGCGGCATGAAGCCGGATTGGTCTGGGTGTATCAGGGCATGTAAGTGCGCCGTCAGGCGGCTAGCCAGGAGTTTCGCAAGTATCTTCGCTTCCACATTGAGCAGGGAGATAGGTCGATACGAGGAGCACAGTGTCTGTGGCTTGTCAGGTTTGGGGATAGCCACTATGGTGGCCGTGCGCTGGTCCAGAGGGGATGCGGCCTTAGTAAGACTCTCATTATACATGTCCAGTAACGGCCTGCTCAACAGGGGGGCCGTCGCTTTGTACCATTCTACGGGTATCCCATTAGGACCAAGCGCCTTTCCAGATTGCAAAGACTGTATTGCCAATTGGATTTCAGTTTCGGTTAGGTCGGCGTCTAGTTCCAGTTGCATTTCCTGGGAGAGTGTGGGGACAGTGATGCGATCGAGTGAGGCCTGCGCCTCCTGTTCCGTGACTTCCCTTGTCGGTGTATAGATGTCCTGAAAGTGGCGTGCTAAAGCGTGTACGATTTGTTCAGGGTGTGTCATCATCTGACCCTCTCGATCGGACAGCCTTTGAATGCCTCTGTTGCTACCACCCCGTCTGTCCAACCATGCTAGCATTTTTCCGGCTTTGTCCCCCACATCATATATCCTACTGGCAGTGCTCGCCAGGTGTCCCTTGGTCACCGTTGTGAGGTGGGCCAAGTGTTGTTGTTGTTTGAGATGCAGCGCATGTGCTGTGTCAGGGGTGGGGCCGGACATGTGGGTGATATTTGCGTCGTGGAGAGCCAATTCTAATTGAGCGAGTTCTTTCCTGGAGTCTCGCTTGTGCCCCGTGATGGCCGCTATCGCCGCGCCGCGCAGGACTGTCTTGTACGCCTCCCAAAGTGTGGAGGGCGAGGAGACCGTCCCCGTATTTTCTGCAAAGTAGTGTGATGAGGCCGTCTTAAGCTGTTTCCGTACACCTGGAATCTGTAGGTAGTTGGGGTATATTGGGTAGAGCCTGGCACGTTTTTGCTCCTTGGATGTGATGTGGAGGGACATTGGGGAGTGGTCAGATATACCCCTAGGTAGGATCTCAAGTTTGTCCACTGAACCCAGCCCCACCCCCAAAAAGAAAAGATAGTCAATGCGTGATAGACTGTTATGAGTAGAGGAGTAGTGCGTGTACTGTTTAGTCGATGGGTTCATGCAGCGCCAAACATCCGTGAGGCCCAGTGCGGACAGGAAACCAGGGAGCACAGCGGCCCCTCGCTGCCGGTCCCGTGTGGGTAAGGTGTCTAATAGTGGGTCTGTGATGGCGTTGAAGTCCCCCCCAATGATCATGTCGCCCTCCGGGAGATCTACAAGAAACTGACCCAGCGCTGGCAGTGCCGTGGAGTGTAGTGCCGGGGGAATGTATACTGATACTACGTTGAGAGGTTTCCCTTCCCATTGGCCGTGTATTGCTGCAAATCTGCCCTGGTCGTCCGTTTTGTGGCTGTCAATCATAAAGGAGGAGTTTTTCCTGAGAAGTATCCCAGTGCCCCTGGACCCCGTGGTGAACTCTGCATGTGCCACCATGGCATATCCGCGCCTGTCAAGGGCTTTGCAGGTGGACCCGGCCAGGTGCGTCTCTTGCAACATCACCAAGTCCGGTCCGTGACGTTTAATAGTTTGGAGAACCAATCCCCTCTTAATTTTGTCCCCCAGGCCCCTAACATTCCAGGTGAGCAATTTTAAAGGGGGTACCGCTGTCAGGTGCGTGTCGCCTTCAGCGGGTGTGAGTCTACGTCGTTGGGCCATGTGGAGGGATGATTAGTGTGCCTGAAGCGCGAAGGTGGAGCGCAGCGCTCTTGTGAAGATCTGTGATAGAGAACCAGGAGTGTATGGCTCGCAGTGTGAACATGTTCCATATGAAAGCGGTGATGACTACAAACATTATCAACCAAAACAATACAACTTCCCCCCCCCCCCTCCCCCTCCCTGCTCCCCTGCACCACGGACGAAAACCCGCCCGCATCCCCAACTTGGCAGAGTGCTTAATCCCGTCCCCGTCCATCTTACTTGCTCGTGGGGTTGGTGATACCCCTACAGGCACCGGCCGATGCCCGCCCTACTCGGCTCCAGCAGCATCAAGGTCCCAAGTGTTCACAATTATGTTGTCCCTAGCACAGAACACTCTGATTAGCCCCTAACTGGTAGTCCAGAGTCAAACGGGTCTCTTTCAAGGTCTGAATCCAGTGCTGCCGCACCCTCTTCGTTTGCAGGCGTACTTGATGGGCGCGTCGACTGTCCCTCGTTACGATGTTGTTGTCGGTCTCTTTGTTGGCGTTGTGGCTGTCCCACCTGCCTCCATCCATCCAGCCACTCTCGAGCCACTTCAGGCGTATCGAAGAACCACGTCTTTCCTTCGGCTACTATTCGCAATTTGGCGGGGAAAAGCATGGAGTATGGCAGACCTCTGTCCCGCAGTGCTCTTTTAACGTCCATGAAAGATTTTCTGCGCCTGGCCACCTCCGCCGTGTAGTCTGGAAAGAAGGCCAGCGTTGAGTTATGAATTTTCACTGGCGGGGAGTTTCGTGCCGATTGCAGGATTGCGTCTCTGTCCCTAAAATTGAAGAGCCGGGCCAGAACTGGCCGTGGGGCGGCGCCTGGTTTGGCTGCTCCACCAGGGTCTCGGTGCGCCCTTTCAACAGAAAAGAAGTGAGACAAGCCTTTGGGTTTCAGCTGGGTTTTGATCAAATCCTCAACGTACAAGTCCATCGCAGCCTTACCCTCCGATTCCGGCAGGCCTAGGATGCGGACGTTGTTTCTTCTTGAGCGCCCTTCCTGATCATCGAGTTTTTCTTGCAGCTGTTTAGTGAGTCTCTCCATGCGGTCCATGGCCACCTGCAGATCCAAGGTGTCCTCGACAAGAGACTTCGTGACTACTTCCACTTGCGAGACCCTCTCCGCCATTTTGTGAAAGTCCGCTCGGAGTAGCGTGACTTCGGAGGAGATGGAACCCACCGTTGTCCGGACTTCGTTGAGGGTCTTCATCGCGTCTTCAAGGGTCACTTTCGGAGCGTTTCCCGTGTCCGGAGGAGTACCAGTGGAGTGACGGCCGCCACCCTGGGAATGTCCATTATTGCCGTATGCGAATTTGTCGAGCTTCGCCTGTGTCGTCGTGCTTCGCGTACCCTTTCCGGCCATGATGGCGCGCTGCTGGCGGAGGTATGTGTGCTCCGCGTCCGGGCACACTGTCGTCCCTCGGGTCTTGCAGGGCTTGCGGGTGTCCGGCTGATAAGGTTGTGTCCCGTTAAATATAAGGGGTTCCTGAGGGCCACCCAAGGTCAGAGGCGGTAGGCAGGCCGCCGTATTTCGGATGGTGTCTGCGAGGCTTACAGCGGGCCTGTGTGCGGAAGGTTCGCGCAGCGCGGCGCCCCCAAGCGCGACGACGGGTATGGCTCTGAGGGGGATCTCCTTCTTTTACAGTGCCTTCAACCCCTTTCGCTTGCCTCACCAGTGTGTATCGTGCAGGACCGTCCGCACCTGGAAGGCTCTCACGCCGGGCCGGTCGCGTTGTGAATAGCCCCACTTCACTCCGCCTCTGCGTCAGGCTGTTGGTGTTCCCACGTGCCCGCCCGTGGAGCCAGGGTGCGCCCCAGGCCGGTGGCAGAGCAGGGAGGCAGTCGGGTCTCAGTGCAGTCCCCCTCACCGCAGCGCGCAATCAGCTTCACTAGCGACTGAAGTCACAGAGAGTGGCGCAATCCCTGGCGCCGGGTGGCCTCCGTTGCGGTTTCCCACTTTGCCTTGGGGTGTCCGTCACTATCTCCAGATCCCTCGGTGCATTCAGGGGCCGGCGCCGGCGTGGCAGTGCGGCTGTATGACCCCTATGTCGATGCGGACCAGGTGCCGGCTGATGTCAGGGCGCCCGGGCCGGGGATGGTGAACTTCCGCCCGGGTCCGCCGTTCACTCGAGGTCGGTGTTGACGGGCCGGCGCAGGCCCCGTTACGTCGTTCCTGATAAGAGCCGTTCCCGGCGGCCGTTCTGCACCGGGGTTGCAGCAATCAGCGCCGCTTGGGTTCTTGTGCCGATGCAGCCCCTTCGGGTGGACAATGAAGCGGATAAATGGTCGGATAGTCAGCGCGGCCGGTTTGCCTGACGGAGCTCCCACTTCAAGCTGCCGCCATGCTCGGCAGTTGGCCACGCCCCCCTAGTATCCTGATTTTAAATGGATGTACCATGCTGCCGATATACTGGAGCCCGCACGGACACACTAGACAATACACAACTTACGGTGTACTGCAAGTAATAAACTTGCTGATTTTTTTTCACCATACCAGTATCTTGTATGGTGTATGTGAGAGCCCTTTTGCTATTACTGCAAGCTTTGCACTTGTGACACGGGAAGAAACCTCTCATGCTTTTTTATGTATATTCGTTTTGGGGGGTATTTTCTCTAGGTGGCTACGTACCAATTGGTCACGAATAGACCTTGCCTTCCTAAATGTGACCAGGGGGAAATTCGGGACATCATCACCTATAACATTATCCGCTTTTAGGATATGCCAATTTCTTCTCAGCATATGTTTCAGGTGGTTAGCTTCCACTGAGTATGGGGTGATTAATCTAAATTTGCCCGTTTCAGTTTCTTGTATCTTTCCTCTCGTCTAACAGACTCTCCCTGGTCATAGCTTTCACTTTGCACAGTGTTTTATTCAATGAAATGGGATTATACCCACGAATGACAAATCTGGCCATACAATCAGTGGCTGCCTCATCAAAATCACAATCACGCGTGCAATTTCTTCTTAATCTTAACAGTCCCCCGTAGGGGATACTTTGCACTAATTTTGGTGGGTGGCTGCAGGTTGCGTGGAGTATCGAATTTCCAGCAGTGGTTTTTCGATACAACGATGTTTCAATCTGACCCCCAATGATCTGCACTCTAAGGTCCAAGTAGTCCACAGAACATGGGCTAATGGTTCCTGTAAAGTGCAGATTTAGATTGTTATTATTCAAGATTGTGATGTAATTGCGGGCAGTTTCTTCAGTCCCTTGCCAAATGATAAATAAATCATCGATATATCGGTGCCATTTTATCACTCTACCACTTGACATGTGGTCCCTGTAGGTTCTGGGCACCTGCATGTGGGGGTAAGGACAGAACAAAAAGTGCACCGGGTTATGTGCCTGGTAGGAAAAGGGAAGGAAAACGAACTAACTAATGACTGGAAACACTCTAGTGTTAATTTTTTATAATATTTTATTTTTATAACATCTTTTTTTCTCTTAGCAATTGTTTTTCTTAATTCATTATAAGTACAAATTATTATAGGTAAAAAAGACAATACATGTGCAAATGGTGAGATAATAAACAATTAAATTGATTGTAAAAAAATACAGAAGTGCATTCCTTTTCAACGCGTTTCGGCGTGAGCCTTCTTCAGGAAGTCTGTATTCATGCACCAATATCTTAAATTAAGAAACAAAGATTACATGTCATTAGTCTGATATATCGTTTTCATACCTCACATGATTTTCAAGTACATTTCATTTGATGATGTGTTCGCTCTGAATGGATCTCTCTAGTAACACCCTTTGGTGACAGCTGAACTAAACCCAGAATTCCCTGTGTATACACGCATATTAAAAATTGACATAAATAATCATATAATTTATATACACAAGGTCAAAGATTATCAACAAAAATCTCAAATTGAATTCTTTAAAACTCTAAGTGCTATGTACATTATATACATTCTATTAGTGTATAATTATAAACATTGTGGACTCTATATACATTTATATACATTTTGTTTATATATATTACTAACTCATAGTACAGAAACATGGAACTAATGATTTGAGTTCATTGATGAATACATCCTCTAATACATATTTGACTAATTTTTACAGAGTGGCTACATGATCTTGTATGGGAGGGGAGGAGTGAGAGGCAGGTGCCCTGGTGGAAAGAGAAGAGAGTGAAAATACGGATAAGCGTGGGGTATATATGATCGTATGGACCGGACATGTGGGGATCAATAATAATGAAGATGAATGGCATGAGGTGGTCAGAACCATGTCCCATGTCTTAATATGAGGCACCTCTGATAACAGCACAGAAGGAGACTACCTTTTGTCTAGGTCTGGAGTTCAAAGACAAAAAAGTATGTAACTCATGTTATACCTCCTGGCGGATGAAGCACGAGCGGTTGCTTGTATACTGGAGTATAATATGGAAATCAGTCCACCTGCTGGTTTGTAGTTGTCGGGTAAGTATTCTATATGACAGATGCAACAAAACGAATACCGTAATTAGATTAGGTAGGGATGCACTACTTGAGGCTAAATCTACTGATGATAAAATAATATACCTGACAGTGGTCTATGGATGTGTAGACGATAAGTCCTCCTGTGTTCACTGATTATATTGATTGATTAGCGTGGTATTCGCTCCACTTGAAAAAACTATAGGGCCAGGAAAAAACAAAAACTACTGTTTAATGTACCAACTATTTGAGTGGACTTAATATAGGTTTAGACTGTTCATGTCGAGTATCTTACCTATGTTAAGGTATATGGTATCATCATTCAGAAGACGCTGGTATTATACGGGTAAGATGTCAACCCTCATGGATCCAGTGGGGACTCCATCTGCAAATGATTGTAGTGTGTCAGCTTAAGTAAATATACTGACAAATCAAAGACACTTCGCTGACCTCTATCTAAATATACAGTGAACCGATACTGTGTGCTAGGTATACTTCTGTATCTTAACTTATTCTTTAGAAACTCATTGTATAGCTACATGCTGTTATTATACTGGTAGGCTGTATAATCCCTGTTAAGAGGTGAGTCCTCATATTTATCTATATATAATGCCCTGGATAACAGGAATCTGGTGTTCCTTCGAGGCTAAAAAGATATATGCTGCCTGAGACCGAAGGTATGGGCATCTATGATCCAAGGGCGCTTGTTACATTCTAACCGCTACGAGCAAGAAACTTGTGCACACGGCTACATAAGCGGGTTCTTACACAAGAGGGAGCGCTTACCTATAATTTTGAAAATCCGTCCGTCGCCCGTTCGTCTGTCAGCAGGGTCCGCCAATGGAAGTAATTGCGGAATGCCGTTCTTTTAAAGTTTGGCGGTATTGCGGACGGCCACAAAGCTCGCGAGAGGATGAGCAGACCGAGTGTTGGAGCAAGTAGGAACGCCGTGATGGATGAGACTAACTGGAGCGCCATTTTGAGCTGGTTAACTGATCTTTTTAAGAGAGTTAATGTATGCTGTTCTAAAATGAAAAACTGAGGAATGATAAAATTCCTCGCATGGACGATAATATTGTGGACCTGATATTATTGTGATATTGTTATATTGCGATTTGGGAAAAATTTAGAACATGCCGATTTTTTTCAATAATATGCAGAAAGCCTTTAATGTGTATTTATCGAACCAAAACACCGCGGTAGCTGTAGATATATTAGCGTTATGGTGTGCAAATGGATACGAGCTCGTGCACGACCTGCAAGGCCTGGTATGTGTGTGTGTGATGTATGGCATACCTTACTGCCCTGGCCGCCATCTTGGATTGGGAAGGAATTGCTGTGGAGTTACAACATCCTATAATTATTGGTTTTGTGTGACATGTGATCTAGTATGTATGTGAAGTGGATATGTAAGAACTGGGGTGTCCTGTATATATAAAGGTCTATCATGAAAATAAGGTTTGTAACATGACATTGGGATCGACCCAAAGATTGGTGGGGGGCCGTAAATAGTCCCTATTGTGGCACACAAGTGTGGGAATCTTTTAAGATGAGAAAGGGGAAATATCATAGGTCCTCTGTAGTCAATATGCATTAGGAATGGCACTCATCATTAATAACATGAACATAGTATGTATACACAGTCAAAAACCTATTTTTTCATATGCATCATCAGTTTCCATTACAAAATGGCCTGTTCCCAAGGTATCTCAGCGTTTAATCCTGTCACAGCTGTTCCCAACACAAAAATCCAATAGACTTCTCTAAGTTTTCTTATTTTATCTGTGTCTATGCCTGTTTTAGGATGTATTCTTTCAAGGATGTACCAAGACATTTGGTCTGGTTCATGATTCTGTGTTAGGTAGTGGGAAACCATGGGAGCTGTGAGTTTTTGTGTCCTAATTGCCGACCTGTGTTCTGTGAGTCTTACATGCAACGCTCGACATGTTTGTCCCACATAGCCTTTAAGACAGGGAGAAATAATTAAATAGATCACGTTGGAGGTCTTGCAATTATTTAGATCTATCGGTTTGATTAGTTGTTTGTTGAAGGTCAGAGTCGGGCCTTGTAGTACTGTTGCACAAGATTTACAGTTTGAACATTTAAAGGTACCAGTAACTGGAAGTGTATTCACTATGGATTGTTGTCTACTGGGAGTACCTTGTGCCATGCGGGAACGTACTATGTGATCTTTTAAAGACTTGTTCCTTTTATAAGCGAACATTGGTTTTGCTAGCTGATTTTCTTTTGGTATGTTCACATTTAATATGGGCCAGTGGGCGCAAACAGTCTGTCGAATACGTTCATTCAGTACTGAGTGTTTAGTGATAAACACTAAGCTGGGGTTAATTTTCTCTTTACTTGGTGCCAATAATAGTTGTCGATAATAAAAGCGGGCCCGCTTATATGAATCGCGAACTATTTTGTTTGGGTATCCTCTAGACAGGAATTTAGACTTCATGATTATAGATTTATTATCATAGTCGGATAGATTTGTACAGTTACGTCGTAACCGGAGGAATTCACCAAACGGAACACTGTTCTTCTGTATGGTGGGATGAAAACTGTCGTAATGCAGTAATGTATTTCTTGCGGTGGGCTTAACAAATAAGTCCACTGCCAGAAGCCCATCCTGATGTATTATGAGGACATCCAGATATTCGACCTGTGACCTATCTGTGTGATGGGTGAACTTGATATTATTATCGCACAGATTTATCCACTGAAAGAATTGATCCAGGTTATCCTCAATGTCTGCCCAAATGAAAAATACATCATCTATGTATCGCGACCAGGAGGTCACAGATTCATAGAATGGTGCAATTTCATTAAAGATGAATTGATTTTCAAAGAGAGACATGTAAATGTTGGCAATTGTCGGAGCGCATGAAGCCCCCATGCTAACTCCTTGCTGTTGCTTGTACAGGTTGCCATTGAATTCGAAAATATTGTCCTTAAGAACAATCTTGAGACATTCTAGGACGAACACTGTTGGACATGGGACGTTGTATTTTTGTATGAACCAATGGGTTGCTTCCAACGCTCCCATGATGGGGATATTACTGTATAGCGCTTCTATATCCATAGTCACTAACAGTTGCGAGGTGTTACAGAATTGTGTGTCTTCCACTAGGTTGATGATATGTCTAGTGTCCTGTACATACCCCGGGATGCGGGATATGTGAGGGCACAGAATAGCATCAACGTATTTCGCCAAAGGCTCTGTGACTGAGCCTATGGTGGTCACTATAGGTCTCAAAGGTGGATCAAGACTATTCTTGTGGATCTTTGGAATTCCATAAATGCTTGCTAGTTTGGGGTTCGTAACATTTAGGAATTCCCATTCCTTTTTACATATTTCTTCATCTTTGAGGGCTTTATCTGTAATTTTTTTGATTTTATTCTTTGTCTGGGTTGTGGTATCTCTAGATATCTGGGCATAGAAGCGGGTATCGCTTAACATGTCTTCCATTTTAGATACATAACTAGGAGTGTCGTAGACTACGATGCCTCCTCCCTTGTCACATGCTTTCACTGTGATGTCCTTATCTTCTTTGATATTGTTTAGGGCTTTGTGCTCTGCCACAGTTAAATTGAAAGGTGTTTTGGGAGTATGGCTGGTGATATTCATGAATTTGTCATAGATGATTCGTTCAAAGATGGCAACTTGAGGAGGTAGTTGATCTATATTAGGGGTAAAGGTAGATTTAGGTCGTAATCCTGACCGATTTAGCACCTCAGATGATTCTTCTTGTCCCAAGAAAAACATTTTAAGTCTGGTCTTGCGAAAAAAGGACTGTAAGTCTCTGAATAAATCAAACTTATTCAGACCAGAATGTGGTGCAAATGTTAATCCTTTAGACAAAACAGCAATGGCCGGCATGGTGAGTTTCTTGGCACTCAGATTGAAAATAGGGAGTTGATCTAGTTTCTCCAGTACCGGTTGTTTCTCGTTTCCAGATACTGGTTGTATACCATAGGTTGATGTGCTGGGAATTGGCTGTAATCTGGCATCGGGGCACTCTGAAATCGAGGTTGATAGTGTGGTCTCCAATTGCCCCGTCTCATGTGGCGATTGCCTAAAAAAGGGGGTCTATTTTGATATCTGGTGTTAGGTCTACCTTGTTGATACGAGTCTTCATAATATGCCCCATCTCCATCAGACCCTGATGATTCTGAAAATGTGTTGACTCTTTTGCCATATCTTGGCTGTTTGTTACCCCAATTATCTGCTGGTCCCTCCGAGTTGGCAAAGTATTGATCAGCTAGATAAGGATAGGTGGTCTCTTTTCTAAAAAAGTGAATATCCTTTTGTAGTTTTTCTGTTTTTCTTTTGATCAAATAATCGGAGTAAGAGTTCACATCTTTGTCTATCTCCTCAAGCTTTTTCTTCACATCTTCAACTATGCCTGAATTTTTGATTTTTTCTTCCAGGTCTGCTATTTCTTTGGCTAGTTCATTTAGAATGCCTTTAGATGTTTCAACAATTAGCATCATGTAGTCCCTGGAACAGCGGTTAGATATCAATGCCCAGCGTTCCAAAAACTCTTTGATATGTACAAAAAGGCCTGGTATATTGCGTACCCTAAGGCCTTGTGGGATGACGCCTGCTTTCAAATACTGGAGCATGAAATGTCCATGTTGTTCTATTCGTTTGAGTTTTTTTCTGAGTCCTAATAAAGTGTTTATATCGTCATTTTTGTTTTGACTTGTAATGGTGGAGTCACTGAAGGAAACAGTGCTGCCGACCATGTTTGCGAATTGTTCGTCTGAGAAACCAAACGTAGGTAGTTTGGCCATGATGATTAGGATAATTGCGCAGAAATTTAGTAAGAAAACACAATAGATGTACAACAAGGAAGGGGTTTAAAATGGGAACCTGAGCTTAGACACGACCACACCCAGGTGAACATGAAAAGATCCACTCAATTTAATATTAATGTTATTTTACCAGTCCTATAGGATCAGTAGGTTATAATGAGAAAAAGACCCCTCAAGGACAGGCCTTGAGTATACTAGTTTAGGAAGAAAGGGGCCCCTGCCTAATTGTATGAACCCTGGCAAGGAAACAGCATGTGGGGGTAAGGACAGAACAAAAAGTGCACCGGGTTATGTGCCTGGTAGGAAAAGGGAAGGAAAACTAACTAACTAATGACTGGAAACACTCTAGTGTTAATTTTTTATGATATTTTATTTTTATAACATCTTTTTTTCTCTTAGCAATTGTTTTTCTTAATTCATTATAAGTACAAATTATTATAGGTAAAAAACACAATACATGTGCAAATGGTGAGATAATAAACAATTAAATTGATTGTAAAAAAATACAGAAGTGCATTCCTTTTCAACGCGTTTCGGCGTGAGCCTTCTTCAGGAAGTCTGTATTCATGCACCAATATCTTAAATTAAGAAACAAAGATTACATGTCATTAGTCTGATATTTCGTTTTCATACCTCACATGATTTTCAAGTACATTTCATTTGATGATGTGTTCGCTCTGAATGGATCTCTCTAGTAACACCCTTTGGTGACAGCTGAACTAAACCCAGAATTCCCTGTGTATACACGCATATTAAAAATTGACATAAATAATCATATAATTTATATACACAAGGTCAAAGATTATCAACAAAAATCTCAAACTGAATTCTTTAAAACTCTAAGTGCTATGTACATTATATACATTCTATTAGTGTATAATTATAAACATTGTGGACTCTATATACATTTATATACATTTTATTTATATATATTACTAACTCATAGTACAGAAACATGGAACTAATGATTTGAGTTCATTGATGAATACATCCTCTAATACATATTTGACTAATTTTTACAGAGTGGCTACATGATCTTGTATGGGAGGGGAGGAGTGAGAGGCAGGTGCCCTGGTGGAAAGAGAAGAGAGTGAAAATACGGATAAGCAAGGGGTATATATGATCGTATGGACCGGACATGTGGGGATCAATAATAATGAAGATGAATGGCATGAGATAGTCAGAACCATGTCCCATGTCTTAATATGAGGCACCTCTGATAACAGCACAGAAGGAGACTAACTTTTGTCTAGGTCTGGAGTTCAAAGACAAAAAAGTATGTAACTCATGTTATACCTCCTGGCGGATGAAGCACGAGCGGTTGCTTGTATACTGGAGTATAATATGGAAATCAGTCCACCTGCTGGTTTGTAGTTGTCGGGTAAGTATTCTATATGACAGATGCAACAAAACGAATACCGTAATTAGATTAGGTAGGGATGCACTACTTGAGGCTAAATCTACTGATGATAAAATAATATACCTGACAGTGGTCTATGGATGCGTAGACGATAAGTCCTCCTGTGTTCACTGATTATATTGATTGATTAGCGTGGTATTCGCTCCACTTGAAAAAACTGTAGGGCCAGGAAAAAACAAAAACTACTGATTAATGTACCAACTATTTGAGTGGACTTAATATAGGTTTAGACTGTTCATGTCGAGTATCTTACCTATGTTAAGGTATATGGTATCATCATTCAGAAGACGCTGGTATTATACGGGTAAGATGTCAACCCTCATGCTCCTCCCACCAGCCAACGAACAAGTTCGCATAGCTGGGAGCGAAGCAGGTGCCCATCGCCGTACCAGATACTTGTTTGTAGTATGTAGTTTCGAAAAGGAAGATGTTATTGTTCAAATAAAATTGCAAATATATATATATTTACACATATATATATATATATATATATATATATATATATATATATATATATATATATATATATATATATATATATATATATATATATATATATATATATATATATATATATATTACCTACTGGCGATAGCCAGTAGGTATATATAGTTAGGATTTTTTCCCTATGGGATTTCTGAAAATTCTATGTCTAATAACTTTGGCGTTTGTGGACGGAATTGGCTGAAATTTTCAGGAAAATGGCACATTTTGTTTCTGAGCAGCTCCTGGAAATTTGGGGGGGGGTTCGTCAAGGGGGGGCCGAGAAAAAAGGGGGGTCCCAAAACGCGTTTTTCCCATGTTAATTTCCATAGGGCGGTTGGACTCACTTTTAGCCCGAACGGCTGAATGGATTTCCATGAAACTTGGCAAAATTGTAGGGACTGTTAGCCCGATGTGCCTTTGCTAGGTCTCAATATATGTGCTTCAGTGAATTTTGAGAAATTAACGTTTAAAACAAGATATATATCTGTAACAGCGCTCCGGGCTGCGCTCCGGTCCGCTTACTTTTCGCGTATCGGAACTTTGCGAAGCGAAGCTGATTGGCTCTCCGGTGTCTGTCAACATTCTAAACAGTCCGGCGCGGCCGCCATCTTGTCTCTCGGTAGGATCGAAAGACAAGAGGAGGCCAAAACAAAGGGGGAAATGAAGGAAAGGGGGCAAGGTAGACCCCTTCTGATCCCCTAGGATTGATGAGGGGATATTATAGAGTCACGCTGGGCCCAAAAAAAAAAAAAAAAAAAAATTCTGATTTTTTCGCCGTAGAGACGCGTCTTGGTACGCGAACCGGGCAGCTAACCGGGAAGCTAACTGGCAGTGTAACGGGAGTCTGACGAGTAGCTGATTGGCTGTCAACATTGTAAACAGTCCGGAGCGGCCGCCATCTTGTCTCTCGGTAGGATCGAGAGACAAGAGGAGGCCAAAACAAAGGGGGAAATGAAGGAAAGTGGCAAGGTAGACCCCTTCTGACCCCCTAGGATTGATGAGGGGATATTATAGAGCCACGCTGGGCCCAAAAATAAAAAAATAAAAAATTCTGGTTTTTTCGCCGTAGAGACGCGTCTTGGTACGCGAACCGGGCAGCTAACCGGGCAGCTAACCGGCAGTGTAACGGGAGTCTGAGGAGAAGCTGATTGGCTGTTATCATTGTAAACAGTCTGGAGCGGCCGCCATCTTGTCTCTCTGTGGGATCGAGAGACAAGAGGTGGAAAAAAAAAAGGTGTAAATGAATGAAAGGGGTAAGGCAAACCCCTCCTGAACCCCTAGGATTGCTGAGGGGGCTATTAAAGTTCCCTGGGGGGTGAAAAAAAAAATTGCGATTTTTCGCGGTAAAGGTGCTTCCTGGTACGTTAACCGGGCAGCTAACCAGCAGCGTAACGGGAGTCCGACATATTGTGTTTTTTGAACGTTTATGATATGTGCACGTGTGGATTTTGTCTAATTTAGGTTAAAAAAAAAATATATATATCTTTAAGCGTGTTCTGGCGCGCTTACGTTTTGGGTTTGGTTTGCGCTGCAGAGACGATACGTCACGGTTATGCGATGCATCATGAGGCGTCTCACGGGCTACGTGATACGTCACTTAATAAAGAATATATTTTACAGCTATAGATATTACCTTTTAAAAAACCAATGAAATTCACAGAAAAAACCATAGGTTATAGACCATATATAGTTAGGAATTTGCATTTACAAAACCTTGAAAATTCACTGAAAAAACCATAGGTTATAGACCATATATAGTTAGGGATTAGCATTTAAAAAACCTTATTTTACTCGCACAAAACCATTGAAATTCCATATATAGTTAGATGCACTAACTATATATCGCGGACCCGCAATCCACTGCTAATGATGTCACATATTACATCATTCATGACATGGTCAGTGACATCACTGATGACATCACTGATGACATCTCAAATGACATCACTGATGACATCACTGATGACATCTCAAATGACATCACTGACATCTCATTTGACATTACTGATTACATCACTGATGATATCATTTATGTGATAATACATCTTCAGACTCTAATATAACCTTAGATACACTCAGTGTAAACAGGCACTCACAGACTGTCACACATCCATGGAGTTACCCACACACCTAGTCAGTCATGCAAAGAATCAATCCCACCTCCATTTCCTCAACTATACAGTTATACACACCTTACTTATTCAAACATATACTAACACATATTTACTCTCTTATACAATCCTTGATACAAGTTCACAATAATTCATACAGCCACTCTCACATTCACTGGCTCTTATGTTCAGTTATTTATATGTCAACTCTCACATGGAGTGTGTTATACATATGTACTTACTTTAACATGTAGAACTGAGATATCCATTCACTCACCAATATACTCATGCACACAGTCAACTGTCCATACAGCTGTTTCTACATGCACTTTTGAACCCATACACCTAGGGAATCAACTGCTCACACATCTATGCACAGAGTTATACACCTCCCAGCCACCCACACACATACTCAGTCTCCCATACAAATACTTGGGCAACCATTCAATAACCCATATAGTTAATGATATAGCTACTGATTTAAACATGCAGCAGTTTACAGAAAAACATAAATAATGATTGCCAAATGAAGACACTTTAATCACTAACCCATGCACTCAGTGAGACACATTTAATCATTCTCTCATACAGTCAGTCATGCACCTACTAAATCCTTCATCCAGACACTTATACATCCACTCATTCTTCAATATGTAAGACATATTTTAACTTTACAGAAACATACAGTCACTGGGTGTTGTCATCAGTGATGTCATCAGTGATGTCATTTGAGATGTCATCAGTGATGTCACTGACCATGTCATGAATGATGTAATATGTGACATCATTAGCAGTGGATTGCGGGTCCGCGATATATAGTTAGTGCATCTAACTATATATGGAATTTCAATGGTTTTGTGCGAGTAAAATAAGGTTTTTTAAATGCTAATCCCTAACTATATATGGTCTATAACCTATGGTTTTTTCAGTGAATTTTCAAGGTTTTGTAAATGCAAATTCCTAACTATATATGGTCTATAACCTATGGTTTTTTCTGTGAATATATATATATATATATATATATATATATATATATATATATATATATTTACACACATATATATATGTGTGTGTGTGTGTAATTATGTGGTAAAGGCATTCATTGTAAAGGCATATTTTTTAAGACTAAATTGATGTTAAGGGGTCATTGTAAACATTGTTGTTGTTCCGGCAGTCATTGTTCTATCGTACATCCCTCTGAAATACAATGTGCTTTTCACTAAGTAAAGAATCCCTTTGCCCGCACCAGCAGAGGTGAAAACATGCAGAAGAACAACTTTCATGTTAGTATTGAATGTCTCGACTACAAGTTTAAGACCCACAATCAAGCTAACTTAACCCCTTGCTTGCGCGCGTCGGCCAACGGCTGTCGCAAGCACTACCTCTGTAGTGCTGCGCACGTCCATTGGCTGATGCGGCTCCGCCCACTCTTCAGAACTCCCGCACCGGGGCAGAATTTGCACCATGGTAAAGGAGTTATTAGTTGTCTTTGAATGCATATATAATTCTACAACCTACATATACTCCAATAAACTAAATCCATAATAAAGGATTCAAACTAGTTTATACTGTACTCTTTTATGCGGCAGAGTAATGTAATACATATTTTTTTAAACAAAAAGGACAACTGGTCACAATTATAAAGAAAGCATTAAACTCACATATGATTCATTCTAACTAATCCCTGACAAATGCTCTGCATTAAATGCATTTTAGCATGCCACCTTACCATCTAAACCTATAGAAAATTAATAACAGCTATCCAGTTGTTTCTGAAAATGAAACCGTTAATAACACTGCTAGGAATAGGATTTCTGGTTGGCTAGGGCATGCGCCTAAGCCAGAAAGAGACCACCTCTCTAGTCAGGGCAAGGTAGTTACAAGTTGAAGATAACCCCTGCTCACGCCCTTGGTAACTTGGCATGACCAGTCAGGCTTATCCCAGAGGCAATGTGTAAAGATTATACGCAAGACACACACACAGCAGCAACACACTAGGCACACCACAAAAGAAACTCCACACAAGGCCTTGCTATTATCCAAAACACATTAGAATCATAATCACACAATATACACTGTGCCAACTGGCACCAGGTAGAAATTTACAGGGCATTATTTCGGAACCATCACAAAGCACAAGTAGTAAATATAAAACAATCAATAACTATTGGTACAATACTGTACTCAGCATTATCACTTGCACCATAAACGCATTATGTCTGCATCACTTTGGAGTCAAAAACATCATAGCATAATTTGCATTAGAGATCACCACATTAGGCAATAACATTAGGCATAAACATATTATGCAATCTCTGTAGGGCCTTACGCTCTACCCACACTGACCCCTGGCCAACTGGTCTTCTGGGGGGCTCAAATGCCCTCTGTCCCAAATGTTAGGGCTCTAACGTAGAGCCTTTGACTGGCCCTCTGGCTACCAATGCCACGAAAACCATGTGCGCAATGCGCCGTGGGCCGTGGGGGGCTACTCCCATACTCTCCTGAAACCAGAGGAAAAGCCCCCGGTTGCAGCTCCCCGTGCTCTTGCGGTGCAGCTGAGAATCACCTTGGTACTGCCGTGCCTCCTGAGCCCCCACTGGGACTCTAAAAACAATTTGCCCCACATTTTAGCTATCTGCAATCTTGCGGTGCAGCTGTAAAGCAGAAACAGGAGCTGGCACCAACTGCACCTCTTAGGTCCCACTCTAGGACTCAGCCAAATCTAGGTAGCCCCTTGGTGGTGGCTGCCCGCACTCTGGAGGTGCAGCTACGCTCTTCGCACATACCAGCACACCCGGTGCCTAACGAGCACCAACAGAGCTGCGTGCTCAGCCACCAATTCACTGGGGGCTCTGCTGGACTCCTCAGCAGTCTCGGGTGGAGGCAGACAGGCACCGAAAATGTCTAAGAGTAGGTTTTTGAAGTGTTCAGAAACTTTTGGCGCTCAACTTATCACGGTAGAAAAATTGGATTGGTTTGGTGTCAAAGTAGGTGCTTCTTGGACAGAGGAAAACCTTAACCTCTGTGAAGAAAGAGGTATGAAAACCTCTATCTTTATCTGACTGGGCAAGGATCCAGAGCACACTATATACAATTAGATATCGGTCATCTGTTCAACTCTTCTCTCATTAAGGATAGATCGACCAAATGTATTTTCTCAAAAAGTTTTTATTGCCATCAGTGTTCCCCACTTGGGAATCACTATGTTTTTCACTTAGCCTACACGTGTTTCATCACAGCATGTGGCTGTGAATCTTCAGGGCTGATCTAAATGATCGAGGCGCGTGGTCGGGGGAACCGGTGATAATTCCAACCCGGTCCTTATCGGGTGGTATAATATATTCAGACAGGTATGCGGTACCAATCAGTATGTCTGGTTGCCGTAAGCGAAAAGCATTGCCGATAAATGTCAAAGTTTCAATTTTAGCAGTAATCAGGGCGTGTGCAGCCCGTATGGAAGCTTAATCCAGCTTCGTTGTCGGTTACCAAGTGCGGGAACCCGCACTTGGTAACCGACAACGAAGCTGGATTAAGCTTCCATACGGGCTGCACACGGCCTGATTACTGCTAAAATTGAAACTTGAAACTTTGACATTTATCGGCAATGCTTTTCGCTTACGGCAACCAGACATACTGATTGGTACCGCATACCTGTCTGAATATATTATACCACCCGATAAGGACCGGGTTGGAATTATCACCGGTTCCCCGACCACGCGCCTCGATCATTTAGATCAGCCCTGAAGATTCACAGCCACATGCTGTGATGAAACACGTGTAGGCTAAGTGAAAAACATAGTGATTCCCAAGTGGGGAACACTGATGGCAATAAAAACTTTTTGAGAAAATACATTTGGTCGATCTATCCTTAATGAGAGAAGAGTTGAACAGATGACCGATATCTAATTGTATATAGTGTGCTCTGGATCCTTGCCCAGGCACCGAAAATGTGCCTCGACCAGCCCCTCTCCTGAGGCCTCTCCAGTCCCGCCTCTCTCTATTGAGGCAGAAATGGAGCCTTCTAGGCTCCCAACTCTTCGAGGACACTGGGGCTTCTCCACCGGCAGCGCTGCAATGGGCGGCCTCCGCCGCCTCTTTCTGTTGGCCCCACCCAGAGTCAGGCAGCAGGTGCCTGGCTTCTGGGTCGCTGCTCGTCTCGGCAGCGGCTCGCCTCTCCAGGAGACACCACAATGCAGGGTAGGCTCCATCTAGAAATCATCAATATGGGGTGGGCTCCCACTAAATTGTCATTAAAACCGCAGTGTGGGCTCCTGCCGTACCACAATGGCACTATCATGCGGGTGGGCTTCCGCCACAACTCCGGGCAATGCAGGGGAATCCCTACTTCGGGATTCCCTCCCAAATCCTTTGCAGCCCAGTGCTGCACGACACCAACGCTCCTCCTGTACTGGAACAAGTACACAGCGCTCCCAAGACGGTTAGGCAAAGATTCAGGGGCACAAGGCTGGGCCCAGCAGGCCAGCTCACAAGGCCCTCCAGCAGGGACGCAGTCCCTCTTGGTGGTTCCTCCTGGGGCCCAGCAGCAGTAGTCCCCAAGTAGCATGGAAGCACAAGCACCCCAACCTGGGGTCACAGCCCCATTACTTATGCTACATTTTCCTTTGTCTGTCCTTGGCACAGGGCTTTGGGAACCAGTCTCAACTAGGTCTGGGGGTAGTGGAGCACTTTGTTTAATGGGCTCCTCTTCCCCTTTGTCAGGTGGGGGCTCGGTGACCAGACACACCACAGGGGGGCGGACCAGCATTCACCTAGGCAGGCAGATACCTATTCAGGGTCAGGGAACTACTCCTCCCACTACTCCAAATTGGGATCCCCTATTCAGCCTGGCACTGACCCACCCTGCCCTCCCTGGAGCCACACACATCTCACCAGCCCCTGTCACTCCAGCCAGACATGCAATCCACATCAGGCAGTCAGACACATAGCAAACAGAAATGCCAACTTCTAAAAGTGGCATTTCTAAAATAGTGATAATAAATCTGCGCACGCCAGTGCGCAGCATTTATTATTACTATTCCAAACATACCACACTTAACCATGCTGCTCCTCTCATATCAGGAAAACGCTTATCTGGGAATCCCCAATGCATTCCTATGTGAGGGCAGCCTCACAGCAGTGAGAAACCAAATGGCTGCTTGTCACTACCAGGACATGTCACACACTTAAGGTACATATCCTACCTTTTACCTACAATGCACCCTGCCCATCGAGCTAGCTAGGGCCTGTCTTAGGGGTGACTGACATGCAGTAAAAGGGAGGTCACAGACATGGCACACACTTTAGGTGTCATGTCACAGCGGCAGTAACACTGCGCGCACAGGCCCTGTAATGGCAGAGGCCTAAGACAGGTTTGAAAGGCTACTTTGGTGGGTGGCACAATCAGCGCTGCAAGCCCACCCGTTGCATTTAATTTACTGGCCCTGAGTATCTGAGTTACCACTTTACAAGGGACTGACAGGTAAATTAAATATGCCAAACAGGTGTAGACCAATCTTACCATGTTAACCACAGGGCGCACACGCACTTTACACTGGACAGCAGTTTTAAAGTGCCCAGAGTCCTAAAACCACCAACACCATGCGAGAAAAAAGGCTAGAAGGAAGGCAAAAAGTTCAGGGATGCAAATAGGGACAAGTTCAACACACACACACACACACATATATTTCAGAACAAACAATATACGCACTTTCTATAACTTTGATGCACCATAGCTCATTGGTATTATTACATCACATGAGTACATAAGGCCAACGGTGAATATATACATTCCCATATATATAGCCTGACCAAATGTAAAAGGATGGAGAACATTTTTTAATTGATGCTACTCCACAAACAAGGAAAATAATGAACCACACCTTTCGGGAGAGGGGGTGCAAGGTTAAAAGAGGCACTTGGTAAATTAAAAGTTACCAAGGAACACATTGATGCCACAGAGGTTTACTAGGCACTTCAATATTTGAAATATGAAATGCTTTTCATCCACTTGACTAGGATTAACTATCATTGTTCATTTAAAAAGTTTTTTCTAAATAACAGAATACAAATAATCTCTGTGGTCCAACATAAATCACACATTCATATTTTGACAATATTTCTGACACAGGATCCTTTTAGGAGATGTTTCCTCTAGAAAGCAGAGGCATCATCCTGTATTCACAAAGATACCTGATGCAAACAAGCAATCATAATTATTTGCCAAAAATAATTAATATGCACATGTAATGTACAGTGCCAAAGATATATTAGTTTCAACACATAACATTTTCACCTGCCTTTGTGAAAGGAGCACATGTGGATCAAATGGTTCCACCTGAAAAGACTACTGTGAACAGGACAGAAGGAAACAAGACATAAATATTCAGGACCATGGCCCTATACTTTACATGAAAAATTAAGCCATTGGAGATGAGAAGAGCTATTGAACTTTTCTAATTCCATCATTTGTAGTGTCCAAGCATAAAGGGTCTCTTTTTCACTAATCTATTTGCATATGTAAAAATCTTGGCAAGAATCTTCTCCTGTGGGTGTGGGGTGGTTGTTGCATAGTGGGAATGCCCTATAAGTTTCTGAACGCCCACAATTGTCCATGGACCATGTTTGTCGGTATTCCAAATCATTGTCCGATTTATTTTATTCCTGGAAAACGTCAGAAAGTTACCCCTGTTAAGGGCATAAATAAATGCCTTTCCAGAAGAAGAAATGTTCCCAAAATTGACGAGACCTTTCTCATGAAATTTTTTTTTTCCCTGTGATGGAAAAAAGTACAGAACGGAGTGAGCACATGCTAACATATAGCACAAGGAATTTGCAAAGCTATTTCAGGATTAGACAATTGAAAGCTGCGAGTGACATGGTCAGGAATCTATGGATAGGATTACTAGGGCTGCCAATGGAGCATGTGTGGGCGCAGTTTAGGACAAGTGAAAGCTATTTGACATCATTTTCCAATGTTACTGGTACAAGAAGGGCAAGAACAGACTTATCAAACTTTTATTCAAATGCAGGTAGTACATCGGCAATACAGACCAACCAGAGTCCTTCTGCATTCACTATTCTTCTCTGACACTCCTGAAAGAATATGCAGACCATTATTGAACAGGCTGAGAACCCTAAGAATAGGAAACCGTAATGAAATGAAAGTGCATTTGTTATTTGAACAATTTTCAGATAACACAAAAAGAACGCAATTCTTCCAAAATATAGTGTAGAGAGGCTTTCTGTGGTAGAACTAGCAGGCTATAGAAATTCAAATAAAATCTAAAAATAAAGATTGATCAATGCTAGATACAGCAACATTGGAAGTTTATGAATCAAATGAAAACATTTAGGACCAGAGAAAATTCTCAACATGGGGCATTCTTAAACCTTTAGACCTAGGCCCGCTCACGCCTTATCGTTGAAAGGATACATCATTTCCTAATCCAATCCTTTAATATGGTCCACATCACATTTTATCCATTGAACCCAAAAAGAGAAAAATCTGGCCCTGCTCCTTGAACAAGTGACACTTTCTGCACCCAAGTATCTCCTCATTCCCATCCTCAACCAAATAGACCTAATCACCTACATTGGCGCCTCTCTCAGTTCCATTTATACAAAGCATTTTTTGGAGTGTACACCTTCTGATTTGAAGAATCGTATGGTTTTCTGCTGAGCAATGTACAAAAGCCCTTTTAAGAGTAAGAGACGTTTTTCTGACAAATAAAAAGGCTTTTGCTAAAACCTTTCTGAATCTCATATTTGTGTTTTGCAAAGGCATGTTTGAATGGTTTGTGGCCACAATAGAACCATCAAGTGTCACTTCCTCTAACAAACCCCAGACTCTTTTCCCTTAAGTCTATGCCAATAAAATACCCTCTTCTACAACATTAACCCTTTCACTCATCACCAAATGCAGCAAGTTCTTCTACTACTTCACAAACAAAACTGATTTTGCAAAGGGCAAATTTTCATCAAAATCAAACCCAAATCTTACTCCCAAAACTAACAACACCTAAAACATATTTTGTGCGGCCAGTAGTCACTACAGTCGTACCTGCTGGAATTGTAAATCACCTTAAACCCTCAAGGTGTAACCTTGGCAATCGGCCACGGCCCGTGGAGGGAGTTTCGGTGGGGCGGAGAGGCGGGTGGGGAGGGGCAGGGTGGGGAGTGCTAAAAACCGGAGTATGGATAATTGAAGGTAAGTAAATAGTTTAATTAATAAAACGATTTTTGTAGTGCACCCTGCATCGCATTTTGTGATGCAGGGCGTGCTACAATTTTTTTTTATTAATTAAATTGTTTACTTAGCTTCAATTATTCAAACTCCAGTTTTTAGCACTTCCCCGCCCCGCCTCTCCGCCCCTCCGAAACTCCCTCCACGGGCCGTGGCTGTTGGCAATCTTTCTCCCATCTTCATGAAAAGCAAATGCCACCTCTTTGAGCAAACATGGTTTCATTGATCAACAATTTAATTTTCGACTAATTTGCTAATGATTGGCCTAATCACATTAATCTTAAAGGAATACACCCTTGAGCCCAAAATGTTGTCTATATTTTGTTTTATTTATTGCCATATGGCACAAAACCTACAAAGAGAGACTCCTGGCAGTGGTGCAGTGGTCTGTGGCCCCTTATATGCTGGCAGTGCTGCTGCAGCACAGGCAACCATATTAGGAGTTTCCTCATGCCACACATTTCATGGTGGTGTGACCGGCGAGAAGAGTGTGGTGGTGAGGAAGCAAAGGGGGCCCTACAGGGTCCCCTCTTGCCTCTGCATCATGGGGTGCATGCAGAATGACACATGGTGTGCCCCTCTGTATGCATTCTCCCCCAGTTCCTGCAGGGCATGGACTTCACAGTCCGCGCCCTGCAAGATCTGCCTTTGATAATTCCATTGCAGTGCCTTTTTGAAAGGGACCACAGTGGGACAGCCAAAGAACCTCCTGCCATAGTACAAATAAGTTGTACTCTGGTGCGCGTTCTTTAATGGCTTTGGCGGTCTCAGAGCAGAGCAGCAGCATGACAGCCCACTCAGAGACTACCAAAGTCATAAAAAGCCCCTAAGGCAGTGATCTTGAATGTTGCCTTTCACCCACACCTAATGACTTCTCTCTTGATAGTACTGAGCAGCTCAAACACTTCCCTATTAAATTTGAAATAGTCTTTTGTAATTGCTGCATACTAAAAATGATTAAACCCTGTGATTCCATGAAAACAGACCACTTATCACATCCTATGCTTTTGCACAATGACTCAAACTAACATGCGTATAACACTCTTTCTAACGACAGGCACCAAGCATAGCACTCAAAACCATTGCGCTTTTTCAATACATGTAAATGAACAACATTTAAACACTCTTACAACAGAACTCACCACGTTAAATATTAACCACACACACATTAAACTTCAGTTCTATCAACTTCAAAACTTTATACCACTTCAACCACTTCGAAAAATAACATAAGATACAAAATACCTACAATTTCTGCTAATAGCCTTCTACTGTTCTATCTTCTTTCTACTTTTACTAACTTTTTAGTACTGTATAATTGCAAGATAGAAGCATAATACAGAACAAATTCTTACTCAATGTTTTTTTTGTAAGTACAAATAAATGCGCACGTCTATTAGAGTTCAACTATATTGTACAATTGAATAAACATTGTTTACACAATTCTCTTTAAATGTTTGCTCAACAAGCTATCAATTACTATATGCAACACAAATAATAGGCTACAACAAATGGCACTCTCAATGTTTTTGTAAGAGTTATACACTTGTGTCAATTTATGTGGTGGCCCCGAAAACTGTTTAAAGTCTACACAATTGGATAAAGAGTCTATTGAGACATTTCACAGCAAATGTGTGCATTATTTATAATACAGATACAAACAGTTTAAAGTCTGATAAGAAACCCAGGTGTAATTAGAATGTTTTGTTCCACTTAAAAATTACGGTTTGCGTGAAATGAAGTTAGGATCTTCAGTGAAAGCTGCACATGAGGTATTCCCTCGTGTACAAAAGGCATGCGAGAAACCTACTCAATTTACTTTCCTTACAGTGACTACAGTAAGGGAGGAAAAGCTGCTCATGCTGTGCGGCAAAAGTCTAGTTTCAAAGTTCTCACAAGAAATGTACTGCTTGAACCTTTCCCCTGCAGGCAAACATGATGTACAAAAGCTGCAACATAAGCGAGAGAAAACAAAAACAATGCACAACTCATTAACAGTGATTTAAGAGAAATGTGCTTGCATAGTATACATTTTGCCCAGTCTATTTATAACTCAATACAATGTTAATATGAGGGCATAACAAGGAATATGTTTGTGAATTCAGTGCCTAATTTTATTCAATTTTATCTGCGCTTCTCCTACTGTACTGTGTGTTACCAATCTGGAAAACCTAACTGGAATAACGTCTGCGATATTTCCCAATATCTAGATCTTATGGGTTGTTTCCAGGAAAACATAGTGGTTGGTACAGCACATCAAAGAGCCTGGATTCACAGCAGGACCAACGAATCTAAGTACAATCTCTTCTACAACAAGTGGACCCAGGAAAACACGGTAAATAGGAAGTGCACACTTGAAAACTATAGCCAAAAAAGAAATGTACAATCAAAATGAAAATTTGTATATTGTATTCATTGTACGGACTATTGATTTTACCTTGTGAACAATTGAGCACATTATTTATTAACTTTTATTGTTCACTTCAGATGTATGTTGTAATCATTTTTAATAATTTGAAACAATAAAAATTGACTTTGACTTTGAATCTAAGCATCATTTAAAATAATCTTGTTTGGCAATCCTGCGTTCAGTTTTGGAAGATGTAGAATGGCAAAGGTCTAGGTCATAAGAAAAGCCCGACAGACTGGGAGAGATGCATTCAAATAATACCCTGGTGAGCTACAAATCTCTCAAGTTGATTAGGATTTGTTGATGTCTTCTTTCAGGCACGAGGTATCATGCTGGTTTGACGAGCAAAAAATACCACAGAGTTTGTTGGATTTGCTATCAGGGGTTTGCAATACACGTATAGGACACCATCAAACATAAAGCTGAGAAATTGTGAAATTTAATTTTTGCTATCAGTGGCAGTGGCGTGGAAAGGGAGCCATGGGCATTAATGCAAGCAAGGAAAATAGTCTTTAAGTATACTCTAGTTTCATAGTAAAAAAACAGCTATGATTGGGTTGCAGTGGGCCCTTCAGACTTCTGGACTCTGGTGCCACTGCACCTGCTGCACTGTTGATAGTCACGCTCTGGACCAGTGCCTCAATTTTACCTTCAGAACAAGTGGTAAATTACTAACAAATGGAGGCGAAGTATCGTAGCATTTGTTGTCCTTCGTGTGCATATATTAGTCCATCAAAAATTATACCGAACTGTGTCATTTTGATGACACGTAATTCTACTTATAAGAAATGTTTGCACGCCTAAGCCCTGAACTCTATACCCCATCCTCAGAAAACCCATTGACACATATCCTGAAGGCTGTCTTACTCCGGCAGAATACGTTTTCTACTTGTTTGTCAAATTGCAGAATCAATAGAAGATCCATGACTCTATGTTATTGTCAAGATTGTCAAAAAAAATGTGCGATTGTGACTTGGGCATTTAGTATACCTCTGAGGCTAAAAAAAATGCCTGCTTTCTCTCTGCTATGAATCCAGATCGCGCACGGCTTGCTCTTGTCTGTCCTTCATACTGTGTTTGAAAATAAAGAAGGCACATCGAGCCTGTTGCTCCAGCTCATTGGGCGGGCTCAGCTTGGGGGACGTTACTATATTAATAAGAGCATATTTTGTGGCCTTTGCTTCTAGCACCGTCCTTGAGAGCCTTGACTCTTTTCTACTGGACAAAACATTGAGTCACTTTTTTATTCTTCGTTCATCTGCTGGTTAGGTCGAAGGCACTTTGATGCATGGACCAGTGGCACTATTCATGCTTGTTTATATGTGAGAGATGACGGCATCATAAAGTGGATGCTGTGGAGTAAGACCAGTTATTTCTGAATGGGATTCAACATACTGGGGCCTGCTTTGGCGTTTGGTGGACTGTTACTCCGTCACAAACGTGACACATATCTGGTCCTCCTTATTACAAGTGTCATAGGATGTTATGCATTTGTAAGAAAGTGGGGGAGATATCATGTCCCTCAACCTTTAAATCAGGGCCTTATGCTTTGCCATCCACTATCATTAATTGTTGTCACTTAATTGGAAAAGTTGCCATTTTTTGTAGGGACTAATTTCAGGACTTTGTGCTGGTAATAGGCTGGTTACCATTATTATCTAGTGCCTTATTTTTTCGTTGCTTTTAGGATGACAATAAACTGTTTATGTGTGTGGTAGAATGACAACCTGCTGCATCTAGAGCTGCACAAGGCAACCGTGATGTAATTCATGTGTATTCCTCTTTAATGTCATAAATATTAATCAGTGTAATATTGTTACTATGTGTATTTACACCTGCATTATTTTATAAAACATTCCTCTGCTATTGTTACTGTGTGAAACTTCGACTTTAAGCTCTTCATAGCTTCATAAAGCCTTTCAAGTTTTTGCCAGATTCCATATTTGATGTGGATTTAAAAAGATGAGTGGCAGTAAAAAGTTGCTTGTGTTACTGTGTCAACAGTCTTGCTGCCACTGAGGGCCAGGAGCACTCTGTTCGAAAGGCTTCAGCTCATTCTCCTCACTGTCTGGTCACTCTGACCGGCTGCATATTTTCAGCTCCCATGCTGTCGGACCATGGGAGTTGATTCACCTAAATGCCTGGGGTGGCTGAAGTAACATAACATACACTTTAACAATAATGACATTATAGGAAGTGACATCATATAAACCCTGACCCTGATTCTTTAAATAAAGGCATGTCACATGACCCTAATAGCACAACACGTGAAGATTTTCATTGGATAATATCACAAAGTAACACAAAGCTCCAATATGTGCTGCTTTGCATTACTTTGGGTCAAGAGGGTTTTCCATAGATGGTTCATGGGTGTTCTTATGTGAAAACTCTGTACAGCAACATAGCACCAGGCCCTGCAGAACGGCCTGGAGGGCAGCACCCTGAGCAAGAGAAAATGCAATCAGTTCCCAATTCGCACCATCTGGGAGGTAGAGAAACAAGTCCCGAGGCAGCTAGTAAAGAGCCGATTAATTTGACCACCGCAAAGGAACTAATAGGTCATATTTTAAAACTCAAGTCCAAGGGTGCGGCAGGTCCAAATGGCCTCCCCAATGCCATCTTCAAGAACGACCTGGATTTCTGGTCCTCCTACCTTACTCCCATCTTCAATGAGATCTACACACAGTCCAAAGTCCCGGCTTCCTGGAAAGGGAATATTATCCACCCTATATCAGAGTCAGAGTCAAAAACACTTTATTCGATTAAGTTAAAATCATAAAAGTATGCTATACATTCAATATTGATCACAGGAGTATAAATTTTTTTTTATATAAAAACGTTAAAACAAGAGACATTATGTACAAATTTTCAATAGTAATCAAGATATATGTACAAAAATGTATACAGCTACATCATATTTACACTGACTATAGATACCTTCAAGTTTTCAGTTCATTTACACAGATTGTACTAATGAGTTTGCTAAATGATCTATTTACAATTATATTTACAGATCTATAATACAATCATTTTATAGCACTACCATGACAGGGCGTACAGACTTTTACAGGAAGCTAAATCAAGTAGTCGGTGATTGAAGTCTTTTTTGCCTGGACCGAATAGACGTTGTAAGAAAATTTGCTACCCCATACATTATTAAAGGTGTTTCCATTAGCTGTAGAAACAGAAAAGCCGGTTTGACTTGAGTAAACCTTTGATCTTTCAGTATAGGCTTGATATATTTCTCTCTAGCATTTCTAAAAAAGGGACAAAAAAAGAGAAAATGCAAAGAATCCTGATCTGAGAAATCATCACACTTGCAGGGGGCGTTCTCATGGGGCTTACACCACTTACTATATTCACCCAGCAGAAAGTGAGCCTGATTGAAGCGAAATTTAGTGAGAAGCCACCGGTGGAAAGGTTTATTTACTATCGCCAGATATGGTTCGATATAAAAAGGGTGACCACCGCAAGCCGGGCAATTACAGACTGATCTCACTGATCGATGTGGAGGCCAAGCTGTATGCTTCTTGTCTGTTAGCCCAGCTCCAAGATTGGATGGAGGAGAAGAACATAATCCCCAAGTTCCAGACGGGCTTCAGGCAAGGGATGGGCACCTCAACTAATCTGGCCACCCTAGCACTCTTAACTGAAAAAGCGTTAAGAAAGAAATCCCGACTCTTTGCATGTTTTGTCGACATCAAAGCCGCATTCGATCGAGTAAGCAGGAGTCTTCTCTGGAACAAACTCAAGGGCTGGGGCTTGCCAGCAGAAATGCTTAACGCCATAACTGCCCTTTACACGGAAACCTGGGCTAGAGTAAAGCTGGGCGACAGGTGTACCACAACCCCGAGCATTTTTACCCAGCGAGGATTGAAACAAGGATGCGTTCTAGCTCCCAGCCTCTTTAATTTGTTTCTTTCAGATATCGCACAGTACATTGAAAAAGCCGATTGTCACCCTCCAAACATGGCCAATGAGTCAGTCGCCATCCTACAATATGCAGATGACATTGTCTTGCTGAGCCAAACTCCCATTGGCTTACAGAGATCAATAAATCATTTAGCATCCTACTTGGATCAGGAACAACTGGAGCTAAACAAAGAAAAAACAAAAATTGTTCGCTTAGTGGATTCTAAAAAAACAAAGTTTAAATGGTCGGTAAAAGGGGTAACCGTGGAAGAGCAGCGTTCATATAAATATCTTGGCATAATACTTGAGCAGGGCACATCTCACAAGGAACACAAATTGGCTTTAAAAGCTAAAGCCCAATCACTAATCTATGCTTATAGACTTCTACGTAAAAAACTAGACTGCCCGAACTACACTCATCTGCTGAAAGTCATGGCCGCACAAATCCAGCCCAGCCTATCGTGCGGCTTAGTCACCTGGTGTGGAAAAGAAGCAAATTTACTGAATGAGCTCCAGACTAGGATTTACAAGGCCGTTTTTGAGCTGCCAAAATCTGCCTCTCCTTCTCAGGTTCGACTGGAATTTGGCTTACAGCACCAGAAATTCCGGGTAATGAGTAGCTTTGTCAAACTTTGTCATAAATTCCGCTGTTCAAACCCGGACACCCTGAACAAATTATGCTGGGATGAAATTAAGCACCGGATGAACTTAGAAATACCGAGCTCATGGGGAAGTTTTTTGGGAACAGCTTTGACCGAGCTGGAACTACAAACAGCGTGGGAAAACGGGGAAGACAGAGTAAGCTTCGGCAAAGTCGTAAACGCCGCAGCTAAAAAGAAATCCTTGCTGGCCGACAAAAAAACAATCTCCAAGCGCCGGCATGGGTGGACAGTCATTAACTCATACAGAACCCTAAAGCCCCAAAATTATCTATCCGCTTACTTCAGCTTGCAACTAAAAAAGAGCTTTACAAACTTCTGCATGGGCTTGCACGACTCAAAAGACCTGTATCCAACTTGGAAAAAGCCCTATCAATCCGCAAATTGTCGATTATGTGGTTTTAAATCAGAATCTGTAACCCACTTATTATGTGCTTGTCCAGCAGTCCTGGAACAGAGGAGACAGTATTTAAAATTAATTTTCAATGAGTCGAACATCCGTTCATGCAGACAAGCAGTGATAAGCTGGCTGGAAGGCGCTTCCATTATCTTGGTCTGCAGGGGCGTCAAATTCATGACAATGATCAGAAACCTCTTACGGCAAGCAGACGGAGAGTAAACAAAGCAGGATCAAAGTCCCCTTCAATAGCCGACCAATAACATTAATGAATGGACAGCATGCTTACCAGCGGCTAGCAGCAGGTCGCAAATAGTGGTGTATGAACATTAAAATTTGGAACATTGGGGTTTATACTATGCAATTATCTTTTCCAAAAGGTCCCCAAATTTTTTAAAAGAATCATATATCCTTTTATATAATTATGGAATCATGTCAAAATTAGGTGTGTTTATAAATGTAATGAAATTTTTACTACGTTTTTATGGACATCGGGGGGTTTGTAATGATTTTAATTAATCAAACAATAAACTTATACTGGATACTGGGTGTTCTTATGGAACCACCCGTGGGTGTTGATGCAAATCCGTATCTACAAACATTGGTAGGCAGAAATTTGCACCAAAAGCTTATGCCTCCTTGAGGTAGGCCTAAAAGTGAGACTTGTTCACTTTTCTTCTTGTTTTTCCAACTTTGCATGTGCGCTGCAATGTACAGCACGGATATAAAGTGTGAAATGTCCTAAATCATAGTTTTTGTACTGGAAGGGGCCCCCTTCCAATACAAAACCTATGATTCAGAAAATACATACACTTTGCACTCTGGCACAAGGGTATATGCATTAGCACATGGCTGCCAAAACTGTGCCATAGCACCGGGAGGGAAAAGATGTACCATATTTTAATAGATATGACACATTTTTCTCCCCCCCTTTTACGCAAGACAGCACAGCAACTTTGGCCCATTGTTGCCATGCCTCAAAGTACAGAAAATCTGGGCCTCAATTTTACACAATCTCACTCAGTACCTTTCACTCATTTTGACTCACACACATACGCTTATAAATACAGAAACATTCTCTTACACATCCACAAGTTGTCTATCAAATAATTACACTGTCATTCACAATCACGCATTGAACATACATTTAAAACCATTGTTACTTACCACAGCTGCCACCACAGATCCCAAGAATGCTCCATTTTTAATTACACTAATAGTGAATAATAGAATAGTATTCAATATTAATATTATGTAAAACTTGCAAACAATTTGGAACAAAGAGCCCCAGTGTTCTTGGCACTGATTTTGCTACTTCTGAGGCCAGGTAGCACAAAGGCAGTGTCAGGTGTTACAGCTACGATCCCTGGTGACTCCTAAATGATATCCATCTGTCGAAGAACTTCTGTCAGGACAAAGTGGAGTGGAGACTATGCTGGTTGCCACAAATTCATAGTGGGGGCAAATCTCTTTCCCTTCTGCCATCAAGCGAGCTTAAGGCAGATCCAAGGTAGAGTGGAAAATACACACCAGGGAATCCCAATGCACAGAGGTGGGATGTCAGGTAACCTGTCATATTACAGAGTCTGGTTTGCTCTTACTGTGGTTACTTACAAACATGATGGCCTCTAACCTTTATCAGAGTGAGAAATGTAGTATTATAGTCACATTTTTTCATTTATATAGTAGTTTGCACCCTGATGAGACACTGATGTAAATGCAAGTTTGGGTAGCTATCTCCAACATAGAGTAGAGAGTTTAATTTTAAAGTGATGAAGAGCAGTTACCTAGGTGGAAATCATGTTGGTGTTGTGCAAGACTGTCCAGAGTGTCGATTTTTTCTTGATATACGACACTGCTCCTAGGTGTACAATTGAGGGAGGATGAGTGAGGAACGTACACAATTTATTGTTGTAAATTGTTGAATGGGTGTGGGTTGTTTCGTGTTTACTGTGTATTTTTCATGTTCTGATGATGAGTAGTAAGGTACATTACTGATGTTGTTCCGATCCTGTAATAGTAATTATTACTGGGGGAGTAAGAAGCTATGAAGGTTGGGCATCCAGACTGATTGCTCCAATTCCACCATGATGTATCTTCAAGTGATTGCGTAATTGTATGAAAAAAATTGATAAGAGCATTCCAGTCAGACAGTCACCCTTTGAGGGATATTAGTTTATTAGATTTGTATGAAAATCCCACTAAGTGTGTGTTCATCTCTAAAGCTAGGATTAAAGAAATATTCTTCCAGAAAATGAAGTCTGATAGAAGAGAGGCCGTTGGAAATAAAGAAACAGTGAAGCAATATTTAATGTGTCCTCAAAATCCCCAACTTATTTTATGTAGCTACTGTGTCTAATCCTCAACATAGGTTTATTCTAACGAGGTTTCGATTAAAATACATCTCCTTGATGTTGGGTTATCGCAGTAATGTATATTCTGTAGACGATTTGAAGTTATGTGCTTGTGACGGGAGGTGTTTGCAGACAGATTTGTACATCCTTTTTTTTGTTCTTCCTGTTCTGTACAGAATAGTTTTATAATTCCCATATTAGGCAAGTTTAAATTTAGGAGATGTAGACCTGCACTTTACTTTTTTCAAACGTTGGGTAATCCTCTGGTGTGTTACTCATTGGTGTCATTCATCTGGGCTGCACTAAAGAAAAGGCGAACTGAGACACTTTATGAAATCTGTTTTCAGAGATTCTTCTATTCATTTTTAAGATTTGCTGCTTATGTAACTTAGTTTTGGTTTTAGGGACGAAATACCTTTTTAATAATGCAAGATGATTTTCAAAGTTAATTACTGTTCGGTTTTATTGCCAGTTGATATATTTGATTATAACTGCTTTTTAATATGAATGTTCTTGCTTCTGTAGTTTATAGGCTATGAAATATAGCAAAATAAAATAAATTGACTGACTGACTGATAAGAACCTACAAACCAGAATAAAAAAATAACAAAGTAATGAATGATGTGGACAACACATATGAAAAACACAAATACGTGATGTTCAAACAAGCCACATTTTTGTCACTGCATTTGTGAATTATTCACATACATACTTTAATCCTTGAACTAACTCTAATGCTGTGATTCACAAAGAAACTAGTAAGCACTCACATATTTACTCCAACATTCAAGAGTAGGTTTACTCCTTTCTCGACTTTACAAACTTTCCATCAATATGCATGAAAGGTTGTACCAGGCATAGATTTCCAAGAGTAGTCCTAGGCAGGCCTAGTGACATTCCCAGCAGGATCATTGTTCTGTTATGTGAAATTCTCCAAAAAGAGAATTCCACTTCGATGAATAGAATGCACTGTACACAGATGGATAGCACGAGTGCAATGAGTCCCAATGCAATATGACCCCAGGTCTTGACTTGATAGCAAAACACAACATTAAACTGGAATGAATTTGCCCCTCAAGCCTCTGGGCCCCTGTGCCACTTCATCTGAAAGCAATGCATATGCCTATTCTAATGCACACTCTTTTTGTCCGCAAGAACAAACATTTTCTCTGTGAGAAACCTCTACCACACACCCTTATCAGATCTGTCTATGACCCATTCCCCTTCCCACTTGGAAAAAGATTTATGCCCGCTCCTGCCTCAAATAAATCTTTTTCCAGGGTTCAAAGGGGAAGAAGAATAGTAAATGCCGAAAAATAGCCATGTGTGTGGGTATCTAGAATCTTCCAGGGCTAGTACGACGTAGAATATACACTTTCCCATCCTTTCAGTAAGATTTACAACTGTGAAGAATTCAGTACTCATCGTGGAGATCTCCAAACATATAAATGAGATTGAGAATTTCTGGCAGGCATAAATACTAAAAGTCAAAATGAAAATATTCTTTATTTGGATTTGTGAAATCCATTAAAGTATTACAAGTTTTCCATGCAGTATAGGCAATGCTTGGGTTAAAAAAAAAAAACGTATGCAACACAATGACTAGTTACAAAAAAAAAGAACAGTACTTGTGAAGAATTCTTAAGAGATTTACTAGGTCAGTTTTCCAAGCTGTATAGGCAAGGCTTGATTAAAAAACACCATATCCAAACAATTACCAATTCGAAATACAAAACAATACTTGTAAAAAAGCGCTTTAGAGATTTACAAGGTCAATTTGTGGCAATGCAGGAGTTAGCAGTTATTATGGATTACAATAGTACTTGCACAAGGACAGCTTTATGCAAGTCTTGTACTAATCAGTAATGTTAGTAAAGTTAGTGCACAAAATACTTCGAATACTAATAATCAATTTATAGTAAAAGGCTATACAGCCATACAAAAATCATATCCAGGACCACAGTATGTGTCACGATATTCAGCTATTCCTATTCATGTCTTAAATTATCCAGGTAATTCAAAGTATTTATGTTCTTAATTATACACATCATAAACAAATAAATAGTATAACAGATCCCTTCATTCTCTAAATTACCCAAAAAGTTAAACCATCTTGCTAAAACTTGAATTTCTCAGGTAGATATAGAGGGCACAACAAATGCTTTCTATTGTCGCTGTGCAATCCACAAAACAACATGAGATGAATCGTTGACAGTAAGGCTTTCCCATCACAGGGATATTTGGGTAAATTATTTAACCATATACCCCTTTCTGGGGATGCTACAAGGTGGAGTAGGATACCCTACTGCATCCTCGTTAAATAAAATCTTTGTTGGATATTCGTAAATATAATCAAGTACCCCTGCGCTCACTGGGTGACAGGTCCTAGCATATATATCACCACAGAGTGTTTTTGAAGTTCTCTGTTTTCTCTAACAGCCATTCTATTAATAATAAGCATACATTTCATTTAATTTTTGCTATAACATAAGACATTAACAGCTTTTTTTACAGACAGCATCTTGTAGCTCTTATATTAACCCATCTAGGTTTGTCAACCACAGAATCTTGTTGTAGAGTTCAAAAGTGAGACAGTCATGTATAACATCTATGAAGAACTTGTACTCTGGTTTGCTCCAAATATTATGCCAGTGAGCATATTAAGGCAAACCATATCAAACTGTAAGATAAGGCATATCCAATTCCCTGTGGGTAAAAAAAGACACTGCAGAGTGGGGCACAGCCAAGAGCTAACATAGGAACTGTTTTTTCTGAGTTTGTAAGATTCCAGTCCTGGTTGTGCCCCACAGTGCAACTCCGTAAGTAGCAGAAGGGACACATTTACTCCTGAAAAGCGGAGTCAATTCCCTGATTAGTTTGTCACCACATTTGCTGGAGAATCTAAACAAAGCCTCAATAGATCTGGCCATTTTTAACTTTGCTGGAGTTAGGTGTGGGCTCTATGATTTGCGTGGGAGAAAAGCACCCCTAGATATGCAAAGTTCTTGCCTTCCTCCAGTTTATGGCCAATCACATGCTGTACTTTATTCTTTGATTTTCCCTTCCAACAAACTATAATGAAGGTTTCCGTAAAATGTAGTGTCAAATCCTTTTGCTCTATACATGCTGCAAACCTTTTGATCAATAGTTGTAAAGCATTTGTTATTTTTGAAATCTGAATCATCGTCAGGATCTGACTCAGGGACAAAGTAGGTAACCGAGCAGGTGGAAGGCCTTGAGGAAAGTGTGATTATAGGCACTGACTCTCGCTGTGATCCTTTGTGAAAAATGATCTTAACTCTAATTTTCTCATTCCAGGTGTCAATTTTAAATTACAAACTAACTCTCACTTATGCACACCTTAGCGTACATTACACCTGCTTAGGCTCACTTCCTGCCCTAGCAGCACTGGTCCTAAAGAAAGCCTCATGACACAGATTTGATTGGCAGAAACATGTAGACCATTTCACCTTCTTGGGATGTGTGAGATCATTTTTTCTCTTTCACATCCACCCTTGATTTTAATCCCCAGGTACTCTTTATTAAAATTATCCTGATTTGACTGAGTATCCTGCATCATCAGCATATAGAAGCACTAGGGTTTCCTGGATTGACAAAAACTACCAAAGTGGCTAATCCAATCTGATTGGGAGACTATGGACACAAACCGTGGGTCACCAGTATCTTTAAAAAATGGGAAATGTATTGTCTGCCAAAAGAGTATCTGATCTCTACACTCCACTGTCTGAACCAATTAGGCCCATGTCTGTTCCTGCAGTAACTTCTTCCTCTGTACTAACGCTTGTATATAACAGTATCTTAATTTTATAACTATCAATAGGGCTTTTTTTAAAGTTCCGACTCGCTTTTGACCATGAGGTGTCAAACCAGCCTGTGGGCTTATTCTTAGACCTCTTTACTGGTAATTTAAAAAAAGTCTGAAACTGTAATGGTAAGTTTGTTAAAGGCATCTTTGTTAAAGGCATCATCAATCCTTTTACTTGCTTCCTCTGGATCTGTACATACCATAAAATCTTCTTTATTTTTATAAATGCACTTGATTGCTGAAGCATCAACCTCAGACCATTTAAGACTAATGCCAATATTCCTTGCTACGTTTACATGCGAAGCTAGCTGGAGTGCTTTATGATTGTTAAACTATACTTTTATGGTTAGTGTTATTGAAAGATGATAAATGCAATTTGAAAATCCACATAAAAGGAGAACAACATATCCAAACTATGTGTAGAGAGCAAGATATGATCAAAGCACAAGCTATGTCTGTTCCCTCGAAAGGTATGTAAGGGGACATTTCCATTTTCACTACTATGTTCTGAAAGTTCAAAGTTATATTTGTGGATTACTTCATTTGAGTTATCCCAATATCTATTATTGTCAACGTGATTCAGAGTATTCCATGATACATCATTATATTCACATACAATGGTCAGGGAATGTTTACACCTACTTAAGTTAAAATCGTCCACCCAGATGAACACACACCCATCACTCATGTTCTTAGCAAAATATTCCAATTCCATATCTAGTTCTTCTACAATTTTATACTTTGAGCTGCCAATAACATTGTTATAGGAATTTATCAACACAAAAATCAGATTTAGACAGTCTGGAAAAGAGCCAGCTGGAAAACTGGGGATTATTGGTATGTTTTTGTTAATGTTACTGGAACTGTAGTTGAGAGTAAGATTGCCAAGCCACCCTTTGTCCACCCATGTGGTGATGGGATTGCTAGAGTGGGGATTGTCACAGAAATATCTACTTAGAAACTTTGTGTCTGCCATGTTCATGCAGGCACAATATGTGTGCTGCGCTTACATATTCTGGCCACTCCCTCTCATCATTAACTTTATTGACCCTTGGTCCTAAAGAAAGCCCTCTGACATGGCTGGGCATATAAGAGGCTAAAACATGTCAACCACTCACATGGACAACCAGTGCGTTAGATTAGTAACTTATCTTCATATGCACCACCTTGATTTTACTTTTCCACATCTCCAATTAATTAAAGAAGTTTCTAATTTGGAGAAGTAGGCAAGTTTAACTCACCTCACTTTAGCACTTTTCATCAGTGATCACTGCTGTATTACCAGTTGGTCAACCTCCAGGTGGAGGATAGGGATGTATGACGTTACAACGCATACTTTTACAACGCCTACCTTTACAACGCTGTTTTTACCACGCATACCATTACAACGCATAATGCTTTTAGGCGCTGGATAGTGAATAGTTTAATTTACTATTCCAACTCCAGTCCCCGTGGATAGTAGGGAAGGTTATTGGATAGTAAATTAACCTATTCCCTACCCTAGAGCGCCCCCCAGAGCAATGCGTTGTAATAGTTTGCGTGGTAAAAGTTGCGTTGTAATGGTAGGTCGTTGTAAAAGTTTCGTTGTAAAGGTTGTATACCAGAGGATAGCATATCCCAAAAAAACAATGATGATGCTGTCACGTTAAAAATAGGGAGATAATGAAGATAAACCGCCCACAACCTATGTACCTGAATGAGGGCTTTAAAAGAGGGCCACCATACCTGACCCTGGTTACACAGGTACAATTGATCCATTCTCTCTTGATAGTTGATTCTCGCTCGGAAACCAAATGGATCTCAGCTTCTCTCTCCCTCTCTTTATTTAATACTTTTGAAAATCATCTGAGGCAATTTAGCTTTCAATTCTTTCTCCTGATCATTTGCATCAGTTTAACTGAATTAGTTGTATGCTATTTGTCATATAACTGACATTTCTTTAGCAGATTTGGCCTTATTCTGTTTGGTCTATATTTCTATACCATAATGCTAACACTGATTTTTATCAATTTATTTTTGAATCTATATTTAAACCTTACTAAACGCAATGTTAGTTGTTGGGTACTTCTTGTGTTGCCAAATTGGTTACACTGTAATAAGATAAAATTGTGATTGTTTTCTTTCCTCTAACCTGTCTCCTCTCAAGCAGCTAAAAAGACCATTGTGTTGAGTTGGGATTTTTAAGTGGGTACGAGTTTTCTCAGTGGACAGAATAAAGAGAGACACCTGTTAATGAGCGACAGAAAAAAAATAATGCTCTGCCCTAATTCCATCCCCGAAATTTAGATATGTTCACCGGCACCGGCAAAGTTTGATGAACAGAATTGTCAAATATGACGGGCAGCTATTAATCTTTTTCAAAGATTTTCTTTTTCATACACAAACTCCCAGATCAGGAGTTACTTTTTGAAAAGCAAAAATCTAATGCCCTCATCTCTATCGTAGTTTGCTCCCAAGGTGTAGGGGTTGTTATTTTTTTCCTGTCACCCATGGACAGGTTTTACTCACTAACGTGGGTGACGGAGAAAAAACAAAAAGACATAACTCCATCCACCTTAAAGCCCTGATTCCAAGTTTGTCATTAACAAGGCGCTATTTATCGCACCTTACCAATAACAATAATCTAGGATATGCTGTCAGCCACATTCAAGATGCCCAGGGGGACTCTAGGTCCCAGTATGCCCTGCTTTGTGCCCGGGGGCGCTGACACTTCCCTGTGTGCCCAGAGGCATGTAAATTCAACCTGTGGCCCTGCTCCGCGGGAGCCGCCACCAGCCAAATTTGAGACGCCCAGGGGGACTCCAGGTCCCAACATGCCCTGTTTTGTGCCCGAAGGCGCTGGCGCATGCCTCTGCGCCTGGAGGCACGTAAATTCAACCTGCGGCTCCCTCTTCATGGATGCCGCCGCCAGCCACATTCGAGACGCCCAGCGGGACTCCATGTACAGAAAGCCCTGTTTCACACCCAGAGGTGCTGACACTTGCCTGTGCAGCCGGAGGCATGTGAAGTCAACTTGTGGCCCCAGCTTTGGGGATGCACGCCTGTCCAAGGGCAGGCCCGTCCTTGCCCGTCACAGATCGGAGGTGGCCTGGCTGGTCAACATCTCTGACATTTGCTGTTGGATATGTCTACCTGCGACTTTACAAGACTCCCACTGTGAGTAAAGATCAGTTTAAAATCAACTGTTTGAGATTGTTTAGGGGGGCTCGGGGGTGCTCTGCAGTGGCAGCTAGAATTTTCATTTGGCCTGCTCTCGTAGCTTTTGGTAGGGGAGTGTTTGGACATGCCCGTTGTATAAGTTTATTATGGGGAAAAGAAAGTGCGCAGCCACAGGCTCATCACCCGGACACTACTAAGGGCACTATTGACTCTTTTTTCATAAAGGCAGTGTGAGCTATCTCCAAAGAAATTGACAAAGCCAAGAGGAGGCTCTCATGGGACAGGGCTGGTACAGCAGCATTGTTACCGGAAGAGAACATGGCACTGGGAGAGGAAAATGCGGCCGAAAACGGGGCAGGAGACATTTTGAATCAGGAAAGGAAGTAGAAGAGATGGGGGCACAAACTAGAGCTTTAGTACCAGTCTAAATAGCGTTGTGGCTGCTCAGGCCACACAGAGAACGGCCACGATGCCTATCACAAACTGTGGGGATCAGAATGGCCCGCCAGCCCCGAAGAGGCAGCGTAAGACAAGAGGAAAATAGCTCCCAAGCAGCTGGGAGAAAACATCAGATGTCCAAACTTTAGGGGTGCCAAGGACCATGTTAAGGATTCTGAAGACTCTTGTGGATCCCTTCAGGAAAAAAAAGTGGCATTGGCGTCTGGTCTCCAAATGGATTTTCTAAATGAACTATCGAAAACTGGCATTGACATTAAAGCTTCATTCTCGAACATTGAAAAAACGTTGCCCTCGAATAATCAACACATACAGTTTGCTGCACCGAAGTTTAATGTCCAATAACAACTAACTCTAATGCTATTCCACCTGTAGAGACAAGCACTGAGTCCCAGACCCGCAACTGACTCTGGGTACGAAAGGATGGGGGGAATTCGGGGGACAGGCTACGAGGTTGATTAGGACTGGTCTGCTTGGGGTCTCAACATCATGGTCAGCGGACCAGCGATGGCATTCAATCGGCCCACAATACGCAAAATTTGTCAGTTATAGACCTCCCATCCAGCAAGCTGTCCTTACACAGTGGTTCTAGTGGGGGTACCAGGACGGGTTCGCACACAGGATGAGTCTAGTGTCCAGTTGATAAATAAGGTAACCCACTGGTTGGGTAAACATGTTGGTTTATATACCCCGGGCCAAAGGCACATCCTGATGGCTAGAAAAACCTTCCCTGGGGATTGTGTGATTGTCAAACTTAGGTATCCGGCACTGGCCAGAAGATTTTTTTTCATCCTCTCGATCATTTATTATAGATTCTGGGATTAAGCCCCCATCCACACTCTTGTCTCCCCTATGTGTGACAACACAGGAAGCGGGCCCTAGTTGGGCTGGGGTCCCTTTGAACACTAGAAATCCATGTGTGCCACTGAGGGATTTGAATGACATAGATTGACTCTCAGAGGGGGCGAGTAAAGTAAGAATGGATGGCAAGCGGGTGGGGTACACTGAGGCATAAAGCAGGAGAGTGGAGATTAATAATGGGACAACTGGTGAAATCGACCATGGGCATAGGGAGCAAGGGGAAATGAGATCTACCAGCGAACATGGGGCTATTACTGATTCTCCCGGACCTCACGTGAGGTGAATTATGGGTGATTTAAATTTGATCTAGTGGAACGTAGCAGGTTTGATGAGTAAGTTTCAAAATGAGCAGTGGCTCTGTTATATCAAAACTTTCAGATAATCGCCATCCAGGAAACATGAGAGTCAATGAACTCCTTCTTTTCTGAAGGGCACAAAACATTCTTCTGTCAAGCTCAAAGGTCTAGTGCAGGGAGAGCTAGGGGTGGCCTAATTATGTTTGTAGATTTAAGGGTTCCGGGGAGATGGAAGCCCATGCTATGGGAGTCGGATGTAGTAAAGCCCTAACATTTGTAAGCATGACTTACCGTCTGACACTTTTATAATGCACAGTCAAACTTGCAAGGATCAAAGTGCCTGGACAAATTAAGTACTCGCTTGGAGAAATTGCAACTTGAGGGCCGAGTCCAGTCACATTTAATACTAGCTGGAGATTTTACCTGTCACCTGTGTCCTCATTTGAGGGTGACGGATTGTGACTGGCAGACCAGTACATTAAAAAAGGAGCCAAATCATGGAACACACCCAGTTAGGATGGGAATTCAATGTGCTCCTATATACCTTTAGCTTAACCCACACATGGATTTGATTGCCCATCATCCAGATATAACTGTGCCCCCTAGTTATAAGGGCAGAGGATGTGCGTCTCTTTGTTTTTACTGATTTTATTTTTGTTTCTCACATAGTTAGGAGCTTCATTACCTCTTGTAGTATCTGTCATAGTACATTAAGTGATCATAATCCTGTAATTATATCACTGGTGGCCCCCGCTATCACTAGGCGGCGTATAGTCTGACGGGGGACAAATTTTATGCAACCGATCAAGGTAGGATGTTGCGTTGGGCACAGATTGATACTGCAGCTTTTAATAACTCCCTTTTTACCAGAGACAAGCAATAGATACTGAAGTGTTTAGACCCAGAAATACAGCGCGGTGAGCTAGTACAGACTTTTATAGACATTGCACAATTAGTGAATAGCCTTCTAAAAGCACCTGCACATTCATGCTCTAAGGACATGCCAAGATGGTTTGATGGGCAATGTTCACAGGCCCTTAGAGCTTTAAATAGGGCCCTTAAAATTTACCCCAGAGACAGGGAATGGATTGCATCCTGCCACAAAGGGTATAAACAAGCAGTTAGGACACGGAAGCGCCAACTCCAAATGAAGGCTTGGGAGGATCTAGAAGAGGCTGCTGCGCTAAAGGACTCTACTCATTTTTGGAAGGTATTTAACAGCCCTTGTTTTAAAGATTCTAACACTCCAAGTCTGGCCCACAACATTTTACCGGAGCAGTGGCAGGCTCATGTTGAGGGCCTGTACAATCAGCCTTTAAGAGTGGACAAGCGACAGACATTATCCTTCGAAGAGATGCAGGGACACTATCTCTTTTACTTAAGAAGAGGTAAGACTTGAAATAGACTGTCTCACATGGAATAAAGCCCCCGGAACAGATGAGATTCCACCTGATCTATTGAGAAGCAATTCAGAGGTTTGGGTGCCGATTTTGGTAAGGGTAATACATGCTGCAGTTGCAACAGAAATGCCTCCCTCATGGTCCACAGCCACCATTGTCCTGATATTTAAGAAAGAGGATAGGGACAGTCCACTCTGCTATCGCCCAATATCGCTTATCGATGTGACAGCAAAAGTTTGGGCCAAGTGGTACTGAACAGGCTGTTAGAATGGGCTGAGACCCAAGGCATAATAACGGATGTGCAATATGGGTTTCGTGCAGGTAAATGTACGGTTGACTAATGTTTAAATCTTTATCTTGTTAGTGCAAAGTATACAATAGTCAAGGCTGGGCGCTTTACATAGCCTTTATGGACCTTACAGCAGCTTTTGACTGTGTTACTCTTAGTAAACTTTGGAACATCATGGGATCACTAGGGGTGGATCCGGCTTTAATTAACAACCTAAGGGCATTACACTTAAACACCTCTGCTGCAGTAAGATACACGCAAGAGGGGAAGACCAGAGAATATTTTAAGTGTCTGTGTGGGCTCAGACAGGGATAAATTTTAGCCTCTTTTTTATTTACAATATACATTAATGGCCTGGACTCTGCATTAACCGCACTCCAAGCAGACACCCCAAAAGTAGGCCCAAGACCAGTCCCTGTTCTACTTCATGCGGACGTTGTGGTCCTCCTTGCTCATTCACCTAAGGGCTTGCAGGTTTTATTAGATGGGTTAGCAGGGTTTATAAACAAGTTGGATTTGTCGCCTAATTTATCAAAGTCTTACAAAATGGAATTAGGGAAGACGAGCAGGAAGACAAATAACTATAAAGGTGGCACACATACTCTTGGGAAAGTACCGGTCTTCTCATACCTAGGCATCAGGTTCAATGACAAACTGAGTTTTTTAGTTATCAGAAGGCAAGTGTCTCGGTCAGACAAAGTGTACTTGAGCAATTACAAGCTTTGCTCACAGATTAAGTAGATGGTCGCCAGAATTTTTTTTAATGTTGTGTAACTCCTATTGAAGTTCTAAAGTCTTATATGGAAGTGAGGTCTGGGGGTTCGTAAGGACAAACAAACTCCAAAATGAAGAAAACCGTTATCTTAAGCGTTTGTTGAAAGTCCTCCAGAGTACCCCTGCTTTTATTGTACACGAGGAGTTGGGGCCTAAATATATTTCTGACCTTGTGCTAGGTAAACATATGGTCCAATGAGGAGACAGGTTTTAACATGCAAATAATTCTGGGCTGGTTCCCTTTGGACCATGCGTTGAAAATCCAGTGGCTGAAATATGCAAAAGACACCTTCATCATGCTTGGCAGATCAGATTTGTTCTCCAATCCAGACACGGTGTGTGCACAGGACAAAGTGATCATTGACACCTTGGGCGCGGCTAGAATTTCGCCGCAATGCAGCAAAATTCCATGCGTGCGCAGATCGGAGGGCTCCCGGCCGTCCGAAGCACACGCCCACCGCGGCGTTGGACGGCCAGGGGCCATCGGACGCATGCAAGGGGTAAAAGATCTATTTTTTAAATTTACTGTGGCCCAAAGGGAGGAAACTGAACTGAAAAAACCATGGTTAGAAATTACTTTTAGTCGTGTCAACACAAAGTATAGAACCGAACCTAGCCCTCATAACCAGTGCACATGATAGATTTTTAAATACGAGGTTTAGGTTGAATCTGTTTCATCATTTACTGGCTTACCTGCTGGGTATACAGCGCATCCTGAACAAAAGGGGCCTTGTGGCTGCAACACTAGGTCTTCACAGGTTACCCTACAGTTTGTTCATCTATGTCCGTATTACTTATTCCCGAGAAAAGTGTTCCTCAAGGTGCTTTTAAGGAAACTCAGATTCAAGCAGGCCCGTGTGGCCCTGCTGTTTTTAAAACTGTCCCCAGATGTTTTTACCTTATTCTGTGTCTCGAACTTTTTAAGATCTGCTTTAAAGCTAAGTAACACTAGGGAATCATAAAAGCAGAAGACCTCCTATCGAACCTGTGTAATAATTAGGATAGTCTTTTAATACTTTTTAGTAACCATTGAGTACTGTTTTTACTGTATTATCCTTCCCTGAGTGTTTCTTGTTAACCCTTATGATCAATGTTTTTATATGATGTGTGGTATCTTTTATGGGCATGTTTTCTTATATGCAGAATAAAGATTATTATTATTATTATTATTATTATTATTATTATTATTATTAATATTATTATTATTATTATTATTATTATTATTATTATTGTTGTTGTTGTTATTGTTATTGTTAATATTATTAATACTATTATTATTATTATTATGTTACTTGTAAGGTGCAATACATACCACTTATTATGAGTTATTGGAGAATAACATCGAGATTATGGTTTTCAACAAACCAAAATATGCATGGTAAGGTAAATACTGTATGCTGTTCTCTTATTACCTATTTGGCAGGTTTGACCTGCCGAAAATTAATGAAGGGTGAGGTATTTAACACACTCTGTATTTGTGGTACGGTAAATACTGTATACCTTTTCCCTATTTGATTTTGGCAGGTTTTACCTGCAAAAATTTAATGGAGAGTGAGGTATTTAACACACTCAGTATATATGGTATGTTAAATACTGTGTACTTTCCACCTATTACATTTTGGCAGGTTTGGCCTGCTGCAATTTAACAAAGAATGAGGTATTTTACATACTTACAATGGCCCACTCATAATCAGGGCCTCAATACTCAATTTGACTCAGTTGTTGTAAACCTTGTAGTCTGCCTGACTCAAATACCCATAGTCAGACTGAATGTTTGGCAGAAAAGTAGCTCTACGCCAGGCTCTAACTCGGGCACATAGTCAGATTTTACAATGTTTCTCAAGTAATTGTATCATTATCAAAACGTGCAATACATCACTAAGCAAACTTTAAAAAAAGATTTTGTTGTTAAAATATCTTTCTGCAAAAATCCTGTTGGATTTTGTACTATGTTTATCTGGTAATTTATAATCACTTTTTATTCTATTTATCTTATTATCTTTTTTTTTTTTAAAGAAAACACCAACCGTTTGTTTCAATCAAGAGATAGATGTTTATGAATGTAACTTTCAGCTCACAGATAGAAAACTAAATTCAAAGGCTGATGTAGGCATTGGAAGGCAGGTTGCGCCTTAGTCTGTTGATGCGCCGGTGATTAATGGCATCCATAGGTACCTGTCCTTTTCATATCATGCTTGTCAAAGATGAAGTCTCTGTTGCAGGTGTTCATGCTAATGAGTACATGATTGACATTCTCCTTGAGCTGTCTTCAGTTTCCTTGCATCTCTAACAATACTCCACACAATGCCGGCTGATCAGCGCAGACTTGCAAGAGAGGATGAATTCTGATTAATTTGATCCTTCAGAACAATTTAAACTCGATTAAAATGTATTCTTTTTCATTTAGTGATGCATTTCAAAATATTTCACACATCTGGAGCAAAATATAAAACATCCTAATTCTGAAAAATAAGTGATGTTCGGATAAATAAATCCAATACATACATATTTACTTATATTCAAGATTTGCATTTACTAATAATTTCGTACAAGCTTGCCACATGTGTAATTGATTTCATTAGTAGAGAATATAATCATAGCAATATTTACTCTGAGAAATGTCAGACTGTTTAACAAAAGGCACGTAGCTGGCTTTTGCACAATTCTTCCATAGTTTTAATTGATTCAAGATAGGGTAATATTAGAGCAAACACTATCTGATACAGCTGGTTGCATAAAATGGCAAGATATTCTACCTTAAACAACCTGCCTGGAATATAAACCCCCAAACCCTTCATCAGTAGTACCTGACCTTACTACAATTAAATTCAGACTCAGATTTAGACAAATGAAGGCGCCTCTTCTAAATCACAACTGTTGGAAATGGCCCCCTCTGAAGGGGTCACCCCAAACATGTTGCCTTCCTCCTCCTCTTTATACTGAATTCTTTTTATTGACCTTAGGACTCTGAACACTTTACCGCTGCTGACCAGTGCTAACGTGTATGCACTGCCATTTTGACTGGGCATTTAAAACTACTTGCCATACCTTAAACTCCCCTTTTATTACACATAAGTAAGCATGGGCGAATTTTGCGAATCTAGCGTTCGCGAATTTTGCGGATTTGCGAACTCGCAATCCGCAAAATCTGCGAATTCTCGCGAATTTGCAGATTTTTTTTTTTGTGTTCGCGCGGGTTTCTGCCAGTTCGCGAGGGTTTTGTACAATTTCGCAACACGCGAACTTACCTGTCGGGTCGCAAGTTTTGCGAACTTGTTGTTTCTACGTGTCCAGCCTGTTTGGGACACTCTTCTTCATCACTGCCACTCTCTGTCACCACTGCCACTCTCTGACTACTCATGCCACCCTCTGGCCCACCCATGCCACCCTCTGTTTCATCACAGCACCCTCTGGTTGTCCAGTCAGTGTACATTATTGTGGCAAAGCAAGCACACCTTCCCTGCCTCAAGTGACCTGAATTAATTTGGGGCTGATTAATGTGTCACAGAATATTTTTTTAGCTGGCACCTGCTTCCTTAGTGCTTCCTGATTAGTGATCTTTTGCACTTGCTAAGTGCTTTCATTGTTGCAAAATTAGTTACAACACCTGCCCTGCCCCAACTGACAATAATGAATTAGGGGCTGATTAATGGATTTGAACTTCCAGCCTGGCTCCTGCTTGTCTCCCTTAGCTGTAATTCAGGACCTTTGTGGCATATGTGTAACTATTCTGAGGTTCAGAGCAGGGTCACATAATAGTTGCAACTGGCAACTGAACTCTGGAGGGGCCCCTCAGGAAGCACTACAGGAAATGGCTACTAATGATGAGCCTGAACTTTTGAACCTGGTAAGTAGTTTCAGTTTTGCTAAGATCGTATTTCTGCAATTTTGCGCTTATTCGCGGGGCGCGAAGTTGTACTGGGAAGCCGCGAACTCACGCGAACAGTGCGAGCAAGCCATAAAATCCGCTGCTCGCGGATTTGCGGATTTTGCGGGAGATTCGCGAATCTCGCGGATTGCGAATTTACCGAAAATCCGCAAAATCCGCGAGCGAAACGGATTTTCCGCCCATGCTTACACATAAGTCAACGCCAAGGTAAGCCCTAGGTTGCCCATAGGGCAGGGTGCAGTATAAGTAAAAGGTAGTGTCCGTTCTCACCTGTTTTTTTCGCAGCAGTTATATAAATACCACAATGCCAGGTCTCAACCTCCCCACACCATCCGACCACCCAACTAAATCAAATTAAATTGTGGTAAGAGGAGGAAGCGGATAAGAAAAGATAGTATGAAACAACACCTGTCCCACGACGCCAATTCAGATAAGTAGGTATGGTCCAAGGTAATTTCTATGTGTTCCTTGTGTGTAGAGAAAACAGAATATCAGTAGTAGTATGACTTTCTACTGGTGGACTAAATATTATACTCTAATCATGCATGTGATTTTGTAATCCTTAACTACCTGTGTGAATTTTCTCCTCTGAAATTAACTAAATGACTGCATAAACAGGATTTGTATACAATCTATGGAAACAAAACCAAAAGCTGACATCTGTACTAGGTATTCATCATAATAATAACACTTCTTATAAGAGCTAAGCTAATGTATTCCAAAACCCATCTAAAAAGCATTCTGCATTATGCTTTAATAAACCCAAAAAAATAATATGATATATCCAAGACTGGAAACAAATTTCCTTAACGTAAATGACCAATGGAAAAAAGGCACAAAAATAGGTGCAGGGCTAACAAGCCTAACTATAAAGGCTTCATAAGAAATAACAATATTCTTATTCATGTGTTTTCTCTTTTAGGTTTCAATCTAGTCTGGTACAAGGAAATAATCGGAACTGTTCAATAATGAGATCAACAGTCAGATAAGTATCTTTAAACTATAATGGAGAGCACAATGTGCATTACTGTCAGAGACAATATGCAATATTTTAGTATCTTTTCTTTTCTTGATTTTGCAGGTGGGAGGAATAAATAAAACACCAGGAGCCCCATAGACCTGATATCAGCTACTGCAGGAAACCACGAGAGGTCGCCGACATAAAGGACGCGGAGTAGTGTGACCCGGTAGCCAATGACGAATGAAATCTGGATGGAAGGCACACACTCAGCAACTATAATGTGAAGTGTCCTTTCACCTGAATTGCCTGTGTTTATCGTTGTGCTGCTCCACCCCTAACCGCATACTGGCCTAGCGCGGAGCACGCCTGGCAGGCAGGATATGTACTGTTATGTTTTACATGTCCTGGTAGTGGTAAACACCCACATTTGTTTTTCACTACTGTGAGGCCTACTCCTCGCAATGATTAAGACTGAGAATTCCTTAATGCACTTTTAGGCTGTACATCCTGATTAGAAAGTAGTAGCTGCTACGTGTTTTATATCTTTGGAATGGTATTGATAAATCCTCTTTACGGGTAAAGTTTGATTTAACATTACTAATTTAGAAATGTTACTTTTAGAAAGATGGCCTTTCTCTGCTCTTAATGCTTTGTGTGACCGGAGCCTGTTTTCAATACCATTCCTTCTAGGCAGCTACAAACACAGGAAGGTTAGGTGTGTCTGCATACTCATCTGCATTCTGATGGCTCTTCCTGAGCAGAAAGTGAGAAGGAGCTTACACTTATATCTGATTAGGCAGTGCCCTGTTTCCCACACAAAGGGCAGATTACCCCCTACTGGGCCAGGGCTGGGAGGAAATGACCTGTGTGCATGTCAAATACCCTTCTTTAAAGTCACCCTCAGTACTTAAACTCCTAAATGTGCTTTTCACCATTGGCAGGCCTACCTCACCTATATGATAATATTGAGTTACCTCATTACATTTAATAAGCGATACCTTTTGATTGGGAGCAGGTAGTAATGTTATGTTTACATTCAAATTGATTGTAATGTAATACCTTCTTTCCTTGTAAAGTCACATTTTAAGTCAGAATTCTGAAAATGCCACTTTTAGAAATCTGCTATATTTTTGTCCTAAACATGTGGTGCCTGCAGCCTGTATCCAGGGTCACATGACTAGATGTAGTTGGCAATTGGCCTTTGTGTATTCCTCCCTGTCAATGACACAAAGGGTGAATAGGTGCCAACAGTATGGACCATCCTGCCAGGATTGGCGGGCCAAGGTATGCTTACATTTCAAAGGAGATGCCTGATACACTTACAAAGGACTTCACACTAGCATTTTGTCACCACATACATCCTGGGACCAGGGCAGGGAGGAAGGAAATTCCAAAACCATGAAAAGGAGAAAAAGACTAGAAGTTTCTTCTAACTCAAAGCTGACACTGTGTATAAAAATAGGACCCTCAGGCTGACTCTTCTTAGACTCCTAGACCTGTGGATACTACAGAAAAAGAACTGCTTTGTTGCCAGAGTACTGCCATGATGTTTGATGTTTGATGCCTGTGCTGCTGTTTGAAAAAGAAGTTTGGACCTGCTCCTTTCATCCCAGCCTGAGTTACTCCAAGGGTCAGGTGGCTGACCTCCAGTTCTGAGCTACAGGGGTTCAACAAGCTCAGAGGCCTCCCTGCTGGACTCTGTTGAATTGAATTCTTGTTCACCAAGATGAGCCTCCTCAGATCCTGGAACCTTGGGTGGCATCAGTTGAACTCCTCCTGTGAAGATAGGGAGAAATCCTGAAGTTTTGGGTTTCTTCAAATTTGCAAACGGGCGCGTTTGCACCGAGATCTCACTGCCTATGATGACTACCATTGTAAAGCTCCAGTGGACCCCACTCTTCGCGCCATAGTGACTGTCAGTGATGACCAGCAACTCAAGATCTGCACTTTGTACTACGGCATTGACAGCCCGTGCCATGATGACCGACAGTGAGGAGCTTCAGAAACAACATCCATGAAACCCAACAGGATCTTCATACTACAGAAATGACCATATGCGACATCCGGCCTGCTCTTCACACAACAACGACGACCATCTGCAATGCTCTCCCTGCTTCTTGGTAGCCTCCTCCATGTGAACTGGACTCTTTGCACCAGACTTTGAGAAAGTACATTTTCCAGTGGGACTAACCTTTTCCCTGTATCTAGCCAATGCTCCATTGTGGTCGGCCTGATCCTATGACATTCCCCCCAGATTTTGAAAAAAATGATATGTATGTCGTACTAACATCGATCTCTTACATCAGATGAATTTTGGTTATAGCTTTATTTTCTCCTTGTTGTTCTTTCAGATAGACCCCTGACGAAGAGACTATGTCTCGAAATGCATTGGGTTGGAATTGCATATTTATAATAGTTGATTGAATTGTGTATTATTCACAAATTGTAATTGTATTATAATTTCATGTGATATTTTTCATGTACTTAATATCATTGTTATTTTGAGCTTTACATGTAACACGAAATGAAATAAGCAAACTGATAAAGTTACATTAAATTACTTGTCAAACTAATTTTTATTGATTAGTTGCATGTTGGAGTCCAAGTCGTCTGTCTAGGGACTTGGCCACTTTTTGAGTTATTCCCCCCCGGTCTAGCACAACCAGATAACTGTGAGTGGTGGTTTGTGCTTTTGGGAGCTATGCTTACCTAATTCTTGAAACTGCATATCTCCGGTTGTACTGATTGGATTTTAGTAATTTTGGTCCCATTTAAATTATAAATTTATACTCTTTTGTTTAAAAAATAGTTTGGGATTTTGCTAGTCTTGTGTTTTCACTTTATTACTGCTTCTGTGCTGTGTAAATACTTTACACATTGCCTCTAAGTTAGGCCTGACTGGGTTCGTGACAAGCTACCAGTGGGTTAAACACAGGTTAACTTATTGACTTTTTTGGTTCACCCTGACAGGGATTGTGGTGTTTGCTTGAGGAGGGTTTTACCCCACTCAATAAAAAATCCAATTTCCTACAAGTAAGTGCTGGTTTACTATACTTAGCTCAACATCAATGTAACTTGACAATTTGTATATCTTCAAGGAAAGTAGATGTGGTGTTAAGATAGTATATCTATACTTACCTACACACACTTACCCCTTAATCTTTTGATCCTTGATATTTTGGTGTCTATGTTCTAGTAACTCGAGGCTTTATACTTATTATTCCAGACTACAAACATGAGCTTCCCCACACCCTAATGAGTCATAGACATTTTCAGTCACACGTCTTACCCCCTGTTTCAGAGAGTGAAGAGCCACAATTCACAATAAGAATTTACCATATTATAAACCCCCATTCTCACAAATTCAAATCCCATGAAAGCACGCTACATTCACAAGTTTTTTTCTGTGCGTTCCCCACGCATATGTATTTGATGAATTTGTAGGGCACCAAGGAGACAATGGCATATGACTACAGGATGACCACAGCATGTTCACCTGATAGGCCTCAAAGTATCATAGATTACTCCTCCAGTTTCCAGCATTACTATTGAAGTTCAGAAGAGGTAAGACTCAATGCCATTTTGTGAGAAAGGGATCTGAGTCACAACGACATTACAAAATCTGCAATCATAAGTTTACACCAAATGCAATGCTCTTGATCTTTCCCTTGCTGTGGTTAGGGCTGGGTGTATTTTTTATAATGCTGGAGTAATTGGGCTAATTTTGGTAATTCTGTGTTACTCTTTGATGCAGAATTACTGATAACCCAATTACCCTGCTCACGTAATTAAATTTAAGTTGGGGTAAAACGATCCTACAGCAAGAGCACATATTTGTGCTCTGATGCATTTAGTGATATTTCAGAACACAAAATGAATTCTTGCATCCAATTGAAGGAGGAGAGGCATTTTGCTATAAGAAAATTGCTGAGAGGTAAATTGGGGGAAATCCTACCTCAAGAGAACATTTAGCGAGCGTGAGCAGCTAGTAAGCTTGATATTCATGTTCTGTTGCATTTGGCAATCTTTCTTAGTGCAAAATGTATTCTGATGCCCATTTTGGAGGTAAGGGGGACTTTTGCATTAAGAAAATACACTGAACGTAGAATTGTTCTTCTCACATAATTATGCTTAATCTCGTGGAATTTTGGGGAATTTCTACAGATTCATGCTACACTGAATTATGTGATTTACACCCACCCCTAGATGTGATATGTGTAAACAAAGTTACCAGTGAGATTAAGTATTACATTAACATGCACACTAGTAGTGAGACAATAACAAATATATTATTGTATGCATTTATAAGGTATTATTATGCAGCGGACTAAGCCAAATGGCAGTGGAACATTGTACTGGGTCAAAGGCAAACACCCAATTAATGTGTGAAAGGTGGTTTTGCTAGTTTGTAGGTGTGAAAGTCACCTGTTACTGCATTAAGATGCAGTGTTCTTTAAGAGACGTGTCTTCAGCCCTTTCCAAACTTTGAGCAGAGTTGGGCAGTCCTGATGGATACGTGGATAGAGTTTCTGATCCTCGGAGCAAAGATAGAGAAAGCATGTTACATTTTTTCATTTCTTTGACTTCAGTCATGTAATGTCCTGGCTGTGAGTCTGTCCACAGCCACCGGAGTTGGTGAGATTTTTTAGTCAAATAGGCATAGGTCTAGGAGGAATCTGAGTGACTTAGCATTGGTTGAAAGTTGGGATTTATACCTGTCCAGGCTCATGTTCTTTACCCAGGTTTGGATTACTATTTGGTTGTTATATTTGGTGAACAGCAGGAATTCTTTGTTGCATGGACTATGCCTCTGGTAGCTTCTGGTAGGTTCTGGTGATCCAGGTCTGAATGATGGATGTTACATGATATTTCTGGTGAAGAAGATGCAGTGCACATGCTGGATAACCAGAGTGACTTTATTCAAAATTAAGTCAATTACATGATGAATGAAGCAATGCATTGTCCCACCTTACAGCTCAGCTCAACAATCAATTGCCAATTTGTTCTTGGATGCATGTGTATATTTCTATATAACCAATGGTCCCTAGATGTTATTCTAACAGCAAGGTTTTACTCAGGAATTTAAACTGCAGGTGACATGATTCCGAGCAAACATCAGAGGAAGAGAATTCCAAAACGTTTCTGCACTTATAAAAAGCAACTCGCCCATCTAGAGTTCCAAAACATAAGACAGATCATAGTTAACTGATGCTTCAGTTGGGAATATACCCTTGAAGATTCTTCTGGATAAAAAATGGGTTTTGCTAAATCGACATTTAAACACAACGCACACAGGGGCATATTACCAAGCAATAGCGATAATTATCGCTATTGCTTGGTTAGAGACAAAAATTTACCGCTGCGCTGCGGCGATTTTTACCGCAAATAAACCTTGGTATTACCAAGGTTTATCGCAAATGTGATAAAAATCGCTGCAATGCATGAATATCGCTGAAAAGTCAGAGATATTCATGCATTACCGAGCTAATGCTCTTAGCCATGTTATCCACCTCCCATTGGATAACATGGCTAAGAACTGCTCAGGGCAGGTGTTAGCTTTTGGAGATATTTGTGCTTAGCGCGAATATCTCCAAAAGTTAGTAATAGGAGATAGCGATGTTAGCGACTGTTTTCAGTTGCTAACATCTTGGCACGCCCACTTTGCATGTCATTAGTGATAAATATCACTGACATGCAAAGTGGGGCTCAAGATGGTCGCTATCTCCTACTAGCTGTCGCTAACTGGTGTTAGTGACAGCTAGGTAATAGGGAGATCATTTTATCTCCGGTTTCTTGGCTTTTAAAGCCAAAAAAGCGGAGATAAACCCCCTTGATAATATGCCCCATTGTTTTAAAACTCATGGGTGGGTTGTCTTACAGGGAGCTAGTGACGTTTCTCATAAATGGGTTGGCTTGAGCAAATCATGGGATGGAAGCCTCCAGTCTAGCCGCCATGTTCTAAATATGGCGAGCTCCAATTAAAGAGCATTTGCATACACTAAATGGGATCCGATTAATGCCTATAATACAATGTCTGCTTCCAAAGTTTAAGTATGGTGCAATCATCCTCAAGTTTTGAATGTAGTACATTCAAGAAGACATGGCTGTGAAAATTTGAGCAAATAGCGAAAGTAACTTTTCAATCTTAACACACTTACTTTTTAATAATTTATGCAGGTGGGCATAAGGTGTTCATATCAGCAGGCCACTAATCATCTAAACAACAGTCATTTTGCTAAATGACGATCAGGACTTCTGTCTTCTCAGCATTTAGTTTCAGTTTGTTACTACCCATCCACTGCCAGACATTACATAGTCTGTTGGTTTGTTTCATGTATCGTGGGTTTATTATCTAAACACAGAGGAAACTGGGTATCATCTGCATACATGAATGCTGTCGCACCCTTCTCCAGTAATGATTTTGCTGATGGGATGACATAGATGTTGAACAATTAGGCATGATGAGGAACCTTTAGGTACTCCCAAGGATAACTCAGAATGTTGAAATGTGAATTCTCTGAATTTTCTAGTCTGAGTCTGCCCCAAGACAAAAGATTTGATCTACTTCGGTGCCAGGCCCTCCATCCCATGTGATTGGACACTGTTTAAAAGAAATGCATGGCCAACAGTTGCGAAGGCGATAGCCAGTTCACATAAAATCAGGACACTGGTGTGATCTTCATCTTATTTCCATTTAAGGGGCATAAAGAAAGTGCCAAGCATTTTTTAAATCTGAGGGGTCTCTGCAGGGTTTCTGAAAGAGACTTTGAAGGTCTCTTTCAGAAACATCTTTGAAGGTTAGTGCAAAATTGCCAGGATTGAGGCATTCAACAGGGTCAGAAATGTAATACCTATCACATGCTTGAGGTTTTTTTTTATTGCTAAATGGCAGGGGTCATTTGGAGAGCCTGATTTTAGTCATCTATAAGGAGGACATTAATTATTTCTGGGAAAATAAGGAATAATCATTGAGATGTGAATCCATTTTGAAGTGCAAAGACTCAGCTATAGGGAAGTTGAGAAAATCTATCTCATCCTTTATACGGCTAATTTACTTTGAAAATGCGAATTGAGTTAGTTGGAACATTGTTCTGAAGGAACATTTAATTGTATGTGAGAAAAATCAGTAAGCTGATTTATTACTGGTACAGCAGCTTTTTTGTGTCCATTCCACATTCCACACACGTGCCAATATATTGACCAGCGCCACTGGAATTATGCAAATATGCGATTGTGGCATTTTTTGCATAATTATAGATTTGCCGCATTTGCCACATACTCCATAATTTGCTGCATTATCTGCAGATTTTAACGGAAAAAATTAGTTTCTAGCTCAAACGGTTTGAAAGTTACTAAAAGCACAATGACATATTGCTGTGCAGTCGAAGACACTTTGCAAAGCTTGACTGGTCACCTTTCTGTTTGCTTATTGCTATATTTAGGTGTATATTTAGGTGTTAAACTGATACTAATGCTCTGCACCCAGTGCCCAGGCAGTGTTAATAAGTGCTAAAATAACATAAAATGTGCTGCATTACAATGAATATGTAGCATTTTCTTGCCACATAATTTACTCATCGCTGCCGCATATTTTGGCCCTTTTCCTACCACATAATTATGGTGTCCCTCATAATGAATTACACGTACACACTCCACATTCCATTCTCGCTTGGTACTTCTCACCACCATTAGGTGTAAGCAGTGTTTGAGGTGTTAGACTTTGGAGCTGTAGTTTCATTTTTCATTTTACAAATAACAAGAAAGCACCACAGTTAGCGAAACCACACATGCAGGATGTAGACTTCATACAAAGCAATTACATTTACAAAAGGATGAAAACAATGAGAGAACAAAATGCGAAGGATTGTCTAGTCCCATATCTGACAGATAGCACTCCAGAGTTCCAACACATTGCAGTAATATCTATGTGTGGTTCATAAGGGCGACTGCAATGGAATCAGACACGTCAATGCAAACTTTGGTTAGCTGAAAACTGAACTGGGTAGATATGCATTGGGGGTGCAATCAACAAGTTGCACAGTCAGTCCTGAGATGTCTGGTCAGTGTGCTGTCAATAGGAGCGTAAAGACTGTCAGATGTCGTGGGCGGGACTTCGGTGGTTCCTACTGCAGAGACAGTTTGCTGGTGGTGTCATAAAATGTTAGGCTTTTAAGTCACTGTGTGGAGGTAGGGCATCTACCACCTCCCCAGTGTATCACTATCTCACGCCTTGTGAGGAAGAGGGCAATTGTTACAAATCGACGCACTCCCTTTGAGACATCATGCACGTAAACCAGCAGGGCCATTAGCAGGTCAGGCGCCAGCGTTAGTTCAATCATCTGGGAGATTTTGGAGAATATGTCCACCCTGTAACGGCTTATATCAGGGCTCGTCTAGGCAGGGTGGATAAAGTCTGCATCTAACGCATTGCACTTGGGACACGACGATGAGCAAATAGGGGCAATCTGGGCTGAGAGAGAGAGCATCTTGTACAAATGCCATAAACATTTAAAATGCAGCAAATTGTGTCTGTGATTGGTGGAACCCAGTTTAGTTTGTAAACAACTGTAAGACCAGACGTTATAGAGCAATGGATGCTGTAGATCCTCCCGCTATGCCGCCCCCAACCGTTCGTCCATACTGGGAAACAAGTCAAGGCAGGCACGAAAACGTCGGGAGACCAAGTGTACCCTGGAGTCATCAGTAATGTGGATTGTGAGGTGATGAAGTCATCCTGTGCAATAGGGTATCTTGAGATTCGAGCCGTTAATGCAATTTGAAGTTGGTGAAGAAAGAACCTGTCAAGTTGGGTGACGTCCGCGAATTGGCCATCCTCAGACCAGGTAATGGCGTGGACCGCCAGTAGTATAGAGAGCGTAACGATTGAGTGCAAGTGTGACTGTGGTCTCCGTCATCAGGGGGAGACAACGGTTGTCAGCGAGCAGAAGGGCAGAGGAGTAAGGATTTTCCTTCCCTAACATATGCAGTAGCCGGCGCCAGGCCCAACATGTAGTGGACACTGGCTGCAATTATCCCGGGGTTCTAGGGGAAGGCCCATGGGTGAAAGCTAGTTTAGGGGTGTAGTGCCAGCCGTGTCCCGATCGAGGCAATCATACGTAAGGCAGGCAGCGCCATGGTACAGATGGTATGCATACTGACATTGTGCAATTAATTAATAAAATTGGAAATGGGGTACCTAAAACTGCCCCGTGGATAAGGGAGAACCAGTGCTTGCCAGTACACCCATAGACGATGACCGGCCCAGACTAGACCCAACAGAAGATCTCTCAGTGTGACAAAGAAAGAGTTTGTAAGGGGAATGGGTATATTAAGAAACAAAGAAATAAATGTAGGGAGGGTAACCATTTTTATTATATCAATATGTCCTGCGAGTGATAATGGCAGTTTAATCAAATAGTCAACTTGTGTTGATAGCTCACTGATGGCTGGGCCATAGTTCAGACAGAGAATTTGCTCTTTGTCACGGTGTGCATAAATTCCAAGTTGTTTAACTGCGTCATCCCACCAATGTAGAGGAAAGTCACACTGAAAATGCTGAGTAGCCTGTGTCAGGGGGAACAAATCAGATTTGCACCAGTTAATGCGAAATTTAGAGAAAAGACCAAAATCCTTGAATCTCCTGTAAAACAGGGGCCAAGATTACTGCCGGGTGTCTGAGAAAGAGCAGTATATCGTTGGCGTACAGTGATACTAACATCGGGCCCGTGGAAAACTGTAACCCAAGCCAGAGATGCTTTTCATTTAGATGTCGGAATAGTGGGTCCATTGCTAAAGATAGGTGGTGGAGGGCATCCTTGCCGTCTGCCCTCGCCAGCGTGAAAACAGTTATTCATTATGTTTTTATGAAGCAAATGATTTTATTATTTGAATGGCTGATACAATTGAATTCAATTCAATTCAATTAATTTATTTGTTACGGAACTCCAATGGAGGTCCACAAAAATACACCAATACAATAAAAGAAACATGCTTTATAACAAAAACAAAAATCTGCCTTAAGCAATCAGGAAAACATTACACATACCAACTGAACTAAAAATCTGAATATCTAATAAATAGCCAGAAATGTTTTAAAAAATTGAAATATTCTTTTTTTTTTTTTTTTTTTTAATGTTTATTAAAGAGTAGCAAGACATCACATTTCGGCATATAAACAGAAGATAAAACAGAAAATATACAATACATAGTGCATTACATCTGTGTCATTGCTACCCATTTTTGTATTATACCCCAGAACCCCACCCTAACCCACCCACCCAGGGATCGCTACAAGGGGAGAGAATAAAGAAAAGAAAAGAAAAAGAAAATATGATAAACTCATATTATGAAACAGGTGAATCCCATTATGTTTCATTATATACAATGAAGATTTTTTTTGTATTTTTTTTTTTTTACTAGTTTAAATTATCCAGCCAATTAATTACCGGCTCCCAAACTGATTCGCCCTCTCTTCGAGCCCGTATGCCTCTCCTCTTGAAAACCAACAGCTCCCACTTCCCCACATTCAAAAACTTATTAAACCACTCATGTTCTGAGGGGGGAGAAGGATCTAACCACACTGTTGCTAGACATAATCTAAATGTAGCCATAGCTATATAAAATAGCTTCCGTTCTGGCAGCGTCATACTTATATCTGCCACCCCCAATATAATGGCTTGCGAAGACAGTTGTATCTGATAACCGAACACTTGCTCCAATCGTTGTTCTATTTTAATTATCAGTGGAGTTAAACTAGAGCAAGAAGAGAGCATATGGATACTGTCAGCTGCTATCTCCCCACACCTAGGACAATTAACTCCTGTGATCCCGCCCCATTGTTGTATACGGCGTGGAGTTATATACAAATTAAACCATGTTTTAAAACATTGTACCTGGAGGTTAGCAGATATAGTGGCAGTATAACTAAAACATAATGAATTTTCACAAACCTCCTGCCCAGCTTGCAAACCAATCTGCCATCGGTTAAAGTGTTTTGGTAGATCATCACTCCGCCTTTCATTCAACATTTTATAGATTATAGAGATATTAGAGTGCCCCCCTCTGATAGCCTCAACTAGTGGGATAGGGGTCCAACTAACATATTTCCGGGAGAGAAAGTCGCGAATCTGTAAGAACTTAAAGAAATGCTGGTTACTAATACCAAATTTATGTTTTATGTATTCAAATGTCCGCACCCCCTGAGCAGAGACCAAATCCCCCAACATTATTACTCCATGTATAGTCCATTCTCTGAAATACCCGTCTGCAAATATTTCAGGCAGGAGGGTATTACCCATTACCGGAGTATACACATGTATCCTTCCTATATTAAATAGTTTCCGCACAGGGGTCCAGACTTTAAAGGCTGCCAGTAAGACTTTAAACCTCACACGTTTGAAATACGCAAAATCGATATGCCTGAATAGTAACCCCTTGACCTCTTCCCCATAAATTAAACAATACGTAGAAAGCTCAGAGACCTCTAAGTCCACAGAGTCCATTAAAACAGCAATGTGTCTTAATGTAATTGCCCAATAATAAAGCTGAAAGTTTGGTAAAGACCAACCCCCCCTCTCCCTGGGTAACGTCATATATTTATGGGCTCGTCTAGGTCTTTTACCTGCCCATACAAACCATGAGATTAGATGCTCTAACTTCCTAAACCATACTTGCTCAAACAAAACAGGAATCGCCCTAAAAAGATACAATATTTTTGGTAGAAAAATCATTTTAACAACATTGCAGCGACCCATCAGTGTTAATTGAAGATTGTTAAACTTTCTAGTATCTTTTTCTATCTTTCCTAACAGTGGTTTAAGATTGATCTCGACAATTTCCTCGGGATTAGAGCTTATTACAATTCCTAGGTATTTGGCCCTGCCAATAACCCGAGGATCCACCAACATGGTTTTATCATTGCATATAATTTGAGTCTTGGAATTATTTAAATGGTATCCAGACAACTTGCCAAACTGTGAAGTTAAGTTTGAGATCTCTGGCATTGCTGCCTGAGGAGTGTCTGTCAGAATGGCTAGATCGTCTGCATACCCCAGTATTTTCGTGTTACCACCCCTGGATCTCACTGGACAAATCAAATCATTTAAAAGAATTTTTTTAATAAGTGGGTCTATATAAATTGCAAATAATAAAGGGGAGCAGGGGCAACCCTGGCGTGTACCTCTTAAAATATTAATTGAACCCGTCTGGATCCCCTTAACTGAAATATGGGCCGTCGGCTGTTTATACATGCTCTGGATAGCCCTTATGATTCCTTCTCCTAGGCCATAATATCTCAATACGGCCCATAAAAAAGGCCAGGAGACCCTATCAAAGGCCTTCTCTGCATCTAACAGAATTAGGGCCATAGGGTCTCCTGAAACCTTAGTAAAATCAAACAGCGAAATAACACGGCGTACATGGTCTATAGTTTCTCGCCCGGGCACAAAACCATGTTGTTGGACAGAAACAAGTTTCTTAATTACCCCAGAAATTCTATTGGCAAATATCTTGGCATAAATTTTAATATCACTATTGATGAGCGTGATAGGGCGGTATGATCCCAATTCTGATGGATCTTTATCCTTTTTTAAAAAAGTTATAATTCGGGCACCTCGCCAGGACTCCGGAGGAGCCTCACCACCCTGAACTCTACGAAATAGTTCTAACATGACCGGGGTGAGCTGAGGTCGAAATATCTTATAAAATTCGCCCGGCAGAAAGTCTGGGCCAACAGCTTTGCCCCTCGGAAGAGAATCTATAGCCTGCCAAAGCTCCTCAATACTAATTTCTGCGTCTAGTGATTCTCGTTCTTCTGAGGTTAGTGGATCCACCCGATCCCCTTTAGATATTCCTGAATTTCCACCTGAAGGGCATCGTTATCACAAATATCATCATAATATAATTTTTGATAAAACTTCTGAAATGCAAGAGCAATGGCTTTCTCCTCAGACACAGGCCCCAAATCCGGATCCTGAATCGTCTTGATACGTATAGTTGCTTCTCTGTCTTTAGTTCTTGCGGCTAACAAATGCCCTGCTCTCTCACTACTCTCAAACATTTTAGATCTCCAAGCAATAAATTTGCTAGCTGCTTTCGCCTGTGAACGTTCTGTAATTGCAGATTTTGCTATAGCAATCCGTGTTAGGGCTAAATCGCTATCCCCACCTGTCTGCATCGAGCGAGACAGATTCACTTCTGCTTTTTCCAATTCTTTATACAGCCTCTGTAAGTTAGCCTTCTCTTTTTTTTGAGCATCCCAGCCATATCTTGTAGTTTCACCCCTGATCGCAGCCTTAAGAGTATCCCAAATATTCTGAATACCTGTGCTACCCTTATTTTCCTCTAAAAACTGCAAAATCCAGGGGGACATAGTATCCACGAATTCCTTTTCACTAAGCAGGCCACGATTAAACGTCCAGACATCACTTTTGCTCTTACATGCCTGTATATTCATCACCAGTACGAGCGGATTATGATCCGACATCACTCGAGGATATCTAATGATACTAGAGCCTTGACTAAGAGCTGGTGATATAAAAAAATAATCAAGCCTGGAACAGATTTTATGTGGTGCTGAAAAAAAAGTGAAACCCGGATCACCCCGATTAAAAAACGCCCAAGCATCAATTAGCCCATGAATCTCTATCAGATAGCGTAGAGCCTTATATACTTTAGGTTTTCTCCCAATATATGCGCTCTCTGGTTGATTCAATAATCCACAGTCCATATTGATATTTAGGTCTCCACAAATTATAAAAGGGGATGGCCATCCTATCAGCTCCAGGCTAAGCCATTTATACAGTTCTGGGTCGTCCAAAACTGGGCCATATAAAACACAGAGCGTGATATTTTTGCCCTGAAAATCACCATATACAATTACCCAGCGACCCAAACTATCTGCCAGAGATCGAGTTATATTCACCTTCCCTCGTCTTACTAGGATTGCAACTCCTTTAGTCTTAGCCTCAAGTTTAGTCCAAGAGACTAATTGAAATCCCTCAAATTCCAGCAATTTATGACGACTAGCTTCTATATGCGTTTCCTGCAGGCAGAGAACATCTGCCTGCAAGAATCGCAGATCTTCCCTCACTCTTCGCCGTTTGATCGGATTATTTAGCCCACATATATTTATGGATACAATTCTAATATTAGCCATCTCTTAAAAAAGATATTCCAGAAAACATGTATAACCAGCACTTCATAATAATATTCAATACGGAGAGTTTATCAAAAGACAACGTTTCAAATCCTACCATTTGTGCCCCTCGTCGCAGATCCCCCTCCCCCTCCCCCCCACCCCCCCTGACCCCTCCCCTCCAAACACAGGCAAAATAGGTCCTCAGACCCGTGTGATGCCTCCCACTTCCCGAGTGTGCCCTGGTCGCTCCCTGTCTATATACATACAAAAGTGAGCGAACATTCCCAAATAGAATAGAATTGAATCCCATGTAGATCTACCCAGGGGAAAATCGATCAAATCAAGAGATCAAAAAACCACTGCATGTTAAATCTACAAATATACTGATAGACTTAAAGTCATTTAGCCCACAGGTATTTCTTTTAAATAGTCCTCGGCCTGTATCTCAGAAGTGAAAACCCGGATTTTGCCACGAAAAATAACTTTAAGCCGTGCGGGGTTCATTAAGAACACCTCGCACCCTTTCTTTTGGAAAGGGGTGATCAATGAACGGAGCCGCCACCTCCGTTCCACTGTTGCGTGGCAAAAATCCGGACGCACAAAGAAGGTATGGCCTTCAGCAGTTCTTTTGGTATCAGGACGTGCTTTTTCAAAAATGGCTTGCCTTAGTAAAAAATTACCAAAAAAAATGAGGATGGCCCTAGGTTTTGCTCCTGGATCAGGATCCTTTTTTTGCGTAAGGGGAAATCGATGGGCTCTTTGAATCTCAGTGTCCCATGACCAATGAGAAAGCTCCGGAAAAGCAGCTTGAAACAATTTTATCACGAAACCTCTAATATCTTGACCCTCTTTTTTCTCTTCAATTCCTAAAAGTCTGAGGTTATTCCTTCGCAGCCTATTTTCGGAGTCTTCCAACTTCCACATTATATCTGTCAGTCTATCGTCATTGGCCGTTGTTTGAGTCTCGGTCTTCTGTAGCCCTGTCTCTAGTTCCACAATCCTTTCCTCGAGTGCAGCCGTCCTAGCAATAACTTCGGAACATGCTTTGGTGTTTTTCCGGATAGCACCCTGAATCTTCATTGTAGCCAGCTGAGCCCTCTTGTGTTCCTGGCGTGCTTCGCTTTGTATCGATTTTAACATTGCATAGATCAGAGTATTGGATGGAGGGGAGTTAGTTTCATTACGATCTTTTTCTTTCTCATGGGCCTTAGACCCCCCTAATCCTGTAAGACTAGTGGTAGCCGGGGCGTAGTCCCATTGGAGGTTGTGGCTCATTTCGGACCCTTCACTATCTACCTCCTCTGAAACCTGGATGGGTGTGAGCTTTGTCTTACTGTGACGAGGTGTGGCCCTTTTGTGGCCCTTTTGAGTGTGTCCGCTGTATTTGGTGGACTAGCACTGTCCTCGTCTGATGACAGATCCCCACTTACGGAACCCCCAGTGGACTCCCCCTCAGACTCCTCTGCCACTGAGAAGAAGCTATCCGCGTCCAGAGCCTCCGACAGGTTGCCATCATTTGGTTCCGCTTTCTCTCCTGCGGGGGTCTGGAGAATACCTGACACCCCCTCCTCCAGCAACTGGCTCTCAGGGGGACCTAATAATACTGCTGTATTATCGTGCCCCTCACCGCTTCTTATTTCGTTGCAAACAGCTGGTGCGGGTTCCGCAACTAGAGTGGCTTTTTCCTGGTCTCCCAAACTCTTGTTGCCCCCATTGCCGTTTTTTTGTAACTCAGGGGTAGTGCCTTGATCATCAGTACATCCAGTTCTTGTTTCAGTTACATTTATTTCAGTGGGGGAGGTTATTGTTAGAAGGGGAACCTGTATCCCATTTTTTACAGAAGTTGATCTTCCCATAAACATATCCGGGACCGTTACAGCTTTTCCCCTTACAGCGTTGTTAACTGCCCCTGCCTGTACCCCCAGCTGTACAGTGTCTTTAGTTCTGAAGGCGGCGCTGGGCGGCCCTTTCCCCACAGTTTTATCTGTTAATTTCTCTGAATGTTTCCCTTTCACCAGCTCGGGCTTTTTACCACTCACCGCATTTGCTGTTTTAATTGCAGCCTTCTCTATCTTGTCAGATCTCCCCGCTTTCTCTACCTTCTCTAGTTTCTCGGTAGAGAGATTCTTTCTCGTGGAAACGCCAGCCACAGGTGATTCTCCAGGGATTTTCCCAACCGCCGGTAAAGCATTTCCAGCCACCGGTAAAGTGTTTCCGTTTCTGCGGGGAGGCATCGCGGTGTACTCAGGTGCCTTGCTGCAGGTGCTCCTCGTTCTCTGCGCTCTTGCTGCTTGCCACGCCCGCCACACTCCCAGGTGTACACGGCTCCGGAAGGCGGTGATCGCCAGCCGCGCTGACCAGAGCCAGGGTTTCTCCGTGAAACAATCTGTCAGCATCAAGTCTTCTAGCTGGCTCGGGTTCCGCAATGCCAGTCACATTACCAAACTTACAATCCGGTCGTAATCACTCACATTCCTCACTTCACGCTACCTCGGACAGGGAGTGACCCTCACTCGGATCAAGCGGCCGCCATCTTGAAATATTCTATGGCAGATTATTTCATTAGGAGGGGACAGCACAAAAGATCAGGCCTCCTCAGCGGAACGAATATTACATTTAATAAAAGAGGGTCTCAAAAACATGCGCCTTGCCCTTAAAAGTTCTGGACACACAAATAGCACATGATTGAGATCCTGTATTTGGGAGTGGCACAGTTCACAAATTCTCTCCTCTCTAGGAGTTTTTTCCCAAATGCCCGTTACATCTCTCAAGGGCAACAGGTTAGTTCTTAAAAGAAGTATTAACCTTCTGATGCCATGTGGAACATTCCATGAGAGATACAGCTGGGGTCCGCTCCCCGTTGCACTCACACAGATCACCTCGTTACGAACTTTAGGATGACTTAAAGCTATATCTCTTGCTGTACTAATCGTGCTTACAGACTTCTTTAAAAAAGACTTCAGTACAGGCTTTGGCACGGGTGAGTCACAATTTAAATTGAGCCCAAATAAATGGTTTGCATGGGCAAATGATCTAAAAAAAGCTGATTTCTCTTTTAATTTTACAAAAATTTCCAGCTTCAAAGCGGCCCTTAAAGTGCCCTCATCCCCCCTAACAGAGAGAGTTCCCCTACTTCAGGACCGCTGCCAGAGAAGAAGTGTAAGAAGAAACTAAATGGAATTCCAAACGAAGAGCATGTGGGGCTGCCATGGAATTTAAATTACAAATTTGACGGAAAAACCGGCCTTCAGCCTTATCAAAAGAAAGCCAGTAATTCCTATCCAAAACTTCTGCAGCATAGGTTAAAGTCGGGGGAATTTTAACCTTAAACACTGACAAAACATTATTAAAATGACGTCTCCCACAGCTCTTATAAAATCTATTTAGAGCTCCAGCCTGGGAGGCGGCCTTACCAACACACCGGTTGATGTGCTCTGAGTCACACCTGTATTTTTGAGAAAACCTTCCCCAAATACAGGTACTCATTGACCGATTCAAGTTCTTCCTGCCCCAACAGCCACTTATACCCTTTCTTTATTCTAAGACCTTTCTTGCGAAAGACTAAAATTTTACTTTTGGCAATATTGATTTTCAAGCAATGCTCCTCCGCATAATTAGTCAAGGCATCCAGACGACGCTGTAAACCAATGGGGGTTAGATCAAAAATTGCAACATCATCTGCATATAGTGGAGAGCCAATGGACATTGTACCAATTCTAGGGGCATCCTCCTTCGCTGAGTTTACTTTCATGGGGAGGTCATAAATATAAAAAGAAAACAAAAGAGGGGCCAACAGGTAACCCTGCTTGAGGCCATTATGTGTATTAATTCTGCAGGAAAGCCCCTGCGAGCCACCCATCATCACTTGGCTGATACATTCTCGCCTACAACCAATGGCTGGTGAGGGAGTATAAATCATATCTAACAAGTCACATTGAAGAAGTTCCAAAACCCACAAAATGAGACCCTCCCATCCCTTCTTCCCTAGTCCACCCACAATGGTTCAGCCTCCATCTATGCTTAAATTGACCCCTACTCATAATGCATATCCCTTGTCAGGACTGTAACACAAGTCAAGGTTGAGACCTGTCTCTTTGTCTATTTCTCATTCTCATTCCTTGGCTTGGTATTCTGTGAAGAGAAACCTTTGAATGCTCAGGTAAAGTTGGCATGAACGTTCTCTGAATTCAGAGGATGGGTAAGTCAAGAATGGTACTCAGAGCTTTAACTGCCTTCCCTCTGCTGCTCTAGCATCAGGAAAATATTTTCCAACTCCAGGATGTTGCACAGACTATAAATCTGTTCCTTAATAGCAGGAGCACATTCATTTCCCCAGAGGGCAGTTAGGGCCTGTTTCACTCATACAGTGCCAGTGATATCACCTTGCCCCTCCTGGAGAACAGTGGAAAGGCTTTGTATTGGCTAAATCCTAATATAGCATATGGTGGAAATCTGGGTATAGATGTCTCAAATATATCGCCTATCACATCTTGCATGCCAGCCCAGTATTGTTGCAGTTCTGGACAGCTTCAAAGAAATTGAAACAAGGTGCTCTCTTCCCCACATGCCGACCAATATGTGCTAGATCTAAGGAGATTCCATGCCTGCATCTTGGCAGGATTATAATACCAGTATGTCCTCATTTTTATCAATGATACGTATACTGCAATATATTTTGATTCTTGCTGCCTAGTGTGATGTGTAGAGAATCTCCACTCATTCCTCATTTGAAAGCATTTGGCATATCTCAGCCTTCCATCTTTATTGTACCAAGGTTTTCTCATAATGTGTTGAGAATTTATATATGTCTGAGACAAGTCTTTTATCCCTTTCCTTGGTGACCAGCCACCTCTCGAAAGGGGTCAGAGCTTTGCTGACCAATTGCATGTTGAAAACAATTATGACCTAATGCCTAACTTATTGGTAGCAGTAGAACTCCATTGCTGGAAGACCATAGTTTTGTCTGTGCTCTTGAATGATTGTACTCCTTACTCATTAAAGGGGCCACCCTCCCTCTTGCACTCTTTCTCCCTTTATATCCTGGATGCCCTTCTGATTATTGCTCAATAAAGTTAAAGTCTGGATTGTTAAGAAATAGTGTGACTGGGGAGGAAATTAAATGAGAAGCATCTGTGCTGCAACCCTATCACATATCGCAAACATGACCCTCATCAACTGCAAGGAGCAGAGGCCCTAGGCTCAATCCACTTGACTCTCCAGATGCTCATTCCACCGAACAATTGGTGCATCATGCATCAATGCTTCTCAAACTCGATTAACACCATTTCACTAAAAATCTAGGCAGTGTTGCCCAATAGTATTGCACCATGTTAGGTAGTCTCATGCCCCCGGAATTAGTGGCTCTATACATGATGTGACTCGGAAGCCTTGGGACCTTCTCTGCCCATACAAATTCTTCCATCAACCCCTGGATTCTATTTAATGTCATATGATGGGCTGTGTAAGAAATGGGGTTATTTGATGGACAGCATAAGAGGCCTGCGCACGTAATAGGTCCACAATTTCTCCTTATTTATTTTGTATTTTTATAGTTTTCTATAGTGCGAACATGACACTAGCTGGTGTTAGTTCGCTTTACAAGTTTACAGAGAGTAGAGTAATAAAAACAATAATATAATATTCAAGAAAAATACAGTATGAAGTTATACCCAGAAAGGAAGGGTATGCTTTACAAGGTTCAGAGTTCCAAGGAGATAAGCCAGTGAAAAGAAAACAAAAAGAAAAGGAAAAAAAACAGTCAAGAAAACTGCAGGATCATGCAGTGTCAAGCAAAGGGAGGGTAGTGTCAGGACTGAGAAGTCGAAGACACAAAGTATTCGGTAAGCTGTAGTCATGAGGAAAATTTAAGAATCTAGATCATGGGTATCGTAGGATCCAGGGAAGAAATGTGTTCATAAGGAGTACTTTGAATTCTTTCTTGAAGGACACAGTTGAGGGATTCATTCTAATTTCAGGGGCATGGTGCTACGAATTCTCAGAGCAATCACAGAGAAATAACAGTTGTAAATGTTCTTCTTGTGAAATCTTTGAGGTTTGAGATGTAAGGTTTTGGAGCTTCTGGATCATCTGTAACCACTAGACAGTTCTAATTTTGGTTTGAAGTGGAGGACTTTGTGTGTCATGCAGGCAATATTTTGCTGGATTATAGCCCTGAAAGGAAGCAGGTTGAGGGATTTTAGATGCGGGCGATGTAGGTGTTTCTTTTACAGTGGGAGATGAGCCTAGCATCAGAGTTGAGCGAGGCTCTGGTAGCCCAGAAAGGGTTGCACTTCCACAGTCCATACTGGGAATCACTAGGGTTTGCACTGCATGCTTGGAGTCGTTGGGGGGAGGAACGGTTTTAATTTTCTTAGAATGTTCATTTAGTGATTCACTCCTTTGGTGGCTGCACTGATGTGTTTCTGCATGTTGAGGTTCTTCTCAAAATTGAATCCCAGTGATCCGGCAGAGTCAATGACTTGTGGAATGCAGTTGAGGGCTTTTAGATGTTTCAACTATTCTTCAATGACACGTGATTGGTAAGGTGGGGCAATTAGTAAGAATTCTGTTTTTTGAGTATTTAATTTGAGGTGATTGGATGCTAGCCAAGCTTGAGTTTTCTGAAGAATTGTGTTCAGGGAACCAATGTCTTTTGGGCTTGTGATTTTTCGGTATAGTTGGGTATTGTCAGTTTACATATGATAGTGGATGCCCTGGGCACCAATCACCCCATTCTAGCACATGACTCTTTTCGGGTAGCAAAGAAGAGAAGTCCGAGGCCTAATCAGGGGAGGTGGTGTGGGACAGTAATCCCCATTCGCTGGCATCCAATATTAATACACAATTATTGAAAGTCCTGCTGATGATGTCATATTTTACATCATTCATGACATGGTCAGTGACATCACTGATGACATCACTGATGACATCTCAAATGACATCACTGATGACATCTCTTATAACATCATCCAGTGAATGTGGTTTGGTTCATTATTTAGGGGCGCTGGAGCAGACGGACTTGGCAGAGTCTCGCCTCGAGGAGCTTGCGGGGGCTCACAGCGAGCCCGTCCCCTTAGCTCTCCCGACTCCTCCTGGCTGGTAGACCGCCTGCACTGGGGACCAGGACCCTGGGGATCGCTGGACCTGTCTGTGCAGTGGCTCGCCTCGGGGAGTTTTTCTGGGGCTCACTGCGTGTAACATTAACCTGGGAACCACGATGCCCTGAAGTTTTTAAGGTACTGGCATGCAAATTATTATTTTATCACCCATGCCGGCTTTTCATTCTCTGCCCGGAACTTTTTAAAAACTGCAGAGGCTTTCAAACTATCTTCACGGGCATAACGGTCTTTTCCACTCCCCATTGTCTAAAATGGCGGGGGCCATTAACTGCTGCAATAAATCGCCTCCACTGCCCAAAGATGACCATGATTTAGAAAAGGGGGGTGGTGATGAACAGAGTGTCTGAGTTAAACAGACCACTCTTACCCAGTCCAAAGATCAGGGCTTGATCCATCACCGTTATTTATCTCACTGCCCCATCCCAGCTCAGAACCTGGCTATATGTAAATCATCTGTCCCTGGCCCAGTGCATCATGGGAACAGGGCAGACTAAACTACCAAGCCAATTCTTCACCAGAAAGGAGACAAGCTACCGGGGACCGGTTTCTGGCATTTCATCCTTCTTCGGCCCGGCTTGCTTGAATCCTGATGGAGCAGTGAGAAAGGGACTCATGTCTGAGTATACCCTGCCACACCTATAGTGGCCAAAAACGATTTAGAAAAGGGGGTGGTGATGAACAGAGTGTCTGAGTTAAACAGACCACTCTTACCCAGTCCAAAGATCAGGGCTTGATCCATCACCGTTATTTATCTCACTGCCCCATCCCAGCTCAGAACCTGGCTATATGCAAATCAGTCTGTCCCTGGCCCAGTGCATCATGGGAACAGGGCAGACTCAACTACCAAGCCAATTCTTCACCAGAAAGGAGACAAGCTACCGGGGACCGGTTTCTGGCATTTCAGCCTTCTTCGGCCCGGCTTGCTTGAATCCTGATGGAGCAGTGAGAAAGGGACTCATGTCTGAGTATACCCTGCCACACCTATAGTGGCCAAAAACGATTTAGAAAAGGGGGTGGTGATGAACAGAGTGTCTGAGTTAAACAGACCACTCTTACCCAGTCCAAAGATCAGGGCTTGATCCATCACCGTTATTTATCTCACTGCCCCATCCCAGCTCAGAACCTGGCTATATGCAAATCAGTCTGTCCCTGGCCCAGTGCATCATGGGAACAGGGCAGACTAAACTACCAAGCCAATTCTTCACCAGAAAGGAGACAAGCTACCGGGGACCGGTTTCTGGCATTTCAGCCTTCTTCGGCCGGGCTTGCTTGAATCCTGATAGAGCAGTGAGAAAGGGACTCATGTCTGAGTATACCCTGCCACACCTATAGTGGCCAAAAACGATTTAGAAAAGGGGGTGGTGATGAACAGAGTGTCTGAGTTAAACAGACCACTCTTACCCAGTCCAAAGATCAGGGCTTGATCCATCACCGTTATTTATCTCACTGCCCCATCCCAGCTCAGAACCTGGCTATATGCAAATCAGTCTGTCCCTGGCCCAGTGCATCATGGGAACAGGGCAGACTAAACTACCAAGCCAATTCTTCACCAGAAAGGAGACAAGCTACCGGGGACTGGTTTCTGGCATTTCAGCCTTCTTCGGCCCGGCTTGCTTGAATCCTGATGGAGCAGTGAGAAAGGGACTCATGTCTGAGTATACCCTGCCACACCTATAGTGGCCAAAAACGATTTAGAAAAGGGGGTGGTGATGAACAGAGTGTCTGAGTTAAACAGACCACTCTTACCCAGTCCAAAGATCAGGGCTTGATCCATCACCGTTATTTATCTCACTGCCCCATCCCAGCTCAGAACCTGGCTATATGCAAATCAGTCTGTCCCTGGCCCAGTGCATCATGGGAACAGGGCAGACTAAACTACCAAGCCAATTCTTCACCAGAAAGGAGACAAGCTACCGGGGACCGGTTTCTGGCATTTCAGCCTTCTTCGGCCCGGCTTGCTTGAATCCTTATGGAGCAGTGAGAAAGGGACTCATGTCTGAGTATACCCTGCCACACCTATAGTGGCCAAAAACGATTTAGAAAAGGGGGTGGTGATGAACAGAGTGTCTGAGTTAAACAGACCACTCTTACCCAGTCCAAAGATCAGGGCTTGATCCATCACCGTTATTTATCTCACTGCCCCATCCCCGCTCAGAACCTGGCTATATGCAAATCAGTCTGTCCCTGGCCCAGTGCATCATGGGAACATGGCAGACTAAACTACCAAGCCAATTCTTCACCAGAAAGGAGACAAGCTACCGGGGACCGGTTTGTGGCATTTCAGCCTTCTTCGGCCCGGCTTGCTTGAATCCTGATGGAGCAGTGAGAAAGGGACTCATGTCTGAGTATACCCTGCCACACCTATAGTGGCCAAAAACGATTTAGAAAAGGGGGTGGTGATGAACAGAGTGTCTGAGTTAAACAGACCACTCTTACCCAGTCCAAAGATCAGGGCTTGATCCATCACCGTTATTTATCTCACTGCCCCATCCCAGCTCAGAACCTGGCTATATGCAAATCAGTCTGTCCCTGGCCCAGTGCATCATGGGAACAGGGCAGACTAAACTACCAAGCCAATTCTTCACCAGAAAGGAGACAAGCTACCGGGGACCGGTTTCTGGCATTTCAGCCTTCTTCGGCCCGGCTTGCTTGAATCCTGATGGAGCAGTGAGAAAGGGACTCATGTCTGAGTATACCCTGCCACACCTATAGTGGCCAAAAACGATTTAGAAAAGGGGGTGGTGATGAACAGAGTGTCTGAGTTAAACAGACCACTCTTACCCAGTCCAAAGATCAGGGCTTGATCCATCACCATTATTTATCTCACTGCCCCATCCCAGCTCAGAACCAGGCTATATGCAAATCAGTCTGTCCCTGGCCCAGTGCATCATGGGAACAGGGCAGACTAAACTACCAAGCCAATTCTTCACCAGAAAGGAGACAAGCTACCGGGGACCGGTTTCTGGCATTTCAGCCTTCTTTGGCCCGGCTTGCTTGAATCCTGATGGAGCAGTGAGAAAGGGACTCATGTCTGAGCATACCCTGCCACACCTATAGTGGCCAAAAACGATTTAGAAAAGGGGGTGGTGATGAACAGAGTGTCTGAGTTAAACAGACCACTCTTACCCAGTCCAAAGATCAGGGCTTGATCCATCACCGTTATTTATCCCACTGCCCCATCCCAGCTCAGAACCTGGCTATATGCAAATCAGTCTGTCCCTGGCCCAGTGCATCATGGGAACAGGGCAGACTAAACTACCAAGCCAATTCTTCACCAGAAAGGAGACAAGCTACCGGGGACCGGTTTCTGGCATTTCAGCCTTCTTCGGCCCGGCTTGCTTGAATCCTGATGGAGCAGTGAGAAAGGGACTCATGTCTGAGTATACCCTGCCACACCTATAGTGGCCAAAAACGATTTAGAAAAGGGGGTGGTGATGAACAGAGTGTCTGAGTTAAACAGACCACTCTTACCCAGTCCAAAGATCAGGGCTTGATCCATCACCGTTATTTATCTCACTGCCCCATCCCAGCTCAGAACCTGGCTATATGCAAATCTGTCTGTCCCTGGCCCAGTGCATCATGGGAACAGGGCAGACTAAACTACCAAGCCAATTCTTCACCAGAAAGGAGACAAGCTACCGGGGACCGGTTTCTGGCATTTCAGCCTTCTTTGGCCCGGCTTGCTTGAATCCTGATGGAGCAGTGAGAAAGGGACTCATGTCTGAGTATACCCTGCCACACCTATAGTGGCCAAAAACGATTTAGAAAAGGGGGTGGTGATGAACAGAGTGTCTGAGTTAAACAGACCACTCTTACCCAGTCCAAAGATCAGGGCTTGATCCATCACCGTTATTTATCTCACTGCCCCATCCCAGCTCAGAACCTGGCTATATGCAAATCAGTCTGTCCCTGGCCCAGTGCATCATGGGAACAGGGCAGACTAAACTACCAAGCCAATTCTTCACCAGAAAGGAGACAAGCTACCGGGGACCGGTGTCTGGCATTTCAGCCTTCTTCGGCCCGGCTTGCTTGAATCCTGATGGAGCAGTGAGAAAGGGACTCATGTCTGAGTATACCCTGCCACACCTATAGTGGCCAAAAACGATTTAGAAAAGGGGGTGGTGATGAACAGAGTGTCTGAGTTAAACAGACCACTCTTACCCAGTCCAAAGATCAGGGCTTGATCCATCACTGTTATTTATCTCACTGCCCCATCCCAGCTCAGAACCTGGCTATATGCAAATCAGTCTGTCCCTGGCCCAGTGCATCATGGGAACAGGGCAGACTAAACTACCAAGCCAATTCTTCACCAGAAAGGAGACAAGCTACCGGGGACCGGTGTCTGGCATTTCAGCCTTCTTCGGCCCGGCTTGCTTGAATCCTGATGGAGCAGTGAGAAAGGGACTCATGTCTGAGTATACCCTGCCACACCTATAGTGGCCAAAAACGATTTAGAAAAGGGGGTGGTGATGAACAGAGTGTCTGAGTTAAACAGACCACTCTTACCCAGTCCAAAGATCAGGGCTTGATCCATCACCGTTATTTATCTCACTGCCCCATCCCAGCTCAGAACCTGGCTATATGCAAATCCGTCTGTCCCTGGCCCAATGCATCATGGGAACAGGGCAGACTAAACTACCAAGCCAATTCTTCACCAGAAAGGAGACAAGCTACCAGGGACCGGTTTCTGGCATTTCAGCCTTCTTCGGCCCGGCTTGCTTGAATCCTGATGGAGCAGTGAGAAAGGGACTCATGTCTGAGTATACCCTGCCACACCTATAGTGGCCAAAAACGATTTAGAAAAGGGGGTGGTGATGAACAGAGTGTCTGAGTTAAACAGACCACTCTTACCCAGTCCAAAGATCAGGGCTTGATCCATCATCGTTATTTATCTCACTGCCCCATCCCAGCTCAGAACCTGGCTATATGCAAATCAGTCTGTCCCTGGCCCAGTGCATCATGGGAACAGGGCAGACTAAACTACCAAGCCAATTCTTCAACAGATGACCATGAGGCAGCATACCAACGCGGTCAGGGGCCATCAAAACGGAGATAAGGCTCTCTCCTCCCGACCGAGCAACATAGAAGCTGGTCCTCTCCTCCCCATCTAGCAACATAGAAGTTGGACTAACTCGACTGCCCTAAGTAGAAAGGGAAACTTAACCCTTTAAATCCCAACAACAGACAAAGGACTACTACTCGTGTCTCCCTATATTCCATTTTGGCGGCCATCTTAGACTAGTCCTCAGCTTTGGTGGCCATATATTATACCTCATATATTTTTCTTTTGCTGCTCACTAATGCCACTTGTTGTTTTCTTATAATTTGTGTGTGCAATTGTATTCTGTCACTGACTCCTGTGCCTTACATATTTTTGACTACTCACTATTGTCACCTTCGATTTAGATATTTTTATGGTTTGCACAGTTATTTTATTCCAGTATTTTGCCAGTATTATATTTCTACGTGTTCTGCACTTGTTTATAACCTACATCGAATTCACTCCTATTCCTAAAATGTACTGACGAATTCTCACATAGACTTGTTCACTGATGTAACCTGCACTCATTACATTGTTCCTTCCCGTATACACTGATTACTACCTCATATTGGTTAGCTGCTCATTGGTGTCACCCCTGCTCCATGTAACTTACAGTCCTCATCAGTATTCTGCTCCATTATTTCTTTATTGTGCACCCTACACTTGTGCAACTCGCACCCATCTCAAGTGTTAGTCTTGTATGCACCGATTACTACCTCAAATACCTTGGCAGCTCACTAGTGTCACTAGTGTCACTTCCCATTATCTCACTATTATTGTCTACATCTGTACTCTGCGTATAGCATTATTGTGCACTCACTAGTGTCACTTTTGGCCCACGCAACTGTTCAGGACAGTGCACCCTCCCTACTACACCTACCTAGACTGTCCTCCCATCATGGAACCCGTCGGCAAGCACACATATAGAATCAACTACCCACCCTCACTCACTAAAAAAGCCGCTAAACGCTTTAAGCACAACTTCCTGAGGTCCCACCCTGAAACTCCCTGTGCAGACACCTACTTCTCACCAGTCAATGGTTCACTGAACATTGATATCATCTTCCACACCACACGCAGAGCCCAATGGAGAAAAGCGTTCCTCACCTTACTCACCGTCTCCACCTCCAGGAATTTCGCGCATAGCCTAAAACTCTCCATCACACCATCCCAACTCTTCCCGGGCAGAACCACCATCACTATATACAATAACGGGATCATCCTAATTCAATCCACAGACAAGAACCTGGAACTACTAGACAACCTGTTCCCCACGTTCAAACAACACCTCGCCAATCATCGGACCCCCACTCATAGCACCCTCAGGCCTATCACCATTGAATTCACAGCCCCCAATCACAACCCTTCTAACCTAGCTCAACCCCAAAACGACACGCACCCTTCCTCCACCCCAGGCACCTTAGACATTCACCCACCTAATGTAGCTACCTCGCACTCCTCATTTACAGACATAGATCCCTCACCCACACATTCCAGCGGCACCCCCTCCCCCCCACCAACCTCACCTTGTCCTCCTCTCATACCACACCCATTCCTGTCACCCCTGACACCACAGCCTCAAACCACATTCATTCTAACCTAGCCCAGCCCCAAAACGAAAACGACATGCGTCTCTCCTTTACTCCCGACACCCTAGTCAGACACCCACCTAACGTAGCTACCCCACTCCCCTCAAGCACAGACATAGATCACTCCCCCTCTTACACCAACCACCTCACCCCTTCCCCCCACACATCAGCCCTCATCCTCTTTCCTCTCACCCCTGATACCACAGCTCCCACCCAAAACGACATGCACCTCTCCTTTACTCCCGGCACCTTAATCATTCACCCACCTACCGTAGCTACCCCACACCCCTCAAGCACAGACATAGATCTCTCTCCCTCATACACCAACCACCTCACCCCTTCCCCCTACACACCAGCCCTCATCCCCGTTCCTCCCACCCCTGTTACCACAGCTCCCACCCGCAACCCGCCTAACCTAGATCAGAACCAGACCGACACACACAAAGGCAAATACCACCCTTTATCCCCCCCATTCTCAGCCCCCACTTCCACCCATTAACTAATCACGCAGAACACACCACCTCCATCAACTCAACTCCACCCCCTCAAAAAAGAACCATCTACAATCCCACTTCCCCCTCAGTCTCACCCCCCACTACCCAACCCCCACCCCCTTCACCACTAATAAACGCCCACCGTCCACCCTGCACTCTCCGCCTACCACCAATACTCTCATCCACACCACCAACCTCTCCCCTATGTCATCCACGCCCGACCCTCCCATCCCCACCTCCAACACATCTCCCACACTGGACTACATTACGGTCTCCCTCCTCCAGCTCAAAGAAGACATGCACAACATCAAACAACAACTACCCTGTCTATCACACTCCAGTCACCCCTCACCCAACACCCTCCACCAGATCAAACAAGACATTCACATCATCAAACAATTACTCAGCACACACCCCAGACACCCCTCACGCTCCTCCACCATCACCTCCCCTCCCAACTGGTCCTCCACCCGGGCGGTGAACTCTCGCACTCGACTCCCACCGCACTGGACCTCAATCCATGCTCACAACCGCGAAAAACGCCCCCATCGCTCCTGCAACCCTCTCTCGGACCTCGACACAATCACCCTCCTCCGCTCCTACGACTCAGCTCCCCTTAGCAACACACCCGACACTCTCACTGCCTTTCCTACGATTCACTCCAATCCCCTTAGACCCCCCACACTGAACAACAGAATTGCTATCCATAGTGACCTGAGTAAAGTCCCCCTCGCTCTAGAACCCCCTTCCACCCTCGACACACCCCGTCTCAAATGCACTCTCCTCAACCGCAGATCAGCCGCTAGACACTCCTCCGCTATCGCCGATCTCATCCTAAAATTGGATCTTGACTTAATCAGTATGACTGAAACATGGCTAACAGAATCTTCTACACCTATAATGGACATTCTGGTTCCCCCCAACTACCACATCACTAGACTTGACAGGTCTGGCAATAAAAAAGGTGGCGGAATCGCATGTATATATAGGAGCAACCTCTCTGTCTTGAAAGTAACTTCCCCTTCCCTACCCTCCCCAACCTCCTGTGAATACATCTGCCTCGATATTATCAGTGAGGGCAAACCGATCTGCACTCTTCACGGCGTTTACCACCCACCCGGCGACAACCTTACCTTCTCCCAACAAATCATGGACATGATCTCAACCAACTCCGGGCGACAACTCACACAAATATACCTTGGTGACTTCAACCTCCACTGGAACGATCATAATGATGCGGTGGTAAAAGGTCTGAAGAATTTCCTTAACGCCCTTGACCTCACTCAAATTTGCAACAGTCCAACACACGAGAAAGGCTCTATCCTCGACCTTATCATCTCCAAAGAGGCCTCTATCCAACTCGAATCAATCCAACCCTGTGACTGGTCAGACCATCATATTATCACTTTCTTCATCAATGAAAAAAGTTAAATTTAACCCTGTTCAATCCGCCAGGCCCAAAGTCTGGAAAAGAGACATTAAAAACTGAACTCAAACTCTCTGCCCCCCAACAGCTGCAACTTACTACTTCCTCCTACTGGCGTTAAGGACGTCCAATCCTTGACTGATCACTATCTTAACACTATGACCTCAATAATTAATGAAGTCGCACCCTTGCAGCTAAAAAAAGCCTCCGCAAAAATTTCCAATCCCTGGTACGACGGGAGTCTCAATGACGATAGACGCGCCATGCGAATAGCAGAGCGCACCTGGAGATCAGCTCCCTCTGCACTGAACCTAAAAACCCTGAAGAAAAAGAGAAATGCCTACTTCAGGAAAATAAAACGCTCAAAATCAGACTTCTTCAGCCGTCAGCTCGACCAAGCCAAAAATCGTCCGAGAAAGCTGTTTGAGCTTATCCGAACACAATCCAAAGAACAACCCCAACCTCTCAACACTATGTGCGAAGCTCCCTCCTGTGAAGACTTCGCCTCTTTCTTCAACCAAAAAACTGACAACATAAAGAATGATCTCCTCACGGACGCAAGCCTCTATCCCAAACCCCACTGCATAGCACCCACTAAACCAGAAAACAATGCCACCTGGTCAACCTTTGCCACCTACACGGAAGGAGAAATTGGCAGACTGCTCAGCACTCTGAAACCATCCAATCACCTCACGGACCCCCTTCCTGCTAACGCTATCAAAGTCCTCACCCCGTCGCTCCTTCCACTCTGGACTAAAATCATTAATAGCTCACTTCAACAAGGGACCATTCCTGACTCCCTCAAAGTTGGATAAGTCACACCTTTGCTAAAGAAACCTACAGCCGACCCCTCTGACCTAAACAACTACCGTCCCATTACCAACATTCCGACTCTTGCCAAACTGCTGGAAAAATGCGCACAAATACAATTGACTAAACACATTACTCAGTTTGATCTCCTCAACTCTCATCAATCAGGCTTCCGAGCAAATCACAGTACTGAAACTGCTATGATTCACATAATCGACGACGCCCTCCAAATCCTAGATCATAACGATACCTGCCTCCTCATCCTCCTTGATCTCTCCTCCGCATTTCACACCGTCAAACATGAGAATCTACTCGAGCTATTAAACACAAGAATGGGCCTATCTGGAACTGTGCTCAAATGGTTCACGTCCTTTATGCATAACAGGTCGCAGAAATTCAAGAGCAACAACTTGATGTCCGCGCCAAGACCTGTATCGCTAGGCGTACCACAAGGATCCTCCCTATCCCCAACTTTGTTCAACCTAGTTATGGAACCTCTCACCACCTTGCTACAAGAATCCAATGTACACTTCCACATGTATGCTGATGACACCCAACTTTATCTCAAACTACAATCACCCAAAGACATCACGCTCTTGAACTCAACGATCAGAAGCACCCAATCCTGGCTGGCCGCTAATCATCTCAAACTCAATGCCCTTAAAACAGAGTTCCTTCTGATCTCACCTCCCGCGAAGATCACTACCGCACAAATGTGGCTTAAACACCTAACGGCACTCAATGTTCAACCCACCATCGTGGAATCAGCGAAATCTTTGGGCATAACACTTGACACCAATCTCAACATGCAGAACCACATCAACAAAGCAACTAAAGGAGCTAACTACCAAATCAACACCCTTAGGAAACTTAAACCCTTCCTGCCAGCTAAAGACTTCCAAACTGCGGTACAATCACTAGTCATACCTCGAATAGAATACGGCAGCACCGCCCTCTGCGGTCTCCCCCTAGCTACTACGGCACCCATAAGAGCCTCTTTAAACGCCGCAGCGAGACTTATCACTGGATCAAAAAAACACTCACACATTTCCCCTGACTTCAAATCCCTGAACTGGCTGCATTTGAAGCCAGAATACACCTGAAAATCGCTTGTTTGACGCACAAGGCTGTCCACCTGAGCTCACCTAGATATCTCAATCAGAAGCTGACGATTTCTGGAGGCTCCAGAAACACTAGAGGCACAAACAATCTTTTGCTAAAGCCTAAAAGATTCCGCAAGGAAAAAACCTATAAACGCTCTTTCTCAGGAATGGCTCCCAGGATTTGGAACTCGCTCCCCCCTGAAATCAGACTCATCCCCTCTACCATACTTTTCAAGAAAGAAGTAAAAGCGATCCTCATGGCTAAATGCACTTGAACCACGACTGGGGATCAACCTCAAAGACTCGATACTCATCTGTACTACTTGTTCGAACCCTTTGCATTTTTGTTTGACTTTGAAATTGACTTACTTGATTGTTTATGATATCACTTCACTGTACTTTTAACACTATTGATGTATCTGTGTATATATGCTCCCCTCCTCTGTAAAGCGCTCTGATATCTGCGAAGATCTTGTTAGCGCTATATAAAACTTTCAAAATAAAATAAATAAATAAAATTTAAATATGTATTATATATATATATAGCAATCTGCATTGAAGAATGAGTGGATATATAAATATCTGGATGGAGGATTTAGTAGCAGTGTGATTGACTGTTTACTTGACTAATTTATAGTGTCTCACCTTAATATATTGGATAGTGACTAAACTGTGTGAATATCTGTATCCCTTTGTCAGTTGCTGTGTAAACTGCTGAACCAGTTGGTTACTAGCTAAGTGAAAGTTTATATTAGTTATTGATTAGTTAACTGAGTATTTGTATGGGAGAGTGAATATGTGTGTGGTTCGGTGGGGGGTGTGTGACTGCCTAAAGATGTGTGAACATTTGATTCAGTAGGTATATGAGGTTAATACTGCACGTTATAACAGTTGTTTGGGTGAGTGAATATCTTTATGGGTGTGGTGATGAGCAAATATATCTCTCAATGGTACATGTACAACAAACTAGAAAAATAAAAGGCAATGTATGTGACAGTTGTATATAAATAAGTATACATAAGACTCAGTGATTGTATGAGTGACTGTATGGATAACTGTATACTTGTAATAGTGATTTTTTAATGCACTAAGTATGAGTTACTATCTATATGAATAAATGAAGTGTTGTTTGTATAAGTGTGTAGCGGACTAAATGTAAGTATGATCCATTGTTTGCATAAGTGAGTATGATGACTGCATAAGTGAATAGGATGTGTGCTGGTGTGTAATGTCGATATAGGTGTATAAGTATATTTGATAGTGTTCTATTGATCATTGACAGCATGTATGAGTGAATCTCAGGTAAGTGATTAGATGAGTGTGTAGATCTGAGAATCACTGAGTGGGTTTTTAGAAACTTGTATTGGTGTGTCAACGGATTCAAATATGGTACTCTGTATTTTACAGTGAGTGATGAAAGGTTATACTAGTGTATGATGAGGTGTATCTGATTGACACGTGGATGATGTCATCAGTGATGTCATTTGAGATGTCATCAGTGATGTCACTGACCATGTCATGAATGATGTCATATGTGACATCATCACTAGTGGATTGAGGGCACGCGAGTTATAGTTAGCAGAACTAACTATAATAGAGGAATTTCAATGGTTTTGTACGAGTGAAATGTCCAGCTAACTATACCAGCCCTGAAACCTATGGTTTTCTTAGTGAATTTCTAAGGTTTTTTAAATGCTAATTCCTAACTATAACATGTCTGAAACCTATGGTTTTTTCAGTGAATTTCAAAGGTTTTTTAAGTGATACTTTTTTAATGTAATAATAGTTATGTCTTTTTTATACTGATTTTCTAGTTTTTTAACTGTTTATTTTAACATTTTATTTTTTAAATTACATTATATATTTTTAATGTAAATGGAAATAAAAAAGTTTTTTTTAAATATTGAAACGAAAATCTTGTTTTTCACCAGGGTCACTGGATGAGTACTTGGGCACTGACTGAATTATTAGAGCACTACAAGGAGAGTGTCTGAATGAATTTATAAGTGGTTGGGTTTTGGCGCAGTGAATGGATTAGTACATAGTGCTGAATGGGTCACTAGAGGAGTGCAAGGGGAGTGACAGGGTGTTTGCTGGAAGTGTGTGGATACTGACTGGAGAATTGAAGGTGTGAAAGATAAGTGTGTAGGTGGTTAGAAGACGGCAAGCATAATGGATAGGGATTTGAAGCAGTCCATGTGCTAAGGACTGGGTCACTGCATGAGTACTTGGGTACTGACTGAATGATTAGAGTACTGTAAGGAGAGTGCCTGAGTGAATTTATAAGTGGTTGGGTTTTGGCACAGTTAATGGATTAGTACATGGTGCTGAATGGGTCACTAGAGGAGTGCAAGGGGAGTTCCAGGGTGTTTGCTGGAAGTGTATGGATACTGACTGGGGAATTGAAGGTGTGAAAGACAAGTGTGTAGGTGGTCAGAGGACTCCATGCATAGTGGGTAGGGTTTTGAAGCAGTCCATGTGCTAAGGCCTGGCTCACTGCATGAATACTTGGATACTGACTGAATGATTAGAGTACTGCAAGGAGAGTGCCTGGGTGAATTTATAAGTGGTTGGGTTTTGGCGCAGTGAATGGATTAGTACATGATTCTGAATGGGTCACTAGAGGAGTGCAAGGGGAGGGACAGGGTGTTTGCTGGAAGTGTATGAATACTGACTGGGGAATTGAAGGTGTGAAAGACAAGTGTGTAGGTGGTTAGAGGACTGCATACATAGTGGATAGGCGTTTGAAGCAGTCCATGTGCTAATGACTTCCTCACTGCATGAGTACTTGGGTACTGACTGACTGATTAGAGTACTGCGAGGAGAGTGCCTGGGTGAATTTATAAGTGGCTGGGTTTTGGCGGAGTGAATGGATTAGTACATGGTGCTGAATGGGTCACTGGAGGAGTGCAAGGGGAGTGACAGGTTGTTTGCTGGAGTGTATGGATACCGACTGGGGAATTGAAGGTGTGAAAGACAAGTGTGTAGGTGGTTAGAAGATTGCATGCATAGTGGATATGCGTTTGAAGCAGTCCATGTGCTAAGGCCTGGCTCACTGCATGAGTATGTGGGTACTGACTCACCCTTATTAATTGCACGTAGAGGTTGAAGGATCCTGACGTGGACCATGTGTGTGGCGCTGCCTACATAAACCTTAGGACATGAACACTGTAGTATGTACATTACGAAGTCACTCCTGCAGTTGTAGGACTGGCATATCTTGTGACACGTGTTGCAAAGGGGGCTAAAGATCATACTTGTTATGACCGGTGATCCATGCCTTGCATTTGTGGCACTTGTGGAACCCAGGGGATGAAGTGAACCATGATTCAGATTTTACCGTCTCCGGGTGGTGGTACACAGTACTCCCCTCATGGATTTAGCCCGTCTGAAACAGAGGAGAGGGTGTTTGGGCATAGATGGCCCAATGATCGGGTCACTATGTATCAGATTTCAATGTGAGTAGAGGATGTTTCTCACTCTTTGTTGGTAAGTGCTGTACCCCGTAATCATGCTCACAGTACCTTGTGTGTCAGTTCACCAAAGCTCTTCACTAATTTATGATTTATGAACTCAAATATACATTATGTCAGCATTGTAATTGTAATGATGAAGACTGCAATAGAAATCAGTAAATCCAATAAGAAAAAACAACCTGCTATTAAACTACAGGGCGCTATCTTACAGTGCTGTTGTGAACTCGTCAACAGCCCCTTGCTTCTTCCTTTCACGCTCCCTCCCCTTGCCCCCTAAGGGCCCGAGAGCTTCAACTCTGTGAGCCAAGCGCCCAGGGGAATATCAGGAAACATCAATGATGAGCAGGAAGGGAGCAGAAACCTTGGGAGAGACTCACACGGCGGAAAGAATAAGAGAGTGGTTGTTGGCAGTTTGAGTGGGTGGTGGCAGCAAACTCTGCTCCATGACGGTCAGCTGACTATTGTAGAACTCTGCATTCCAAGCAGAGCGAGGAGTGTCAAAAACTCTGTTAACTCTGCCAATGGAGAGGAGTTCATCATCTACCCTTACATAACATGTATCTGAGTCCTTCTTTAAAACATTTAGGCCAAATAAAATGCATCCACAGAACTAACCTTTAGAGGTGGCTGTACTAGCAAGCTGTAAAATAAATGTTTCAGCCTTAGAAGTCCTTAAATAATGATGTAAAGCCTGGGGGGTCACAGATTTTAAGGCCCCAGAAATTAAGAAGTACTATACCAATACTTTGAGTACTGAGCTGCTGATTTCCTTACAGCCTCGGCTATGGGAATTCACATCGATGATGCCCCGTCCTTCTGGGACCACCAAAGGCAAGGGGAAAGTGTGAAGATTTCCCCTCACTGGGCATTGTAGGGCGTTCCCCATGGGAACAGTGAATTTTAATGAGGGGTTCCCCCAGTGGGCAGATTCCTGATGACCTTGAGTTGCAAAGATAAGCACCCTTTTTCTTTTATTTTGTTGGGGATAACCGGCCGCCAGCCAAGACACCCTCAGGCAGATCACATGCTGGGTGCTGCAATGGGAACTCTCAGGCCCTGTGACTCCCCACTGACTTCCTGAACCCGTTCTACTGCTGCTCCTGTGGCAGAAGCAGAAGCAGCTTGTCTCCTGCTCCCATCGGCAGCGGGAGCAGCGATGCATGGCTGAGTCCCCACCCTACCTCATATGACTGGCATGGGTAGTGGGGAGGTGTTCCTGTGTTCGGGGTCCAGATGGGGGTCATGGGACCGTGTCTTAGTCTAGTGGGTCCAGGAATGAGGCCTGGTCCTATTGAAGTTGCACAGCAAGGGGATTGGTCCTTGACCCAAAGGAAGACTTGAGGGAAAACCAACACAAGTCCACTCCCTGGGCAAGAAAATTATTTAGACTTGCACCCATCCCAGAGAAAACTCTGAAGAACTGTTTTCTGCCTGGTCCACTCCCGGCACAGGGCTTTATACAACTGTATCTCTGGCCACGTTGGGTCAATTTATTCTATTCTGAGTTCGTTTGACTCCTGGTGGCGAGCTCTAGCCACCAGGATCATTTACAGCAGCCTGCTGACCCCAAAAGGTGCTCATCTTCCAGGGATCTGGTTTTACTTGCTCACTATGCATGCTTTCTCCTTTGCCTGGTGCTTCCTCCCGCTTGCTGGGGCAAAAAGTCTAGCTCATCCCCCAATTGGTCGTCAGGGCATAATGGGCCAGCATTACTGGCCCTGGAGAGATCCAGTAGTCATGGGGTCAGATGCAGACAGAGTCCTCAGTACATCAGGGCAACAGGGGGCTTGTGCCACCAGCCATCCATGGTATTGCCACTGTCATAGTCCAGGTCAAAAGTCTTGCTTTCCTTCATGTTCTGGGGTGCCACTTTTTATGCCGAGTTCAGCTTGTGGGTGGGAGAATTCCCGTTTGCCCAACCTTCCCCCTTTTCTAGGTTTGGCTACGAGCTTTCTAGGGAACAAAAGCTAGTGAAATACAAGACTGGTGTTATGTATCTTTGTGAGTGTTAGGTAAAGTCCCTTTTGAAATGTAACGAGACAGGACCTACCTCCTGCCTAGCCATCATGGCAGGAAGACCCAATCCCTCCTCACTCAGTCCCCATTGTGCACTGTTAGGCTCTAAAACACATTTCACAGTGGGAGAACCATAACCAGTCCAGGCAGCTGGAAACTTCCAGAAACTTTAGAGGGGACAAAGCCAACTTTCTGCAAGTGTAATTTCTAAAATAATAATTTACAATGCAACCTCATCATTAAAGAGGACTTTAAATTATAATGCAAGCAAGAGTAAGAGGGATTTTTTTAGATGCCACCAATCCGATTTTCGCAATTGATTAATGTAACAATGTAGCCCAATGGTTCCCATTGCCAGCAGCTGGCCTTGCTACAGTGAAAATCGTTTTGGGGGATATTTCATTGTAAGGACATTTTCAACATTAAGTTCTATATGTCCTACTTCTTAATATCTGCAATCTGCTTTTTTGGGAAACGTATGGTGACATATAAATATTTAAAAGGTCAATTCAGGTCCTTCAAAAGGTTTGTGACATGTAAATTTTCGGTTTAAAACTGGCACAGACAAGTTACCTGTTCAGCTACCAGCCTGCAAACAATTTTAGTCTCCCACATGCAGCCTACGCCTGTCACCTAATGCGTGTACCCGTGTTCATGTGTAATCAGCTCAGTGCCCATAAACCTAGCTGCGTCGCAGTTGCCTTACCTTAAATGGCAGATACTGGTGGTAAATATGTGCATCAACTTTACCATTAAATTACTGGGACTGAGAATTAGGTGTTGAGACACACCCACCATAAAGGTCCACAGTGATCAAAAAGCTAAATAATATGTGCCTATTGTATGAGCAGAACACACTTGCAACAAACTGGGAGAAGGAGAGTCTGAAATACATAAAGGTATTATTCCCACATGAGGAGTATGAATGAGTGAAAGTTTGTGAGAATGGCATATTTAGTGCAAGTAAGTATGAGTAAGTATGATTAAGAGAAGGAATAAGTGAGAGTGAGTTAGAGTGAGTCCAAGGTAGTCAGTGTTAGATTTGGGGGTCTCTAGTTGCCACAGATAGGTACTTGTGGCAAGTAGGGACCTTTGCCTCTAGTAAGGGTAAGGGGGTACACTCCTAAAATAACCCATGCTCACCTCCTTGGTAATTTGGCACGAGCAGACAGGCTTATCTCAGAGGCAGTGTGTAAAGCATTTGTGGCCACATGCAGTAATCAAGTGACAACACTACAGATGGACACCACACAGTTGTCAATTAAAAATAAGCATTCTTTATATAGACTTAACACAAGCCCACAAAGGACAAAAATCTACAATACTATACTTAAAATGGTAGTTTTAGTTTAGTTCTGTTCAGTTCTTAAAATGCAACACTTTAAGTCAATGTACCTTTTGATGGGTGATGCTTCCACAACAAAAGTGATGCATCGATGGAAATGCAGCAAAGTTCAGGTGCAAAGAAATAAAGATGTGAAGATCTTCAAGTTGCTGCATGCTTCTCCGATGAAGCAAGAAGTCTCGATTCGATGCATTAGTTGCAGCGGCGACATTCTTGTTCAGCGATGCGACGGCAATAGCCTCGGCTGCGGCACTCTTCTCCGACGTTGCGAGACGCTTCCGCTCAATGCAACAACTACAGCAGCGACATCCAAGATGCGACGGCAGCAGCTCTGAAGGCGGCACGCTTCTCCGTGGATGCGAAGCTCTTTTCTTGATGCGGTGTAATACGACAGCTACAGCGGCGACATCCACAATGTGACACCAGCAGCAGCAACTGCGACACACTTCTTCCTCATTGCGAGACGCGTCCCTCGATGCGGTGCAATACGACAGCTACAGCGGCGACATCCAAGATGCGACGGCAGCAGCAGTGACGGCGACACGCTTCCTCTTCGTTGCAAGATGCTTCTCTCGATGCAGTGCAATACGACAGCTACAGGGGCGACATCCACAATGCAACGGCAGCAGCAGCAACACGCGTCTTCTTCTTGAGTCGCGCTTCCAGCTGCTTGCGACACGCAGTCCCTCCGAAGGCCACAAAACAGCAGCGGGGGTTGAAGTCTGTTGTCACTAAGACTTCCGTAGGAGGCAAGCTCTGTTCCAAGCTCTTGGAGATCCTTACAAGTTGAAAATTAAGTACACAAAGTATCTTTCTCCTTCCTTTGGCAGTCAGGCAACCAATGCAGGCCAATCCCCCAGGCAGCTCTTCAGCTTAGGGATAGTCTCTCCTCAGTTTATTCAGGTTCCTCTCCTCAGTAAAGGTGTTGTTCTTGTTTGTCCAAAAGTGATCAAATTTCTTGGGATCAGGGTCCCAATATTTATACCCCAAAATCCTTTGTCCTCTGAGGACAGAGGGGCCCTTGCCTAGTCCAAACCAGTTCTGGAGCACTCTGTTTACATGACTCCTTCTTTCCTTTCACAGTGCATGGCAGAAATATCAGACACCCCACAGGAGGTGGAGCCAGCATTGTGGAAGAAAGGCACAGCCCTAGAGCACCCTGTTGACATGATTCCTTCTCTCCTTTCACAGTGCAGGGCAAAGACATCAGACACACCACAGGGGGTGGAGCCAGCACTGTGGGGGCAGGCACAGTCCTTTTCAGGTCCCTGGTGCAACTCATCCTTCCCATCTAGATGCAGATCTCTCTATTCACCACTGGGCGGACTCACCCTGTCTCCTGCAATCCCCCAACCCTGTCACTCAAACTCCAGACAAGGAAAACACAAACTAGCAAAGGCAAGTTTAGATAGTTAGACAAGAAAATACCTACTTTCTAAAGGTGGTATTTTCAAACACAGAATGTTAAAACAAACTGCACTAAAAGATGTATTTTATCATTCTGAGTTCTGGCATACTAAACTCAAATTTCTACAATGTTTCCTGAGTCAGTTAGGATTATAAAAAGTAATAATCTACTGCCCATTCTGACCTATGGAAAACAAGTAGCCTTGCAATAGTGAAAAATGAAAATGGCTGTAATTCACTATTAGGACATGCCACACACATCAGGGCTTATCCTACCTTATACTTACAATGCACCCTGCCCTTGGGCCTACCATTGGGGTGTCTGATATGAAGAAAAGGGAAGGTTTAGGGACTGGCAGGTGGGTGCACTTGTACATTCAGCATGGCAGTACCAGACTGCATACAGGCTCTGCAATGGCAGACCTGAAACACACTTTTACAGGCTGCTTCTGTGGGTGGCACAACCAGTGCTGCAAGCCCACCAGCAGCATTTGGATTACCAGCCCTGGGCACTCCTGGTGCACTGTACTAGGGTCTGACAGGTAAACCAAACCAGCCAATCATGGAATCACTAATCCATACATCCATTTATAATAGGGAGAGCACATGCACGTTAGCACTGATCAGCAGTGGTAAAGAGCCCAGAGTAATAAAACAAACAAAATCAGGTCAGACAAAATACAGGAGGAAGGCAAAAAGTTCAGGGATGACCTGGCAAAAAGGGCCAAGTCCAAAACAACCTCCTTCCAGCCAAAACGCAGGCTAGACCAATCACTACCTTGATGGGCTTCCCTGCTTTGGGCGATAGAACATGGACCTGGCCTGCAACAGCAGGGGCATATTCCAGTTCTACGCCAATCTGAACCCATTTCAATTCCTCTGTCCATGCTTTCAAGGTCCATCAAGCTAAACCATGTGGAACCCTTCTCCTGACCTGTGGACACCACCTGTGCAGCATCTAACCTTAACTTGCTCACAGGTGTGTCCCAACAGACAGACAGCAAGCCACAGTGGCCACTGACAGTAGTCAGGGATGAGACCCAGGTCTTATGCCTCTCAGGGCTCTCAAACCTCTGTGGCGTCCGAGTGCGGGGGGCAGTAACCCCAGGTGCTTGGCACCGTTTGTCCACTCTCCCCCCTGTCAGGTCAGGTCAGGTATGACATCCTGACACTGACCCACCAGCTCCAGGCCTGTACCCAGTGGCTGGACCCGAGGCTGGGGTGGCCTCTCCCACACCCGGTCCACCTCCTTGGGGCTCTGTACCCTCCCACCTGGAGCGGTACCCCCTTCCAGAATTGTCAGGGTGCAGGTACCAGGTGTCCTGCACAATTCGCCCACCAGTTCAGGGGTTCTATCCTGCAACTGGGCGACCAGGTCAGGGGGGACATCCTGAACCTGGTCCTCCAACCTGGAGTCTAAACCCTCTGGTTGAACTGGAGTCAAAGGAGAGGACTCCCTCCCTCTGCAACCCCTTCCAGAGTGCTGTACCCTCTCACCTAGAAGCTACATTGGGCAGGACACTGATAACAGTTACCCCTTCCTCCAGGTCAGACAACACCTGAACCTGGCTTCCCAACCCAGGGCCAACCCATGTGGTTGAACACTTGTCTGGCAAACCAGGACTTCCTGGGGAGTGCATAAACCCTTCCCAAGGGTGACACATAACTCATGCGTCATGTGACAGTCTGCCTAGTGCAGATCTCCCGACCCCTGTCCATCTGACAGCGCGTGAAGATCCCCAGGACAGAAGTGGTGTCCCCATGGTTATTCACTGGTGACGTCGCCCTTCTGACCCACTAATTCTTCCACTGGTGAATCTTTCCCCCTCTCACCCCTCAATTTGAACTTCTGCACTTAGGAGCAGCACTGCCAGACACCAGAACTAATGGAGGCCTGCTTACAGACACTCCGAGTTCACCAGACACTAGGGGATCCCTCTCAATGGGCAGCCCATCAGGACAGCCTAGGCTCCCCACCTGGTGTTCCCTTAAAGAAGCATCCAGGCCTGAGACTGAGTTTCGGCCACCTTGGGACACGCAGCCCCACACTCACTCCTTCTACACTCAGACAGGACATGAGCCTCTATAACCATCCCACTGGACCAAGCTGGGCTACTCTGCACCACTTCCACCACTCTCGGTTGGAAGATACCTGAGCCAATGTCCACAGGGTCACTCCCCAAAACCTCTCCAGACCCTCAGGAATCCACCAACAGGTCTGCCTCCAATGTGAGCTCCCTGGGGTCAGAGAACTCACTCTCCAACAGGTGTTGGCATAGCTCTTGAAAACAGGGACTTACAATATGCTCTCCCACAATTGGATCACAGGGCCCCCTATAGGGGTTAACCAAATTATCCTTCACCTCACCATCCAGTGCTTCACACACGTACTCAACACCAATCTCCTGAGATTGGCAAGACAGTATGTGACTGTCTCTTTCACTTAACCCACACTGTTCTGCGGGGTCTTCACACTCACATACCAGGACTTCCACCTTGAGGGAACCCCTCTCCCTGCACCTCTCATTTACAGTCAGTAGAGGGTCCCTCCCACCACTAGGACCATGAACCCCTGCGCCAGTTACCCTATTCTCCTCAGGGACGCTGCGCACTACTAAATCTACCTCATGTCCTTGAACCTCCTGGTGTATGTTGAACCCCTCCAAGTCAGGCCCCACATCTCTGGGTGTGTGTACTACTCTCCCAGCACTAGATAACTCAATATTGCTGCCAATATCTGAGCTGGATTCCACCTCCAACTCAGCAAAGCTCCCTCTCTGAGCTACACATATTTCTTGTTGCTGGGCTGAGACTCTCATGGCCTAAAGACTCTCGAGCTCTAAATCAAGCTCCCTCATTCTCAACTCATGCTCAAACTGTATTCTCTTTTCCTCTAGGTCTAATTTTCTAATTTGCAATTCAATTTGCAACTGCCCGCTTAACTTGAGCTTGGTCAACTTCATTTCATGCACCTCGCATCTCTCCCTGTCCTCCAACTCGAAACTGTTGTGGAGCACACTACTTCACCACCCAGCAGAGTCGCCGCTAGGCATCATGCTGGATGCAGTTCCGTTCGCTAAGCGAGTACACTTGGAAAGTCTCTTGAGTGTTTCACCAGGTGGGTGTAGATTAGTGCTGGCCATCTCTGGACACGTGTTTCTGGAATATTATCCGTCATCAGCAGAGATTAGGCAAAATTATTTGGGGTTGTGAGCAGGCTGCCGTATTCTTGGATCGCAGTATCTCTCCAGGTGCGCAGGTGCCTCTCCACGAGCTCGTTAGCTCAGAGCGGCTCTAGGGAGCCTTTAAACAAGAAACTGGTGTGGGAGCACACTGCTTCACCTCCCAGGAGAGTCGCCCCTAGGCATCATGGTAGATGCAGTTCAGTTTGCAAAGTGAGTAAACTTGGAAAGTCTCTTGATTGTTTCACCAGGTTAGTGAAGATTAGTGCTGGCCATCTCTGGACACATGTTTCTGGATTATTATCTGTCATCAGCAAAAATTAGGCAAAATTATTTGGGGTTGCTGAGCAGGCTGCCGTATTCTTGGATCGCAGTATCTCTCCAGGCGCGCAGTTGCCTCTCCACGAGCTCTTCAGCTCAAAGCGGCTCGAGGGAGCCTTTAAACAAGAAACTGGTGTGGGAGCACACTGCTTCACCTCCCAACAGATCTGGGATTAATCCATCACCGTTCTTTGGCCCACTCTGCCACCCCAGTTCAGACATGGCCATATGCAAATCAGTCTGACCCTGTGCCTCATGGGAACAGTCCAGCCGAACTGTCAAGCCATACCTTCCCTGGACCGAAAACAAGCTTCCTAGGACTGGTTTCTGGCATTGCAGCCGTCTTCAGTCAGGCTTGCTTGAATCCAGTGGCAAAGTGAGCAACGGACTCACGCCTGAGCATACCCTGCCAACTTTTGGCAAACAAAGCAGTAAAAAGGGGGTGGTGATGGGCGAAGCATCTGAACCAATCAAACACACACCCAGTCAACAGATCTGGGTTTAATCCATCACCGTTCTTTAGCCCACTCTGCCACCCCAGTTCAGACATGGCCATATGCAAATCAGTCCGACCAGGTGCCTCATGGGAACAGTCCAGCCCAAACTGCCAAGCCATGCCTTCGCTGGACTGGAAACAAGCTTCCTAGGACCGGTTTCTGGCATTGCAGCCGTCTTCAGTCAGGCTTGCTTGAATCCAGTGGCAAAGTGAGCAAGGGACTCACGTCTGAGCATACCCTGTCAACTTATGGCAAACAATGCGGTACAAAAGGGGGTGGTGATGTACTGGGGTGAATGTATGACATTATTCTGCATTCTGTCCATCAACTGTTGTTTTTGCATTTGTCACCCCGAATGGGATGGGTATACTCAGACGTGAGTCCGATGCTCTCCACACCACTGGAGTCAAGCTATCCTGGCTGAAGTCGGCTGATAGCCAGAAACGGGTCCTAGGATGCTTGATTCTGGTCCAGGAAAGACATGGCTTAGCAGTTCAGACTGGATTGTTCCCATGAGGCACAGTGTCAAGGCTGATTTGCATATGGCCATGTCTGACCTGGGGTGGTGTGGAGTGCAAACAAAAAGATGGATTTAGGCCCAGATCTCTGTACTGGGGTGAATGTATGACATTGTTCTTCATTCTGTCCATCAACTGTTGTTTTTGCATTTGTCACCCCGAGTGGGATGGGTATGCTCAGACGTGAGTCCCATGCTCTCCACACCACTGGGGTCAAGCTATCCTGGCTGAAGACGGCTGATAGCCAGAAACCGGTCCTAGGAGGCTTGATTCCGGTTCAGGAAAGACATGGCTTGGCAGTTCAGGCTGGACTGTTCCCATGAGGCACAGGATCAAGGCTGATTTGCATATGGCCATGTCTGAACTGGGGTAGTGTGGAGTGCAAAAAAAATGGATTTAGGCCCAGATCTCTGTACTGGGGTGAATGTATGACATTGTTCTGCATTCTGTCCATCAACTGTTGTTTTTGCAAAAACTACTTAGTCAGTTTAGCAAAGTTGTAATCATGACTGCATGACAAACTTCTGCTTTGTAATTGGGATTACCACCCATTCAGGACGAGAGCATGACTGCAAACTTCCTTTTAAAGGAGAATACCAAATCACTCTACAAACATCCCAGTAGATTTGAAGATGGGTTCTGTTAGACATGGGGGTCTCTTGTTAGCGGTGGGCACCTTTCCTCCTAGTCAGATTAAGGGAATTACACAGCTTATATAACCAATCTGTAAAGCATTAGTACATAAACACAAAGTAACATAGCGACAACACTACAAATGGACATCACAACAGTTTAGAAAAATAGCCAATATTTATCTAATAAAAACAAGACCAAAACGACAAAACCCCTACATACACAAGCAAAGATATGGATTTGTAAAAGAATATCTAAAAAATACAGTTCCTTGAAGTCCATAGCGCAAACAGGGGCTATTGTGGTGTCGTGACCAACTAATCCAACAGTTCAGTCGGACCTGGAATGAGTAGATGGCCAACTATGGCATCAGGCAAGACCGGAAGACAGTACCATGGAGTTGAAGAGGCCTCGATGACCTTGCGGTTAAGTGTAACGGTGGGCGTAGTGGGCGTATTGGGGCTTCGCGAAGCTACGCGAAGTGGGCGAGACACGATGTCCACCTACGCATTTCGCGTAGGATCACTGTGTGCCACCCGCCTCCCTCCCGCCCTCCCTAAATACTTAAATTACATTATAGAGGAGGTGCCCACTGTGAGGGTGTATGCAGCAGCGTTGATGTCTGCTAGAAGCATCGTTGTTGGTAATACTAGGGCTGCGGTGTTGTTGAGGTCGGTGCTGCGCTCACCCAGCGAACAGTGACCATGGCATTGGTGCAGGGAGCAGCATTGGTGATAAAATTGAGAATGCTTTTTTTGAATTTACAGCTCAGCAAACACTTTCAATTGCCCAGAACTAGAATAAGCACCACTTGGCAGGTTCTGGACTCGCAGCAACAGAGTCCAGGATTAAGTCTTTGATGATCCTCAGATTTCCAATCAGAGCCAAGCACACGCAAGCCCTTGGAGAAACCTGGAAAGCAGGATTTCAGAAAGCAAAGTCCAGTTCCTTCACTGCCCAAATGCAGAAGCAGAAACCGCAGGCCAAACCAGCAAAGCAGCACACAGCAAAGGGCTAGTACTCCTCCTGGCAGCACTTCAGCTCTTCTTTTTGGCCTGGTCCTCAATCCAGAAGTTTTCTCAAAATGTGACGTTAAAGGTCCAATACTTATACCCCTTTTTGCCTTTGAAGTATACATACTTCAAAGGATATCCTTGGTAGTGCACAGGGAAAATTTGCACTTTAGCGCTGATCAGCAGTGGTAAAGTGTGCAAAGTAGATGAGCCAGCAAAAATGAAGTCCAGAACACAGTGAAAAAACAGGAGGCAGAGGCAGAAAGACAGGAGAAACCACGTCAAGGATGCACGGTCCAACAGGTTCCTAACTACCATTTCAGATTTCTCACACACAAATCCAGCGAGTTGCTTAAAATAGTCTTAATGAATTGTTTTATTTCATTCTTATGGGAAACCAGCTGTTTATTCTATAATATTTGTTAGCTGAAACTAACAATGCATTCCGGATAGGCCTGGTCTATAATTGTTCTACAAAATTCGGGAAACTGCTACACAAAACAGGAGATCAGTAATGGTCACTTGGTGAACCACTAACCAAAATGTGATGAAAATGAGGTGAATCATTGTGCAAAAAAGTTAGACTTTTGTTTCAGTTTACTTTTGTGAATCGGGCTCAATATTCCCATACTGTCCCATACTTTGCTATATATATTTCCCTTGTCGATATTTTGGTACTCAATATTTTTGTGACATTTATACCAATATTTAGTACAAAACATATTTTGGAACCAATCTCATTTATTTATTTTTGTAAACTTTAAAGCATCATGAGCAAGAAAACAACAAATTCATGAGAAAAACAGGGGTTGGGTGAGTCCCCACGCAGGGGGCCTATAGGGCCAGGAGTGGGTCAAGAATTCATGTATATTAGATGGTCTGAGTTGATGAGGGCACTGCAAGCAGGGCATTCCATTGCGGGTAGTAATTCCGTTAGAGGCTTATCTTTGGTGTCGGTCCCTGCCGTTCCAGTAGGGCATGACGCCGGTGAGGAGAGATGGTTGTCAACAATGTCAATTACATCGTAAAATCAGACCCAATATAAATAGCAACTGGAGGGAGATGGGAGAGGGTGCTGAGGGTATGTGAAGAGCTGATGAACAAAGAAGAATGAAGGAGGAGGCCCAGTCGTAAATTCTTTGGGGAGAGACAAGTGTGCATGGGTAGTGGGGCAAGTTGGTTGAGAAGGGTGATAACACACCCTGTTTGCATGCCTGTGTCATGGTGTGGGAAGTCTACTAGCAATGGAAGGGAGAACACAAGAGTGGTAGATCGCCACTCCTGTGATACTCCAGTATAGTCGTTATGGTATATGGACAGTACTAGCTATGTATGTCTCAGGGTGCGCAGAGCGGGGAAAGACCCATGGGGCTGAGATCAGATTATGTACCTCCAGGAAGACACCTCAGACCCTTTCAAAGATCATCAGTTTCTCACTGAGTTTATATTTGAATTGTTCATGTAAGTCCAATCTATGGAGATCTACTCACCATTCTACCAGGGTTGGGTCTGTGGAAGGGCAGAAGTGGCGGAGGATGCATATTTTAGATATTGCTGAGGCTGTGGCCAACTACCAGTGGAAGTGGGCATCCATTTTGGCAGCATCGTCGACATGAAACCGGCAGAGATAATGCCCACAGCTTAGCCCAGCAGGGCTGAATCTTTGGGCAACTCTACAGAATATGAAACAGGTCACACTCCTCTGCTGGGCATATACATTTGTGACTGTAAGTTAGGAGGCCCATCTGTCGTAGCTTTTACGGGTATAAGTATCAATCGCGATTTTATACCCTTATAGTTGGGAGAAGTGAGAGGTGCAGGACAGATGAAAAGGGTTCCATAGCTAGGAGGAACAGTAGAAGGGCATATGCGTCTGTGGATCAGAAAGTGTCTGTAAACCAAGCCCCCACAAAGGACTATTGCATGTGGGGTGTCATGAAGCAGCCAGAGTTGGGAGATGAAGTCATCTCAGAGATCAATTCTTGCCATTATTCTGAAGAGATACTGCCATTCAAATCAGTCAAATGCCTCTAACCATCAAGGTAGAGTGTTATTCTGTTTTCTGGGTCATATTTGATGTGCCTTTGGATGTGTGTGAGGGTTTGAAGGTGGTTATGCGACATAAGTCCAGAGTAAAAACCCACTTGAGAGGGGTGGATCAGTTGGGCAATCGCCCTCCTCTGTCAAATGGCCAGACTTTTGTGAGGATCTTGAGGTCAACATTAATGAGGGAAATAGGTCAGTAATTGGTGCACTGTGGTGGATCTTCACCTTCCTGTGATAGTGGCTGTATCAGAGATCTGACTTAAGGAGCTTGTGCCAGCAATTTCTTTATAAGCTTGAGTCAGGAGTGGGATCAGAATTGTTTTACCTATCCTATAAAAGTAGCTGGAGAATCAATTTACCCCCCAGTAATTTGCAAGTGTGGAGAAGTGAAATGACCTCTGCCTCTTCTTCTTCCGTGATGTCCCCTTTTCCGCGGCGGTTGTGAAGAGTGCATTCAGATGTGCCCTATGTTCGCCATTTGAATTTTACCAATGCCTTTTCTGCTGCAGTTGTGGAGAGCACATTCAGACATGTTTTGGCACTTTCAAGGCCCCTATAGTGATGCGTCAGTGGGTCACTCTGTGCATCTTTGATAGAGGGAAGCTACTTCCCTCTCCATGTCTTGCAGGGTGTCCGGGCTTTTAGTTTAGCTACAACTGAGTTCCACATCGAAGCGCCACTCAGCGTGACCTTCCCAGCAGCTCAGAGCAATCGGTTTGAAGCATCAGAGCATTTATTGTCTTAGAGATAGGAGTGGATGTGTGCCTAGAGGTTGTCCTTGCTTTGGGCAAGTGTGTAAGCGAAGGCTGTGATCTACCATCGCGCAGGCAGGGGGAAAGTGGGTTGTAGGTCTAGGTCCAAGTGTACCATACTATGGTGTGTAACCACTGACTCAAGCATGGTGCAGCCTTTGACATAAGTGAGGAATGAGCTTTGAAGGAGGACATAGTCTAAGCGAGATTGCGTGCTGAGTGGTCAGGAGAGGAAGGTGTATTCTCTATCTGTGGGATGCATAAGACACTTTGTGTCCACTAAGGCATGGTCTGACAAAGATCATGAAGGACTGCTCCGACTGCACACGTGCGAGTGTTTGGCCAACCTGTCTGATCCATGAGTCCGTCTGGGGACAGATTCCAGTCACCACCAAGCAGTAAAGGGTTGCAGCCAGAGGCCAAGAGTCTGCAAGAGAGATCAGCTAAAAAGAGGGTCTAGTCTGTGTTAGGTGGATAAAGAGAGCCTAGCATCAGTGTCCGGTCAGGGAATCGCAACTTGGTTAATGCCCATTGGCCATTTTCATCAGTCAAGGACTTAAGCAGCTTTAGGGGAGATTTAATCTGATAAGGATGTCTACTCCTCATTTCTTGAAGCAGGTTCGGGATAAGGAGTGGGAAGTGCCAGTCGTCGGGGTACATGCAGTGGGAGAGCAGATATTTTAGAGTGCACCATGCTTTGAACTGCGGAGCCAGAGGTGGGTGGTGGGAGAGTGTGGGATGAGTAGCAGCAATGACATTCCCCTGTGAGGAAGGTAGAATATCATCTCAAGATGTGCATTATGTGCTACAGGGAACACAGAAAGTAGGGAGCCCTGGGAGAGATGGGGCTGGCTGAGACCCAGGGAGTGGGTAAGGCTATCACTCTCGTTGATCTCCATACCGTGGGTTTCCCTGGTTGCAAGTTTAAAGAGGGGAGCGTTATCGAGCAGGCTGCTACATGAGGTGGAAGTTCACGTGGATGGACCATTAGGGTGTTCCTCCTGCTGGACAGAGCATGGTGACAATCAGAGCAAGGGGAATTAGGACCAGCACAGTGTTCAATAAGAGTGATGTTATGGTGAACATGTTGATTTAAGCAGGATCAGATCTGTGTGGGGAAGATTACAGAATGAATAACATGACATCAGCCATTGAATCTTGTGGTTGAGAGCAGTTGAGAGCTAGTTTTGGCCGTGAAGGTTGTGTGGTCCTGTATCGCTACACTGATGCTAATAAATTGCTACAAAGCACTATGGTGTTCTACGCTGATTTCCGAGGCACAATGCAACATCATTTTTGGCAATGAGCAGGCCTTTTGAATTGCTGGCAGGGCCACCAGCCAGGAATTTATCCCTGTACATTTTCATGACAAGACTGAAGTTGTGACAAGCATCCAGCTAATGTGGCAGAAAGCAACAGTCAGCGAAGGGAAGGCGTTATGAGTCACAGACTTTTTTTTTTAAAACCTTTATTTCACAAGAGCACACATCTATTCAGCCTAACATCCCGGAGGCAAGGCAGCATAGTAGGCAGAGCATAGTAGTGCAAGTCAGGTACGGCAGGAAATTATAGGTTTATTTTATAATTTTATAACAATAGGAAGAAGACGCCAAATGGCGCCGAAGAATGGCAATGGGAGAAGAATGCAGCAAGGAATAGAAGGCCGGGAGGAGAAAGAGACCAGCAGCTCAAGAGTACAGAAGAGTGGAGGATGATAGGAGGGGGGGGGGGAAAAACAGGATCAATCAGGTATCGTACACAGTCGGTGTCATAGGTCACAGTGACAGGTGCTCATCCAATGAAACAGGCTCGGGCGGCAGACACACATCACCCCGGTAAGAGTTCCAAGCACCCCACACCCTGTTCCATTTGTTAGGTTTACCCCTGGCAACATAGACAGTCTTCTCCCAGAACATACACCAATCCATGTTGGCCTTCCATTGTACCACCAGGGGTGCCGTATTGGCCCCCCACCTCTGAGCGATGTCTCTCTTGGCCACCATATTGCCTAGGGTCACCCACTGAGTTTGGGCAGTGTTGTGATCTGTTGGCTCCCAAATGTTGAGGAGGCACCTACGAGCTTCAGCCGCAATCCCCACTCCCAACACTTCGCTCATGACCCTGTGAACCCTCCTCCAGTAGGACGCTATGGCCGGACATTCCCACAAGATGTGTAAGAAGGTAGCGAGGGCACCACAGCCTCGACGACAGAGGCCGTAGGGCGAGTAACCCATGTGTATAAGGCGGGGGCCAGTAACGTATACCCTGTGCAGGATTTTAAATTGGACCAGACGAAGCCGAGATGAGATGGCAACCTCCTTAGGGGAGGACACTGCACTCTGCCAGTCCTCCTCGTCGATTTCCAGGCCATCCGCCACCCACTGGTCTCGCAACCCAAGGAGAAGGTCAGTCCGAACATTAATTAGTTTTTTGTAGGACAGTGAGATTGCGCTATCGGGCATATGGCCGTCCAGCACTCTGTCCTCCAGCGGTGAGCTTTCCGGGATATCCTCCCTGGGGGTCATAGCAGAAAGCAAGGCATGCCTCAGCTGGGCATATCGGAGGAACTCCGAGGCACCCAGCTGGTACTCAGTCTGTAGCTGGGGGAAGGTCTTGATAGTCCCTTTGGAAACCACATCCTCCACCCTAGTGATGCCAATGAGGTCCCATTTGTCAAAGCCCTTGGTGTGCCATAGTCTGCCCAACATGTCGGATTCATACAAAGGAGTGAAGCCGGTCAGTCTGCCCTGCCATCCCTGCACCTTGGTGATCGTACGCCAAATAGAGACTGCCGTCCTCGTGGGACCGGACATACGCTGATCCAGGGATCTGGAGTAAAGGGCTTGGTAATAATTACCACCACTCATAAGCCACCTGTCCATAGCGTAGCCGGGGCTATTCACCGGCCCATAAAACCCGTGATTGAGGGCTGCAAGCTGGGAGGCCCAATAATACCTACGAACATCCGGTAGTGCTATGCCCCCGTCGTACCACAGGAGCGTGAGCTTCGTGATCGCCACCCGAGGGCGGCCATCCCAAAGTAGGGCCCGCTGAAGACTCTCAACTTCCCGGAAATATCGGGCCGGTACCGGGTCTTGGGTGTTTTGTAGGGCATACAGAAATCTGGGCAAGGACATCATTTTAAACAGGGCCGCTCGGCCAAGCAGGGAGAGCGGGAGCTTACGCCAACCCTCCACGTCGCGTCGAAGGCGCTGCAGTGGGGGGAGCAAGTTCTGGTCGTATCGAACCTTCGGGTTCCCAGAGATGTAGATCCCTAGGTACTTGAAGCCCTGTGTGGCCACCTGAATATTGCAGCCTCTGGGGAGGCGCGGCGTGTCCCCTTTCAATACATATAGGGAGGACTTGGCCCAATTGATAATCAGGCCAGAGTATCTCCCAAAGTGCCTGAGCACGTCACAGGCAACAATGAGAGACTTGTACGGGGACGTCAGATATAGGAGGATGTCGTCCGTGTACAGAGAGATACGGTCCTCGAAGTCAGGTGCCCAGGTGATTCCATGGAGGTCAGGGTGGAAGCGCAGTGTGGCCGCCAAGGGCTCGAGAGCCAGGGCAAAAAGGAGAGGCGACAGGGGGCAACCCTGCCTGGTACCCCTGTGAAGGACAAAAGACGTCGACAGGCGACCATTCACGGATACATTAGCCATTGGGCTGGCATAAAGGAGTTTCACCCAGCTGAGGAAGACCGGGCCAAAACCGAACTTAGCTAACACTGCCAAGAGGTAATTCCACTCGATGGAGTCAAACGCCATGGTGGCATCGAGGGATGCCAGCACAGCTGGCTCCGTAAGAGTGTGCGCCCTAGCCAGGGCGCCATGAAGCCGTCTCAAATTGAGGGCAGTGTTGCGGTGCGGAATAAAGCCCGACTGCACCAAGTCGCCAATAACCCCAACCAGTCGGTTGGCAAGCAATTTGGCGAGGACCTTCGGTTCGGTGTTCAGGAGGGAGATAGGCCGATATGAACGACACACATCCCTTGGTTTCCTGTCTTTGTGGGGGAGAACACCCGTCTGGTCAAGGGGGAGAACACCGGCGTCTCGCGCCTCCAGGAACATAGTACGGAGATGCGGAGAGACCACATCAGGCCGTATCTTGTAAAGCTCAGCCGGGATTCCGTTGGGACCCGGCGCCTTGCCAGATCTCAAGGAGCGAATCGCAAGGGCAATCTCGTCAGAAGATATGTCCCTATCCAGATCATCGCGATCCGCCTCAGAGAGACAGGGAAGATCCACGGTCGAAAGAAGTTCTGCTGAGTCGGCCTCTGAGCAATCAGAAGTGGAGGTGTAAACACTCCTGAAATAGTCAGCAAAAGACTCGGCAATGGCGGAGGGGTCAGTGACAGGGGTTCCATCTGCCCCCAGGATCTCAGGTACAACCCGACTGGCCAACTCCCTCCTGTCCAACCAGGCCAACAGCTTGCCAGCCTTGTCTCCCACGTCATAGATACGGCCCTGCTGTTCCCTAGCCAGGGTCTGGGCGGCATTCGTAGCGAGATCTCGGTACTCCAATTGCTTTAGGGAAAGCGCATGGAGGAGGTCCGGGTTAGGTTCAGGATCCAGCTGGGCTTCGAGGTTCAAGATCTCTTCCTCGATACAAAGGAGATCGGCATCTCTATTCCGACGGGCCTCCGCTATTAGAGCGAATGCCGCGCCTCTCAGGACGGTCTTGAACGCCTCCCATAGGGTCGCGGCCGACCCAACCGAACCCTCATTCTCGGAGAAGTAAAGGTCTATAGCCTTGGCCAGTAGGGCGCGGGTCTTTGGGTTACGAAAGTACCAAGGATTGACCGTTGCCGGTCGCACCGACAAGGCGATATCGAAGTCAAAGGAGACCAGGAGCGGCGAGTGATCAGAAACTCCTCGCGCCAGAAAACGAGCCTCAGCCACGGCCGTAGCGTGAGCTGCCAAGGTAAGAATGTAGTCTATACGGGACAAGCTACCATGTGCGCTGGACAGGAAGGAGTACTGACGAAGCGTGGGGTGTAAGAGTCTCCAACTATCTACAAGGCCCATTGAATCTATAAACGAGGGCAACCACAGTTGAGAGTGGCGAAGGTCTCTAGACGGTTGCCGGTCCAGAGTGGCAGAGCAGACCGAATTGAAGTCACCCCCAACAATAAGTAAGCCGTCAGGCAGAGCTAAAATGGCGCCACCAAGGTCCTGGAACGTGCTGGTCTGTAGGCCAGGCGGGACGTAAACCGAAAGTAGGATGAGGGCCCTCCCCTCCCACCGCTGCGTAGCGTCCCCTATCATCTATCGTAGTGACGTCAATCTCCAGCGGAAGGGAAGCTCGGACAAGAACGCCCGCCCCCCGAGAGCCTGAAGTGAACCCTGAGTGTGCCACCATCTTGTACCCTTTGCGATTGAGCGCCTTACATGAGTTCCCAATCAAATGTGTTTCCTGTAGAAAAACCACATCAGGCATGTGACGCTTGAGCATTTGAAGCACAATTCCCCGTTTGATTCGGTCACCCAACCCATTGACATTCCAACTGACAACTTTTAGTTTCCTACCCCCCATTATCGTGGCACCCTCCCCCACCCGGCCCGAGAGACCCTTGCAGAATCAAAAGTGCAACAATATACATCACCCATTGCCGAAAGGAAGAAAACAAAATCACACTAAGAGACATTCGAACTTGTCCCAAAACACCCCCCACCCTGCACCCCTGCAGCAGACTAAAAAGCCCCCCCAACCAGCAGTGTGCCTGTCGCCCCATTAACTAGTCTACAAAAAGCCTCAAGAGGAGTAAGGATACCCCGCGGACATCTCCCGCCGCCCCCCATGAAACGACAGGAGCTCAAATTGCTATTACACTGAAAAAGGGACGAATGTCACATTTAGCAGGACCACCAACCGCCAGTGTCCTCGTAGTAGAGCCAGTTCTCACAAATCAGCGCCACCAGCAGCGCCCCCTTGCTGTTCTCCCGGTCGTCGTTACGCTGTGGTAGGGTGTCGAGCCATTCGCTTACGTTGTCCGGATCGTCAAAGAACAATGCACGGCCTTCGTGCTCGACCCGCAGCTTGGCCGGGAACATCATCGAATACTTGAGTCCCATGTCCCTCAGTCGCCGTTTCACTCCCCCGTAGCTCTGGCGTTGTCTCTGTACCACCCTGGTAAAGTCAGGGTAAAAGTGCACCTCAGAGTTCTGGTACTGTAACGGTCCGTGCCTCCTGGACGCCTGTAAAATTGCGTCCCGATCCCTGAAGTTGAGGAACCTAGCAATGATGGGTCGAGGTGCCGCGCCCGACTTTGGCGGGCCACCTGGAACCCGATGTGCTCGCTCCACCGAGAAGAATTTGCTCAACCCGGGGGGAGTAAGATGGTTCTGTATCAGGTCCTCAACGAACAGGTCTGCCGATGCCTCTTCCGACCCTTCCGGAACGCCAATGATGCGGACATTCTGTCGCCTGGCACGACCTTCATAGTCGTCCAGTCTCCTGGAGAATTGGTCAGAGGCGAGCCGTAGGGTCCGGACCTCGGTTTGCAGGTCCGAGACGTCGGTGGTAAGGCTCGAGGTTTTCAGGTCCAGCGATTTCACCCGATCGTTGGTTTTACCCAGGTCGGCCCTGATGAGGGTGAGATCCACCGCCAATGTGTCCACTTTGTGGGTCAAGACCTCATGCTGTTTCTGTATTTCAGCTCGGATGCCCGAGATGGCCCCCATGATGTCACTGAGGGTGGGCTCGGACCCGTCTGGCGAGCCCGATGAGGAGCTGTCCCTAGCAGAGGCCCCCGGTGCAGGTGAAGTGCGTAGTTGAGCATATCTATCAATCCTGTTCTGCTGCACTTGGGACTTGCCACGAACTCCTCTGTTCGATGTCTTGTCCGGGTCGCCCTTGCCCGCCATGTTGGATCCGATGAGACCGTGGGGCCACCACACACAGTTCCGAGCCTAAGGTGCGCCGAGCCGAGGTTGTAGAACAGATGTGGAGCACAGTCCAGTGGTAGGAGACACAGCAGTATCGGAAATTTCGCCAGTGGGGATCACCACCCAGCACTACGCATCCCAAGCATGCGGAGTGACGGAGACCGAAGGAGACAATGGCGCTTCCTTGGCAAGGGACATCACACGACGTAGCTCAGCGTAGGAACCTCCGATTCGGAAGCGGGAGGCAGGCTCCGCATCAGTGACCCGTCAGCAGTCGGAATCCACCTACGTGGAACAGGATTTCGAGCAGGATTATTGCGGAGGGTCGGAGGGTCTGCGGAGCTCCGAGCTTACGCGGCCATCTTGCTTGCCCGCGAAGCTCCTCCTCCCGAGTCACAGACTTTTGATTGGATTTATGGACAAAGGAATTACATGAGTGGGGAACTACATATCTAATTTAAATTTGAGCTGTGCTGTCAACAGTAATGACTGGATCATGGATGTATGCGGGGAGAGAATGGTGATTCACAAATTGCTGTTAATGGTTAGCAATGATTTACTCAATAGTGTATCACCATGTCTGACCAGTATTCGATTTATGTAATTACAGGCCTATTACTGTATTAAATTGAACTTTCTGGCTGTGATGTCTCAGATCTTGACGGATCTCATCTCATCATAAATCTTGAGTGTATTGTGAATATTTCTTCTGTCTGGTACTGACACGGAGAACAGTGCCTAACATGTACTGCATGTGTGTAAAGCGCACTCATGCCTATGCAGCAGACAAATTTCAACAGGTTCCTGGGACTGAGGAGGTTAGCGCTTTACGCTGAAATACTGTGAGTATATATACAGGTTTTGACATGAACTCAGTGGCCATTTTATTTGCTTGTCTTGCTAGTACAAACTTTTCTTTGTGGCTTTCAAATGCTGTTAGGCTCGCATGACCGGAACCGGACAAAGTGGTGACTGGTCAACCCCTGGCACATGGAGTGTCAAGGTTTGGAATTCGCTGGTTGGAAGAAATCCTGCCATTAAATATTAACCTAGTTGGTCAGTTTTTTTTGCAGAAATGTTTTTGTATCTTGAGATGTCTGTGGTGTTGCTATAAAAACAACCACTAATATGTCCCAGTCACCAGCATTTTTGTCTGAAAATGGAGAGCCAGTGCGGAAACGTTTTTTTTCTTACCTTTTTGCCATTGGTAGAAAACGTATCTCAGCAGCCAGAAAATAAGCAATCTTGTTGAATAATCTTGGACTAGAGTAGGATTCTCCAAGGTCGGTCCAGGAGGGAGGATCTATGCCAGATTTTGGATATAACTACATTCACCTGAATGGGGATATGCAAAAAATCGGGCATGGATCTGGCCCTTCAGGATTGATTTTGGAGAATCCTGCTTTAGAGTGAAGACATATTTATGAGAGTCTATAGGAAATACCAGTGGGTGGAGGAGATGGAGACCCTGGAGGCCAGTAAGAAATGTCCTTGATGATGCTGGAGAAGCATTTTAGCAGCAGGTTTAACATTGTCCTTAAGAGGAACAAGTTTTTTATGAGAACTCAGGGAAAGAGTGAAACAAATGGGGAACTATATAGCCTCCTTGAGGACACTCATGTGACTCATGTGACTAGATCATTGACAGACTCACTGATAAGGGATCAGTTGGTGAGATGCACTAATGATTGGAGGGTACAGAAGTAATTAGCTAAGGACCCTGATATCAGGAACTTTTAACTATTGTGGAGCCCATTGAGACTGCTTTGACCTGGATTTGCAGATTCCAAGGAACACAATCTCATGAGCACATTGGTGTACTTGATGGGATCAATTCAGTAGTAGGAAAGAAAAATGAGATAACCACAAAGAATCACAGTGTTAAAACGATTAGCAGCCTCTCAAACTGGTTCAGAGAGCAAAGATTTAAAATGTTACAGTTGGGGTAGTACTGCACATCTTTCTAATAATCCTAAATGCTTTGCTAGAAATACTTTCTGTAAGAACTGCGGAAAGAAAGGTCATTAGGCATGGGTGTGTAAAGGTACAAGGGTGAGTGTTGAAGAGGAAAGCATTGAATTTAAAGGTAACATAGTGCTAACTGTGAATGATGAAGGTGTGATTGATGGGGTAGTTTGAGAATGCCTGATGAAGCTGTTTTCATTGGTGATGACATGTTGAAAGTTCTAATGGATTTGGGATCTCCTTAGACCACAGTAGGAGATCAGCATTGGCACAAACACTATGGCGGGAAGGACATTGAGCTATTACTACCTGATATCAACTCAGTGGGTTATGGTGGAGCAAGAATTGATGTGTTAGGATACACTCTTATGAAAATCCATTTCCTTGACAGAGACTGTTGGGAAGGTATACGTGGCAAAGCTTGGTGACAACCTTTTGGGTTGGAGACATCAAGGTGAAATGGTAATCATCCTTAAACCCAGTTTTTCAGAACCCATTATGTTAGTGGCTAACAATGGTCATGGGTATGAGATGGTGAATAGGTTTCCTAAGGTATTCAGTGAAGAATTAGGGTTGTGTATGGTTTTGAGCACAAGATTGTGTTATAGAAGAATTTGGTGCTGTGTGTGTTTAATGTCAGGAAAGTGCCACATTTTATGAGGGAACCTTTTAAAACTGAGTTGGATAAGTTACTGAGATTGGGAAAATTTGAGGAAATAGAATCCCTGGACTGTTTTGCTCCAGTGGTTCTTGCCCATAGAGATGGAGCAAAGAATGTGCAAATGTGTGTGGACTTGAGGGGACTGAACAAGCATATGTGGGTGAACCAAAGCCTCTCCCAGATATATCTGAGACATTGTCAGTTCTCAAAGAGGTCAAAGTTTTCAGCACTTTGGACTTAGCTTCTGCTTACCACCAGGTTTCCCTGCATAAAGAATCAAGGCATTTTACATCTTTTGTCACTCCATTGGGGCTCATTGGTTCTTAAGGATGCATTTTGGGTTGGCATCTGTGGAGGCCTGCTTCCAAAGAGTGATGAAGAAAGTGTTGAAAGGGTGCCACAAGTGTTCTTCCATGATGATGTTTTGGTGAACAAAAAAGGAAGATCACCATCCCACTTGAGACAGGTGTTAGAAAGGTTACAAACCCCAACCTAACTCAATCAGTAAAGAATGAGATTCTTAATCTCATGGTTGGGGATTTGAGCATCCTGTTGGGTGCCTAATAGTGCAGAATGGTGGGCTATCATGGTGGAGATTTTCGAGAGAGAAAAGGCTTTGGCTAAAAACAGAGGTACACAGGCATTGTTGAAATGTAATGCTGTCTGGCTCAGAATGATTATGGATTGATACAATATAATGTGATTTTTCTACAAACCTTTATAAAAAAATTGTCGTTATTTTATCACATTTATCTACATGATTTTTCTTTTCATATTTTTTTATATGAACTCCTATACATGAATTTGCATTGCCTTATTGTTTGTTAATTACTTATGAATTATGCTGACCACCTTTGTGCCAAAAAAAGGAAGGTTACAAAAAGCAGGATTAAGATTAAAAAAGGAAAGATGCTGATTTGGAATCACAATGGTCACCTATCTTGGGCACACAATTTCTGCGGAAGGAATTAGTGCCAAGGAAGATTTGGCAAGGAGCATTGTTTATAGCTCCTAACCCCAAGAACAGGGATGAAGTCAAGTCATTCCTCGGGTTGGCAGAATTCTGTTCCAAGTTTGTTGATAACTTTGCAATCATTATGGAACCATTAGGAGTTTCCTGAGTAAAGGCATAGTATTTTCTTGACCTGATGATTGTGATATGAATTTTCAGACAGTCAAATTGGTTATTAGCAAGTTATACATTTTAGAACATTTTGATACCATAAAAAGACAGTGCTAACAACTAATGCAAGTTGAGTGGTCTTGGTGCAGTTTTATCAAAAGTGGTTGATGACGAAACATAAGATAGTGGCATTTGCATCACATTCCTTGAAGGGATCAGAGAAACGCTACTCTGTAATTGAATAAGAGGCGTTAGCGGTTGCATGGGCAATGCAACATTTCAGTTTATATTTGTGGGGAATACCTTTTGTTTGGAGATCAGACCATCAGCCACAGGTGCAAATTTTCACATGCATGGATAATTGCAGTTTAACACCTAGGATCATGAGGTGGATGGAAAATGATGATGGAATACAGTTTTCAGGTCGAGTATTTACCGGAGAAAAGAATGGAGTGGCTGATTGCCTAGCAAGGCTGCTAGTAGATAAACAAGCAGAGATTACAGAGCTGGAGGAGTGCGGTGATTTTGTGGCGGTGTCATGTGTGAAGGAAAAGGCTATAACGGAGGGTGATCTGGAACAGGCGAGGTGTAATGATGAGTCTTTCCGAATAATGTCTGATTTGTTGGTGAAAGGGTGGGCTGTCCTTAAAGATGTTCCTAGTTTGGAGAAAGATTTTCAGAATGTAAGGGAGGAGATGTGTTTTATTGATGGTGACATTTTTCAGGGGTACACGGCTGATACTACTGGTGAGTTTGTGGGAAAAAATGTAAATGTAGGGCATGAGGTTCGCCTGATAAGGAATCTAATGAAGTTTTGCATACAGGAATTGTATCAGTGGCCAAATTTGGGTTGGCAACTTGAGCATGTAGTGAAGGACTGTTTGTTGTGTGCCAAACAATGACAAAGGTAAAGTTACACATGCTACACCACTTTCTCCAGTTGAGATACCAGATGAACCCTGGAGGAAACTGGGATTGGACATTTTGGTTCATTTTAAATTGTTGCTGCCAAACAAAGGGTATGTTCTGTTGTTGGCAGATTAGACAACCAAGTGGCTAGTCACACGTTGTTTGAGTGCAGTGAACATGAGTACAGTCATTGACTTTCATAAAGATGAATTTGCATGTGAAGGTGGTCCTCGAATAATTGCTATGGACAATGGGGTACAGTTTACCTCCTTTGAGATGAGAGAATTCCTTAGTGCATTGTCACAGGTCTCTTGTTCTATGCTGTGCAGTGCTCACTTCCATGCCTTATGTCATTTGGGGGTGCTCTGTGTTGGAAAATGATCCAAGGAGAGACCGGCAGGGGTGGTGGCAAGTCCAAGGGGCCTCCCAGGCACTGCTGTATGAGGGATCGGAGGGGGCATCTACTGGGGGATCATCCTCAGGCAGTAAGAGGACTCGCTCAGTGTGGTTTGTGTGGGCGCTGCAGAGGGCCAGTAGGCAAGGCACATGAGGGTCTGTTGCAGTCACTGCACGCTCTTTCAGGAGCCTGTCTCCAGTCAGTTCTTGAGGAGGGGTGTTGTGGTATGTCTACACCAGGCCCCATGTGGTAGAGGAAGAGCAAGCCACCTGGTCTATGGGCAGGATCCGAGTCCTCTGCAGCCCATGCACGGCAGTTAGCATGTGTGGTAGTGTCCATAGTAATATAACAGGCTAGACGTGCCATTGTGGCTGCTTCAGAGCTGCGCATCCAGGTTACGCTTCTGGCATGTAAGTATTGAGGCACAGAAGAATGGAGGCGGGATTCCTGCCATGAGCAGCCCTGCCCTGGGTGGATCTAAGCAGGGACCCAGAAGAGGGCGGGGAGAGTCCGTAGCCATCTCTGTGCGATGTGCTATGCTGCTTGACCTCAGGTTACAGTGTGGCTCTGTGCCAATCATGCTGATATGGCTTCAGTCTCCTGCTGGTGTGCCGCTGGATCATGGAGGCCGGGGATGCGGTGCCAGCAGTAGTGAGACGGGGTAGGAGTGTGGACAGGAACTGGGATTTACGTGGCAGAGGACTCATCCGGGTTGCAGTTGCCCCATCAAAGCAGACAGTTCAGTCTCCCACGGGTAGTCATCCTCAGGTGAATGGTTCCGGTGGCTGCGTCACATCCTACAAGGTGCTCTGGTGGGTGCAACCTCGTACGAAAGTCAGGAGCTGGAGTGCCCCTAGAATGTAAGAGTTGAGGGCCATGGCGGACAGCGCCAGGATGGAGCTTTAGCAGGGTGTGGCCATCTTGGTCGCCACCAAGCTATAACTCCCGCCTATTTATTTATAAATGCAGAACATTTATCAGAAAGTGACCAATTTGTAGTCACATGTATAACAATGAGAAATAAAAATAATCCGGTAATAAGAGAAATAAATAATCAATGACTAAACATGCTTGGAACAGATAGGTTCACACTGGCTTTTGAGTCTAACCAACTCCAGTTGGAAACACATGTCCCGACCTTTATTACAAATCTACAAACCTGTAGTGATCTTGTGCTCCGAAGCAATGTTTGCGATTCGGTGGGTTCCATTTCAGCTCAAATAGCTTTTCCTCCATTTACAAATGACACCTCTTTTTTGCAACGCTCACACTTTAATTGGAATTTCGTGGCTACTCTCCCTTAACAATTATAAAAGGCCCTGTGGAACATTTGATATGGTGAAAGGTTTATAATAACAAGCAGAGAAGCGCTGAAAGGCCAGGTGCCTGGGTCGTCCTCTGTAAAATATTCGCTTTCCTCCTTCACATATATACATCGCTCAACTATTGATACAAGAAATATGATGTTACAGCACATCTCCGTTAATAATAACACCAGCGATGGGGTTGATTGAATTAGCAAAAAGGATAAAGTCCTAGTAATGCCGTTCATTACCGAGGTCAGATTTGGGGTCACTCGCTAAGGAAAGGCAGCCTTAACATGTCAAAGCATACTAATAACCGCCAGACTTCAATTTCCTACTAATAAAGCGAGATATAATGTAGAATAAGCTCTGCTATTTGTTCAGATAGCCACAGTCAAAAAAGAGATAATTCGCAACAACTGAGCTAACAATTTCCACATAGGCTGTGTGTGTGCTCCTTGCGAAGGCACGGACGTCGTTGTTGCTAAAAGAAAAAAGAAAACTCAGGAACTGAATGGAAGAAACCTGGCGGTCTCTATATCCTAAAAAATGTATAGTCTCTTTGAAATGAGTCAAACATCAAGTTTAAAATGTTTAAATGCATACAAAACAACGATCCGCTTTTACACGTTTCCAACATAAAATCCCCCACTACAATGGTCCAAAAATAGGACTATCCATGTTTGCTTGATATCGAGCGGAGCAAACAGTTTTTTTCAGCAATCCTTTTTGACTGGAAGATTTTTGCAAAGGTCATACGATAAAGAAAAAAAATTGAGAAACCAGCGCTAAAAGTTTGTAGCACATGAACTGCTTTTAATCATCTTGAATGCAAAGCTATCCTAGTCCTGGAATTGATATATTTTTTAACTATAGCACATTTTTACGGCACTATTTTTATGCCTATTTAGCAAAGCACGAAACAAACTGAAATTGCATTTATATTTTGATAATAAGCAGGTTTGCCAAACTATAATAAGATCATGATTTTATTTGGCATATGGCTACATTCTGTGCACATCGTTGTCACCCAGAGGACATCAGCCCTAATATCAAATAACCACAAGATCATACTTATATTTTTTTTAATCCACTGATTATCTATACTGACTTGATTAGTAGATTGTACTAACAAGGACTTCATTTCCCATGAATCAAGTTCACGGATGAATAGTCAACGACTCACATGACTGATCGTGTATTTCTTCAAGATTAGATTTTTCCAATAAAAAATGACAAAAGTAACACATGTGCCAGTTTTGTTGCTTGTCTTGTATGGGACTGAATTTTTTACTTTTTTTGGTATGTGCATATGATGACATGCTGTATTACTCACCCAATATTGCTGATTTTGAGCTTGTCCAATATGGCGTGAATGGGATACCACTCGAGTGGGTCTACACTCTACACCTTTGACTACCTGGGTGTTACCTTAGATGGGAAGATGGAATAGACCCAACATATGTCCAAGCAGGGGCTAAAATTAGAACAGCAGATTAGTGGCCCGATGAAGATTTATTGAGGGTCCATGTTAAATTGTTTTCTTCATTTCTCCAGCTTTATTCAAACCATACCTTGGGAGTGGTCTTATACGTGCAGAGATTTGGGGTCACAAAAACATCAAACCATTAGATATTGTGGAAAATCGATTTTTGAGGCAGGTATTGTGTATTCCGGTCAGCATCCCCCTGATTCCCCCGAGGTTTGATGCTTGTCTTAGACCTATCTCGGAGCGGGCAGCAATTAGATCTCCAATCTTTTGGAGGAGAATCTGTAGGCCAAATGTTGTTTTTCTGCCCAGCCTATAGCAGGGTGTGGGCCAGGTGGATAATTCCAATCTGCAGATGTCTAGCTGTGAGAAGGCACTGGGAGGCGTGTAGAATCCTCCAGACAGATTTGTCAGCCCCCATGGTGTTTGAAGTATAGAGGTTTTTAATGAGTATTTGGTTTGTACAGAATAAAATGCCTAAAATGCCTAATTTGATCAATTAGAATCCTCCAGACGAATTAATTGGCCCCAATAATGATTGGAAAATCAAAACTTGTAATGAGTATATAGTTTGCAGAACATGGGAGTAGCAGCTTAACTTGATCAACTAAGAACTTTTAAGGTGTACAATTGATAATGACAAATTGATTTTAAGATTGTCATTCATTTGTATTGACCTTAAGAAATTGTGTGACATTTTAATACGTTTTCATGTGTTTATTATTATACTCAGATTATTAATGTATTTTATGATAATGATTGTCTTATTATCCTATATGTATGTCTCTTTGATTGTATTTTTATTTACCCAAATATAGAGTGTTAACCTGAACTGATAACCATCCAGATAAGCACCACTTGAAGAAATGTCTCTGTGTCCTAAAAGGTTAGAAGTTTCTACACTAAAGGGCATGTAAATCTGGAGAGTTTTAGTGCATCATAATTTGATATACTATTTTTTAAACTTTGCCATCTTCATGACATGCGAAATTGGCAACGTTGAAACAAAGGTTTCAAAGGGGGTACCTCTGAGAGAGCTGGGACGTTCCCACTGCTGCTCAGGACAATAACGTGTAGTTTGACAGCCTTAGTTTACTGGCTTCTGTGTTCAAGACCATCCACTGCTTCATTATCTATGCTTTTAAATGACCTGCTTTAGCGCAGGCAGCTGAGAGCACCAATGGAGAAAAGAATTCCCCGCAGTTAGATGCCCTACAGGACATCTGTTACAGGAAATGGCGCGGTCCAGGAAACTTTGCTCACCTTCATGAAAGCTGAGGTTTCCCTTGTTCACCCAATTAAGCCAACAAAATATTAAATTCACTTATCGCCTCTCATACTCTTAATGATTGAATTCTCACAAAAATGAGTTTTTGATAGTCACTTCCTGACAGCTTAAATTGACTCTACTAAATTTTTAAAATATGCGTTTCTAATCTTGTACAGAGGTATTCATATCAGATTTTTATTGCAATGTATTACACATTTTTGTCTTTGTCTGATCTGTACCCTCTTTACGCACTTTTGCTCCTTGAAGGATGTGTGGTGGCAATGCTCTTTCCATTCCTCTGCCTCCATCTATTCATGTTCTATGTCATGGTTCACTCTGAAGTACTTTTGTTTGTCACTGTATGACAATGTGATCACATCATTCATTTGTTTTAGATTTTTCTTCTTACCCTGGCTGTACTTAATTAGACTTAAGCTTTGCTGTCACCTTTAAGGTCTTATGTATCTGTAGATGTTTAATGTAAGTGACGAAATCAGAACCACCGATGTACCAAAATATTTCACATAGACATTCACCAATTATTCAGGCTCAAATGTCCACAATCAACTTTTCAGTGTTGCCCGACTTTGGAATTCTCTTAGTCATGATGTGTACAAATCAGAAAGTTAATATATTCATGTGAACCAAAAATGATTGGTGCAGAATTTAAAAGATTTTACAACAATATACTCTAGTGCTCCGTAATTCCAGGTGTAAGCCAGGAGCAGGACCAGACTGGGGAACCAAAATCAGCCCTAGCAAAAAATTATCAAAACAGCCCTGCTCCCTTCTTCTCCTTCCACAATCTCTTTCTTTCCATCTATCCAATCTTTCTCTCTCTCCTTCTTTCCTCTATCTCTTCTCCCTGTGATCACTTTCTCTCGACCTTCTCCCTCCCTACCTCTCTTTCTCACTCTTGAAGCCTCCAGGTCCTACTGCAATTAATCTCTTGGAGCTTGGGAAAGTGACAGAGGCACCAGCTGTGGTCTTAGGCTTTCAAAATCATCTTCCAAGGGTTCCAGCCCACAGGGGAAACGCCACGTGGAATAAAAGGCCTGTCTGGCCTTGGCCAGGACTATTGCTGACTTCCTCCTTAAATTCATAAATAAGCTATAAGTACTACAAGAGTATGTCATATTTACTCCTACAACAGTCTTTGTGAATCAAAAGCACTTTGTGTAGGCTGCAAGAAGACAGCCTCACAGCCTCTATGTTTATTTTTATTTATCTTTATTTTCGACACATCATAGAGTGCATACTGAGGAACTGATTACGATGTTGAGCGGACTTGCGCCCTCCTAATACAAGCTTGGTCCTGGGACTGACTGACCTCCGGTCGGCAGCCCCAACAGGCTAATTGCAATGCGACCAAACACTATTAATATTAATAAAGTAGTTTATAAAGTGCATGGTGACGCCATCCCGGCGTGTCCCCACGCTATGGAGAGAGAAGTAGCTGGCACAACTCAAGGAGACCTTCGGTCAGACCCCCATGCTTTAAGAGCTGTACAGGGGAGTTTTTAAAAGTTTTTATTTCGACGCATGCTCCCATTTCTCAAAGGGAGCTCGTGTTATGGCTGTAAACCGGCCGTAACACAAGCTACCATTGAGAAATGGGAGGCACTGTTCGTTCCAGCACCCCGTGGCAGGCACCTCAAGGGGCCTGCCACAAGTGCAGGGATCCACAGGAGGGCAACCACAGGTGCCTCCTCAGCCCCCATCTAGAGGCCACACACACAAGGGAGCCCTGCTGGGGGCCCCAAAACATGCTTTCTGACATAGTTTTCATGTCAGACAGGCCGGCACGGAAACCATGGCGGAAACCATGCATTGTGATCCCTAGGGTGGAAAGGCCGGCCCTTTGGGATTATGAGCTAGCCGGAATGACCAGCCGGTCAACTTTACGACCACCAGCATCATAATGTCGCAGTCGGAAAGTAAACCGAGCAGCCAATTACAATGTGGACAAGGAGCCTTTATATGCTGCATCGCAGTCAGCCCCTTCGTTGGAAGAGCTTTAACAGATTGACAATTGCAGCAAGATCATCTCAAACATAAGTTTATGTACAGTGATAAAGTAGTGTATACTTGTATTCCCGTACAAACTAGATTACCGAAAGTAACTGGATGTTATAGTGAGAGGGGTTTGGAACAAGCAACTGGAAATGTACCACATAGCAAAGTTATTTTTGCATCTAAAGATTAAAAGATTTGCCCGTAAAACATAAGTATTAATTGAATGGCAAAGACAGGGTTTGAACCCTGAGCCCTTAATATAATATATACATTTTAATTGTGTACCCATTTTGGCCACTTCCAAAAACGCCTGTGATCAGTGTAACTTCTCTAGTACACACCTAAGAGTTTTTCACAACCATATGCCTCAAGTATACTGAAGTCTTGTCAATTTCACAGAGCAAAGGTGCTCAATTGATTTAAAGAAAGGCATTCACTTTGGAATGTACGTCCATGCTCTATTCAGCAGTAAATGTTTTGTTAGCGTTTCAAAATATGCCTACCATTTCCTTTTTGGGGCTAGCTGATACAGACACAGACGAGTGCTTTAGTGTTCAGTGTATACCTAATTCACTTCTAAACAACTTTCTTTTTCTCATTTTTTTCTTTCATTTCCTTCTTGTGTTTGTCATTAATAGGTTTATTGCACAGATTACTCAAAGGCATAGACAATATAAAACATTGGCGTTTAAAACAATTCATCACCCTAAAGCATTAAAACTTACATTTCACAACTGTAAAAACAACTCATTAGGCTGGAACTCGAATACCTAAAGTAGCTTTGGCAGTAACAATAGCACTTGTAAGGCAGAGCTATTGATTTTGCCACTGCTTGGCATAAACAAATTCAAAAGCGGCTGCCAGTGTTTGATGAAAGAAGCACATGAATGGGGAAACATGGACTGCCATGATGGAATGGATTTTCTGATTTAAAAAATCTGTTCCAACAAAATGGCTGCCAATGAGTGAGAATGAGTGGGTATGCATCATGATGCACTGGCTTTCATTTTTCCATTCCAACATGGCCAATGAACATTTTAGAATGGTAATTTTAAAGTAAAGAAAATAAAGTGCGCAATAGTGTGAAAAAAAATCACATTTCTCTGTATCATTTTCTAGCTGCTGGGCCCTTGGGGAAAATAAGGGAACAATGTAGAGACAGGAAGTGGGGGTGGAGAGCAACAGATGAGTGTGAAGAGGCTAGCTGAGAGATGACAAGGATGCTTGGAATGCATCTATAATAAATAGATTATCATAAAATTGTCAGAGAAACAGAGGAGCAGTGGTGCAAAATGAAGCAAACAAGGGCATCTTGAAGTGGGGAAGTGAGACGAAGAAGAAGATGGGGGGGGGGGCAAGAAAAGACATGCCCTCCCATGGTATGTAGAAATTAAAAAAAGAGTAATGTCATATCAGAAACGGAAGGCTAGAGCTATTCTATTCAGGAGCAATGAAAGCAAGACTGCTCTAGTGGTGGGACAAGCACAATGTGAGGAGAGCTATTGAAGAATGGAGAATTTAGATAGACAAGAACCTCATGAGTCATAAGCAAAAGGCTAACCCAAATCCCTTCTGTTGTATTGTATACAATAGGTCTATCAATATCAAGCAGGTAATAGCAAGACCTAAAAAAAGGTTAATCACAATTCTCTGCTATGATCAATGCAGACACACTTATCCTTGTATTTGATTATGGAGTAGCATTTATTCAATATATAAGATGTCATGTTTGTAAAGAAACACTGTTTAGCCGGTAACTTAGAAACCATAAAATCTATGACAACACAATAAAATATGAGGGATATCAAAATGTACACTTTATTTACACACTCAATTATTAAAATTATTGGTTGTTTTTTGACAATCCTTTTAATCTAAACAACTCTATGTGGCCCTGTTTTAGAACCAAACCTTTATTCATGAAAATTGGGTCTAGCACATATCTAAGATAGCTTTGCTGCGTAACTTCAACACTGAGCTCTTTACATGCAACCAAATATTTTTGTATTGTTGGACAGTGGGACTTGCTTAAAAAACGATGCTCTTTACAACATGTTTTACCATTCCTTGTAGACAATAGAGGAATTTGCTTCATACTTGTCTATCAGACCCTTGATGTTCTTTAGCCAATCCCTCTCTCTACAAAGATTTGCTGGTGCCCTACCCCTAATATGTCAGGGAGGCCATATCACCATTTCCCCAGATTTCTTCCAGAGGCTAAACACAATAACTCACATTGCTCTCTTGAATCTTGAAGGGAGAATGACAAATTTTTACTCTTTTGACTGATGAAGGATGGGATATGATTATGAAAGTTCGCCTTACAGAGTTTCTGTAGGAGTAATAATACTTTATTTGATTTAAAACAAATCATGAAAGGGTGGACTTACCACCATGCAAGAGATATTTACATCATAAAAACAACACAGAATAAACTTTGAGTCGAGTTAAAAATTAATAACATGCTCTGCAAAAGTGGCGAAAAAAAAAAGATCTAAGAAGAGAAGAAAAAGTATAAAAGAATAATGGTTAATCAAACAAGAGGCTCGTTATTATTAACTTGTGCTGTGTAAAAACAACCATTGGAAAGAAGGGAGGAAGAGTCTGTGGTCTGCCAAAGCCTGACCTATTGTCCAGGAACCTCTTTGGATGGTGCTCTTTTTTCCAGCTCTATGGAGGCAAGGTTCAAAAATTTTATGGTTTTGCATGATAGTTCAATTCAAGACCCGCTGAGGCATCTTATCACCGCCGCCCTGCAAGTTCTCACCTGGGCTTCTCTTAAGGGAGATCGAAGGAGCGTTTTTCTTAGATTTTGGAGTGCCGGGCATATACATATGAGGTGCAGTAAAGACTCTGCACCGTTGCCGCATAGGCGGCAATCGGGAGTTGCCCACTGCCGTAGCCATTTGGGAGTGAGGTCTTTGGACGAGAAGCAACCCAACCTTAGAAGGCATAGTTTCCTTTTATAGTGGTCCCTGAAGCATACTTTCAAATAATCCTGTGGTTTTAGGTGGGTATATGACGGCAAGACGATCCAGGCATGGCTTTTGCCAGCCACTGCTGCTTTGTCCATGAATAGTGATGATTGTTTGACTGCTTTCTTGGTTAGCAGTTTGAAGGCAGAATATGTCATGGGCAGACGCCAAGATTCATCTAGTTTTAATGCCTCCAGCACTAGCCTCAAGATCTTGTATATTGAGTCTGGCTGCCCGGCCTGTTTTTCGACTTCTAACCAGCAAAAAAGGCCAGAGATTCCTCTTCTGCCTCCCTCATGCGCCAATAATATTTGACGAGTGCTCCTTGTCTTGCTGGGAGCTGGTTAGTGAGACCGTACTCCAAACGGATTTGGGCTTGCGAAATGTGTCTCGGAATTGAGAAAAGAGTTTTGAACAGCCTAGATTGGGTGAGATTTAACGCTGTAGCGTCCCGGGTTGCCAGTAGTTCGGAACCGTATGTCAGTGATGGCAAAAATTTGGCAGCTACGATGTTGAGAATGTGGCCGGTGGAATGACCTTTTAATTGCTTTTGGACTGTTTTGAAGGCAAATTGGAGCTGCTTTGCTTTGGATTCCCCCTGGTCTTGGTGCAGTTTAAACTTTAATCGGTGGTCTAGTAAGATTCCCAGGTATTTGTAATGATTTACCTGGATTAGAGGGGTAGAATTAATCCTCCAGACAATTTTTTTTTTCTAGAGCCACAGAAGCATATGATGTTGGTTTTCTTTAGGTTTATAGTCAATTGTGCGTTCACAAGGTACTGCGACAGTTTAGAGATCGAACGTTGTAAACCGATGGGGGTTTTTGAAAGGAGAACAATGTCGTCAGCGTATTGGAGACTTGTTATAGGCGAGTGGGCCAATTCTGGTGGATCTCCCGGGATGGTGCTTATGACACTTTCTAGGTCCGCAGTGTAGATGTTCAAGAGGCTTGGGGCCAGAACGCAGCCTTGCTTTAAACCGTTAGTTGTGTGGAATTTCCTGGTCAGGCGTCGACCATCTCCTTTTTTCACTTGGACCCAGGTATCTGTGTAGAGCTCAATAATTGCTCCCAGCAACTTTGGCGGCACGCCCCAGGTTTTCATTTTTGCCCAAAAACTTGATCTAGGCACTTTATCGAAAGCCGCTTTTAGGTCCAGAAAACAAGTATACAGCGGGGTGGAGTTATGGATAGCTTTGTTAACAAGGAGGGTTAACGCGGATAGATTGGTCAAGGTGCCCAGGCCTGGCCGAAAGCCTGTTTGTGTCTGGGGAATGATCCCAGTACTGCTCACCCAGGATTCCAGTTCTACCAACAAGTTGGAAGCGTAGATCTTAGCCTCCACGTCAATTAAGGCTATAAGCCTATAGTTGTTGGGGTCTGACCTGGGCCCAGAGTTTCTGTAGACACATATTGGTTCTGCCCCAATCTTCTTGGTTTGGGGTTTCAGACCCAGGGGGCTACTGGGTAAATCATGCAAAGTCCGAAATCTTGTTGTTCAATTGTTCTGACCAGGTCCTTCCGATCGATTTGTGACCACATGTTTGTAGGTCTGCTCCAATAAGATATCTGGGAATTTTTGTGTCCCGTGACTTTTCACATCTTTTTCAATTAAACTATTAGTTCACACTTTCTAAAGTGAAAAATATTTTAAATACCTGGCAGTCGCTATTACTCTCCATTATCTGGAGGACTGCGTTAATAAAAATGATGATACTTCTTCTTTTTCTTTTTCTCTTTTCTAGTGTTATAATTAAAGTTCCCCAAAGCTATTTTATTGAGATATATCAGATTCTGTGGAAATTTCTATAGTCACGCAAGAAACCTCATACGAAATTAGAAATCCTGCAACTGCCTATAGAAGATGGGGTCTTGGTTTCCCTGATATTAAGAAATACTTCCAGGCTGCTTTTTAGGGATTGGTGCAGTTGTTCAGTTGCTCGTGGGGGACAAGAAGGACATTTTTATCATCAGCAAATGCTACTAGAAAATAGAATCCAGTTAGTGCCATTTATTAAAATTCCAAAATTGCCAAAACGGAGTAGATGCAAGGTACCGCATATAATTTTTCTAAGGTTTGCCATTATGAAGGAAGAATACTGGTTCACCTAATTTCACCCCGACATTTGGATAAGACAATGTGCCATATTAGTTCTCCAGTTGGGTGAGCGGAACATAAATAATTGGGAAAATGTAGGGTTCACCAGTTAAGTGACTTGTTAATAAAGGGGGAGGTGAAAACATGGGATCAAATAAAATCAGGTAGACCGGACCTCCCCCCCTCATTATTTTTTTCTTTGATGCAACTACGTGATTTAGTAGGGGATTTACAACTTCCAAATGATATGCTTGCAATAGCAATTAGCCAAGCTTTTTATGTGAGTGAAACAATGGGGTTTGGGAATTGGTATCAGATACTTGAATAACAACTTCATGGACAGATAATCCCTAACACCCTCCAAATGATTCAGGTCTCCACAGATTAAGAATAGAAATACCTCTTTGGAAAGCATTTAATGAATGGTCTTATAAAGCCATCAGTGCAGCTAATTTCAGATGTATGGCCTTTTTTTCTAAGTGGTTGCTCTATTATACCCCAGCTCGTTTAAAAAAGAGTTCCTATCAATGTCTGGACAGTGTTTTAAATGTAGCCACCAACTTGAAGATTGGATGCATCTTTGTTTTACTTGTCCACCCTTAGCAGAATTTTGGAATAAGATCTTTCAGTGGCTAAAGAGAATATAGCTGACTTCCCAGTGCCCAACCCATTGGCTGATTTGTTTGGAACTGTAAATTGTAATTTAACAATGCGCCAAAAACAGATTGTATATATTGCATCTTTACAGGCTAAGGGGCAGATGTATGACAGTTTTTTACTGTTGCAAACAACACTTTGGCCCATTTGTGACCGCAAAATTATTTGGCCCCATGTACAAACCCTATTTTGCGAGTCGGTAACCTATTACCGACTTGCAAAGTATGGTTTGCAACTCTCCATTTGGATGGGGCGTGCCAGGGGCCTCCTTGCCTAATAGTTAGTCTAACTGCAATGTATGATTGTTTTGCGACTGCATTTGCAGTCACAAAACACTCACAGTTTACCACCTACTTCAAGTAGGTGGTAAGCCACTCGCAAACGGGAAGCTTGGTGAGTGTGTGAGAAAATATTTTTTAAGAGCAGGCAGTGGTCCCAGAGACCACTGTCTACTCTTAAAATATGTTTCATATTTCTTTTCAAAGTTCCTTTGAGGAAAATGCACTTAAAAAAAATCTGCTTCATTTAAAAAGCAGTCACAGATATGGTGGTCTGTTGACCCCAGCAGGCCACAATCCCTGGGAGTGCTAGCCATTCCTAATGGGGTCACAAATATTACCAGCCTCATGAATATTAATGAGGCAAGCAATTACGGACCCCATTAGGAATCGCTAACAGTGTCTGTGACACCGTTGTACATTGCATTTTGCGAGTCGCAAAGCGACACAAATTGCGAGTAACAAAATGTAAGGGTCGTACATCTGGCCCCATGTCTCTTATTTTACAAAAATTGAAAATGACTCAGCCACCTGTAGGGGTCTTGTCAAAATTTCAGAAAATTTGGGACAAAGATTAAGGACTGTCCTTTGTTATGAGAAATGATAGGGATTTACTCAGTAGCAAAAAATCAGAGGATTATTTGCACTCAGAAATTCCAAAGTGAATTTTAAACTTTGGGGGAAATATCATTTCTGCACTTTACCAATTAGTTGCTGGGTTTCACAATGTAGTGAGATGATTGCATGTAGAATCAATAACCATAATTCTTTTAACCTAGTAGAGTTGTAAATATGAAGTATTGTAGCATTTAAGGTTTTTATCATAATGAGGAAATTATTTAAATGAATTTTTATTTAAGTTATTGTCCTATTGTATCTTCTACCCGAGATGAATATAAATAAAGAATGAAAACTTCTAGACATAATTCGATTTGTGGTTACCAAATGTAATGACCCAAGATTTTTTTGCAATTTGTTACAATGATTTCTTTCCATCCTAGGGCCAGGTGTACCAATATCTTGTCAGAAAATACGGTTCACAAATTGCTACCAGTGTTTTTTCAACCAGTAAAGATGTAAAACCAACCTACACACTAAAAAGCTGATTATTAAAAATCTGAATCCTAATGGGTTGCAGTTCGATCCACCTCATGAATATTAATAAAGAAGTTATGACTCACTATCATTGGAGATCATCTCAGGAATGGTGACCTGCTCTGATTGCCTTGCACTAGAGCAAGACTTAAAAATAAATTATCCCTTTTTCTTAAGCAAAACAGCAGTGAAGTTAAAAAGAAAGGTTTACTTTTTTTTGTTTGTAAAAGAGTTGGCAGTGGTCCTGTGGATCCTTACCTACTCCTCAGCAAACATTTTGTTTAGATTCACAAAGGGGAAGAGGGCCCTAGGGGACCTATTCCCTTTTTCAGTAGCATTATCCACCTCTTTTGAGATGTCAGTAAAATATCAATGTTTTGCGAATGGATTACAGTCGCAAAACATTGATACATTAGATACTGTTTCAGAATTTTGAAGGGAAGCCTACATCATGCATCTTCCAGATCCTGAATTGATATCCATTCTTAAGGCTATTTTAGGAGTCAGAAAAACGTTTCTCTTTCATAGAAAGGGATTAATTTCACAGAAAAAGCATTTTTAACAGTCAAAAGCACCTAATGGAAGCTGTTATGGCTGTTAAAATGCTTAGTACTTCTGGCTCATAGTGCTCTAGTGCATTTAAATGCTTCTGCAAAGTTTTCTCTGTTTAGCAAAAATGAATGCATCACCTGTATATTGCAGAATATCTACACTTGTGTTCACCAATTTAGGTGGTTAGACACCATCTATTTTCAAGGCCGAATGCATCTTGGCCCCATATTGATGTAAAACAATCAGTGCTAAACGACAGCTCTATTTAGGGCCTCAATGGGTTGGTATTATAATCGCACTATATAGGCATTTACAATCATTATAATATGGGCAGTACAATATAGACACATTGCTATATCCCAGTACCTCAGTATTCATCTTAAATATTGCCAAATGTTGCTGTTATACATCTCTGTCAGTGGTATCACATGATCAATCAAAATCAATACATTCTCTGAAGAGTCATCGCTAGTATCGCCTTGTGTATTTTTTCATCAGTTTACTTGCAAGTAGTGATCTGTAGTTGACTTTGTTATATAAATCCTGTTCAAGATCTCATTATAAACTTGGCGTCAGACACCCACTCATCTATATGTGTCAGCAGCAGACCCACAACAATCTTGCCTTCTCAGATCAGTAAAGTAAGACATTGGAAATCGGCAGGATCATTTGACGTCCAGGTTTACGGATTGGGAAAACTGCTCATCCAAAATAATTTTCAGCATTACACCGGCATAGGTTTTGATCTCAATACAGAATATAAGTCCATTTGGCCAAGGTGTAAAACAATATGTAATCTGGACCCCGCTAGGATTTACCTTGCTTAACAAACTTGAACATCAATTGTGAGAAGGTGGATTAATAGTTGGGATGGATGGGGATTTGACAGCAAGTACTATTGTCCCTGTCCTTTTAGGCTTAGTAAAGGTTTTAGTAATGTAAAGCTGAGCTGAACCCCTGGTAGCTATGGTGAAGGCTTAACTTTTAGAAGTACCAAAACAGTTTAAAAGTCAGAAATACGACACAATAAAAATACCACTCCAAGTTGTAATCATAGAGAATAGGTTATAGAACAAAATGACACCAAAATGCAAAAATTCAATATGGGGAACCGGAGATACAAATTTGTAAAGTTTTAAATGAAAATGGTGCCAAAAAATGTTAAGTGCCAACCGTGGTCAGCTGACCACTATAGACCAGGACCTAGGCGTGATTTGCGGCTGACCACAAAGAAGCACATTCATTTAAACCAACCAGGTTCAACCCGGTCAGAGGTTTCACCTTAGGACATTTTCTGGAAATCAAAGGCCCTATGTGGAGCCAAGAGAGCATGCAATATCTGAGAAGAACTGCATAATATCAGCTAGGCTTTGGACCAGATTTTGGTGAAGCCGCTGGCGTCGGTGTTTGGCTCAAATGAGTTTCAGCCATCTAGTATACCCAGATTCTTAGCTTTTTATGCTCACCTGGTTTTGAACTTGTGTCCCACACATGGTAATCACATGGTAAATGGATTGCACAGATTTACGGCTAGTGCTCATCTTTTAAAACAAGGCTGCTCCAACGCAGCTAGGGTTAGAAGCACTTGGTTGGGTACATGTGAACATGTGTTCACAAGTGTTACTGTAATTGCTCACAGGTAGCATGGGGCAGATGGGACTCCTCTGCAAGTTTAGATGCTGACCTGGTATAGGCCTTATCAAATTAGTAGGCACTCATAGGTAAAGTTAGTAGAGTTTACTAGTTTATCTGCGCTGTCACTATATTATACATATAAGGGACAAATCTGCCTGATTGTGCAGTTTTGCTTGAATTAGGCATAAAAAGTCCTGTAAAGTGAAAAGTGCTCCAAGTTTGAATATGCAGGTCCCAAGATCATCCAAGTAAACCTTATGGGTTGTTCCAAATGTTCATATTTCTCAGGCTTGGCTCAGGATCAGATCCCATTTCTTTTGTCACCCTGCTGTGCCAAGGTAATTACTCTGCCCCAGGGCAGAGGGAGCCAAGGGCCTCCGTACAAAAAGAGTAATTCCCAGTGCTTCACTCATTTCCTAAGGAGGAAAGAGTGGGGATGAAAATCTGCTTCTGTTAATTAGCTTTTACACTGTACCTCAGTTGGAACAGCCTAGGCGCAATGAACAAAGAGGAACCCCAGATCTCTGAAGCCAACACAGGAGGAGGCTCAACTTTGAGGTTTTGGTGGTAAAGTCCCTGCAGTGATGTCAACTAAGGGTGGAACACATGACGCCGATATCTTAAGTTTTTGGAGGGTTAGGACAGAGGTGGAGGGGCCCATTCCCATTTAAAAACTCTTGCACAAAGGAGAGAAAGGTTGTTCGACTCTGGACCTGGACTGCAACAGTGGCAACGCCATGGAAAGCTGGTGGACAGGCCCCCTGATGCCCAAATGGACTAAGGACTCAGCCCACAGCTGGTCCCAGGACTAATGGGTCTCTCTAGGACCAGTGAGGCTGGTTCCCTGACACCCACTAAGGATCAGTTGAGGAAGATCTGTACTTATGCACCAAGCAGGCTAAGCTAAGAGGCTCACCACAGACAAAGACCAGGAGAAATGCTGGTGGAACCTTCTTCTTGCATATTGTGCTGCTTCAGAGGCCAGGAGACCTGCTGAAAACCCTTCTGGTGGCTAAGGCTTGCCACCAGTAGAACAATGAGCCCAATCTCAATAAAAATGGATCCACCTGGGCTCACATTGTGCTCATTTAAAGGATTTGACCCTCTTTGAAAAATGAGCGCCTGGGTCTCTGATGTATTTTTAGAAATTGCACCTGGGGTGGCAAGACCCATCTATGCTTCATTCAGGTACCTACCGAATGAACAAACGGGGAGGACTACATCTCCCATGCTCCCATGCTGCCTCGCGGTAGGGGGGACGGACGGACCGAGAAAGCATATAGCACTGTGAGTAACTAAGGACCTTGCATGTGATTCGTCCTTGTGAGTTCGCTGGCTGCGGACGCCCTGTTTCCGCGGAGCACTGCGGAGTTCTTTGTTTGCCATTTTGATTCAGCTTCGCGGCTGCGCAGTTAAGTTGCGTGCTAGCTAAAGGGAGTTAACCCGCCTGAGGCTTACCGGCGGGTATTGCCTAAGTGGTTCTAGTGAGGCGTTTTGAGACGCTGGAGTGCCCCCTGCGCCCTCACCTAGAACGGATTATTCAGCACTGGGCTGAGTGCTGACAGAAGTATTTTGGCTTGAGAATTGGTCGAGGACAATCCTCACTATCCATGACCCTGCCGGTAAGGCTACCTTTTGCTTTCTTCCTTTTGCTGCCATTCCGTTTGTATCAAAGTCTAAAGGGGAGCTGCACTCTGATTGCCAATTTTTGGGGTAGCGATTTACCAGGTACCGATGTAAATACGTCTGTTGGAGCCTTGGGAATTACGAAGGCGTTATTGTGGTCCATGGTGAACTGAGAGGTGGATGGACCCGATATATTTTTAGGAATATTGAGTGTGTGTTTATGGTACGTATGGTTTGGGGTAGGGTATGAGTGCGGGGGCCGATGGTAGGTTGGACTAGGAGTAACTCCATTCTTGCTCTTCTCTCGTAGGTCAATCGAGTAGCACATGAGAGAAGGATCTCAGAAAGGGAAGGGTTCATCTCCTGAGCTATTATCAGGTACTGTGTTGAGTTACTTCCCAGTACAAGAAAGTAGGAGTAGAAGGAGTGTGTACTAACATATGTCCTCTTTTGTTACAGGTGTCCCTATCCCTGCTGTTCCCCCCCCTACCTTTCCCTCGCTTGACTGCCTTTGTGCTCTGGGTGTGATTGCTAGTCAGAGTGCAGGGACGTCAGGAGGTAGACCCCTTTTGAGCATCGTTCCGACCTCGAGGAGCCAGCAGGCGTGACATCAGGAGGGAGAAAATGAATGCCTGCTTCTGTGTCAGCTGGGCGGGGAGCCAGCAGGGAAGCTGTGAAGTGGGTCCTCCATGATGCCCCAGCAATGGAGAATGGTTTTTGGTGTCTTGGGTGGGATCAAGGCATCCCATAAAAAAAGACAAAATCAAAGCAAAAGACATCATGCAGTGGGAGGCCACGCAGAAAAAGGAGGTGATCTAAGTTGTTAATCGACTGTTCACAAGCTCCCGGGCTGGGAACACCCCATAATGCCTCAGGAGAGGCTTATTTACATACTTTTCTGCCTTTTGCGATGCCCCAAGGAAAGCAGGGACACCACCACCATGATTAAGGAAGTGTGTAGAGGCTCTCAGGAGCTCGGCAGCCCTCTCTTTGATTAATAATTAAAATGCTTCTGCAGTCATGAAAAGCATGACCACCAGGCTTTTCACCATTGCTTTGCAAGCAATCATAGGGCTGGAGGTTTTGCTCCCAGCTACGAATGCAGTGATCACCAGGGCTGGTGCTATGTCTGCAATTCATGTTGCCTTAAGGTATATAAAAAAAAATCTGACCTATGTTATGCTGATTTTTTTCTTGCTTTATTAACAATGTAGTGTTGTCGGGGATTCTGCATGAACTTTAGGAATGCTTTATTGCCACTGCTATTGGCCCCAAATGAAAGGCAGTCAGATGCTCAGTGTAGGTCTTGTCAAATGTTCCAGGCAAGTGGTAAGAGTGGGAAGTAGTGTAAGCCTCCTCTCCAACCTTTTCAGGTTGTAGGCACCTGTTTTGAGAGGGTGGGGATTGACACTGCAGCTATGGAAAACCGCTAGTTCCTGATCTTGGTGAACCATGCCACCTGGTACCCAGAGGCAATACCTATGAGAACAACAACAGCACCTGTGGTGGACCAGGCTTTGATGGGAATCTTTTCCAGCATGGGGTTCCCCAGAGAGGTGGTATCCGACCAATATCATATCGAAGTATACGACATCCCTGTGAAAGGAGTGCAGTGTGACCTACAAGTTCACCAGTCCCTAACACATGGATGTCATCTACTTTAATATGAAATTGGTACCCCTCCCTATCACTAATAATCAATAGCCATGTCTCAATGTAATCATTATCAATACTATTTTAAGGACAACAGGTCCCTACAGAAGCACAGTTCATCTCAAATGATATCAATGAATTTGGACCCAACGTCTTAATTTAAAACCATAATTACTGGCAATTAAAGTGGTGGGTAGTGCCAACAAAATACACATTAATATACCCAGGCAATTTCCAAGAGACAGTAACATAAATTATTCCATGTATGTCACAATACACAAAGCCACAAACCAGCCCTGTCAAATTACAAATACAAAAAAAGGGTCAGTGTGCTGGCTGACAAAGTTTTGATCCTTTCCAAATGAAAGGATCATCATCAGGACATTTCAAATTCAGTGCCTGAGATTCAAATATGTAAATTTGTACATACAAAACAAACATCTGCAGAAAGAAAAGGTATCTGCATGGTAGGTAGCAGTAAGCAACAGAGAAGCACTAATGACGTAACAGTCTGAAAAGTATATAAACGGGATTATGTTTCATATATCCAAGAGGTAGGGGTTAGCCTGGAATAATATATTATAAATTATGGTGAAAACATACCTCAAAGGAAATGTAATTCTCCACTACAATTAGGTAACAGATGGTCAGGTACAGGGGTTAGAAACTACGCATGCAGGCTAATATAAAGTGTGGGAATTGAGCCTGTTTGTCTCTGCAAATTTCTCCACTGAAACAAATAACTAAAGGAACAATGGGGCATATTATCAAGGATAGCGTTAAAATTATCGCCGGTTTAGCGGCAGAAAACTGCCGCTAAAGCGGCCATAATGAGCTTTGATAATATGGCTTGGAGAATTCCAATAGAAGCCCATGTTCACACCAGAACATGGGTTTCTCTTGGAATTCTCAACGACATATTATCAAGCCCATTTTTGCAGCTTTATCAGCAGTTTTCTGCCGCTAAACCGGCGATAATGTTTAGCACCGTTGTTGATAATATGCCCCAATGTGTATCTAATTAATGGATTTGTTTTGCTACAAAGATGGTCATCTATCTAGAACTCCAAAGGAGTGGCACACAGGGGGGGAAGGTCCGCAGCAAAACCTGGACTGAAAAAAGATGTGTCTGCAGAGGATCGCTTCGGGACCTGTGCTGTGCAGACATTAGCTAGCACTGAATTACACGTCTAATCGGGATACTTTCCAAGGCTCTGAGGTACGGGAAATTAAGCTCACCTAAAATGTTATATTATGTTATGTTATAGAAAGCTTGTAACGCGCACTAATACTCTAGAGTGTCCTGGCGCTGCCCTCACTGCTGTGTGGATGTGTGGGTGTGGCTATGGGGTCCCATATGTGCAATTAGAAAAATCAAGGCAGGACTCAGAACCACCCAATTCACAGAGGTAAAATGGCCTAAACAATTGAAGTCAGCACAATTGATCAATCCAAAGTCAACCATCAGAAAAGAGACTTAGTCTGGTACCATCGGATACACTGCTCTGGTATGTTGACCACAAAAATACATGTCAGAAAAGTAAAAAATGAGAATTAGGAATGACATTTACAGTTGACAAAGGAAAAAAGGGGGATAAATAGAGATAACTGGGTCTACCCTGAAGTGAATATGGAGATTAAGACAAACCAAACAGAATTACACATTTAACCAATGGCCTATTAATATTAAAATTTCACATTCAACAGGCACTATGTGAATTTAGTTTTGTAATTGATGTACAGAATAACCTAGGAGGGAAGTAGGTGTGAATGTACAATGATCCATTGGAAGAAGGTGCATATCACAATAGGAGAATTTACTCTCCTAATTAGTTCAGTCCTGTGTGTCGACTGTAAACTGTCCAGTGTGCTTTGGAGAGTCCCTTCACATGAGGTAAATATCACAGTAGGGATATCCAGTCTTTCAGTTTGTTTATACTGTGTGTAGGCTGTCTGTACGAAGAAGTCATTTCACTTCCTCTTTGATCAGAATTAAAAATTCACTCCTTCCTTAGACTCAATAGTGAAGTGGAAATAGGTGAGGATTATGAGAGCAAGATGGCGTCTGGCTAGGCGGCTAGAGGAGAACGCTCCGATGCCGACCTGTTTGTTTTGAGAAACACGGATGGAACACGATGCTGACAGCGGAAAACACACTTTGATATTCTAAAGGCTTTACCGAATACAAAGTTATACTCCAGCGATACCTGAATGGGGATTGAAGGGGTCCTGGGACTGATCTCCGCGGCAGCGGCAGTGGCGGCAGCAGCTGAGGTGCAATACTCACGGCGTTCTCGGCAACCTAGCGGTGCAGGCGAAATTTGCGGAGCGGGCTGGACGAAGCACGGAGCTCGCAGAACCTGCAGCACCCAATGGCGCAGGAGACACGGCGGACTTCAGAAGAGCGGAGTACCAGCTGAAACGCCACAACGGCAGCTGAAATGGCAGCTGAAACGAGGACAACGGAGGTGGTGAGCACCGCGTCCAAGGGCTGCAAAGCTGACCACGGCATCAGGGGTAAGGCAGAGGCAGCGCGTGGGGTCAGAGGGGCGGCGAGAGAGATTCCAGCATTGACAGTTTCAACTGGCAGGGTTGCAGGAGTTGCAAGCTCCGCAAGAAGCTACATACTAAGTTTGAGCCTGAGCCTGAGTCGGAGCTTGGCTAGCATAGAACGGCTGGGAGTCTCTCAGGGATATTGTAACTTGGCAACAGTGACAGAGGTGGCAGAGGTGGCAGAGGTGGCCGAGGGGGTCAAAATGGCACCAAAACCTACTCGAGGGGGAAAGTGAAAGCGCCCGAGGGGGGCGAGAACCCTGGGAAACAACCTTCTGGGCAGGTCAATAAAAACAAAGGGGGAGATAAGGACCTGCGTGTCCATGCCCACAGCGCTCTGAATGAGGAAGGCGCAGCTGCCTGGAGCAAAACGAGAGCTAGAAAACAGGCTGCAATAAATGCTGCACAGCTAACTGGACAATTAAAAAGCATCGCCGGATACTTTGCCCCCTCCAACACAGCTAACACAGCTAAATTAGACACTGCCAATACATCTGAGCCGCCCTGCACTCCCTCAGTAGAGACTCAGTGGAGTAACATCATGGACCTCAACGATATAGTGGATAGTGTAGAGGAAGATACACGCCCCACTGAAGGAACAGAAGTGGCGACAAATATGGATACAATCATAGGTGGGACTCCTGAGACAGCAACCACTACAGCGCAACAAACTGGACTACTGGTACAAAAAATAACAGCAAATAGCGGCCTGAGCGGGCTAGAGGATAATGCAGATCCAGTAGATAATTTCTACTCAGTGACAGATGGGTCTGACGCATCAAAGGACAAACATTCTGACTTGGAAGATAATGGTGGGACATACACTGATTCAAGCTTGGCCATAAGTTTGGAAGGGGGAAGCGGATCTTCACCAAAGGGGAAAGGTCATGAGCCAAGAAAAAAAGATTGTCCAGGCGACAGAGAAGTACGCAGTCACAAGAGTAAGCCGGCAGCAGCCGTAGACGAATCAGTGTGGCAAGCAAGATGGTAGCAAAGTAACAGCACCTAGGGACATATGTGCAAGGTTTCAGGAGTTTTATCAGCTACTTTATAGTCCTGATCAAGGGGGTGAGATACGTGATATTGAGGAGTTTCTTGAAGGAGCAAACCTAGAAAAACTGGATGCGGCTGATAAAGGGGCTCTGGAAACAATGTTTAATCGGGGGGAAATGCATAGAGCAATTTTGGATCTTCCAGCAGGAAAAGCTGTTGGCCCGGATTCTATTCCATTAGAATTTTATAAAACCTTTATGCCTGAAATAGAGGGGGATTTTTTCAATTCAATAACTAATATTCAAAATGGCACACCTCCCCCAGAGTCTTGGAGTGAAGCAGTTATGATTGTATTTATTAAAAAAGAAACCTCCGACTAATCCTGGGTCATATAGACCTATTAGTTTAATGAACAACGATGTGAAAATTTACTCGAAAATTTTGGCAAATAGATTAGGGAGTATAATAGTTAAGATCGTATCCCCCACACAACATGGGTTCATCCCTGGGAGAGGCACTGCAGAGCATATTAGGAGAGTACTAACCCTGTTTGATGGAACAGCAGCCTCACAAGACCCTATGTCATTAATACTATTAGATGCAGAAAAAACATTTGATAGAGTCTCGTGGGGATTCCTCTGGGCAGTGCTAGAGAAGGTAAACCTTGGGAGCATATTTATAAAAGCTGTAAGGGCATTATATTTTAACCCAAGAATAAGACTTAGAATCATGGGTGAAATAAGTAATATAATTCCTTCTAATCCTCAAAAATTGGAAGTACGGAAAGGAGTCCCATAGGCACGGGGTGATGACTAGAATAGGCTAAGCAGGTGTATTTCTCCGAAGATTTGTGATACAGAGAAGTGTATAGTGCACCATTAACTATTTTAATCATCGGATCCAAGAAGCCTATTGCAGATTTAATTTATTGGGTATAAACTCCAGTTCAGCTTTATTATATCGAAGAGTAAACTTCAGGCTTTTACATTTGGTATTCAGCCATTCAAAAATCTCATCAAGTCTGCTTTCTCTGCCTTGTCAAATTAACCAAGATTATCAGTATAATGCTTCCACATCACTATGTGATCGTGAAAGGGATTGAGGTTAGATAAAAAGACTGCGTATTCCAAATCATCCATAAAAAGAATGGCAAAATACAGAGCAAAAATGGCTCCAATTGATTTGTCTTTGATTTGCTGGTGAAATTCACTGTCAAGTAGGAAAAAGCTTTTAGTGAAAGAGAGTTTACGTAGCTCAATAATAAATGATGTAGGGACTTGGTGTAGCCTGGTTCTTTTATCAAGTGTCTTTCTAATGGCATCAACATCATCTAATTGTGGAATGTTGTCATATAATGACTCGATGTCCATTTTACCTAAGAGTATGCCTGATTAATAGGGAAATGTTTTATCTGGGTTATAAGATCCATATTATCCCTTACGCAGCAAGTGGTGTTAGGAACAAATGCCCACATGCATCATTGAGAATTGCATTCACAAATGGTGCGAATCACAATTTTTGTCCGTTTGCGAATGCAATTCTCAAATTTGGGATGCATCATGCTTTACGCAATTTTAGGAATCGCAACCATGTTGCGATTTCTAAAATTGCGATTGCATTTAAGAAATCGCAATTTGAGATTCCTTAAAGGCAATGCATGATCATTTTTAATTTGCGAATTCGCAAATAGGAAGGGGTAAATTAGCATGAGGTTGACCTTCATGCTAATTTGCGTAAACTTTCAAAAATGCACAAAAATGCATTTTTTAAAGTTTCATGTTACACACACACATGTACTTGTGTGTGAAACTTGCACTTAAAGTTACATTTCAGGGGTGCGGGCGGTCCTTTGGACCCCCCTCTGCACCCTTTAAAATGCATTCACAAATTGCGATTTGCAAAATGCTAATTACAATTTGTGAATGCTTCCCATTCATTCCTATGGGCCTCTTGGCCCATAGGAATCAATGGGAAGGGATTCCTTAATTGCAATTCGCAAATTGTTAATCGCAAGTAAGGAACTTTTAGAAATCGCAAATAAAAATGCGATTTTTTGATGCATAGCAATTTACGATTTCTTAATTGCGATTCCTTATTTTTCGCAATTAAGAAATCGCAAATGCTAACTTTGATGCATGTGGCCGCATATCCTTAATAAAAAAAATAATGCACCTCCCAATTGACCCAAAAGTAGACCCGCACCTAGATCTGAACTTTTGTGTACCTTGAATACTGTGTATATTACTTTGTGTTTAGAAAAAGAAATGTGTTCTGGCTCAAATAGCCCTCTGTCTTTACCTCGCGTGGAAATATCTAAGATTATTTCTTGGAGCTCTTTAATAGGGTCGGAGATCAGTTTAATATGATGTTCTGTATTAACCAGTTGTCTCATAATTTCTATCTTATATTTGTCAATACTTTTCACCACTATTCTGCCTCCCTTGTCTGCAGGCTTACTAATGAAATTCATGCCTTCCCCGTTAGTGGAACATTTTGTACAGCATAATCATAGTTAAGATGAACTACACTGCCAAGTAATCACGGTTGTGAACCAGCTGACTAGAGGTGGGAGTATCTTTTCAGTTCTGAACAAAGAGTAACTGAAATTTAGTCTGTACAGACAGTCTGCACACAGGAATGAACAAACTGGAAGACTGGACATCCCTACTGTGATATATACCCCCTATGAAGGGACTCTCTAAAACACACAGAAATGTTTATATCTGACCCATAGGATGGATCGTTCTACATTCACACCTTAAGTTATTGAGGTATGTCCTTTATAGAAATGGATTCATATTCTGACTCTTGCATGTGAAATGTAAATATTAACAAGCCATTAGTTAAAATTGTTATTCTGATTGGTTTGTCTTAATCTTCATATTTACTTCAGGGTAGATATAGTTACCTCTATTTATTCCACTTTTCCCTTTGAATCCAGTAAATTGTATTCCTAATTCTAATTTTTTACTTTGTCAACATATATTCTTGTGACCAACTCAACAGAGCGGTGTATCCGATGGGACCAGACTAATTCTCTATTCTGATTGTTGATTTTGTATTAAACTGTTGTGCTGTCTTCAATCGCTTACGACTTTTGCACACCATTGAATTGAGTATTTCTGAGTCCTTCCTTACATTTTCAAATTGTACATACAGAACCCATGGCCACGACCAAACAGCAATGACTGCTTTTTAGACATGCTCAATTTTCTGTGCCTTACAGCCTTGGATGTGGTCCCAATTAGATTCGCAATTCTGTGTGTACTGGTTTCCGCGCTGCACTGGTCCAGACGTTTTTTTTTAATAAATATTTTTATTGAGTTCTTGGCAAAGAATCAATGACATAATGATTACCAAATATCCGACATGTAAATCTAAACATACTGAACTAAAAATACATTGAAATCGCCCAAGATAGGTACAGATCAAACAAAAGATTGTATTTAATCAAAAACATAATGTCCCGGATCCCAAATATCCAGCGTTGCACGCTTTTGTAAGTCAAAGTAATCTTTCCAGATTTTAGTAAATTTACGTAGAGCTCCAATCCTTTTTGCATACCTCAATTCACTGATTCTAACTCTCTTGATTTTTTGAAAACATTGATCTGCAGTTGGAATTATTTCTGATTTCTAATATTTAAGAATAAGAGATCTGGCAATTGCAACAATGATGTACAAAAGCTTCACTAAGGAATCTTCCAAATTAAGCTCTGGATCAACCCCAAGTATAATTAAATTATTATAGTTAACAATTGAAAAATGTAAATATTGAGACAATATAAAAAACATATTTTCCCAGGAAACCTTGATTTTAGGATAAAAGGCAATAATATGTGACCAATTAGCCAAATCAGGTTGAGTGCATCTAAAACAATTAGATGATGCATTACTGTACATTTTGGACATCGCTGCCGGTGTATAATACAAAAGCCATTTGCTAAAGAAAAGCATACGTCTCCAGTTCGCCCCTCTAAGGACCGTGAAATTTAATTTATTTAGTGTTTTCCAGTTTATTTCCTTTAAATTGAAGCTTTCATGTTTCTGCCATTTATTTATCGCTTTGGCACTCACATCCTCCTCCCTATTTTCCGCCAAACTTTTCCTCTATGCTCCCGCCCTCTTGAATACTGGGAACCAAAAGATATAATTCGTTAAATGAGAGATCTGACTTAATTGTGTTATATCAATATTGCTCAGTAACCTATACAGCGCTACATATGAGCCCATAAGAAGAAAATGACCACGTATTGACAATACCATCTCATCGGGAGTCAACCAAACTCCAAATTTAATAAAATTTGATAAGTTAATGAACCCATATCTCGCCCAGGTAAGTGTGATATCTAATTCTAATCTGGTCCCTAATCCAAAACAGCCTCTCTTAACGGAGTTACTAGGGACAGGAGAGAGAGTGAGTACCTTTTCAGCATAACATCTCGCTTTTTAAGAAACCAACGCAGAGTCTTGTATCTGACTAATTTGGGTGATTTAAAAATCGCGAGAGGAGAAGGTATTTTGGATTCTTTGCAGATTAAATCAAAAAAGAAATTAATAAACAATACATCTCTAAGTGCTGGATATTTAAATCTCGAAAGATACTGCACAAAATATGCATAGTAATAGTCTTTTAAATTTGGTAGGCCCAATCCACCGTGTTTCTTATCTGCATATAGGGTTTCTATAGCTATTCTTGGAGTCTTTTTTGCCCAAATGAAGGCTGAAAAAAGAGATTCAATCTTTGAAAAAAAAAGGCCAGGAAGGGAACAAGAAATGATTGAAAACAAGAAGTTGAAGAGTGGGAGTATTGACATCTTAATTAATGCTACTCAGCCTAAGATAGATAAAGGAAGTGTATCCCATCTTAGGAACATAGCACGGACTTTCCTAATCAAGGGTTCAAAATTGAGCGTATATAGATCGCGTACTGAAGATGAAAAATAAACCCCTAGGTATCTTTTGGGTTTATTGGTTATACATCTCCGAATATCTGGATGCAGGTTCGGGTTGTTATTCCCGCTGATTATAATCTCAGTTTTCTGCTTATTAATGCGATACCCCCCCCCAATGCTTCAAATTGTGAAAAAATGGAAAAGGCTTGTTCTTGTGACTGCATATCGGATTTCAACAGAAGCATAATATCGTCTGCGTACAGTTTGATCTTATCCATACCATCTATCGGTGGAGAAATATTTTTATTTTTTCTTATTGCAGATGCTAGAGGCTCGATGAAAAAAGCAAAAAGAGTGGGGGAGAGAGGGCAACCTTGTCTCGTTCCTCTTTGAACAGGAATAGACCCAACCATCAATTTATTGATTAGAATATGGGCTTTTGCTCCCTGGTACAGATTTCTAATTAAAGTGATGACTTGAGAAGGTATACCAAATCGATATAAAATGAAAAAAACAGTGTCCCAAACTACTAAATCAAAAGCTTTTTCTGCGTCTAAAAGAAGAATTAAAGCTGATACCTTACGAGTTTCAAAAAAATCTAGTGCTTCTACTAAATAATGTGTGCTAGTGAGCAGTTGGCGGCCAGTTATGAATCCATTCTGATCTGTATGAATTAACTGTGACGCAACCTTATTGAAACGAATAGAAAGCAATTTTGTAATAATTTTGTAATCCGAGTTTAATAAAGTTATAGGCCTATAGGAATTTGGGTCTTTTGCTTCTTTTCCTTTTTTCAAAAAGCTAACCACTGTACCATCATAGAAGGATGTCGGGATTGGTCCCCCCTGAAGCATTGAATTTACTAATAAAAGAAGTATTTCGGAGAGAGAGCCAAAAAATGTAATAAAAAATTCGGCTGGAAATCCATCTGGGCCGCACGCCTTACCATGTGGCAAGTTTTTAACTACCAGCTCCAATTCTTTAATAGAGAAAAGAGAAGCCATTACTTCTTGATCCACATTGGAAAGTGATGGAAGAGAGTATTTATCTAGGAATACATTTAATCTAAGTTGATCCAAAATATGGGAAGAAGAGTAGATGTTTTTGTAATGGGTTAACATAATTGCTCCTATTTCCGCCTGATCTGAAGTATGTGCTCCGGTGGTAGGGGATTTTAAAGAACAAATCAGATTGGCTGCGGCTTGTTCTTTTACTTGCCATGCCAAAAAATTTCCGGTAAAGTTGCTATGCTCATAGGATTTCTGCGCTTGCCTATAAAAGATTTCCTCACTTTTTGAGAAATAGTGAGCACTCAGTTCACGTTTTGCTGCACTTAATAGGTTTTTTAACTCTGCCGAGGGATTGTAATATTTTTGATGTATTAAGGCTTGTATTTTTTGCTGTAGCTGGTTTTTTGTATCACGAAATATAGCTGCCTCCCTTGCGTCCCTACTAATAATGATGCCCCGAATATACGCCTTCAAGGTGTCCCATATAATATGAATTGGCGCTGTCCCCATATTTCGTTCTAAAAAATCCTTAATCTCTGCCTGGACAGACATAACCCAAGGTTCATCATTCAAATAGGATTTATTGAAGACCCAACGTTTCACCACATTAATCCTTACATCTAGCTCAATTTCAAGGACAAGCATTGCATGATCGGAGAAGCCATTATGTAAAAACTTATGATCTCGACTAGTAAGTATTGAGGAAATTAGAAAAAAATCTATACGTGAAAATTACTTGTGCCTCCCCGACCATCATGCATATTTTCTTTTATGAGAGTTTGTTAACCGCCAACAGTCAGCTAGATCTAAAGTCCTAATATTATTAGGAATAATCTGATAAGATTTAGGTTTAGAATGCTTTTTTCCGCCCAAGGTTGAATCAATTTGTGGGTTCATCAATATATTAAAATCCCCTCCAATAACTAGATCTCCGTTGACCATAAGGAGAGACTGAAACATTTCTTCATATATTAAAGGGCAATCGCTAATGGGAGCATAGAAGTTCACAAAGGTGATGGGAGATAGTCTATTCTTAATTTTACATTTAGCCCAGCACCAACGGCCCTGTGTATCTGCTTCAGTAAGAATTATTTCTGCCTCTAATTTCTTACTAAAAAATAGTGCAACCCCCCGCTGTGACTCTGAAAAGAAAGAGAAACCTCGATAGTCGGCCCATCCTTTAAACATGGAAAATGTATCTACCTCAGAAATTGCGATATGAGTTTCTTGTATCATAATGACTGCAGGGTTCTCTGTTAGAAGCCATGCCTCTATTGCCCTCATTTTCTTCTTATTATTGAGACCGTTAACATTAAAAGAAATTATTTTCAGACCCAACTTAGACATAGTACAAACATATAATAAAGTGCATAGCATGCATTTCAGCCCTTCTTTCCCCAAACTTCTTAGAACCATCCACTACGTGCTTAAAAAATATATTAATCATCAAACATAAATAGCATAATGAAACGTCTCTCCACCAAGAACACTTCTTTTTTATTTTTCTCCCCCCCTTGCCTGTGGCCCCCTACTAACTCTCTGTCCTTTCCCCCCACGCTTGCCACAGCACCCTCTCTTTTAACCCTGGGTTGTAGTGATAGAACACCCCCTGACCCCTGGACCCGTGCTCCTCCCTTCCCTCCCAAAACCAAAGAGTAAAGTCATAATGGCGTTTAAGAGTAACAAAAGAGAAGTAAAGAATTAAACCGTACTATCACTATTATACATTTTGTATTTTGTGTAGCAAATCCTGTGCTTCCTCAATATCGGATAGTAGATAGAATTTACCCCTAATCTAAGTTTAGATTGCTGTGCTATCATCGCCTGAGCCCCTTGAGCCTCAAAAAGTTGGAGCATCTTTACGAATTCTTTCCTGCATCTGGCCGCGATAGCTGACATGTCTGAGAATATTCGGCATTTCACTGTAGCATTCACAGGAAATTGTCTTTGTTTGATAGCCCTAGACAATATTTGTTCCTTTACCCTGACATCTGCAAAATTTAGTACAATAGTACGCGGAAGGGTAGAGTTCGGAAATGGTCGAGCAGGAACTCGGTGGGCTCTTGTTATAGTGAGGTCTCCTTTATACTCCGGTATCACCCCTTGTTGAAGAAAAGAGGTTACCCATGCCAATGTGTCTGACCCTCAATTCCTTCCGGAACTCCTACGATACGTAGGTTGGACCTCCTATTATAGTTTTCCAACTCATCAAGTTTTAGTTCAAGAGCCCTTGTGGTTTTTGTAGTCCCGTTAGTGTCTTTTTTAACTTCGACCATTTGATCCTCCAATGTTGAAATCCGTTCTTCTGCTTCCACTAAGCGGGCTGGGAAAGTAGATACTAATTCCTCGATTTTGTCCATTTTGTCCAGTGTCTGGTGGATTGCCGAAAGTTCTGCATTTTGCAACCTTTTTATTTCTCTAACTTCATCGAGAATCAGGTTGAGCATATCCTTCACGGACATTCGCATCTCTCCCTCTGTTTCCGTATTCATCTCAAGCAAAGGGCCAAGGTGGTCCACTGCTCCCCCTCCTGTCCCTCCTCCTGCTCCCAGATCGATAGCTTGCAGTGGCGCCGTTGCTGCACTTAATGTATCTATCGTTTTATCTTTAGAATTATTGAATGCTTGCTTTGTGTCATGTGCAGAATTAGTGAGGGATACCAAGTTTGAAGGAGTCGCCGCTATACAAGGATCCTTTGCAGAGATTATGCCATTTGACTGATTTTGTACTGCGTCTATGTTTGTTAAATTCTTTGGGGGGACCAAGTTAGGAGAGAGAGGCGAGATGTTTTTTGCGAGAAGGGGAACTGCTTAGCCGCCGAAGAAATAGGTGGAGGTGGCAGAGGTGGAGGTGGATGAGATGAGTCACGGGTATGAGATACATCATCAAGGGGAGCTTCAGTCAAGTTATCTCCCATTTGCGACTGACTGTCTGTTAACAAATCCTCGACCTCAGAGTAATCAGATGAATGTACTGAGTCATCATCCTTCAAGGAATTACCTTCTGGTAATTTAGCTACTGCCTCCTTTGCCTGCTGTCGCCGTTGTCTGGCTTTGAGACGAGCGTTAAGCAGTTTCCCCATTGTGCTCACACTAAAGGCTGGAATAGGGTTGCAAAAAGGCTCTGAATAGTATTTGAGTCTTTAATTAGTCTTTAAGTAGTAGTCTTGAAATTATTATCAACAGCTAGGAGCTAGAGATCAGACAAACCCTTTTTTTTGCTTCCTTTGTTCCTTGCTTGCTTGCTTGGTCCAGCCCCACACTACAGGCAACAGGCAATAGGAACTCAAAAAAAAAGAAGGGGAGCTTACAGTTTTATACGTCCAAGCCAGTTAGTACCATCCAGAAATGCCGTGTGTATCTTGGTGAAACTCCCAACTTGATATTCACCAAACTTCTCCTTCTTTTAACAGAAAAAAAAGGAAGAAAGTCAGGACCGCACGTTCCAGCTGACCCTATTTGACTTATCAATACCCTTTCCCGGGGCTTTTACTGGCACTTTAACTGTTAATGCACTCCCTTAAACAGTTTCTGCAGCCTCGTTAACCCCTTCAGCGCGGCGCGAATTTTTGCGCTGTGCTGAGGGTTCTAAGGTTCTAACGGGCTCATGACGGAACGGTTCCGTCATCAGCACAGCTCACCCGTAGCTGATGACGGAACCGTTCTGTCATCAGCATGGAAGGGGTTAAATGCACAAGATTTTTGATGAAAGTGCTTAATCCGCTTGATCCGCTTTAACAGATAGATATGCAGTGCTCTGCCTTTCCTACCGTCGGTATTGCGTTCATATCGACGGCCCAAATGCTGCAAACGCCGGAAAAAATATGCCCCACCGCTCCTGCTGTCTGTCCGATGAAAATCAATTAAATTGTGCAATCACGCAGCAGAGAGTCCGAGCGCCTGCAAGATAACAAAGGAGCAGCGATCTGCCATTCCGTTCCGCCGTTTTCAGGCGATAGCAATCTGCTCGCTAGATGAGGAAAGGAATTCCAAACGCCGGACGAGGTAGTGCCCACACTTTGCATCCGCCGCCGCCATCAGAGTCAGCCTCGTGGAGGGGGGGAGTCACAGCATGGCTCACAGGTGCTCGGTAGAGGCGTGGAACTCCACCGTAGCGAGCCTCCCAATTTCACAGCCTTCCTTACATTTTCAAATTGTACATACAGAACCCATGGCCATGACCAAACAGCAATGACTGCTTTTTAGATATGCTCAATTTTCTGTGCCTGACAACCTTGGATGTGGTCAAAATTAGATGCGCAATTCTGTGTGTACTGGTTCCCGCGCTGCATTGGTCCCGTCGTGATCTTCTGCAGATTAATCTTTTTTTGGTCCTACTTCCTCTGCGTACCTTCACCCGTGTGTGCCACTCCTTTGAAGTTCTAGGCAAGTGAACATTTTTGTAGCAAACACATTCATTAATTGGAACACAGTTTTCCTTTGAAGATTTGTTTCGCTACATGAATTTGCAGAGACACCCAGGCTCAATTCCCAAGCTTTAAATAATCCTGCAGGTTCGGGTTCTAGCCCTCTATCCGACCTTCTGATACCTAACTGTGGTGGAGCATTACATTTATGTTTTTCCACTTGCCATAACATATATTATATTGTTCTGTATTTACCCCTAGTCTCCTAATTATATGATTACATAATCCATTATAAATGCTTTTCAGATCATTAAATCATTACGCTCCTCTGTTGCTTACTGCCACTTATCATACAGGTACCTTCTAGATTATTTTATTTTATTTAATTGTCCTTTAGTGTGATACATGTTGTTGGGCTGTTTGGGTAAGATCTATGTGATCTCATCTATAGCTTGCGATGTGAGCCCTTGGGAAATGGTGCCATGTTATTTTGATATATATTCTAATACTTCTGGAGGCATTTCCACTGTTGATGGGCCGTGATCTGTTAATTCATGTGACCATATGGTCAGGTTCTAATTTATAATACATCAGATTTTCAGCATTTATTATGCATATTGTAAAATCAGGTATGAGGTACATGGTAATCTTCCTTCTTTACCGTAAATGAGAATTTGCAGAGTTATTTTTTTTTTTTGTTTTAAGTGTTTTCATTTTGGGACCAATTGACCATCCTAGTTTTTTCTCTTTTTCTCTTCCTTTTCTTTCCCCCAATGTTTGTTTTGTATTTTTAGATTTTCATAGTGGAATATCAGGCATTGAATTGGAAATGTCCTGATGATGAACCTTACATTCGAAAAGTATTGAATGTCGTCTAACGAGCACAATGACCATTATTATATATGTAATTTCACAGGGCTGATTTGTGGCTTTGGGGATTGTGACAAGCATGGAGAAATTTCTTTAACTGTCACTTGACAATTGCCTGAGTATATTAATTTGTGTTTTTTTGTTGATACCCACCACTTTTTTGATTGTCAATAAATGTATTTGAAAATTTTTAATTGAGTCAGAATTCACTGATATAATTTGATATTAACTGTGCTTCTGTAGGGACCTTTGGTCCTTAAAATAATATTGATAATGATTGCATTGAGACATGGCTACCGATTATTAGTGATATAGTAAGGGGTACCAATTTCATATCGAAGTATATGACATCCCTGTGTTAGGGAGTGGTGAACTTGTAGGTCACACCATATTCCTTCCACAGGGATTTCATACACTTCAATATGAAATTGGTGTCTTGGTCAGATACCAACTTTCTGGGCAACCCCATGCAGGAAAAGATTCTCATCAAAGCCCGGCCCTCCACAGGTGCTTCGTTGTCCTCAGAGGTATAGTTCTGGGTACCAGGTGGCATGGGCCACCAAGACCAGGATATACCGGCCCCACAATGTCCATCCCCACCCTCTCAAAAGGGAAGCCTACAACCTGAAAAGGTTGGAGAGGAGGCTTACACTTCTTTCCACTCTTACCACTTGCCTGAAAAATTTGGCAAGACCTACAATGAGAATCAGGCTGCCTTCACACTTGGGGCCTAAAGAAATGAGTGACAATCCTGTCAGAAGTTTTGTCCTGCTCCAAATGCCGTGCCAGAGGTATTACGCGAGCCAGACTCAGTAGGAAGGTCCTGAAGTTCTGTGGTAGAACCATAACACGGGCTCACCCAGGCTCAGTGACTGTAGGCTCGCAGTATAGGAGACCGTTCTCTCAGTAGATCCAGTACGACCTGGGCTGCGCACCAGCTGCCAGGTTGGCAGCCTACTGCTGCAAACCCTCTCGAGAAAGGCCCAGGATATATGGACAATTTTGTTACCCACAGAGACGATACCCAAACATCTGACTAAACAAGCAAAAATACTGTCCTATGAACACGACGCACAATCAGTGTTAAAGCTGTTTCATGGGAGCTGGGCTTCTAAACTCTATGCTCCAAAAACACTACCGCTCTATCTTTCATCGCCTATGAAACCACATGTAAAACACCAACTAATGAGATTACATTTTGGCTTAATCCCACTGATGGAATATATGTTCGGTCAAGGATATAAGAAAGCAGCCTCCACACAATGCCGCTTCTGCAAACAAGAGGAAGAAAACCTAATTCATATCTTGTGTATTTGTAGACGTTTACTTGCCCTAGGAACTTTTTGGCTTCGTCCGATTTGGCTTTGTCTTAACATCAGGTCAAGTCAAGAAGCACTAGAATTATGCATGAGGGGCGACTCATCTCAGATGGCTACTCGCTTCGTAAAATTTATGTTTGAAATTAACCTTTTGTTACTACTAAAAGACCAAGATTGAACTCTAATTTCCAAAACTAATTTTCCCTTTTTTTATGCTCACTCCTTTTCCTAGAATTTGATTAGTGCTTTTTAATTTTTAACCAGTGCCTGTACGAATTGTAATGATTTTAATTAATTATGCAAATAAAATACTTACTTACTTACTCTAGAGAAGGGCATTCTTTCTGCTCCATGCAGAACTTTTCCCTGGTGGGACCTCCTTCTTGCTGCCAATGGGTCAGCTCAGATAAGTTCCCCAGTTTAGCCACTTATTTCCCTGTAGGTTCTGGGACATCCCCCTCGAGGCCAGCCTCCTCCCGGACCATGGAAACGTGAGGGGTGGGTTTCCCGTGCCCCTTGCCCTTTCTCTTGGCAGGTACCTGGGCCATTGTTTCAGGCTCCAGGCACTTCTGATCACCCTTAATGGCTGCCATGGACATAGAGGTCACACATGTCCACTCTGGCAACAAAAGCATCTCCAAGTGAGACCTGAGCTGAAAATCCTTAAACAAGGAATGGTTCAGGTTGTTCCATTGCAGACAATATATATGTATGGTAGTGCTCACACCCACACTTAAAGGGAACCTGCAACACATTACACTGGCATTCTGAATTGTCTACAGCAATTACTTGGTGTAATGCAGCAGGGACTACTTGCTCCTCAGAGACCAGGTGACACCGGACTGAGGTCACACTGGCTCCAATATTTCTGAGAGAATCCACTCTATTCCCATTGATGGTCATCCAGTTGTACGTTTTAGTGTTTGCAGGCACCTGGCTTCCTGGGACCATCTCATTGTCCGCTAGTGAGATAAGGGTCATCTCTGGTGGGTTCCCACCCTCCTCTGTGTTCTTCTCCCCCATGTGCTACACTAGCCATCACCGTTGCCTGCCTACCGGTGGGGGACTGTGCCCCCTTTGTACATTTGGGATATCTATTCAGGTGACCCACCTGGTTACATGTATATCACTTACAGATTCCTGTCTCTGCTGGCTTTCCTGAAGAGACCCATAGTTTCTTATCTCTCTCTGCCACATTACTGCCCTTCACCCAAGTAGCCAATTACCTGCAAAAAGAATCTACACATTCCAACAAAAACTGTGCATCAGTTCTCCTATTGGACCTAAATTGATCCCAGTATTTGTCAGGAGTGAGACAATACCTAGCGAGAAGGACCTCCTTCATGTCAGTGTAGGTGAGGTTCTGCCCCTTACCCAAAGCCAAAAAAGTGTACCTCCCCTATTCCGTGAATTGATTCCACAATCCTGTGCTCTAATTCCTCTCATGGACCCCATTCATGTGGATAGCTGCCTCATAGCCACGAAACCACATTTGTATGTCATCCCCCTTTTGGTACTCCTTGCCTACATTCTTGAATATGTGTACCACTTTCTCAGGGTGTGTCGAAAAATTGCTGCCCCCATAGAAGCTCTCCAGGTCTATTTGATGCCTTCTGGCTTCTCTCCTGTCCTCCAGCTCCTCTGGAGACAAACCACTGCTGCCTGGGATGGAGGGAACCTCCCCTCTCAACAGCACATCAACCCTTTTATAGATACTCTTTTCTAGTGAGGCCTCTGATTTGGACTTTTAGGTTTTTGCAAATAGCCTTCAATTCCTTTATGTTGTAGGTTTCCAACCTTTCCTTCTCGAAGGCTACTTCCAGGAATGCCACTGAGGATGCTAAAGACTCAGGCATGATGCAATAGGAATTTTAAGTAAAAAAAGTTGGAAACACAAAAATAGACCAAAAATAAAATGGTATGTGGTACGTAGTGGTCTGCAATATGGTAGAAGTGTACACCAATCACTGTAGGTCAAGTACAAATGCAAGTCCTATCCCATAGCCGTCACCAATGTTAGAAATGGGGGTCTCTTGTGGGCAGGTTGTTACCCTGTCCAACTATGGACCCATCTTCCTAGTCAGGATAAGGGAGTAACATTTCTGAAATAACCCCTGCTCACTGCCTTGGTAGCTTGGCTTGAGCAGTCAGGCTTATCCTAGGATCGCAGCAAAAATGCCCAATTTCTTTTTAATTCTGGCCCCGGTAGGTCGTTCTGGGTCCCTCCTACATGGCGTAAGGAGACAGGGTAACCCTACCTTGCCCTCCTTTTTAAAAAAAGTTTATTATTGTGGTTTTCAAGAGAAAAACAAAAAAGGAAAAGTAACACTGCATAAATACATATCTTGGTAAATTCACAAATGAACAAATCATTATTTGGGCTACATCGCCCTCCTATATTATTTTTTTAAGATAATGGCAAGGGACTATGTCCCCAAGTCCTGAAATTGCTGTCAGAAACATTTTTCTTCTTATTGCTGGCAGTCAATCTGAGCAGTCGCACCCCTGGAGCCCTGAGGGAGCAAAGTGGCCCAAGGGTAAAAAAAGCTTGACAATCAGAATGCTCTATTTTTTTATTGGTTTCAAGGGGCTTATGCAGACAGTCCCTTGAACTCAATTGTCGAGATATACAAATATTTTTACACCATAATTTCCCTAAAACTACAGGAGAGATTTACACCAAATCACAATAACACACGTACTGGACCAAGATCTAACTTAATTTTGTGCAATTTCATTCAGGAGTTTTTGGCAGTAGTGTTTCTTAAAAAAGTCTATGGTAAATGCATGTGAATTTTGCATTTTGGGACCCCCCTATTTTCTCAGCACTTGCTGGACGGGTCACCCCAAAGCTTTGAATGCACAAATCAGGCATAAAAGAGAGATGTTGAAAGTTTTGTGGAGATTTGCCAAACTGCACCAAAGTTATTAGCAAAACAATAAAGACATTTCATATGGGAAAGCTGACCTAACTATAACTACCTAGTGGCAAGAGTCACTGGGTACCATAAATATATTTGGCCTCAGAGGATGGGATTCTGGGGCCTCTTAAGGCTCATCGAGGGGGCCACATGCCCCCTTCTCCCATTAATAATGAGCATCAAACCCCCTGGGGTTGGCTACCGAGGGCCCTATCTCGAACTGGGAGTATTCAGGATTGAGTTGAGGGGCGGCAACGAGTAAAGGAGACAGCATTCAAAGAACGTCTGGACAAAAACACCCACAACAGCAAGAAACTCTTCAGCATCGTCAAGGAGCTCTCAAACCCCAGCGCATGCAACAACGACATCACACCCTCGCAAGACCTCTGCGACTCCCTTGCCACATTCTTCCACCGCAAGATCGCCGACATTCACAACAGCTTCGGTGCAATGACCACGCACACTACCACCGAACCAGCACCCCCCACCAGCACCCTCTGCACCTGGACTGCGGTCAGCACCGAAGACACAACCCGCATGATGAACACCATCCACTCCGGCTCCCCCACCGACTCATGCCCACACCGCATCTTCAACAAAGCCGACTCCATCATCGCACCCTAACTCCGGGACATCATCAACAGCTCCTTCACAACTGCCACCTTCCAGGAGAGCTGGAAACACGCCGAACTGAGCGCTCTCCTGAAGAAACCCACTGCGGACCCTACGGATCTCAAAAACTTCCGCCCCATCTCGCTACTACCCTTTCCAGCCAAGGTCATCGAGAAGACCATCAGCAGACAACTCGCCACCTTCCTCGAGCCCAACGGATCCCTCGACCCCTCACAGTCCGGATTTTCGAGCAAACCAAAGCACCGAGACCGCCCTCATCGCAGCCACCGACGACATCAGGTCCATGCTCGACAACGGGGAAACTGCTGCCCTCATCCTCCTGGACCTATCAGCAGCCTTCAATACCGTGTTTCACCGCACACTGATACAGCGCCTCAGCAACACCGGAATCCAAGGAGCGGCACTGGACCGGATCTCCTCGTTCCTTGCCGGAAGAATCCAGAGAGTACGCCTCCGCCAGTTCCGCTCCACGGCCACCGAAGTCACCTGCGGCATACCACAAGGATCCTCGCTCAGCCCAACCCTCTTCAACGTCTACATGAGCCCCCTTGCAGCCATCGCTCACCAATACAACCTCAACATCATCTTGTACGCCGACGACACCCGGCTGATCCTCTCCCTCACCAACGACCCCACCACCGCCAAAGCCAACCTCCAGGAAGGAATGAAAGACGTTGCAGAATGGATGAAGATCAGCCGCCTGAAACTCAACTCAGACAAGACGGAAGTCCTGATGCTAGGAACATCCTCCTCTGCCTGGGACAACTCCTGGTGGCCACCTGCCCTGGGCAGCGCACCCAAGCCAACGGACCACGCACGCAACCTGCGCTTCATCCTGGACTCCTCTCTCACCATGACCAAGCAAGTGAACACCATCTCATCAGCCTGCTTCAACACCCTGCGCATGCTCCTAAAGATCTTCTGATGGATCCCCACCGAAACCAGGAAGACAGTCAGCCAGGCCCTCGTCACCAGCCGTTTGGACTACGGGAACACCCTCTACGCCGGAACCACAGCCAAACTCCAGAAAAGGCTCCAGCACATTCAGAACGCCGCGGCACGACTCATCCTGGACATCCCTCACTGCAGCCACATCTCCGCTCACCTGTCCAACCTGCACTGGCTCCCCGTCAACAAGAGGATCACGTTCAGACTCCTCACCCACGCACACAAGGCCCTCCACGACATGGGCCCGAAGTACCTCAACAGCCGCCTCACCTTCTACACACCCACCCGCCAGCTCCGCTCCGCCACCCTCGCCCTCGCCTCCGTCCCACGCGTTCATAAATCCACTATCGGAGGCAAATCCTTCTCCTACCTGGCTGCCAAGACATGGAACTCCCTCCCCACTCACCTACGGCTGACCCAGGACCATTTCTCCTTAAGGAAACAACTCAAGACCTGGCTGTTTGAGCAGTAGCGACTCCCCCCCCCCCCCCCTCATCGCCTTGAGAACCTTACGGGTGAGTAGCGCGCTATACAAATTTTTTTGATTGATTGATTGATTGAAAGGATCAGGGTGGCCTCTCAATCTGCTCTTGGAACATCAGCGGCTTACAGACAAAAACCATGTATCCTGTACTTATAGGATTTCTGGGTGCATTTGACATCCTAATGTTCCAAGAGACTTGGCCGCAAATTAGTATCCCCCTCATCGCATACAAAGAGTATATAAAACCGTCAGAAAGAAGGTGCACCTATGGAAGAGCAAAAGGCTGCCTGGCAATTTACATCAACACTAATCTAGCAAGTAAAACCACCGAAGTATACATGGATGAACCTAACATGCTGGTATTGAAAATGGAGGGTTGGGATAGTAATCATAAAGATTGGCTCCTTCTTATAAACTTATATATCAATCCAAAGAAAAGAGCGGTCTCATTTAGAAGAATGGTAGCCCAGCTATCCCAACTGAAAGAAAGTCATCACATATCACACTGGCTAGTCACAGGAGATTTTATTCTTAATTTATTCTACCAGCCATCAGAGGAACATTCAGATGCAGTTAGACCCCTTGCTGAGCAAGAACTGCCACTGGAAATCAAGAGGGATAAACTCGGCGAAGAACTTACAAAGGCCTGTGAGCTAATGGGACAGCTGGCTTTGAATGGTCGGATGCCATCTGACACCCCCCCTGTCTGGACAAGAGTCTGGGGCAACGCAGCTTCAATCTTAGATTATGCACTGGTTTTTATGTCCTTATATAAACTGATTTGCAACTATAGTACAGTCCATCGTGTACAGAGTGACCACAATTCTCAGGTTATTAAGCTGAACACAATCATGTGTAAACACGAGGCAGTCCGTATGTTGCAGGGGGAGGCTTTCACAGAAAATCTTAAACGTCTGAAGTGGACCTCATGCTCTGTTAACTCCATAGCCGAGGAGGCAGTTGCAAGCTTGCAGGACCAAGCTCTAACCGGTCCTAATCCAATAGTGGTTTGGGAAACACTCTCCGACAACATGACCAAAAGCCAGAAAGAGAATAGCCACAATAAGGGATCTCGACTTGCCTACTGTAAAACAACAACTATGCCTGCCCATTTTCGAAAAACAAGAAAGAAGGCAGGCAAACTCTTCTCACAATTGCATCAAAATACCGGAGATTTAGAATTATTGCAAAAATTCCGCAATATGAGATGGTGCCTAAAAAAAAGAGATCTGGGTGCATAAACAAGTTAAACAAGAAATTTTATGGGCCCAGCTGCTCCACACTGCCACATTAAATGACTCAAAAAGATTCTGGCGAATAATCAATAGGAGCGAGAAAGGCCCAGCAGCAGCAAACAACGCAAATATTGGTGAGATGGAATAGGTACAATACCTGAAATTACATTTTAAGGAAGATTTAATGGTTACAACTAGTCCTCTTAGTTCCAAAAAAGGCAAAGTTGCACCACCGATAATGACATCGGAGGAGGTTGAGAGCGTCATAAAAAAATATCTTGGGCTGATTGTGCCCCTGGCTCAAATGGGCTCCCCAAGTACTGTTTAAGCACTTTATATCACCCTAGCCTGGCTTCTTGGCATCAATGTTTAATTACTTTTTGGAAAACAGCATTATCTCTGATAGCTGGAGGGTTTTAATGCTTCATCTCACGTTTAAAAGGGGTTAGACAAGTTCACCTAGCAACTACTGGCTAATTGCACTGATGGATGTTGAACTGAAATATTTCTGCATGCTACTATTACATGATTTGGAATCTTGGTCCTATGAAAATGGAAAACTCCCCTTAAATCAAACTGTATTTTAGGAAGTCAAGGCACCATAACCAACGTCATAGCCTTGAGCCTAATCACAACCCGATCAAAGGCTAAAGAGTCATCTCTCTACATGTGTTTTGCAGACTTGGAGGCACGGCAGAAAAAGACAGGGACTTGTGCACTTCAAAGGCATCTCTTTGAGGTCTCCCCCACTTCAAAGGCCCAACTGGGTATAAGTACTGGACCTCAGACACTTCCAACTCAGACCACTTCTGGAACTGAGGACGTTCTATTAGGAAGAAGCACTGCTTTGCTACACTGTTTTGTTGTGCTGACCTGCTGCTTGCTGCACTCTTGCCTGGGAGTGAGAAGGACTGAGTCTGCATCTCTGCATCCAAGACCCTAAATATCTCTGAGGGTTGGTTGGCTTGCCTCCTTTGCTAAAGTCTCACGGATATCAAAGACTTCTTTTCAACTACAAAGAGCACCTAGACTTTGCTTGCTGAAAGTCTTGCTCTGCCAAGTGGGACCAACCCAGTCCTGGGCCCTTGGAAGTGTGTATAAAGTGCTACATCTGCTAGAACCCACACATTGACACCGTTGCACTGATCAGAGCAGATGCATTGCCACTCATCCGTGAACCAGATCAATGCATCACACTTGGGACTGCCACATTGCCTCTGGAATTGTCACTTCAGATTGACGTAACACCGCCACTTCTTGGAGAAGATTGATGCGTTGCCTCCACAGCATGGAAAAGCATGTTGCATTGCAGTCAGAATTGATGCATCACCGCTGTTGCATGGAGAAATCCAATTATGTGGCGGTTACCCAAGCATCGCTCAGCTGAACGCAACATTGCGTCATTTGCGACCAGAATCAAGGTACTTTTTGAAAGTCTCAGCTTTATTTGTTTGTTTGTTATATTTTCTCATTTTTGCAATTTTGTTTACTGCTCTTGTATATAATACCTGTTTCAAGCAGTTGTATATTATTTGCAAATTTATTGAAACATGCTTGTAACCTGACCAGCTTGCAATAAATAAAATAAGAAAAAAAAAACAGAATCAAGGTACTTTTGCTCAGCGGACTCTGCATGGGTCCTGTATCCAGCCCCTGCTCCATTGTGGTTGGCCTGAATGCTTGACTATGTCCCGGTCAAGGGCGGCCAATTAAATCTTCACGCACTTAATGCTTCTAAGTGCTATGTTAGCATTTTTAATTTAAACATTAATATTGCGACCTCTACTGATTGGCATTTAGTCCTTTTGATCCTGTGTTATTTATAAAATGATTTTATATTACTCTAAACTGAGGTGGAGTCTTTTTTGTTTTTTTTTCATTGTGTTACTGTTGATTTGTTGCACCAATTCTTTCGAAATTGCATCCTTAATTATGCATGACTGCTCTGTGCCGCAAGACTAGAGTGAGAACAGATTCATTTATGGTATGTATATGAGAAAGCCTTGCTGGACAAGACTTGGGTGTTCCAGTGACCGCTGTGCCTTTCTCAAGGCCGGGTCACCCCCTTGCTCCCCACGCCTGCTCGCACCTGCCTCTCTGCATCCTTGCTAGCCTCCCTGACGCCGTCGCCCCCCCCAGCCCCCGAGCGGCCCAGCCACTGCAGAGCCGGCCGCTCGCCAATTTTTCCTGCCGCTAGCCCCCTGTGGCCCCGCCCACCACCAGCCCATTGGCCCTGACGCGAGCCCAGCCCGGCTGACCCGCCCTCCCGTCCCCCTCTTATGTCGCCCCCTCAGCGACCACGCAGCGGGAGCACCGATTGAGCGCCGAAGGTGCGCCAAAGGTAAGCCCGTCTGCGCCCGTCCGCGCCTGGACGGCGCCCAGTGCCAGGACCCCTGGCCCCCGCAGACCCCAGACCCCCCACCGGACCTACGACGCCGCCACCCTCAACGCACTCAACACCGGCCGAATCCCGGGATGCTACCGAGCCACCCCGAGACGCACCCACGGACCCTTCAGCTGCCACGCCTGCAAGTTCACCTGCATCCGGACCTGCCTCGCACCAGCACCCGCCAAGCCGAACACCAGCAGCAACCACCTCAAGTGCATCCTGCTCAACACCCGCTCCGTCCACAGGCACGCCATCGAACTCTGGAACCTCCTCGACACCACAGCTCCTGACGTTGCCTTCCTCACGGAAACCTGGATGAACGACTCCTCAGCGCCCCACATCGCCATCGCTATCCCAGAGGGATACAAGATCACCCGGAGAGATCGCAACATCCAGACTGGAGGAGGCATCGCCATCATCCACAGGGACACCATCCACATCACGACCAACACCGACGACACCCTGACTACCGCCGAACACCTACACTTCCAGATCCGCACCGACCAGAAGACCACCCTCAGAGGCACCCTGATCTACCGACCCCCGGGACCACGCACACAATTCAGCGAGGACATCGCCGACTTCGTCAGTCCGCATGCCCTCCCCTCCGCTGACTACATCCTCCTGGGGGACATCAACTTCCACCTGGAGAACAGCAACGACCGCAACACCATCACCCTGCTCGACAACCTCGCCAACCTCGGACTCAAGCAGCTGGTGTCCACCCCCACCCACCTCGCCGGACACACACTCGACGCCGTCTTCTCATCCAGCAAAGACATCGCCTTCAGCCACGCCATCGGACTCCACTGGACGGACCACAGCTGCGTCCACTTCACCTTCAGAAGAACGACGATCCACCACCACCAGCAACAGGTTGCTCGAAGAAGCTGGAACAAGATCACAGCCGACCAGCTCGCCGCTTCCTTGAGCCAGCACCCTCCCGCTAGCTCAGCGAACCCCAGCCAGGCCGCCGACAACCTCATGAAGTGGATCAGCAACTGCGTGGACGAACTCGCCCCACTGAGGACCCCGCCCAGCAGACCCGGCAGCAAGAAGGCCCATGGTTCACCGACGAACTCAAGAGCTCCAAGAAGAACTGCTGAGCCCTCGAGAAAGCCTGGAGAAGGGAACCAACACCGTACAACATGACCACCCTCAAGCTTGCCACCCGGAAGCACCACCAACTGATCCGCGCCACCAAGAAAACTGCATTCAAGGACCGGCTGGACAACAACGCACACAACTGCAAGGAACTCTTCAACATCGTGAAAGAGCTATCCAACCCCAACGCCGGAAACAGCGACATCACCCCATCGCAAGACCTCTGCAACTCCCTCGCCTCCTACTTCCACAACAAGATAGCGGACATACACAACAGCTTCAGCACTCAACCGACGCACGCCACGACCGAACCACCGCCCCCCACCACCACCCTCCGTGCCTGGACTCTGATCAGCACCGAAGACACCATCCGCATGATGAACTCCATCCACTCCGGATCTCCAACCGACCCCTGCCCTCACCACGTCTTCAACAAGGCCGACGCTGTCATCTCACCCCACCTGCGGGACATCATCAACACCTCCTTCGACACCGCCACCTTCCCGGAGAGCTGGAAGCACGCCAAACTCAGCGCTCTACTAAAGAAACCAACAGCCTGCCCCACCGAACTCAAGAATTACCGCCCCATCTCGCTCCTCCCGTTTCCAGCCAAAGTCATCGAGAAGACCGTCAACAAACAGCTGGCCTCCTTCCTCGAGACGAATGGATCCCTCGACCCCTCACAGTCTGGCTTCCGAGCCAACCACAGCACAGAGACCGCCCTCATCGCTGCCACCGATGACATCTGAGCCCTGATGGACAACGGAGAAACAGCGGCCCTCATCCTCCTAGACCTCTCCGTGGCATTCGACACTGTCTGCCACCGCACCCTAGTGCAGCGCCTCAGCAACGTCGGAATCCAGGAGAAGGCACTGGAATGGATCATCTCCTTCCTCGACGGAAGAACACAGAGAGTCCGTCTACCACCGTACAAGTCAGAGGCCACCGAAGTCATCTGCGGCGTCCCTCAAGGATCCTCGCTGAGCCCCACCCTCTTCAACGTCTACATGAGCCCCCTCGCGGCCATCGCATGCCAACACAACCTCAACATCATCTCCTACGCTGATGACACCCAGCTGATCCTCTCCTTGACCAACGACCCCGCCGCCACCAGGGCCAACCTTCACGTAGGGATGAAAGATGTAGCCGAGTGGATGATGACCAGCCGCCTGAAACTGAACTCAGACAAGACGGAAGTCCTCATCCTGGGCTCCTCGCCCTCCGCCTGGGACGACTCCTGGTGGCCCCCCGCCCTGGGCACCGCACCCAAACCAACAGACCACGCACACAACCTGGGCTTTATCCTGGACTCCTCCCTCCCCATGACCAGACAAGTCAACGCCGTCTCCTCGTCGTACTTCAACATCCTGCGCATGCTACGGAAGATCTTCTGGTGGATCCCCACCGAGACCAGGAAGACGTCACCCAGGCCCTCGTCACCAGCCGACTGGACTACGGCAACACCCTCTACGCCGGAACCACCACCAAGCTCCAGAAGAGACTCCAGCGGATCCAGAACACCTCAGCCAGACTCATCCTCGACATCCCACGACACAGCCACATCTCCGGACATCTGAGAGACCTGCATTGGCTCCCCGTCAACAAAAGAATCACCTTCCGTCTACTCACCCACGCACACAAAGCCCTACACGATCAAGGCCCGAGCTACCTCAACAACCGCATCAACTTCTACGCTCCCAAACGCCACCTCCGATCAGCCAGTCACGCCCTCGCCGCCGTCCCCCGCATCCGAAGAACGACAACAGGAGGAAGGTCCTTCTCCTACCTGGCCGCCAAGACCTGGAACTCCCTCCCTCCCGACCTGCGCCTGACCCAAGACCACCTCTCCTTCAGGAAGAAGCTCAAGACCTGGCTGTTCGAGCAGTAGCAGCACCCCCCCCCCCCAAGCGCCTTGAGACCCTCCGGGTAAGTAGTGCGCTCTATAAATGTCTTTGATTGATTGATTGATTGTGTCACATTTGCTCTCTCTCTCTCTCTCTCTCTCTCTCTCTCTCTCTCTCTCTCTCTCTCTCACAAACACATTCCTGTTTCCCTCTGCATTTGGCTTTGTCTTGTATATACTCTTCGGTTCAGATGGAGCCCCACTCATTGGAGTGTGGTAGATTGTCATCAGAAATATTCTGATAACATTCGCAAAACCTGACAGTATACCAGGTCCACCTTATACCAACATTAATTCTGATTCCAAACCACTTCAGACTATGGCGCAGGCCATTTCTGAGGTCTAAGAGGATCTGAAGACCCTTTCCGTGAGCTTATCTGATAAATCGTTTATATCAATTTTCTCCACACTAGCGATGAGCAAGTAATGCCTCTCCAGCTTATCTCATCGGTAAATCTGGGAGTGTTTCCATAATGCCATTGCATACTGTAATGTGTAACAACTTTCAGGCAGAAATTGCTCCACCTAGGAGATTTAACTGTGAACCACAATAATTTAAATTCCTTCAAAGTAGAGAGGGCCTCAAGCAGCAGGGTAGTCCTCTGAGGAACAAGGCAGGCCTCAAGCAGCAGAGCAGTCCTCTCGTACCAGTAGGGCAGTCCTCTGTAATACACGACATGGCTCTGGGGAATAAGACAGCCCTTCTTCTATACTCCACAGGTCTAGGAAAGTACTGAAGATTGGCTCTGAAAGGCCAATATTTATACATGGTGCCAGCCTTTGAAGTGGTGGGATTCCCTATACCACCAGACATCAGGTTATGGAAAGTTCTTCCCTTCCACTGCCATGACTCCAAGCAGTCTGCTGTTTCACTACCAGGACATCTAGAGCTTAAAAACACATGTGTTACTTTTTTAATTTAATACACCTGTTTCAGGCCTACCTCAGGGATGACGTTGATTTTAAAAGGAATGTTTATGTCTGGCAAAAAGTTTATTTTGCCAGGTCAGATTGGCAGTTTAAAACTACAATGCAGGCTGAAGTGATAGGCCTGAGACATATTATAAAGGGCTACTTAAGTGAGTGGCACAATGAGTGCTACAGGTCCTCTTGTAGCATTTAATTTACTAGCCTTTCATACATGTTGTGCCATATACTAGGGACGTGTAAGTAAATTAAATATGCAAATCAGGTGTGACCTAATTGTACCTAGTTTTTAGGGAGAGAACACACGCACTTTAGCGCAGGGTAACAGTGGTAAAGTGTACAGAGTCCCATTGTCAACACAAGTACATTTCAGAAAACAGGAGGCGTGAAGGTAAAAAGTTTTGAAGAAGACCACGCCAAGCATGACATGTCAAACAAATTTACCCACAATGCCCTGCAAACCTCAAACATTGCCTAAATTCACACATTTTGAAAACTATTCTTTGATGGAAACTTCAGAAATCAGCAGAAATCCACAAAGTTCCTACCAGTGAGCGTTACCCCACATGTCTCATTAAAAACTCAGACCCACTTGCGGGGCTGGCCCTTGTTTCTGCTACAGGAACGGAACAAGCCAAGGTCAATTAGAGTTCTTGTAAGGACTCTCCACGTATGGTTTAAGGGTCTTTCCTGTTATGGTCTCTTGGCCCACCCACACAAGTGTAGTGCAATAGTATCGGGAGATTTGAGGGAACCCTGGGTGGTAGGAAATGTGCAGATCATCACAGATCACAGAACTTTCCAGCACAGAAATATGAGGAAAGTTTGTGTGTTTAACTACCTAAAGGTGTTCAAGGGCTTCTCGCTAAAAAAACCTTGTGAGAACCACACCTTGGAGAATACTTACTCATTCATCTTCAACTCAGTGACGGTAATTATCATTCCTTGGTAAGGGGTATTTTGGTACTGTTAATATGGAATTTACGCAAAAGAGTGTAGATCATTAGTAAGATCGTCTATTTGTATGTTTGCATATACATTGTTATGTTTTTATGAAACTATTTACATGTTTGTATATATGTCATCTCTTTTCAGGCTCCTTTTTCTATGATAGACAATATGAGACTGTATCCTTTAGTTTAACTCATGGATCTTTGCCACAATATGAAAATATAATATTAATGTACAATAGTGACACTTAAAATTATCTTTATATGTGTTTGAAATATATATATTATTCCTTACAGAGCACAACATTCTGAGGTGGAACTCCTGATGAAGACAGGTTTCTGTTGATAAGCGCATAGAGTCACTTTAGGAACCACCCTAAAGCGTCAATCATTCATTAATGTGTTGTTGTTTTTTCGCTACATCGGTTACAAATCCTACCATGATTTTCAAAAAGATCATATATATCAATATGATTATGTGTATGTAGTATGCTTGTGGTTGTGAATGAATGCAGTCAGAATGTTTTGTATTTGCCAGTCCCTGCTTGATTTTGTCTTCTCTTAATATATGTTTTTATATTTACCCAAAAAAAGATAACAATATTTAATAACACTTTTTTATAGCTTTCTAATTCTTTAGTGTGACTATTGTTTCTCTCCTCATAATGATTTGAGGGATTTAACAGTCTGAAGTAACCCTAGAGTATTTACATTAATGTATTTTCCCTGTCTCGGTGTACTTCTCATCAGTATCAGGGGCCCCTTTACTTTGCAATTGAGAACCACACAATCTACACCACCCTGAAATCCCCTGGTTGTCATGTTTTAGAGATATGCAGGATTGGTAGGTTTCAATAGGATCATCCTGATCATCTTCCAAAAATCCACAGCTAAATAAATTGCAAAAAACGTTTCACTTTTTATAAGGAAATTGTTGATGTGTCCCCGTAGGCTTTAGGGACCTTTCCTGTCACGGGCGCTGGGACCACATACACAGGTGAAGTACCACTCTTTCCAGATGACTTGAGGGAATGCAAGGTGGTAGGAACGGTGTTGCTCTCCACAGAGATGTGAAGAAAATGTGTGTTTTTGGCAGAAGTTTGAAGTTTGAAAGACTTCCGGGTAAAAAACTCTAGTGCCAACCACGCTGGTCATGCCACCCTAGACTTCCCTGTGTGTCTAGTTTCCACAAATGTGCTGCTTTAGTAGATTTTCCTTAGGTGCCAGCTGAGCCCAAAATCCACAGAAACCCAAATTGCATAAAGGGATGTTTTTCCGAGGAAAAAGATGAAGTGTTCATGTTGCGTTTGGGGCCCTTTCTTGTTGGAGGGTCTAGGCCCACCCACAACAGTGAGTTGTCAATTACAAAGGAGATTTTGGGGAATGCTGGGTGATAGGAAATTTTTGTCTTAATGCTGATTTTAGAACTTTCCATCACAGAAATGTGAGGAAAATGTGTGTGTTGTAGCCAAAATTTGAGGATTGCAAGGCTATATGGGTAAAACAAAACCTGGTGGGAGCCAAGCAAGCCACGCCACCCTTAATACACCTGGATGTCTAATTCTCAGAAATGTCTGGGAATGGTAGGTTTTCCTAGGTGGCGGCTGAGCTTGGGCCCAAAGTCCCCAGGTACCTAAATTATTAAGAAGACAAATGGATTCTTCTGGGTAAAACATGATGGCTACAGGTTGAGTTTGGGGGTATATTGTGTTGCAAGTGCTAGGTACAGCCTCACAAATTGGGTACCGTTGTTATCAGGGGACATATGGGAATACAGAAAAGTGGAACATTTGTTATTACCAATTGGATCACTCTGCATTTTTATCTTCCAAATGGAAGACAGTGTGTAAGAAATAAGTCATTTTGCAAAATGCTCTCTGAATCACATGCTAGTTTGTGTACCATAAATTCAGAGATGTACTAATAACAACTGCTTCTAAATGCAGTGTGCATTTCAGAAATACATAGGTTTCCTTAATACCTATTTTCACTCTATATTTTAGCATATAAATTGCTCTATACTCAGTGTACAGTCAAAAAACATTGTGAGGTGTTGCATTGGTGTTGGCTCCGAGTAGCTTGGACTCCCAGAGTACCTACAAACCCTACATATCCCAGAGACTAGAAGAGTCTATTGAACATAATTGAATATTCCTTTTCTAAATTGGCTGTCGTGACAAGAAGTTTCAGATAAAACCATTGTAAAAAATGGTTCTTATTTTTCTACTCATTTTAATTTTTTAATTTTTTTTTTTAACATTTTATATTAAGATAAAACCAACAAACATCAGCAATAGCACGATAACACAGTGGGCGCAGTACGATAGGCATCAGTGGTACAGTAGGTGATATTACAAAATACAATCATGTATGGTGGAAGATCAAGGGTGACGGGGGATCATCCCATGCAGGGGCCAGAAGGGGCTGACAAATTTCTCCACAATAGGAGTGCCACAAGCCCCACACACAAGACCATTTTTTGGGACACCTGCGTGACACATATACAGTCTTTTCTCTGAACATTGCCCAGTCCATGTCTTTTTCCCAATCCTGTGCCGTGGGCGGAACCAATGCCCCCCATTTCTGGGCTAAATTCCTCTTGGTCATCATTAGCCCCAATGTTACCCACCGCATCAAGCAGACATTCAAGTCAGTTGGTTTCCAGATGTTTAGGAGACACCTACGGGCCTCCACCCGGAGCTGCACAGACAGAACAGTATTGATAATGTCGTGGATATCATGCCAGTAGGGTTGTATCTGTGTATGTTCCCAAACTATGTGAAAAATCGTCCCCAGCTGGCCAGAACCCCGCCTGCAGGCGCCGTCTTCCACCCTTCCCATACGCACCAATTGGTGGGAGTTTTAATTGGACAAGACGGAGATGAGCTGGTATTGCTACAACTTTGGAAGAAACAACTACCTTCTGCCATTCCTGGTCATCCCTTTCTATGCCATCCCTGGTCCACTTTTCTCGAAGATCCTGGAGATGATCCGAGATGTTGTTGACCAGTTTTTATATATCAGGGGAAAGGTGCTATCAGGGAGATAACCATCCAGCACCCTTTTTCCAGTGGGGATGACTCCGGCAGTGTGGTCCCGGACTGTAAGTGCATATGAAGTCCGTATCAAACCTGTGTATATCGGAAGCGTTCTGACTCGGCCAGGTTATATTGCTGCTGCAGTGCTGCACAAGACTTAATATCAGATTTGTCCCACAGATCCCTTATGCATGCAATACCTATGAGATCCCATTTGTTGAATCCCTTACTCTTCCATAGGTCATCCAATTGCTTGGAATCCCATAACGGTGTCACAAGCGTCAGCTTTCGTCTCCAGCCTAGTCAATTGATGGCTGCATGCCAGACGTGTACTGCATGTTTAGTGGGGCCCGTAAGTGGATAGTGCCGGTGCCGGGAATAAAGGGGTCTACTAAAGGTCCCCCTAGAAAGGAGCCACCAATCCATGTTATATCCCAGGTCAGATGAGACACCCAATAATACAAACGTTTGTCTGGGAGGTTGATGCCTCCATCATACCAGTTTAGGGAAAGTTTGCTGAGAGCGATGCAAGGTTTACCATTCCACAGCAGGTCCCGTTCAAGGCTCTCAACCTCTCGAAAATAGGACGTGGGTATCAGATCCCTGGAATTCTGAAGTGCATACAGGAATCGGGTTAGGGACATCATCTTACAAAGGGTGCCTTACCTAGCAGGTAGAGGGGGAGCGACTTCCACCTGGCGATGTCTTTGCGCAGCTGAAGCAGTGGGGGCTGAAGGTTGCGAGAATAGCGATGAGAGGAGTCTAGAGAAAGAAAGCTACCCAGATACATAAACTCTGCTGTACAAGTTTGTAGTGGGCACCCACGTGGCGGAATCGGGGGCTCACCTGCCACCACGAACAGGAGGCATTTGCTCCAGTTTATGGAATAAGCAGAGTACCGTTCAAAGATCGTATAAATATCCAAGACCACTATCAGAGATCTTCTAGGGGAGGACAAGTACAGAAGGATGTTGTCCTCGTAAAGAGAAATCCAATCTTCCCGGTCTGAAGACCAACGCATACCCCTGATCATCAGGTCCTGACGTATCCACACTGCCAGTGGGTTCAAAGCTAGGGCAAACAGCAATGCGGACACGGGGCAGCCTTGACGGGTCCCTCTGCCCAGCTCAAAAGCGGCCGACTTCTTGTTGTTAACCACCACCTGGGTCATAGGTTGGGAATACAGTAACTGCACCCATTGTATATATTTAGGGCAAAATCAAAGTTTCTCCAACACCGCCCACAGGTACGGCCATTCAATGGTGTCAAATGCCATGGCCGCGTCCAAGGAAACTATAACCGCCGGTTCCAATATGGAAGCCGCCCTGCCCAGAACCCCATGAACTCTGCATAGATTCAACGCCGTGTTACGGTGCGGTATGAAACCTTATTGGTCCGGGTGAACCAAGGTCCCAATCGCCGTCAAGAGGCGAGTAGCAAGGAGCTTAGCCAAGATCTTGGGCTCAGCGTTCAACAGGTATATCGGTCGGTAGGCACCACATTCATTCTTGGTTTTCCCTTCTTTGTGAATAGTAACTATTGTGGCAATACGTTGGTCTAAAGGCCAAGATTGCCGCTTGCCTCGAGTCCTCATACATGGCACTCAAATACGGGGCCAATTTGTCTGTTTTGAGCTTGTTCAACTCAATTGGTAGCCCGTTAGGGCCAGTTGCTTTACCCGGCTTGCGCGATCATATGGCGCCGCTATTTCGTCGTTGGACATGTCGCTGTCCATGAAGTCATGATCAACCACCAACAGTTTGGGTAGAGCTATATCGGTAAGCTTCTGGCAGGAATCCTCTATAGGGTAGGGGCCGCCGAATTATAAACAGCCTTGAAGTGGGCCGCAAAACAGTCCTCAATAGCTTGTGGGTCATACAGGGGAGTACCCTTTTGTTCTCAAAGTTCAGGTACTAGTCTGCTTGCCCACTGTCTCTTATCCAACCAGGCCAAGAGTTTTCCAATAAACAACTAAGGGTTGGCTCTAATCAGTATGGCTGAGCCTGCATAGAACATAACAAAAAAGAAATTGCCAGTACTGATAACGCCGCAGTGACATGAATTCAAACACAGTACTTGAGAAAATATTCAAGACTGGATGCTAGTTAATAGCTTTTATTTTTGTTTCTGATTTTATCAAGTGATACTTTTTCATTTTGAGAAAACAAACATGTAAAACACAGTGTATCAACAAGGTCAAAACTAGGGATAATCATTCATCATATCACTCATATCACAACCATACAATAAGCAATCATTCATGGGGAGAAGGGGTGCACTGGATCAGAGAACTACAAAATGTATCAAAACATACAATATTTACAATATAATACAGTACCATACATAAGACAAGAAAAGCCGCTGTCTGCAAAACACTTAGATAATATTTTCTTCTGGTGGATAATCAATTATAGCGTACATTCCTATAGTCAAGTATAAAAAATACTTTTTGAATCTTTAGAAAAAGGATAATGTACAAGAATTAGTGATAAGCAACAGTTATCCTAGCATTCACGCTTATCACTGGAGCAGACAGTAAGATGGCTGGGGCCTAAGCGTTTCGAATCCCAATGACTTGTAGGGATTCTCTTCAGGGCCTTTGGGGTTCTCTACAACAGTAAAAAAGAGAAAGGGAAAGGGGGAAAAAAGATTAGAAACGACTCAGACAGGCATGATTAGTTTAATCACAAGATCGACATCAGTCACAACTATTCAGTGCCCACCCTGAGTTCCTCAGACTAACCACTAGGCTTAAAAGGTTACAACTGACTAATATAAGATGTTTGGGGAATCTGAAAAAATTCCGCAGGTAGAGTAATTTATCGAAGGTAGCAAAACTTTACTCACCTTCTGTGTTTAGAGAAGAAATAGTCTCAAGGTAGGGATTGATTGACACAATTGGATGGTGGTAAACCTATAAAGGTAAATTGAAATTTGTTAAAAAAATGGGGAATATAGCAGTTTTGGCGTGCTGCCGGTTTTAGGAGAGAGTCTCACCTAGTGAAAACGTGTGGGAGACCGTGTCTATAGTAGCTGCCCGTTTTTCGTCGTGGGACGCATCTTGGGAAATAAAAGAACTGAAAGCTAAGTATAACCTAGTAAAGTACACGCATGGTCAAAAACACAGTTAAAATAACTCATTACCAAAATACGTTGTTCTACGAAGAAGTAAAGTAGCACTTGTTCACGGAAACCTTATGAATGAAGAGCTCATCTGAAAGAACAGTGAACACCATTAGCCGCCTGTACACATTATCCTAAAAGAAATAAGTAAAAATGAGGGCGGCAGCTTACCGGCATAACAAGTCAGCTACGTGTGACCGCGAGGGTTAAAACACACGAGTGATAGAGTTCAAGGCGACTGTGGGCTAAAGTAGAAAGTGAAACGCGTGAGAGTCAATTACGTTAACGGAGCCTCTGGAAACAAACACGTGAAACGCGTTAGTTTATTTATGCTCTTTCACAGCGTAGTACGGAAGATTGAAAAAAATCAGGGCTTACCGGTACATCATATTCAACGCAGTCAGCGGAGGATATTAAACTAGAATAAAAACGGAAGCGAGAGTGAAAAACTAGTTTTAACTTTCCACACAGAGCGTGACTAGGCGGGTTTGCAGATTAGAGTACTTACTATTTTCGAACGGGGCAAGGTTTCCAAAAGACAGCGTCCAAGACAGCACTATACACCGGCTCCTGCGCAGTAGCAGGCTGGGGTTGGACTACTCTACCTATATACCTGGCTAATGAGCTGAAAGACCGCCCATTCAGTGGCCAAGGTAACATGAGGATTCTGAACTGGATTCAAGGTGAATTCTGGATCGGAGTTACACAAATGTGAAAATGACACAGGTGATTGCCTGAATACAGTTGGTTGCAGGACTAGGAAATGGGCTTGATATAGGTCATTTACAATTTGAAGATTTCACTTAATTCATTAAGTCCAGATACTGCTGTATCAAACTTCACGATAAGGAAAGCTTCACGTTTTGATAGTGTCAAATTTAAATCACCACCTCTGGGATTTCTCTCTATTTTCGAGATTACTGTCCACTTGAGGTCACTCACAGTGTGCTGGAATCGCGTCCAATGTTGCACCAAGGGGGCATTTTCAACTTTCCTGTTAATCCTTGATTTATGTTGCGAGATCCGTTGGCGGATCTCTTGATTGGTTTTGCCTATATATAGCAATTGGCATGGGCATATAATACCATATACCACATATTTGCTCTTGCAGTTACTCATCGTGTCATGCTTCCATGACACTCCATTATGCTGGAACAAAGAACCTTCCATAGTTGATTCACAGCATAAGCAATTTCCACATTTGTGGTGTCCAAGGATGGGTGGCATCCCCATCATTTGGCGTAACGTTTGTGGTTTGGCAATGGGCATGGCAGCTCGAACAATGTGGTTCGCAATATTATTTTCTTTCTTGAAGGCAAATAAAGGTTCATTTGCTAGACTAGCATCGAAATTCTTGACCAAGTGCCAGTTCTGTCTAATAACCCTTTTTAGACGGTTGGCGTTAGGGCAGTAGGTAGTGACACAAACTTGTTTTTCCAAGGCAGATTTGGATTTGCGCTCCAAGAGTGTTTCACGTGGGGTCCATTGTGCTCTTTTCATGCAAGTTTTGACAAGTTTCTTGGGGTAACCCCTCTCACATAACTTGGAAGTGAGGTTTTCTGAGTGTTGTTCGAAATCTTTTTTAAAGGTACAGTTTCTGCGGACTCTCAGAAACTGCCCGTACGGGAGGTTTTCTTTTAGATTTCTGGGGTGGTTGCTGTTGAACATGAGAGACTTGTTGCGGTCCGTAGGTTTAGTGTACAGAGTAGTTGCTAGCTTGCCTTCGGAAGGGAAGACCTCCACGTCTAGGAAAGCGATCCTACTGGTGGATTCAGAAATGCTGAATTTTATGTCAGCTGTTCTATCATTAAGCCATTGATAAAACTGGTTTAGAGTGTCACCATCCCCTTTCCATGTCAAAAAAATATCATCAATAAAACGGAGCCATGTTCCGATGTATTGAGAAAAAGGGTTGTTGTTATAGATGTATGCATTCTCATACATGGCCATAAACAGTACTGCCAATTCTGGGGCAAAAGGGCAGCCCATAGCCACCCCCTTAACTTGGTAATAAAATTCACCATTAAAACAGAAATAATTCTTTTTTAAGGCGAAAGTTGCCAAGTCCACTATGAATTTAGTGGGCACCCGCATCGGTCTGGGCCTAGAGTCAAGAAAGTAAGTAAGTACTGCTACAGCCTCATCTTGAGGGATCTGTGTGTATAGTGCAGTAGCGTCTAGGGTGACAAGCCTGTCACTACCTTCGTTGAAATTTATATTTTCAAGTTTTTTAATGAAGTCAGTGGTATCCTGGAGGTAGGATCTGACCTCACACATGAAGTCTTTCAGAAAGCAATCCACATATTTAGCCGCTGGCTCTAATACCGAACCACACCCTGCCACAATGGGTCTGCCCGGTGGATGGTCAGGGTCTTTGTGTATTTTTGGCAATACATAAAACATAGGGACTTTGGGATGTTTATTTTTCAGGTATTCAGCTTCTTTTGGGCCAACGAAACCTAAGTCAAAACCCTCTTGCACAATAGCAAAGAGCTCATTCTGTAGGTCCATGGTAGGATCTTTATTTATCTTACGGTAGCAAGCGGTGTCTTGTAGCTGTTTCAATACTTCAGTGGTGTAGTCATGAATATCCCACACTACGATAGCCCCGCCCTTATCAGCTTGTTTAATTATAACCGTGTTGTCAGTTTTAAGGTTATTTAAAGCCATCATTTCTTTTTTGGTGGTATTGTACTTGATGTATTTTTTCTCCTGTTCCATAGCCGATATGGCAGATAGTACACTTTTCTCAAAAGTTAAGAGGTTTTTTGGAACTTTGTTGGCTGGGGGGCAGAAAGTGGACTTATTTCTGAGGCCAGTAACCTCAACGGATTGGGTAGTTGGATTGTCACTAAAGAACACAGTCAAGCGTAGTTTTCTGCAAAACTCTATGAACTCAGACTTCATTTTAACGAAGTCGGTTCTTTTGGAGGGTACGAATGACAACCCTTTTGCCAGAACACTTTCCTCATCCGGTGTCAACACCTTTTTAGAAAGGTTGAAGATTGACGACGCGTTTAATTTTTGTAATGTTGTCGTCGCGTTTTCATCTCCCACTGGACGTTGTTTCTCACTCGACCTCTCGGGAGTGTTTGGCCTCTCCCTAAAAAATTTGGCGACTGGTTCTGTTGTTGTTGCTGGTTAGTGTTCCAATTTCTATTTCTGTTGGGACGATTATAAGAGCTTGCAGAGTCACTATCCGTTCCAGAAGAGGAGGTATCAGAAAAAGAAATGAATTGTCTTCGGGATCTGCCCTGGTTTCCTTGAAGGAAACGTCTAGATTCCGCTTTGGAATAAAAATCAGCCTGTAAGTAAGGATATATATTGTCCAAAGAAAAACCTTTTTTGTCTTTTTCGAATTGGTTGGACTTTTGAGTAATCGTATAGTCTTTAAACTCTTGTACTTCTTTAGCAACTTTTTCTAAGAGGGCCTTGGCATCTGCTATGGTGGGGTTACCACTAATTTCAGACTCTAGCTTGGCTATCTCAGCTAATTCTTCCTTTGATATTCTCACTGCTGTTTCAACCGTTAATACCATCAAGTCTCTACTACATTTGGTTTCTATCATAGAAAAGCCTTTTTTGAATATTGGGTCTTCTGTGAAAATCACAGGAATGTTCTTAATTTGTAGCCCAGCCGAAATTGTGCCTTCTCGGAGGTGTTGCAGCAAAAAGTGACCATGAAGGTCTGTCCTGATCTGCTTCTTTTTGAGGCGGATTAATTTGTCAGATTCGTTTGATGTAGTTGCTGTCTCGCTTAAGGTAACTGAGGAGAAGATGGGTGGGTCACTGAGGAAGTTTCTGATGTGATCTTCTGAGTAGGCAAAAGTATCCTTCTCTGCCATTACTCTGAGGGATGAAAAGAAAAGAGAAAAAGGATTGGAAACATATAATTAAAACGATTAACGTAACACAGTAAACAAGGATAGTTCTGGAAGAACAGTGTGGAAGGGAGTGCCTAGTCAACCTTCGCACCCGGGTTAATGGGCTAGAACAAAAACCTCGCGAGCCAGCGCCCGCTATAATAACCAATAAACAACTAAGGGTTGGCTCTAATCAGTATGGCTGAGCCTGCATAGAACATAACAAAAAAGAAATTGCCAGTACTGATAACGCCGCAGTGACATGAATTCAAACACAGTACTTGAGAAAATATTCAAGACTGGATGCTAGTTAATAGCTTTTATTTTTGTTTCTGATTTTATCAAGTGATACTTTTTCATTTTGAGAAAACAAACATGTAAAACACAGTGTATCAACAAGGTCAAAACTAGGGATAATCATTCATCATATCACTCATATCACAACCATACAATAAGCAATCATTCATGGGGAGAAGGGGTGCACTGGATCAGAGAACTACAAAATTTATCAAAACATACAATATTTACAATATAATACAGTACCATACATAAGACAAGAAAAGCCGCTGTCTGCAAAACACTTAGATAATATTTTCTTCTGGTGGATAATCAATTATAGCGTACATTCCTATAGTCAAGTATAAAAAATACTTTTTGAATCTTTAGAAAAAGGATAATGTACAAGAATTAGTGATAAGCAACAGTTATCCTAGCATTCACGCTTATCACTGGAGCAGACAGTAAGATGGCTGGGGCCTACGCGTTTCGAATCCCAATGACTTGTAGGGATTCTCTTCAGGGCCTTTGGGGTTCTCTACAACAGTAAAAAAGAGAAAGGGAAAGGGGGAAAAAAGATTAGAAACGACTCAGACAGGCATGATTAGTTTAATCACAAGATCGACATCAGTCACAACTATTCAGTGCCCACCCTGAGTTGATAAAATCAAAAACAAAAATAAAAGCTATTAACTAGCATCCAGTCTTGAATATTTTCTCAAGTACTGTGTTTGAATTCATGTCACTGCGGCGTTATCAGTACTGGCAAGAGTTTTCCAGCCTTGTCGCCCACCTCATACAAGCATCCCTGACCGCTCTCCCTATGGCCTTTGCCAGGTCTGTCGCAAGTGCCCTGTAGTCCTGTTGTTTGAGTTTGAGAAGGTGGAGCTTGTCGGGTGTGACGTCTATTTCTAGATCAGCTTCCAGACTCCCCACCTCTGCCTCCAGTGCCACCAACTCTTTGCACTATTCCTTCTTTTTCCCGGAAATTAAGGGAAGGGCCGGGCCCCGTATCACTGTCCTAAATGCCTCCTAAAGCACCTGCAGGGATTCCACAGAGCCTTCATTCTCATAAAAGTAGTTATCAATGGCCTTAAGGAGCTCTCTGCGGATATGAGGATCGCAAAGATATCATGGATTAATGAGGGCAACTCACCCCACTTGCTGGTAACCGAGCGTTACCTGGAGCCACATTGGCGTGTGATCTGAGATGCCCCTAGCTAGAGGTTTTATCTCCCGGACATGGGCAATTTGGGATGCAGGTACCAGAAAGTAATCGATTCTAGATAGGCTCCCGTGAGCCCTGGAGTGGAAGGTATATTGGGAAGCATCAGAGTGAAAGACTCTCCATCCATCTTCCAGCCCCAGTGATTCCAGGAAGTCTGGCAGCCAGCTTTGCAAGCGAGGGAGGGCATGCGGAGGGTGTCGGTCCAGTTCCCCCGAAACCACCAAATTCAAGTCCCCTCCTAGCACCACGAGGCCCTCTGGGATCTCTAACAGCAGCGTACCCAAGTCCCTGAACGTTTTTACCTGAAGGTCCGGAGGTACATAAATCTGGAGGGAGGTGACAGGGTGGCTCTCCCATGTGCCCGAGACTCCAACATATCGTCCTCTAGTGAATGAATGAATGAATGAATACAATCTTCTATAGGGCATGGCTACCCGGAGGCATCCCAGCGCTGTGTGACCTAGGTACGTGACAGAGACAATCAGTGAAACAGGAATGTCTTCAGGAGCTTCCTAAAGGCGAGATGATTAGCTTCGAGCCTGATGTTATCGGGGAGTTGGTTCCAGAATTTGGCTGCTTGAAGGGAGAGCTGGCGGCCACCCATGCGTGACCGCTTAACCCTCGGAACTACAAGCAGATTATGATGGTTAGATCTCAAAGGGTAAACAGTCAAAATATCGATTTTTTAATTTCGACTTACACTTATATCGAGTTGCTAATATCGATGGGACAGAATATCGATGTCCAGAATATCGATGGCCAGAATATCGACCCTAAGGTAAGTAATATCGAAATTACTTATATCGATAGCATATATATCGATGTAAGTAATTTCGATTTACTAATATGTGTTAGAAATTTTAGATAAGTATTTAAATTAATTGTTATAATATGTGTTTAATATGTTTTTATAAATAAAAAATATATAAAAGTAAATATTATGTTTTACTACCAGAGCGGGTTGTGGGTTTTTAGGGGAATAGGGTGGGAAGTAATTTATTTGTAATTAAATAATTATTTTTTAATGATGTATTTATTTTGCTATTAAATATTAATTGGCAATGAATTATTTTAATTGATTAATAGAATAATTAATTGATAGTTTATGTTTATTTTTAACTAAATTACATGTTTTACTACTGGAGCGGGTTGTGGGTTTATAGGGGAATAGGGTGGGAAGTAATTTAATTGTAATATTAATTAATTTTGGGTAAAGGGGTATTTTTAGGGTTAAGGGTCAGTTTTCAGTTTTTGGGTAAAGGGGTATTTTTAGGGTTCAGGGTCAGTTTTCAGTTTTTGGGTAAAGGGGTATTTTTGGGGTTCAGGGTCAGTTTTCTGTTTTTGGGTAAAGGGGTATTTTTAGGGTTCAGGGTCAGTTTTTAGTTTTTGGGTAAAGGGGTATTTTTAGGGTTCAGGTCAGTTTTCAGTTTTTGGGTAAAGGGGTATTTTTAGGGTTCAGGGTCAGTTTTCAGTTTTTGGGTAAAGGGGTATTTTTAGGGTTCAGGGTCAGTTTTCAGTTTTTGGGTAAAGGGGTATTCTTTGGGTTCAGGGTCAGTTTTCAGTTTTTGGGTAAAGGGGTATTTTTAGGGTTCAGGGTCAGTTTTTAGTTTTTGGGTAAAGGGGTATTTTTAGGGTTCAGGGTCAGTTTTCAGTTTTTGGGTAAAGGGGTATTTTTTGGGTTCACGGTCAGTTTTCAGTTTTTGGGTAAAGGGGTATTTTTAGGGTTCAGGGTCAGTTTTAGGTTTTTGGGTAAAGGGGTATTTTTAGGGGTTCAGGGTCAGTTTTCCCTACTGTTGCACCCACTGGAGTGGGAATAGTAATTATTGTTAAGTAAGTATATATTATATATGATTTTTAATTATTATTTTTTAAATTAAATATGTATTATTAATTTTTTTTACCATTATTACATATATTTAAATATGTTTAAGTAATTAATAAGTATTATTTACAGTATTTTTTTTGTTATTTTAAATTAAAAAAAATCGATATATTTAACAACAATATTTTTAACATCGATATTATTTTTTCGATATTTTGGTACTTACCATGTTGTACATAGGGCGTCGATATTTTTGCTATCGATATAATTACGCCAATATTTGTGTAGGTCGAAATTCTGTCTGTCGAAATTCTGTCATAGATCCATGTCAAAGATCTGAGAGGTTGATATCGGCGGAACAAAGGGCAAAGAATGGACGGGCCACTATTGGAAATGGATTTATGAGCCATACACATAATTTTAGACCAGATCCTCTCCTGTATCAGCAGCCAATGAAGAGACCGAAGCGCGGCCTTCGCAGAGCTACGTCTAGGTACATTCAGAAGTAGCCAGGCTGCACAGTTCTGAACAGATTGCAGTGTCTGAATAGATCCTGCAGGGGCACAAAGATAGACAGCATTTGCATAGTCCAGACGAGAAAGAATCTGAGACTGGACTAGCAAGCGTCTGGCCTCGAAGGGAAGAAGCATAAAGACCTTCCTGAGGACCCTAAGCAGACCGTAACAGGTCGCAGCAACTTTTCTGGCCTGAACCTGGAATCCCAGGGTGGAATCAAGCGAAACCCCCAAGCTCTTAATTTGATTCTTAGGGGTGGGGGGGGGGACAGGCAGTTTGGCCACCAAGGATCAAGGCTAATAGGGGCCTTAAAGCCCAGAAGCATGATGTCAGTTTTAGAGCCATTAAGCTTGAGAAATGAGGCGTTCATCCATTCTAGGACCTTGGTGGGACATGGGGTCAGATTGTTAATCCCCTGGTCTCTGGCGCCATCCCTAACCAGGGAGACCACCAACTGCGTATCATCGGCGTAGGTGACAAGCTGAATTCCCCAGGGAAGAACCACCTCAGCAAGTGGTCTCATGTAGATGTTAAACATGGTAGGACTTAATGAGGATCCCTGGGGATTGCCGTGATGCAGTGGGAGTTGTTCGGACGACACTTCATCCTCAAAAACAGAGAAGAATCTCTCCGACAGAAAGGATTGGAGCCATTTAAGGGCCATCCTGAAAACTCCCATCCTGAAAATTCCCATCTGACGCAAACGGTGTATCAGGAGGGGGTGGTTTACTGTATCGAAGGCTGCGCTGAGGTCCAACAGGACCACCGCAGCGCAGCCTCCGGCATCCACGATATTCCTAGTCACCTCAACCACCGCCACCAATGCAGTTTCTGTCCCCTGCTTGGCTCTGAATCCCGTTTGGGTAGGGTGGAGAGCTCCTGTAGTCTCTACAAATGAGGAAAGAACCTGGTTAACACGTTTTTCTGCAACTTTGCTGAGCCCACACAACAGCGAAATTGGCCTATAGTTGGCTAGGTCTTCAGGATTCAAACTAGGATTTTTTAGTAGCGCCTTAACTCTGGCTAGTTTCCAAGCGGGAGGCACCACCCCTGTTGCCAAGGAGGAGTTAATAACATGTTTTATAACAGGACAAACAGTCGCCGATACCTGTTTGAGAACAGGAAGGAGGGGCAGCATCCAAAGGGGAGCCGGATTTAAGGTTGCCAAGAAGTCTTTCCACCGTGACAAGATCAAGCATCGGGACGGAGTCAAGGGCTCCCAAGGAATCTGGGACAACTGCAGAGGAGACAATGTCATTACTCTCAGTTGGACAAAGGGCCTGAGCACCTGGAAGGAAGCCCGAATAGATGTTGGTCACCTTGGAAGCAAAAAAGTAGGCTAGGTCGTCGCATAGTTTCTGGGGGTCCGGGGCTGCACTAATAGGTCGGGGGGTGACCAGGGATTGAAATATTTTAAATATTTCCCTGGGAATGTTAGCTGCAGCCTAGATTTTGTCCTGAAAGTACACAGATTGTGCAATTTTTAATTGGTTCTTATAAGTTCTAAGCGCTAATCTGTATTCATTTTTACTACGGCTAAAAAATCTTTCCTCCATTTTCTTTCGGCATGTGTACAGCATTGCTTGAAACTCTTTAATTCCACAGAATACCAGGGCCTTTTGTTTGGGCCCATCCGATGGCACACTTCTTTTTTGGGCAGAATGGAGTCTAAGGTTGTCTCTAACCACTTATTAAAGGCCGCTTTGGCGATGATAGGATTCTCATGGTAAAAAGGAGGGAACCTCTTCAGAGCTGCAACCCATTCCTCCAGGGATAGTTTCGACCATATCCGGTTAAACTTCTTGGATACATTTGCTGTATGATTTTGGTAGGGTGGGTGCCAAGTGAATGAGAGCAATGCATGATCAGACCAAGGAACGAACATGGACTCGTCCCAACTAATATTTCCCAAATTAGTGAAGAAATGGTCAATCAAATGCCCTGCACTGTGCGTGGATCCAGACACAATTTGTTTCAATTGTACTACCCCTAGGGTGTCCAGCAGATTTTGTGAGGAAGAAGAAGCATCTGAGTTATCCAAATGTATATTAAGATCACCCAAGATGGAGAAATTGGATGTACTGCTAATGGAGAGGGTAATCTTGTCATGGAGATTGTGACAGAAGCTGTTGTGTGCTCCCGGTGGCCTGTAGACAAGCATACCCGACAATGTAGAAGTAGGGGAGAAAGATATGGAGAACCCTAAACTTTCACAATCCGAGAGAGGGCTCTCGGAGGTTCAGCAGACAAATAAGTTCTTATAGATTATAGCCACCCCTCCTCCTCGGCCCGTGTGACTGTCGTGTCTGCAAATTAAATAGCTAGATGGGAGAGCTCGAACTATATCAGGATCAGATGCCTCGGTTAGCCACGTCTCAGTAAGAAAGAGGACATCCGGATCTCGCTCCTCTAAAAGCAGGCGGATTTCCATCGCGTGCTTCGGGAGGGACCGACAGTTTAGTAATGCCAGTGAGTAAGATTTGATTTTGCAAATGGTAATCCCACTATGGTTACATTGAGGACAAAGGATCCAAAACTCATCTGAAGGAGTACGTGTAGGACAGAGAACAGTCGGGGAGCTTCTCAATGACCCCAACTGATCCCCACTATAACATACTTTCTCCTGTACAGGAGAGCCCATTCTACAAGTCCCTGGCCACGTCCTAGCCCGTCCTGGCACGGACGGGCACAGACAGGCTTTCCTTAGGCGCTCCTTTGGCGCGATTGGGTGCGCCCGCTACCGCGTACGCTGCGCGTATGGGAGACCGTCCTAATTTATGCGCTTTAGCGCGGCGGTCCAGCGCTTCCTCCCCAAACACTAGAGCAGCAACCTGCTCCTCCCCAGGATGGCCGCTGTGAGTAATCGGCCCCTCCGAAGCCCCAAGATAAATTAGCTCCTAATCGGCTAAAGAGACAGAAAGTAAAGTCCCTAATACTGCACAAAGAAGGTGAACCTAGTCGCTCAAAGGTGAAGGGGATACACAAAAAGTGAAGGGAATAAACAATTTTTATTAAAATCAGTGCTTAGAAAATAAAAGGCTTTAAAATTCGTAACAAAAGAATCTAGCTCCCGGCTTCCGCCTCAGGAGCAATTAACGTGTCGCTAGGTCTTACCAGACTAAACTTGCACGCTCAATTTATATAGTATCCGACCAAGTATCCTGCACTAAAAGGAGAAAGGATTTTTTCATCAGTATGCCAACCACCTGGGAGCCCATGGTGAAACCTGCATGAGCCAGTAAGACCTAACCCCCTCTATGTAATGCTCTACATGTATTTCCAACTAGATGGGTTTCTTGCAGCAGAACGATGTCAGGGGCATGGTGCTTAATACACTGAAGAATGACACTATGTTTAATTTTGTCCCCCAGGCCACTGACATTCCAATTCAACAATTTAACCCCACTGTCTCCCACAGGTGCCATATCCATTTATACTGAAATTCACTGCGTGCACTGCCACTCCCCCAATCATTGTATTGATAGCAGTCGCTGATGCTATCAAAACTTCAAACAAAAAACTAAACACTCCCGCCCAACAACCCCCCACCCTGCTGCCCTGTCCTCTGGGCTTAGAACGGCCCTAAAAAAATGTTTAAGAGAGAAAAGAAAAAAACAGAGGGGGTACAACAGAGTTCGCCCCATCCCAGCCCAGCAAGCCTACTTTATACCCATCCAAATCAAATAACACAAGTCCATATAAGTCCACTTACCAAATGGCAATGAAACTAGAAGCCTCCCACCCATCCCCTTCACCCACCACACACTGCAAAAAGTATGAGCCCAGCCACTGGTCATGTAAAATACTACAAGAGTATGACCCATAAACCACGTTGAGATTAGGGTAGGTATATAAGAATAAGCAAACAATATACCAACTGGTTTTATTGTAGAAGGCAATTAAACATGTATGTGTAAAGCATTAGGTGGACAGAAACAAGGAGACTCAATTTGTTTGGAAACGTGCACATGGCATCGTATAATTAAAGAACAAATAAAATGAGGGTATACAGTTGTAACAGCACTGTAGGTAAACAAATTAAATAACAACCTGAATTGGACTTGGTGCTCAGCATGTGTAAGTGACACAAGAGGTGGCGATGCAAGTGACAATTGTGATCAGCAGGAACGGCGCATGGTGTCAAAGTGCTTGATATATACAGTGAGTCAAGTGAACAATGTGGCTCTAAATGAATTACAATGCAAAAGTCTTGACAAATTCGATGAATTAATTTGAACGAGCCACAATGGGGGATGCACCATCTATTGTGCTGAACGACGTTTCAACCCTCTTTGGTCAGGATCATTTTTAGGACCGGGTTGTAAATGAAAACAGTGCTGTACAGGGAGGCAAGGAAGAGGGTAAGGGTGGGAAAGGAGGGTGGGAGACGGGCACTGGCGTAAGGCATCTATAGGTGGTTGGGGAGAAAAAAAGGAATCGAATTTGAAGGTAAGGCCTGGGGGTGGGGGATGAGGGCTGTGTTGGAAGAGGGGGTGGTAGGAGGTGAAGTGATTAGGAAAAGGGAGGTGTAATTACAGTGAAGGACTGTGGTGTTATGGGTCCGGAAGGGCAGTGGGTCAGAAAGGTAGATGATGGCACCTGGAGAGTCAAGGTAGGCCTGTGAATAGTGGCAAATGAACGATGAACTTGTATAGTAAAGGAGGAAGCGGGGCACGTATGGATGAGGGAGGAGGGATCAGGCCAAGAATGTGTAGCCTGTGATAAGAAGCGATTGGAGGCATATGGCGAGGTGTCTCGGTCATATGAATGTGGGCCTGGTGACTGTGACTGAACGCGCTGATTGCAGCTAGCATGTAGAGGATAAAAGAAGGAAAACACGGTTTACCTGGTGGACGCTGCGGGGATCAAGATGGCTAGGAGTCGAGTAGGGCTGTTAGCATCTTGTTCCAACTGCGGGACGGGGGGAAAAAGAAAAGGGCAGTGAGTGTCCAGACTGGGTTACCCTCATTATCCCTCTTGCTGTATCATGAAAAAAATCTACACATTCTCTGCCATACATTCTTGGCCTGATCCCTCCTCCCTCATCCATATGTGCCCCGCTTCCTCCTATACCTATAATTTCCTCGTTCATTTGCCACTATTCACAGGCCTACCTTGACTCTCCAGGTGCCATCATCTACCTTCCTTACCCTCTGCCCTTCCATACCCATAACACCACACTCCTTCACTGTAATTATACCTCCCTTTTCCTAACCACCTCACATCCTATCACCCCCTCTTCTAACTCAGCCCTCATCCCCCACCCCCAGGCACACACCCAGTCTCACCTTCGGATTTGTTTCCTTTTTTTCTCCCCAACCACCTATCGATGCCTTGCACCAGCGCCCGTCTTCGGCCCTCCTTCCCCACACTTACCCTCTTCCTTGCCTTCCTGTACAGCACTATTTTAATTTACAACCTGGTCCTTAAGATGATCCTGACCAAAGAGGATCGAAACGTCAATAGGTGGCGCATCCCCCATTGTGGCTCGTTCAAATGAATCCATCTTGTGTCACTTACACATGCCGAGCACCAAGTCCAAATCGGGCTGTTTTGTTATTTGTTTACATACAGTGCTGTTACAACTGATACCCTACTTTTCTTTGTTCTTTAATTATACGATGCCATGTGCACGTTTCAAAGCAAATTGAGCCTCCTTGCTTCTGTCCACCTAATGCTTTACGCATACATGTTTAATTGCCTTCTACAATTACATCAGCAGCCACTGGTCAGGCATCCTCTCAGGCCGGTTGACTACTGTCAGTGCCCCCCCCACCTCGGTCCGCCGGACTTCTCGTACTCCTGCTCTCAATCCAGTCCGCAGCTGCCTCAGGAAAAAAACACTCTGCCAACCGCCTCGATCCAGAGACAGGCAGGGAACAGCATGGAGTACTTCATACCCTGATCTCTGAGGACACGCTTGATTTGACATGAACGATCGTCTTTGTTGCTGCACCCATTGGGTAAAGTCCGGAAAAAAGGATATGTCTGAGTTCTCATATTGCAGGGGGGCTCCAGGTCTGGAGTGTGAAGGATAACGGCTCTGTCGCATAAAATCAGGACCCGTGCCAAAATGGGACGCGGGGGAGCGCCCGGCTTGGAACAGCCACCCGCGATCCTGTGGGCACGCTCAACGGCAAAGAACTTACTGAGGCCTTTGGGTTGCAAATGCTTAAGGATGAGATCCTCGACAAAAAGGTCCGGTGTCTGCCCCTCCGATTTCTCCGGAACCCCAAGGATGCTTAGGTTATATGATGCAGGCGGCCTTCGTAGTCGTCCAATTTGAGGTCAGTAAAGGTGCGGAAGTCCTGGATTTCCTTGATTGCTCCCTGGAGCTGTGAGACATTGTCTACAAGGCTGGCTGTCATGAGTTCCACTTGCTTGACCTTTTCATTTATGTTTGCCCATATCCGCCCTAATGTGGTTGACATCTATAGCCACAGTGTCCAGAGAGGTCTTGACTCCAGTGATGGTGGCCATAACGTCTTTAAGCAACATTTCCTCCTCCTCCACGCCAGGTCCCCCGGATCCGGAGTACCTGGGTGCTCGTGCCTGTTGAGCATCTTTAGGGATGGTATAACGGTCCAGTTTGTTTGACTGCATATTTTTGGATCCACGGGGCCCCGTTGTCTTGGTGCGCTCCATCGTAACCTGTTCCAGCCCGCTCCAGCTGGTATATTACAAGAAATGGCGAAGCGTTACCGGATATGATGCAGAGGTCCTCCACACAGATGGGCAAGGTCAGCAGAGGCAAGGTAGGCAGAGGATTAGTTTCACCATTAGGGATGCGCCGCCACCATTGACCACCTCATGGCCGGTGCACCTGCCAAGCACACAGCTATGCATCCCACTTCTCCTCCAGTGCCTCCCTGCCGGACTCGGTCCCCGTCGCTGCCTCTGGCCCCACAGATCCCCCCAGGCGCTGCTGTCTATTGCTCCATGGTTTATCCTGCATTAGGGGTCACGAAAACATGCCCAAGTCACAGCGCCGGGTTCAAGTACAGCTGTTGGCCAGGGCAGGAAAGAGGCAGACTCAGTTGACCCTTTTGTAAGTCCAGGGCACCTTCCCTGCACCTCCAGGATGAGAGGGGACCCAACACAAGCCCCACACTCCCCACCGATCCCCACCCCTAATGAGCGGGCCACCGATCAAGTTTTCAGTGCAGGCAGCACCACAGTCCCTGCTGGTAATAGGGGACCAGCGGTTCAGGCTGCACCGGGCAGCACCCACGTTGTAGTTCTCCCCGCACCGCCAGCCCGGGATCACGCAGGCCGGAGCAGGGGTAGCAAGCACCTTCAGCAGATCAAGGACGTCCAGGCTGGGCTCACCAAGCAAGTCTCTTGTGGTCCGAGCTAATAAATGTAAGTCCCGACGGCATGCAGATCTATCGCGCCACCGCCGCAAAAGAAGGGCCTGCCAGGGGCATCTTGCCGGTAGGTGCATTCGGCACAGGGTGCGGACCTCGGGTGCCCATGTGGCCCACAATACTTCTGGGGGCATGCCAAGTCCTCAACCAAGGCGTAGGCAACGGGAAGCATCCAAGGTTAGGGACGCCCCGCGCCATCTTTTGCCTCGCGGCCGGCGCACCCTTCCTTGCCCCGATCAACTTGCCTCAAAGCCGTTCCAGAGCCCTGACTTGGCTCCACATTCCCTGCCGCTGCTGCCGCTGTGCATTTAATTAATCGCCGCCCAGGCGGCTACTTCTCCAAGGCTATTTGCGCCGCTCCCTGAGCCACTGCGCCACCACTGGGCCGCAGATGGCCGGATGGAGCTCCGCAAACGGCTGGGCTTAACACTGTGGGTCCCGGCTTCAGGCCCTACCACCGGCCAAAGCTTCTGGTGGTGATTTCTCCGGTGGTGATTTCTCCACCGCTGGGCTCGCGACGATCAACGGAACTGGCTGGATGGGCTCGACTAGTGTACCGATCGCAGAAGCTGTCGAGGGGTACGACGGATCTGTGTGCAGGATAGACGTGGGCTAGGACGGACGGCGGAGCTCCATCACAGCACGGCCATCATCAGACCGTGCTTGGCCACGCCCCCCCATTTCTTTTTATTTTAACATTTAGTTTCTTTCAGATAACTTTGAGGGATCTTCACAATGACCCCTTGCGGAATTCACAGTTTTGTCTGTGCTCGGAAATCTATAGCTTTCCAGCTTCATTTGTGGGTTTCACGCACTGTTTCCACCACAAACTGGAGGTAGGTTGAAATAACACACATTAGGAAAAATGAGCTACCTCTTGGAAAATTGCCAAAACTGTGGCAAAAAGAAAGTTGTTTTTATGATACAGTTCTGCATGTTCCTAAAGACTAGAGCTTAGAGAATGCTAACTTTAGCACAGCAAACCTTTTGTTTATGCCATTTCTAGGTAAATAAAAACTAGGCACTTTTCTGCAGCGCACTTTTTACCATTTTTCAAAACCCCCAAAATGTAGCTATATATTATGCTGATTATCTCAGTCCCATCCAGGGGAATCCACAAACTCTGGGTACCTTTAGAATTCCCATGATGTTGGAAAAAAAGATGCAAATTTAGTGTGGATACATTATGTGCACAAAAGTTAAGGAGGTGTGGGTAAAAAGTACCCCAGACGGCCCAAAAAAGGACTCAGTACTGGGGTGGAAAAACCTCAGCAGTTAAGATGTTAAAACACAGAAAGCAACATAACATCACAATTAAAACATAATATGGCACAACCCAAAAAAACTGTCAAAAAAGAACTGGAAGCAAGAACTGCAGTAATACAAAACATACTCACTTTGCAGAACTGCAGCACAAAACAACAGCAGCGCAAAAACAACAGAACACATCACCAACAAAATGCCACAGAGCCAATGTGTCTAAACGTTTATGTCACACATTACTACCTCCAGAATATGGTGCTAAAAGGTGTTTAAGCAATTACCTTCACAGCGCCAGTTAAGAATATTTTGTGATCGAGCCCACTTTGTGAGCACATGTATATCATTCTATTAGAATGAATTGTACAGTTTATAGATCACTAAAATCCAGTCTTTAATCTATAAACAATGAGTGCTCATTCCCTAAGCCCTGCTCACAAGCCCGGGGTGTTGTAATTAAATGTTGCTGTATGAAGTATTAAGGCTGCGTAGCGTGAAAAACTGTTAATGCTGCTTCAATCCACTACCAGACACTCTCTGCCGCTTTATATCACCCGGGCTTCTATGGGAATTCACAAGGACATATTATCTAGCCCCTTATCGCCGCTTTAGCAGCAGTTTCCTGCCACTAAAGCGGCGATAATGTTATCGCCTTTCTTGATAATATGGCCCTCAGTTTCTTTCCCTCTCTTGCTCTTTGGCTAATGACTGATGCGAAAAATACGTTTCGGTCCACAAAAATGAGTGCCCGTGCCCCCCACCGGCAATCACCGGTTCAAATTATGCACTGCTAAAAAGGGTAACAGCTGTTCTTTGATACTCGCTGGAACCAGGAATTTAGTGCTAAATTCCCCCACAAGGACTGTACTCTTTTTCATTGAATAAATGTAACCATTCCTTATCTAAATGAGTTGCTGTACAATACTCTCAGGTTTTTATCTCCTCATTTAAAATATACTCTTCCCTATTACATAACTAGCCCTGGTCCGATCATTTTATAACTGTTGTGAGCATTTTCTCATGTAAACCCTAGAAACAATACTAAACTTAAAATACCCTCAAATTACTAAATCACTTTTCAAAAATCTAATAAGAGACAAAACTATTTGTTGGTAAAGTAAATTTACAGTACCCAATATCCAAGTTCAATCTCATAAACATGGGCGAATTTTGTTTTCGTGTTTTAATGAATTTATTGTCTAGTAGTCTTAAGTTGCATCAGGGTATATTGAAAAGAAATTGAATGTCGTGCAAAAAAACGGCTGCAGTGAAAATACACAAAAAAAATTTGTAGGGTTAAATGACTTAGTTTTCCCAGCCTGTACATAAATTCCACTTGCCTGACAGCACTAAAACCAATTACAAAGGATATATTCTTTGAAGAGACAATGCACTTTTTTTTCATTTTTGCCTTTCAACCTTTTCTTGTAAATTAGGTGTGTATGGAAAGGCTCATTATGTTGTCCATCAAAACGGTTCTTTTTCTATTATTCTACGCATGTTTCTCAGCCCCTTTCCCTCATTCAATCTTTTTGCCCTCCAATGTTATAAAAAGGATTTCACTCATGTTACTTTTTAATCAGTTCGCATACTGTGTTCCATCACATGATCCATTAAAAAAGGAACATGCAGCTTCCTCGCTGCCAAAATCCAATATGTTGTAGATTGTATAGTGACATGTTGCTTAGTGAAAACCACAGCTCTGCGACAGTAAATCTTGATGGAAGGGCAGACCATCCACATTAGTCACTCTCAAAACACATGTGTAGCTGCATTTTTTAAATGAGCCCTAAAACCTCCCGGCCATTTTCTGCGCCAATGACGAGTTGCACTTTGCAAGGGGGCTGGAACTACGAGGGACAGGATTACTGATTGCATATAGTAATTCCTCCTCTTGGTTGTGCTGTTACAAAAAGCCTCACATCTGTTTATAAAAGAGCATATCCCTATGTATGTATGTGTTTTTTAAATATTGCAAACCTAGCTAAAAAGGTAGCTAAGTGCTGTACAGGGTCAAAAGCAATCATTTAGTCAAGAAGTGATAGGAAAAGTAGCTGGGTATTGGATTGTTACTGCATTGTGATGTAGTGTTCTTTAAAGAGGCGTGTCTTCAACACTTTTCTATGTTGGGGAATAGGACACGTTAAAACCCATGATTTTACAACGCATGCCATCACAACGCGTTTTTAGAAACTACATTTACAACGCATTCCATTACAACACATACCATTTAAATGCATACCTTTACAACAAATAATACTTTAGGGCAACAGTAGAGTAAGTGTTGGATAGTGTAGGGGTAAAAATTACTATTACCACTCCAGTGAGTGTAACAGTAGGGTAAGTGTTGGATAGTGTAGGGGTGAAAAATACTATTCCCACTCCAGTGAGTTCAACAGTAGGGTAATTGTTGGATAGTGTAGGGGTAAAAACTACTATTCCCATGTACCCCAAAACCCATAACCACCCTAAACTTAAAAATCCCCATTACTTACCTTATAATGTGTTGTAGTGACATGCATTGTAATGGCATGCATTGTAGTGACATGCGTTGTAATGGCTGCGTTGCAATGGCATGCAATGTAAAGGCTGCTGCGTTGTAACAGCCGCATTGTAAGGGTAGTGCATTGTAATGACTGCCTTGTAATGGATGTTTCCCAAGTTGGGGCATCAATGGGCGATGCTTATGGACTGGGAGATCTTGTTCCAGATCCTCTGTGCATAGATGGAAATGGCTCACTGCCTTGTTTAAAAAACTTAGCAGTGAGAGACGACCGGCGCTAGAGAGCGAATGACCCTGTATACATAGTTTGGAGTTCACAAACCAAGAAGATAGTGACTATACTGGCACTAAAGTGAAGTGCTCCCCATCGAGTTGGGAAGAAGTCTTGGGCACTCACGCCCTGAGGGAATTCCGAGCACTACTAGACAGTGCGAATTTACCTTCAATTTGAGTGGATTAATTCTGACGACGCCACTAACAACTTATGGAAAATGGATACAAAAAACCCTGGGTCATTTACTGAGTGAACTCACCACCATTGAGAGTGGATTTATTCTCACGGCTCCTACTCTGAGATATGGATACATAGATCCCTGGTCGATTATTGAGGACGACCACTTGATTCACCATTAGGGTACTTTTATGCGTCAGGTACGAAGGGTGCTCCCTAGTCCTGAAGAAGACCCGCAAGCAGAGGCTATCAGTTACCCCAAGGCATTAAGTCGGGTCGAAACGTCGACACCTCCAAAAAACTCCCTGGACCACTTAAAAATCTAGTGTTAGACATGTTAAAAAATGGTTGAGATTCTGACACACTAGATTCTGAACTTTGGTAGTGGACAGGCTTATACTGTTTGAAAGTATTGAACCAGTATATTCACTTGTATAAATTGTCACCAATTCTTCCTTTTCCTTTCTTTCAATCACATGCGCCACCTTTTCGAGCACTAACTCTATGCATGTCTCTATGAGCACCCTGATATTCGTACCTTAAAAAACATTGTAAATATTGTAAAAACCGAGAAAACTGATTTTGAACCTTTGAATCATGAATATATTGTTTGGTATAAATAAAATGTATTATACATATTTTTCTATAAATATGATATAGTTGTTGGGCTTTGTTTTGTATGAATAATTCTGGATTCGATCTGAAGAGCAAAATTCATTTGGGCTCCAAGTTAGGAAATTAAGGATTATTCTTGTGATAATATCACTGAATTGAATCAGGTCAAGGACCATTGTTTTTGTTAACACATAAACAGATTCAGCAGCCGCTGCCCAACCTACTGAGCTATTTCACTGCGTTTCTCTTTCACTCTACCTGCTCCTCCCTCCTGTGTGCAATTTTCGCCACTTCTTGGTAAATTCCAGAACTATGTGGAACAGGGGCATTGGGGACATCAGTTTTGCAACCCTGGAGTTTCTTTGAAAAAGCTGATGAATTTTAGGAATTGTAGTCTGTTTTTGTGCTTCTTTTAATTTAACGGCTTGATTAAAGTACCAAGCTACAGTGGTTTGTAAACGGAGTGCTGAGCATTTTGGCCTTGTAGTTAGTACATTGTAGTGCTTGTTCTTTAAGTGGGTGAGAGAATTACTGGTTGTTTCAATCCGGCATGGCTGTGGACACTGAGCAAGAGTGGTGAGCAAAAGGAAAACACACACTTGCAAAGACAAAAGTTCTGGCCTTAGAGACATGCTTGTTGTCCTTCTCCGTGGGTATTCATTGTTAGCCACCTCGGCAGGAGGAAAAGACCAGACAGCCCCACTGACGGGTTTCTAGATGACACATAAACAGATTCAGCAGCCGCTGCCCAACCTACTGAGCTATTTCACTGCGTTTCTCTTTCACTCTACCTGCTCCTCCCTCCTTTGTGCAATTTTCGCCACTTCTTGGTGAATTCCAGAACTATGTGGAACAGGGGTATTGGGGACATCAGTTTTGCAGCCCTGGAGTTTCTTTGAAAAAGCTGATGAATTTTAGGAATTGTAGTCTGTTTTTGTGCTTCTTTTAATTTAACGGCTTGATTAAAGTACCAAGCTATAGTGGTTTGTAAACGGAGTGCTGAGCATTTTGGCCTTGTAGTTAGTACATTGTAGTGCTTGTTCTTTAGGTGGGTGAGAGAATTACTGGTTGTTTCAATCTGGCATGGCTGTGGACACTGAGCAAGAGTGGTGAGCAAAAAGAAAACACACACTTGCAAAGACAAAAGTTCTGGCCTTAGAGACATGCTGGCTCTACCAATGTCTTTTGTTAATGTTTTACAGCATGAACAACAGAGGAAACAAACATTTGCAATGCAATAGGTCTCGCATTTGCGAGATTTTTAGCTATTTGGCGTTGTAAATGACAGTGCTTTTTATTTATGTGTTGGGAAAACATGCGAGCAGTGCATAAACACGTACTTTGTACTTATAGTGGTTACTAATGAGAAGCAAGGCTGTCAGTTACTGCATCTCTTTTACTGGACTATAAGTACAAAGTGGGTGTTTACACACCGCTTTTTGTGCCTTTCTGCCCTCTGCATCACCACATCATCACTCAGCGCTACCCCAACATCACTCAGCACCACCACATTATCACTCAGCACCACCACATTATCACTCAGCACCACCACAGCACCACTCTGCACCACCACAGCATCATTCAGCACCACCACAGCACCACTCAGCACCACTCAGCACCACCACAGCATCACTCAGCACCACCACATTATCACTCAGCACCACCACATTATCACTCAGCACCACCCAGCAACACCACAGCACCACTCAGCACCACCACAACATCACTCAGCAGCACCACATTATCACTCAGCAGCACCACATTATCACTCAGCACCACCACATTATCACTCAGCACCACCACATTATCACTCAGCACCACCCAGCAACACCACAGCATCACTCTGCACCACCACAGCATCATTCAGCACCACCACAGCACCACTTAGCACCACCACAGCACCACTCAGCACCACCACTGCACCAGCACAGCATCATTCAGCACCACCACAGCACCACTCAGCACCACCACAGCACCACTCAGCACCACCACAGCACCACTCAACACCACTCAGCACCACCACAGCATCACTGGTTCAAATATGTTCTCTCAATGTTTCAAGCTTTATTACAAATGTCACAAAAAGATGTTAATATTTCAATTTTGTTCATGGATATTCATCACAATAAAATACATTGAACATTATCTTCACAAAAGTTATTTACAAACGTTTGTTTAAGCTATTGCCATTATAAATTACAATCACTTTTATTTAAGTATTAATTATTTAAAAAAATTAAAAGCCATTGTTATTTGTAATTTCAATACATCTAAGTCACGTAAATACAAAACATGTTGCATTACAAATGCTATAGGTGTCACATTTGCGAAAGTTATAACTATTGGCATTGTAAATGACAAAGCTATTAATTTAGCTATTTTCAAAAACACATAAATAAAAAAATTGTCATTTACAAGACCAATAGCTCAAACTTTCCTAATGCGAGACCTATTGCATTGCAAATGCTTGTTAAATATTGCCCAGTATCGTAATTGTTGTGCCTGTTTCGTTCTTGCTCTGTATTGTTATTGTTATTGTTGTGCTCCCTGATTGCTGCCGCCACCGCTGGCTGTTGTGCCTCTCCGGTTTCGATTTCTGTTTTAGTATTCCTGTTGTTGTGCCCTGCGCCCCTCCACCCCGCTCCCTGCCGCTCAGCCCAACCACCGTTCCCTCCTGCATCACCGCTCCTCCACTCCCCACTCGCCACCCCGCTCCCGCCTCCCAGCCTCTCCTCCCTCGCTCCGCCCCCTCCATTCTCCACTTATGGTGGAGCGGCAAACGCGCAGCAGACGCGCCCCATGCGCGCAGAAGGCGCGCCAAAGGTAAGCCCGTCTACGCCCGTCCGCGCCTGGACCGTGCCCAGCATCAGAACACCTGGCCCCCGTAGTGACCATCCCCCCCTGCAGAACATACAACACCGCAACCCTCAATGCCCTCAACACCGGTAGACTCCCCGATTGCCACCCAGCTGCCCCAGGACACAACCATGGACCCTTCACCTGCCAATCCTGCAAGTTCTGCTGCATCAGGACCCACACTACAACCACAAACGCCAAACAGAGCTCCAACAACAACCACCTGAAGTGCATCCTGCTCAACACCCGCTCCGTTCACAGACACGCCATAGAACTATAGAACCTACTTGACACCACATCTCCAGACGTCGCCTTTCTCACGGAAACCTGGATGAACGCCTCATCAGCACCCGACATCGCCATAGCCATCCCGGACGGATACAAGATCATCCGAAGAGACCGCATCAACAAAACAGGAGGAGGCATCGCGATCGTCCACAAGAACACCATCCGCATCTCGACCAGCTCCGACGACACCTTCAGAGACACCGAACACCTCCACTTCCAGATACACACCGACCCCAAGACAACACTCAGAGGCACCCTCATATACAGACCCCTAGGACTCCGTACACAATTTTGCGAAGATATCGCCGACCTTGTCAGCCCACACGCCCTCCCTTCCGAGGACTACATTCTCCTAGGAGACCTCAACTTTCACCTGGAGAATAACAACGACAACAACACCACCACCCTGCTTGATAACCTCGCCAATCTCGGACTCAAACAGCTGGTGAACACCCCCACCCACTACGCCGGACACACGCTCGACCCAATCTTCTCCTCCAGCAAACACATCTCCTTTAATCACACCACAGGACTCCACTGGACGGACAACAGCTGCGTCCACTTGAGCTTCAGAAAGACAACGACCCACCACCACCCGCAACAGGTTCCCCGCAGAAACTGGAACAAAATTACCCTCGACCAGCTCACCACATCACTGAACCAAAACCCTCCCGCCAGATCAACAGACCCAAATCAAGCAGCCTTTAAGCTCGCACAATGGATCACCCGCTGCGCTGACGAACTAGCACCCCTGAAAAACCGTCCCATCAGACCAGAAAGCAAAAGAGCCTCCTGGTTCAATGACTACCTCCAAAAAGAACTGCCGCACCCTCGAGAAAACCTGGAGAAAAAACCCAACCGCAGACAACATGACCGCCTTCAAGAATGCCACCCTCAAACACCACCAGCTGATCCGCACCACTAAGAAGTCAGCATTTAAAAACCGACTAGACAACAACGCCCACAACAGCAAAGAACTCTTCAACATCGTCAATGAGCTCTACAACCCCAGCGCCGGCAACAACAACATCACTCCATCTCAAGATTTATGCGACTCACTAGCCTCGTTCTTCTACAGCAAGATCGCAGACATACATAACAGCTTCAGCGACCTGTCCTCTGCCCTTACCTTCGAACTGAAGCCCCCTACCACCACCCTCCGTGCCTGGACCCCAATCAACACTGAAGAAACCATACGCATGATGAACTCCATCCATTCCTGATCTCCAACCGCCCCATGCCCCCACCACATCTTCAATAAGGCCGACTCCATCATCGCACCCCAACTCCGAGATATCATCAACTGCTCCTTCAACACCGCTACCTTCCCGGAAAGCTGGAAGCATGCCGAACTCAGCGCCCTCCTGAAGACACCTACAGCAGACCCCACCGAACTTAAGAACTACCGCCCCATCTCGCTCCTCCCGTTCCCCGCCAAAGTCATCGAGAAGACCGTCAACAGCCAGCTCGCCGTCTTCCTTGAGTCTAAACGCTCCCTTGACCCCTCACAGTCCAGACAGTCCGGATTCTGAGCTAACCACAGCACCGAGACCACCCTCATTGCAGCTACAGATGACATCCGAACACTGCTCGACAACGGGGAAACAGTGGCCCTCATCCTCCTGGATCTTTCCGCAGCGTTCGACACGGTATGCCACCGCACCCTAGTACATCGCCTCAGAAACGTCGGACTAGAAGATAAGGCATTGGACTGGATCATATCGTTCCTCGCCGGTAGAACCCAAAGAGTATGTATGTATGTATAGGCATTTATATAGCGCACTACTTACCCGTAGGGTCCCAAGGCGCTTCGACCGCTGCGAAACCCTTCATGGCTTCCCTGAGAGATGGTCCCTTAATGGGTATCTCCAGGGTGAGGCCAGGCATCCCCGGCGGTCTGGTGGGGCCGTTAGTGAAGATGAGGCAAGCTAATGCCCAGAGTTGCCGAGTGTGATCGCTGATCAGAGTGGGCACCGAGGCGAGAGAATTATCGAGTCCGCTGACCCTGGTCCAGAAACCTGCCGCGCCGGGAATCGAACCCTGGTCCCGGGCCGTCCTCTGCTCTCGGGTCTGCCGCCTCTAACCAGTGAGCCACACTACTTCACAAAGAGTCCGTCTCCCCCCTTTCAGATCAGAGGCCACCGAAGTCATCTGCGGCGTACCACAAGGATCTTCGCTCAGCCCCACCCTCTTCAATGTCTACATGAGCCCTCTCGCATCCATCGCACGCCAACACAACCTAAACATCATCTCCTAAGCTGACGACACTCAACTGATCCTCTCCCTCACCAAAGACCCAACCACCGCCAAAACCAACCTACACGAAGGGATGAAAGACGTAGCCGAATGGATGAAGAACAGCCGCCTAAAACTGAACTCGGACAAGACGGAAGACCTCATCCTAGGAACATCTCCCTCTGCCTGGGACGACTCATGGTGGCCCCCGGCACTAGGCAGCGCACCCATACCAACGGACCATGCTCGCAACTTAGGATTCATCCTAGACTCCTCCCTATCCATGACCAAACAAGTCAACGCCATCTCATCATCATGTTTTAACATCCTACGCATGCACCGAAAGATCTTCCGATGGATCCCCACCGAAACTAGGAAAATGGTCACCCAAGCACTTGTCACCAGCCGACTAGACTACGGAAACACCCTCTACACCGGAACCACAGCCAAACTGCAGAAAAGACTTCAACGCATTCAAAACGCCTCCGCCCGACTCATCCTGGACATACCTCGACACAACCACATATCAGAACACCTGAGAGACCTGCACTGGCTCCCTATCAGCAAGAGAATCACGTTCCGTCTCCTCACTCACGCACACAAGGCCCACCACAACCTAGGACCCAGCTACCTCAACAATCGCCTATCCTTCTACACCCCCACCCACCAACTACGTTTGGCCAACCTAGCCCTCCCCGTGATCCCACGCATCCGAAAAGCCACCATGGAAGGAAGATCCTTCTCTTACCTGGCGGCCAAGACCTAGAATTTCCTCCCTTCTCACCTCCGTCTCACCCAGAACCACCTCTCATTCAGGAAGCAACTCAAGACTTGGTTATTTGATCAGTAACAAACCCCTTTCCCTTAAGCGCCTTGAGACCCTCTGAGTGAGTAGCGCGCTATACAAATTTCTGACTTGACTTGACTTGACTTATACAATCCTGCGGCGCACATGGTTGGCCCCTATTTGTCGAGCTTCTGGCACTCGAAAATATGAGGTTGCACTTAGATTAATTTGTACCGAGAGATGTTTACCACTTCTCATAGCCATAGCCACATTTTTAGGTAGGGCATGGATTATAAGATCTAAGGCGACTGCGGCATTATAACCTATGTATACTGCGTAATGTATTTTCTTAAATCTTTATATATATGTACATAGTTAAGATCATATGTGATAGCGGCATTTTAATGAATTCAAATTGTACGCTGCGTACTTTATTACTTGCATATAGAGTTATGTCTATGAGAGGTTTATAAGAATTTTATCACTGTTGCTTTTATATTTTTATGGATTTTCTTTTGTACTTGAGGGATAACTTCCCTTTTTAACAGTTTTTTATAAGGGGATAACCACTATGTATTTGATTCTGCTTTTATGACAATTTGTCGAATAAAGCTTTGATGATGATGGTATTGTTTAATTACATTTGATATATGCTTTGGTATGCCTAGTTACTATTTTTTCATTTTATTATTTTTAATAATATTAATGTATTTTGTGAACTGTTTATGTATATTTAAAGTCTCTCTATAAAGATTTTATATTAATGAGTACAAATATTGTTTACATTAACTTTTAATTATATCATTTTTTCACTTTAATATTTTAAATAAATTGCATATAATACTATATATACTGAATTGCTTACCTTTATTTTAACAAAATTCTGGTCCTTATTTTTAATATTTTTGTAGCTTACATAAAAGGGATGTAGACTTTTTTTGTTCTCAATATTTTTGGCGCAATGTTAGTGTATTGTGATATTTTTGTCCCCAATATTTTGTCATACAACTATTTGTTACACTTTGCAGATTCCAAATTCAGCACCGTACACACTTTACTGCCATTTCTGTCAACACAACTGTGGCTAAAACATAAAACAGTCACCAATTACCTAATGATTAAACATTTGTTTATACAAAGATTTTAGATTTCCTTATATTTAGAACCATCGAAAATTCTTAACGTCTTCATCAGTGTAGCAAAAGTTTCAAGTGAATCTTGAGAAAATACAGTATACATTTTTCTCTTCCTGGTGATGGTTGGCAAGCTAAACTGTTCTCCTAATAGTAAGATCCCTCCAATGTTATGGTGCATTGATCCCATGAACTAAACTGTACTTAGTAAAGCAAAAAAGACATCATGCATACAGTCCATACAGTCTAACACTAACAATCAAAATGTTCTTCTCAGTTTAAATAAAAATAAAAGGGAAGGATTCATGATTATGCGTATACGATTGATGATACGTACTTTGGATATGAAGATTTTATACAAATGATAGTTAGTATGCGGGTATCTAATTCTTTCTAAACTTGTCTCATTCTCATCTTTAATTCCTTCGCTACTCAAAATCAGGGTTCACAATGCTTTATTTACTTTGAGAACACAATCACTCAGAGTATATTATTATTATGTCTTGGGCCAGCTTGCTGTGAGTGTGCTGTTTTTGCAGATATGGATTCTTCGAGAGCCTTTATGCACCAGCATATATTTGTTCGTACCCATCCATATTCTGTACAGGCTGCATGTGTGCAAGCATATGCAAATGACAAGAAGCACAATCAGATCAAATCTTCCTTCTACTGACTTTGAACAATGTTGGTTCCATTGCTCATTCCATCCCACAGAAACAATCGTTGTTCTTGAATTAGTATTTTTGTTTTCTATGAAGATACTGGGCACACTACTTACATTTCCTCAGAAGATTGGTATCCTGGAAAATGGTTGTCTTTGAAGTATTACAACGATGGACACAACATGAAAATATACTGTTATTTTACCTAATGTGGATAGAGGGAGGCTTTTGTGTCCATAAACTTGAGAGGGCCCCTGCAAAGTCCATGGACTTGGTCCCCTCCCCAAACCCAATCTGTAGTTCTCAGATCAGGAGCCTACCACTTGCGCACAGTGCCAGAGAAGGTATGCTGGAGCTCAGGGGCCCCCACAACACAGAGGATAGTGGGGGGTCTTATGTTACGCCACTGGTGCATAGAACACATGGTAATCCAATCTGGTACTACAACCTTCTTGAGACTTTAGATGGGGCATCTAGTAACAACTACAGGCACTGCACTCTTTCTTTTAAGTTCAGAGGGATCTGTAAGAATGGCCTGGAGTACTGCACTATTTTTGCTCACTTAAGACGGGGGTCTATTAACCTCCATGCCTGCAACATTGAGGGAGGTAAAAACATGTATTCACAAACTATTTATGAATGTTTGAATACACCTGAGTTTTGTTTTTTCATATGAGTATATCAGTACAGTTTTACCATATGTGGCAATGCACATTTGGGGCCATATTTATTCAAATTTAGCACAGTGCAGCACATCAAATCACCTTGATGCGCTGTGCTGCATTACAGGGAAAGGGCAGGAATGCCCCATATTTATCACAAAACGACCTCTTCCTGCCTTTTCCCAGTGCTGGCGCACAATGTGCTGCATAGCCATGGGTGTTGCATGGGAACACCCATGCACCGCTCATGGAATGCCTCAATGGGGCAGAGGGATGCAGCACAGAACTTTTCGCTCCATTTCATTATTCTGGGTTTCTCAAATGACCCAGGATCACACAAGAGGCCTGGCATGACTTGATTAATCACATCTTTGGGGTTGTGTCAATTTTTCACCACATTGTGTCGTGCAAAAGTGATGCAACCCCTTGATAAATATGGCCCTTGGCATCTTCTAGGTGTGGAAATATCAATGATGTACATGGCATGCCACTTTTCTTTGAACCTTTAATATAAACGTATTTATTCTGAGATGTCAGGATGGTGGGTACAAAGCTTAGCAAGATTTTTAGTAATTTACTAAAGTTCATTCTAGGGGTATGATTCATATTGTACCTAAAGCATTGGGAATGTGCCTGGCTCTAAGTGGCAACTCTGCAGAATGTGGGTGTGCTTCTTCTAATCCAATTCCAATTCCAAAAATTCTTTATTTCGGCCACATAGGCCATAAAAGATGCAATAAAATACAATACATACATATATTACACAATAAAATACAGTATAAAAAATACACGATATTATATATAAAAAGTCTGAGGGACTGCATGGGGTAAGGACTGCACAGGTGTACCAGTTCAGGGGGACATTTTGTTCCTTATTACCCAAGCTGCCATTAGAAATTTTGAGACAGCAAAGACAATATGTCCCAGGGTATTGGTTTTCATGACCCTATAGGCTTGTTGGTACTCCCGAAAGCCCAGGTTTCAGCACATCGGTGCTATCCATCGCTTCCTGGGGCTCTGGTACGCGTGGCAAACAAACATTATGTGCAAATCATCTTCATCCTTGGTTTTGCAGCAAGGACAGAGTTTGTCACCCCCTGTGGACCATTTGTGGGTGAATACTTTAGTGGGGAGTGTGCCAAACCTCCATTGCAGGAACAGTTTCCTCGCCAAAAGAGGAAAAATAAAATCCATAAAAGATTCAAAAAGGTAAGAATTTTTGGATTCAATAAAACGTCCCGTCAAGGTGCCACTGGTATGGGCATTATCCATGTCAGCCAGATTTTTGTTTCTGTAGAGCTGGGCAAGAGTTTTACGCGTGATCCTTTGGCAACCCTGAGCTGGATCATCCCAGAGGTCTGGCAAGTTCAAACTGAGCAATTCTGATTTGATATAAGCCAGCCAGGGGATATTGTTGCTGCCATTCAGCCTCAGAACATGGGTGAGGTCCTGCCTGTAGTGATACAGTTCCTCGGTAGACCATATCCGGTGCCAAAACTTCACGGGTTTTGATAGGAGATCTTCAGCAATGGAATGTATCCCCAAATCCAATCTTAGGGGGAGGAGTGGCGTGCCTTGCGGGAGAGCAAGTAGGCGTCTCAGAAAACTGTTTTCCACCGCTGCCAATGCCTTCCCTGCTTTGTGACCCCACAACTCGCTGCCATACATGGCTGCTGCCTTCGCTTGGGATCTGTATGTTTCAAGGGCCGGGCTTACAGGCTTGAAGGTGGACTTATTTACCACCTTCAGGAGTGCACCTGCTAGCTGGGATAGTTTCAGTCTTGATCTCGCTATCTGGCAGTCCCAAGCTAAGTTTTCTTGTAGCGTTACCCCCAGATATATAAAGGTCGAGACCCTCTCAAGACTAACTCCCCCCAGTTTTGGGTTGGGTCTGGTTCTGGCAGGGGGATTGAAGATCATAAACTTGGTTTTATCTGTATTGACCTCCAACCCATGTTGACGACAGAAAAGGCCAAAACCATTCACAACCCTCTGGATCCCCATGGGGGATTTGGAAAGCAGGAGGGTATCGTCAGCAAACATAATTGCCGGAACCCTCCTGCCTGCCAAAACCGGGGCATCATTGTCCTCAACAGTGTCAAGATCAGGGTCGGCGCCAAGACACAGCCCTGTCTGACTCCTCGGCGGACCGGAAATTTGCCCGAGAGCTTACCATCCCTCCCACACCTCACTTGGGCATAGTTGTTTTCGTGCAGCCTGATGATAATGCTAAGGAGGTGGGGGGGCACTCCTAGCTTCTGCAGAACCTCCCAAAGTTTCCCTCTGGGAACTAGGTCAAAGGCTGACCTCAGATCCACGAAGACCATGTACAGTCTCCCTCCCTCTATAGTTACAGTCTTCCAGTATAGGAGAAGAAGGCGGAAGATCTTCTTCTAATCAATTGCAAGTAAGTGTGTGTTTGTGTGTGTGTGCATTTGTGTGGGTGTGCGTGTATGTTGGTGTTTGTGTGTGCATATGTGTGTGTGTGTGTGTCTGTACAGGCACACATGTGCATCTGTGTGAATTCTTTTCAATCTAGCTTAATAATGTCTATGGGCTTTATTATGACTTTGTTGGTGTGGAAGCTGGCGCCCTGCTCCCACATAGCCAAAGCTAAAACAGACCACCAACCAGATTAAGACGTTTTAAGTTGCTTGAGGCCAGTCATTTGGTGTTCCCATGGTGGTGCCTTTGAAATAGGCACCGCCATGGGAACGTCAAGGCACGATGCTGCACAGATCAAAATACACAATGTTGTGCATTTCGTTCTGTGCAGGACCATGGGGGTGCATGCAGATAGGGGGCACACCATGTGCCCCCCTGCATCAACCCCATAGTGCAGAGCTACATGGGGGCCCAGTTGGACTGCCATAGAAAGTGTGGCAGTGAGGAAACTCCTAATATGATGTGGCACTGCCAGCATATTAGGGGCCTCACCGCTGTGCCATCGCCCAGGTTCGTGGATTCCTGGTGGCATCAGCAGTCACATGGTGGTCCAACCATTGCCGTCCTAATGCAACGGGTAGACCACCAGTCTAGTGGTCCACGGATCGCCACCACTGGTTGGGCGGTCCATTGTACTGCTAAACTAGTAATAAGCAAACACAGCAAGATGATGGACGGAGTGCTAAAACTTTTCAGATACTCACCCCCAGTCACAGATCTGGGTGTAATCCATCATTGTGCATCTGCTCACTAAGCCACCCAAGTTTGGACCCAGCCATATGCAAATCAGCCTTGACCCTGTTCCTCATTGGAACAGTCCAGCAGGAACTACCAGGCCTGGTCCTCCCTGGACCGGAAACAAGCATCCTGGGACTGGTTTTGGAGTTTCATGGGGAACAGGGTCAAGGCTGATTGCATATGGCTGGGTCCAAACTGGAATGGCGTGGTGAGTAAAATAACAATGGATTAAACCCGAATCTGTGACTGTGGATGAATGATTGACAATGTTCAACATTCCGTCCATCATCTTTTTGTGTTGCATTTCACTCTAAGTGGGAAGGGTATGTCCAAGCGTGGGTCCAGTGCTTGCAATGCCACTGTTTTCAAGCTTGCCGGGGTGTTGAGGGGTGATGCCATAAAACTCCTCCCAGAATGCTTATTTTCCGTTTCAGGGAGGACCTGGCCTGGCAGTTGGGGCTGAACTGCTCCCAAGTGGAACAGGGTCAAGGCTGATTTGCATATGGCTGGGTCCAAACTGGAATGGCCTGGTGAGAAAAGTAACAATGGATTAAACCCAGATCAGTGACTGGCGGTGAATGTTTGACAATGTTCAATATTCCGTCCATCATCTTCTTTTGTGGCGTTTTCATCCTAGGTGGGAAGGATATCCCCATACGTGGGTCCTGTGCTTGCTACGCCATATGGCTGGATTAAAACTGGAATGAAGTGGTGAGCAAAGTAACGATGGATTAAACCTAGATCTGTGACTTGGGGTGAATGTTTGACAATGTTCAAAATTCCATCCATCACCCTTTTGTATTGAACTCGTAATAAGGCCCTCTTTTTTTTAACAGTGTTGAATTTCGAAAGTCTGGATATTATGTTGTATCTTCCTGAATTCAGAGGCAGAAAGAATTGGAGCATGAATGGTAACAATTTGAATACTTAACTCCAAATTAAGCCAATACTGCTGACAGACTGTGGGGGGCAGAGCTCGCTAAACAGTCAAAGCTCCAGCTATTAAGATCATAAAGACCACCCCCATTTCAACCAAAAAGTCCTTTATTGAGTATGTCCTTCTCATAAGGATGGCTTTACTGTAATCAAATGGAACTGATCAGGAATTTTGCTTATTTTAGACAGCAAAAATCCTGTTACCTCATGTAGCATGTTAAAGACAGCCATTAGATGAACTGGTAGTCTGATGTAATGATTTATTTGTTTAGTTACTTATTAATGTAACAGTTTTATGTTGTGCACCCACTCTAACAGGGGTATAAGGGCTCTTTACAAGAAGCATAACTGAAGATACACATAACACCATGCACACATAGTGATTTTGACATTATTTTAAAAAGTTATAATTTAATGTGTTGTGCTTTGTAATATGATGTGTTATTGTTCTATTCCAGGCAGTGCATGATTCGTAATCGAAACGAGCAGAGGAAAGCCGCCACTTACCTGACAGACGCCGCCACTGCCAGGAGTCACACAGGGGCCGCCATCCACTCGAGTGCACGCCGCCACCGCCAGGAGTCATTCCGAAGCTGACAAACCGCGCCGCCGCTCCGGGACAACAATTCCCGGCAGCCTATGCGGCGGCGCGCTCTGTGACACCGCACCAGCGCCAAGGAGGCGCACAAAAGCAGCGCTGCGCCCGGCGGAGTGGGGGAAACGAGCAGAGGAAAGCCGCCACTTACCTGACAGACGCCGCCACCGCCAAGAGTCACACAGGGGCTGCCATCCACTCGAGTGCACGCCGCCACCGCCAGGAGTCATTCCAACGCTGACAAACCGCGCCACTGCTCCTGGACTACAATTCCCGGCAGCCTACGCGGCGGCGCGCTCTGTGACACCGCGCCAGCGCCAGGAGGCGCACAAAAGCAGTGCTGCGCCTCGCTTCGCGGGACGCGAGCGGGATGCCCGGGGCGAAGCCCGGGCAAAGGGCGGGCCCTCTACGGCCCTCATCGGCAGGAAGAGACAGGGACAGGGCCCAGTACTCTGCCCAATTATTTCCCTTTAAGTTATTCTTACTTATATTGAAGCTGCAATTGCTGAAAAGCCATCCTGTGTTCTGGTATCATATGACTTTATTCTGCCGTTACTCTCTACGTTGACTTTCATCATGTCCAAAGCAAAATCGATTATAGCTGTTAACACCATAGATAATTACATGGTCCAGAAGGTTGCAAAAATTAACAATGACAGGAGATCCTAAACTGGGGTTGAGCCTTTCACCTGAACTGCCACTTGATAATACGCCTCTACTTACACCTGCCTTTGACATTAGCAATGAGGTATTTCAGACACCTGAGAATAATCCATTAACCCAGCTACTAGTAGCTATTGCAGACTCAGCCTCTGAGAGCATACCCGATGAAGAAATAATACTGCTAGAAGAGGAGCCCCCAGTACCGGTACCAGCTCCAAGAGCTGTTAAGGGGGGGAGAAGAGCTTATCCAAACGGGGCGGGCTTCGCTCAAGTAAAAAACGCCCTGATGCATCCCCATTGGAAAACATTAGTGAAGATATAAGGGGAATCTCTGGAGGGAAGTTACTCTTGGACGAAGACCAATTTAAGAAACTGCTAAACGCCCTAGATAGTAAAATTAAAATTATAACTAAACCTCTCCTAAGTAAAATAGACTACCTCACGGAAGAGGTGAATAGACTGGGGGGCCTTCTGCAAAAATCACTAGAAGAAGCAGCAAATATTCCCAAGAAGAAAACACTTAGAGTCGAATCAAAAAACACACAGATTGACTCTAGGTTAGAATTACTGGAAAATACTCCCCTTATCTCCATGTTGACTACTGACACAGTGGGGGGGGGGTTCTAGGGGATTAGATATTCCCATTGGTGAATCTGAAGGGCTAAACCAAAGGGACAGAATGATGGACTCTAATATAGAGAAGGGGCCCGTATAACTAATAGTGGAGGCATCTCCCCTGATATTAGTCTTGGCAAATGTTCCCCTTTTAGAACCTGGCCAAGTTGAGAATACTCCTTCCCTGATAAATAAATCACTCTACTGGTTATCAAGGAATATGGCTTTCACCCCGGGAGGTATGGACCAGCTGGCACAAGAAGTTGTGAAAGCTAGAAGAGTAGAATGGATCGGGGGTGGTACCAAAAAATTTAAAGGGGATTGCGTGGTGTTACACCTCACTGACCCCGAAGTGCTGCCAAACATCCTAGCAAACATATATCCCCCCCAGCGTAGATCCACAGAAATAGTCCCGTTAACGCTAGATTTTTTCTACGCAAAAAAAGGGAATACCCTAAATCCCACAGTGCTTAAAACAAAATGGAATCCTGTACTAAAAAAAGGTAAACCCCTCAGTATGAGAAGCAATTGGGGTATACCGTTGGAGAATAGATTCTCTGCCCTTTCTGGCCTCAATGAGTGTGATTGACTGAAAGGGCGGATGACCATAGTAAAGGACAACACAACAGGGATTCAAGAGAGGGGTACTGGGGTTGCTATGAAGCTTACTGCAACAAACCTTAGTAATGATAGGACACTTAGTTCTAGAGGGGAATCTTCTTGTATTGCGGGGCAATTGATACTGATTCCACGCACTATTGAATCTAGCGGGGAAACTAGCCCCCCACCCATTTCGATCCACTCCCCGCATGTAACATCATTACAAGGGAGGGACAGCCAGCCGAAGACAGGTCTTAAATTTCTTTCCTGGAATCTTACGGGAATTCACCACAAATTAGAGTCTCCTGAATGGGGTGAATTCGTTGACAGCCATGACGTAATTATGTTCCAGGAAACTTGGGCAGTGACTCCTGTTTATCGGCAGGGCTTTCTAAATTTTTTTGTCCCCGCGAAAAAGAATCCAAAAGGGCGGCCCTCAGGGGGTCTAATCACATGGGTACGCCAATCTCTAAAATGTACTATTAAAGCGAGGCCCTGTAACAACTGTGATTTACTCCCAATTGTGATAACATGGGCCGATGGCCATGAGATGGCCCTCTACAACATCTATGCCAGGGGAACTCAAGGGGGTAAAGCCTCTGAGGTGGTAGTAGCATTAGATAATGAATTAGAGAATCTTCCTACATACACCACCATCCTAGTGGGGGGAGATATGAATACTACATTCAAACCACTAGGTCACGAGGATAATGAAATGTCCCTAGTTGAAGATACTAAATGGGGAGTCCCTCAATTGGATTTACCTGTGGTAAAGAAATGGACTGAGGTGGCAATACAGGTGAAGAGTTTGTGCTTGGCTAGGGTGTTGAGGGCAGTAAATGGTCGCACTCCCTCAGACCTTCAGGGTGTGCACACCTTTGACAATACAAGATCAAGTAGTCGGATAGACTACATTCTTGTAGATGTTAGAGATTGGCACAAAATAACAGATATGAAAGTGACATCTAGATTAGAGAGCGACCACAACCCATTGTGCTTGCTCTTTAATCTGGACCAAGGAGAAAGTTCACCTAACCAGGAAACGGGCCTTATGCCGCTAGATGTCATTCCAACTAACAACCTCCGTCACATTAAATGGGCATCACTGAAGGATAAGCCTGGGGATACGCAGGACTTACTGGAGGTTGTCAATAAAGAGGTCAACAGATTGCAGGCTCATTGTAATGAACCAAATTTTAACAAATTAATTGAAGAGCCACATCCAAAGTTTTTTTGCGATTTTACAGGGGTTTTTCTTAAAAAAAGTCCAGCAGGAGAAGGGTCCTGGCCCCCAGAGGAAGCGAGGGTGGTATGATCATTCTTGTAGAAAAGCACAGCAGAACCTCAGCCTAGCGTTGAGGTCTAAAGAAGGAGTGTTGAAGGCCAGGGATGATTATAGAAAAGCCCAAGCTAAGGCAAAAAGGTTGTGGGATGAAAACCAATGGTTAGATCTTAAAAAAGCCTGTGCAGCTAAACAGCAGAAGGAGTTTTGGGCAATTTTAAAATGGGGTAGGGGGGGAATTGCTGAGTGTCCAAAAAATCATGTAGCAAAGGAAGCATGGGTGGATTTTTTTAAACCACAATATGCAGACTACTCGACCTCGCTATCCCATTCGTTCCCCAAAATGGTATTTTTTAGCCAAGGAATATTTTCATTGAAAGATGTAAATGTAGCATTGGACGGGGTGACTAGAGGCAGGGCGCCAGGAATTGATGGAATACCGGCAGATGTATTTTTATCTGACCGGGATAACTGGTGCCAATATTTTGTATGGCTTGCGAATTCTATCGCACAAGGAGCAATGATACCTGCATCATGGAAGGGTGCGGAGATTATTCCAGTTTTTAAAAAAGGGGATAAGGCTTTACCAAGTAATTATAAGCCCATCAGCCTTATCGATTCAGCGCAAAAACTGATGGGTAGAATGATACAAAACAAAATACAAGCCTGGATAGATGATAAGGATATCCTTTCCCCGTACCAAGCTGGTTTTCAACCCCTAACTAGCTCCGTCGACCAGGTATTCCATTTTTTAACTCTCTACTGGAAAAACGTGACCTTGTCAAATGGCCCATTATATGCAGTTTTTGTTGACTTGAAGTCAGCATTTGATTTAGTACCCCGGCAAAAACTATGGATTGTTTTAAGTGAACTTGGAATCAGCCCCGAGTTATTGACTTTGCTCGTGCGTATGCACGAAAATAACTACGCAAGGATTAGGTGGGGTGCACAGGGGGATGTCACAGACTCTTTCCCCGTGGAGCGTGGGGTAAGACAGGGATGCGTCCTGGCCCCCGCCTTATTCTCTCTTTACATTAACGGCGTAGTAGACTTCTTAAAGAAATCCCCAACAGACGCCCCAATGCTAGATGGGGAGCGGGTTCCAGTATTAATGTTTGCTGATGACACTCTACTGGTCTCGCGGACCCCAAGTGGATTACAAAAGACAATTGATGCATTTGGAGATTTCTGTCGGATTCGGGGATTGGAGTTAAATACCACAAAGACCAAGTTTATGAATTTGAATCCTGCTAAGCAATTCAAGGGAAAAATACATTTTAATGGGTCCTCTTTGGAAGAAGTGAATGCCTTCACCTACCTTGGTATTTCTTTGCAGGGTAGTATGAATTGGAAATCTCATATGGACTGTGTGGTCTTAAAGTTCCATCAGCTGGCCGGGGCCATAGCACAAAAACATAAATCCTTATTAACAAAACCTATTCAGCCTATAATGGAGATTTATAGTATGAAGGTGCTGGGCGCCTGTCTTTATGGATCAGAGCTATGGGGCTTTACCAATCTGAGCGCCTTGGCTACCGCAGAAAACAAATTTCTTCGCCGGTTGGTTGGTGTCCCGCAGAGTACTCCATCGATTCCGCTCCTTTACAATCTTGGGAGGAAAAAGATCAAGGACATGGCGCGATTGCGCCCACTGTTATATTGGAGGCGCATAAAGACCACTCCTGAACTGGGTCATTATGCATCAGCTCTTAAGGACATTATCAGCTCTGATCGGTTCCATAAAATAACCTGGCTTAAAGAAATTAGGAACTTGCTTCAAAAACTGCACTTAGACCACTTATGGACTACCACTGATCCCTCCGCCTTTCCATCTAAGGCGTCACTGAAAAAAATGTATTGGGACATGGTACATGATTCTACTTTAATTTCCAATCAACCGTCTAGGTTGGCATCCCAGTACTTGGAGTCTAAAACAATCCCTAAATATGAACAGTACTGGGATTTGATCACAAAATCCATGGATAGAAAGTTGTATTTCCAGTTCAGAGTTGGCTCCCTACCTTTAAATGCTTTTACTTTTAAATGGTCTCCAGGCAATGTAAATACATGTTGTTACTGCAAGGTACACGTTGAGGACATCCCACATTTTTTGTTCGTTTGCCCACTATATGCTGCCCCTAGAAGTACATGGCTAAAACCGGTCTGCAGGAATTTGGGTATAAGGAAACACCTAGAAGCACTAAGAATATTAAGATCAGATTGTGCTCCCAGTCTTGCAATCGCCATAGCCAAATACTTGGGATGGGCCTGGATAATTCGCACGCGCACTTTAACTGCAATTGATTATACATGATGGAAAAATATCTAATTTTAAGATCAACCCCACTTATTATGAACTAGGTATTGTGACTCTGATTTTTTATGTATGAAATCTTTTTTAGCTGAAAAAATTCGCCAGCATTTATTGTATTTGATTGAATTTAATGTGTATTTTATGTTGATCTTAAACTTAGCGTAGTATTTATTTCTGTTTAGAATAGGGAAAAAATGCTTTTATGACAATGCTGTCGAATAAAGTATCGAAACTTGACTTGATTCGTAATCTAGTTAAAGCCACTCACACTTCAACTGAGGACATTTCTACCGATCAAAAATAGTTGGAAGACCGGACAAATAATACCCATTCCCAATTCTGTTGCTCAAGGTATGATCTATGTTTAGGTTACTACAGAGGGCTATTTCACATAACGTGAACATCGGAAGGAGAACTTTACACACTGTCTTTGACATAGTTTGGGGTTCACTGGTGTCTTAAGTGGTTGAAGAGCTGGATCAGTGTTATTTTACAACCTGAGACAGTAGCCAATAGTTGCTTGTCTCAGGAACTTTCTGGGCATGTGCTGCTGTTGACTGGAAATGCAAAAGTATTTGTTAACATATCTAAAGTGAACAAAAGAACATACTTGAATAACATATGCAAAGTTACATAAAACACATTTAAAACAGGAAACATCAGGACAAAACAGACAACATTGAACACAACTCACCAACTGCGGTAGAACACAACAAAATCGCTTGTAATAATATATCACAAAGACACAGAACACTTCTACAGGACAATAAAGTGTTATATCTTGTCACAAATTATCACTTACAGAACCTACTTTTCAAGATAATGTGGGGAAAGGTTGCTTGGAGCAAGCACTAATTTAATTTTCAACATACGGCATGAAACAGCACCAATCAGAAATGTTTTATGACCTGGAAGCAGTATGAGCACCTTTACTTCTGCAGTTCTATATAATTCATGTTCCTCATGTGTCACTAACCCAAAAGAAATAATACTAATGGATGTTTGGAACTCTTTGTAGCTTTTTTCTGATTTAGCACATTTACATGTGGTTTTCAAATTCGTACCTGAAGGCCATCTATTATGTAAGTCTATATCCACCACAAGAAAGCCAATTCATCAAAAAATCACTGTGTAAAACAAACTTGTTAGATACCTTTTTAAGAATTATGTTTCTCTCTTTATAGGACAAATATAGGCACAGAATCTGATTGACAATTATAGTAAATAATATCTAACAGAGTTGATAAAAGCCTTTTTTCTTTAGTTGGCCTCATTGCCAAGTGCTCGGGTTAATACAAGAAGGAAACACATGTTGGAGTGCCAGTGTCATAGATTTTTCCTGCCACACTTGTGTTTAATCTGCCACTACTCCTGGCGCTTTACTGTTTTCGTAGGACTCTCTTCAACGAGTGCCTATTAATCCATACTGCAAAACATCTGTATTGGTGTCTAAAGTAGATTTATGTAAAATATTCTTTATTTTTGATTAAAATCTAATATGAATCAATTGTACATGTGATTCTATCATGGGGCTTGTCGTGACAGTGGAAAATAAAAATAAAAAATTGGGGACTGCTCAGTTATTATGGATAAATGCTTCATTTACAAAATAAATGAAATCTTCATGTGCAGGTTTACATTTATATGACTCTGCAAAGGTTTCCAATTGTACTATTGGAGACGTTGGGGGGGGCGTGGCTTGCCGAGCAGCGAAATGGCCGCTCGCTGAGAGGGCTCTGTGGGCCACAACAATATCCAAAATAATCCTGCCTTAAGAGCGGTTTCAGGTGGCAAGACACACTGTGCCGGGTTAGATAAGAGATGCTCGCTACGAGTTGGGACGAAAAGGAAAAGCAGAGGTGCCCCTAGCGAAGAGAAATTCATAATGTATCTGCCTAGGAGGTGATCCCTGCCACGCGGCCTGTTACAGAAGCCAGAGCGGCCTGGACGGTTATTGTGTGTGCCTGCTATAAGCTGGAGAGCCGGAGCATCAACACAAGCAATGAGGTGCCAACCAGAGCGCTGGAGGGATTAAAGAAATCTCCCAGCGAACAGCGAACCTGACACACATTTGGTCTGTGGGAGCAAGGGCCTACCTGAAAAAGCTTTGCGGCTCCACGCAAATTCCCCAGCCTGCTGTGGGGTACGCCTGGTGTATGTGCCTGCTGAGGACGCCTGCTGGTGTAGTTCGGTGAGTCCCAGGTCGGCTCATGCAGTACGGGTGGTGGCTGTGCTGTGTGGGCCAGGCCGGGATAATCGTTGCAGTGTGATGCACTCCTGAGCCTGGGAGCGAGGTGGCAGATGGGTGGGGCAACTGAGCATCCTGTTTGTGTGCGCTGAACAGGCCGTGCAAGGATCCCGAGGGTGTGTGGTGCTGTAACAGAATCCCAGAGGTGCACACTGCACTGACTCTGAAACGAAGTCCCAAAGCTCCCAATTACAGCAACACTAACTGGCAGGGCACGAGAAACCTCATGATGATTTAAATAAAGAAAACAAGTGACTTTTAACACCTCCTAACCTTGTCCTGCTCTGAAAGGCCTCATTAGCATCAGATGCAACCGTGCGGTACCAAGAACAGGCCCCCCAAAAAACATGATCCCAAAATGGGTTACTCATCCAGCTGGGGTATTGCTGGCAATATGTCCTGAAGATTGCACTGCTTGCCCATTTATTGTACTGTGAGCAATATTAAGCCTTGATCAATGTTAGCTGCTGCGTTTGTGCTGAACAGTCTGTGCTATACTGTTGTAACTATTCAGAATCTGGTGTAGAATCCTCTCAGGTAAGGGCAAGCACACCACCAAGCAGGCTAAGCTCTCATTTGAACTTAAGAGATTGGCACTGCATAAAGACGATGATGGTTCCAAAAACCATGAGTTTCAGGTCGAAACAAAGGAGCATTTATTAAACATGGAGAAAGTCTTGAACACAATTAAGGCCAAGAATGAAGATTTAGAAGCCCGCTCTTGATGAAATAACTTACTCATCACGGGAGTTCCTGAGACGACAGGGAATATGGAAACTTACGTGGAAGACCTGATGCATGAATTGTTCGACTCGGATCTCTCATCACTTTTCATCACAGAAAGAGCCCATCGCTCGCTCGGACCCAGACCTCCGGTGGGCTCTATGCCACGTCCAATCATAGCACGCATATACTAAGCTATCAAGACTGCAGTTCTATTCTATGCCTGGTCAGAGCGAAAGGGAACATTAATCACAAAGGAAACAGCATCTCAACTTTTCCAGACTTTACTCCTGCTGTTCAAGCGGCCAGTGAAAAGACTGTTGGGACAAGCTGAGATTCCATATGCCTTACTTTACCCGGCAAAGTTGAAGATCAGCTATGAGGGCTCAGCACATCACTTCATGGATGCTAAATCTGGTCTGAAGTTGGCTAAACACATTGGGAAATTCTCGAGGGTTGCGAAATCTCCCTCTAGAGAAACGTCAGGAGCCGGACTAAGTGATAACGTGTGAGATCGAGACTAAATGAACAATAAGGGTAGTGTGATTATGTTAAATCCCTGTAGTATAACTTACGCTCTCTAAGAGAGTTTGTGCCACTCTTGCTTATCGAATGTGGCCACTCTGCCAACATTCGGGGTCTTTGCATGTTCATCCATGCCCCCAGGGAGATCTCCCATTACTAGTCTGCATGCAAATGTACGGGACTGGTTTTCCAGTTTGTTGCTCTGGGGGGGGGGTATGTACTCAACTTAATTGGGGGGTTGGAGTGGGTGTTGGGAGCTCTGTGTTGTTGGGGTAGTTATTCAGGGCAGCTCAAAGGTATATCACCTAATAGACAGCTACAAAAAACATCATGTGAATCATAGGCAGTTTTCTTCAGCTAGTACAGGCTATATTAATGGCATGGATGAATCAGTCGAGCACAGAGGGTTTTGGTATGTTCTCATGTAGGCCATGTTTTCGTGTTAATTGTAAAACATAATTTCTCAAGATGACTGAGTACAAATGTCACACATGGAATGTTAGGAGGGTAAATCATTTCCATAAGGTCAACTAATCCAGTCTTATTTAGTTAGACACAATATAGATATCATTTTCATGCAAGAGACACATTTCCACAACACTTCACATAACAAACTGCAAAGCAGGCGCTTGGGTACCATCTACTCCTCCGTCTATTCAAACTACTCCAGAGGTTTATCTATCCTGATCTGGTAGGGGATGAATTGGAAAACTATTACGTTGCAGGTTAACCGAGATGGTAGATTTGTGATCCTGGGGGATAGACTGGGTACGTGTGTGAAAGAGGAGATAAGAGAGGATATTACGGATAATTTCTCTATCAACACGGGCTCAGTGCAAACACAGGCCTCACTGTGGGAGGCATTTAAGATGGTTATTCGTGGGAAATGTATCTCAGAGCAATCTGGGGTTATAAAATCAATAAGGCTAACACTTAGCAAATTAAATACTAATATTTGAGACCTAGAATTGCAATACTACACAACAGAATTTACAGAGGTTGAGGGACATAAAAGCAAAAAGTATCGAATATGAAAAAGAAGCGGACAGGGAGGTGAAATTTCCAGGGAAGTACGCTCACCCTTGCAGGTACATTGAGGGTGATAGGCCGGGCAGAACTCCGGCAAAAGCTCTACTCACCCATGACACAGATCTATTTATAACTAAAATCCTTGATGACAACCATGGCACAGTTAGGGATCCTCCGGGCATAATGGATCAATTCACCAACCAATATGCTGCACTTTACAAATCCTCGGCTCAACCTGCTCCTGAAGAGTTACAGAATTATTTTCACACTCTCAAATTACTGTGGCTGGGTGATGGTCACAGGGCCTGTTTAGATGAACCCTTCATGGTGGAAGATATGATGCAGGTGATAAATAGCCTCCCCTAAGGTACAGCACGTGGCTCAGATGGGCTACCAGCAGCTTTCTATAAGGCTTACGCTGATCTACTAGCACTGCAATTATTACATTTATATGAGGAGGCATAGGAGTCAAAGATGCTCCCACCCACCATGATGGAAGTCATAATATTATCTTTGTTAAAACCTGGGAAACCCCCCGAAGATAGGAACTCCTACCCCCCTCTCTGCCTATTGAATCTTTATACCAAAATGTATGCTAAACTGCTGGCTAATCGTTTACAACCATTGTTGCCTTTGATAGCCAGACCGGATCAATCCGGACATATTCTAGGAAGGTCAACTTCACAAAACCTCCATACGCTCCTTGCGATACTGCATCATTAACACTAGCAGCTGCCTGCATTAGCAGCCCTCTTGGATGCAACAAAGGCCTTCGATTCTCTCGAATGGCAATATTTATTGGTGATACTTACGAGACTGAGGATAAGCCCTATCTTCATAGGCCAGTTAAAAATACTATACACCTCTCCCACAACCAGACTTAGAATAAACAGCCTGATCTCACCCTTATTGTCCATCACTCGGGGTACTAGACAAGGGTGTCCCCTATCCCCATTGCTGTTCGTGATAGCCATGGAGCCTCTGGAGGTAGCACTCAGACAACATAATGCAACAAGGGGACTGGGCTTTACTACACATGGTATCCTTGTTTCATTATATGCGGACAACATTACCTTATCCATTAATAATCCTGTGACAAATCCTAACCCAGTAAGATGTGAAATCCTTAAGTTCGGTGGATTGTCAGGGATTCAAATTAAGTGTGCTAAGTCAGTCTTGTTCCCTTTAACCTCAAGCCCTAAGCCCTACTCATTAGAGTGCCCTCTTAAATTGGCAACTGGCCTGACTCGTTACCTTGGGATCTGGTTGTGCCAAACCACCCAGGAACTCTGGAGCCAAAATTATGGCAGAGCAGTGTCCTGGTTGGAAAGCAAATTTAAGACTTGGTCCCGTCTCCCGAGTTCACTGGCTGGGCGTGTTGCCATTGCCGAAACGATTGTCCTCCCTAAATTTTTCAATTCAATAATATACATCTCCGGCTCACAAACGCTTTTTAAAAAACTTTACGGTCATTGATGATATCTCTGGTGTGGGCAGGAAAGCAAGCCAGGATTTCCTCGGAGCTCCTACCCCTCCCCTTGGCCCAAGGGGCCCTGGGGGCTCCTGACTTTCCTCACTATGCTTATTGTGCAAGGCTGAATTTCTACAATATTGGCTCCACCCCACAACTTTCCAGCTGCATGTAGCTGTTGAACTAGACAGAGCGGCTCCTGTTCCGCTTCTGGTGGCGCTGTTTCAGTCATATAAACGCCCGCAATGAAACCGACCCAGTTGAGACATTAAGGTGGAGTTGGGAGGGACTGCGTAGGAGGGCTGGTTTGGCAATACTATACGCCACCTCAATGCCGCTGGCGGACAACCCCCAGATGCCTCCGCTGGAAGTAAAAGGGAAGGGTGAACTAGCTGCTAGGTTGGGTATAACTAAATTTGCAGATTTATAATCGGATGACACATTCCTGCTGGCTCCAGATGTAGAGGGCCCCTTGAAGCCCACTTTTTCAGGTCTTTTTTTATATTATCATATAAGAGCTACTTGCTGTCCGATGCACAACTCTTTCCCAAGCACCACGTAGATTAGTTTCAAGGCTTTATAGTAGTATGCAAGGCACTGCTGCGGTAGAGGAGCCCAGGCCGCTCGTGCTCTGGAACTCGGAACTAGACCCCTAAATCACAAAAGAACAATGGAAGTATTGTTGCGCCCAATTAGAGATGCTTTCCCCGAACTATAAATTATGCTTAATTCATTTGAAATATCTACACAGGTTTTTTCGCACCCCCTCTCAGCTACACCGTATGGGTCTGAGGCCCACAGGTAATTGTTGGAGATGCAATCAACCTCTGCAACATTCCTGCGCATTGCTTGGGATTGGCCCACTATAGCGAAATACTGGTTAGAGGTCTTCCATGTCATTGGCGAAATCATAAATACACCAACCATCCCCACCCCTCAGCTGGGTCTGCTGGCATTCATTAAAGACACTCCAGCGAGCCTCCAGAAACTACATGCGATGCTTCTATTGCTTGCCAAACGCAGAGTGGCTATTCACTGGAGGAAACTGCAAGCCCCTGAGGTGAAGGAATGGCTTCGAGATATTACATATTGCCAAACCCAACTCTCATTATTCTGGGAACTCATGCCCCAGCGTCCAGGCCCAAAGACATCTGGTACCCCATGTTGGAGTGGTTGAGGGCACAAAACTCAGACAAAGGCAATTTGAAACACAGTCCATCAGCACTATTCTCTCCAGTCCCCTAAGGTAGAAATAAACCAACGGCAAATTGTGCTGGGTAAACGGTCTGAATATCGCAGCAGATGACCAACTCTGGGGTTTCAAAAGATTGTATTTGATATCAGTGCTATTTCTGTCCAGAACTGAACTTATATGACTGATGTATTTGACTGTCCTAATGTTTTTGTTAATGAATATGTTTCTGTAAACAAACTTTGTATAAGGGATTATGTGCAGTATCCTCCAAATGTTATTAATATGAAAATGTGAATAAATAAAATCTAAAAATATATATATATATTATGTATATGCTATGGTGGTTGCACTTTGTCTAATTATACATCAGTACAAATTAAGTCAGTTGCACTTGTTTTTCTGCAAGGGGATAATATTTTTCACCATGAAAAAACTCATTCTCCTACACTCCAATTTTTGCAGTTTTTTGCAGGTTTTAGCTTCCATTTCCACCCAAGAATCGGATGTACTTCTGAAATGACAAGATAAAAATTCCTACTGTTTCACAGCTGTGTATACATCACAGAGACATTTGTGAGTACCATACTGTCTGCTCATCCTGCCCTAAAGCAGCCACTCCCCACCCTCAGAGAATATGTACTCATTCGTAATTTCATAATATTCTCTGTAAATATATACATGAGTAAATGCTTTATGATAGCAAATTCACTGTCTTTTGAATCCCAAAAGTGATTTTGCACATTTAAGTAAAACCACGTGTGTGTGCATTCAAGTTACACCCACACACACACGCGCGCACACCAACACACGCACACACACACCAATCTTTAATACTTTTAAATCTTCCATTCGATCTACATGATTACTAGTTACAATTGACAGCTACTATGCACCAATACGCCGTCCTCTGTAAGTATGTTGGAAGAGCAGTCAATTTCGATTTACAGAGGTCGCAATTGTCTACTAAAACAGAGAGGAAAATGAAATATTAGATGATCCACAAAGATAGACGGCAAAGACGCCAAAAGAAAATTCGAGAACTTCTGCGTCAACGACTCAGCCATGTGCTGCCAACTTACTTCACAAAACATTCAACATATGGGTGTGTCTGTTTAGTTTAGGTGGAACTGCATTATGTAATAAATACGCAATAATAATACTACTACACATCAATAATTATGTTACTGCAAATGTAACTTAAACTGACGAATAGATTATAAGAACAGAGTTTCTGTGAGTTTTTTCACTTTTAATGGTACAGAGTTAGCATTGGTGTTTTGCTGGTCTAAATTACACTGTTTACCAATCCTGTAATGTTCTAGTCTCATCTTCTTGTAGTGCGGTAATACCATATTCCTTTAAGTCAGGAAACCGTGTTAAAAGCATATTAGTCCGTTGACTACAACTTTAAAATAAATATAATAATCTCTCAGTGAAAGTCTACGTATTGTAAATAAAGAAGGATGTCTCAAATTGGGTTTAATAAATAAATGATAGAAGAGGCAGCAACATACTGCTGCAAGGCCTGGGAAATAATGTATTTGACCATACCCAATTGTAATCTAACTAGTAAATTCTTTCATACTTCCTGTAGAGCCATTCAGAAGACAAGGGTGGCTGCCATTCAGGGGCGATTGTTTATGGGCAGGAAGGGACACCTTCCTGCCCATAAAAAATCAACAATGCGATATGCTCTTTCTATGTGAGATGCAGAATGCAGCACACATAGAAAGAGCAAAAAACTGCAAGAAATTATTATTTCCTCATCGCATTGCCACCCTATTACCAGGTATTCCCTGTCGTTCCTTTATGGCACTGCCACAGCCTTAGAAATCTGGGGCAGCATCAAAAGGCAATAGGTGTTGCGGTGGAACACCCACTGCAACACCCACGGAATGCGCCTTTGCAACAGAGGTCTTTGGCAGAAAGGGGCATATTTGCAAGGTGGCGTTAAGCCAAGCTACGTGGCTTAGCGCCACCTTGTAAATATGGCAAATAATTGTATGCCACTGGAGTATCACAAAGTGATGCTCAGGTGGGTATAAGGGACTGTAAATATGCCTCTTTGTATCATAGAGAACTATCAGACATATTATCGAGGAAACGCGATAAATATCGCATTTCCTGCTTTGCGTGATTCTGGTATTTTTTTTGTTTTGTTTAGGAAATTTTCATTAAGCAATTAATAAGTAATACAAAAAACAAGTCATAAATAATTAGTAAAAAGTACAATAAAAAATAGTAATTAATTGACATAAATAATCATAGAAAAAAAAGTGCTTGGGAAAAAGGGGAAAAAGAATAAGAGAGAGAAGATAAGGAAAGGGAAAAAGAAAAGAAAGAAAGAGGAGAGTAAAAAGGAAAAAGAGAAAAGAAAAACAAGAGTAAGACTTACTACGTGGGAGTAATAGCACGTAATAAGGGTGGGGGACTGGAAGAAAGGTAGGAGGTGAAGGGAAGCCAGAGTAGATCAGATTTAATTTTTAAAGGGACAGAGGTGGAGGATGCAATAGAGATTCTGTGTTCATAACAGATAAAGTTCCACCAAGTGTGGACAGAAAGCTGAGAGTTATCTTTCCAACACGATAAAATAACTTTAAATGCAAGAGCAATAAACAGGTCTAATAACCTAGCAGAAGAAGATACAATATCAATATCATCAGATAAGGAACCTAAAAACACATTCAGTAGAGATAACGGGGAGGAGAAAGAAAACATTGGCATGAAGATATTCCATACTTCAGTCCAAAATGATAAAACAGGGGAACAGTCGTATAGTTGGTGTTTAAGAGTACCAGGTTCCTTGGAACATGACCAACATAAAGGTGAGGAAACTGGAGAGAACTTATGGATACTAACCGGGGTAATAACCACTCTATGATATATAAAGAATAAAGATTGCGTAATACGTGCAGCAACAGATATTTAAAAAGTTTGGACCATAAACGATCCCACAATACAATAGATAAGGAGACATCGAGGTCAGTCTCCCAAGCAGTCTCTACATTTGATTTAGAACGATCTGAAACATTAGATAACAAAATTGAATATACAAGTGCAGCTTTAGGTAGGCGAGTAGAAAACAAAGGATACAGTGGAGTGGTGGGGGTGAAGGAAGAAAAAGAAATAGATGAGGAGAGGGAAGACAAGTGAGATTGAATGGAAGATGTTATAATGGTATATTCAGTAATAAATGATGAAGGCAAATGAAATACATCTTGCAATGTTGGGAAGGAAATAAGGGATGAACCAACAAAAAACTGATGTACAAATAGGATACCCTTTTCTTTCCAGTGTTTAAAGTAAAATGATTTGCCTTTGTATCTAAGGAATTTGTTGTACCATACCACAGAGGCTAAGAAACATTGAAGAGGGGATAAAGTAGAAGAGAAAACAGTTTGTAGTAGAAATTGGGAATATTTCAAAATGGAACATTTGGATAAAAAAGTGCAATTTGACATGAAAACAATATGTTGAAATGAGAAATCTTTGAGAAGAGAGCGTTCTAAAAGAACCCACTTAGGCACAGGAGTATCCATGAAGTCATAATCCAAGGAAAAGGACTGTTTGATCAAAAAGGCAGAATAGTATGATTTAAAATTAGGAAAACGAACACCACCTTCTTGTTTAGGTCGAATTAACTTGTGCAGTGCAATGCGTGGATGTTTGTTATTCCACAAAAATTTTACACAAAGACAATTAATTCGTGCAAAATAGGATTTAGGAATTTTAAAAGGGAGCATGGAAACAGTATATAGAACATGTGGGGTAATCATCATTTTAATAGTATCTAATCTACCCCACCAGGATAGGAATAAGGGAGACCAAATTTGAAGAAGGGATTGAATTTTGTTAATTATTGAATCAAAGGTTAATTTAAGGGTGTCTTTTAGGTAGGAAGAAAACCACATACCAAGGTATTTAATTTTGGAGGGACACCATGTAAAATCAGTATTATTAAACATGTACTGGAAACAGAGTAGATTAAGGGGCAGAACTTCCGTTTTGGATAAATTAAGCTTATAACCTGATATGGAGGAGTACAGACTAACCTCATTCAAAAAATGTGTAAGAGAGGATTCTGGATTGGACATATATATCAGTACATCATCTGCATAAGCAGACAGTTTAGTTTCTGTAGAGGAAAGCATAAGCCCAGTAATATTAGAGTTGGAACTGACACGCTCAAAAAAGGCTCGAGACATAAAATAAATAACAAGGGGGAAAGGGGACAGCCTTGTCTTATGCCTCTGTTCAAAGAAAAAAATCGAGAGAATTGGTTGTTAACAAAAATACTGGCACGAGGGGAAGAATAAAAAAGTTGAACCAAGGAAATGAAAGAGGGACCAAAACCAAACCATTTGAGGGTACGGAACATGAATTGCCAATTAATATGATCAAAATCTTTTTCAGCTTCCAGGGAAAGGGCCGCCAATGGGACTTTAACATGTTTAGCATGCGCAATGACATTGGAAAACAAGCGAGCATTATCAGCAGGAAGTCTACCTTTCACAAAACCCACTTGGTCTGTTTTAATTAAACAAGGAATAATAGAATCTAGACGGGAGGCAAGGAATTTAGCAAAAATTTTGCAATCATAATTAAATAATGATATGGGGCGATAGTTTTTACATTGCGAGTGATCTTTATCAGGTTTGGGAATAATGACAATGAGAGCTTCCAAAAGGACCCAGAGGCTTTGGCATCTGAGATAAATGAATTAAATATTTGAAGGATTTTAGGTGCAAAAAAAGATTGAAAAGAAGAATAAAACTCAACAGGTAAGCCATCAGGGCCAGGGGCTTTCGATTTTTTAAGACGGTTAATGGCTGTAGTAATTTCCTGGAGAGTGATTTCCCGTTCCAAAAGAGCAAAATCCATCGGAAGGGAAGGGGGAGCTGGGAGGCCCTCAAAAAATGTCGATAAGTTTGCTTCAGAGGGATGTGTATCATCTGAGTATAAGGCCTGGTAATAATTATGAAATACTTCGGCAATGTCTTCATCAGAAGTAACTACTTTATTTAAAGAGTCATTAAAGATCAGACCAACCGTTTTACGTTCGGATAAAATTTTTAAATATGTTGCCAACATTTTCCCTGCTTTATTCTGGCCTCCATGGAATTTAGATTTAATTTTGAGAAGGGTGTGACAAGCTTCATTGGTGATAATTTTGTTAAGGTCAGTTTTGACTAGGATTAGCTCCTGAAGAGTCCGAGGAGGACTTAGAGGAAAAATAAGAATGTTCAAGACTTTTGATCACTTTAAGCTGGTCTTCATATTTTTGTCTATTAAGCTTCTTCCTTTTGGAAACATAGGAGATAGTAAATGCTCTAAAGGAAGCCTTAAAAGCATCCCAAGTGATGGGAATGGAGGTGTCCAAAGGATTATTAAAGGAGAAAAACTCATTAGAAAATTTCACACTCTCTTTCATAAAAATGACATCAGATAAAAGAAAATAATTAAATTTCCAACGACTAAATTTAGAAGAAATAAGGGAGAGATCTAGGGTAGTATACACAGGAGCATGATCAGAGATAAAAATAGAGCCAATGACAGACTTTTGAATGGACGGCAAAAGAGACTTACTAACCATAATATAATCAATTCTCGAGCGGGTGTGGTGAACATTAGAAAAAAAAGTATATTCAAGCAAATCTGGGTTGCACATTTTCCAAGAATCATATAAAGGATGAGAAGCAATGGCAGATTGAAAACTCTTATGGGATTTGTCAGGTGGAAATTTACTGGAGGATAATCTATCTGAGAAAGGGTCTAACCATTGATTAAAATCACCGGCAACAATAAAATCAGGGCAATCTATGGACGAAATTAGAACTTTTATATCTTTCCAAAATTTTGGATCAGGGCGGACAGGACCATATATATTAAGTAATACCATCTTCTTGTTTTGAATGACAATCTTAGCCATTGCCCATCGTCCTTCATCATCATTACTAGAAGAAACAATTCGAACATTTAATGCTTTATGAAACAGTATAGCAACCCCTCCATTCTTTTAATGGCAGGCGAGAACACAACCTGGCCCACCCATTGTCTTTTAAGCTTAAGAGATTCAACATCAGAACAATGCGTTTCCTGAAGAAAAACAACCTGTGAATGAAATTTAGATAAATGAGACAGTACCTTTTGACGCTTGACAGGATGACCAAGGCCTCGCACGTTCCACGAGACAAAGTTACACATGGTGGTGAGAGGGGAGGATGGGTGACAAGTGGAAGAGACACATGGCAAGGAGATCACTACAAAAGGGAAGACAAAAAATGCATAAGTAATTGAAAAAGGGGATTTCCAAAACGCTCACAATACCAAGACCAGAGAAAACCATGGATATAAAAAATGACAATATGAAGAACAAAAAGAGAAGTAGAGATCGCTCAGAAATAGAATAGCATTGAAAGTATGAAAAGAAGCAAAGAAACCAAAAAGAAAGAGAGAAAAGGAGAAGAAAGAAAGAGAAAAAGTAGAGGAGGACAGAAAGATAAGAAGTAAACAGATCAAGGCACAAAAGCCTGAACGGAAAGAGAGAGAGTAACCAAAACATCTGAGGCGAAGATGCGCCAGAGAGAGAACTCAGCCCATGAGCTACCAAAAAGCAGGACATATACAAAAAGAAAAAACACAAGGATGTGAGGACAAAACCTCAAGGAGCAGATCAAGAATAAAGGAGAAGAAGCAAAAGAGGTCAGGAAGAATAGAAGAACAACAGTGAACAAAAGGAAGGAGAGAAAACACTAATGAGCAGTGTCCATATTGGAAGGAGAGACACTCAGAAGATACTCATGAAGTTTTTGCGGATCATCATAGGATCTGGTACGGCGATTATGCGTGATCTTGCAGAAACAGGGATGCAGGATTCCATATTGAATGTTCAGTTGTCGCATTAAAGGTCGAAGATTCAAGAACTCTTTGCGTCGTGCATTCGTAGCTGATGAAAGATCCTGTGAGATAAAAATGTTATGACCAGACCACTGGAGACGTCGTTTGATCCTGGCGGCTTTCAGGACAGACATTAATTCTGTGAATTCGAGGAACAGCAGAATGATGCCACGTGGTTTGGAGGAGTTGGAATTAATACGACCAAGACGATGGGCCCTTTGGATATTAAGAGGGTGCGAAGCTGGTTGGATATCCAAAAGTTCCTGAAGAAATTTACGTATAAAGGACACCATGTCAGAACCCTCCAAATTTTCTGGAACACCAGAAACGCGTAGATTGTTCCTACGGTTACGATTCTCCAAATCCTCGGTGTGGAGTTTGAGTTTGAGGATCTCCTGTTCCAACAATGGAATTTTAGTTGAGACATCTTGAATATCACTCACACGCTGTTCCAGTTTCAAAACTTTGCCCTCCATAACAACCCAGCGATCTTCAATTTGTTGAAGTTTTGCATTAGTAGCGGACATAAAAGGTTGGAGACCACGCACCTCTTCAAGAATGGAATCCAAAACAGGATTAGCGGAAGATGCAATAGGAGAAGGCGGGTCATTCTTAGGTCTCTTAGGTTTGGTTGGAGTTTGTGACATTTTAGGAGAGGTGGAATTATTTGCCATAATGATGGAAGCCTGTCAAGTTGCCTTATGCAGATAGGTACCAACAGAGAACAACAGGATCCAATGAACTGGCTTAGAGATGCTTAGGCAGTAAGAGGGGCATACAGAGCGTGGCTTAAAATCAAGCGACACAAAGGAGCAGCCAAAGAACGCACAACTCTTAAGTTCTTAAGTGCTGATACCCTCACTGGATTGAAAGTAGCAAAAGAAAACCAGCAATACTGTGTGATAAGAACCACAGCATAAAAGGGAGCAACAATTGAAGCCAGCACAAGGGTAAGATGGTAGTTCGTAAAGGCAAAGTCACTTTAAAGATCCTGTCGCCATAGGAAGCAAGTAGAGGCAAAATGAAGGCAAAACTTAGTAGTTCCCAAAATGGCGGCCGTGATTTCTCCACACATAAAAGAAAAACATGTCCAATATGAAAGCAGAGAGCTGGAAGTCATAGAAGGCAAAGGACGCGAGTCCAATCAAAAAATAAGATCGAGTAAGTTCAAGTATGATGTCTCAAAAACATGTACATGAGGACCTTCAAAAAGAAGCAAAGCACTGCACATGCATGAATCCTAAAATGGCTGTCATATCTCCTCAGAGACACTGTATTTAGAGCAGGAATCTAGCGGCAAAATGCATTGGGCACCCAAAAAGTGTAAAAGCTGCTTGACACAATAAAAGCCATGCCACAATGATCCTTCGAAGTTACCAGCATTAGGCAAGAAGAAAACAGGTGCATGAAGACATTCGCGGTAACGGGAAACAAAATGGCGGCCGCCCGAGTTGAGGGGACAGTTCAAATTACCGGGACAAATATCCGCCGTTTCACCGCCAGGAAACACCGCACAGTTGCTTCCTCATGTTCTGCACACCTTCCGAAGCCACTGTCGTTCAGAAAAGCCGTTCAAAAAACGGCAGGAAAGGACCTCACGGCATCCGCGTTTTCGTCCTGAGCGGAGCTCACGGGAAGTCCGTCCTCTGCAGCTGGAGTGCAAGCCACGCCCCCTTGCGTGATTCTGTTTAACGCCGTGTATCGCCGAATTTAATCGGAAAGATATCATGTTATTACATTTTTTTTTACAAATCCAGTATTTGTAAAGCGCACAGCTACCCGGAGGCATCCCGGCGCTGGGGCCTGGTGGGAAGATTAAGCGAACTATTGCCCAGATTCACATGGTGCTGGACAGACCCCTGCCGCCGGAGCCGGGGATCATACCGTGAGCCCCAGCGTCCAGTGTCAGTCACCCTGGCCGCGGCGCCACACCTCTTCCCTTATCAAAGCATAGCTCCACAGCGATTAAATCCTGCGATAGCGGCGAGAATCATAATCAAGCAAAGCGGGAAATGCAATATTTATCGCGTTTCCTTGATGATAAGCCCCGTTGCCTCAGCTGTACAATCCACCTGCCATAATAACTATGGCTAAGTCAGTTACAAACCAGGCGTTACAAACCCGCGATAACCACGGTTAGCGCTGTTTATTTCATCAAATCGCTGGTTCACCCGAGGCTTGATAATATAGCCCTGCAGAGTGAGCGCAAATTTCCATTAAGAAATGGAAAGGAACGCCTACTTTGCATGTTATTAGCGATATTCATCGCTGACATGCAAAGTGGAGTTAAAAGGGCTGCTTCCTCAAGGAAACACGCGTTAGCATGTCCTTGGTAATTGTGCGTTAAAAAAATCGCTAAAGCGGCGGTATTCGGCTTGATAATATGCCCCTGCATTTGTAGTTCTGAAACTACCTGGTTAATTTGAACTTAATTCCATGCAATTGCTAAATGTTACTTTTTTTTAGGCTCGGCATAATCTCGTGTAATTTTCTGCGTTTCACGTTAGGCTTTTTCACACAACCTTCCTGAATTTACGCCTTTACGCTATGCCATTTTCTATTTTCCACACCCCTGAATGTTTTTTTTCATATAAACAAAGCAACAATATTATAGTTAACAAAAAACACTTTTCTTTGTCGTGGACAGTTAACTTAAAATCACAAAAGTGCATGTGTGTGTGGAAACAAACATCCCTCTTTGAAAGGGAATCATTATTTTTCCCGATGAAACAAACAGGTGTCAGTCGTTGATGGGAATGAAAATAGAAACAGGATGCGAAAAAAATCTAAAATTGAAATGATGATCATTACTTACAATATGCATCTAGTGCTAATGGGAAATCAATTCTGTTCTATTAGTCTTCATTTCAACACGGCTCAAAGGACAAGATAAACAATCACATTTGTCACAATAGGTCGTTAATATCATAATCCTAATGCAGAATCAATTTTCCAATTGTCAGCCTCTGCTGATCATTGCTAACATCTGTGTTCCCATTGGAATTCATTAGCAGCCTTTTGTGAACTTTCTCATTCCAGGCAGGGTCTGCATTATTCATCACCTAGCTGCTGTGCATTGTTCATGTGCATTGGTAAATACTTTAGCGTGTGAATGTGGGGAAATGTATTGCGGTATAGTATACGTTTACTTTGGACTATGCCTTTTGTTGTCAGTAGTAGGGAATTGGTGTGGTACATTTTGAGCCGGCATCTTTGGTTACTCACTAACTGCAGAAAAGTCTAAAGCTTCCCTCTCCCAGCTCCATCATCATCTGGATTGAAAGCCCCTTGAGGAGTAGATAATTGACTAATCACAAGCTTTCTAATTAATTTCAATTGCGCTTTTGGCAGTTTGATTGGTCAGCACACCTGGCACTTGGGTCATTTTGTGGAAATAATATTCGGACGCCTCGTGAGGAATTGAATTGGTTTGGAGGCAGGCTATCAACCGATTACCGCTTTTGAGATTGTTCAGTGATGGTAAGTGGTAATGCTATAATGTAAGTGTAGTGCCAAATATTTTAAATGCGTGGTGCGAGGCTCTAATGCGTGGTTCTAATTGGAACCAAAATGCTATTTTATACTTCACTGTATAATTAAAAAAGTATATGTTTTTCCTTTTCATTTGTTTTCCAGTGGTTAGTGCTATTTTGTAGCACTGAAAAATAGTAATGTAGATCAGACTCAATAATAAAGATTTTTTTTCTTTACGTCATTGTCATTGGCAACCCATATTGTGGCTGAGTAGTGGAGTGGCATTCTCACACTCATCCATCTACATGCACACTCATCCATTCAAAAGTGCACATACATACACCTACTATTCATAAGGACAAACACACACCCATTCACAGCACACCTGACAAATACACATACATTCATAAATGCATGCACACACCTAAACATTATGCTTACTTGGCCACACAGGTGATGGGGTACAGCGAGAGGCAAAGTATTTATTTATTTATTTATTTATGCATTTTTATATAGCGTGGACTTTACCCGAAGGCGTCAGAGCGCTTCACATTAGGAACAGAAATGAAACATAATGAGAAACATTACAAAAGAGCAGATTACTAAAACATACGTTACTTACATAAGGTAATAGTGACAATTGTGAGCAAACAAAAAAACATGAGGTAGTAAAAATTGTGAGCAACCAAACATGCATGAGGTAATAAAGGTAATAATGACAATTGTGAGCAAACAAAGTACTTGAGGTAGTAAAAATTGTGAGCAACCAAAAATACATGAGGTAGTAAAGGTAATAGTGACAATTGTGAGCAAACAAAATACTTGAGGTAGTAAAAATTGTGAACAACCAAAAATACATGAGGTAGTCAAAAGTGCACAAGAGGAAAAGTGACAAGTGTGCAGTTATAAGAGAAAACAGAGTATAATTTGAGGTATAATACTGCAATAAGTGCTGGCACAAGAACAGGCGTTACGTAGGCATGGTGGCCCTTGTGCAAGTATCAAAGGTAAAAACATGTGAGAGGTAGCAACCGTGTGTTACATGGGCAAAGTGTAGTGTGCATGTTACAAAAGGGCACCGAACACAAGTACATGGAGAATACTGCAAAAAGGCAGACACTCCCACCACAGGAAAACACTGGGAAGGCACTCCCATGGTCATGGAAAGTAGAAAATATCAGTAGTGGGGAGTCTTCCTCCAAATAGCAAGAGGACGTGAATTACTTTTGGAGGTGTCTCTGGAGGAGGAGAACTTTGAGGTCCCTTTTGAAGGCCTGGGAGGAGGCGGTGGTCCGGAGCTCAGGCGGAAACGAGTTCCAGATTCTCACTGCGTTGCCTGAAAAGGATTGGGCCATTGTTCTTTCCTTCTTGAAAGTGGGAGGTTCAAGCAGTAGATTCTCGGCCTTTCGTGAAGGTCTAGAGCCTCCAGAGAGTTTCAGTTTATTCGCCAGGTAGCGGGGAGAGGAGGAGTGCAAGGCTTTGTGGGTGATACAAGCGGTCTTGTAGATAGCTCTAGCCTCGAAGGGAAGCCAGCGGAGGGTGGATAACATCGGTGTGATGTGATCGCTTCTTTTGGCCCCATAGATGAAACGAGCTGCTGAATGGAAGACAGACTTAAGTGGAGACAGGTGAGATTTGGGGAGGCCAGTAAGAAGAGAATTGCAGTAGTCTAGTCTGGAGAGGACCAGCGATTGCACCAGGGTTATAAGGTCCTGCTCCGGGAAGAATCAACGGATTCCCCAAAGAAGGCGCAGTTGGTAGCGAGCAGATTTTGCAATAGAATTGATGTGGGGAGTTAGATTGAGTTTTTTGTCTAGAATGACACCAAGAGATTTTGCGCTGTCGACAATGATGGGTTTGTTGTTTAGTAGATTCATCTGATCCATCCATGATTGAACCGGGGGAGGAGAGAGTGAGGAGGAGAAGAGGAGGAATTCAGTTTTGGAGGGATTCAGAATCAATTGATGAGATGACATCCAGTTTTGAATGGAGTCAAGAGTAGATCTTAGGATGGAGAGATCATGAGTGGAGGCAACCTTGAGGTAGAGTTGAGTGTCATCAGCATAGAGATGATAGTGAATCCCGGATTTGCTTAGGAGGTTTCCCAGTGGTTCTAAGTAGAGATTGAACAGTGTGGGTGCAAGTATAGAGCCTTGGGGAACACCTTGACCCACCGCCACAGGAGAAGAAAGACTGTTCGCTATTTTGATCATTTGAGATCTGTCAGAGAGGAAGGATGCAAACCATTTAAGCACAGTGCCCTCCATGCCCATTCTCTGTTGAAGAATATTGAGGAGGGTGTTGTGATTAACAGTGTCGAAGGCTGCGGAAAGGTCAAGGAGAATTAGCAGACAGGACCCCCCTGAGTCGAGTATCCCCAGCGCATCATCAACCACTTGCAGTAGGGCTGTTTCAGTGCTGCAGTTTTGGATGAAGCCGGACTGACAATTGTCAAGAAGATCATTGTCCTTGATATGACGAGAGAGTTGTTTGGCTACACATCTTTCCGTGATCTTTGCAAGAAAGGGAAGGTTAGTGATGGGGCGGAAGTTGTTGAGGTCATTCGCATCAGCAGTGGGCTTTTTCAGCAGAGGGGTAACCTGCCCAGTTTTGAAGGAGACAGGAAGGGAGCCTTGCCAGAGGGAGAGGTTGATCAGAGTGGTCCAATAGGAGAGGAAATGGGTATAGACGTCAAAGGCAATGGCACTGGGGATAGGGTCAAGAGAATGGTTGGAGGGCTTTGTTTCGCGTATGCACTTGAGAAGGGCATCTTCAGATATGGGGTCAAAGCTCTGCCAAATGGCTAAGGATTTGCGCTCCTCTGGAGGTGTAGGATGAGCAACCTGATCCACAAGTGATTTCACCTTTCCATCGAAGAAAGTAGCGAAATCCGCTGCTCTCTTTGTAGAATCCTCCACCTTGGAGGTTGGGGGAGAGCAGCTCGGAGTCTTGATGAGATCGAATAGTTTTTTGGGTCTATTTTTGGCGGAATCAAGGAGGGTTTTGAAGTGCGTCGCTTTCTCAAGGAAGATGTGCTTGTGGTATTTGGATCTTGCTGTGCGAAGCAAGGCTAAATTGTCAGTGGAAGGCAATTGCCTCCATTGCTTCTCCAGGAATCTTAGCTGCTTCCTTTCCTCATAAAGGGATTTGTTGAACCAAGGTGCTGAGGGAGTGGGCCTTATCCTTTTGCTTTTGAGTGGAGCGACGTTATTAATTTCAGCTGCAAGAACTGTGAGGCATTGGGAGGTGAGATCGTCAACAGCTATGTTCGGGTCTAGCCTTGGAAGTGAAAGCAAAGCTGATTCACAGAGGGGACCGACATCAATGTTTTTGGCATCACGGAACCAGGAGATGGCCCTCTTGGGTTGGCCATGAGTTATAGAGTGTGAAAGTTGAAGAGAGAATGGGATGAGGTGGTGGTCAGACCAATCTACATGAATAGGGGTAGTAGTAGAAAGCATGCCTGCTTTAGAAATAACAAGGTCCAGGATTGCGCCCTTAGAGTGGGTTGGTTCAGTGCAGTGTTGGATAAGATCATTTGCCGAGAGGAAGGCGGCCAGTGAGTTCGCAGAGGAGTCTTGCGGTGCGCCCCAGTGGAGATTGAAGTCACCCACGATGGTCTGATTGTCACTTTGAGAGTATTGGTCGCTGATGAAGTCTTTGAGATCTTCTATAAACGAAGAGCTACTACTACGAGGCGGGCGGTAAATGATATGGAATCTGAGCGGTGAACGGTGTTGCAATTGAAGCTCAAGAGAAAGGCATTCAAAGGTGTGGGAGGAGCTGCTAGGAGACGCCTTAAGTTGGAGGGCGTTTCTGAAGATGACTGCAACACCTCCCCCCGTGTTTTCAGTTCTGTCATTCCTAAATATGGAATAACCTGTGGGTAATAGGAGATCAAACATAGAGTGAGAGGTATCTTTGAACCAGGTCTCTGTGAGGAAGAGCATGTCAAGTTTGTGAAGGGTGATGGTGTCGGAGATTTCAAGTTTGTGTTTTACTGCAGATCTGCAGTTGTGAAGCATACAGCGCAGCTCTGTCAAGACTGTTTTGGTGACGGGGGCACTTGGGCTCTGAAGGGTGATCGGGATATTGTACATTTGCGGAGGTGCTCGGGAGGGTTTAGGTGGACGCTTTATTCTGAGAGAGGTGATTGTCGGAATAGTGTAGACAGTGGGGTTGCTAGGGTATGCCTGTTGAAGAAGGGTGGCGTTCAAGGGCTTGTGTGAGTTAACAACGCTTGCAGACGAAGGGTTGAGCTTGGCTGTATTGGGGTGAGGGGGCGAGGTGCATCTCTGGGGAAGTTGGGAGGGGGTAGAGGTGCATGGAGGGGTGGGGATCTTAGAGCATAAAAGTGAAATGGCAGCTGTAAGCTGAGAGATGGAGGTGATCAGAGAGCCTAGCGTATTTTCCAGTGAGAAAGAGGCAGAGCACGGAAGGTTGGGTGGCTATTGAAATAAGGGGGGGTGGAATTGGTGGTGGACGGCAGGGAGAGGTGGGGGGACAGGGTGTGTGTTGGGGGTGGGGTTCACAGGTGGGGAAATGTGGAGGTTGGGAGCGGGAGTAAATGAATTGGGGGTTAAGGGCGAGTTGTCATTGTTGGTGTTGCAAGAGGGAGAGGAATTAGGGACAAATTTAGAGGGAGAAATGTGCGGAACACGTCGGTCGGGAAGCAGGAGGGGGGAGGCCTGTGTGGCGTCATGGGAGTGTAGGAGGTTTGGGCGGAAAAGAGGTGCATTGGTTGCGGAGGTCCTTTCAGTTAGGAGAGGTAGCAGTGAGGGAACGGTCATCTGGCAGAATGAGGGGTGTTGAAAGAAAGGGAAGTTGAGGAGGGGAAGTGGTTCTGCTGGGCCCGAGGGAGGGAGAAGGAAGGTGTTCCTAGGAGGGGAAAGGGGGTAGTGCGGCAGTACTGGAGGAGTAGGAGGGAGGAGAGAGATGCAGTGGGAATGTGGCAAACACGGGGTGAATGACGAGGGAATGAAGGGGTGGAGAGGAGGGACGGAAGGAGGGCTAAGGGGAGCATAGAGACAGTTAATTGGGGAAGAGTGTTGGAGGAGAGGTGGACTAAAGAAGGGGGTGATGGGAAGAAGTATGGGGGAGGAGAATAGATTGGAGTATCGTGATAGTGCAGATGAGACGAGGAGTGTGTTAGCTAGTGGTAAGGCTGAAGTAATGCGGGAGGGGACATACTGTGGGGGGGAGGAATAGGAGATGAGGTAAGTTGGGGGGGAAAGGGAAGAGGGCCGACCTGCGCTTCTCGAGAGTGCAGCCAATTTGAGTGGGGTGGGGTCGGCGGAGGAGAAAGGGAGTAATGGGTGGAGCTGGAAGGAGAGTCAAGGGGAAACCCGGTTGCAGAGACGGGGAGTAAGGTGGGGAAGAGGTGGTCAAAGAGCGAGAGGCAGGAGTCTTTGCCTTGGATCATGACAGTACCGTTGTTATAGAGTGAGATAGTGAGGTAGCCATTGAAGCACCCAGAGGGGGAAATTTTTAGTTGTTTCCCATAAGGGATAGAGGAGGAGGAGGTGACGTTAAGGGAATTGTAAAAACTGTTGGACCAAGAGGGGATGTCGCGAGTGAAGAAGATGAAATCGTTTTTGAGCCTCCCCAGACGACCATTGTAGAATTGATCCACAAAAAGGGAGTCCGGGAAACGTTCAATAGTGTTATGCTTAAGTCTTTTTATTGTAGCTTTAGTCTGGTCGGGAGGATAAATGATTTTGTAGCAATTGGCTCCAGTCTTAACTCGAGAGGTGGCCATGTTGGGAAGCTGAGGCGAAGGAGGGTGGGGGAGAGATGAGAGGGGTGTTGCTGGGAGAGCGGTAGTGAGGAGAAAAAAGAGGGCAAAAAGGGGGCGCATAATCCAAACGGTTCTGGTGGAGAAACCGGGTTAATGTGCCGTCAGGCTGTAAAAAGGCCTAAACGATGCAGCTGGCACTACTTGCTGCGCAGCTGTCAAAAGGCCTAAACGGTGCAGCTGGCACTACTTGCTGCGCCGCTGTAAAAGTCCTAAACGGTGCAGCTGGCACTATTTCCTGCGCGCTGTAAAATTGTTCAAAATAAATACCACACAGTTAAAGAGGAGTTGATGAGGATGACTGACTAGACTAAGATGGCCACCAAAGCGGTGGACTAGTCTAAGATGGCCACCAAAAAGGAGAGTAGGGAGCCAGAAGTATAAGTCCTTTGTCTGTTGTTATTGGGTTTAGCAAGTCCAGTTTCCCTTTCTGTTAATGGGCAGGTCAAGATGGTCCATCTTCTATGTTGCTGCTTTCATGTTGCTGCTTGGTGGGGAGGAGAGAGGAGGAGGAGAGAGAGCCTTATCTCAGTGCAGGTGACCCCGGACCGAATTGGTATGCAGCCTCATGGTCATCTGTGGGCAGTGGGGCGATTTATTACTCTAGTTTATAGCCCCCGCCATTTTAGCCAAAGGAGAGACTCTGCCACGTCGACGAAAAACCCTTTGTTAGGGGGAAACTACCATTTGATCAATCCAGGCAGCGAGGGGGAAAGCCGGCATACATGTGTAGAAAAGTGACAAAAAGTTAAAAAAGTTATGTACACACACCTTTAGGGCTGCGGGCGGCCACTCGTAGTGAAACCCCAATCTTTTCCAGTGCTTGAGTCACACTAGGGGGAAAGCTCCGGTCGTCGTCCGTCGTCCCCTCAGTTCCTGCCTGCCTCAGGGCTCACGCCAGCAACTCCCCGGGCGGCGGCGCCACACCTCCAACTCCCGGCGCAGCCCAGGCAGCAAAGCAACAGAGGCTGTCCCGGTTTGTGCAGTAGAAGGGGCTGCAAGGATCCGGGCACTTTAGGCAGAGAAAACAAGAATATCCCGCCACCCCCTCTCATTGGGTGATCTCGTCATGGGTCAGTCAATGAGAGGAGGACCAACCCTCACTCGTTAAGGAGTGAGATAAGGTCAGTGTGAGTTGCTGATGCCATCCCACTCTGCGATGAGAAGTTACTGATTGACAGTCAGCTCTGGGCACTTGAGGGCTTAAAACTGAAGCAGCTTTGCCAGGCTGAGGAGGTCAGATTCTCAGGGCTGTGAAATCTTCAGCCCATGTTTGTCTGACTGCTAAGGGCCAGCACATTTTGTGCTTGTTCTGTGTCTGGCTTCCCAGGCTAAATGTGATGAGTCTCTGTCAAGCAGCTCAACCTGAAAGACACTCTTCATGCTTTGAAAAGAATAGGTGGGGGTGGGACGCCTCCACCCTTAACTACTTTACGTGTGTACCTAGAGTAAGACACAAGTACGCCCAGAAAACTATGTGAAAACTCTTTGTGAAAAAGGACTTTTGCATTTGTATTGCTGCAAACAAATACTTGGCAGTTCGGGTTGGACTGTTCCCATGAGGCACAGAGTCAGACTGATTTGCATATGGCCATGTCTGAACTGGGGTGGTGTGGAGTGCAAAAAATGATGGATTTAGGCCCATATCTCTGTACTGGGGTGAATGTATGACATTGTTCTGCATTCTGTCCATCCACTGTGGTTTTTGCATTTGTCACCCCGAGTGGGATGGGTATGCTCAGACGTGAGTCCCATGCTCTCCACACCACTGGATTTAAGCAAGCTGGGCTGAAGACGGCTTGAATGCCAGAAACCGGTCCTCGGAAGCTTGTTTCCGGTCCAGGGAAGGCAGGGCTTGGCAGTTCAGGCTGGACTGTTCCCATTAGGCACAGGGTCAGACTGATTTGCATATGGCCATGTCTGAACTGGGGTGGTGTGGAGTGCAAAAAAACGATGGATTTAGGCCCAGATCTCCGTACTGGGGTGAATGTAAGACATTGTTCTTCATTCTGTCCATCACCTGTGGTTTTTGCAAACAAATACTAAGCACCATAAAAACCCAATGGAGTTTTGTAGCACAACAGCCACAAATATATTGCTATAGAGCAAATTGGCACAGTCCCAAAATGCAGCACCTGAGCGCAATGTATGTGATACAGGACTTTGAAGTTAACAGCCTGAGTGGGTTTCCTTATTTAGGAAGATCATCCCAAGATTTTACTCATGATACCAAACTCACACTTAGATAAGGTTGCAAACCGGCTCAGAAAGTCTTTCTACATGTCTTACAGAAGTGGCACTATTGATGACTAACAACTGTCCAAAGCTAAATGGAGATGCGACAGAAGTGCCAGTGTTGAGAGGGCCCACCTCGATCTGGTACCAGCCAGGCGGTCAAACTCCTTAGGAACTTGACCTACTCCTTCCCTTTCCACAAAACATCTTTAAGATTACATTGATGACAAGTCATACTCGTGATTGCCACACGATGGAGGCGCAATCCCATCCATGGACCTAGGAGCACTCATCAGTGCTCTAGCACTGGTTCCCCGTTTTTATATGTATATGCATGGAACAGGGCCATGTTCTAAGCACTGTTCGATTTAATCCTGCTGACCATTGGGTCTGATTAAATACCAGATCTCTATATAACATCCAGTGGCAGTCCAAGCCTCTGACCTATTGGCCTTAAACCTCCTACTATTACTATTGACACCGCACTGTAACAACCATTCACTAGAGCTCTAGAACCCCTAAGGCTTGCCCCACACCTTTTTTTAAACATATATTTTTCCTTCGCAAGATTTTAATTAGAAAATGCCTATGGATTGAGAATGTAATATGAATGGGGACTGACTGATGAGCACAATGGTGCACTACAAGAGTTTTAGTATGAACAATGGCCATCACGACTGTGCCGGCACCACTTTTGGCGATACCACACCAGATGCGATTTTTTAACTTAAGGCCCTCCTTTTTTAACTGGGTCCTTTTTACACACATGCACTTTAAAATAGATCTGGTGCATGCGCAATTTAAGCTCTATCTCTACATTATTGCCGGCTAAAGCTCATATGCGCATGAGTGATTTACTTAGCCAGATGGACTTGCGTAATGCTACCCAACTCCTCTGCACATGTACAAGGGCGAGCCACTTCCCACACGGCCCCCAGCCCTTCGGTACATTCACGAGCAACACGTACTTGGGCAAACATGGAGGCGGTTCCGGGGACCATATTTGGGCAGCCAGGCACTTCACGAGCAATATCCGCAGGCATTACCAAGACATCGGATCCCGCACAGCTGCCCCAGAGTAGCGCTAATCAATTACCTAATTAATCACTTAACTTCCGTAGCTCAGACTATAAGTACGAGTCACTAGCGAACGCACTTCACCAGCGAGGAGCGACGGCATGCAGACCTAGGCATAGAGGGGGAGATCACGTCATTGGACAGTAAGAGTATGAATGTGGTTCTGGAATGTTTCTTTCCCTACAGGTCATACGATCAGTTTTTACAGAATAGAGACACAAATGTTGGTCTTTGTGACGGGCCCCCTGGGGCCTCTAACATAGTGATATTCTGTTTTTCTCCCCCACATCTCTCTAGTTCCTTGACCTAAAGGGTTCATCTGCCGCCTCCCTCCAATGGGGCCAGTTTGACCTCATCTCAGGGTAAGCTCAGTGGGGATAATTTCTCCAGCTATGGAGCACAGATTGTTTTTCACTTGACTGTTGCACTATTAGCCACTCGCGCTAGAACCAGGATGATTATGGCTTGTTTTGTTAATGTGTATGCTAGTTATGTGACAGTGTCATTGGCTTATTCACTTGATTTTTTCTTTCAGGCATAAAAGATCTAGCCATTTCATAGTGGAGTGTGATCACTATCACCCCACTAAGTGGAACCCTCTGGCTATAGTGTGGTAAGAGTGCAGCCCGTTTTTTCATGGTCGTGAAGAATGCCACGGACCCAGATGGGCCTACAGGCAGAAACATGTTGACCTATTTCACAGTGGTGGGGGGACACTAATATCTCCATGACACCGGTCACCTTATTTTAAATTACCATATGGATGCCGGCACTATTAAATTCAAGCTGACACCCATATTGGCTTTTTAATTCACTTTTTATTTTCTTTGGGCCCCCACTTAGTTTAGAAGTGCATCCCTGTCGTCAGGTGTATGCCCGACCTCAATAAAACCAAGTTTTTAGAGGGCGAGGACTGGTCAATGATAAAGCATGACACCCGGTGGTGTGTGAGTCCTTCACTTTTTGTGAGATGCCTGCACTCACAATTTGAACACTGCACTTATACTAGCAACTCCAAGACTGGGAGCGGCTCATTGTGATACACAGTTTATGTTAGAGGCTGCCGTCTACCAGTACCCCGTGCCTATGGTTCCCTCAGCCCAGATCCATCTGGCTTTTGTGGTTACACAGGACCATAGCCCATACGGAATCTCATATCTAGAACTTTGTATAGTGTAGTCCTACTTATTGCCCGAATCTCTTCTGTCTAATTGGTGCATTCACAGCATTTCTTTGTGCGATATACATATTGCCCTACCCGGCTACTGTAGGGGGTACTGTTAGCCAGAGGACTGTTTATCTCATTATATGAGCAGGGTCCTCCTTCGGTATACCATACATTTAGGCCCTCTGACCTTCCTTCCGGCATCGGTTTGAGAGACTCCTGTCCTCCCTATGGTCTTTTCAGGAGATCAATTAAACAAAAGCTCAGAATTATATTATTTAGAGCCCTCTGTGCACTACGAATAAAAAATGTATTGGGGATTCTTGAATGACTACAAATTTTCTAATGCTTAATTGACCAGCTGCGCCCTGACGAAGGAAACTGTGGTCTTTGGACCCCCCTCCGAAACACGCGTCAACGCTTTTTCTCCTTATATGTTGTAACTTATATATTGATGTTATGCATTTTGACATGTATTGTTTTGTCTATCTGTGTGTGGTAGTATGATAGTGTATGGTATGACTGTAGTGGCATGTTTGATGTTGGTTGAGTGCATGGTTTCAGTTCCATTGAGAACCTAGTTTTTTTGGGCTCATAGATGAAATCTCAATGATGCTATTTACTTGAACAAATGAATATATAAAGAAAATTGTTGATAAATAAAAGTTGTATATAAATTACTGTCTTGTGGTACAATGTAGGGTTGATGTTTGAGGTAGCAGCTATAAATATATGTTAAGGAGAGGTTCTCTGTTTTTGCTATAAGTTTTCATTTAAGCCCCAGATTGTGAAGGTTGCTTCTACCTTTTCTTTTCATTTTAAGAGCTTGCAGAGACTTTTCTCTTTATTTCTGAGCATTTCCATTTTAACATCATTCAGACCATTGTGGGATCTTAAACAGATTATGGTACTGCCCTCTGTTCAGTGCTGCCTGCAGCTGCTATCAATCTTTTGCAACTGGCTCAGACGAACTCTTTCATTCCTTGCTGAAGTGTCTTTTCAGCGTTAGCATGCCTAAATTATAAGGTTCCTTGTTAAAAAAGGAAAACAAAAGTCCAGATATTGTCTATGCTAGTACTATGGACCAGATGTACGAAATTGCATGTTTTTCATTTCCTAATAGCGAATTTTTGAGATTTGCTATTAGAAAACTGCGATGTAAAACTACTTGTTTGACACTGTTAGTGATTCACGGGGGTTGCAAATGGACCTGCTGCCTCACCAATATTCATGACGCAGGTCGCAATTTGTTACCCATTGCCAATGGCTACAATGACGGGAGGGTGACATGTTGGGGTCAGCAGACCACCATCTGTGTTTGTTTTTTAAATAAAGCAATATATATTTTTTGTAATGCAGCCTATATTACATAAATAACAATGAAAAGTATTCTTTTTCATTTTTTAAGAGTAGACAGCGGTCCTTGGGGACCTCTTCCCATTGGTGAATGGGTTACAGTCTCCTCTACGAAGTTGGCAAATTATGAATGTTCTGCAACTGCATTTCAGTCGCAAAACATCCATACATACCAGTGCCGTTCGGTATTAGGAAGGGACACCCTAAACAGGCCCCTTCCTAATACCGAGCGGCAAAAGCAAAATGCGATGATTCTGTAACAAGTTACAGAGTTGCATTTTGCCTTTTGTACCAAAAATGCATTAAAATGTTTCGTACATCTGGCCCTAAATCTCGAAAATGCTTTCAGAATAGGAGGCCACAGAGGGATAGATTTTTCTTTTAAATGATCAATGGTTGGAAAATTTAAATTTCACAGCCCAAAACTGTCAAACTATTTTTGATGACACAGCACTCACATATTGACAGTGCAGTATTACTTTGGCTACTACAAAGAACTATGAAAGAAACAGAGATCAGGATAGAGGCAGCAAAAAGGGAACAATCTTCGAAAACTATGCCATAATGTAATTATTAAACACAAAAAGCGAAAAGAGAAAAAAGTTAGGCAAAAGATAGAATAATCATAACAATGTGTGGGTAGCATTTAGGTGCCCTGCCATTTTAAGTGTGACTTTTTTTACGCTGGTAAATTATTGCAAAATTCTCATTTATCCAATTATTTTAATTTTGTATGATTCTGTGAGAATCTTGGATATAAATGTTCATATAATGTCCACCTCCTTGACACTGATTCAAACAGAAAGCTTCTCAAGGAACAAAAAAACCACAGGCGAAAGATATTTTCTTCTTGAGACAGTCTCCTTTTTTCATCTTGTGCTATCTGCACATGAGTAATTGCATTAACTTTCATGCCCAATACCAGCAAGTATGCTATGTCAAAGTTTCATGTTGTTTCCCACAGTATTCTTGATATTTTGGCAAATTTCACAAACAAATCCTAATATTGTTCTGCTTTTGCAATCAGGTGGCTGAAACAGAACTCCTCATGACCGTTTGAATTCGACTGCAGATTCATCTTTTTTATAAAAGTACACCCTGAAGCTACACAAACGATAAATGCATTGAAAAGCTCAGAAGCAAGCAAAGCCTGAGAGAAATAATATTTAGCTGACAACCCCTGTAATTGTATGTTTAGAGTCAGGTTGTCACTAGAGGTGCACCACAAACAATAAAAGGAGCCATAATGAAACAAACACGATTCCTAGATTTTTGTATGGACTGCTTAGGGGATAGTACTTCAATAATCCCTTTTATAAGCAAAGTCATATAGACTGGATTGGAGAGTCGGTACAGTAGAACTTCAGAACATCCCACATCACCAATTGCATGATTAACTCATCTGTGTTGGTAGCTCTAGGTTATCTATTGATTTCAGTCCATGGGCATCGGGTCACCAAACTTCCAGGGCAGCGGAAGTGACATCACATACCCTTAGACATTAATGACATCAGAGAAAGTGACATCATACAACACTTAACCCTAACTTTTTCCAGGAAGGCATGCCACATGACTTTATCATCATACTCACACTCTCTTAAACACCCACTTACACTCATTCTTATTCAGTATTACTCACTCACTTGCCTTCACTCTTAATGTCACTCATACTCACTCATACTTACTGACACTGAGGCCCAACTTTACTTGCTCCCTTACCTTCCTTTTGTGGAACAAACCCAGGTGCAACTTGTTAGGGTGGGATTTAATACCCAACGCATATCCTGGAGATCACTTGCAGAGAAGAAAAAGTCCTTTCAGCAGAGTCAAGGAGCAGCAGGGCAACAAGCAGAAAAGCAATCTGTCACAATCGTCAGTAGCGCAAGAATATATGAATCGCCCCTAACCTTTCTCTTGTGGCCAGCGGAGAAGATGACTGATGTTTTTCAAGTTCAAGTTCAAAATACACTTTATTCGATTTGGTTAAAATCATAAAAGCCAATAAAAACACAGTAATATTTACAATTTAAAAAAAGTACATACAGATCTTCAGATTGTGCAACACATTAAGCAGTCATGAATAACGGGACAGAAGTGTCAACATTTATGTTACAACGTTACCCTTATTTAAGCCTTGACTTGGTTCTAAATGCAGCAACTAAAAAGCTAGCCACAGAGTATGTGATGAGAATATTACCTAAAGACTGTAAGTACAACAGGGCAGGCCTGACTTGTATAAAACCGGTACTAAATGTACTATGATGTATTTTCTCCCCAATTTCCCTTAACGCACAGTAGAAAGAGAGCCCAGGGGAAAAGGGAAGTGGATAAAATAATACACTAGCTGAGAGTTCTGTGGTCCCATCTAGGTCTGGTCTGGGAGAACAGCACGGTAACCATAGGGATGTACGTACTGCAGGACAGGAAGACAAGAAAACAGAAATGAGGTATTCACTCTCTTGTTTCAAACTCAGACTTAAAGCATTACCTTTCCACACCCACTCACCAGAACTCATGCAGCTATTGGCAGTTTAATTTAGTTTGCATAAAAATAGGAGTTCACCAAGTAAATGAAGCATTACTATTTAATGCTCATACACTCCAAGAAAGATATGGAACCCAGATGTTCAGCGTTGTTAATGTCACAACACGAAGTAAAGTACTGCAGAGAGAAATCCTTAATAAGAGAAAAATTAAGGTTTAGCCAAAATTATACATTCGACATGTATAAGCAATATGTCATAGAAAATTCATGGAATGGAGCGCTGGAGCAGAACACATAAAATCCGCCAAAACAGAAATGTTTATCCCTGTTGCAATTGAAACGTCCCTCCTAATGCGAGGTTCAGGAAAAATAACAACCAAAAATGGTAATTCTCGCTAGTTGAATCCAAAAATAACAGAGAGAGAGCAAGGAAAAGTCTGTACTAAATAAAGGGTCTCTCGAATGTTTGGAAACGCGAAAACACACTTCTCAGCAAACGAGTCCCGTAACAGCGAGACGCGCCCCAGCGCGTTCAATGTTACCGCGGCTCACGATAGAAGTAAACAAAGTATACTGCAAGTAGGGAGGGGGCGAGTCGCGCTCCTTCCTGGGTACCTGGAACCAAATGGGACTCTATCCATGGGGGGAATCCAATGAGGAGCGAGCAGGAATCTTTGGCAAACAGGAACCAAGGCGGAATCCTCTAGAGGCGAGCAGGATACAGAGGTACTGGAAACACGGCTGAAGTCTTCACGCTGGGATCCGGCAGGGACACACCATCCGCCATTCCAATTCAGAAGGAAGATTTTCAAGCACCTTCCCATTACAGAGGCGGTGCTTATATTGGGACCACCCTTGTCTCAGCTGTACCCGCCCCATGGCCTGCTGGTATCTGTAGTTCTGGCGGCCCTTGTGCACTCTAGCCCTGGAAACTAGCCTATGAATGGTAGTAGGCGGGCAGGAAATCGCTACACAATCCTTCCGGACATCAGTCCAGTTGAGCCCTTTAAAGAGCACAGTATTCCTTCTGACAGAGGTTCAGATCAAGATCCAGAAGAGTTCAACTTAACGGGAGGTCAGAGACCCAGTACCTAAACCCAAAAGTGCATTTAATGTAGGGAATGACTTCAAAAGAACTCTGAAGTGCACAAGGATCCCTTTCAACCCAGTCCTGTCTTCCAGGCTAACGTTGGGGTGTAAATCCGTGCTTTGTGTGAGGACAAAACACAGCCTATTTAGATGTCAATGTGAGCCACCTCTCACCATTCCTGTCCAAGAAGGCTGTCAAAATGCAAATTAATGCAGATGAGTCCTCTATCATACTCAGCCGTTCCTGTGTTTGTTGCTTTCTATAATGAATGCACAAAGTGTAGCTGTCCCCCAGCGCAAACGTGTAGTGGCGACAGGCTGTCAGACACAAAGAGCCGAACTTACAGAGAAATGTCCACTTTCTAAAAGTTGCAATTTTAAAACAATAATGTTAAATCCAACTTCCCTAGTAAGAGCAATTTATCATTACCATTCCAAACATATCAAACATGAAAAATCTACTCCTCTCTGATCAGGAATTACAGCTTAGAAGTATAGTAAGGAATTCCCAATGCTTGCCTATGAGAGGTGTATACTTTACAGTAGTGAAAAAACTAAATAGGCTGTTTGCCACTACCAGGACATGCAAAACATAAAGGTACATGCCCAACCTTTTACTTAAATAGCACCTTTCCCCTAGGGTTACTGAGGGCCTACCATAGGGGTGCCTTGTATGTCATAAAAGGGGAGCTTAAGACTTGGCAAGTAGTTTTTAATGGCAAATCGAAGTGACAGTAAACTGCACATGCAGGCACTGCAGTGGCGGGCCTGAGACAGGTTATAAAGGCCACTTAAGTGGGTGCACAGTGAGTGCTGCAGGCCCACTAGTAGCATTTTAAGTAAAGGCCCAGGTATATGGTAGACCACTTTACAAGGGACTTACCGGTACAACAAATATGCCACTCAGGTATACATCAATGTCATTATGTTTTAGGGGAGAAGCACATGTCCTAAGGTCAACAAAATGAGCTCAGCAAGAAGAGTAGGAGAAAGGCAAAAAGTTTTAAGTGTCCCTTTAGAGAGGGCCATTTTCTAAGAGCGTTCCAATGCAAACGCTCATAAGTTTTGATGCGAGTCCCCATCTACATGCATTGGTCAAGAAGAATTTGCTCCGAAATGTTGCAACTCCTTGAGGCAGTTATTACAAGTAGAAATGTTTCTGTTTCTCCTCATTTTTCCAACTTTGAATGAATGCTGAATTTTATGGCACACATATGAAGTGGAAAAAGCCCTTAAGCATAGTTTATGGTCTAGAAAGTGTCTCTTCCAGAATAAAAACGTATGCTTTAGACAACAAACACAACCTTGCATTATGGTGCAAGGGTGTGTGCGCTGGCATGTAGCTTCCAAAAATGCAAAAGTGCACAGGGAGGTAAGACATGCACCAAATTTTAAATGGTGCATTTCTTCTCTCTCCCTTTGACATAAGGAAATGCAGCATCTTTGGTGCACTGTTTGCTTGCATCAAAGAATAAGAAGTTTGGGTCACACACAATCTCACTCAGTACCTGTAACTGACTCTCACTCACTTTCACACATGCTCACACATGCTCACACATGCAGACACATGCAGACACATGCTCGCAATACACATGCTCTCATCTCATAAACACACTCACCCACAACCTACATTTAAAAACGTTTTTACTAACCATAGCTGCCAGCCAAAGTCCCATTCCACATCAGTGTGCTCCATTTTTTATGACACTAACTATTAGTAGAAAAAGAAAAAAATGCTGAAAATAAGGAATACAGAGAAACGCATGTGTTCTTGGCAGTGATTTTGCTAACTCTTAGGTGAGGTGTGGTGAAGGTAGTACCGGGTCGCCCAGGACAAAGTCAGGGGTCAGAGCTGCAACCCCTGGTAACCCTTAAATAGCGTCCATGCCACAGTCCCTCTACATTACACAGCTCGACCCAGAGGTTTCAAGGGGTTACATAACTGCAGCTTGGGGATGTTCAAAGTCATTGTTCCTCGTTACTTCATATAGCACAGGGGACAAATCAAAATAGAAAAAAAGATTTGTAAACAGCATGGTTTTGTGCAAATAATTAGCAAATGATCTATTTTATTAAACATCAGTTCTACTAGGCAGTAGGGTGCCGTCCCTTTCTCTAAAGTACATATAATATTAACCGAACTGGAACTGGTCCCTCTTGTAAAGCAGCCTCAGATGTGGAAGTGTAACAAAGTACTATACCCAACTTGAATCTCAAATGATACCAATAATGTTTTCCAGCTTTCCCTGAACAAGCTTACTCACAGTATTTTTCTGTTGGTAGCAATGTCGTTAGTGTTATCCTCCTGAAAGCAGGGTCATGTTATAGCTTTGTAATGTATGATAAGCCCTTATGTTGCAAAAAAACTGAAACTGAAACATTACATCACACTTCTTATGAATTATGTGAAGTTGCACTAAAAATGTTCCTTTATTTATTTTAAATACTTTGATATCCTACAGGATTTTACATCTAAAGAGTATAGTGCAACAATTTGCAATATCATACAAGAAAACAATGCAGGAGTTTTAGTTAATGAAGATACTGTACTGTGCCTTGTACATAATCAGACCCTGGAGTAGCTCCCTATTTGAATCCACAGAACAACAATTACCAAAACCCTGTGTCTCCAAAGTGCATCAGAAATATTTCTATTTTTTTAAATAACTTTACAAGAAAGAGGCCAAGCCAACTGTGAGTCCACCAGTAGTGGCCAGCATGGATCCGGAGTAGCAGGGCAGGCATGGGGGGGGGGGGGGGGGATTAAAGAATGTAAAAAATAAAGGGGATGTAAAAAATAAAGAAAATACGTACCTCCTCCCTGCTCTCCTGCTCTCTCCCATGTCGTCTCAGTCTCTCCTTTCCGGGGCCGGTCCAGGAGGCAGCCAGGCTCCCTCCCCTAAGCCAATCACAATGTTGCGATGCAGCGTTGTGATTGGTCTGAGCACTGTGGTTAGGCACTCAGCCAGGCAATGGGGGCCTGGGCATGTTCTCCATGCAGGCTGTAATGCGGCCTGCATAGAGAACATAAAAAAGCGAGCACTACAGCCCATTTTGAACCATTTTCAAACACTGACTACGAACGATTTTTGCTGCGTCAGGCCAGGCAATTGCAAGATGAATCTCTTGACACTTTCTATGCTTACCTGAGAGATTTAGCTAGAACCTGTACACTACCGAATACAAACGAAATCCAAGCTCAATTTATTTAAGGTTGTTCCTCAACAAAATTGCGAGAAAACATTCTCTTAGTTCTAGGAATGCCCATGACGGAATTGCTGACCGTGGGCAGGTCAAAAGAACGGTCGAAGGTCCGAGCCACATGCATGGAGGCACCATTACAGCACCCAATCAAGACGGAACCAGTCAATGTCATTGTTGCTAAAACCCAGGGCAAGAGGAAGGCACGGAATAAACCAATGTCTGCACATTAGACATGCTGTGGATTTAGAGGGCTTTACCCTCAGCAGGAACCTTATCCTGCACAAGGAAGCAGTGATCAGCATGCCACAAACCGAATCACTTTGCAAAGGTATGTCGTTCTTCAACACCCCCAAAAAGTTTAAAGGCCCAAACCAGTCAATGCCTGACTTCCCTCGACATTCTAGCAGACAAAGAGGACATGGTCGATGATGACTTAGAGGGGGAGGTCCTCGTGATACACGCCATGCAGCCAGAGGGATGCCCATGAAAACACATCCCAAAGTGCAAAATATTCCTGGGGGGTCATCAGGTGCAGGCACTGATTGACAATGGAGCCTCCATCAACATCATGGCCCAGTCCATGATGCTCACACTCCCAGAGCCACCTACCCTGAGACCCACCACTACAAAAGTGTTTGCCTACGGACCCACCACTCCACTTTCTTTAGGGGTAATATTCACAGCCAAGATTACCGACACATCTTGCTCAACTCTGGCCAAGGACTATGTCACCAAAGGAGGCACCCAGATGTTGCTGAACTGTTGAACCGTAGAGCGCCTTCAACTAGTCATCCTCACTCTCAGCATACACCAAGAAAAGGTAGATGACTTGTTAACTCAGTTGGCATCATTGTTGAGGGCATAGGGTGTTTGAAAGACTGCTTGATACGCTTACATATCAATGACTCAATACTGCTGGTAGCTCACAAACCTGACGAATGGCGTTCCACCTCAGGCCAAAAGTGGGAGAGGAATGAATCAAGCTGAAACAGGTGGATATCATTTACAAAGTTGATTGCCTGACTGCCTGGATGTCTCCAATTTTTGTAGCACGCAAGCCAAAATAACTCAGAGAGGTTTGAATATGCATTGAAATGCATCTACCTAATCTGGCTCTCAAAGGGGAGTGGCCTCTGATGCCCACTGTGGAGGATATCATGTCAGAAGAGAGTGGCTCAAAGTGGTTTTCAAAAATGGTCCTTCGAGCTGGTTATCAAAAGCTAATGTTGGACCCTAAATCCTGAGAAATCACCACTTTCTCCACCCATGTGGGCCTGAAGAGATATAAGCGTTGTTTCCCTTACTGCTAGCTAAAGCATCACAAACCTCCTCAGTACTTATTAACATAGGCAATGCTTGCCACACGGTGTCCAATAAAAGTGAAGTACATAAAACATCCCTATATGGTGGGTTAAAAATAGTAGAAAAATGTTCAACCCAGGCGTTACTGTTAACATGGGAGATCAATTCCGGGATATGAACCTCCTTCAAAAAGGGGGAATTAATTGTCTCCCAGAACAATTTACTGTTCTTCAATTCAGATACAAAGCATAACTTTTCCCATGCATCAGTTTGAAGCTGAGTTTTCCTAGCTTGTAAAGCCAATTTATAGTCTAAACGAAGTTTCTTAATATCGGCTGAGTCTCTGGGTTCATATCCAGGGCTTTTTTCAGACTAACCATTAGAACAAGTTTGATCAAACCAGCCCAAATTCCGATATTTATCCCCTTTAAAATGTTTGGTTAACAGACCCTCTACAATACTATTTATCTTTAAATAGTTAGACATTAACAACTTTGGGCTAATGCCATCTCTAAGGCAATAGTTAATTTCAGCCGCTCCCAAAATTATAATTTCTGTTTGGAACTTCACTGGTTCAATGCCAGCCCACTTTATACGCATTCCATTAGGTCTGATTGGAGCAATGTTGGTGGTGTATCTCTCCTCTACTATAAAATCACAGTCCCAATAAAATAAGGCCAATGATATAATATTATGGTCACTGACAGCCTGTTCCGTTATCCAGGGGGTTGAATGCAAATTATCATTATTACAAGTAATCAATATGTGGTCGATATTAGTAGCCGCATGTCTGCCTGTAAAAGTGGGACGATTAATGTTTTCCCTATCTGTAAGACATGGGAGACGGTCCAAATTAAATTTGGATATTAACATATTCAGTGCCATGCCATAATCACAGTGGGGGAAGTGTAAAAAGTCTTCATCATCATGTTCATTATTATTTCCCTTCATAAACCCACACACATTTGTCTTAGCTAGAGGGCATAGCTGTATAGTAAAATCGCCCACCCAGACATTAATAGCTGGTTTCCTAATATGTTCCAACATATTATCAAGTTCTTTTTCTAGTGCATGGATAACAGAATCCCTGCTGTTCACAAATACATTGTTATAAAATTTGACCAAAATCATATCACTGCCTTCTTTAAAACGTAGCCACATAATCTGACTATGGGCACCAACTGTAACACACATATTTATTTTAAATGCAGTCAGTTTATTGGAAACGAGAATTAACAGGCCTCCCTTAGCTCTACCAGTTGTTGATGCTACAGCAGGGAGCCTTTAGGATGTAAACCCCATCCACATAGATAATATCCATACACCAAGTCTCTTGTAGACATATAATTTCATGCTTAGAAGCAAAGAAATTCAGCCAAGCTGTGGTGCCCTGTTTCTTCTTAAAACCGGCTACATTCCATGTAGAAATAGTATACCCCTTTCTTATATTACTTGCTTCTATACCCTTATGATCAACAGATGACTCCATTTTTGGACTGTTAGAAACTTCCCCTGGGCTGGTGGTAGATCGCCCTGCAGATTGACTATCCAAACACGGGTCTACCAACAAAATGAAGTTCCCATCCGGTGGCTGAATTGGGGATGAAACCACCTCCAACATATCCACCATCCCTTTGCTAACCCCCGTTTCCTAACTCTCCTGTCCCTGTTTATCTGCACCCCAACGTCAATCTATTGCATCCATATGACTCAAAGTCTGGAATCTATTAAAAACTGGAATGCACCTACCTAATCTGGCTCTCAAAGGGGAGTGGCCTCTAAAGCCCACTGTAAATTACATCATGTCAGAAGTGAGTGGCTCAAAGTGGTTTTCAAAAATGGACCTACGAGCTGGTTATCACAAGCTAATGTTGGACCCTAAATCCTGAGCCATCACCACTTTCTCCACCCATTTGGGTCTGAGGAGATATAAGCGTTTCAGTTTTAGAGTCTCTTGCACCACTGTGGTCTTTCAGGACACCATCAGGAGTGTACTTGCTGGCTTGGAGGGATTCCTCCATGTAAGTGATGACATTTTAGTGCACACCCCCATACTGGATGAACATTTCAATCGATTCAGACCCGTTTTTCAACGCCTTAAAGAAAACATATTAATGCTTCTTAAGGAATAGTGTGTTTTTCCCCAGATGAATATTGTGTTTTTGGGATATTATTTTCCCCCAAATGGGCTATCACCTGATCCAGTCAAAGGACATCCAGGCTGCCCCATCACCCACCAATGTGACCAGAGTGAGAAGTTTCTTGTGCATGGGCACGTATTGTGACCGGTTCATTTGTAATCTAACTGACCTTACCACTCCGCTAACAAAGTTGGTAAAATCCAACACTGTCTGGAACTGGGGCCTGATCAGGAAAAGACTTTTCAGGCAACTAAGCTGGCAGTATCGGCCAACACCACATTAGTCTACTTCGATCCTGCCAAAGAATCCAAACAGTCAGTTGATGCCAGCCCCACTGGCCTTGTAGCTGTGTTGTCTCAAAAATAGAGTAATGGGCTCCTGTGGTATATACCTGCCAAGCGCTGACTGAGACACAGCAGCGATAGTCACACATTGAAAATGAGTCCATTGCCGTACATTGGAGGTGCCATAATTTTCATGTGTATCTTTATGGTCAACCTTTTGTTGTCTACACTGACCACAAAACCCTCATCCCTTGGTTCAAGGGTTCTTCATCCAAGCCCCCGCTCCGAATCGAAAAATGGTGTCTGCAATTGCAGCAATTTAATTTCACAGATATTTTTCACCTGGGGACTCAGAATCCTGTGTGCTACATGTCCAGACATGCCCGTCCTGCTACTGAAAGTGGAGAGCTTGACGCGGACGTGGTGGAGGAATACGTTAGTTTCATTGCTGAGCACTCTAGACCACTCCCTATCTCCTTTGAGGAGATCATCGAAGCCACCAACACCGATGAGTGCATCTAGTTGAGCATTTATTCCATGCTGTCTGGAAGATGGTGTAGCTTGCTTGATAAAACTACATATCATACAGACAATGTGAGGTTGATGTTAGCCTTCCTACACAACGTTTGCTAGGAGCTGGTGGTGTCTCTGGAAAACTGACTCATTAGAGGGTCACTTCTAGTGGTTCCTGGGACTTTACAACAGTGAGTGGTTGATCTTGCCCATCTGGCCCATCAAGGGATCATCAAGATGAAGTCTTGACTGAGGTGCAACGTGTGGATTCCCAATCTGGATACCCTAGTAGAGCAGGCTGTTCGCCAGTGCTCTCTCTGCCAAGCTGCATGTCCTGCAGATCCCCCAGCACCTATTATCACTGAAACCATCCCGCCATTCCCCTGGCAGAAGGCCAGTGCAGATTTTGGTAGTCGCCTGACGGCTGACAGATGCTGGCGGTCAGCGATGACTTTTCAAAATATCCTCAGGTTTAGGTCATGGAATCCACCACCGCCACTATTACTCGCTTAAAAAATATTATGGCCACTCACTGATTACTCAAGGAACTGTGCACTGACAATGGCCCTCTGTTCTCAAGCCAAAAATTCACTGAATACTTACAATCCCGAAGTGTCCAACTGCAGGAAGGTCACACCCCGCTGGCCACAAGTGAATGGAGAAGCGGAGCGCTTCATGTGCACTCTAAATAAGGTTAAAAGAATCACTTTGGCCAATGGACAGAACATGGACTGTGCCTTTTATGCTTTTCTGAGGGAGTATCACTCTACAGCTCATGTCAGTCCAAGTTCTCTATGCATGAATTGCACCATCTGTGATATCATTCCACACCTAGAAGGTTTGTCAGCAAGGCAAGAACGGGTTGCAGACAGGTTGTAAAAGCATTGAGTAAGAAATGAACACATGTCCCGAACTCGCAGAGCCAAACAAAGTTCTATCAAAGTGGGTGACTTGGTGATGGTAAGGAACAGGCACTTCTGGGGAAGGTTCACGTTACCTTGTGAACTTGATCTGTGGAAGGTGCAAACAGTGAAAGGAACCATGATCTGAGCAACAAGCTGGAGCAACCATCAACAGGAATGACTCGTTTTTCAAGATTTATCATACTCCTCTGAACAGACCCATTATGGATCTGGGTGCCCCATTTGAGGTCAAAGTGCCGTCTGAGGAAGAGTTACTGCCAGTAAGTCATCCTGCCCCACTCGAGTCCACAGGGTCAGTGCCCTCGCTCCCTGAGGCCGAAAGGAGTTGCCCCTGGAGTTATGCTCACCTGTGCCATCTGCTCAAGATGCCTTTCCACTGCCTGTTGTGCTTGAAGAGCTAAGCATTGCTAAAAGAGCCAATCAGAGATGCCAGTGACCAAGGAATAGAGAGATACCACCTTAGACCCCACTCAGCAAGGTCATCTCATTTGAAGGATTTCTGTTGCATTGAATACCTGATTTTGATTTATGTTGCTTTCTCTCTAGCTTTTTCTTTTTTCTTTCTGCGTGTTATTTTCGTTTCGTTGGTAAAGGAGGAATGTTATGTTATTGGTGTGTTGAGCCAACAATGCCAACCCCGGAGGGGTAAGTTAAGCCTCCGTGTCTATTCCAGATGGTCACGGACGTGACGTAGCGATGGGGATATAAAATAAATGACCTGGGGCGTGACCTCATGGTCATAATGTACACCTGTGCAGAGTGTGTCCTTATTTTCATTAATGAAACTGCACAGTTTACTACAAGTAAAACGAGGTCACTGTTCCAGCACGGTACCCAATAAATATTAAATAAATAGGATTAATTCGATATATTGTCTATGCGCTGTTAATTTAAAACATGCGTGTTATACATACGATTTGTATCTTAATGACGTTTCTGTAAAAGAGAATGACACATGGTTAGTGGCAAACATCCCCTCCTTAAGAGCAAGGGGATCACACATGCGATTCACATATTTTAGGGTGTTGGTGTCCCTTGTGCACCCACTAACCATGTGTCATTCTCTTTTACAGAAACGTCATTAAGATACAAATCGTATGTATAACACGCATGTTTTAAATTAACAGCGCATAGACAATATATCGAATTAATCCTATTTATTTAAATATAGGAGTGGTATATACAGGGCTGGACCCTGTATGGTCCTGATGAAAAGCTTGGGGAGCTTGAAACATGTCGACCATAGAACACTGATTTAACCCAATTCAAGGTTAAATAGCAGTGTTACCCCATTTTAATATACCAATCTAGAAGCAGAATAAATTGTTGAGGCCCACTAGCACGGTATTTTTAATCACACATCCACTCCACCACCACAACACCTTACACCACACATAGCCTTTCACAAATACAGTGCTCCTGCGTAGTTCGCTAGTCGCAGCACGCCCCTTTTCGTAGAGAACTGGGATGGCCCCAATGATGAAGCATGTCACCGTGGGGAAACCCCGGTGAGTGAGGGGACTCTAGAAATAAATTTTTCTTTCTCTTTTGGTAAGCACTGACATAACTTATGCAGTAACCATACATACAAACTAGGTCTCTGGACCCATCACTATGGGTTCCTGATTTTTTGATATATGTAACTGGAGGCCGACCTCGCTTTGTTTATCCTCCTTCTCCCCCTGTTTCTTAACTATTGTATTTCCACCCTTGCACATTGTATATGACACTTCACTGTGTTGCTACTGTTAGCCAGAGTTTCTCCAGGATGCGCAAACGGCCTAGGGCTCTAACGCAGCCTCAGCCTCAGACTGCCTGAAAGCCCTATTTCAACCCTGCAGCCCTCTACTTTACATCATGTCAGTGTTTGTATTGCGTCAAAGACCCGAAGACTTCAGACCTCTGGAGAAATTCGGAGGTTTCAGCTAATTATTAAGGTACATATTTCGGTAGACCCTTGGGGGTAGATTTACAAACCCCTTGCGCCACTTTTGCGTCATTTTTCCCTTGTTAAAAATGACGTAAAAGTGGCGCAAGTGGCTTGTAAATCTGCCCCCTGATGCTCTGAGGTCTTTGGTGCAATTGATGGGAAGCAGATGGGAGCAGGACTAAAATAAGGCAGCCTCAGCCTGATGTCATCGTCTGAAGCAGCTCACATGTCTCTCTATAAACTGCATAAGGGTCCAAAACAGTGGTTCGTGAGCACGCCATAGTGAAGTGTCAACTAATTAGATGTGCACTGACTGCCCAACCCAGCTCCTGTTTGATAGTGGACTCATTTCTAAACTCCAGCAGTTGCTTCTTTCGCGATCTTCTATCCATATCATCTATACTGACAGTGATTTTCAAAATATTATTACGAAAAAGGTCTGAATATTGAAATGACAGAGGCATCGAGGCAGATACAGGCGAAATGAGGCAACAGACAGAGGCAGGAAAATGGATACATCAACAGGGAGTATTAGATTAAAGATGGTATGAGTACATAAGGACAGATGTAAGTAAATACCAAAAAAGAAACTTCTACTGGCAGACAAAAAAGCGTTATTAAAGAGAAAGGAAACATAGACAAAACAAAATGGGCAGACAGGCATAATTTTGCTTCGGACATAGAACAAGTGATACAAAAATAGGACACTGTCCATAGTCCTGCGGACACAAAATAGCAGGAATACTGAGAAAATGAGGACGACAGGGAGAACCCACTCTTCTACCTTCTCATTGTAAACTGACCTCTACTCTATGAGTCCATACACATTATAATAATGCACTGCTCACCGTTTAGTACTCACTGCAAGTTAGTGTGCACTAGTCACTCTTCAGCGTATTGCAGAGTGAAGAATAATTAGTGTTCGGTGTGCATGGCTCACTGCTTTATACACACTACTCACTGCACTGAAGTAGTCTCATTGTGTTCCATGTGTGGCTCCCCTCTCAGTATATGCGTCTTACTGCTCACTGTGTACCTACTTGACTTACAACATTCTCTACCCATGTAATATTCAGAGTATACTACTCTGTACAACCTGTCCAACACACTGAACGCTCAATTGTGAACTTTTCCTCACTCACTACCCCCTGCTTTCTGCACACTGCTTATATTGTGCAGTGATCATTCTGCACTGTTTATATATGAACTACTCACTGAGAAACCTAGCCACACAATACACATTGTTTATTGTGCGCTATAAGTTGCTTATTGTGCACTGCTGATTGCTTATTGCACTATTTTCATTCTCCACTGCATGCTGTGCATCGCTCACAGGTCAGTGCACACAGATAAATGCACAAGAGGCAGTACCTGCAGCTCACTGTACATTGCTCACTGCTTGCTTGGTCATACATCATTGCACCCTGAATGGTAGTAGGTTAAGTCTTTTATCAGTTATTTGGTCTCCTCTGTAGGTTGTTAGGGACTGAGTCCACACCCCATCTTCTTCAGCAAACATGACATGCTCAACCCCTTATACCTGCTCTCACACACCACTCCTGCCACCCATGTACAGTTTGGCAATCCTGTGCATAAGGGGGCAGCTGAGAAGCCTGTCACACCAGTCTGCTAACACTATTGTGCACGTATGTCTCTTACTTAGTTTAAACCAGTGGTCGTTGATGGGGCCCACTCGCACTCATTTTGGGAGCCTAGGACCTATGTTCCAACAATAGGCTTTGAACTAGGGAGTGCACGCCCCATCTTCTTCAGCGCTTTTCCTAGCTCACTGGCATTAGACTTTACCGCCAAAGTTGCGCAAGCGTTGAAAGCCAGCAGAGGAGGAAAGGCCCTGGGCCCGGACGGGGTTCCCGTGGATTTATATAAATTTAAAATGGACCTGTGGGCCCCACTGTTACTCAGGGTCCTAGAAGCCACGGAAAAAGCTGGCCTTTTGCCCTCCTGGTCAGAGTCCATCCTGGTTCCGGTTTTAAAAAAGGGTGACCGCAACAGTCCAACATGCTATTGCCCTATCTCCTTAATGGACTCGCTGGGAAAGGTGGTGGGCCGTATCCTGTTAGAATGCCTATAGTACTGGACGGAAGATAATAACATCATATCTGCCCTCCAGTACGGTTTTAGGGAAGGCCTCGGTACAATCGAGCAGGTCCTAAAATTGACGTTAATTCGGTGTAAATACGTAAAGATGCAAAGGGGGGAAGATTGCACATGGCCTACGTAGACCTAACCGCAGCGTTTGACTGCGTGGGTCATGCAAAACTTTGAGACATCTTAACAGTAATGGGGGTCGATAGTTTGTTGGTCAAATATCTGCGGCAAATTTATTCAAATGCAACTGCAAGAGTGAGATATGGTTTGGGTGGGCAGTTATCCGCACCTTTTAGGGTGGAGCGGGGAGTAAGACAGGGTTGCGTCCTGGCCCCCTTCCTTTTTACACTCTATGCAAACGGCCTGGAACTAGCCATGTTGGATGGGAGCCAGGACCTTCCCCTTGTCCAGAATCGTCCAATCCCGCTCTCCTATACGTGGAGATGCAGTTATTATAGCTCGCACTCCTCTTGAACTGCAGCGCTCCGTAAACCAATACAGCCAATTCATGTCAAATTTAGATCTAAAAATTAATATAAAAAAGACCTTCATTATGATGTCGGGCCGAAAATTGAGAAAAGGAAACGATATTTATATAAGCAATTCCAGGGTTGTCCACACTCCCACCTATCCTTATCTAGGAGTTGTTATAGACGAAAAGGGTACATGGAAAAGAGCAATTGAGGTTAGAAAACTGCAGTTTTTAAAGGCTACAATGGCCTTAGTAGCATTTACCCAGAGGCTTGGAAAACATCGTCCAGAAGAAATGCTACGTATATATCAGGCCAAATGCAATAGTACAGCCACCTACGGGGCAGGGGTTTGGGGGTATGTGCAGGTTGAATCTATACAAAAAGTAGAAAACAGTTTTTTAAGATTCCTACTCGCAGTACCACAAAGTGCGTCCACATTCACTTGCCATTCAGAACTGGGAGTGTCCTATATTTCGGACGTTATAGGGATCCAACCAGTTCTTTTATGGCACCGTCTCTGGACGTCTAATAAGTTAATGCTTACTCAAGCAATGGTGTCAGATTGTCTTAAGCTAGAACACGTGAAGAAGATACCGTGGCTACAATATGTTAGGAAGTTCTTATCTGACTTGGGTATGGAAAATGATTATCACCACCCCCTCGAAATGGCTCGGATATCACGAAAGATGTTAAAGAATCAATGTTTAATGCATTTAGCTGGTCTACGCTTGACAACTGAAGCAAATAAAATCTCTGTTCAACATTCACAGTCAATACAAACAACTGTGATGATCCAGCCTTATTTAACTTGGAAGTTATCCAGTTTTGATAGATTCTTACTGACTCGATTCAGATTAAACATTTTTCATCGTTTTGTTACTTTTCCATAGACAAACGATTGGTTTTACCAGTTAATCCATTGTCCTTGTCATGATATATTCCCACAATCGCTTTTTCATGTAACCCTCTTTTGCAAATGTTGATTCCGATTTTAAAAAGCATGGGTCTTCGCCAATGCCGACTTGCATTTATGATTCTTCAATTTCTGGAATCAGACCTCCTAGCCATAAATAAGGTTCTTAAAATTTTGTGTTAGACATAGGACTAACTTGTAACTTGAGCTTTGATGTACCCTGCAGTAATGATTTATGGTGTTTTTAGCTTGTAAAATTCTGAATGACATGTTTTATTCGTGTAAACTATTTACTGTGATAATTTTTAACAATAATTTAATGTAATTTCTTTTTTTTACTACTGGAAAATGTAATGTAATTTATGATGTGTCATTCTTTTATGGTTTTTCCTAATGAAACCGAATAAAGTAAATAATTAATGTACAACCTGTCCAACACACTGAACGCTCAATTGTGAACTTTTTCCCACTCACTACCCCCCTGCTTTCTGCACACTGCTTATATTGTGCAGTGATCATTCTGCACTGCTTATATATGAACTACTCACTGAGAAACCTAGCCACACAATACACATTGTTTGTTGTGCGCTATAAGTTGCTTATTGTGCACTGCTGATTGCTTCTTGCACTATTTTCATTCTCCACTGCATGCTGTGCATCTCTCACAGATCAGTGCACACAGATAAATGCACAAGAGGCAGTACCTGCAGCTCACTGTACATTGCTCACTGTTTGCTTGCTCATACCTCATTGCACCCTGAATTGAGTTTTTTATCAGTTATTTGGTCTCCTCTGTAGGTTGTTAGGGACTGAGTCCACACCCCATCTTCTTCAGCAAACATGACATGTTCAACCCCTTATATCTGCTCTCACACACCACTCCTGCCACCCATGTACTGTTTGGGAATCCTGTGCATAAGGGGGCAGCTGAGATGCCTGTCACACCAGTCTGCTAACACTATTGTGCAAGTATGTCTCTTACTTAGTTTGAACCAGTGGTTGTTGATGGGGCCCACTCACACTCATTTTGGGAGACTAGGACCTATTTTCCAACAATAGGCTTTGAACTAGGGAAAGGGAGAGACATCTGGCAAAATCCTGACACAGCGTAAGGCAACAAATGGATAAAGTGAGCGTACCCATTGTTCTATGTTTTATGCTGCAATGGGTAGAATTTAAAATGTTATTTACTATTGAACAAGCCATTGGATGAAGAGAGCTGACCCAACTCCTCTATGTATGTATGAATTTAATTATGTTTTTGTGTTTAGGACTTTGTTTCATGAAATGAGGGAACCTGTTACTCAGCAACAGTCAATAACGTATTAGAAAAAAACCATTCAACTCTATGCTTCTGAGGTGTGATAGTTCCTTATAACTGTTCGCAAATCAAAACGAGGAAGTCAAGCCAACAATTTAGCTTATATCCAATATGCGTATCACAGGTATAAATTCCCGTGGGCAGAAGCACTATTGTTTATTTCAATCTCTTTTTTGTGAAACTTGCTAGTAAATTTCAATATATATTATCGTTGAATGACACGTTAAGATTCAGTGACATCAAATATAGTAATGTCATCAGAGCAAGGTCATGTGGCATCACTTTCTTGGATTGAAAGTCAAAGGTCATTTGATGTCTCTTCCTGTGATGCCATCAATGTCAAATGCTGAGTAATGTCACTTCCGCTACCCCTATCATTTTGGTGAATTGACATCCATGCAGTGCACATGGAAGTCCTCCTGACCCCTCCACCAGGCTCCTGAGGACAGGAGGAGGGGGAGAGAGGTGAGGAGGCTGAGCGATGATCCAGCAACAGAGTGTTGTTTAAAAACAGAGCACTCTGTTGATGGATGTCTGGATTGGCCATGGGGGGGTGAAGTTTAACTATGTTTCCCTAAAACAGGCACACTGCTTTTTATTTAGCAGACATACTGTTCATGCCTTATGTATTATTGGAATCTTTGACAAGACATGGGATGTGATTCACAAAGGCATTTTAGTTTGTAAAAATACATGTAAACCCATAAACGGCCTACATTCTGGCCTGTCATGTTTTGGAAATGACTGTAGTTACGAAAGGGCACTCACTAAACACAATGAGAGGGGTGGGGAGTTGGCAGATCACAGCATTCACAACTCTACTGATATCCTCTCACACCATGAGAAATGTCCACAATTTTATCCAGGAAAAGGCATGAGTAAATCCTATACCAGAGTGGGAAGTGGAATGAAACTGGCAATACTTATATAAAACAAAAAGTAGTATGTCTCCAACGTTCATCATAGAACACATGTAAATGTACTATTATTTTAATGGGGGCCATGGAGTATTGTGCATTGATTGTATGCCATCTGTGCTGTAAAGGTTTTAGCATTATGATGTAAAATATCTATGTTTTTATAAAAGGCAACACATTTTGTGTGATAATAACTTGAGTACCTGGAAAGTGAAACCTTGACCATTGACAGCAATACCTGAATATCCCTGACCCTATACTTTTCATGCAAATAGTTCCTTGATGTTGGAGCAAAGTTAAGTGAAAATATTATCATCGTCCAACAGGGCAGCCTGGCTAGATTGGTATCTGATTGAGGTAAAGTACAGCATCTTCTTTAAAAACAGCAATAAATGAAGACAAAAGATTTTTTTAATGCTTTATTAGTACATCATTAGCATAAATATTGATGTGGTGCTATTTCAATTCCAATCAAAGAACTATAAATATCCACATTCCTGTTTACTGCTGATAATGGACAAAAGACACTAAGGGCCTGATTACGATGTCAGTTGGAAAGGCTCCGAATGGCATTTGGATTTTTCTAAACCATGTCGGAACTTATGTTTCCGACCAAGGTGGAAACATTCCTAACTGACCAATTATGATGGAAAGGCAACCGTTCAGTCTCTCTGACTCGGTTCCGACCGGCATTCAGAAACTCAGAGTCGGTCGGAGACGATTCGTACAGCTCAATGAACAACGTTTCCGACCGACCGATTACAATGTCTGATTCCAACAGCCTTTAAAACTCGGTCTGTCTGACACGAAAAATGTCTGTAGGAAACCAACTTTGGGGGCCCCTAAAAGGACCCCCTTCATTCAGATGTCTCTGTTTGGGGGCCGTGGGCAGTGTGACGGGCACCTTGAGGTGCCCACCACAGGGTGCAAGGTTTTCCGAAAGCACCCCATTTTTTAAATGGGAGACTTTGTTTGGGGGATAAGTAACCTGAAGAACAACTGTGCTCTCACATAGTTTGCTATTATCCAAGCATACTGCTTGTGCGTGCTATGTGTGTCGCTATTGGAGTTGATGCTTCATACACGTAGAATTAAAGTGCAACTCCAGTGCATTCCATGTGTGTCTCTGTTGAAGATTGGAGTCAAAGGGCAACTTTAACCACTTTAAAGCACATGAAGACAATGGAAGTTTTGCAAAGCATTTACACATTGATGGTTGAGAGCCTGATGGTCAAGCCAGCCATAAAGGTACCATGTTCATGCAAGACAAAGTTACACATAATATGCACAATGACTTGAAATGCAAATTTGTAATTTAGTGCTATGTTTTTGCTCAAGATAGATTCCCACGCCAATTTTGAGACATTTCATGCTAAGAAGATAGTTAACAAAACCATTACAAACAACAGCCGTTTGTGTTCAGTAAGAAATAGTGCAAGAAAAGTATCACAAACAACATCATTTGTGTTCTGTTGTTTCCATGTGTTGAGGGTAATTTTTTTCCACAAGTAGTGTGTCCGTAGGTATCTTTTACTACAAATGGTGCATAATTATGTGAAGTAGTGTAGGAGAGCAAGGGTATCCTGAAATGCGAACCTGGGGTTATAATGTGTTTGAGGAGAACAATGGTTCAGGGTTGGCCTCAAAAGGTCCAGAGCAAAAACCCGGGTGGCAATGTACAATCAATTTAAACTAGCCAATTAATCGTAAAAGGGAGCACGAATGTAGGGAAACATATATGGCTTATTTTTTATTGGTTTGCATTGATACTTCAAGGTATTGTCAGGTGCTCACATAAGTGAAAAAGTGCGTATTGTGACAAAGTGAGGGTGAACTAAAAAACATAGCATCACAATGACAACAAAATAGGAACTCCACATGAATATGTACAATGGAAGGGGTTCCTGTTGTAAGGGTCGACTGCGTTTCGATCTTTTAGTTAATTAAGATAATCTTCAGCATAAATAGTGAGCAATCTGAAATCTCAGTAGGGGGGAAAGTTGAACCTTGGTCACTTAAGCAGTGTCGTTCAGCCACATGCGTGGGAATGTAATGTAGATCTGTCGCATAGGTCCGAAGTGGCGACAAATAGGAGCTGCTTCCAGTCAGGCAGTGGGAGTTCTAAGAGTATTCTTTGAATCGAGTAGAGGTGTCTAAATTATCTGGATCAACGGGGTGATCTCCAAACGGTGTCATGGTGATGCTACTACCAACTAGCGTGAGTTCTGTGCGCATACTGCGATTCGGGTTTCTGGAGGATTTTCTCGCCCCTGAAGAGATTAGGGTCGGTTTCTACTGTCTGCCGTGCATGGGACGCGGTCTGAGTGAAGGAATGAAAGGAGTAATCCGCGCCAGTGAACAGTCCTTATTAATTCCAGCAATGCACTCGAATAAATCCGCGCTAAACTCCTGGACTTTGATCAATTTGGCTTAATGAGTGTGTGACAGGTTAAGTAGTTTTGCCGGTTCCGAAATTAATTCATGGAGTACCGAGCGATTAAAACACCTTCCTGGTTGGCGCGCTGCAGTCACTTCGTCTGTGGCGGTAGCCTGTGTTGTCAGTCTGAACACAGGCTCCCATTGAAGTCAATCAATGGGAGACTTTTCTAACGGTGTTCAGAAGCATCATAATCGGTCAGTCGGAACCTCTGACCACCAGTTGGTCGGAAACGTTTCCGACAAGTAGTCGGTCAGAAAGCTATCTGACCGACATTGCAATGAGGCCCTTAGGGTCTGATTTTAATTAGGGTGCACACAATATGGTGCTTTGCTTTTGCATAATTATGTAATATTTCAGGAAATTACACATAATATGCACAGTGACTTGAAATGCAAATTTGTTATTTAGTGCTATGTTTTTGCTCAATATAGATTCTCACGTCAATTTATTAGACATTTCATGCTAAAAAGATAGTTAAAAAAAACATTACAAACAACAGCCATTTGTGTTCAGTAAAAAAATAGTGCAAGAAAAGTATCACAAACAACATAATTTGTGTTCTGTTGTTTCCATATGTTGAGGGTAATTTTCTTCCACAAGTAGTGTGTCCGTAGGTATCTTTTACTACAAATGGTGCATAATTTATGTGAAGTGGCATAAGTAGAAATTGGTGTAAGTGTGGGAATTTTGTGTGACAAACGGAATGCAAAATTTCCAAAAGTATGAGAATTACACATATGTTATTTAAAATTCGACCAGGCCTCATTTTAATAGAAGGGCACATGCAAGGGATAATCAGGAATGAACATTGTAGAGTTTGTTTAATTTCCTTTTCTTCCATTTAATTTTGATGCATCACCCCTTCTGAAGGAAAAGCATATTTTCGTATTGCTGACGTTTTATTGGCTCTTACAGTTCTGTTCTATTTTTCATGTACAGGCTCCTTTGACACCAACTCATTGTATTTTTGCCAAGCCTGTGTGTTTTGCCGAAGGATTTCATATATAGGCGGCAAATCCACATTGCTGTTTTGAAGGACGTTTTGGAGGAAAACTTCAGATTTTTGCTGTTGGTTGCTGCATCTTTGAAAGATCCAGTGTTGCCTCATGATCGATTTCAATTCATTGTGCTGTTTCCTGTGATATTTTAGAACTGACCTGTTTTGGCTCCTAGCAGACGGTGATGTAGGGGTCAGAGCATAATGCTATGAAAGCTTGTTTTAGAATGTTGAGTTTGCAGTTGCACGCAGCAGAATAAAGACGTATAATACAAAGCTCCATCTGTGGCGTAGATATTGAAAGGTACCCAGGCTGGGAAGACCCTACAAATGGCGCCACAGAGCTGCATTGCAGAGTGGTGTAAAAAGGGGGCATGGCCTTGGACCACCTCTCTGCAAGGCAGCTCTCTGGCGCTTACTAGAGGTTCCTGGTGAGCTGGTTGGCCCCCAGGGACCCTCAGGATTCAAGAGAGATTTATTCCCCCAACTTTAAATCGGGTGCAGGGAGGGGGCGGGGCCTGATGTGACAAGTGTGCAAATGCGTCCTGTTGCGCATTTTAATTTAGGGGATTACATCCCCTTGAATCCTGAGGGTCCTTGGGGGCGTCCAGTATGCGCCAGGGAGCTGCGTTGCAGAGAGGTATTCAGAGGCCACGCCCCTTTTCACACCTCTCTGCAAAGCAGCTCTTGGCGCCTACTGGAGGAACCTGGTGGGCTTGTTGGCCCCCAGGGACCCTCAGGATTGAAGGGGACTTAATGCCCCAATTTACAATGTGCCAGGGGGTACATATGCACACTTGGTATGTCAGCCCCCCCCCTCCCTGCACCACTGTGCAAATGCGCCCCCTGGCATGTTGTAAATTGGATGATGGAGGTACCTGGTGGGTGAGTTGGGCCTCATGGACCCTCAGTATTCAAGGGAAATTAAATCCTCCACCTACAATGCGCCAGGGGGTGTGTTTGCTGAGTGCTGCAGTTAGGGGGCGTGGTCTCCGCTGCTATGTCAGCTTTTTATTTATTCATTTTACAAGGGGGCTATGTGACCCCCACCTTTTAAATTATTTAAGGCCCTGGGGACCCCATCCCTCAGGCCTGCTTTAAAAAGTAAATAAATAAAACATAAAGGGCGGCCCCCCTTCTGAGGCCAATTTTGACCCCGGGGACCCAATCTCCTGGGACATTGCCACGTTTTTATTTTTTCAAAATCTTTGTAAAGGAGGGGGGCTGCATAGCCCCCTACTTAGGCCTCAAGTGGCCCCGGGGACCCCATCCCCAGGGGCTGAGCCTCTTTTTAAACATTTTTTTAACATTGATGGAGGGGGCCCGTGTGGCCCCCCTCCTAGCCCACTCATGGCCCTAGGGACCCTATCCCCCAGGGCCTGGCAGTTTCGTTGGGGACCGTGGGGGGAGCCCCAATTCACCCACGGTCCCGCCAGCTCCTCGCCTCCTGTGGGAGCTGGCATTGCTGCTAACATGCAGCTCCCCTTGTGGAAAAGCAATGTGGTTTGGAAACCTGCTCTCGCTTACAAAATCAAAACCACAGTTTGCTATGACAGGACAGGAGCTGCATGGCTCCTGCCCTGCTATAGCAAATAGCAGTGTCCTGGGGTTGGGCACCCAGGGACACTGCAGGTGCCAGCCCTGGGGGTAGCGGCCCACATTTGCATATTAGTGCCCCTGGAGGTGGTGGTCCCCAGGGCATGTGGGGGGCTTGAACCCCCCACACAGGTTTATTTATTGTCAGTAAAAAGCCCCTTGGGTGGCGGTCCCCAGGGCTTGGGGGTCTTGGAGGCCCCCACACATTGAAAAATTGGCCCCAGTTGGTGGAGATCCCCGGGGATGCAGGGGGCTGCATGCCCCCGCAGCTCAAAAATCAAGCTCTGGAGAGGTGGCAGCCCCTGGGGCAGTGTGGGGGGATTGGGGTCCCCCCACACATATTTTCAGTGCCCCGGGGACCTGGCCTACCCGGGGGGTTCAATCCAACGAAGCCAGATTCGTGACCCCAGTGCGAATTCGGCTGATTTAAAAAAAAAAAAGGTTTTTTGGGCCTAGGGGGGTCAGGGTGTTTCTACCCTGCCCCCTTTTCTTGTTTCATGTTTGTTTCACTGTTTTCTTGTGACTCAGTTCTACAGAGTCACCAGATGGCTGCCAACACTTCCTGGTTTGGAGTGTTGACAGCCAATTATAATAAAGCTCGTGGTCGGGAGGGTCCTTAGATCCACCGCGCCTCTTCATATCAATATTTTAATTGGTTCAATTTCTCTGCAACTACTTAACGGATTTACACCATTTTTAAAAAGGTCACTTTCTGAGCCAAGCAGTACCTTTTTGCCAAATTTGGTGTAATTCCATTCAGCAGTTCAGGCTGTAGCCTTGGCTAAAATTTCCTTTGGGAAATTTATTTTTTGACTCTTATTGTTTAAATTTCTCAGCAACTACTGAACGGATTTACACCATTTAAAAAAATGTCGCTTTCTGAACCAAGCTTTACCTTTTTGCAAAATCTGGTGTAATTCCGTTCAGCAGTTCGGGCTGTAGCCTTGGATAAAGTTTCCTATGGAAATTAACATAGAGAAAACACTTTTTGGGACCCCTTTTTTCTCAGTCCTTGCTTGACGAATCACCCTCAAACTTTCAGGATAGAAGCTGACCTAGATGGACTTTTTTTAGGGAGAATTTCACGAAGATTCGTCACCCAACGCCAAAGTTATTAGCAAACCAAAAAATGCTTTTCCTATGGAAACTAGGTTCTAACTATATCTACCTACTGGCGACCAGTAGGTAATATATATATATTTTGTCGCTGGTGTTGAGAGTGCTCTAACAGGAGCTGCTTTCCCCCTAAATTTGAGACCTACCCAGAGTTCTCTCCTTTTTTGCATAATTTATGCGTCACTCTATGACGGAAAGGGTTTTGTTTCGACTTATACTGGGTGCTCCCTTGTGTCGGGACAAAGCTATACCTCTCTGAAGAGCTCTAATTAGAGCGAAACACTGTGTCAGGGGTTGCTTTTACTCATTTCAGGTTGGCTTGAGTTGGTATTTTACCATTTCAAAGCTGTACTACTGTGCCTGGAGTGGTAAATGGCTTTTGTCATTTTACGGCTCGGCAAGGACAGCACTGTGTTAGTCCTATGCTTAAAGACTTTGCTGTAGAAATGGCAAAAGACTTTGTCCTTTTCTATCTCGACATGGACGGCACTGTGCTAATCCTATGCTTAAAGACTTTGATAGAAAAACAGACATTTGAGGTGAGCAGATCTAGAGTGTCGCTGGTGTTGAGAGTGCTCTAACAGGAGCTGCTTTCCACCTAAATTTGGGACCTACCCAGAGTTCTCTCCTTCTTTTTTACATAGTTTATGCGTCACTCTATGCCTGAAAGGGTTTTGTATATATATATATATATACACTGAAAAAACATAGGTTTCAGGATTTTATAGTTAGGAAGTAGCATTTAAAAAACCTCAGAAATTCACTGAAAAAAACACCGATTTCAGGGATGTTATAGTTAGTTGGACATTTCACTGGCACAAAACCAGAGAAATTCAGCTGTTATAGTTAGCTCAGCTAACTATAACTAGCAGTCCCACAATGCACTGCTGATAACTTCACATATCACATCACTTATGACATGGTCAGTGACATCACTCATGACATTTCAAATGACATCACTGAGGACATCACTGATGACATCATCCAGTGACTGAGTTTATCAAACACGTTTAAATACGTTTTACATAAATATATATCTCTTTTTTTATTTTATTTAGATGGATCTGAATATCAAAACAAATTTACAGATATCAGCTGGATAAAAAATGATAAAATCAGACATTAATATTAATATATACATATACATCTTATACATCTTCAGATCTTAACAATCAACCAATACATGGCACAAGACTAGCTTCATGAGAAAATGTTACATTCCAAATGATGTAGGAGAATCAATCCTGTTCGGCTCTAGGACTGCTTAATGTATTCATCTCATTTTTCTCCAATTACTAAGAGGAGCCCATAACTTTTTACCATAGTCTTTCCTCCTTTTTCCTTTAAAACTATATAGGCATTCCTCAATATTATGAGTCCCCAGCAGCCTAGTTAACCACATCTAAAAAGTGGGAGCTATCGGATCTTTCCAGGCCGCCGCAATTAAGATTCTAAAAACAGCCACGGACAGAAAGATAAAAGCTTCGGCTTCTTGTTCAATTACAAGATTTTCATCCCTGCCGATCAAAACAGTAGTAGGGGATAGAGAAATTTGACGCTCTAGCAGCCCCGATAAAAACTTTTCCATTTCTGCTAAAACTGGCGTAAGATTCTGACAAGAATAAAACATATGCAATAGATCAGCCGGGCCTTGATTACACCTTGGACAACTATCATTATCTCTTTTACCCTATTGAAACAGCTTAGCGGGAGTATAGTAAAGGTTAAAAACCATCTTGTAATGCTGCGCTTTTAAATTAGTTGCTCTTAGTGCTTTCCTGTTCAATGCAAGAACATAATCTACGTCTTTATCTGGATCCCCAATTCTTGAGCCCAGGCAGATTCTATTTGTCCAATGTCATCTCCCAAGCCCTGTAGAAGATAGCTATACCCTATTTTAATCTTCTTGCCACCATTCATTATATACTTCATAATCGGATTTAACTCCTGAATTGATACCCTCGGTCTAAGTGACTTCACTGTTTGATCTAATTGTTTGTATAAAAGCCAGTGGTTAGTAGGGATACCAAATTTTTGTTGCAATAGGTCAAACCCTACTAGTTCATCCTTACACATAACATCCCCCAGGCATCTAATACCCAACATCTTCCATGTGCCGCTATTTCTGTTCTGTCCGAGATGAGAGAAAGGGCTTGAGCTCCAAAGATCTACTGTACCATTGATCTTCGGGATCTTGAGAAATTTCAATATTGCCTTCCATGTACCCCACGCACTTAACATCACTTTGCTTTTGCTCCTTTTAAAATACGAGACATTGATTTCTCGTATTAAGAGCCCCAGAGCCCTTTCTCCAACTAATAATTCATATATTGTGGGGATTCTGTGAGAACCAGGCGGCATCTCTAGATCATCAAATTTCAGTAAATAATTCATATGCAACATTAAACAGACCCAGTGGTATAACCTTAAATTAGGTGCAGATAACCCTCCTCCCTCCAATGGTGCAGAAAGTTGAGCTAATGATCTCCGGATTTTTCCATATTGCCATACAAATTGTGAAAACACAGCTTCCATTTTTTTCATCAAGCCCTCTTCAACAAGTAACGGTATGGCACGGAATAAGTACAGTAATTTTGGAAACATTGACATTTTCAGTACATTCACCCTTCCGATCAAAGACAGGTGTAAAACATATATTCTTCTCAATTCTTTATCTATTGAGGTAAGTAAGGGCAAGTAATTTTCCTGTACGATTTTCCCCACATTTGCATTGATTCTCACCCCAAGATAAACCGCAGAATCCACATACCTTTGGTCCCTTTTATGGATATTTTTTGTACCAATTATTATTGTTTTTTCCGTGTTGAGCTTATAACCAGAGCGCAATCCAAACTCATGAGCCAGATGGCTTAATTCCAGTATTACCGTTTGTGGATTAGTGGTAACAATTGCCAAATCATCCGCATACGCCAATAATTTGGTAGTGTGTCCGTTAGTTATAACGGGGGAAATTTTATCAGAGGCAAGAATTTTCCTAATTAACGGGTCAATATAGAGTGAAAAGAGTATCGGGGAACAGGGGCATCCTTGGCGGGTTCCTCTTCTAATCACCACCTCTTCCGACTGCAGGCCCATTGCAGTAATTCTGGCTACAGGATCCATATACATAGCTTTAATTGCTTTCCTGCATTTCTCTCCAATGCCCCTTCTGGCCAAGACATCCCACATAAAATCCCAGACCACACGGTCGAAAGCCTTTTCGGCATCTAAAAGGATCATGGCCATATCTCCCCCCGTAGCAGCCATTGCATCAAATAGCGAGATGGCCCGCGCTGTGTGTTCCGTGGTACCTCTCCCTGAGACAAACCCATGCTGCAAGGGTGAGACAAGTTGACCAATAATCCTTCCTAACCTTTTAGCCCATACTTTGGAATAGAGTTTGGCATCCGCATTTATCAGCGAAATCGGCCGATATGAGCTGGGATTCTCCTCAGGTTTTCCCTTCTTATGGAATATTACGATGTTAGTTTGTTTCCATGTATCCGGGATCTTCCCAGAGCACATTATTCCATTAAATAGGTCTTCGAGCAGAGGAAGAATTTCCTCTCCTAGAACCCTATAAACTTCTAATGGTAAGCCATCTGGGCCTGCAGCTTTACCTGCTGCTAGTTCATGCAGTGCAATCTTTATCTCCTCTGCTGTTATATCTAAGCCCAGTTGCTCCTTATCCTCCTCCTCCACCCTTGGGCATGGTGGTCCATGATCTTGCGAGGGTGGTGCCACCCCTGACTCCTGATCGTACAGTTTCTGATAAAATTTCTGGAATACATCCATTATTGCTTTTGGGTCTGTATATTCTACACCGTTATACTTAATCTTACCAATTTTATTTCTATTTGTTTCTTTCCTAATGCGCAGCGCTAATGCTCTTCCAGCTTGTTCGCCTGTCTCATAACGCCTCGCCCTGTGTGTTTGATATTCACAGATCTCCTTCTGTGTAATTATTTTTAAAATCTTGCCCTTAATCAGAGCCATAGTTCTAACAGTTTCCCTACTATCCTTGCCTGAGACTATTTCCTCTATATGACATCTCTCAACCTCTGCTAGGTCTGAAATGAGTTTTTCCACTTTGCTTTTGTCCTCTTTCCTTAGTTTGGCTGCACAACTAATCGTCTCCCCCCTTAATGAAGCCTTAAAGGATTCCCAAACTCCGTTTCTGGAAGCGCTATATCTATTGAGCTCAAAAAATTCTTTCGCCCACTGTTTAATATGTTTTACGAACCTTTCATCATTAAAAGTTTCCTTTCAAAGGTCCATCTTGTTATTTTCCTCTGCATACTAGGGACCTTATACGTCAATATCAAAGGGTTGTGGTCCGAGACTATTCTTGGTAATTTAACGATTTTAACCTTGCCGATTTCCCCCATTGTAACAAAAAAATAGTCCAATTTAGAATATTTCTGTGCCGGGTGAGAAAAATATGTAAACCCTAGATCCCCGGGCACTTTTTCTCCCCATACGTCCACCAAGCCATGAGATTGTATTAAAGAGGCAAGAGCTCTATTTACCTTACGTTTACGACCTGTGTATCTGCTTCCCTGTTGCCAATCCGCTGAAATATTCATGTCCCCACACACTATCATAGGGGTAGCCCAATTAGCCAACTCTTCTTCCAGTTTATCATAAACCATTGGCTCGTCTTCATTTGGGCCATAGATCACACACAGTGTAAATCCCAAATTCAGTTCCACTAGGACCCATCTACCAGACCCATCAGTTTTACTACGTTTCACCCCCCCCCAGATTACATTTTGCTAAAATAGCCACACCTCTAATCATAGATGATTGCGATGAACATCCTATCATGGTATAACCATGCATATCCAGCAACTTCCTTTTAGCCCAGGGTATATGGGTTTCCTGAATACACAGTATGTCTATATTATTCGATTTAACCAAGTGACTCAATCTTTGCCATTTCTTCCAGTCGTTTAGACCCCCTACATTAATAGTACATATCCTAATGTCTGACATTATTGACACGTTTATGTTCCCTGAATTGTCTGTTATCCATGAATCTAATACTAACCAAAGTCATACTCATTTCCATCTCATAGTTTTTCTTTTTTTTTGATCCACCCTTTTCCCCCCTCCCCCTGCTCCCTCTCCCTCCCCTTGCCCAGCTCACAGCCAGAGCTCCCCCTCTCCCACCCCCCTTTTTCAGAGGCGCTCAGACCAATGGTCTGTGCACGTGATGGTTCGCAGCCCTAATTGAGGAGATTTGAACCTATGCCCCATCTTTAGTTCCTATGACCCGCCACCATATACAATACACACCAACCCACACTGTGTTCCTATTTTATACTTTGCCTAAGCTTGACAGGGCATCCCTTTTGTCTAAATACTGCCGATATAATAATCACATTTATTATTACCAGACACAATACCTAACATTACTAAACATTTCTAGACACCCTGCGACATCAAAAATTCTTTAGCCTTTACTTCGGAGGAAAAATATAATGTTCTTCTGTCTTTGATTATTTTCAACTGAGCAGGATTTATCAAGTATGCCTGCATACCCTTATCCTGAAACGGTTTAATCATCTGCCGTAATCTCCAGCGTCTCTCCACCGTGACATGACAAAAGTCAGGGCGAACAAAGAAAGAATAACCATCAGCAGTCTTTTTTTTGTCAGGTCTCGCCCTCTCTGAAATTGCTTGCCTCAAATTAAAGTTGCCCAGAAAAATTAAAATTGCCCTGGGCTTGTCTCCCTCTTTCGCATTCTTGTGGATTTTGGCAGGGATACGGTGTGCCCTCTGAACCTCCCTAGACCAATCCCAATCTTTCCTGTCAGTAAAGGCATGTTCAAATAATTTGACCACGAATGCTTTCACGTCTGTATCCTCTGACCCTTCAGCAATTCCCAGAATGCGCAGATTGTTCTGACGCGATCTGTTCTCCAACGCCTCCAATTTCCACTGTATATCAGTTAACTGCTCTGCTTGCAGATCTGCCTTGCTAGACGCCGCCGCCGACTCGGCTTCAGTTGAAACAACTCGCTCTTCCAAGTTATTAACCCTCTCTCCCAGGTTCACACACACCTTAGTCAACTTCCTTACCACCCCTTGCATTTTTCTGACTGCCGCCTGAGATTTGCGACTCTCCTGTCGAGCTTCTTCCCTGTGTGCGATTATTTCCTGGTGTATGACCTCCAGGAGCGACATTTGTGCCGCTTCCCCTCCAGGGCTATCCGGGATTGATTTGGTCGTCGGCTGTTCTCTTTTATGACAGTGTGTTCTCACTCCCGCCGTGGCTTTCACTGCCGTTATCGGGGGGCTAAAATCGTCCTGCTCCAAATCACTGTCAGTATCTGACCCACTGACTTCTTGATCCAGGCTATCATCCTCTTCCTCCGACCATTCACCGCCCTCTGACACTGAGAAGAATACCTCACTGGGGACTTCTTTTCTGTCACTGGTGTCTCCCCCGGTCTCTTCCTCCAATATCTCTTCTAACACACGGGGTATCACCAATACATTGGCCTCAGCTTCCCCTACTAGGTCTCCTGCAAAATCCATTCCTCCTTTCTAACACCCCTCTGTGCTTCCGGCCATATTGGGCTGAGCAGATGTAACTGTAGCATTTTGGGATACCTCCCCTGTGTTATTGGGGCTCCCAACATCATCGGTCCTTGCCATAGCCTGAATAACCTCGATATTGGGGTCGTTAGAGTCTTTAGTTTTAATCAGCTTTTGAAAAATATCAGATATCGGGGTGGTGCCCTGGGAGTCTAGGTTAACTTTACTGCCTCCTTGTTGTTGTGTCGTTTTTTTTGCAGGGGAGACTTGCTTCTTCCTCTTATTGCCCTCTAGTTCCTTATCTGCCATTATATCCGCAAGCTCCGCTGCAGCCTTCCTCCTTGCGGCAGCTTTGGCGCTTGCACTGATCTTAGGGGCCATGATTTCCCTCCTCCTTTTCACAAGCCCAAACTGCTCCTTACCGCATGTAATGCTGTCACGGTTCTTTTCCTCCACGTTTAGGTCTGCGGGGGTCTCCAGGGCGTTCGATATCCTCCCCTCAGCACTTTGATGTGAGTGAGCTTGCCGATTCGGTTGGAACTCTGACTGCCAAGGCTCCCCCGACCAGAGCTGTCTCCTCCGCTGCAGGCTCCGTCTTGTCTGTGAGCTCCGCGCAGTTTGTTTGACGAGCGCAAACTCCGCAGCCTCCGCCAGCAGCCCAACAGCTGACCCGCCTCTCAGCCTCCTCGCCACCTGCAACAGATCCAGAAGCAGCCGCTTAAGCGGCTGGCGGCAAGTAAGTCGCATACGGCAGTATCGACTTTTCCTTTAGCGGTTTTTTGAATTACTCTCTTTTTGCACCTCCCATCTCCCATTTAACTGGAAACTCCGTTCCTACAAACTCCGTGACTCCGTGGTGCGGGTTTGCGGAGTCATACTACTTTACTCCAGCATCTCCTCAATCGAGCTGCTTCCCGGCCGTCCTACGCGGCCGCCATCTTGCCTCCTAGCCGATCACTAGAATTATTCCAATACATAAATATATATCTCATGGTGTATTAAAGAATGATGGGTGTATGAGTGACTGAATGGATGGTTTACTAGGTGCATGACTGACTGTATAAGCGAGTGATTAAAAGTGTCTTACTAATACATGGGTGACTAACTAGTTTGTATGAATGATTGTATAAGTCTCTCAGTTGGTGTGTAAGTGGCTTCTTGGGTTGGTGAGCAGTTACATGAGTGTCTATATGGGTTATTGATTGGTTGTCTGAGTACCTGAATGGGTGCCTGAGTGTCTCTGTGGTTGAGTTGGGTGTTTGTGACTCCCTGCATGGATGTGTGAGTGGGTGATTCACTGGGTGTATGTGTTGAAGAGTGCATCTGCAAGGGGCTGTATGGGTGGGTGAGCGTGTGTATGGCTGTCTTGGTGAGTGAATGGATGTCTCAGTGGTACACGTGTGAGTAACTACATATGTGAAAGGCAGTATATGTGACTGTTGGAGTATATAAATGGTTATATGTGAGAGTGAGTGATTGTGAGAGTGGCTATATGGAAGACTGTGTGCTTGTGTCAGTGGTTCTATAGGAGAGTACGTATGTGTTAGTATTTGTACAAATAATTGAGGTGGTTTGTGTATAACTGTATAGGTGATTGATTCTTTACATGGCTGACTACCTCTGTGAGTAGCTCTATGGGTGAGTGGCGGTGTGAGTATCTGTATGGGTATATGAGTACATATGATAGTGGTTGTATTGATAAGTGACTGCATGCATGAGTGACTGTATGCATGAGTGAGTAGATGTGTGTATAGACCTAGGAATCAGTGAATGGGTATGTAGTAACTGGTATTGGTGTGTCTATGGTTTTAAGAACAGCAGTCTGTATTTTAGAGTGGGTGTATCAAAGGTTTTATTAGGCTGTGAGGAGGTGCATCCGATTATCACATGGATAATGTCACCAGTGATGTCATTTGACATGTCATCAGTGATGTCAACAGTGATGTCACTGACCATGTCATGAGTGATGTAATATATGATGTCATCAGCAGTGCATTGCGGGGGCATTAGTTATAGTTAGCTGAACTAACTAAAACAGCTGAATTTCTCTGGTTTTGTACGAGTGAAATATCCAACTAACTATAATGTCCCTGAAACCTGTATTTGTTTCAATGAATTTCTAAGGATTTTAAAAGCTAATTTCTAACTATAACATCCCTGAAACCTATGGTTTTTTTTCAGTTAACTTCAAAGGTTTTTTAAATACTAATTTCTAAATATAATGTCCCTGAAACTTATGTTTTTTTCAGTGAGTTTCAAAGGTTTTATCAATGTTAATTTCTGACTATACCGTCCCTGAAACCTATGGTTTTTTCAGTGAATTTCAAAGTTTTTTAAATGCTAATTTCTAACTATAACGTCCCTGAAACCTATTGTTTTTTTCCGTGAATTTCAAAGGTTTTTTAAATGCCTATTTCTAACTATAACATCCCTGAAACCTATGGTTTTTTCGGTGAATTTCTAAGGATTTTTAAATGCTGATTTCTAACTGTAACGTCCCTGAAACCTGTTTTTTCAGTGAATTTCAACTTTTTTTTAAAATGCTAATTTCTAACTATAACGTTCCTGAAACCTATGGTTTTTTCAGTGAATTGCAAAGGTTTTTTAAATGCTAATTTCTAACTATAACGTCCCTGAAACTTATGGATTTTTTTGTGAATTTCTAAGGTTTTTTAAATGCTAATTTCTATTTATGCGTACATAGGTATGGCATGTGCAGAAAGAGGAAGAAAGGCGCAGAAAGAAGCAAGAGAAGTGCAGAAAGAAGCAACAGAAATGCAGAAAGAGGCAATAGAGGCGCAGAAAGAAGCAAGAGTGGCTTGTACACCATTAGTACTAATTTAACACCCACATTTAGCACAAAATAGGAGGTGACCATTCAAGGTTTGCAAAGGGCCTTCCATCACGCTATAACACTTGTCACTGCATTTTTGGTAATGTTTGAGCCGTTTGACCTAGAAACACAGTTGTTTTTGTTCAAATTTGCAGATTATGCAGCAGATGATGGATTAAGTGTCAAATGCGGAAAACGTATAATAGTTCAAAAGTTGAAGCAGCCAAACAGTCGCATAATTCCAGTGGCCCTGCTCATACGTCTGACTTGGTCCAGAAGTGCTGCTCAGTGGTTCCTTCTTTTTTTTGTCTCATTGAGTTTATAGTTTTTCTTCTATGGAAACGAGGAAGACTAAACCTGAGCTTACCACTCCACAACACAGACTAACATACCACATGAGTATTCTCCATAACACATAATCCCACTCTATAAAATTCCTATACACTAAATACCAGATTCTTTCTATCCATATAATTTCACTACACAGCACACCACATAATTTCACTACACACAACATACATACACTCCACTCCTCTCCAAAAACATTATTAGAAAACTTTTACATTAACAACGCCAATAGCTCTAACTCTCGCAAATACGAGACCTATTACATTGCAAATGCTTTTTAACTAGTAGTCGCATTTGTAGAGTGGTGGTGAAATGGGGCCGGGCCTCCAACCAGGGCTTAAACTTTTCTATGCTTAGGAATTACAGGAGGTGCCAGGAGGGCTTCTTGGCCCCCAAAGTCTCTCATGAGTAAAGTGCACTTCATCCCCCAACCCTTAATGTGCCTCGACAGACGATTGTAGAGTGGTGGAAAAGGGAGAGGCGTGGCCTCCGAAGACCTCTTTGCAATCCCACTGTATGAGACTTACTGGAGGTAAAAGGAGGGGTAGTTGCCCCTCAAGGAAATTCTTGGGGGGCAACTACCACTTCTATTACCTCTAGTAACTCCCACAAATCAGGATTGCTATGTTCTCCTAGCAGGCCACAACACCTTAGTCCACCACTCTGCAAACGTGCTCCCTGGCGTGCTCTTGGATGGAGAGAGAAGTCCCCTTCGCTGCTAGGGGTCCTTAGGGGTCAACTAGACTACCTGTTACCTCCAGTAAGCCCCATACAGTGGGATTGCTAAGAGGTGGACAAGGGCCACACACCCTTTCTCCACCACTGTACAAACGCGCCTCCTGGCACACTCTTGGTTGGGGGATAAAGTCCCCTTGCCTCCTGAGGGTCCCTGGGGGCCAACTTGCCTTCTTGTTACCTCTAAAATTCCCCACACAGCTGGATTGCTGAGAGTGGTCAGAGTTGGGGGACCAACAGGCATGGGTGCAAAATCAGGACGGTCGGTGTAAAAATTCAGGACCAAAGGTCAAAATTCAGGACAAGAATTCAGGACAAAAATTCAGGACAGAAGGTCAAAATTCGGGTCAAAAATTTGGGACAAAGCATACTGTTAGAAATGGGATTTCTGGTGGCTGAGGCTTGCACCAAAGCCAGGCATAAACCACTACTCTAGTTAGGGCAAGGAAGTTACACACCAAAGATAACCCTGCTCACCCCCATGGCAAGGTGACACGAGCAGTAAGGCTGATCCCTGGGGCAATGTAAGTTAAGTATTTGTGCACGAACCCAGAAAGCACACACACTTTACACTGCGCTACAGTGCTAAAGTGTGCAAAGACCAGAAATCACTACAATGATGTAACATTAAAAGCCAAAAACTTCAGGGGTGAACCTGCCAGAAGGGCCAAGTCCAACAAAACCCCCTTCCAGCCAAAACGCAGGGCAGACCAATCACCACTGTGATGGACTTCCCGGCTTTGGGCGAGAGAACACGGACACAGGCCCGCACTGCAGGGACACCCTCCGGTTCTACGCCCTGTTGTTCCAAAAGACAAGCATATACCTAAAAAAAAAACGGCCCAACCAGGCTACCCAACTGGTACTCCTTAGTTGTCCATGGCTAGGACCAGGCACTAGGCAACCCAGATACCACTGGTCCATGCCTATCCACAGAGTGGAGGGTGGTAACCCCTGGCCTACAATAGCCTCTCTCCACTCCCTTTCTCAGTGTAGTTCTAAACTACCACTGATCCTCCAACCTAGGGTCCGCACCCTCAGGCTGACCAGAGGTCACGGGCAAGAATGCCCCACCCTACCTCTACTTCTGGGGTTGCGCACTCTTCCAGGAGAAGCACCCTCCAGAACACAACTCTCCCACCAGTTCAAGACCTTTTTCCCTCAACTGGTCTACCACCTGGGATCCAAATTCACCAGATGCACAGGGGTCAGACTCACTCTGACCCCCTTCTAGGGTTCTGCACCCTCCCAACTGGAGTGGTACCCCTAGAAGACAAACCGGCCAGGACACTGGCTACAGTCGCCCTGCCGTCCAGGACAGACAAACACCTGAACCTGGCTCCCCAACCTAGGGACGCTACCCTTTGGTTAGATGCCTGGCACACCAGGACTTCTACAAGTGGAAAAGAAAAATCTAAGACTTTCTCCTCTCCTTCAGCAGCAAGGCAACCACTGCAGGCCAATCCCCCAGTTCAGGAACAGTGCTCCTCCATACAGCTTACCCGTTTCCTTCTTGTAACTTCAGGACACTGCTTACAGTTGCCCTTACGTCCAGATCTGGAAACACCGGCTACTGGCTCCCCAACCGAGGGACGTACCCTTTGGTCAGATGCCTGGCGCACCAGGACTTCCTTGAGGGTGACACATAACTAATATGTTGTGTAACAAGTCTGCCTGTCACTCAGGACAGAAGTGACATCACCATGGTCCCTCCCCGGCGCCACAACCCTTCTGGCTGGCCCCTGACCCACTGGTTCTTCCACTGGGGAGCCTATCCCCCTCGCACACCTCCATCTGGACTTCTGTACCCTCCCAACTGGAGCAGTACTGCCAGATACCAGGACTAAAGGAGCTCTGCTTACAGACACTCCACGTCCTTCAGACACTGGGAGATCCCCCTCAAAGGACGCTCCATAAGGACATGCTAGGCTCCCTCACCTGGTGTTCCCAAAAAACCACCCAGACTATGGAGACCGGGCTTATGCTCCTCTGAGCCACTTCCACCACCGGGCTGGAAGACCAGAACTTTCCTTAGGGTTACTCCCCAACAAATAACACAATGGCACAGGGGCAGGGGAAACTCCCTTGAGCTTCAGGCCCACCCCTGAAATCCAACACACATCCATGTATTCAGCAAGCTCCTTATTTCAGAGAACTCACACCACTTGTCCAGTGCAACACACCATTCATCCACACACACCCCAGGACACTGCTTACAGTTGCCCTTACGTCCAGATCTGGAAACACCGGCTACTGGCTCCCCAACCGAGGGACGTACCCTTTGGTCAGATGCCTGGCGCACCAGGACTTCCTTGAGGGTGACACATAACTAATATGTCGTGTAACAAGTCTGCCTGTCACTCAGGACAGAAGTGACATCACCATGGTCCCTCCCCGGCGCCACAACCCTTCTGGCTGGCCCCTGACCCACTGGTTCTTCCACTGGGGAGCCTATCCCCCTCGCACACCTCCATCTGGACTTCTGTACCCTCCCAACTGGAGCAGTACTGCCAGATACCAGGACTAAAGGAGCTCTGCTTACAGACACTCCACGTCCTTCAGACACTGGGAGATCCCCCTCAAAGGACGCTCCATAAGGACATGCTAGGCTCCCTCACCTGGTGTTCCCAAAAAACCACCCAGACTATGGAGACCGGGCTTATGCTCCTCTGAGCCACTTCCACCACCGGGCTGGAAGACCAGAACTTTCCTTAGGGTTACTCCCCAACAAATAACACAATGGCACAGGGGCAGGGGAAACTCCCTTGAGCTTCAGGCCCACCCCTGAAATCCAACACACATCCATGTATTCAGCAAGCTCCTTATTTCAGAGAACTCACACCACTTGTCCAGTGCAACACACCATTCATCCACACACACCCCCCCAGACCGGTAAGGCAGTTTCTACCACCCCTGATTTCTCAACCTGACCACCACGTGACACAGGTACCATTACTCCGGGAACAAGATTGGGAACACATGCACTGGACACACTTATCGCTGATACCACTGGATCCCACCCCTACTGGTGAATCCAGAAACACACTTTTGTTGCTTCCACTGGATCTCACCCTACTGGTGAATCCAAAAACTCATACTGCACTTAGGGGATGATCTACCCTCCCGAGCTAGGGACACCTAACTCACAGTGCACAAGAAACATATTTCCAAAGAAATGACATTTAGAACAAACTTAGAACAATAATCCCTTTCCATGTGACTATCTAATGTGCAGAGTTTTGTAGTGGAGCCAGTTGTCGCTGCGGTACTGCGCAAACACAAATCCTTAACCTTCTGCTTGCTACCAGTGTGATTTCTGGTTGGCTGAGGCTTGCGCCAAAGCCAGACAGAAACCACCACTCTAGTTAGGGCAAGGAAGTTACACTCCAAAGATAACCCCTACTCACCCCCTTGGCAACGTGACACAAGCAGTAAGGCTGATCCCCGGGCCAATGTAAGTTAAGTATTTGCGTACGCACCCAGAAAGCGCACGCACTTTACACTGCGCCACAGTGCTAAAGTGTGCAAAGACCAGAAATCACTACAATGATGTAACATTAAAAAGCAAAAAGTTCAGGGGTGAACCTGCCAGAAGGGCCAAGTCCAACACATACATTTTACGGACATATCAGAGGAGGTCGCACAATAATACATAAGTAAGTAAATAGACAACCAACATAAATACAAGTCAAAATAAGTTTATATACAGTTGAGACAATTGTGTACTCCACAGTTTTTCAGTATGTGTGCAGCTTTGCAAAGCAACATCAGGACCTTTGTGCAATCAAGATTTGTGCTAATGTAACAAACATTAAATGTATTTTCTATTTGTATGTTAAAATCTGACTTTTAAATTTACAGTGAAAACACTTTTAATTCTTTTATTTTTATTTTCTGCAGCAAGGCGCCAAGACAAAGCAGAATGATTTGCCCTAGTCTGATGCAGGAGAAGGATCACCACATCCTGTCACTACAATTGGACCCATTGTCATTCTATAAGTGTTTATCAGCTGCAGTCACAAAATGACAATGGGCCAGTCCACAGTGGGTGGGGGGGGAGGCGTCAGTTTAAAAGATAAGTGCGAGAAGCCCAAGTGAAATCTTAAACTCATGGGGCCTCTCACAGGGAAACAACATTCCTTGCTGAAATTTCCTATTTCGATTTTAGTATGATGTCAAGGCGTCTGGAATCTTGGGACACCAAATTACGGATGCCTTGTGGATATTATACTAAAATAACAGACGGTCCTAGACATTTACGGATGGTTGGTCACCCTAGGTCAGAGGCCACATCTCCTTTTTACACCACTCTGCAAACGCACTTTCTGGTGCACTACTGCTTGGGGGATGAAGTCCACTTTAGTATTGAGGTCCTCAAGACACAAGGGAACCTCATCACCCCACCAGCAGTGTGCCAAGAAACCCATTTGCAGAGTGGTGTATATAGGGTTATGGCCTCGTACCACCTCTCAGCAATCCCACTGTGTGGAGCTTTTGGCAGTCCCTTGTGGCCTTGTTTGCCCCCAGGGACCCTCATTAGTGACAAGGACTTTATACCCCAACCCAGATCACGCCAGGAGGTGCATCTGCAGAGTCGTGCAAGGAGGGAGGAGCCTCTAGGAGTTGCCAGTGTCTTTTTTTTATTACTTTTTTATTTTATGGGACGGACTGTGTGGTCCTCCTTCCTTGGGCTACTTTTTGCCCCGGGGACCCCATCCCGTGAGGCATACCCAGACTTTTTTTTTTGAGGGGTCCTGTGTGGCACCCCTCCTGAGGCTAATGTGGATCCCAGGGGCCCCAGCCCGGCCTTCTTTTGTTTAAAAAAAATATTTTATTAAAAAAGAAAGGATGACAGCGTGGCCCCCCTCCCGGAATTCTTTTGGCCCCGGGGACCCATCCCCTGGGGCTTGGCCATTCCTTTTTCTTTTTAAGGGAGGCGGGCCACGCGGCCCCCCTCCTGGTCCATTTTTGGCCCCATCCCCCAGGGCTTGGCCATTGCTTTTTTTTAATAAAGGGAGGGGGGCCAAGCGACCCCCCTCCTGGGTCATTTCCACACCTGGGTACCCCTTCTCCTGGGGCTTGGCCATTAATTTTTTTGTAAAAATAAACTGAGGGGGCCCGAGTGACCATCATCCTGGGCCATTTTTGGACCTGGGGAGCACATCCCCCAGGGCCTGGCCTCATGTTGGGGACCGCAGGGGAGCCCCAATGTCCCTGTGGTCCTAGTTGACTCCCCGCCTCCTGCAGGAGCTGCCATTGCTTTTGGACAAGGAGAGCTGCTAACATTTGTGAACACAGTGTTAAAAACAGTGCCCTTCTGGGGCACTGTTTTGAACACTATGTTAATAAATGTATGAGTCCACTGTGATTAAATAAAACAAATGTATTAAATAACAAATGTATGAGTCCACTGTGATTAAATAAAACTGTACACTAATGTGAGAAAGTGGCTCTATATATACTGGACTAGAATGAAGTACAGTGTGTATAGAGTCCACCAACCCCAGAGGTATAACAGAGGTTAAAGTCAGAACTGACCTTACTCTCCAAAGTGGTAGGTTGGTTGAGCAGTAAGGCAGTACCAGAGGACAGTGTAAAGCATTTGTTGTAAACACTGAGTCAGCAAAAGGTTTCACACACTCAAGGACTGAACTCCAGGCCAATTGTTTTTATATCCACATATATAGTTGTTTTATTTTTAGAACCAACAGTTATAAAAGTATACTTTTCTGGTCATGAGTACTTTCATGTAAATACTTTGCAAGGGAGTAATAAAGTTCGTGCACACAATGATTACAGTATTGGTAGTAAGCAACACAATCCTAAAACACACTTTAGCTTTGAGCTTAATGGGTTTTTTACATATAAGTACAGTTGATTACTACATGGATTACATTGTATTTCCAGGACTAGATCCTAGATATAGTCCTGGGGTCTAAGCTGAAACCAGATTAGCGAAAACGTTTTAGTTACGGTAGTGAATTTTCATGAATATAAAGCTGTTTTAAAAGTTCACACTTAGAAACTTTTCAATGTAAATCTGGTAATGTTATTCAATGGGAGAAAATTCAGGTTGCAGGTAAAGTACGATTGTGTTACTTTTGTAACCCAGCACTGGTCTCCTAGGGCCAACACTGGGGACTTAACTCAAAACAGGTAGGTAAATGCGTTTCAATATTTCGTATGATTTTTAAAGAATATTTCCAGTTTTCAAAAGAAGACACTTAGAAGAAATTTCATAGAAAAGCAGACAATGGGTTCCTATGGAGAAAATACAGATTAATAGTAAACCCGCTAGAGATTACTTTTGCGGTCCAGTACTGGGCTGAAAGATACAGTACTGGCTTCTCCCCTGGTCACTAGTGAGTACTTCGAAATTCAGACTTTGGCTGATTTTATGTGAGTATTTTCAGTTTTCAAAACTTCACACCTAGACGACTTTCGAGTCAAAATGGGTCAATGTTATCCAAAGGCAGGTAAGTGAGTTACCGGTTTCCAGGTGAGTACTTGGTTGGTGAGGTTAAGGTTCTGGGTATAGACTCAGGGGGTCCCCAAGGGTCAGGTAAGTACAATTAGTTCAATCCCAGTGGCACTAGGGGCGGCTGGGTGCAGAGGTAGGTAAGCCCAATGATATCCAATGAGGGAAAGGGGGCCTTCGGTTGGTGGCTGCTGGCTAGCAGGCCAACGGGGCTCTGGGAGCTGGGCTCCGGCTCACTTGCTCAGGGCAAGGGGGGGAGTAGTTTAGGACAAAGGGTTCACAGCCAGCCGCACTCGAGCGGCTGGGTGCAGGGTGCTTTTGAGCCAAATATATGACATTATCCCGCAGACAAACAGCCCGCATACCATCAATCTGCAAAAATAATCCCGCATGTACTATTAGCCCGCAAATTAAAAGAACGAAAACTTTTAGAACGAATATGCCTTCAGCACGCATGCCTTTACAACGTAAAGGCATGCGTAAAGGCATGCATGTTAAAGGTATACTCATTGTAAAAGTTGTAAAGGTAAGTAAAAGTACACTACCCGACCCTACACTACCCTACACTTTAATGTAGTACCCCTGCACAACCCACCCCTGACACACAGTACTTTTTCTACATTTACACTACCCAGCACGACCCACCCAACACTACCATAAAGCACTTTACTTCCCTACACAAACACTACAACAGTACCTTAATACACTACCCCTAGCATGACCCTACACAAACACTACAATACTACACTAAACCACTACACCCCGGCATGACCCTACACTACACAAACACTACAACACTACCCTAAACCCTAAAACACTACCCCCAGCATGACCCTACACTACAACACTACCCAAACGCTAAACCACTACACCCCAGCATGACCCTACACTACACAAACACTACAACACTACCCTAAACCCTAAACCACTACACCCCAGCATGACCCTACACTACACAAACACTACAACACTACCCTAAACCCTACAACACTACCCCCAGCATGACCCTACACTACAACACTACCCACACCCTAAACCACTACACCCCAGCAAGACCGTACACTACACAAACACTACAACACTACCCTAAACCGTAAACCACTACACCACAGCATTACCCTACACTACACAAACACTACAACACTACCCTAAACTCTAAAACACTACCCCTAGCATGACCCTACACTACACAAACACTACAACACTACCCTAAACCCCAAAACACTAACCCCAGCATGACCCTACACTACACAAACACTACAACACTACCATATACCCTAAAACACTACTCCCCAGCATGACCCTACACTACACAAACACTACAATACTACCTTAAAACACTACACCCCAGCATGACCCTACACTACACAAACACTACAACACTACCCTAAACCCAAAAACACTACCCCTGCATGATCCTACACTACAACACTACCCAAAACCCTAAAACACTACCCCCAGCATGACCCTATACCACAACACTACCCAAAACCCTAAAACACTAACCCCAGCATGACCCTACACTACAACACTACCCTAAACCCTAAAACACTACCCCCAGCATGACCCTACAATACACAAACACTACAACACTACCCTAACTCCTATTAAACTTCCCCCAGCACGACCCTACACTAAACAACCACCACAACTCTACACTACACTAACACAACACTACACTACACAATCACTACCCCAGCACGACCCCCACCCTTAAAAATTAACCCAAACCCCCTTATCTCTCTCGACATCGTCATCGTTTACAACGCAAATGCTTTTACCATACATGCCTTTACATACAACATATTTCGTTGTAAAGGCATGCGTAATAAAAGCATATGCGTTGTAAAAAAATGCGGGATGATGGTATGCGGGATGAATGACATTGCGGATTAATAGTATGCGGCCTGAAAGTATGCGGGGAAAAAATGCGGGATAAAGGTTGATTACCTTTGAGCCGCCGGGCACTCAATGTTATGGAATGAGGATCTTGAAAAGGGAACAAAGGCTGCAGGCTTGGGGACGGAGACTCTCCAGGGGCGTCCAGCACTTCGAGAGGTAAGTTGGGATCTTCAAGCACAGGTAAGTACCCCAAATGGAGGCACAGGGGGCTGTAGGGCACCAGGTGCAGGGGTGTCTTTGGTTGTCAGAAAAGCTTACCCTCTGCTGGTCGCGGTTGGGATGGCCCCTGGTTCTGAGTCTGCAGGCGTCGGCTGGTTCGCCGAGGAGGGGCTTTGGGCACTGGACTTGGGGTTCCAGTCGCTGGGGGTACGTCCTCGTGGACTTGGTTCGGGTTGGCCTGGCCTGGGCTTTGCTGGTGCAGAGTGGGCTGGTCCGGAGCTTTCTGGCTGGCACCAGGTGGGTTGTTTCAGCAGAACCTCCGCTGATGGGAGTACCAATCTTAAAGAGGATCAAGGCAGACAGGTCCTCTGGGTGTCCCAAGGTTGCTGTCCGTAGGGGTCTCCGAACAGGCCAGTAGGGCTGGTGCCAAGTCAGTTGTGGTTGTCCTGTTGTTAGCAGCTGCACGTGGGTCTTCTTCTTGATCTTCTTTCTTCTTTATGGTATCGGGATCTGAGGAAGGAAGGTTCAGGGAGCCCCTAAAAACTACATTTAAGGGCGTTACAGGTAGGGAAAGGGCAGGGACCAATGGGTCCCTCTCCTGGGGTGAGTACACCCCTTAGACTGTTCCTCTCCTGTGGGAGGGGGGCAGGAGCCTAGCTGGGATTGGGAAGGGATTCCCATCTACAAGATGACCGGAGCCCGGGGTCGTGCTCCACCTTGCCTCCTCCACCTGAGGGGTGGATTTGGCAAAGATTGGAACTTCCCCCTTCCTGACGCAGTTTTTCCCACCAGTGTGGGGGTAGAACTGGTGGGGGCCAGTTGCTGGGTACAGCAAATGGTCTAGAGAAGCTCTCAGAGGCGGCATGCCTTTGAAGCTTTCCCCTGTCCATCCTGGGGGAGGAGACATAGCACCTCGCCCAGGATGTGCATTGTTGCAGGCCCAAGTGAGCGGGGGCTCTCAATTTCAATTTATTTATTTATTTATTTTGTTTTGGAACTCCGACGGGGGTCCACAAAAACACACTGACAATTTTAAAAGACAGACATTGCATACAGTACAAAATTCCTTACTTATACATTACTATAACATGATATCAAACATAGTGCGAAATGTGCAAATAAGCTATGATACCTAAAACAATCGCATGACCAGCCAATAAAGTAATGTGCGGATGATACAATGTATACGTGAAACTATTAAATAGCCAACCAGTAGATATTAGAACAAAACCAGGGTACTACTGTTAGACAAAATTCTAGTAAATAGTCAAAAATGTTCTAAAAAATTGTATATCTTAAAACAAACCATTTCATTCGGGGGTGACAAAACCAGAGAACATGCATCCTGAGCAGAGTGAATATTAAATTTAATAAATAACAGTTTTAAAAACACTCGCCTGGCACCTTGCAGCTTTGAACATGCAAATAAAACATGATTAAGATCTTGGATTTGCAACTGGCACAGTTCACAGATTCTCTTCTCTCTTGGTGTTTTATCCCAGATGCCCGTGACGTCTCTTAAAGGCAGCAGATTAAATCTCAGTAGGAGTATCAGCCTTCTAATCCCATGAGGGATATTCCAAGTTAAATAAGGCTGTGGTTTATTCCCCAATGCAATCCCACTGACCGCCACGTTGCTAGGCCTGGATTTACTTAAAGCGATGTCTCTGGCTAAACTGATAGGGGATCTCAATTTCTTTAAGAACTGTTTCAAGCCAGATTTAGGCATTGGAGAAGCGGGAGTTAAACTAAGACTGAAACTGTCAATTGAACATAAAAAAGACATAAAAAACGTGGATTGTACTTTTAGATTGCAAAAGATTTCTGTTCTCAAAGCAGCCCTAAGAGTACCCTCTTCCCCCAGGAAGAGAGAGTTACCCCACCTAAGAACTGCTGCCTGGGCTAAAATAAAGGACGAGACTAATCCAAATTCAAGGCGCAGAACATGTGGGGCAGCCAAAGAATTTAAATTACAGATTTGGTGCATAATTCGTCCTTCTGCCTTGTCAAACATCGTCACATCAGGCTTTGCCGCCACCTTGCACAACTGTGCAAATGGGCCCTCTGGCACATTGTGAGTTGGGGGATTAAGTACCTTTGAATAGTGAAGGTCCCTCAGTCCGACTAGCCCACCAGGTACCTCCAGTAAGCACCCATGAGGTGCGGTGCAGAGAGGTATTAAAAGGGGGGTGGCCTCGGAACACCTCTCTGCAATGCAGCTCTGTGCTGCTTTTTGGAGGTTCCTGGTGGGCTAGTTGGCCCCCAAGGACCGTCAGGATACAAGGGGACTTACACCCCCAATTTACAAGGTGCTATGGGATACACTTGCACAGTGGTGCAGGGAGGGGGCGGGCCTGATGTAAAAGTTAGCAATCTTGCTGTTTGGGACTTACTGGTAGTAATAAAAGAGATAGTTGGCTCCCAAGGTTGATGTTGGTGGGTAACTCCTCCTCCTGTTACCTCCAGTAAATACCACACAGTGGGATTGCTAATAGGTGTTTCCTAGGCCACACTCACCTTTCTCCACCACTCTGAAAACACGACTGGTATGTTATAGTTAGAAATTAGCATTTAAAAAACCTTTGAAATTAAGGGAAAAAAACATAGGTTTCAGGGACGTTATAGTTAGAAATTAGCATTTACAAAACCATTGAAATTCACCGAAAAAATCATAGGTTTCAGGCACTTTATAGTTAGAAATTAGCATTTAAAAAATCTTAGAAATTCACTGAAAAAAACATAGGTTTCAGGGGCGATATAGTTAGTTGGACATTTCTCTCGTACAAAACCATAGAAATTGCCCCATTATAGTTAGTTCAGCTAATTATAACTCACGCACCCGCAATGCACTTCTGATGATGTTACATATTACATAATTCATGATCATTCAAGAGTGCATCTGTGAAGGGCTGTATGAGTGGGTGAGTGTGTATATAGGTGTATTGGTTAGTGAATGGATTTCTCAGTGATACATGGGTGAGTAACTACATATGCAGTATATGTGAGTGTTGAAGTACATAAATTACTATATGTGAGTGTGAGTGATTGTGAGAGTGGCTGCATGGATGAGTATAAAAGGGGGTGGTGATGGACGAAGCATCTGAATCAATCAAACACTCACACCCAGTCAACAGATCTGGGTTTAATCCATCACCGTTCTTTAGCACACTCTACCACCCCAGTTCAGACATGGCTATATGCAAATCAGTCTGACCCTGTGCCTCATGGGAACAGTCCAGCCCGAACTGCCAAGCCATGTCTTCCCTGGACCGGAAACAAGCTTCCGAGGACCGGTTTCTGGCATTCCAGCCGTCCTCAGCCTGGCTTGCTTGAATCCAGTGGCAAAGCGAGCAAGGGACTCACGTCTGAGCATACCCTGCCACACTTATGGTGGCCAAAAGCGATACAAAAGGGGGTGGTGATGGACGGAGCATCTGAATCAATCAAACAGTCACACCCAGTCAAAAGATCTGGGTTTAATCCATCACCCTTCTTTAGCTCACTATGCCACCCCAGTTCAGACATGGCTGTATGCAAATCGGTCTGACCCTGTGCCTCATGGGAACAGTCCAGCCCGAACTGCCAAGCCATGTCTTCCCTGGACCGGAAACAAGTTTCCGAGGACCAGTTTCTGGCATTCCAGCCGTCCTCAGCCCGGCTTGCTTGAATCCAGTGGCAAAGCGAGCAAGGGACTCACGTCTGAGCATACCCTGCCACACTTATGGCGGCCAAAAGCGGTACAAAAGGGGGTGGTGATGGACGGAGCATTTGAATCAATCAAACACTCACACCCAGTCAAAAGATCTGGGTTTAATCCATCACCGTTCTTTAGCCCACTCTGCCACCCCAGTTCAGACATGGCTATATGCAAATTAGTCTGACCCTGTACCTCATGGGAACAGTCCAGCCCGAACTGCCAAGCATGTCTTCCCTGGACCGGAAACAAGCTTCTGAGGACCGGTTTCTGGCATTCCAGCCATCCTCAGCCCGGCTTGCTTGAATCCAGTGGCAAAACGAGCAAGGGACTCACGTCTGTGTGTGAGTGTTTGATTGACTCAGATGCTCCGTCCATCACCATCCCCTTTTGTACCGCTTTTGGCCACCATAAGTGTGGCAGGGTATGCTCAGACGTGAGTCCCTTGCTCACTTTGCCACTGGATTCAAGCAAGCCGGGCTGAAGACGGCTGGAATGCCAGAAACCGGTCCTCGGAAGCTTGTTTCCGGTCCAGGGAAGACATGGCTTGGCAGTTCGGGCTGGACTGTTCCCATGAGGCACAGGGACAGACTGATTTGCATATAGCCATGTCTGAACTGGGGTGGCAGAGTGGGCTAAAGAACGGTGATGGATTAAACCCAGATCTTTTGACTGGGTGTGAGTGTTTGATTGACTCAGATGCTCCGTCCATCAACACCCCCTTTTTTACCGCTTTTGGCCGACATAAGTGTGGCAGGGTATGCTCTGACGTGTGTCCCTTGCTCACTTTGCCACTGGATTCAAGCAAGCCGGGCTGAAGACAGCTGGAATGCCAGAAACCGGTCCTCGAAAGCTTGTTTCCAGTCCAGGGAAGACATGGCTTGGCAGTTCGGGCTGGACTGTTCCCATGAGGCACACGGACAGACTGATTTGCATATAGCCATGTCTGAACTGGGGTGGCAGAGTGGGCTAAAGAACGGTGATGGATTAAACCCAGATCTTTTGACTGGGTGTGAGTCTTTTGATTGACTCAGATGCTCCGTCCATCACCATCCCCTTTTGTACTGCATGGATGTGTATTTGCTTGTATCAGTGATTGGATCAGAGATTAAGTATGTGTAAGTATCTGAATGAATAAGTGAGGTTGTGTGTATAACTGAATAGGTGAGTAAATGGGAGTGTGATTGTTCTGTTGTAAATGAATCTCGGACCCTAGTATAAATTTCCCGATTCATGCCCTTATATAGGTATATTTTATCATTCCCTTATAAAGGCATAGAAATCATTACCATATTTGGCCTAAACCATACAGCCCAAATACGGCATGGATACTTCCACTAAGCTCCAAGAATTAACAACGTTTTCTTGGAAAAACCCGCCTTCAGCAGCTCGGGACTTCCCCCTGCTTGAATATTAAGTTCTCTTAGAACTCCCAGTGTTTTCCAAGAAATGAGCCTTTGAGTGACGTTATTAAGTCCAAACATGCGTCAAACTCGGCACCTTCAAAGTATAAATATGCCTTGATTTGCCTAAACAAACACACAGTGGTTTGGAGCAGATCGACTATCTACTTGTCCTACGCCCTGCAGCAGCAAGTGCCGAAGGAAGCCGACCCTCCAGCAGATGCACTGCGAGACTCTGTCATTTCTCCTGCCGAGAAATCCAGCTCCAGTGTTTCCAGGCTACCCTTGCGGGTGTCTGGGAAATCGAGTCCAGAGAACGAGATACAAGACCTCCTTCATTTTAGAACAAAGGTACGGAGCTGATTAGACCTCTTAGAGAATTATTGGAATCAGATTCCTGATAGAGAACTCCTAGACTTAAACTCCTCCTCTTATACTCCCTCCCTCTAACCAGACTTAGGTTAGGTACACCGGGGTAGGCGTATTCTAGAAGCACCAGTTGAGTATTTTAGTCATCCTTTTATCACTGTATGTATTTTATACATTTTATGCACTTTATGGCTTAGAAACCATATCATGCTTTTACAGTACTACTTTATAATACTGTTCGTATTATATGCATTGTACTTCATAGTAAGCTTTACTATTGTAGCAGTTCATTTTCAATGCTTGAGAAAGAAGACTGTTCAATAAATACCTTTTTATTGAAAATACCCGTCTCTCTATTTCTCTTGCACCTCTGGTGAAACTAAGCATGCACGATTGACTGAGTGAAATAGTTTTCTATTGTTTACGCGACTCTAGAGATTTGATTTCTTATTCCTGGGAAACAAAGTTGTCATGTTTTATGCTGTTGTCAGAACTAATCCCTTCTTGTTTATTCGAGAAAGTTTCTAGTGACCTCTGAGCTAGCTGGCACTCACAATTAAGTCTAATATAGCCGGTAGAGACCTAGTAGACCTCAGTCCTAGGTCTAAACTACAGGATATATTATTCCAATGCACAGAGCCTATTGGGAATACAGGAACTGCACTACAGTTTTTTGCATGCCTGACTAAACATGTCAGTAACTATGGATCAGTGGCGGTGTGTGAGTGTCGGTATAGATGTATGAGTGCATATGAAAGTGCTGTATCGATGAGTGGCTGCATGTATGAGTGACTGTATGGGTGAATGAGTGGATGTGTGTGTAGACCTTGGAATCAGTGAATGGGTATGTAGTAACTGGTATTGGTGTGTCTATGGAATCAAAACTGGTAGTCTGTATTTTAGTGTGGGTGTATCAAAGGTATATTAGGGTATGAGGAGGTGTATCAGATTATCACGTGGATGATGTAATCAGTGATGTCATCAGTGATGTAATTTGAGATTTCATCAGTGAAGTCACTGACCATGTCATGAGTAACCCTGGGTGAATTACTACGCTACGCTTGCGTAGTTTGTGAAGTTTGCGCTACTTAGCACTATGCGAATTGTACGTAGCACAGTGCAAACATGCGTGGCAGTTATTTTTTGCTTGCTCGCGGCCTCAGCTACTTAGCACTATGCGAATTGTACGTAGCACAGTGCAAACATGCGTGGCAGTTATTTTTTGCTTGCTCGCGGTCCTCAAAGTCAAGTTGGCGACCGCGAGCAAGCAAAATGACATCCCAGCTAGACTTTTTCCTCGTTTGAGATCAGCAACATCAAGTTGCCGATTGCTAGCGTTGAAAATAAACCTCCCAGCGAGATTCTCAACGCAGGGATGTCCAGTTTCTCATTGTGTGTGGTCGCGTATACTCGCGACCACTCGCGATGAGAAACTACCAGTCCGCGTTGAGAAAGCTGCCACTCGAGTTGAAATCTACTTGAGTGGCAGAAAACACCCGCTTGCACTGTGCAAGATGCAGTTTGCACTGATTGCACAGTGCGGACAAGCATCTGGCATTGTGCAATCAGTGCAAACAGCATTTGGCACAGTAAACTATGCAGTTCGCGTAGCTGCGCGTAGCTGGCCTAGTACGAAGTGCACTTTTCGTAGCTACGCGTAGCGCTACTAAGTGAACTACGCCCAGGGTTAGTCATGAGTGATGTAATATGTGACATCATCAACAGTGCATTGCAGAGGCGTGAGTTATAGTTAACTCAACTAACTATAAAGGCTGAATTTCTCTGGCTTTGTGTGAGTGAAATGTCCATTTAACTATAACATCCCTGAAACCTGTTTTTTCAGTGAATTTCTAAAGTTTTTTAATGCTAATTTCCAACCATAACGTCCATGAAATCTATATTTTTTTCAGTGAATTTCAAAGGTTTTTAAATGCTAATTTCTAACTATAACATCCCTGAAACCTATGTTTTTTCAGTGAATTTCAAAGGTTTTTTAAATGTTAATTTCTAACTATGCCTACAGAGGTAGGACATGTGCTGAAAGAGGAAGAAAAGCACACAAAGAAGCAAGAGAAATGCAGAAAGAGGCAATAGAAGTCCAGAAAGATAAAGAAAGGTTCAGAAAGAAGCAAGAGATATGGGGGAAGAACCAACATTGGTGCAGAAATAGGCCTTGTTGCAAAGTCATCCTGTGCTTCCAACTTTTTGCTGACTGGTGGCAACTGACACTGACTAAATAGGCCCAGAGCCAGTGCTAAGCTTAAACACACTTAGAATACAATGAAAACACCTACGTACACTAGGGTACACTATGGGTTGGGGTACCCCTGTGATTGGCATGACAAGAGGCAACAGAAGTAAGTGAAGTGAAGAAAGAGGCAAGAGAGGTGCACAAAGAGGACAACAGAGGTGCAGAAAGAGGCAGGAGGGGTGCAGAGAGATGGAAGAGAAGTACATAAAGAGGCAAGAGAATTGCTGAAAGAAGCAACAGAGCTGTGGAAAGAAGCAAGAGAAGTGCTGAAAGGGGCACGAAGGATATAGAAAGAGCAAGAGAAGTGCAGAAAGAACCAACAGAGATACAGAAAGAGGCAGGAACTGCGCAGAAACAGGCAGGAAAGGTACAAAAGAGGGAACAGAGGTACAGAAAGAGGCAAGAGAGGTACAGAAAGAGAAAAGAGGGATGCAGAAAGAGGCAAGAGGGGTGCAGAAAAAAGGAACAGAAGTGCATAAAGAGGCAAGAGGAGTGCTGAAAGAAGCAACAGAGGTGTAGATAGAAGCAAGAGAAGTGCAGAAAGAGGCAAGGGAGGTCCAAAAAGAAGCAAGAGCGTTACAGAAAAAGGTAATAGAGGTGCACAAAGAGGCAAGAGAAGTTCAGAAAGAAGCAGGAGGGGTGCAAAAAGAAGGAAGAGAAGTAGGGAAAGAAGCAACATAGATGCTGAAAGAGGTGCGAAGGGTGCAGAAAGAGCAAGACAAGTGCAGATAGATCCAACAGAGGTACAAAAAGACGCAATTGAGGCACAGAAAGACATGAGAGAGGTGCAGAAACAAGTAAGAGAAGTGGATAAAGAAGCAACAGAGATGTAATAAGGGGGAAGTGGGGTGGAGAAGGAGGCAAGAGGGATACAGAAAGAAACAAGAGAGGTACAGAAAGAGGGAAGAGGGGTGCAGAAAGAGGGAAGAGTGTTGTGAAAGAGGCAGGAGGGTTGCAGAATGAAGCAAAAGAAATGTAGAAAGAGGTAATAGAGGTGCAAAAAGAAGTAAGAGTGCTTTACACACCATTAGTACCAATCTAATACCCACATTTAGCAATAACAGGTGACTATTTTAGGTTTGTAGAGGGCCTTCCACCACGCTGTAACACTTGTTGCTGCATTTTTGGTAATGTTTGAGCCATTTTAACTAGAAACTATTTTATTTTGTTTAAATCTGCAGACTATGCAACAGATGAGGGATTATGTGGCAAATGTGGAAAATGTATAATTGTGCAAAAGTCGGTGCAGCCAAACAGTCACATAATTCTAGTGGCCCTGCTCATACCTCTGACTAGGTCCAGAAGTGCTCCTCAGTGGTTCCTTCTTTTTTTTGTCTTGTTGAGTTCATAGTTTAGCTTTTATGGAAAAGAGGAAAACTAAACCTGAGGTTACAACTCCACAACACAGACTATCATACCACACAATTACTCTCCATAACACAGAAGCCCACTCTACATAATTCCTACACACTAAATACCATATACTTTCTATCCACATCATTTCACTGCACAACATACCACATAATTCCACTACACACAGCCTACATCCACTCCACTCCAAGAAACATTATTAAAACACTTTTACATTTACAACGCCAATAGCTCTAACTCTCGCAAATGTGAGACCTATTACATTGAAAATGCTTCTTTAACTAGTAGTCGCGTTTGCAGAGTGGTGGAGAAAGGGTGGTAGACCTCTGACCAGCCCTCTGGAATTCCGCTGTGTAGGACTTACAGAAGGTACCAGGAGGGCTTCTGAGTCCCCAAAGTCCCTCAGGAGTAAAGTGGACTTCATCCCCCATCCTGTAGTCTGCCAGGAGGCGCGATTGCAGAGTGGTGGAGAAAGGAGACGTGGCCTCCGAAGACGTCGTAGCAATCCCATTCAGAAGGTAACAAGAGGGGTAGTTGGCCCCAAGGACATCCTTAGGGGCCACCTGCCCTTACTATTACCTCCAGTAAGTCCCACACAGTAAGGCCCTCACATGAGAACTACTTAAGTTCACATAGCAGGCCACACCCTCTTTGCCCACAACTCTGCAAACACTTTCCCTGGTGCGATCTTGGATGGGGATTGAAGTCCCCTTTGCTGCTGTGGCTCGTTAGGGGCCAACTAGCCTACCTGTTACCTCCAGTAAGCTTCACACAGTGGGATTGCTGAAAGGTGGACACAGGCCATACCCCCTTTATCCACCACTCTGCAAATGCGCCTCCTAGCACGCTCTTGAAGGAAGACCCCTTACCTCCTGTGGGTCCCTGGGGGCCAACTAGCCTTCCTGTTACCTCCAGTAAGCCCCACACACCTGGATTGCAGAGTGTGGTCTGAGGCCACACACTCTTTTTACACCACTCAGCAAACGCACATCCTGGCGTACTGCTGCTTGGGGGATGAAGTCCACTTTAGTCCTTACGTCCTCAGGACGCAAGACAACCTCATCACCCCACCAGCAGTGCACCAGGTGGGGCATTTACAAAGTGGCGTAAAAAGGGGCATGGGCTCGGACCACTGGTTGTGGATTACTGGAGGTACCTGGTGGTCTAATTGGCCCCTAAGGACCTTTAGGATTGAAGGGGACTTAATCCCCCAATTCAGAATGCGTCAGGATGCACATTTGCATAGTGGTGCAGGGAGGGGCAGGGCCTCTGGCGATATGCTGGCTTCTCTGTTGTTTTTAATTTTTCAGAAAGGGGCTGTGTGGCCCCCTTCTCTTAATTTTTCAGGGCCCTACGGACCCCATCTCCTAGGGCCTGATCGATTTAAAAAAGTATTTTAAAAAACAGGAAGGTGGCTGCGCAGACCCCCCACTAGGCCGATTTCACCCCCTGGGATCCCACCCCCAGGGCATTGCCTCTTTAAAAAATGTTGTACTTAAATATTTGGGAGGGGGCTACATGGCCCCCTTCCCTGGGCTACTATTGGCCCCCGGGACCATACCACTGGCCTGCCCAGTAAGTATGGGCGAATTTTGCAAATTTGCGCTTCGCGAATTTGCGTACTCACGAATTCGCAATCCGCAAAATCCGTGAACTTTTGCGAATTTGCGGATTTTTTCTTTTTTTTGTGTTCGCAAGGGTTTTTTACCAGTTCGCAAACGCGAAGTTACTTGTCGGGTCGCAACGGTTGTGACCATGTTGTTTCTACATCTGGTTCATCACAGCACCCTCTGTTTCACCACTGCCACCCTCTGTCTCGCCCATGCCACCCTCTGGCACATCACTGCCACCCTCTGGTTCATCACTGTAGATTATGGGGGGAAAAGCACACCTGCCCTGCCTCAACTGACATGAATGAATTAGGGGTTGATTAATGTGTCACTGAATTTGAAATTCCAGTCTGGCACCTGCTTCCTTATCTGTAATTGCTTTTTGTTGCAGTGTAATGTTTTCTAACAGGACCTTTGTGGCATACTTGTAGCTATTCTCTGAGCCTGCTGTGAGGGTCAGAGCAGGGTCATAGAATAGTTGCAAGTAGGCAACTGAACTCTGGAGGGGCCCCTCAGGAAGCACTACAGGGAATGGTTACTAATGATGAGCTTGAACTTTTGCACCTGCTGAGTGCTTTCAGTTTTGCAAAAATCGTTTTTCTGCAATTTCGCGGGATTTGCGGGGCGCGAATTTGCACGAGATCGAATTCGGAAGTCGCAAATTCGTGCGAATATGCGATTTGTTTTTTTGCGACGTGTTAGTTTGCGTGTTTTTTTGCATTTTTGCAAGCCGCTGGTAGCGCAACGAGGCGAAGTTACCCCAGCGGTCGTACATGGGGGTGGCCATCTTGTTTGTGTGACATATTTCTGTTTCAGGGTGCTATGTGTAATCTCGCCAAGTGTGTGGCTCGCTAGTACAAGTTCGCGTGTGATCGCGGGGGAAATCTCGCGCGAACTTACCCATGCGGTCGTGAACAGGCGCGGCCATCTTGTTTTTCATTCATTGCTATGGTTCTGGGCATGCTTTCTGTATCCTCTCTTAATCTCTGCCATCCTTTGCTTGTTTGAAGTTTTTTTTAAATCTATTTTACTTATTATCTATCCCTCTATTATTCTAACTCTATATTTTTGTGTTTTCTGCTACTTTAGTTAATTTTAAACTACTTTTTTAAACTCTTTTCTTTTCTTCTTCCCTATTCTATTTCTTATTTCTTATTTACATTCTTTTCTGCCCAGACCATGGTAAAGGGAGCCAGGAAGCAGCCAGAGAAGGGGAAGTGTCCCGCACCCCGTGCCCGGCTCCCGTGCGGGCGTTTGAGGGGGGAGCTAGTGATGCCACGGGAGATCTTCAGCACGGAGGAGGTGATCGCACTAGGCTTCTATGTACAGCGCCGTCTCCCCAGGACCATCATGGCAGGCGGCAAGATCGCAAGCGGCTACGGGCTCCGGGAGCGCCGGAAGCGGTGGGAGAAGGTGTGCCAGGCCATGTATTCTCACTCTCGGGTCCGGCGCACCTACAACCAGGCCACCCACCGTTGAACGGATCTCCTGGACCGGGACCGCGACTTGCTCGACCTGCTCGGCATCGAGATCCCCGGGCTTGGTGAGTAGTAGTAGATATTTCCTCACTACTCTGTTTTCTCCTGCTCTGTGTGTTATTATATATTGCACATTTTTGTTTTTTACCAAGAGCAATAATGCTGCTGATTACATTGTAGGTAAATTATATTCCAAAATCTTCTGTGCATTTCAGATGCACTGCTCTCCTTCTCAGTAGCGTTCAATCAATCAATCAAAGACATTTATAGAGCGCACTACTTACCCGGAGGGTCTCAAGGCGCTTGGGGGGGGTGCTGCTACTGCTCGAACAACCAGGTCTTGAGCTTCTTCCTGAAGGAGAGGTGGTCTTGGGTCAGGCGCAGGTCGGTCGGGAGGGAATTCTAGGTCTTGGCGGCCAGGTAGGAGAAGGACCTTCCTCCTGTTGTCGTTCTTCGGATGCGGGGGACAGCGGCGAGGGCGTGACTGGCTGATCGGAGATGGCGTTTGGGAGCGTAGAAGTTGATGCGGTTGTTGAGGTAGCTCGGGCCTTGATCGTGTAGGGCTTTGTGTGCGTGGGTGAGGAGACGGAAGGTGATTCTTTTGTTGACGGGGAGCCAATGCAGGTCTCTCAGATGTCCGGAGATGTGGCTGTGTCGTGGGATGTCGAGGATGAGTCTGGCTGAGGTGTTCTGGATCCGCTGGAGTCTCTTCTGGAGCTTGGCGGTGGTTCCGGCGTAGAGGGCGTTGCGTAGTCCAGTCGGCTGGTGACGAGGGCCTGGGTGACCGTCTTCCTGGTCTCGGTGGGGATCCACCGGAAGATCTTCCGTAGCATGCGCAGGATGTTGAAGCACGACGAGGAGACGGCGTTGACTTGTCTGGTCATGGAGAGGGAGGAGTCCAGGATGAAGCCCAGGTTGCGTGCGTGGTCTGTCGGTTTGGGTGCGGTGCCCAGGGCGGGGGGCCACCAGGAGTCGTCCCAGGCGGAGGGCGAGGAGCCCAGGATGAGGACTTCCGTCTTGTCTGAGTTCAGTTTCAGACGGCTGGTCGTCATCCACTCGGCTACGTCTTTCATCCCTTCGTGAAGGTTGGCTCTGGCGGCGGCGGGGTCGTTGGTCAGGGAGAGGATCAGCTGGGTGTCGTCAGCGTAGGAGATGATGTTGAGGTTGTGTTGGCGTGTGATGGCAGCGAGGAGGCTCATGTAGACGTTGAAGAGGGTGGGGCTCAGCGAGGATCCTTGAGGGACGCCGCAGATGACTTCAGTGGCCTCTGACTTGTACGGTGGTAGACGGACTCTCTGTGTTCTTCTGTCGAGGAAGGAGATGATCCATTCCAGTGCCTTCTCCTGGATTCCGACGTTGCTGAGGCGCAGCACTAGGGTGCGGTGGCAGACAGTGTCGAATGCCGCGGAGAGGTCTAGGAGGATGAGGGCCGCTGTTTCTCTGTTGTCCATCAGGGCTCGGATGTCATCGGTGGCAGCGATGAGGGTGGTCTTGGTGCTGTGGTTGGCTCGGAAGCCAGACAGTGAGGGGTCGAGGGATCCATTCGTCTCGAGGAAGGCGGCCAGCTGTTTGTTGACGGTCTTCTCGATGACTTTGGCTGGAAACGGGAGGAGCGAGATCGGGCGGTAATTCTTGAGTTCGGTGGGGTCCGCTGTTGGTTTCTTTAGTAGAGCGCTGAGTTCGGCGTGCTTCCAGCTCTCCGGGAAGGTGGCGGTGTCGAAGGAGGTGTTGATGATGTCCCGCAGGTGGGGTTCGATGACAGCGTCGGCCTTGTTGAAGACGTGGTGAGGGCAGGGGTCGGTGGGAGATCCGGAGTGGATGGAATTCATCATGCGGACGGTGTCTTCGGTGCTGATCGGAGTCCAGGCGTGGAGGGTGGTGGTGGGGGGCGGTGGTTCAGTCGTGGCGTGCGTCAGTTAAGTGCTGAAGCTGTTGTGTATGTCCGCGATCTTGTTGTGGAAGTAGGAGGCGAGGGAGTTGCAGAGGTCTTGCGATGGTGTGATGTCGTTGTTTCCGGTGTTGGGGTTGGAGAGCTCTTTCACGATGTTGAAGAGTTCCTTGCAGTTGTGTGCGTTGTTGTCCAGCCGGTCCTTGAATGCAGTTTTCTTGGTGGCGCGGATCAGTTGGTGGTGCTTCCGGGTGGCAAGCTTGAGGGTGGTCATGTTGTCCGGAGTTGGTTCCCTTCTCCAGGCTTTCTCGAGGGCTCAGCAGTTCTTCTTGGAGCTCTTGAGTTCGTCGGTGAACCATGGGGCCTTCTTGCTGCCGGGTCTGCTGGGCGGGGTCCTCAGTGGGGCGAGTTCGTCCACGCAGTTGCTGATCCACTTCGTGAGGTTGTCGGCGGCCTGGCTGGGGTTCGCTGAGCTGGCGGGAGGATGCTGGCTCAGGGAAGCGGCGAGCTGGTCGGCTGTGATCTTGTTCCAGCTTCTTCGAGCAACCTGTTGCTGGTGGTGGTGGATCGTCGTTCTTCTGAAGGTGAAGTGGACGCAGCTGTGGTCCGTCCAGTGGAGTCCAGTGGCGTGGCTGAAGGCGATGTCTTTGCTGGATGAGAAGTTGCTACTATGCTTATTTGTTTTCGATTTTGTGTTCATTTCATTGGCCTTAGAAATTATGTATGAGTGTAGTTTACAGAACTGCATAATGCTAGACACTAAGGGGCAGATTTTCAATTACCGGCGCATCCCTGCAAAGTAGCAGGGATGCGCCAGTAATTGTGCGCCACGCCACCACCACCCATGGTGTGCCGTATTTACAATGTGGCGCACCATGGGCCCAAAACGTCATCGAAGCGTTACGCATCTGTGCCGTAAAGGCGGCGCATTGCTGGAGTTGCGTTGCAACGATGGCGCAGCTCCAGCAAAACTCCGGGGTGTCCTATCTCCCCAATGCTGCGTCAAGCCGTACGTCTGCTTCAAGCAGACGCAGGGTTTGAGTGACGCATCATTGTCCTAAAAGTGACTGATTGAAATCTTGTAGATTTGCCTCAGCCACTTTTAGGATGCGTTCCTGCGCAGGAAAGCCCTCCCTTGCGCCGGAACGCCCCCTGATGGCACAGGGCTTTACAACGTGATGCATCTCGCATATGCAAACAAAACAGGTGATGGACAGAATGTGGATCAATGTCACACATTCACCCCAGTCCAAAGATCCGGGCCCAAATCCATCGTTTTTTTGCACTCCACACCACCCTGGGTTAGACAATGGCGATATGCAAATCAGCTCTGACCCTGTGCCCCATGGGAACAGTCCTGTCCGAACTACAAAAGCCATGTCCTTCCCAGAACAGAATCAAGCATCCGAGGACCGGACCGGTTTCGAGGTAACACCTCTCATCAGCCCAGCTAGCTTGACTCCAGTGGTGTGGAGTGCCTGGGACCCACGTCTGAGCATCCCCAGCGCACTTATGGCGGTATTGCAAACAAAACAGGTGATGGACAGAATGTGGATCAATGTCACACATTCACCCCAGTCCAAAGATCTGGGCCCAAATCCATCATTTTTTTGCGCTCCACACCACCCTGGGTTAGACAATGGCGATATGCAAATCAGCTCTGACCCTGTGCCCCATGGGAACAGTCCAGTCCGAACTACAAAAGCCATGTCCTTCCCAGAACGGAATCAAGCATCCGAGGACCGGTCCGGTTTCGAGGTAACACCTCTCATCAGCCCGGCTAGCTTGACTCCAGTGGTGTGGAGTGCCTGGGACCCACGTCTGAGCATCCCCAGCGCACTTATGGCGGTATTGCAAACAAAACAGGTGATGGACAGAAAGTGGATCAATGTCACACATTCACCCCAGTCCAAAGATCTGGGCCCAAATCCATCATTTTTTTGCGCTCCACACCACCCTGGGTTAGACAATGGCGATATGCAAATCAGCTCTGACCCTGCGCCCCATGGGAACAGTCCAGTCCGAACTACAAAAGCCATGTCCTTCCCAGAACGGAATCAAGCATCTGAGGACCGGACCGGTTTCGAGGTAACACCTCTCATCAGCCCGGCTAGCTTGACTCCAGTGGTGTGAAGTGCCTGGGACCCACGTCTGAGCATCCCCAGCGCACTTATGGCCGTATTGCAAACAAAACAGGTGATGGACAGAATGTGGATCAATGTCACACATTCACCCCAGTCCAAAGATCTGGGCCCAAATCCATCGTTTTTTTTGCACTCCACACCACCCTGGGTTAGACAATGGCGATATGCAAATCAGCTCTGACCCTGTGCCCCATGGGAACAGTCCAGTCCGAACTACAAAAGCCATGTCCTTCCCAGAACGGAATCAAGCATCCGAGGACCGGACCGGTTTCGAGGTAACACCTCTCATCAGCCCGGCTAGCTTGACTCCAGTGGTGTGGAGTGCCTGGGACCCACGTCTGAGCATCCCCAGCGCACTTATGCCGGTATTGTAAACAAAACAGGTGAAGGACAAACCTTGTTTGTCCTTACCGTAGCATTAGAACGGTACAATAGAGAATATAGAAGGTGACAGTACACTAGAACAGTGCCACAATGTAGCCTAACAAATGGTAAAGTATTGAAAGTATAACTACTACTTGCGTTGAATTTCTTTGACATTGGCTACTACTGCAAGAAATAGTACTGAAGGGGAAGGATACAGCAGCGTAATCATTTGCCATGTCTAGGAGGAGGATGTTCTTGATGATCAATCAAGTTGATGGCGCACATGAAAATCGGCTTTCATTTGCCAATAGTCATGGGTCTGTGTCAAGCTGAGTAAGAATATATCCTCGGATTCCTTCCCCAGCCTGTTGCTATGACCTTATCCTCCCAAGCAAGTGTGTGGAATTATTGCTGTCATTTAGTCACACATCAATCAAAACCACACAGCCCGGGGGAAGGGGGTTAGGGTTTGGAAAATGGATGGGAATGGGGGTGTTTGGGAAAGTTTTGTTGAGAGAAGAAAAAAAGAGCACAGCATGGACAAACAATAATTGAAGATAAACAAATCTTTGGGTACAAAGCTATCCATAAATCTTTTAAGTGACATAAAGGAAGTGCATGCACTACTGCATGCATGGTTACTGAAAAGTAAGTAGTACTTTCGACAACCGTGAATGAAAGAATGCAACAGTACAGGGCTGCAGTAATAATTATGCGTTTTCACTTGCCTATCTCTGCACTCAGAGAAACACTTCGTACATTAAATTAGGTTTGAAAAATAGCAGAAGTAAAACCTATACAATGGCTGTAGGGATGAATTTAGAAGCAGAGATCAAAGAAATGCAGTCACACTCATAGAAGTTCACAGCAATAATATTACTTAAAAGATAATTAGAAAAGAACGGATACTGTATCAGTATGTTGTTGTAGTTGTCCTGTTGAATTTGGTAAGTTGCATGCATCCAACCATTCCTCTTATTAGCAGGACTCCTCCATTCCATATGACGCTCCGTCCATCACTGTTGGTGACCAGAAGACGCCCTGTTCACTGCCTGCCTGGCGGATACTGAATTGCGGCTCGCTAATGTGAAGCCTGACTTCATCCTTTTATTCCCATTGCACAGGCTGAAACCCGACCTGTAATTATTTATGGAAAAACAGGAAGTGATATTAGAACACCACTGACAAATAAATATAAGGTATGTACGTTGTGTAGTGCAAAAAGTCACACTTTGAGTTTCCTAATAGACAGTACAATATTTTTGAAAGTGCGTACTCTGTCTGAGTCTCCTTTTGAAGGATAAATAAGTATGGGCGAATTAATTTAGCCGATCTTTCCCCTCAAGCTAGGTGTACTGTAAACTGTGTTTTAGAACACAATTAGACCTTCCTAGCAGTGCTCCCAGACCCTTACTAAACCCAGCCGCAAAAATGTAGAAGACCCCCAATCAGATCTCCAAAAACGGGGACTAGTAGAAAATGGTGACAAAAAGTACTTTGAAAGTAAAGTAGGGCCAAATCCCCCCTTACCCACCATGGATTGTATTCAAACCACTTGCAAGCAAGCAAAAGTATCCATACCCAGCATTGCTCCAAGACTCGCAAACCCCCCACAAACACCAGGAACCCCCACAAACAGCCCCCCGAAAACGGTAGAGTGAGCGAAATCTCAGAAAATGCAAAAAATGTCTCCCCAGGGATTGTCTCCAAAACACTTTCTTTCGGGTACTAGACCTTCCCAGCAATGGCCCCAGAAATGTCAACCCGGGAGACAACAAGTTTAACCCCCCCAACAAGCCAAAAAGCAAAACCCAGGAAAAGACACACTTAGAAAACTTTGGGCCTACCTGGAATTCAGTCCAAATGCGCTGTGCAGCTAGGCCCCAACTCCCCTTTTCCACCGTGGATTTCCTGAAAAACAAATGCAATCAACATTAGACTTTGCCAGCAGTGCTCCCAGACCCCAAAACCCACCCACAAACACCTGGAACCCCCCCAAACAGCTCCTCAAAGACAAGCAAGTCAGCAAAAACGCAAAAAGAATTCACCTCCGATTTTGTCCAAACCACTTTTATCCGGTATTAGACATTCCCAGCAATGGCCCCAGACCCATCAACCCAGGCGGAAAGAAGTAGAAGACCCCCAAACAGCCAAAAAGCAAAACTACAAAAATGGGGACTTAGAAATTTTCAGGCAAATTTCCAAAATCACTCCACGCGCGCTCTGCAGCTAGGCCCTAACTCCCCTTTGCCACCATGGATTTGCAATCAATAGTATCAATACCCAGCAGTGCTCCCAGACCCCAAAACCCACCCACAAACACCCAGAACCCCCCCAAACAGCACCTCAAAGACAAGCAAGTCAGCAAAAACGCAAAAAAAAATTCACCTCCGATTTTGTCCAAACCACTTTTATCCGGTATTAGACATTCCCAGCAATGCCCCAGACCCTTCAACTCACCTGCAAAGAAGTAGAACACCCCCACAAGTGCAGAGTCTTTCTTCATTGGGCATAATCCAGCCATCTGCTTTGAGGGAAATGGGAGTCTGGAGGAGGAGGATAGAGGAGCTTGTTCTTGTGAACTTGTGAACCTGAGGAATGCAGACTGCGGCACCTTCAAATCAATAAGCAAATAAGTGAAGACAGTTCTGCTGATGGGCTTGTTTTTGTGATTATGTGATTAAAGTTTTTTTATATTGATTTTGCAAAACAAAGAACGACAGACACACAGGAATAAAAGTGAATAAGGACGAAAAAGAAAGTTAGTGATTCATTGACTCAATCTCAGGGTGCGGTGTCAGGGAAGCATAGCTCGTCCTCAAACTCTGCGAATTCAGGCGGGAGTAGGTCACTTAACAGAGAAGAACTTCCCTCATCTAAGTTGGTGTCCTCCTCGTCTTCTTCCTGCATGCATTCTCGTATTTTGTAATCTGGTGGTATGAGGTGCTGATTCATCTTGATCATTGTTAACCTCTCCACATTTTTGGGCGAGAGGCGGGTCCTTTTGCAAGTTACAATGCCACCAGCAGCACTGAAAACACGTTCAGAAGAAACGCTTGCGAGTGGGCAAGACAAGTAATTTATAGCCAGGTTGGTGATCTCTGGCCACAATTCTCTTTTCCCATGCCAATACGCCAATGGGTCATCATGAACATAGACCTCTGTTGAGTCATTCAGATAGTCCTGCACCATCAACTCAAGGTTCTCCAGGGTTCCTCCACTTTGCTTACTTTTTGCTGGGACCTTTTGAGAAGCAAACCCAAGCTGAGTTAGCCAATCCTCTTCTTCACACAATGTTACTGTTGTGTCTGGTGCAGATGATGCAGTTGCTGGTGTCTTTAACAGCTGAGAGGGAAAATCACTCACTTCTGCCACAGCCACAGATGCAGAAGTGGATTTTTTTGACTCTGGATGGCCTGCTGATGCTGATGTACTGCCTTTTCCTTCAATTTCCTGACGTTCTCTTTCAAACCGACTGGCTGACACAGCTTGCCAATGTTTGTACTTTGTAACATCTGCGTCATCAAAAGGAAAGAATACTCTGCCTGCCACTGCCTTTTGGTACCGTGGATCCAGAATAGTAGCACAAATGTAATGCTGTTCTGTGTGGATCTTTTGAAGACGTTCATCGCAAAGTAGGCGCTGTAATAACTTCTCTGCTAACTCAAATGCTGGTTCCTTCCCTCTTTTTGAAACGTAGAAGACACCGCCTTCAATCAACTTGGTTGGTTGCTTGGTTGACAACTTGTTTATCATTATCCACCACAAACGTTGTCCTACTGTCCCTAAACTCCTCCCTGTAAATTCTCATGGCTATAATTCCAAGAAGGCTGTGCTGTCCAAATTCATCTTTTACTCCTTTGGCATACACTTTGTGCACCACCAATCTTTCCAGTATTCCCCGAATCCCCCTAGCCCCAAGTGCAATAGAAGACATTTCAGCTGTCCATGATACTGGGTCCTATTGAAGTCACAGAAGTTGTACTGTTTCACAAAACTACCAACCAAACTACCACGGGGTTTAGATGCCATTTACATCTTAAAGGCCAATTGTTTACAGAAGGCCCTTCCAGGTGCAGCTACCATGCATGCAATTTTCAGATGGCCTAGTACTTGTTACTTATATATCTCAGTACACACATCTCTCTACACATCGGCTACAGCAACATCAAATTCAAGTTTCCTAATTTTCTTACTCTTCATTTTTAATCATTATGTTCATTTCTTGTTTTCACCATTGTGGGAATGCATATACAATCGCATAACCAAATAGCCACTTTAAAATGGCGCCCACATTGGTCAGTAGATTCTACTCCCTACACTGACGTTTCTCCCGCCCGCCCCGCGTGACAGGGGCTCGTTCCGATCACATGATCGGGGATTGCCCGGCTGTGACGATCACGCAGGAAGTTTAAATGGCGGGTCTCCGGTTCTGACCTTGCTTCCTGGGACGATACAATGCTCCTGAATCTAGGTGGTACGGTAAGAAGAGGGCTCTGGGATGCGGGCTCCTCTTGTTGTCAGTTTCGGCCCACAGGTTATTTGTGTGTGCGTGCGTTTAGACTCGAGGCACAACACACATTACGGAGACAGAGACTATGGTGTTTCTCGATCAGGTTATTTTTAGCATCGTTGCCTGTGCACTTTTAACAATCTTGACAGGCTGTTTATTAGTCCACTGCACATCACTTGTAGATTACACGAATAAGACTATGTCCAGCTTGCAGGTCCTGTGTTGGTTGTGCAATGAGACTCGAGGTACAACAGGTATGTTTAGTACCGTTTATGAGTTTCTTCTGTATCAAAATAATCTATATATGTCTCTCTGCACACCTCCTTTTACCTACATTAGTCAGGTTACCCTTATTACAGGTATTAGCCATTGGTATAGTGGGGTTGTGGTAAACGCTTCCAAATTGTATAAAGAGATTTCATTTCATTTTATTCCACCTAGTATTTCTCTGTGGATGCGCTTTCTGACTAAAAGTGTACGTTTGAAAGATAACTCTGCTAAAGTAATGATAGCCCATGCATTGAAGCTGGATTCTATGAGCATGCTATCACACGCATATTGTACTGATCGCACCTAAATGTTCTACAGGTTGATATTACAACCGACAACCAGGCGGAGAACTGCTTTTTCAGCTGGTATGAGGGAGCATAGCTGAATTAGGGTAAATAATAAAAAAAACCCTACCTTTGATAGTGTTGGTGTTGTACATATGGTAAACTGGTGGAGGACAACATTTTCTTGGATCAAGAAATTGTTTTTACAATAAAAGAAGCATAATAATTAGGATGTCTGAAACTTAGAATTGGTCTTAATTACATTTTATTATTTTTTTCAACTCGGCAGCTTCCTGTTTTAAAGATGTCGGAAGTGGGTGCAGCAACAGAGTATTAACCCTGATGAATCTGCCATAAAGTTTATTGGGCAGTGAAACATGTCGGTTGCAGGTAGTGGTATGCGACATTAAGCTACCAGCCTTTTTACTTCAACAGTGCATACCTCAGTCAGTAATAAAGTAGTTTAAGAGGTTTGACTGTTGATTTTATTTTCACTCTGTTTTGTTTGTTTAAGGAGTCACGCTCTTAGCTCCTTGCTGTGCACCGTCTCTTTACTATTCTTTTTCTTCACTTATTCACTAAATTCAAATTCAAAAGAACTTTATTCGGTTTTCGTGGTGAAAGCCATAAAAGTACAAATATACACAGTAAAAAATTATTAATAACATTAAGTTCATAATATGTTAAAAATTGATAAAAATTGATCTCTCGCAGAGAGCACTGTACTTTCACTAAAGTCCGTATTTGATGCAGCTCTGTGAATTTCATAAGTTCGTGCGATGCCTGAGACACAATTTTAAATAGTGTGCAACAGATTTCGACACTAAGCTGTTTTCCAGAAACTGCAGCGCCAGGTACGCTTGCGGCATCTACGGATCTTCATTACTTTTAAAATTGGTAAGATCCACCTTTTACGAAGTGGCATATAAAATCTACAAAAGAAAAGAACATGTATTGTGGACTGAGATGAGATAGAATCACAGGGGCACGGTGTCGTATTGTGTGTCCGCACATTCTGTGAAGGAAATGAAACCATGATGTGGAAAAGATTAAACCTGAAGCGAGTAAGAAGAAACTTTTCAAATTGCGTCAGGTCGTACTGCAGATACGGTTGGATGGATGGAATCAATTGTATCATGAGGCAGTGTTGGACTGATGTCTTTCCTATTTCGGTCATCAATCGCAGTTGAGTTAGGTGGGACAGGCATAGCTTTTTTAGATCTTTCTTTGCTATGTCTGTTACTGACTGTGGTTCTTCGAAGAACCTCAAGAGACCAATATCCGCAAGGAAAGATTTTACATAACATAGCCACTTTATCTTATTCATACAATCTAGTTTCATACAGTCCTCAATAATTGCTCTTGTGAGGTGACATTCGTCTGTTGCCCATATTCTGCGCCACAGCATGATGGGCTGAATCTTGATAAGATCTGAAACATGGTCCATTCCAAGTTCTAGATGACAGCCAAAGGTAGTTGTGGTTTTTGGAACTGCTAGTAGAAATTTTAGAAAAGCATTTTCAACTTTCTGGATTTGTTCGACGTTAGCTATTCCCCAGACTCCTGCTCCAAAGATGGCCGTGCTGATGCATTTTGCGTTATAAATTTTTAACATCTCAGCCAGAGGTCTTTTTCCTAAACGGAGGGAGAAAGCTTTTAGAGCACCCACTGTTCTTATGAGAGACAGCTTACGCGAAATAATTGCTTGTTTCCAGTTAAACTCTTCGTCAATGGTGATGTCGAGGTATGAGTAAGTTTTAGTTCTTTCGAGGGGTAGTTTGTCCACGGATATTGTCTTTGCTTTTTTCCCCTTGATACCAGCGTGCATCACGAAGGTTTTTTTTATATTGACATTTAATTTAAGACTTGACATGAAAGTGCAGTTGTTATTTAGGGCATTTTGTAGCTGGATCGGGGTTCGTGCGAGGATCACCGCATCGTCAGCGTATAGCAATGCTGGGATCGGTCGCCGACCCGCTTCTGGGAGGTCTTTTACGCCCTGTAACATAGCAGCTTCAAGTCCATTTGTGTAGAGCGTAAATAGGAAGGGGGCCAGTACGCACCCTTGCCTGACCCCCTTCTGTATTGGGAAGCTATCTGTGAGTTGACCCTCCAATCCGTAACAAACCTTTCCCGTGGCGCCAGAGTATAACTTGCGTAGGAAATCTACAATTGCTGGCTCGATCCCCATTTGCAGCATTATTATCCAAAGTTTTGAGTGTTCTACACAGTCAAACGCTGCTGTAAGGTCAACGTAGACCATGTGTAAGGTAGATTTTTTTGCTGTGGTGTATTTTCCAGCCAGTAGTGTTAAGTTCAAAACTTGGTCCACGGTGCTCAGTCCAGCCCTGAACCCATATTGGAGATCTGATAGTATCCCATGTTCTTTAGACCACTCCTGGAGACGGTCTAGAAGTATCCTCCCTGCCATCTTTCCGACCGAGTCCAGGAGGGAGATGGGACGGTAACAGGAGGGAGTGTCTCTGTTGCCTTTCTTGAATATGGGGACTAGGATCGATGTTGACCAGGAGTTAGGGAGGTTGATTTCCTTAGCTGCATTCAGGACCTTGGTTAGAAGAGGGGACCAGAGATCAGGAAGAGATTTGTAGAGGTCCATTGGGACTGAGTCTGGTCCTCGCGCTTTGCCACTTTTTGCAGTCTTTATCGCTTTTATTTTTTCATTCATGGTGAAGTGAATTTCTATCGGGTAGTTCACTGGTGGGAGGGGGGGAGGTGTAGGGGCCAAGTCTCCGGGTTTGTCCTCTCCGAAGACCCCTGAAAAATGTTGCACCCAGTCCTCGGCGTTTATTGCAACGTCTAGGGAGGGACCGTCGTTGTTTCCAGTTAAAAATGGCGTCTTGACAATTTTCCAGAAGGCTACATTGTCCTTTTGTATGCTGCTATTTAGAAGTTGGGTCCAGAGATTACATTGTAGCTCTTTTTTCCTTTGCTTGAGTGTAAGCGTATATGTTTTCCTTAATTGCACAATCTCTTCTCTGTTTCGATCTTTCTTTGCTAGGGCTTTCTTTAACGCTGAGTAGGCTTTTGTGCACTGGGTGTTAAACCAACCTTTTCTTAGAATGTTGTTTTGTTTTCTAGGTTTAGTTAGTTCAATGCCGATAGTCTTCACTATTTCATTATAGCTGGTCAGTATTTCCGGTGGGGTTGCCAGAAGGTTTAGACAGTTGTCAATGTGAGTCCTGCATTTTTTGATTATTCTTGCGCTGGTTGTTTCTTGGTCTAGGTTACCCCATTTGAGGGTGAAGCCATTCAGTCTATTTAGTATGAGTGTTTCTTGGTGTAAAGGACCCATATTGTCCTTAGCTTGGGTTTTTTGATGATCAGGCTCTAGGTAGATTAGTCTGAGTGGATAGTGGTCGCTGAGTGCGTTGTTATCCACTTCAAAGTGCTTTATGCATTTGGCATTGTTAATAGAAACTATGATGTAGTCAATTAATGTTTGAGCGCCTCTACCATGGAACGTTGGTGTGAATTGGATAGTCGGTGTCATTAACACATTCGCAAACCCTATGTCTAACTCGGACATGATGGCCTGTATGTTGTTTCCTTCCTCTGTGTGAGAAAAATGAGTTATAGGGTTATCTTGATCGTCTGTGATCCCGCACATTGGGGCGTCGCTTTTGCTACATATGTAGAGGTTGAAGTCTCCGCCCCAAATTATTGAGTGGGTGACTTTGGCGTATTTGATTTTTAACTCATTTGTTACATCGCTAATTTCGCTTAGAGCTTTGGTTAATTCCATCAGGCTCATATTATTGTAAAAACTTATTCACTAAATTCTGGAATAGGAACGGTCACCTATGATGAGAAAGTGGCCAAGTTTCTGGTAGACATCTGACCAGATCGCCCCGAGGGTGTTCGCCCGTGAGGTGCCTTCCTCTCCGCCACACATTTTTTCTGGATTAATTGGTGTATGTGTTGGTATGTATGGTCCTATGCAGGGCTGACATTTTTTAGGCCGCGCCGAGTTGAAAACATATTGAACCCCCCATAATTAGTATTATTTACAAACTTTTTTGTTTGTTTGGGACAGTTGGGCATTAGAGACAATGAACACCTAAATATAGAAATAAGAACAGGTGTTATCCGTAATTTTACGATTGAGAATTCAGGCGGACAAGGGTCTCATGCCCGTTAGATAATTACTAACTAGTGTCCTGGGTACAGGGATTTCTTTTGGATTGATCCTAATTTTCTTAGCAAGCAAGTGTGGCAAATTGGCCATCGACACCAGCTCCAGCCCCAGGGATGTCAAACATCTGTCCCTTCTGGTGAAAATGAACCACCAAAGACACTTGACTCTGCCTTAAAGTTCTGCATCAGTCTTCTACACTCTTCTACCAAACATGCCCTGCCCACGAACAAGAAACCTTCTAGGTACTGAAGTAACTGCTCAGACCTCAACTTCAGCTTCCCAACACATAATACACAAAACAGGAAAGCACCTAATTTTTTAAAAACAGCAGAGCCTACCAAGCATCCCATCAACATGGCCTGGCCTACAAAGAACGGATCCTGGTACTTGATGTGCAGCAGCTGAAATTTATCAGGATGGATTAGCAATATCTGGAATGCTGGCTTAAAGTCAGTTTTTCAGATTCCTGCCCCTGAATCACAATTCTTCCCTATGTCTAGTGGCTGGTCAGTATTTGAACACTCACTTTGTCTGATTAAATTGTTCACTGAACTGCCTTCCAGAGAGGATGGATATTGTTTAAAGTGAAACTCACCTTTCATCTTTTGTGGCACTACACCTAAACGTGATATCATCACCTGCTTCAGGGGAGTTCACCTGCTATACACCCTTTCCTCACTTTCAAAGTCCATTTCTCCTACTCAACCTCCATCAAATATTTCACATGATTTCAGGTTTTCTGCCCATATTCCCGCCCATGGGCTTAAATATAGGATTCTATAGTCTTCCATAAACCTTGTAACCAGACTACTTCTGTCTCTAATCCAGATCAGCCACCATCTCATGCTCCCCACTTTAACTGGTGTACCTACACTTCCCTCTGCTTCTCACTTCCTGGCCTCCAGATCACTGCAAGACATGGTATGTTACTCCACATTTCAAAAACTCATTGTGGAACCTGCAAGAGTAACAGTGGCATATTTCTTCTTTATACACCTGGCTATGCTCGGATTTGGAGCAGCGAACATAGTGGAAAATACCAATAGAAATGTTACATGATACCGATCACGGGACAAATTTAAACTTATATTTGCATAGTAGTGCTCGTTTTTAATACGAACTGCTTACCTAATATAAGTTCATCCTCTCCAAATCCGACTTTCAATGTCTTGAAAAGCGAATGATTATGAGACCATGATTTCAGTAATAGATAATCTTTGTAGCAAGCGTGAGAGGACATCGGGTGAGTGAAATATAATATTCACTCTTCCAAGATGGCGCCCATGCAAAATAAAATAACAAGACGAGCGTAGATAGTCCTATCACTATGTTTAGTGACATACAGGAAGTAGGACCGACACGCGAATAAACAGGGTATATAAAAAACGGCGTCTTGTGCAAGCACTGCATCGGCGGTGGACTGCGAAAGTGGGAGCACGAGTCAGGTCGTTCTCTTGTGACTAGTAAGTAAATATCCAGGGACAAGGGACCACGTATAGAAACTTATGCTAACAATTGAGGGGTGATGAGAAAGGATGCAAATATGTTCTGGAGCCTTCCCCTATTTCCAAATACTAATGCACTCTTTAACATTTACAGTGTGACGGCGAGAGAACCTGCCCCACACAGTCCCGGGTTAAGAGTAGTTCTCTTAAACTCGTGTAAGTAAGAACCCATAGATGGTTTTGGATACAATATGTATATAAACAAATGGTGATACGAGTTCTGTGGCATCTTATATGTGCTCTGTTAAACTACATATTTTAAATGTGTGCAAAACCTGAGTGGATGGTACACAAAGGGTTTTTAATGGCTGCGTGCAAGTGAGAAGATTACGCGAGACTCTGTGAAAAACCAGGAGAATGAGTCATATAGATATCCTGATGGTTTGTCACACACTCATGTTAGACACTCATGGAGTATCTTATGGTGTTTACTTCCTTAGGTATCTGTTCCCCACAGAATTCTGGCGAAGGGGAAATACAAGGTGGAAAAAACTTGTCCATTCTGAAATATTGAATTAAGGTAATTTCACCCGACTTGGGGGAGGATTGGAGAACAGGGACCAACACCCTGACGAAAGCTTAAAGCCATCCAGGTGGAGGCATCTAAAAAAGAGGCAGAAACATGTTGGTAGAAGCAGAGGGGATTGAGGGATCATAGTTTCCCTATATATACCCCCAGTATTTCATTTTAATCCAGCCAGAGTTTTCCCTACAGAATAAAGTAGAAAACTGGGAAATCTCGAGCCTGTTTTATTTCACTTTACTGCTAAGCTTGGTCCTGTCAGTGTGGGAAAGAATCAATCCCGCCATGTATGTTTTGTATGTTTTCCTTTCCATTTAATGTTGCAAGTGTCTTGTGTGTAGTATCACCCCCACCTTTTTTTATTTTTATCACCCTTACCACCTGTCTTCGTCAAAAAAATCTTACGCTCCACCTAGAGTGTTGGTCTGCGCCTAGGTGTCTGATGCGGCCCAATGATGAAGCATGACACCGCAAGGTGTGTGAGGGCAGTTTTAAGACACCTGCGGACCTCCCTCTGGTGTTTTTGTTGAGTCTCGTGTGTTATTATTTATGCTAATTTAGGAACTTCATCTGTCAATACTTTAAAACAGACAATTTCCAACACTGATGCAATATAGGTTTCTCTGCTATGTGGGCTTGATATGTGAATAAGGGAATTAGAGAAACTACTATCCCTTGTCTCTCTTTTGTGGGTTCTCGAAAGTTAAAAGCACCCTGGGTGACGGTGAAGGGTTAACCTTTACATTAAGACTGACTGTACAGACGCCTGACTTGCTGTCCTATCTGTTTATTTTGAGGGAAGTAAAACACCTCTTCTCTTCTTCTGGGGCAGCCAGGAATAAGCACCGAAGGACCAGGCACCAGAGATAGAAAGGAGTTAATATGGGACACAGTGAAGGAACTGACCTGCTTAAACGTTGACACTCTTCCCTCCATCCTGTTTAAAGCTTTATTGCATGCAGTCCTGAACTGACTTCTATTGTTTTAATACAATAAATAGCACGTAAAATCACAGTCTGTTTGTCTTGTATGCCCTGAATGAACCACAAGTGGTGTCAGAAGTGGGCTAATCGGACATTAAAGACTCAGCATGTCCCAACCCATTACTCTGGAGGCTATGGTCACTCAATTGGCAGAAGGCCAAAGACATTTACAGGTAGTTCTAGAGCAACAGAGTCAGAAGGCCCAGAAATAAAGAGAGGCTTTACAGACCACACTTAAAGAACAAACGGCGCAGCTAACCACCAATCACCAAGTGCAGGACACCGCCATTTTACGTTTAACGGACACCCTCTCAATGACCAGAGTCCACCCAAATGTACATAGCTCTGTGTTACAGAAATTTCAGGAAAACGATGACCCTGACTATTTTATTGTAAATTTTGAAAGAGTAGCGACCACCGCTACTTGGCCTCTGGAAAGATGGGGCCCGTGCATATCACCCATCCTATCAGGTGAATTACAAGCCGCGTATCAAGCGGCCAACCCAGCAGGACTCACCCCTTATCCAGAAATTAAGAAAACAATCCTGGAAAGACTGGGCTATGACACCGAATATTATAGAGCTAAGTTCCGTAAGGAGAAATGGGCAGCAGGGGATAACCTTAGGGCTCTGTTCTATCGCATCAGGGATCTTGGTGAGAGGTTGTTACAACCCACCACATCTCCCATGGAAGAAGTCATTACTAAGGTGTACTTAGAACAATACCAAGATGTTTTACCCAGCAACACCCGGTCCTGGATAAAACAACATCCCAACTTAGCGGTTCAGACTGCAGTAGAGTTAGCTTGTGCTTACCACAGGTCCCCAGAATTCAGAGTCCAACTTTCCAAAACACCCATAACTACGCCCAGACCTGGTCCCAAAACAGGAGAACAGAGAACCGTAGGAGGGAATAGGGGTACAAATAGACCTCCTTTGTATTCCCCACTGACTCAAGCAGGGCCCCAGTGCTTCCGGTGTTCAGAGTGGGGACACATTGCAAGGAATTGCCAATCAAAGTGGATGGAGTGCAACCCATGGAGGTAGGATGGTCCAGAGGTAGGGTGTTATCCACAGGGGGAGCTCCAGGGTGATATAAAACTACCATCCGTCTCAACGGTAAGACCATAGAAGCATTGTAAGACACAGGTTGTCACCACACGATTGTTGCTCAAGAGCTACTACCTCTCAATCAGATTTCTGATGAGGACCAGATACAGGTCTCATGTGTGCATGGAGACATCAGAGTATATCCTCTGGCTGAAGTATTACTGGACATTGAAGGAGACTCACAAGTTCGGCAGGTAGAAGTAGTACCAGCGTTAGTGGAAAAGGTTCTCTTAGGCACAGATTTACCTCATTTTGATGAGTACTTACTCAACATAACCAAAAGACATACTGATGCCAAGTGGTTGTAAGAAGCTCCTCATGCCACCACAGACATAGTTGGTGCAGAGATAAAAACCCATAAGACCCGAGCCGAAAAAAGAAAAGATAGAGCAGACTTTAGAGCAACAGGTTTGTTACCCAACACCTGTCTCCTTTTCTCCCCAGATGACTCACAGACACCGACGGGGAATTTTAGAACAGCTCAGAGAGAAGGCAGTACACTGACCTAGGTGTGGATACAGGCTCAAGAGGAAGATCCCAACAAGGTATGAGCATACTTTTGTATAAGGAAAAGACTCCTATATAGACTCAGTGGGTCATCCAACCACCGGGTCGGACAGCTCCTGATACCCCTGGCTTTTCGAGAACAGGCATTACACATAGCGCATAGACAGTCTGGAGGTGGTCACTATGGGCAGGAACATACTCTTAAGTATTTGCTAGAAAGGTTCTATTGGCCAGGCATATACAAAGAGGTTGCCAAGTTCTGTGCCGCCTGTCCCAGATGTCAGTTGGTAAATCCCTACACTGACAGAAGAGTACCTTTGCAACCGTTACCCATAATCGATGTCCCCTTCAAGAGAGTAGGCAGCTAGAAGGCAGGCTGTAGAGCAGGAAGTAGAGGCAATGTTACAAATGGGGATTATTGAACCATCCCAGAGCAATTGGTGCTCACCAGTGGTGTTGGTACCCAAACCAGACGGGAGTCTTCGATTCTGCATTGACTTTCACCAGTTAAATGCCCATTCAAAATTTGACAAATTTCCCATGCCCAGAGTGGATGAGTTAATAGAGAGACTAGGAGGAGCACAGGTGATGTCCACCATCGATCTCACAAAAGGGTAATGGCAAATACCACTGAACCCTACATATAGAGATATAACAGCCTTCTCCACCCACTCCGGGTTATACCAGTTTAGAGTGATTCCCTTCGGACTACATGGTGCCCCGGCATCCTTCCAAAGGTTAATGGATGTAATGCGACCTCATCAACAATATGAGGTTGCATACCTTGATGACATTGTTGTGTATAGCTCGGATTGGGAGATACACAAACAACATTTACAGAACATCTTCTCCTCCCTTCATCAGGCCGGCTTAACCCTGAACCCTAAGAAAATGACCCTAGGCACAGATCATATAGAGTACTTGGGATATTCCATACAGGCAGGAACACTACAACGCCAGCTCAACAAGCTCGAAGCTATTCAGGGAATTCCCCGTCCCACAACAAAAAAATATGTCAGAGCCTTCCTAGGTCTAGTGGGCTACTATCGACGTTCCATTCCCCAATTTTCAGAATTAGCCTGTCCTCTCACCGATTTACTAACCAATAAATGACTCAGTCAGAAAATAAAATGGACTAGTGTTTAAGAGAAGAGTTTTCAGCGGTTGAAGTCATTGTTGTGTAAGACCCCTGTCGTGACGTGTCACAATTTTGAGAAACCTTTTGTGTTGCAAATGGACGTGTCTGATCGTGGGTTAGGGGCTGTGCTGTCACAACCAGACAATCTTCGACTAGTATTGTACCTCAGTCGGTAACTATTCCCTCTGGAGGTACACTAGCCAACCATGGAGAAAGAATGTCTGGCCATCAATTGGGCCATGGAGGCCTTACAATACTACTTGTTAGGACAGACCTTCTTTCTTGTAATGGACCATGCTCCCTTGACTTGGCTTGCCACTCATAAAGACACAAATCCAAAAGTGCTTCGATGGTTTCTATCTCTACAGCCTTTCTCGTTTCAGGCCCTACATGCCCCCAGAAAATCTCAAGGGAATGTGGACTTTTTGTCTCGGTGCCCAGTATCAGTATGGCCCGATCGTCCATACACAGGGGAAAGGCAGTGTAATACTGTGACGTCCTTTGACGGGATTTCCAATGTGGCAGCCGGGTCGGGACACTCGGAGGAGGGAATCGGCATTTCAGCAGTGCAGGCGGACATGACGAGGAAGGCGGAAACCACCAGGGTGGAGACGGTTGAAAGAGTGAGGAAGAACAGAGAAGAGGAGGACAATGAGAACCCCGGAGCAGAGACAAGGGAGAAAAGAGGAACACAGTTGTTGCCGCGGGAGAGAAAAGACGGCGAGGACCAGAGCGAGAGCACCAAGACGGAGAGGTCAACGGGAAGCAGCAGGATAGCGCCAGGAGGCACTGCGCCTGAGTAAAACCGGCCAGAAAGAGAGCAGGGCAGTGGGACTCCCCCAGCCTTGACCTAGGAGGGTTGTGGCTTAAGGCAAGTACTGTTTTTGAGCCTTTATTCCTTAAGCAGGTGGAGAAAGGGCACCCCTAGGATTTGGGCACTCCACTCCACTGCATGTATATATAAAGGCACTAAGAAGGTTTTGGTGGCGTGAGGCACTAAAAACAGTGGTTGCAGCTTAAAGTATAGAGCTGGCAACACTTAGGAAAGTTAGGAGCACCCTGGGTGATGGTGAAGGGTTAAATTTTACATTAAGACTGACTGTACATACGCCTGACTTGTTGTCCTATCTGTTTATTTTGAGGAAAGTAGACCACCTCTCCTTTTCTTCTGGGACAGCCAGGAACAAGCACCCAAGGACCAGACACCAGAGATAGAAAGGAGTTAATCTGGGACACAGTGAAGGAACTGACCCGCTTAAATGTTGACCTTCTTCCCACCATCCTGTTTAAAGCTTTATTGCATGCAGTCCTGAACTGACTTCTATTGCTTTATTACAATAAAATGGTGCCTGGTCTCGAGTTTGAGTGCTGTTTTTTAATTGTCAGCAACAAAGCTTCAAATTAATTAGAAAGCGACAGAGATACCTCAACCCTTATCTCAGATATGCAAACCATGGGACTTACACAACAGGTCACATCGCCCACGCACCAGGCGGGACATATTCTAGATGGGATCTTCTCCAATGTCCAAGGTCTACAGGTCTCGGACATCTTACCGATGACATGGACGGACCATTACGTGGTATTCTGCGCCTTGACAATAAATAACCCTGCGAACAAGGCAACTACTGTGGCTCACCAGGGCCCCTTTAAAGCTTGCCACAATATTAAACAGCCAGACCTAATAAAACAGCTTGACACCACCCGCCCGCGGATTCCTGCAGATTCGGTTATGGCAACACAGCTGTTCCAGGACTGGCTGAGCCAGGCCATAAACCCTCTTGTTCCTACTAAGACAATCTCAAAGAACAGGTCTACCCCTACCGCACCATGGTTCACAGATGAACTAAAAAAACAAAAACAACAAAACAGACATTTTGAAAGGCAATGGAGGAAGAATTATGACCAGACAAGTAGGACACGTTACAAAGAATCACTGGCCGTTTACAAAACCTTGATTATAGCTGTAAAAAAAATCCTACTACTCAGATCAAATAGAGCAAGCAAAAAACTCCAGCCGAAAACTCTATGAAATTACTAAATCCCTTTCAGGCCATATTCTTGACCTGTCACCACCACCATCCCAAATCCTGTGTGATGCGCTGGCAAATTTCTTTTTTTCAAAAGTAGATGACATTTATCAGGCTTTCACCCTTAAATCTACAAGTACTCAACCTATCGAAACAATGTCTTCTACCTCGAATATACCTCAAGCTATAACCTTCCCCAGTTTTAAACAACTAACGGATGACCAAATACTGAGTATTGTTTCCACTATCAAATCGGGATCCATATTAGATCCTTGCCCATTTTCGGTTCTTCCTCCTGTGATGGATTCAATTACACCGATCCTGACACAAGTATGCAACTCCATCTTGTGTTCGGGAAACTACCCCCAGTCCTTAAAAACCACGCTGCTCAAACCTCTCCTAAATAAACCGGGACTAGAGAAGACCGAGTTAAAAAACTATTGGCCAATTGCCAGCCTGCCTTTCCTGGCCAAAGTGGTGGAAAAGGCCATGAATATTCAATTATCAGAGCATATTGAGACACACCGATTACTGGACGATACCCAGTTTGGATTTCGGAAATATCATGGCACCGAAACCGCTTCAATGCAAAGCCTCCGATGATGTACGCTGAATCAGAGACCTTGGGGGGACTGCAGTACTGGTACTGCTGGACCTCTCGGCAGCTTTCGACACGGTCGACCATAAGATCTTGGTTGATCGTGTCGAAAAGATGGGCATTTGCCACACAGCTAAGGACCTTCTGGCCTCGTTCCTTTCTGAGAGAACTCAGGCCGTCACCCTAGGACCCTACCAATCTGCTAAATTGACGCTGCCATGTGGGGTACCTCAAGGCTAATCCCTGAGTCCGACACTATTCAACATCTATGTGTCGGACCTTGCTAGTGTCATCAAAGCACATGGGATGGGCCTTACCTCTTATGCAGACGACACGCAATTGGTTCTGGCCATCAGGGGAGACGGAGTAGAAGTTGCCCAACGCTTTCAGAAAGGAATGATGGAGATAGGAGAGTGGATGGCAACCAATTGCCTGAAACTCAATTTAGAAAAAAACTGAAGTTGTGATATTTGGCCCCCTTTCGCCGGACTGGTCAGCTCAATGGTGGCCAGCCACATTTGGAGCTATCCCTAAACCAGTCTCCAAAGTAAGAAATTTGGGAGTCATCTTTGATGATGGCCTTAATTTTATGGACCATGCAAATAAAGTGGCCTCCACAGCCCACTATAAACTTTGCATGATGAAAAAAATCAATCCCTACCTTCCAGTGGCGACCATTAAAACCCTAGTTAGCTCCCTGGTTCTATCGTCACTGGATTATTGTAATGGCCTATTTCTAAACACACAAACCAGAGTCTTGAGAAAACTTCAGTCAATACAAAATGCTGGGGCTCGCCTGGTTTTCGGAATCCCAAAGTATGCGACCATCTCGGATGCCCTTTCACGACTTCACTGGCTGTCGATCCAGAACCGGATCAAATTCAAGTCATTATGTATTGTTTATAAAGCGCTCAACAGGCAAGGCCCACACTCTTTAAGTGAGCAACTGACACCATATCTGCCTTCCCGCCAACTCCGGTCCTCCAACCGCAACCACCTAGTGGTTCCCCGCGTTGAAACAGTATCATGGGGTGACCGTCGATTTACGGTCGCTGCACCAAAACTGTGGAATACTCTCTCGTTGGACATTAGAACCTGTCCAACCCTTCTCCAATTTCGCAAGAGACTCAAAACGTGGTTGTTCACCCAATAACTTTGACAAAAACTGGTAAATACAGAGTACTCTAACATCGTTCAGAATTTTGCAAACTAACCAGCGCCAAGACGCCTACGGGTATTTGCCGCGCTTTATAAATAGCAATAAATAAATAAATAAATAAATGTTTACTTTCACATGTTTACATATTTAGAACCATTTTTGTAGGTACGAGGTTTCAACACAACCTTTACACCAACTGTGCACAAACAATATACACTTATTGTGAAAACATAATTGAAAATATTGTTCAAAATGTAAAACAAATGTTATCCCCTTCCCTGCTGGCCGGTTTTCGCCCCCGTGCGGTAAACAAACGAACAGGGGCGGGCCATGACGAACCCCAGCCGTCATCAGCACACGAGCACCGTAGTGCATGACGGCTTAGGTTCGTCACCAGCATGGAAGGGGTTAAATGCAAATAGATTACATGAAAATTTCATATGTACAAAATACGATCATTTGATTCATAGGTACACCAGAAACAATTAAATCAGTCCTGTCCGCCTATTTCTTTAGCTAATTCGGACTGGAAGTCACCATAGGCTTTATTTAAATCAAATTATGTCCAACAGCCTGGGACTAGTATTTTTTGCCTTAGGTGAGAAAAGGGATGAATCCTTTGGGAAAGCCGACGCGTTTCCAAACCCGGTCCTAAGTTTGTCGGGTTTTTCCTCAGGGCAACCTGGGTACCTGATGGTGTGGAAAATAAAAAATAGACTTCATTTAGTGCCTGCTCCTGTTAGTTTTAAACTCTACTTGACGCTATGTGGAACAAAGGAGTACCTTTTTGTTCCTGCGCAGTGATGTCATCAAGGTTCGGTGGAAGAAATTTTCTAACCTGTGGTTATGAAAAGATACACTGTTTGTCCCTGTTTTCAGAACGGAAGGCATTTCCTGTGTAACATAACAATGGTTATGAATCACCACTTACTTGGAGATAGCTTGTATTGTGGCCCGGTTCTGTTGTGGCGTATTTCATGTGTTTAACCCCATCTGATGAAAAAAGACTGATTTAATTTGTCTGTGGGTCTCAGTTGGTGGAAGCTTACCGTTTAAATTATTTTAAAATGGCTTACTTGGGGCGGCACTCTTTTTGGTCGCGGTGCTTCTCCTTTAATGATTGCGCTACCGCGGGAACTCTGTCCTGCTGTAAATAAATCAAGAGACTGGGTGTAACTTGACTCGTTCTGACACGATCTTGGGTTTACGAGTTTAGAGTGTGTGTCTGCTCACCTTATTCTTAGTTTGATTCTGCCACACTGGCTCCTGCTGCTGTTTGGTGTGCTGCTCCAAATGCGCTGAAATGGATCACGGAAGTCTGCACTTTAGTCACATACTGATGTATGTGGCCGAGACTTCTGGGAGTTGTAGTTCTTGTTGTACCGGGCTGTACTAAGTAACGTGTGATTCCTTTCGTAATTGGCCCTGCGAATGTGTATGTGAATTGCAGACTCGCAGGTGAATAAAGTCATGTAGGAGGTGTTCACGGAGTTCAGTGTATATTTCTCTGTAGTTCCGTCAGTTCGTTCATTCCATCAACCACGCAATTGAACTTTAATATTAAGTATGCTTCTCTTTGTAATAGTAATGACTCAACATCTCCTCCACGTGTGGGAATTTGAATTGCGGACAGTACTGTCCACTTGAATTCTTTTTCTGTGTGACCGCATTGTTGAAAATGATGCACCATTGAGGCTGTGATTATGTTTTGTTTGATTCGAGAACGATGTTGGGCTATTCTTTGGTTGATTTGTTGTGTTGTTTTGCCTATGTACAATTTGGGGCAAGGGCAGGTGATTGCGTAAACCAGATTGCGACTTTTGCAGTTTGTGAATTCTTTATGTGTCCACTTAATGGTATTGTGGTGGAATTCTGTACCTTCAACTGTACTGGCACAGGACACACATGTACCACATTTATGGTGCCCTTCTATTGGTTTGAGTCTCCAAAGGGCACGTAGATCCGATTTGGCCTGACTTATTCCCAAGTCTGCCCGAACCAACTGTTGCCCTATACTTCTGTTCTTTTTGAGAGCAAATAGTGGTTTTTCAAATGGTATGTCTAGCCCAGACACTAAGTGCCAGTTTTTTAGAATGATGGCTTTGAATTTGTTAGTGTATGGTCCGAATGTCGTTACACACACCAGCTTTTCCAAGGGTGCTTTTTGTTTCTTAGTCAGAAGCTCTTCCCTTGGTGTATTCCATGCTCTTTTGGTGGATTGTTTGAGCATTTTGCTCGGGTAGCCTCTTGCTTTTAACTGATTACTTAAGATTTCTGCATGGGCTTCAAAGTCCTCCTTTCTGGAACAGTTTCTCCTAATCCTAAGCATTTGGCTATAGGGGAGGTTTGCTTTTAGATTTTGAGGGTGATGGCTTTTGTAGTGGAGGATTGTGTTTTTATCCGTTTCCTTACGATGTAATGTGGTGGTGAGCTTTTGATTCTGTGGCGACACCTCTACATCCAAAAATGTGAGGCAAGCGTTGCTAGAACAGATGGTGAATTTGATGTCTGGGTGTCTCGTATTCAGCCAATCATGGAATTGAATTAAGGTTTCTGTGGTACCATTCCATTGACACCAAATATGGAATGGTACCACAGAAACCTTAATGTAGAGGTGTCGCCACAGAATCAAAAGCTCACCACCACATTACATCGTAAGGAAACAGATAAAAACACAATCCTCCACTACAAAAGCCATCACCCTCAAAATCTAAAAGCAAACCTCCCCTATAGCCAAATGCTTAGGATTAGGAGAAACTGTTCCAGAAAGGAGGACTTTGAAGCCCATGCAGAAATCTTAAGTAATCAGTTAAAAGCAAGAGGCTACCCGAGCAAAATGCTCAAACAACCCACCAAAAGAGCATGGAATACACCAAGGGAAGAGCTTCTGACTAAGAAACAAAAAGCACCCTTGGAAAAGCTGGTGTGTGTAACGACATTCGGACCATACACTAACAAATTCAAAGCCATCATTCTAAAAAACTGGCACTTAGTGTCTGGGCTAGACATACCATTTGAAAAACCACTATTTGCTCTCAAAAAGAACAGAAGTATAGGGCAACAGTTGGTTCGGGCAGACTTGGGAATAAGTCAGGCCAAATCGGATCTACGTGCCCTTTGGAGACTCAAACCAATAGAAGGGCACCATAAATGTGGCACATGTGTGTCCTGTGCCAGTACAGTTGAAGGTACAGAATTCCACCACAATACCATTAAGTGGACACATAAAGAATTCACAAACTGCAAAAGTCGCAATCTGGTTTACGTAATCACCTGCCCTTGCCCCAAATTGTACATAGGCAAAACAACACAACAAATCAACCAAAGAATAGCCCAACATCGTTCTCGAATCAAACAAAACATAATCACAGCCCCAATGGTGCATCACTTTCAACAATGTGGTCACACAGAAAAAGAATTCAAGTGGACAGTACTGTCCGCAATTCAAATTCCCACACGTGGAGGAGATGTTGAGTCATTACTATTACAAAGAGAAGCATACTTAATATTAAAGTTCAATTGCGTGGTTGATGGAATGAACAAACTGACGGAACTACAGAGAAATATACACTGAACTCCGTGAACACCTCCTACATGACTTTATTCACCTGCGAGTCTGCAATTCACATACACATTCGCAGGGCCAATTACGAAAGGAATCACACGTTACTTAGTACAGCCCGGTACAACATTTGTTTTACATTTTAAACAATATTTTCAATTATGTTTTCACAATAAGTGTATAATGTTTGTGCACAGTTGGTTTAAAGGTTGTGTTGAAACCTCGTACCTACAAAAATGGTTCTAAATATGTAAACATGTGAAAGTACACATGAGCTTTCTAATTAATTTGAAGCTTTGTTGCTGACAATTAAAAAACAGCACTCAAACTCGAGACCAGGCACCATTGTCTTTTTCCAAGTTTATAGTGTCCAGCCTGGTAGCATAGGACAAAACCCCTGCATTGATATTATTACAATAAAAAGCACCTAAAATCACCGTCTGTTAGTCCTGTAAGCCCTGAATGACCACAGTATTTAAATGCCAATAACTCCTATTAAACATTAAATAATCAAGTGTATCCATTGGTTGAATTAAATAACACAATAAGCTGTAACTTATCGGTGAAATGCCCGAAAATGCTAAAAAATGGGGACCTCATTTATGAGGCTGTGCGTCACTTTTATGCCGCCGGTGTGTCACGTTTTGGGACGCACCAGTGGCATAAAAAATGCACCTTGTTGCGCCATATTTACAAAGTGACGCATCTAGGTAGATGCGTCACTTTGTAAACCCCTGCGCCACATTATACCTGCTCCAGGTATAATGTATGCAAGGGGGGCGTATTGACGCAAGGAAGGGTTGTAAATGTGACACACTGAAATCTATGAGATTTCACTGCGTCACTTTTAGGACGCCGTTGCGTCAAAATCTTGCGCCTGCCTCTCAGCAGGTGTAAGACTGACGCAGGCCCTTTCACATGGGGCAAGCCCATGTGAAAGGACACATTGCTGGAGTTGCGTCACTTTTGTGACACACTCCAGCAATGCGTCACTTTTGCACTTACAGATACATCAGAAATACTGACGCATCTGTAACTCCTTGCGACATGATGCGTCATACATTAAATATGACGCATCAGGAATGTCGCAAGGAGTGCGCACTGAGAAGTGACGCATCGCTGCTTCACGCAGCGATGCGTCATTTCCCATAAATGAGGCCCTGGGATGTTAGGCACATTCTGGCCACACCTCTGACTCCACCCACTGATTCAATCCTTCGGTTATCCCCGCCCTCTGAGTCTCCGCCCACAGTTCCCCTACTTTTCTTCCCCCACTTCGACCACTGCGTACAATCATGGACTTAAAACAGTGCAGCAAGGAGATGTATATCTACTCTGTGTGGTGAGGAATTGTAAACTCCAGAAGTTTAACTCTTCATCACCCTGGTATAAGGCTCTCTTGCGTGCATTCCGTCTCTCTCATTTTCCTCTCTCTCTCTCCCCTTCCTTCACTGTCTCTCTCCCTCACTCTAGTAGTCTCCTCTTTCTCATGTTCTCATCCTTTCTTTATCTTGCACTTTCTCTCTCCATCTCTGTATCCTCTCCCCGTGTCTCTTTTTTGCTCTCTGTGGCATTGTCTGTCTGAAGCATACACACTCGTCTTTCTCCATTTATCTGTTTCCTCCGCCAACCCCGAAACTCTTGCCTTTTCTTCCCTATCAAGTACTGTTTGAAAGACGCAAGTTAAAAATGATATAATTATTTAAGATCTTAAGAATATCGTAACATTTACATCCAGAAAGTCAGATTAGAAATATTTTTTCCATTAAGGGCAATAAAAAGTTTAATTTAAATCTTTATCCCTAGAAAACATTATAATTTCTAATATTAAAAAGTCTTTTCTCCTAATGGAAATTAAATGTTAATGTTTCTGATCAAAGCATGTATTTTCATCACACGCTTTTTACTCGATGTGTGTGCTTTTTAGCTCCATTTAGCTTTAGAACCGTGTGGGTGCAATGCAGGTTCCACATCCGTTTCTGGCAGCCTGCTGTAAATCTTGTAGACAACTTGTCCCCAAATGGAGCTATTCACCCGGGACACCGACCCTTATTCCTTACAAACTTGCCACAGACAGTCTCAAAGCTCTCCCTACAATGCCCCTTGACCAGTCTTGATATTGTGCTTGCTCGGTAAAAAGACAATGATTCGAACAGCTAAACATGTCAACGTTGACTCGGGAACTACGGGCATGTGTTTGCCAAGGACAATTGTCTTGCTTCTCAGGAGAGGAGCAGTAACTCATTTGCCTGGCCAGTTTTGCATGATTTTTTTGCCTGATTGGCACTTCTTAGTGCCGCCTGTTGGGTACTGCTTTGAGACAATTTCTTAAGATTAGGTGTCTGGGGAAGAAGTATCCCCTGTGTCCGATAACTCTTTTTATGGTGTATAATCTATCTTCCACAGATTCTTCACCCCTCCCCCTTCTCTCCTTTTGAGGTTGGGTCAGTACTAGAAAGGTTCCATTGTAGTTTCGGGCTGATACTTACATTTGACTAGTTTCCCCCTCCTTAGGCTTTGGTTGACCGCCAGGAAAAAAAGCATTGGCATAGCCAATAGGTCTCGCCTTTGGGATTTTATAAGTGTTTAGCCATGCAACAGATGATGTTGATGCACCAATTATATTGTGCTGCATAACTAAATACTTATAAAGTCCTAAAAGCGAGACCTATTGGTTATTCCAATGCTTGTGTTTTTTTAGTACTCTGCAGCAAATGAACATTTAGGCTCTGAGCCTGAATTAACCTCTCCCTGATCTTTCCCTTTGTCTCCTGTCTTGTCCTGATAATCCTCACCTACAAATCTCACTTCTGCCTCCTCACTGGGACTCATTTCTTTCCCATCACCAGTTCCCTGACACCCAAATATAATGCTGCAGTTCTCTTGCCAACCATTGCTCTGATTAGTTCCACTATTGCACTCGTCGGTTCCATAGTGCGCCCCCCATTTCTGTCAGCACTTGTCCTTCCATCCCACCACTCTTTCTGAAATATTTCAAGCTCCAAACCCACAGGACACATTTCCCTTCTACCTGACCTTCCAAGCTTACCTCTCTCTCCTTGCCGGCATGTCTCTCACCCTCGTCCAAATGCATTTCACAAAATCCCAACATATTCGTATTCAAGACCTTTCTTCTCCACCTCTGGCTTCTTTTCCCTGTCTAATCTCCTTTTTCTGTTCTCCCCAATGACAATTCTGTCTCATCCTGCACCGATTAAAGCTGATGCTAGCCACTCTCCTCCGATCGTCACTAGGGCAGCAATCTCAGGTGTACCCTCCATCTCGGAGGTTTGAAGTGTCTGCCATCATTTTTGTACCCCGAATATGGTCACAAACACCACTCTCCATGTTCTGACCCTTGACTATCTGTGTTGTCGTCTATGAATCCGTGTGGTAACTACATTGTGCTGCTCCACTCATGATGTCATGTATCAAGGCTCTAGAATGTTTTACAGCCTTTGCTGCTTATGGAATGTAGGATGGAGAAACGGTCTGGAGACTGAACTGTGTGGGTGGCAGAACTGTTTCCTATACACGTATTGCTCAAATAAACACTTCTCTGGGCAACACTTTATCCATGTGTTTTTACTTCAAGATTACGAGTGTATCTATTTAACAATCTGCCATTCTAGTCTTCTTCCCCAGCCACACAACCACTCTGCTAAAGCTCCCTGTGACGCCTGCCCTAGGCCCTGGCCGTCCTGTGTAGTATTACCACTGTCAATTTTAGAGCGGCACAGTGCTCTACTTTCCCACTGGCACTCTTGCCCTAAGATTGGAAATCTCCCACATGAACAGCTGGTAATCCGCGGGGTTGTGAAATCCAAACGGGTTGCACAGCCTGGTACACTTTAGTATACATGAATACTCTTAAGCCATAGTGTTACAGATCAGGCAGAAGCAGGTAATAACTTGGAAGTTTTAATTCAGGTAACGCGGCACAGCAACACAGCATCTGTCTGGCAGGCAGGAACAGTGGCAACTGACCTGGTGCCTAGCAGCAATACAGGTTCTAAGCATGGTAGTAAGAACACTGAAAGGTGCAATGCATTTAAAGAGACATAACATACATTGTAAATATATACACAGAATGTAACACATCTCCCTTTTATAAAAGAAAATAAGAGAAAATAAAAAGGAAACTTAAGTAACATAATCAGCAAATCTAGAAGGTGGAAATCTAGAGCGAACCGACATCTTAACTCTTGAAGCAATGTCATCATTGGGATACAATTGTACATAAGGCTCAGAAATTTTTTGAAACGAAGGACATTTAGCAACATGTTTGATGTTCCATAACTTGCCATCCTGAGTGACAACACTGTTGGTAAAAACTTTAACAATCTTCATAGGTTTACCAAATTTGTTTGAACATTTTGTGATGAGACCGGGTTTTTTAATCCTGACCCAATCCCCAATGGACAAATTTGGCTCTTTGGTCTTCCACTTGTTGTCATACCATTCTTTAACTTTAGCTTGTTTGCATTCCACTTTTTGTGCAACATCCTTTAACAGATTCTCAGAGAAGGAAACATTTAAACATTTATCTTTTAACCACCATGGACAAATTGAGCAAGCTGGATCCCGCCCCTTTAACAGACGGAAGGGACTGACTTCAGTTGTTGAATGGGGAGTTATTCTGTATAACCACAATTTCTCTCTTAATGAATTCTTCCAATTAGACCCAATTTTAATGACCTCGGAAACAAAACCTTTCAAGACTCTGTTGAAACGTTCAACCAAACCATTTTCATGCGGTTCATAAACAGAAACTAAAGAATGTTTTATATTGAGCTGTTTAAGAAAACTTTCCATCTCTAAAGAAGTAAGTTGCACCCCATTATCAGTAACAAGAACTGACGGAGAGCCCTCTCTGGAAAATTCCTCCTTGAAGAAATCTATCACAACATTAGTTGAGACTGAAGAAACAAACCTGACTTCAGGCCACTTAGAGTGGTAATCCACAAGATTCAAAGCATAACGGGAATCAACAGGGAGACACATAAATGGACCAGAAATATCAAAAGAAATTTTCTTCCAAGGTACTTGGCCAAGTAGAACTCTTCAAGGGAGGAACATTGACCTTCAACATCCTTTCACTTCCCATACAAACCTCACATTCTCTTACCTTACGATCAGCCATTCTATCGATACCAGGCTACCAAAAGTAATTCCTTATGAGACGCTTCATAGCCGACATTCCTCGATGCATTTTATGTGCCAAATCCAAAATTACCTTCTGGATACCAACAGGAGGAAAACATTTGCCAGACTTAAAAATCAAACCATTTTCTAATTCTAACTCATCCAGAACAGAAAACATAGGTAAAACACTATCTGATAAGTTCTTTTTGTCAGGCCAGCCTTTCAAAATGTACTTTTTAATACTCTGTAAGGTGACATCCTGTTCATCAGCAAGTTTCCAAGTCTGTTCAGAAATATCATCAAATGAACCTGACAAAACATCTTGTAAACACATAACAATGTCAGCATCCTCAGCTTTCTTTTCCAAAATAGTTTTACAAGGCATACGAGACATAAAGTCCGCAATGACATTCTTCTTACCAGGAACAAACTCTGAAGTAAAACAGTATTGCTGCAATCTTGAAGTCAGTCTGGCTATGCGAGCAGTAGAACTCCATCCACCACCCATAGAAAGAATGTTAACCAGGGGTTTATGGTCAGTCCTCAACAGAAACTTACTACCCCATATGTAATTACGAAAATGTTCTATGGCCCATACACAGGCCAACAATTCTTTTTCTATCACGGTATGTCGCCGTTCAGTTTCATTGAGGGTACGTGAAGCAAAGCAAACATTCCACTCCTCCTTCCCAGAAATTTGAGACACAACAGCACCCAACCCGTACATACTGGCATCCACAGTAATTATGCACATTTTGTTTAAACAAAAAGGCCTAAGAGTGGGAGCTTGTAAAATATCAGACTTGATAAGCTCAAAAGCTGTTTGTTGTTCCTGTCCCCAAAGAAAAACAGAATTATTCCTGAGAAGTCTTCTTAAAGGTTCCATCTTAGATGCAAAGTTATATACAAATTTACTATAATATTCGCACATACCTGTGAACGAGAGTAACTGTTCCTTATTTTCAGGAGCAGGAGCATTTGTAATACCATCAACGTTTGAACTTTTTCGGAACCACACATCCCCCGACAAAGTATGTCCCAAATATTCTACAGAATGTTGAAACATTTTACACTTGCTAGATTTTAAGGTAAGACCATTTTCCTCCAACTTCCGACACACACTACGTAGATGTTGTAAATGCTCATCAGTGGTAGCTGAAAAAATTAAAATGTCGTCCTGGAAGCACTTGACAAAATTATCAAAATCTCTAAATAAATTAAACATGACCCTTTGAAATACTGAAGCCGCCCAAGCTAAACCAAACAGCATTCTGGTATACTGGTATAAGCCCTGGGGAGTAATAAATGCTGTTAAACATTTTGAGTCTTCAGTAAGTGGAACCTGGTGGTAGGCTGATCTTAGGTCTAAAGTGGAGAAAACCTTCGCCTCCTCTAACATTGATACCACTTCATTTATATTGGGAAGGGGATGACAGTCTACAATGATGTTGGCATTGAGGGCTCGAAGGTCCACACACATTCTCAAACTTTTATCCGGTTTCCTAACTAAAACGATGGGAGAAACCCATTCTGCAGACTCTATTGGTTCAATGATTTTCTATGAAACTAAATCATTAAGCATTTTCTTAAGTTCCTCTCTAACATTAATGGGTACGCCTCTCAGTTTTTGTTTGAGAGGAATCACATCATGCTTGAGTTTGATTCTGTGGGAATAATCCTTAATCATTCCCAATTTATCTGAAAAAACATCTTTGAACTCTGTTTTAATTAACGTAGTCAAATTGGTTACCTTGTCCTTTTCAACCAAAGAAATGTTATTTACTTCCGCATTTACATCCAACATCACTGGCTCCTCCGCACGAGGATTGAGAATGATCCCAAATTTCCACTGGTCTCTCCAACCCAGTACATTAATGCCTTTGAGAGCTATGTACAACTTAACACTCACACATTTCCCTTTGAAAGTAAGATCTACGACAAAGAAAAACAACATATCGATTTTGGTTTCATTGAAACTTAAAGCACAAATATCAGATGGTAAAATGTTTTTAAAACAAAGAACTGAACTTAGTTGGACGTCAAAATATTCCTTCGTAATAATTGTCCACGGAGAACCTGAATCAGCCATGAGGTTCAGTTTGATGTTTAAAACTTCAACTTCACACAGTGGTTTTTTAATACCCATGGAATCAGTAGGATCATTAACATTTGACATACCCTCCATCAAGAACACCACAAAACCCTTATTATCCCCACAGTGGTTACCCGCACATTCACACTTGCATACTTTGGGAACTTCTTCCAGAACAGATGCCATCTTTACCTGGAAATTAGGAATAGATTTTTTAACATCCTTACACATGTTAGAAAAATGCCCCAACCTACCACATTTCCTACATTCCCTGTTAATGGCGGGACAACCACCATATGAAGCTAAATGGGTTTTACTTCCACACCTAAAACATATAAAGGTTTTATCGAATTTTCTTACAGTGCCATGAAAATGTGTCTTGCTAGGATTGAAATTAGAACTGGAATGAACACCTACATTTGAATTTGGCTCTGTGCGTTTGAGTACACAGACTTCATCAACCAACTCATTTTTATGTTGGGTGTTTTTTAACTGTAATCATCCACTTCTCGGATTGTTCTAACGATTTAGCAATAGCAATGGCCTCAGATAATTTAGGGTCTCCTAACTCCCACAAACGCTCTTGTGTTTTCTTATTTTTAACGGGAACAATAATTTGATCCCGTAACATTTCATCACACATAGTGCCAAAATTGCAATGAATGGATAACGACCTCAGAGCAGTTATAAAATCATCAAATGATTCAGAATCATGTTGTGCTCTAGTATAAAACTTATATCTATTTAACGCAATATTTGTAACTGGTTTAAATCTTTTCTCTAGTCTTAACAAAGCTTCCTTGTATACATTACTACCCTCACCTTCACCTTCAGCAGGTGGAATCTGTGGGAGAGCCCTAAAAACCATTTGTCCCTCTGACCCTAAACAGTGTAGTAAAATGCTTTTCTTCCTTTCCGCTCCCATGCGTTCACCGTCAATTGCCTTCATATAATTGATGAACTCCTCCTTCCAACGTGTCCAAGGTAAAGGAGGGTCCCCTTTATTTTGCAAAAATTTGTCCGGTGGATCAAACTGCATGGCCATGACTGTAAAATGTATACCGTTATATATAAACAAGTACGTGAAGCAAAGTATATATATATCAATAGTCAGTCTTATGAAGAAAGTTCAATGTTAAAATTTAATTGTGAGACAAAAAATAAATAAATCCTGGAAGCAACCAAATTAAAATAACACTTTACTCTCCTAGTGCAGAGAAGTGTAAAGTAAAAGCGCCACTTACTTGAAGTCTTAAAACGTTTGTATCGGTATTAAAACACCGAAGTGCTCATGGTTAGCGCACTTGCACTCAGAAACGTGTTGTCATGGTAACGAAAGAAAACAACATGGCCGCACGTAGTTTTCAAGTGACGTAGGACGCAACGTTTTCTCTGCGTCAAGACGCCTTAGTGAGAAGTGTTCTTCGCGTGAAGACGTTCCTTTGAAATGCGCATGCGGCTTTGTGTTCTTTTGAAATACTCATGCGGCTCCTGTTGCAAACAATACTCACGCGGCTCCTGTTGCAAACAAAGCTTCGAAATAGGAGGTGATGCAATCCGGAATGCGAGCGTGATCAGACTCGCGATGAATAATGCACGCGGTGAAACAGGTGAGCAAAGCTCGCGCTGATGTCCCGTTTTCAAAAGAAAATAAAGCTTAATAAGTCCATTTCCATTTAAAAATGTATTTCTCCCGACTCAAAGAGGTTAAAATTACCGGGTTTCCAGGAAAATAGCAGAAATCGTCTTCTCAAGTAGTTCTTCTTAGTTTGAAGTGAAAAGCTGAGGTTGCTGGAAGGTTTAAATTTAAATTTACTCCACACCTGTGCCGCTTAAAAGTTGATGGAGTGAAGTCCTTTCTTACTTGACCCTCGTCGCCAAATTTTGTTACAGATCAGGCAGAAGCAGGTAATAACTTGGAAGTTTTAATGCAGGTAACGCGGCACAGCAATACAGCATCTGGCTGGCAGGCAGGAACAGTGGCAACTGACCTGGTGCCTAGCAGCAATACAGGTTCTAAGCATGGTAGTAAGAACACTGAAAGATGCAATGCATTTAAAGAGACATAACATACATTGTAAATATATACACAGAATGTAACACATGGTAATAACATTTTTATCCATTTCTTTCTCACTTTATTTTCCAAATTAATCCATCACGTCAAAGGTATGAGATTTCAAAATGCTTTCGCGTATTTATTTGTCACAGAGTTGCCCATCCAGGCCTACTCATAGACATTTAAGAAATCTCTGATTCTTCCAATCATCACCAATATGTAGCACCCAATGCATTTCGGTTCTTAAATTACCTTCATCAGGGGTATCTGCAATTTTATAAAAACACATATATCAGTCGTATATTATATGGTTCCCCCACCCCCAATCACAACATGATTCAATGCCTACCCAATCTTCCCTTCCTTAGTTGAAACATAAACAAGATGAGCGGCAAACCTCCACCCCGTAACAAAACCATGATAACAAACTCTGTAAATCTCCCTCCTCAACAGGTCAACTTTCCCGTAAATTAAACACATTTGCTTCTCTGCAACAATGTATTGTTGTCAGCGTTCGTGCTCACCCCAGTATTTTCGTTTTAACATGAGTGCCCTTAATTCCACAACCTGCTGCCAAAACCTCTGTAACCCCACCCTCTCGGAGTTATCTTCTGCTGTTACCCTCATTCGTACCTGCTCTATCAGTTTCGCCAAACACAATCCTCCCAAAGTGTGCGCCGTAACTCTCACCCGCCCGATGTGAACTGAGTGAAGTTAAATACATGAATGTCCCACATTCCCATTTTCTTTGTTGTGATACTTAGAACTTCGAGAGTGGGTGGGGGGGAGGGGGGTGGGGGTTTGTCGGGTCTCCGCCTTCGCTTTCTTCGTCTGTGCCAAGTCGACTACCCTTCGCTGACCACCTTTGCCCACTGTCTGTGGACCTGCAGCCTATATCCTTTGCCCAGAGGGACTTTCTAAAGCGCCCTGAGGTATGTTTTGAAGGAAAGCACTGCAATCTAATCACCAGGTTCGAGTCTTGAAAAGTGCCTATTACTTTAAACAATTCTACTGTTACACCGAAACGTGTATATTTCTTGCATGACGATTTTGACAATAATAAGGCGAACAGGGCATATTTACCATTTCCAGAAAACTCTTTCTGCATTTTTCTTTCTATTTGTTTTTCCTACAAGGCAGTCAATGCTGACACTGGCATGTAGATATCTTAACTGCCCTTTATTACCTTTATGTGGCCCTCAGATTAAAAAAGAAACAACATTTTCCAATTAGTTATGTGATGTGCAAGCCATTTTCTTTCTTCTCTGTATATTTTAGAAACCTTAGCATTGGAATCCTGAATTGCACTTATTTTGCCTGTTTACCTCATAACCAAAGAAAATAGTTGCTGAGTGTGCTTTCAGATTTCTTTTGATGGTTATTTAGAGGGTTGCGAACTATTATGTAGTCCAAAATATAAAATTCCCATGGAGTCTGAATTGGTCTGATTGTTCCTGCGGTCCTGCTGCAGTTCATACGATTAACGTTTAATTCACTAACAATTTCCATTGCTTTAAATTCAGAATATTGTTTTATGTCTGTTAATATTACGAGACATCTCCACATCAGACATTGTTCCTTCCTTTGAGATCCTATTTCTCGCTTTAGTCCAAGATATAATAACATCATCTGCGTACATAAACGCATGATTACTTGTAACCTCCAGAGTGGAATGGAGTTGCACTGTGGAAATGCACTTCTTGACAAATAATTTATCTAACCAATATGCTGGTTTAGTACCTGCACATAAACATTCTTGACTTCAGCTTCCCAGAGGGGTTCCACCAACTCAAGGCCAGGTGTTTGTACATTCCGGCTGCTATATGTATTTAAATTATTATGCTGTTCAATTTCGTAACATGCTTACAAGCAGTGTGTTCACATCCGGGCTGTAATAAATTGTATTTCTTTTGGAACTAAAGCCTTGGCAATTAATTATTATTTTACTAAGTGTCCTACTGTGTCCTTGTTGACATCTATATAACATTTAATTTACACGAGTTCATTTAATGGTCACTTTCCATATCAGAAATAGTTACCCCGGACAATCAGTTTCCTATCGAATACCTCCAACACATGCAGCACTTTTCTTTTAGTGTTATAATGTTCTCAGTACATACATTTGCACATTTTGTTTTGTTTATAGTTGTCATCGTTACTGGGTCGTTTAGATGTGTAATAGGACATAGGGAAGGGTAGTATTTTAATTTGATTTTGTATCTAATTTACTTGCGCTGTAAAATGCATTGTAAACTTCCCTTTGGTTGATCACTGACCCGATTAAAAAGTAATATTTCTTGTATATGGAGCAATGAGTGGCCCAGTGTTCAATTTGAGTAGCTGATTGCAGCTGGTGGGCACCAGCACCTATTTTTTGGTGCTTATTTGTCATCAATGTACTTTGACACACACCAAGATAGGTAGAAGGTGGAGAAAGCAGGAAGAACAAGGTTGGAACAAAACTACAAAGGAATAGATTTAAAAGCACTTGCAATACCAATAGAAATTTATGAGAAAGTAGGGTGGAAGAAGCATGTGGTAAAATCAAGACTAGGCACCCTAGGGCCCAGATCTACCAAAGCTTTACATAAGGTTCTAATTCAAAACCATCACAAAGTATGGTAAGGTCATTTTGTATTGTTTAGTTAATGAAAACCATAACAATTTTAGCACAAAATAAACAGGGTACTGCAGGTTTTCAGAATTAACACAGACTGGATTAACATATCGTCAAGCCGTAATTCCTTGTGTGGAAACAGTCAAAACAGTATACATTATTTGAGAACGCAGAATAAATGAGGCTAGCCAGAACTAGATAGCACAAACTTCATTCTTAAGATGAGACAAAATAAACATTTTGTCCAAAGTTAATTCATTGTGCAAAATAAGGAGGTTGATTCACTGTGCAAAAATGCGCAAAGTAAACACTGAACTGTTTTACTGGGAGCATAAATTGGATTGTGCTAACTAGAACTGTCACAAAAGCTTCATTATTAAATAGCAGCATGATACGTGCCTGGTCTAAGAGCTGATTCAATGTGCAAAAATGAGCAATGTAAAAAGATGCTTATAAATTGCATGATATTGCTAGCACGTAAAGTGCATTATGCATTGTGTTGACTAAAACGGCCTCAATGGCAATATTCTTCAATTTTGATTGAACACCGGCTTAGTTCACAAGGGGCATAAAGTGCGCTGTGCTAGCTAGACCTGTCACACAAGCATCATTCTTAATTTTCAATATGAAAAGTACTTTGTCTAGAAGTTGATTCAAGTTGAAGAATGGGCAGGGTAAGCACAGACTTGGTTCTTGGTTTAAGAAATTCTAAAATTGCGTCTTGACACTTCATGTCAATGTTGGATCCAGTGTGCAAAATGAAGAAGGAAAACTCGTTCTTAGTAGAAAATATTCAGATATTTGCAACATGATAAAAGCTTCGTCTGAGTAAATTCAATGTGTGAAGTGAGAAGGGTAAACCTAAACTTCGTTCTTAATTTAAGGCAGTCAGAACTTTTTCTACAACTGATTCAATGAGCAAACAGGGCCTGTAACTTTCCATTGCTTGACAAACAGTTCGGATAGCGAACTTAATACTGTTAAAAATACAGCGATAATAAAAATGAAAAAAAGAAAAATAGTGTGCAGTGCACACTGTAGGAAAAGTGTTAGAAGGCAGGCCACGGACTCGGGCACGCCGTCATTATGGCGGCAGCGCCGGTCCCCCGCACCTGGGGGAATTGGGGCTCGACGCGCACACTAGTGACGTGGCGACCCCACCCTCCCTCGACAGCCAGTCATTGGATGTGGGGGCATGAACCGGAAGCACTTACAAGGGCTTCCTGCTCCCGCGTTTGGCCAGCATCAGGCGGGCCGGCCTAATCCGCCTTTTTCCCGGCGCTGGCTAAGAAAGCAAAAGACACACAATTGATGGACGGAATGCAGAACAAATCAAAACATTAACCCCCAGTCAAGAGATCTGGGTTCAATTCATAATTCTTTTGCTCACCATGCCACCCCAGTTTTGACCTGGCCATATGCAAATCAGGCTTGGCCCTGTGCCTCTTGGGAACAGTCCAGCCTGAACTGCCAAGCCTGGTCCCCCCTGGACCAGAAACAAGCATCCTAGAACCGGTTTCTGGGTTTCACCCCTCTTCAGCCAGGATAGCTTGATTCCAGTGGAGCAGTAAGCCCAGGACCCATGTCTGGGCATACCTGGCGCACTTACGGCGAGAAAGCAAAAGACACACAATTGATGGACGGAATGCAGAACAAATCAAAACATTCACCCCCAGTCAAGAGATCTGGGTTAAATTCATAATTCTTTTGCTCACCATGCTACCCCAGTTTAGACCTGGCCATATGCAAATCAGTCTTGGCTCTGTGCCTCATGGGAACAGTCCAGCCCGAACTGCCAAGCCAGGTCCTCCCTTGACCAGAAACAAGCATCCTAGGACCGGTTTTGGGGGTTTCACCCTCTTCAGCCAGGATAGCTTCATTCCAGTGGCACAGTGAGCTATAAACAGGCTGGGGAGCAGATCAGGCGTTCTCGCTTTTGCCGCTCCCCAGACGACCCAGCTTTCGAAGGGTCAGGTCCTCAATCGGAGGCCCCAACCATTTCTTTGTTCTTTTATCCCCTCTGCAGGTTTTCAGGCACGGATAGGGAGTTGGTTGAAGCGGCTTGAAGAGCTCAGGCATTGGTTTCTATTCCCCACTGCAGGTGAGGCAGTGAGGGAGATTCTATTTCTACTACAAAGCCACCCCTGATGAGAGGTAGACTCCCCAGTGCACAGCTTCAAAATGACACAAGGTCTAAAGTTTTGAAACACCCTTCATGTAAAGTTCAATCCACAAGATTCAATGATGCTTCATCTTTTAATGAATATACATTATGCTCCATGTATGCTTCATCATATTCCAAATATTGGTACTGTATATCATCCACAACATAAGTTCTCAATATTCACTGATCCCAATGCATTTCGGGCTAAACCTTAGCCCTTCCTCAGGGGATAGCTCTACAAACAAAGGAAATGCCATCATCAGGTAATGCAGGTATGAAATGAATCATACTACAAATGTGTAAGTACTGAATAATCCCACTGTGTAAACAAACGAACTAAACACATAGCGTGAAAGAACCCAACTGACCAAAAAGTGTGTATCACCAAAAATAAAAATAATAGAAAGCCAGAACACTGAACATGTAAAAGTCGCTACATAAATCACCATTCTAGAAACTCCAAAAGGAGCCGTCTAAAGTCCAAACTTCCTCTGCACAGTATAACCCAAAAACGTGTGCAGCGCGTGTAAATAAAAGCGTGATGTTCAAACAGAAACGGAGCTGAAATACACCTCGGTGCAATTAGCGCGCGTTTAGTAAATAAAGTATAAACGTCTGTTAAACCACAGTCCCCACCAGGAGGTACTTACAGCGGAACGCCGTCAGCGTCAGACCACATTGAGTATCAGGTTCACGAATGTGGGCGCGCGAGTGTGCTACAGTTCAAACAACGTTCATAAACATAAAGGATGGACAATAGGGCGTCCCGAATGGGCGCCATCTTAAAGTGGTAAACGCACACCCAGGAGAATGAATGTGCCTACAAGTGTAACCAAACATTAAGTGAGGGAATCCCGGTCAAAGCAGATAAAGAGGTACAATGATAACATACACAAAACATAAAACATTAAATTAAAAATGGGACTCCAGGATTAAGGCAGATAAAGAGATAAACTAACAACAAACAGATAAAGGATAAGTAACACAGGGGAAATTTCACAGATAACACAGAAACTCCATGCGATCATTGAGCCCGTGCGGCTGCATGGTCGCCATATACCGGATCCAAAAGTTCTCCCTTTTCAATAAAGTTTTTTTGTTATCATGGGTCAATGGTATTTGTTCTAGGACTTGATATTTCAACTGGGCAACTGTATGATTGTGGTCCAAAAAATGTGCTGCGACAGTGGATTTCAGGTTGCCAGTCCTGATGTTACTCTTGTGTTCCAACAAGCGTGTCCTGATTTTCCGTTCTGTGTGTCCAATATAGCATTTGCCACATGGACACTTGAGTAGATAGATGACATTAGCAGAGTTGCACGTGGCGTTAACACGTAATTTGATAGGGTGACCCTTCATGGGGTGATTTACAATATTCCCAGGAATACAATTGTGGCAATTGCTGCAGTTATAACAAGGGCGTAGGCCCTTGTAATTCTCTGGTGAACATTCAGATTTGGGTTTGCATAGTATCTCCTTTAAGTTTCTTCCCCTGGTGTATGCAAACAAAGGTTGTTGTGAGAAGGCTCCCTGAAAATCCGGTTCCAAGCTTAATAACGTCCAATGTTTAGAGATGATGTTCTTGAATCGTTTGCTCAACACTGTATACTTGGAAACTACAACCATTCTAGTATTTTCAGTTTTGGTGCGAGTCTTTAATAGTTCATCACGAGTCATGTTCCCACACCGGGTAACGGCCTTTTGAAGAGTTTGTTCTGGGTAACCACGAGACTTGAACCTCTCAACCATGTTGTTCATTTCAAGTTGGCAAATCTCATCAGATGTAACGATGCGTTTGACGCGCATCAGTTGGGAAAGAGGTAAGTTCTGTTTCAGCCCAAATCGATGAAAGCTTTGATAATGCAACATTGAGTTGCGGTCGGTGGGTTTTCGGAAAATGGTGGTAGTCACCGTGCCTGCATGCCTCTCAACTTTGACATCAAGGAAGTGAATGCTTGATTTATCAAAACACCAAGTGAACTGTATGCGGTCATTGACTTGGTTCCAAGTGTTCAGAAAATCCAAGAGAGCTTGTTCGGGGCCAGACCATAACATGAAAATGTCATCAATGAATCTCAAGTACAATTTCCCACAATTGATCCAAGGAGTCTGGTTCAGTATATGGGATTCCTCAAAAGATTTCATAAAAGTATTAGCGTACGAAGGCGCTGTACAATTGCCCATGGCAGTCCCGCAGAGCTGATGGAACCACTTCCCAGATACTGTGAAGTAACTATGGTACAAGGTGAAGACCAATAGTTCCATCAACAGTACCTGTAAATCAGCATCAAGATTGGAATGGGAAAGTTCATGTTCAACTGCCATTAAGCCTAGGTCATGGGGTATTGAGGTGTACAGTGAACATACGTCCACTGTACACAGAATGAGATCTTGATCTTCTAACTCAGTAACAGCTTGTTGAAGCTTAATCAGGAAGTCAGTTGTGTCCTTGACGTGAGATCTAGAGTTCAACACGAAAGGCTGGAGATATTTGTCCAAAAACTTCCCAGTATTCTCGTGAATGCTCCCTCTAGTCGAGACGATTGGTCTCATAGGTGGCTTGGTGGGGTGCTTGTGCACCTTAGGCAACATGTAAAGTACAGGTGGCTTCGGATTAGTAGGTGTCAAGTAACGTCTTGCTCTATCATTAATGGTGCCATTGTCAAATGCCTGACCTATGATTTTCACTAGGATTGCGGTGAATTCATTTGTAGGATCAGCAGGTAAAAGAGCATAAGTGTTCGGGTCTGACGTGTGTTTATCAATTTGATCTGCATAGTATGTCGCATCCATAATCACCAGGGCACCGCCCTTGTCAGCAGTTTGGCAGACGATCGAGGAATTATTGGCAATCTTCTGAATGATGTTTCTTTCAATTTTTGTTAAATTCTCACGTTTCACCTTGGATTGGAATGGTAATTTAGCAATGTCACATTTTACTAGATTCTCAAATGTGTCAATTATTTTATGACTAACAGGAGCCATGAAGGTACTGTGGGGACGTAGTCCTCTCAATATGTCATCATCACGTGAAGGGCTGGTCATCACATTCTGAAAATAGTGTCTCAAACGTACATTGCGTAAAAGTTTGAACACGCTCACTTCGAGCTCCAAAGTGTTAGTTCCAGTAGTGGGAACAAAAGATTGCCCCTTTTGTAACACTCGGATTTCTTCCTCATTGAGTTGGGTGGAAGAGATGTTGATAACCAGGTTCTCATGGTCACTCATTTGCGTCGATTGCCCCTCTTTGCTTTGGCCTGTTCTTTTGCGGCCTCTGCGGGTTTTGCCCCGCCTGGGTCGCTGGTTTGATCCTGATCCTGTTCTAAAAAATGAACCGCAGAATTCGAGGTGCCAGGTTGTTGATCCTGTTGTTCAGTGGTAGGCTTCTGGGTTTTGCGAGTTGTTGTGTCACCATCAGATGATGAAGTTTCGTTCTCAGAGTACGGATTATAAGGGCGATTTGGGCGTCGGCGGGCGTACACTTCTGCCCAAGTGTACACCTCGCCGAGCTTATAATCAATGGTGTCCCTCTTATATTTCCGAAATTTCCGTTCCTGTGTCTCCCGAGTGTGCTTGTCTAATTGGGCATTCACGTCTTCCAACATTTTAGTCAGCTCAGCTGGATCCATGGCATTGTCTAGCTCGGTTCGTACGGTCTTTATTTCTTGTGCCAAATCGTCCAGTGTTTTAGAAAGTTCCTCCACTATAAGTAGGATCAAATCCAACGAGCATTTGTTGAGGATAGCGTACCACCTCTCAACAAATCTCGTATTGTTTTTGCATAGTAGGGGTTTGAGGGGGACTCGCAGGCCCCTGGGGATCCGTTGGGCGCGATGGTACCGCACGAGGGTACATGCGTGTAATTTTTGATTCGTTTCCTTCTTCAGTAAGTAGAGCAGTTGCTTAATGTTACTCTCAGCGCTCCTGGAGCTGGTGGCAGTGGCAACATCCTCCTGGATCATGCCATAGATTTTGTCGGCATCCCCCGCCGTGAAAGCGAAGGTGTCGGCCTTGAGTTCTGTCATGTTAGATACCAAATCGTAATTCATTTTGCAGTTTAGAGTAGCGTGCCAAATCCTCAGGACAGGAAAATAGTGGACTCACAAAGATCAGGAAGGAGGTATTTGCACAGCTGTATGTGATCCGTGGTTTAAACAGGTAACGATGTGTAGCTCACCATGCTACCCCAGTTTAGACCTGGCCATATGCAAATCAGTCTTGGCTCTGTGCCTCATGGGAACAGTCCAGCCCGAACTGCCAAGCCAGGTCCTCCCTTGACCAGAAACAAGCATCCTAGGACCGGTTTTGGGGGTTTCACCCTCTTCAGCCAGGATAGCTTCATTCCAGTGGCACAGTGAGCTATAAACAGGCTGGGGAGCAGATCAGGCGTTCTCGCTTTTGCCGCTCCCCAGACGACCCAGCTTTCGAAGGGTCAGGTCCTCAATCGGAGGCCCCAACCATTTCTTTGTTCTTTTATCCCCTCTGCAGGTTTTCAGGCACGGATAGGGAGTTGGTTGAAGCGGCTTGAAGAGCTCAGGCATTGGTTTCTATTCCCCACTGCAGGTGAGGCAGTGAGGGAGATTCTATTTCGTCAAAGAGTATCAGCTATTTTTAGCAGCACAGCCGTTTTCCTAGCCCAGGTTCAAATAATGAGCAGCAAGTAGAAAGCAGACAGGATGTTTTGTTTGTGATCGTCCAAGCAGTGCGTGCTGCGGTTTAAGGACAGAGCGGGTGAGCTGTTTTTGGCAGTATGAGTTTTGGGACCATATCGGGCTCATTGGGTGCTGCGTGCACGGATTGAATTGATAATCAGCTGTTCCTGGACATAAACGGTAAAGTGCGTTTGGGCACTTTGGATGCAATCGTGATCGGCAGTTTTTTCTGGGCGTAAAAAATAGAGCGCAGTTGGGCATTCTTGTTGATTTAACTAACAGGCCTTAACAGGCCCAATTATTTGCACCTGGGAGTCAGCAGTTTGTGCAGGGGCATTGGTAGGGGCACAGTGCTTTCTTTTCCCCACCTGCAGGTGCTCAACGTGCCAAGATCAAGTCGTGAGGAGTGCATATTACCTCCCTGTCTTTTCTTGTTTCCCCTGCAGGCAGTCAGTGCAAAAGTCCTTTCGTTCAGGCCCCCCAGGCAACTCTGGGGGTGGTGGCAAAAAGGGGGCCTGTTAAACAGGGGTACATATACCAGAGCAGCTGGAACATGTAAATTTAAACATGCCTGTTCATTCTGTGGCAATTCCTCACATCCTGAATCACATTTTTTTAAGGAAACAAGAGATAAGGGAGGCAAGAAGCAGGATTGAGAGTGTGTCCCTCGGTATGGCTAGATCCCCTATAAAAGTAAGTGCAAAGATACCTTGGTTAAATAGTTATAACTGCCCAGACGCTGCTAGAATCTTACGGGAAGGTTTTATGGACGGGTTTAGGATTCCCGCACGTGGCTACACTGGTGTGTCACACTGTCAAAATCAATTATCAGTCAGGGCTAAGGAGGGGTTTGCAGCTGCAAAAATTGAAAAAGAGGTTAGGCTGGGCAGTGTTGCAGGCCCTTTTGAGAATCCCCGACTGGAACTTTGCCTGCTCCCCACTAGGGGTGATTCCCAAAAAAGAGCACAGGGAACACAGATTGATTCATAATCTATCAGCCCCCAGAGGGCCGTCCTTGAATGATGCCATTGATGGTGATTTATGCAGTGTTAGGTACACTTAATTTGATCAGGCAGTTGAGATGCTCAAGGGTTTGGGGCAGGTCGCATTGTAGGCAAAATCAGATATTGAGTCAGCTTTCCATTTGCTTCCGGTACACCTGCCTTGAATTTCATCTGTTGGGTATCCAATTCAGGGGGAAGTACTACGTAGACAAGTGTATGTCTATGGGCTGTCAGTTTCTTGTGCCTATTTCAAGAAATTCAGCTACTTTTTGGAGCGGGTTTTCATGCAAGTGACAGGGCACCAGTTGGTATTACGCTACCTGGATGACTTCCTGTTCTTGGAAGCGCCAGAATCAATAGACTGTAAGTTGACACTGCAGAAATGTTGCACTCATGCAGGAGTTAGGTGCGCCATTGCCACAAGGCAAAACAGGTGGGCCAAGCACATAGGATGAATTCCTGGGAATAAAGTTGGATTCTGTGCAGGGTGTATCACAGTTGCCTTTAGAGATAGTAATTGCTTTTGGGACCGCATTACAGAACTGCTTGATGAGGGAGAAGGTTACATTGCACCAGTTACAGCATGTGGTAGGGCAATTAAAATTTGCATTAAGGATAATCCCAATGGCTCAACCTTTTTCACTCACCATCGCACAGGCTATGTCAGGACTAAAGGAGATTTGACAAAAGAGAGTACCTGGTTTGTGTATTTCACTGCTATTTATTTTGTGCGGAGAAGAGACAATGACCGTTAGGTTCAAATGTTCAATGTATGTAATTTACAATTTCTTTTAAACATAGCACTTACTAAAAGTAAACATTCATTTCAAGTCTGGGACACAATACAACTCACATCCACCAGAAGACTATGTTGGTCAGGTGAATAGACTAATAACATAATATGACAATTTTACAAAAACAATATACAAAATACACAAAATTATTCAAAAAATTACACCAGCAAAACATTTTCATAACAAGAACTCCATTGACCTGACATTTAGGCAATTATAATGGAGATACTTAACTTTAAACTTAAAGGTGATCCAACGAAAGAAATACAACAAGAAATAAGTACCAAAGATACATGGGGGTTTGAACAAGGATTAGTAGGACCCAAGGAATTTTATTATCTAATTAAAAAACAACCAAGGATTTCAGTCATATATTTTCTCCCGACGCTTCATAAAGATCCAATACAGCCACCAGGGAGATTGTATCGGGATGTGATTCGATACTCGAACCGTTAGCAAAATATGTTGACGTATTCTTCAAGCCCTTACTTGGTAATGTCACCTCGTACCTAAGGGATACTACTGATTTTATTAACAAAATTGAAGGTCAGCCATTCCACCAGCAACATCAATGAATGGTATCCTTCGATGTCAACTCCCTCTATACACAGATCCCTCATGATAAAGGCTTAGAATTGATAGAATACTTTTTGGAGACAAGACCCAGACCACAAAGAGTCCCCACTGATTTTATTCTGGATTTGGCAAAGATCGCCTTGAAGCATAATTACTTCAGGTTTGAAGACACGTTCTTCATGCAGGTAAAGAGCACTGCCATGGGGTGTCCTTATGCCCCAGAAATGGCAGTGCTGTTTATGGCACTGTTTGAAGAACAGTTCATTTACAGGAACAATCCATATAGCAGTAACCTTCTTTCATGGTACCGTTATATTGATGATGTCTGGTGTCAATGGGAAGGTACTGAAGAACAATTACAAGCATTTCATGAATGGCTCAACAACAGACATGCGGATATAACATTCAGCATGACTAAAGACAAAATGCGATTGACTTTTTTGGATGTAGAAGTCCTAGTACAAGACGATAAACTCCTCACTACTTTACACCGTAAGTCAACAGACAAAAATTCCATCTTACATTACTCGAGTTATCATCCCTGGAGTTTGAAAGATAACTTACCATATAGCCAATTGTTGAGAATCCGACGCAATTGTGCAAGGAAGGAAGATTTTGTGGTCCAAGCTGATATACTATGCGAACAACTACTTAAGAGAGGCTACCCGAAGAAGATGCTTAAACATTCAACAAAGCGGGCCTGGTATACACCCAGAGAGGAGTTTTTGACCAAACGGAATAAGAAACCATTGGAACAACTTGTATTTGTGTCAACTTTTGGCCCACATACCAATAAATTCAAAAAGTTAATTTTGAGTAATTGGCACTTGTGTACAAACCTGTCATGTCCATTGGAAAAACCACTCTTCGCTCTGAAACGGAATAAAAGTATTGGTCAACAAATCATTTGTGCCGATCTACGCAAGAACAGAGTGCAGCCGGATCTACGGTAGCTATGGAATCTGGCACCAGTGGTGGGCCATCACAAGTGCGGTTCATGCTCCTCTTGCGGTAACACTATGGAGGGTTCAGAATTTGTGTTTACCAATGTGAAGTGGAAACATACCAAATTCACAAATTGTAAGACGCGGAACATGATATATGCCATCACCTGCCCATGTATGAAGTTATACATTGGCAAAACCACGCAGCAAATCCACCTAAGAATGACTCAACACAAATCAAGAATCAAACAAAGAATTCTCACAGCACCGATGGTCCCGCACTTTGTGGAAAAGCTCCACTCAGAAACGGATTTTGTTTGGACAGTGTTATCTGCATTAAAAACTCCAACGAGGGGTGGTGATATTGATGTTCTGTTGAAAAATAAAGAAACATATCTCATCATGTAATTCGACTGTGTTGCAGATGGTTTGAATGAGTTACCATAGGCCCTCTAATTGGAACCTTTGGGTCCCTGTTGCAATTCACACACTACCAAATATACTCACCATTAGTTCGGCAACATTGCGGAATTTTATTAAACCTATTAGGAGGATGCCGTTTATGTGTCTATGATTGTGAATTTTCATTACGATTGCAGTGAAATTACTCAACACATATTTAACTTGCTGATTAGAATGGGGACTGCAAAATAATAATGCGGCACGGTAAAGAACCAGTTGTTGAGGGTAGAACAATAAGCCTGTCCTCGATCTGCTGGTAATAGTTCCTGCACCCCAAGCAAATGCAACGGATAAGTGATTTTGATAATTGCTCCCATGCAGTAGGTTCTAATATTTCTTGTAAGCGAGAAGGTTAATCTGGTGACAAAGAAAGAATTCCATGTCACTGAGGTTGTTAATTATTAAGTCCGCGTGTGCTATGCTCCACAAACTACATGTCCCATAATACATCTGTAAAGGAGGCATGCTAACTTCCGGTCATTGACCTGATATTAGTAGCGTTCAGCGAGGGGGCTGACTCCTAAGTAGTCACGATGGAGTGCCACCCGCATTGAAAACCGCTTCAGAACCTAAGTAAGTGAAGCCTGAAACAAGTGTAGCATAGTGTTAGCGGTGCGAAGAGGTTTGAACATGGCACGCGTCCGAGAGAAATACTCATGGGTTCTCTTTCTTCGCTCACTTGGTGTAGGTAAATGGCGCTTTTACAAGTATCTGAAAGATGCTTGAAAAGATGTAGACACGAATAATAGTAAGTACAGCCTTCTATGCAGCATATGCATTGCGGAATTTGTTAATTGAGTAGCACCACAGAAAACTCTTACATATAACCCGGGGTGTATTGCTTGTTGTGCCAGATCGAGGGAGAAAAAACTACACAATCGGGGAAAACACGAACGAAGTGTGACGGCCAGGTGCCGGCCGGAGGGCTTACAAGTAATACCTCTTCTTTGGCGTCCTCCTATTATTAACATGTGAGTGTCCACACTAAAATCTAAAACAGTTGTTTAAAAAGCACACAATAGACGATATCCTGTTACTTAATAGGTATGTCCTTGACAGTTCTAGATCCTGTCGTGCCGAGTTAAAAGTCATATCCATCATCTGTGAAGTGACTTGATGAACTTCAGGTACAGAAATTTTCATTTATGAAAAGGCAAAAAAAGTTGAGAAGAGGAGTGGGTTGTAGATTTTAATTAGTTCATTTAATTTCACCTTTCAGGGAACAGCGTGCCCAAGTGCCCTGATGATAATCCTGTGATTCCACGCAGGGATTAGAAATGCGTCGGCCTTTCCAGTATATTGCCACATAGGGCATCAATTAATTCCTACGCTCCGGAATTAGGGTGTACAATGATTCATGCACCCAGGAGGGGTTAACAAAAATTGCCCATGTGGTTAAAGTATCTCCGTGATAATTGCCTAAATATCAGGTCAATGGAGTTCTTGTTATGAAAATGTTTTGCTGGTGTAATTTTGGGAATAATTTTGTGTATTTTGTATATTGCTTATGTAAAATTGTCATAATATGTTATTAGTCTATTCACCTGACCAACGTAGTCTTCTGGTGGATGTGAGTTGTATTGTGTCTCAGACTTGAAATGAATGTTTACTTTTAGTAAGTGTTAAAAAATTTGTATATTACATACATTGAACATATGAACCTAACGGTCATTATCTCTTCTCCGCACAAAATAAATAGCGGTTAAATACACAAACCAGGTACTCTCTTTTGTCAAATATTATTGCAAATTCATCCATACCTGGTTTGCTAAGGATCGGGCCAGATGTAGGTAAATGTAATTTACCGATTCTTAAATACCGAATTTTACCGATTCGGTATTCAAAAATCGGTAAATGAGATGTAGGGAAAAATTCGGTATTTTTTACCGAATCGGTAAAATTCGGTATCGGACTTTCGGAAATTACCGAATCGGTATTTGCCGAATCGGTATTTACCGAATCGGTAAATACTGAATCGGTAAATACCGATTCGGTAAATACCGAATCGGAAAGCAAGCAAAAGTGAACTTAAGACAACAGCCAATCAGGTGCAACCACCCTCCCCCTTCCTACCAGGAAGTGACTACACAGGCAGCTGCAACTAATGAGAAGGTTCTGGAGAGGCAGTTGGAGCAGAGAGACTGGGACCAGCAGCAGACGGAGTTTGTGCACTCTTAAAACTTAAACACGGCAAGCAGCAAGGAAACAGAGCAGACAGAAAGAAAAAGAAAGCTCAAATTCAAAAGCATGGAGCTCCAGGTTCTTGTGGAGGAGGTGGTAAAGGTGCACCACAGACTTTTTGGAAGGCAGTCCCTCTCTGTGCCTGAATCTGCAAAGAGGAAGATTTGGCTTGAAATCCTTGAGAAAGTCAATGCAGTGGGAGTGACCCCCAGAGTCATCGAAGATTTAAAAAAGAGATTTTATGATCTAAGGAGCCTCACCAAAAATAAATTGCTGACCACCACAAACAGGCCTCGCAAACAGGTGGAGGAAAGAACACAGCACCCCCCTCACTGACTTGGAGGAGATGGTGGTCACAACCTTGGAGCCAGAAAGCGTCCATGGACTGGGAGAAGTGAACAGCTCGGCGAAAGCTGCAAGTAGAAAAGGTAAGATGCATGCACAGCAATCCCCCTCACACCCTCATCCATCCCTCACCCCTTGAAGCTAAGTTACCCCAGTCCCAGTGTGTTTGTGCAAAGCAGTAGCAATGCATCACGGTACATGTAGTCAGTTAATGAAAGACCATGTCATACAGCACAGTCACCACCAAGTCAGGCAAATGATTGCAGACATAATGAAGGGCAGGCAGCATGTAATAAGTGCAATTTTGAAAGTTTTATTGTATTGACAGTGACAGATTTGCACCTAGCTGATATGTGCTCATATGTCCACAGGTCACACTTCAAGAAGGCAGTCACAGGAGCCAGAGGACACGGCACCCGAGAGGGATGAAAGTTATGAGCCAGGTCCCAGTGCATCACAGGACACAGGTGTACCGAGTGGGCAGCCACCTTCCCCAGAACCTGACAACACTGAAGAAATGCAGGCATCCCCAAGACCATCATAGTCCCCACTATTGGTCTCCTCACCAGAAATGCCAGCATCACTGGATAGCCAAACACCTGCAGCACAACCTAGCAGGAGGCATGTAGTTTCCCCACTGATGGAAATGGAGACAGCTGCTGGTGAAATGGTGCTGACATCTCTGCCACACTGCAGCCCAGCGCAGAGCGTGTACCTACTGCCACTAGACGCCGCACAGTACAAGGAAGGAGTGTAGGTGCACGTGGGGAGGGGTCCAGTGTCTTTGAAAGGCCTGGAGGGATCCATGGTCAGGATTCAGAGGATGCAGGGGAAGGGCATCATGTCCTGTCAAAGACAAATGCGTAACCTCAATATAAACATGCAGGACATTGGTAAGGGCATCAGGGAACTGGTGGAAGTAAACAAGAGCATGGCCACGGGGATACACGACATGACCCTATCCATGCAGCAACTGTGCACAAAACTGGACTCTGAAATCACATCAAGGCGCAGGGAGAAGCAGCGTGCAGAGAGAACCGAGAAAGCCATTCACAGCCTGGCAACAGCCACATCCTTGCTATGCAGGCGCAGCATGACCAGTCAGGAAGTCCTGACTCAAAACAGTATTCAGCTGACAAGGGGCATAGCCGGAATGACCAGTGAGCTAGAGGCTCTACTCAATGCTCAAACTGCACAAACTGCTGCTATTGACGTGCCGGAGAGTGAAGGTAGCACCAGTAGGAGCAGCACGGCAACCCACCCTGTTGTAGAGACAAGGAGGAGCAGCAGGCGACTGGGTGAGGCTACAGGCCAAACGCACAGTGAACAGAGTGAGCCACATACACCTGCCAGTGCAAAGCGTGGCCGCAAATGAACAGTTATTAGCATGGGCTACTGCCATTGGACAGACAATTCAATTTTGAAAGTTTGTGTTGAACATTTGTGCCATTTAAACCTGCGTAGTGACAATATACAACTACGGTGTGTGCATTCTACACCTGTCTGTGTGTGTTTACTCACTGTGAGCATTGCAGTGAAATGCTCACTGGTGCACTTTTGTTCTTTAACGTAACAAGATATTTACTAGATTAAACTAACTTTTGTGCTTTCAACATAGGTCTCAGACTCATTACTTACTCAGAAATAGTTGTGTGTAATCTCCTCACGTCTGTATCTTCCATCACTTGGTGTTGACACTCCAGCAGGTTGTGTTTCAGGCACAGCAATGTCGTCGTCATGATCCTCATAGTCTGACAACTCCACCTCAGTACCCTTCTTCACAGCAAGGTTATGCAACATAGCACAGGCAGCAATGATCTTACAGCAGGTGATGGGGGTATACTGCCTTGCACCTCCACTCTTGTCCAAGCACCTGAACCTGCTTTTCCAGATACCAAACATACGATCAACCACATTTCTTGTGCTCTTGTGGGCCCGGTTATATCTCCTTTGACTGGGTGTTGAGGGGTTGAGGTAGGGGGTGAGTATGAAGGAGCGGAGGGCATATGCACTGTCTCCTAAAATGAAATGGGAATACATCACTCACATGCATACATGTACTTCTTGCAGCTATAGGCGTTATGGGTGTCGCACACTGTGTCTTATCTAGCAGGTATCCTTCACCAAATTCCCCTGCAGTCAGCCATGCATAGATGCCGCTGTTTTGAAATATGTATGAGTCGTGGTTACTCCCAGGGAATTTTGTCACAAGATCAGTGATGTGGTACTTTGCATTGCAGATCACCTGCACATTGATGGTGTGCGTTGACTTCCCATTCCTGTATATATATTCGGTGGCAGCAGGGGGACAAATGGGAATGTGCGTGCCATCAATGCAGCCAATTATATTGGGGAATCGTGCCATCTGGTAAAAGTCAGATTTTGTTTGGACCAGTTCAGCATGGGTTGCAGGAAATGATATGTAATGGTCCATCCTCTGTAACATGGCGTCAAGGAATTTGTGGAAAAACCTTGACAGGCTGCTCTGAGTTACACCACCTACCGCAGCAACCACACTCTGGTAGCTACCAGACGCAAGCAGGTGTAGGCTGCACAGCACCTGGACGGGGAGAGGAATAGCGTGTGCCCTTGGTGTAGTGTGCTCCAACAGTGGTTGGAGGTCCCTGATTAGGTCCAAGATGGTGTCTGAGTCCAACCTGTACCTCTGGAGTATCTCTGCCTCTGTGAGCATGAACAGGGTGATCCTCTGTCGGTACACCTGCTCCTCTCTCTGCCATTCCCTCTCTCCTTCCTCCTGTAGCAGTAGCCGTCTTGCAATGACATAAAATGCCGCCATTGCACAAGAAGAATTGCATTTTGGGTCCATTTTTATGGGTTGCACCTGGTTACCACCTGATTCCAATCCATGGTGAATACCGACTCTTAAATACCGAATTTGAGGTAAATTCGATATTTCAGTGCTTACCTACATCTCATTCTTCATTTTTACCACTTCTTATTTACTGAATCGGTATTTTACCGATTCGGTAACTTTACCAATTCAGTAAATTTACCGATTCGGTAATATGTCCGATTCGGTATTTTACCGATTCGGTAATTTTACCGATTCAGTATATTTTCCGATTCGGTAATTTACCGATTCGGAAACTTTACCGATTCGGTAAATTTACCGATTCTGTATATTTTCCGATTCGGTAATTTACCGATTCGGAAACTTTACCGATTCGGTAAATTTACCGATTCGGACGATTTTCGGACTCCTACATCCCATTTGCTCAATACCGGTCGGTAACGGCCGAAAATACCGATTTACGGCCGTTACTGACCGGCATTGGCCTACCTACATCTGGCCCTAGCCTACCCTGTAGCCAGGTATTTTGAAACGGAGCATGGTTCGAATCCTTCTTACTTGTCTTACTATGTTATCGATTCTGTGTGGCCTTTAAAAAGAGTAGGGGATCGAGAAGCGAGGCTTCGACTACTCGAAACCCGGTACATTCTAGAATTAGATAGCAAGCAGCCCAATGGGTTAAATGCAATGGAGGATATATATACCTGTCTCTAGCCAGGTGGCAATATAAGGGTTAAGCAACTGTCATACCAGTTAAGAAAACAATGTAACATGCAGTGTATTGGTTGGCAGCATTAAGGGTTTTCATTAAAAAAGGGGTGATGATAGAGGATCGCTAATTCAAGTTTTTCAATTTGAAATGTTTTGATTGTAGTCTGTACTGTAGCCAAATGTTTAGTGGAACCATCAATTTTAGAACATTCTTGACTATATTTGGGTCCGGGCTTGTTTTTAATGCTTAATTTAATGAGCTAATTTAAGAGGGTTGAACCAGGAATGTTCCTGGTGGAGTTAGCATTTGGCTCTACGTATTTTGCACTAGCAATAGCACTTTTTTCATTATTCTTATGCACATTTTGTTGACCTCTTCATACCAGTAGTTTTGTAGGGTTAGACAGTCATAGGGAATTTAATCTTCTTGACAAGAAGAATTAAGCCCACTGGGGCTCTATCCTTTAGTCATATGTGGAGTACACATTTGAAGTAGTGATACATTTCCACTATTAAAGGTGGTATGTGGCGTTACCATGAGTCAGACATGTAGGTTAAGTGTCGAGTAGTAGGTAATGTTGCAAGGGGTATTAGAAATAATAAAAATTGCCATACATGACTTTTTAAGGAATCTTTGTATTTATACATGAATTTATAATGAATTTGAAAGTATTTATATATTTTACAATTTGTTCAAATGTGTAATTGCATTGATGCCGAAATTTCTATGTACAACATTGTTTGAGAGTATTTCTTTCATGTTGTTTCCTTGACTGTGAAATTCCCCGCGCACTAGCACTTTAAATACTGGTACCAGCTCTAAGCAACTTGCCATTTGATCAAACTTTGTGAAAATCGAAACGCGTAATGGCGGCTGGCTTGCTGGATGAAATAAAGCACCTTGACTAAGAACCAACTTACGTGTCTGCTCTTTCATCATTTGGGACTGGGCTGGGGAGGCTGCCTCGAGTCGGTTGGCGAATTACATTCATATATATATATATTTATATTTACTGAAAAAACATAGGTTTTGGGGGACGTTATAGTTAGTTGGATATATTTAACTCGTACAAAACCAGAGAAATGTGGCTGTTATAGTTAGTTGAGCTAACTATAACTCATGCCCCCGCAATGCAATGCTGATGACGTCACATATAACATCATTCATGACATGTTCAGTGACATCACTGATGACATCAATGATGACATCTCAAATGTCATCACTGATGACATCATCCAGTAACTGTGTGTTTCTGTAAAGTTTAAATATGTTTTATATATATGCCAAGGTGTATTGAGGTATGAGTGGGTGCATGAGTGTCTGAATGGATGATTTAGTGGGTGTGTGACTGACTGTATAAGTGAGTGATTAAATGTGTCTTACTGAATGCCTGGGTTAGTGAGTAAACTGTGTAAATGTCTGTATCACTCTGTCAGTTGGTGTGTAAGCGGTTGCATGGGTTTGTGAGTAGCTACATGATGGTCTATATGGGTTATTGATTGGTATCTGAGTATCTGTATGGGTGCCTGACTGTCTGTGTGGGTGGGATGGGGTGTGTAACTCGGTGTGTGAGTGGGTAATTTACTGGGTGTATGGGTTCAAGAGTGCATTTGTGAAGGCTATATGGGGGGTGAGTGTGTGTATGGGTGTGTTGGTGAGTGAATGGGTTTCTCAGTGGTACATGTGTGAGTAACTACATATGTGAAAGGCAGTATATGTGAGTCTTGGAGTATATAAATCACTATATCTGAGAGTGAGTGATTGTGAGAGTGGCAGTATGGATGGGTGTGCGCTTGTATCAGTGATTGTATAAGAGAGTACGTATGTGTTATTATCTCTATGAATAAGTGAGCTGGCGTGTGTATAACTGTATAGGTGAGTAAATGGGAGTGTGAATGATTTTTTGTATGATTGACTAGGTGTGTGAGTAACTCTATGGATGAGTGGAGATGTGTGAGTGTCTGTATAGGTGTATGAGTGCAAATGATAGTACTGTATTGATAAGTAACTGCATGTATGAGTGACTGTATGGGTGAATGAGTAGACACATGCGTAGACCTAGGAATCAGTGAGTGGGTATGTAGTAACTGGCATTGGTGAGTCTATCGTTTTGAAAATGGTAGTCTGTATTTTAGATTGGGTATATCAAAGGTTATATGAGGGTGTGAGGAGGTGCACCAGATTATCATGTGGATGATGTCATCAGTGATGTCATTTGAGATGTCATCAGTGATGTCATCAGTGAGGTCACTGACCACGGCATAAATGATGTAATATGTGACATCATCAGCAGTGCATTGCGGGGGCACGAGTTATAGTTAGCTCAACTAACTATAACAGCCGAATTTCTCTGGTTTTGTATGAGTGAAATGTTCAACTAACTATAACGTGTCTGAAACCTATTTTTTTTCAGTGAATTTTTATGGTTTTTTAAATGCTAATTTCTAACTATAACGTCCCTGAAACCTATGGTTTTTTCAGTGAATTTCAAAAGTCTTTTAAATGATTATTTCTGACTATAACGTCCCTGAAAACTATGTTTTGTTCTGTGAATTTCTAAGGTTTTTTAAATGCTAATTCTAACTATGCTTACAGAGGTAGAACATGTGATGAAAGAGGAAGAAATGCTGAGAAAGAAGCAAGAGAAATGCAGAAAGAGCAACAGAGCAACAGAAGTCCAGAAAGACGAAGAATAGTGCTGAAAGAAGTAAGAGATTTCCAGAAAAAACCAACAGAGGTGCAGAAAGAGGCCTTGTTTCAAAGTCATCCCGTGCCCCCAACTTTTTACTGACTTTTACTGGTGGTAACTGACTCTGCCTAACCAGGCCTAGAGCCAGTCCTATGCTAAAAGACACTCAGAATACAGTGAAAACACCTACATACACTAGGGAACACTATGCGTTGGGGTACACCTGTGATTGGCATGACCTCCTCTGTAAGGCCCTAGTACATAATAGGGTAGGGGGATTAAAACTACCTCTAAATCGGAGGTGCAGAAAGATACTTCTTTAAGTAGTAGTCACATTTGCAGAGACGTAGAGAAAGGGTGCTGGGCCACCGACCAGCGCTCAGTAATTCAGCTGTGTAGGAATTACAGGAGGTACCAGAAGGGCTTTTTTTTTTACAGAGTTTTATATAGCGGGAACTTGACCTGAATCGGGTATCAGAGCACTTTAGATGGCACCAGTTGCATTACATGAGGACACATTCACTGTTTTTTAGGCACAGGGAGATTAAGTGATTTGCCCAGAATCACAGGATGTTCAGTGTCATTGCCCAGACTCAAATCCAGTTCCCCAGATTCGAGGTCGACTGCCCTAGCCATTAGGCCAACTCCTATCTCCCTCAGGAATGAAGTGGACTTCATCCCCCATCCCGTAGTCTGCCAGGAGGCACTTTTGCAGGGTGGTGGGGGAAAAGGGGCATGGCGTCTAAAGATTCCTTAGCTATCCCACTTTGTGGGACTTACTGGATGTAACAAGTGGGGTACTTTGCCCCAAGGACATCCTTTGGGGCCAATTACCCTTCCTATTACCTCCAATCTTTACCCCACAGCAGGATTGCTAAGTTCGCATAACAGGCCACACTCCCTTTCCTCACCACTCTGCAGACACGCTCCATGGTGCGCTCTAGGATGGGGATTGAAGTCCCCTTCGGTGCTGGGGGTCATTTAGGAACCAACCACCCTACCTCTTACCTCCAGTAAGCCCCACACAGTGGGATTGCTAAGTTCGCATGACAAGGCACACCCCCTCTCCCCACCACTCTGCAGACACGCTCCCTGGTGCGCTCTAGGATGGGGATTGAAGACCCCTTCGGTGCTGGGAGTCATTTAGGGACCAATCAGCCTACCTCTTACCTCCAGTAAGCCCCAAACAGTGGGTGTGCTGAGAGGTGGACACAGACCACGTACCTTTTATCCACCACTCTGCAAACACACCTCCTGGTGCATTCTAAGATGGGGGATTAAGCCCCCTTGAATACTGAAGGTCCCTGGGGGCCAACTAGCCCACCAGGTACCTCCAGAAAGCACCATACAGCTGGATTGCAGAGAGGTGGTCTTAGGTCACGCCCCCTTTTTATACCACTTTGCAAATGCATCTCTTGGTGCTTTGCTGCTCGGGGATGAAGTCCACTTGTCTCCTGAGGTCCTCAAGACACAAGAGGACCTCATCGCACTACCAGCAGTGTGCCACGAGTCGCGTTTGCAGAGTGGTGTACAAAGGGGCGTGGCCTCGGACCACCACTCTGCAATCCAGCTGTGCGGTGCTTACTGAAGGTACCTGGTGGGCTAGTTGGCTCCCAGGGGCCTTCAGTATTCAAGGGGACTTAATTCCCAACTTAGAACATGCCAGGGGGTGCGTTTGCAGATTGTTGTAGGGAGGGGGTGGGGCCTCTGGCGAGATGCCAGCTTTTTTTAATTTAGTTTTTGGAAAGGGGGCTGTGTGGCCCCCCTTCCCTTAATTATTTTTGGGCCCTGGAGACCCCATCCCCCAGGGCCTGAGCATTTTATTTTGTTTTTTTAATGAAAAACAAACAGGAAGGTGGCGCGTAACCCCCTTCTCTGGGCCACTATTAGCCCCGGGGACCCCATACCCAGGGGCTGGCCTCTTTTTAAAAAAATAATTAAAAGGGAGGGGCCGAGTGGCCCCAGGGACCCTTGGAGGTGGTGGTCCCCAAGGCAGGGGGTCCATAACGGACCGCCAAATTTAAATAATTAGTGCCCCGGGGAGGTGGTGGTCCCCGGGGCAGTGTGGAGGGAGCAGGAGCTTAACCCACACCTATGTTATATTAATTTAATCCCTGGGAAGGTGACAGTCCCCGGGGCTGCGGGGGGGTCTGGGAGCCCCCACATCCAAATAAAGAAGCTCTGGGGAGGTGGTCATCCCCAGGGCTGTGGGGGGTGCGTGCCCCTGCACAAAATTAGCATAGCCCGAGGAGGGGGCAGTCCCTGGGGCTGCGACGGCCCCCACATGCCCCGCTATTTAATTTTTGCATTGCCCCCAGAACCTTGCTCACCCAGGGGCTCATTAAAATGAAGCATGGGAGCCAGCGCTACATTTTTTAAAACATTTCTCGGCAGGATTTGCGCACCCAGCACAAATTCTGCCAAATAATATTATTTTTTTAATGCTTTTTTTGGCCCTGAGCAGGCCTAGGGGTCGGGGTGTTTCTACCGTCTCCTTTTCTTGTTTTTCATCTTTTTTCACCCTTTTTCCTGTGTCTTGGTTACTGAGTCACAAGATGGCTGCCAACACTTCGTGGTTTGGAGTGTTGGAAGCCAATTAGAGTGAAGCTAATGCCCGGAAGGGTTCGCAAACCCTCCTCAGTGCTTAGATATCGATATTTTTATTTCTTCAATTTCTCAGCTACTACTGAATGGGTTTACACCATTTAAAGAAAAGTTCACTTTTTGAACCAAGAGCTACCTTTTTGCCAAATTGGGTGTCATTCCGTTCAGTAGTTCGGGCTGTAGCCTGTTCCAATTTTTCCTATGGAAATTAACATGGGGAAAACATGTTTCGGGACACCCTTTTTTCTCAGCCGCTGCTTCATGAATCACCCGAAACGTTCAAGACAGGAGCTGACCGGAGCGCCCCATTTGTTTTGAAAATTTCGTGAAGATTCATCAAGCGGCGCCAAAGCTATTTGCAAATCAAAAAAATGTTTTCCTATCAAAACTAACTATCTACTGGGGACCGCCAGTAGGTAATATTAATATTAAAATACATATATATGCTTATGAAAGCACTACAACAACCAGGGAGCTTTGCACAGAAGCCCCACCCACTGAGGTAACAATTTTAAAAGTGCAAAACGAAAAAGAGTGCATTCAATTCCCCTGCCTGAGCCACTGAAGAAAGGATGTCAATATCCTGAAACGCGTCTGGCAATGATAAAGAAATGATGTGAACTTTACCTTTCAGTCTGTCTGCTGGCAAGTAATGGAAAAGAATAAAATCGAGTGAATGGAATTCTTGTGGCTTGTCTTCAATGGGGCTAATCTGCACACGACTTGATGTTAACGGCTGTTGCCCAGCCGTGAGGACAAGCCCATCGCTGAAAGGCGGGTCCATGCAGGCTCAGAAACACAGCCTGCAATGTGGAATGAAGGTGAGCAGCGCGCTGCAGAACGACGCTGCTTGGAGCTCGTTTTTCATCACTACAAAGCGGGGCAGATGGCTAAAGGGACAGTTTCACCTTTCCACTTGGAGAAAACTTTTAAAGGCGAAAATTGGGACAGAAAGCCTCCCCCACAAGAGGAACAATTTATGAAAGCACTACAATAACCAGGGAGCTTTGCACAGAAGCCCCACCCACTGAGGTAACAATTTTAAAAGTGCAAAACGAAAAAGAGTGCATTCAATTCCCCTGCCTGAGCCACTGAGTCTCACACACTCAGTCTCCCATACAAATACTGGGGCAACCAATCAATAACCCATATAGTTACTCATATAGCTACTGATCAACACATGCAGCAGTTTTACAGAACAACAGACATAATGATGCACAAATTAAGAAAGTTTAGTCACTAACCCATGCACTCAGTGAGACACATTTAATCACTCACTCATACAGTCAGTCATGCACCTACTAAATCCTTCATCCAGACACTTATACATCCACTCATTCTTCAATATGTAAGACATATTTTAACTTTACAGAAACATACAGTCACTGGATGTTGTCATCAGTGATGTCATCAGTGATGTCATTTGAGATGTCATCAGTGATGTCATCTGTGATGTCACTGACCATGTCATGAATGATGTAATATGTGACATGATCATTAGTGGGTCCGGGTGCGCGATATATAGTTAGTGCAACTAACTATATATGCAAATTTCAATGGTTTTGTGTGAGTAAAATAAGGTTTTGTGAATGCTAATTCCTAACTATATATGGTCTATAACCTATCGTTTTTTCAGTGAATTTCAAAGGTTTTTTAAATGCTAATTCCTAACTATATAAGGCCTGAAACCCATGGCTTTTTTCAGTGAATTTGCAAGGTTTTTTAATGCTAATTCCTAACTATAACACCCCTAAAACTTATAGTTTATTGAGTGAATTTCAAAGGTTTTTTAAAAGCTAATTCCTAACTATATAAGGCCTGAAACCTATGTTTTTTTAAGTGAATTTCCAAGGTTTTTTAAATGCTAATTCCTAACTATATAAGGCCTGAAACCTATGTTTTTTTCAGTGAATTTCAAAGGTTTTTTATATGCTAATTCCTAACTATGTAAGACCAGAAACCTATGGTTTTTTAAGTGAACTTCCAAGGTTTTTTAAATGCTAATTCCTAACTATATAAGGCCTGAAACCTATGTTTTTTTCAGTGAATTTGCAAGGTTTTTTAAATGCTAATTCTTTTAGCGGATAACATTTAAATATGTTAATATCCTTGTGGGACCACCTGAGCAGCCCTAGGGGGTCAGGTTGTTTCTACCCTGCCCCCTTTTTACATTCTACACGTTTGTTTTTCTGCTTCTTTTGTGCCTCGGTCTACCTAGCACAAGATGAATGCCAACAATTCCTGGTTAGAAGTGTTGACAGCCAATGAGCATGCTGTTTTCCTGCGAAAGGCATGCTGATTGGCTGCCACTGTCTGTCAACACTCCAAACCAGCAAGTGTTGGCAGCCGTCTTGTGCCTCTGTAGAACCAAGGCACAAGAAAGCAGTGAAACAAAGGTGCAAAACACGCAAAGGGGGCAGGGTAGAAGCACCCTGACCCCCTAGGCCTGCTCAGGGGGCCCAAAAATATATATATATTTTTTCCCCATGGTACGCTCAGGGTACGCGTACATGGCATCGCACCCAGCGTGTACTCTGCAAAATTTAAAAAAAAAATCGTTTTTTTGACCTTCTGGGTCCTCCTAGGCCCCCCTGATAAAACCTAGGGAGTCAGGGGGTCTCTACCCTGCCCCCTTTTATAGTTTTCCCCTTTTGTTTTACACCTCTTGTGTCTCGGTTCTACCGAGACACAAGATGGCGGGCTCGCCGGACCGTATGGAATGTTCACAGACACCCAAGAACCAATCAGCTTTCTGCTCGCGCACTTCTGTGTCGCGCCGGGTGCGCTCCCCGGTACGCGTACCGGTAAGCGCTGGAAGCCAGCATATAGATATATATGTGTTTTTGAGCCTAATTTTCGTAAAAACCACAGGAGCAATTTTCACCAAATATAGAAAAGGCACTTCTGCGTACCAGTCCCTACAATTTTGCAAAGTTTGGTGTAATTCCGTTCAGCGGTTCGGGCTGTAGCCTTGTCTATTCGTCCTATGGAAATTAACATGGGAAAACACGTTTTGGGACCCCCCTTTTTTCCTGGCCCCCGCTTGACGAATCCCCCCAAAACTTCCAGGGAAGGAGCGGAGCGGAGCTGGCCTAAATTTTGGAAAATTACACGCAAATTCCTCAACCGGCGCCAAAGTTATTCCCAATAGAATGTTGCAGATTTCCTATGGTAGCTACGTCCTAACTATCGCCAGTAGGTTATATATATATATATATTCACTGAAAAAACCATAGGTTTCACACCAGTTATAGTTAGGAATTAGCATTTAAAAAACCTATTAAATTCACTGAAAAAACCATAGGTTTCACACCAGTTATAGTTAGCTGGAAATTTTACTGATATAAAACCATTGAAATTCCCACGTTATAGTTAGATGGACTCACTATAACTTGCGCGTGCAATGAACTGCTGATGACGTCACATATTACATCACTCATGACATGGTCAGTGACATCACTCATGACATCACTGATGACACCATCCAGTGAATGTGTGTCTTTCTGAAAAATAAATATATTTTATATATGTATATGTAAAAGTTGATGGAAGAATAAATGTTTAAATAAGTGTCTAAATGGATGGTTTTTAAAAATTGATTGGTTAACTGGCTTAATAAGACATCATCAGCAGTGCATTGCACGCGCAAGTTATAGTGAGTCCATCTAACTATAACGTGGGAATTTCAATGGTTTTATATCAGTAAAATTTCCAGCTAACTATAACTGGTGTGAAACCTATGGTTTTTTCAGTGAATTTAATAGGTTTTTTAAATGCTAATTCCTAACTATAACTGGTGTGAAACCTATGGTTTTTTCAGTGAATTTCATAGGTTTTTTAAATGCTAATTCCTAACTATAACTGGTGTGAAACCTATGGTTTTTTCAGTGAATTTCATAGTTTTTTAAATGCTAATTCCTTTGTATATCGAGTTTCTAACCTTTTTTTTTTTTACAATTTGCTGTTTTTTTTTAAGTATTCATTTTTTTTTATAATTTTTTTCTTTTGCGCTCTGGGTGCGCGCTCCGGGAAGCTTTCAGCTAAGCTCTCCTGTAAGCTTCTCCGAGAGCTCATCTGAAAGCGCACCCAGAGCGCAACTGTCGTTCGTGAAAAAAAAATATGAATGAAAAGTTAATAATAATGCAAAACATTTCGTACCATACAAATAAAATTTGTTTTTTTTAATATGGAAAATGATTATGCATTTCTATAAAAGATTGATGACGTCACTTCGGCGCGCAACGTAAGTGCCCTCGGAAGCGCATACGTGCGCGGCGCATAAACGCACGGAAAAGCGCCTACGATCGCGCCACGTTTGCGACCCGGAAGCGCCTACGATCGCGCTGCGTAAACGCACCCGGAAGTGCTCCGGAGCGCGCAGCGTAAACGCGTCGGGTCATGTGACCCTAAAATAACACTTTTCATTGGTTGCTAACAGTTTTTTTTTACAATGAATGAAATCCCCACCCATTTCCTTCACTTCTTCTTTCACTTTTGTGACTGAAAGACCTGCCTTTTTTGCTGCTCCATATTCCTGGATTCATCATGGCTGCCAGACCATCCAGCAGTGAAGATGACTCCAATGATTTCATTGATGAAGAGCCTCCTACCCCAAAGGTGAAGGAACATTTCATCTGGAAATTTTTTAAGTTTCCAGAAGGCCAGAAGAAGGTGAATGCACCAAAAGTAGAGTGCAGGATCTGCAAACAGGTCCTGTCACGGGGTAACCCCCCAAAAAAATACTCTTTTGGCAACTTCACCATGATTCGCCATGTGGAGAGGAGGCACCCCCAGAATTTTGCCCGGGAAAGTGTCAGGGCTCTGGCACAGGAGGTTCCCAGAGATGGGGCCTCTACATCAACAGGAGGAGCAACTTCTTCTGGAAGAGAACAATCTCAGGGGCAGGTAGCAAACATTCAACCTGCATTCAACCATGGGGTCGTCAGATGCAGATACTGCAATCAACTCCTCACCTATGGGGAGCAAAGTGTCCTGCTCATGGTTCGGGCATTGGAGAACCATCACTGCCCTTCCCACCCCTAATTTTTTTCTTTTCTTTTTGCTCCTGTTGAGCAGTTTCTATTCCCTGTTTTTGTTCCTCTTCAGTTAAAAGAAGAAAACCAAAAGTTCTTTTCAGAACTACCTCCAATTCTCATCAAAGAGCTATAATCTTAAAAAATGAAGAGTAAGTGAAATATAGTGCATTGATAATTGAAAGGAGAATGAGTAAGAAAGAACAGAAAGGTATGAGAGGTGAAAGGAAGTGAAGTAGGAGGACTGAAAGAAGGTGAGTGTTAGAAAAGAAAGTTATGACACAGTGAATAAACTGGAGGCCTCATTTCTGAAAAGTGACGCATCGCTACGTGAAAATAGCGATGCGTCACTTTTCTGGACGCACTCCTTATGACATTCCAGATATGTCATATTTAATATATGACTAATCAATTCGCAAGGAGTTACAGATATGTCAGTATTTCTGACATATCTGTAAACACAAAAGTAACGCATTGCAGGAGTGCGTCACAAAAGTGACGCAACTCCAGTAATGTGTCCTTTCACATGGAAAAAGCACCATGTGAAAGGTTTGCTGTGAAGCAGGCGCAAGATTTTGGCGCAACTGCATCCTAAAAGTGACGCACTGCGTCATTATTACCAAGCTTTTTGCAAGGAACACCCCCTCTGCATGCATTATACCTGACACTATTTTTTAAAAAGTGACGCATCTAGGTACATGGGTCACTTTTTAAAACTCTGCGCCATATTGTATCTGCATCAGGTATAATGTATGCAGAGGGGGCAATCCCTCGCAAAAAGCTTGGTAATAACAACGTACTGAAATCTATGAGATTTCCCTGCGTCACTTTTAGGATGCTATTGCGTCAAAATTTTGCGCCGGCCTCGCATCACTTTTATGTTTACACATATGTCAGAAATACTGACGTATCTGTAACTCCTTGCAACATGATTCGTCATACATTAAATATGACACATCTGGAATGTCATAAGGACTGTGGACAGAAAAGTGACGCATCACACCAGCAGTGTAATAAAATGTGCCTCGTTGCACTATATTTAAAGGATGCAACAGCATCCTAAAAGTGACGCAGTGAAATCTCAAACATTTCACTGCGTCGCTATTACAAAGCTTTTAGTGGGAGAACACCCCCTCTGCATGCATTATACCTCACGCAGATATAATGTGGCGCTTGATTTTAAAAAGTGACCCATCTACCTAGATACCTCACTTTTTAAATATAACGCAACGCAACACATTTTTTTACACTACTGGTGCAATGCGTCACTTTTCTGTGCGCACTCCTTATGACATTCCAAGTAACGCATTGCTGGAGTGCGTCACAAAAGTGACGCAACTCCAGTAATGTGTCCTTTCAAATGGGGAAAGCAGCATATGAAAGGTCTTACCTCAGTCTAACACCTGCTGTAAAGCAGGCACAAGATTTTGACGCAACAGCATCCTAAAACTGACGCAGTGAAATCTCAAAGATTTCACTGCGTCGCTATTACAAAGCTTTTTGCGGGAGAACACCCCCTCTGCATGCATTATACCTGACGCTATTTTTAAAAAGTGACGCATCTAGGTACATGGGTCACTTTTTAAAACTCTGCGCCATATTGTATCTGCAACATGATTCGTCATACATTAAATATGACACATCTGGAATGTCATAAGGAGTGCGCACAGAAAAGTGACGCATAACACCAGCAGTGTAATAAAATGTACCTCGTTGCACTATATTTAAAAAGTGACGCATCTAGATAGATGCGTCACTTTTTAAATATTGCATAACAATGCGCATTTTTTTACACCGCTGGTGCGTCACAAAAATTGACGCACAGGAAGCGCAAAACTAACAGCGCAAGGCCTTCATAAATATGGTCCTGGATTTTCCCCGTGCTTCGCCGGTGCGCGTACCATGCGCTTCCCCCGCGCAAAACGAAAAAAAAATTTTAATGCCCTGCAGGACCCTATTTTAGTCCCTACATCAAACCTAGGGGGTCAGAGGGGGTCTACTCTTCCCCCTTATGGTCATTTGCCCCTTTTTTTTTCAAACCCCTTGTGTCTCGATTTTACCGAGACACAAGATGGCGGCCGCTCCGCACTGTTTAGAATGTTTACAGACAACTGAGATCCAATCAGCTTCCTGCGCGCAAGTCGCGTGTCGCGCCTGGAGCGCACTCCGGTGCGCGCACGGGAGAGCGCCTATAGATATATATATTTTTTTGAACCTAAATTACTCAAAATCCACTGGAGCACATATCTTGAGACATAGCAAAGGCACATCGGGCTACCAGTCCCTACAATTTTGCCAAGTTTGGTGGAAATCCATTCAGCCGTTCGGGCTAAAAGTGAAATCGACCGCCCTATGGAAATTAACATGGGGAAAACGCGTTTTGGGACCCCCCTTTTATCTCGGCCCCCGCTTGACGAATCCCCCCCAAACTTTCAGGGAAGGACCGGACCGCCATGAGACCATTTTCCTGAAAATTTCAGGCAGATTCGTCAACCGGCGCCAAAGTTATTCAAAATAGAATGTTGAGATTTAACATTGAAAATTATCCTAACTATAACTACCTACTGGCGACCGCCAGTAGGTAATATATATATATATATATATATATATATATATATATATATATATATATATTACCTACTGGCAGTCGCCAGTAGGTATTTATAGTTAGGATTTTTTTCAATGTTAAATCTCAAAATTCTATTTGGAATAACTTTGGCGCCGGTTGACGAATCTGCCTGAAAATTTCCTCAAAATGGCCTTGCGGCGCCCTGGTCCTTCCCTGAAAGTTTGGGGGGGATTTGTCAAGCGGGGCTGAGATAAAAGGGGGGTCCCAAAACGTGTTTTCCCGATGTTAATTTCCATAGGGCGGTCGACCTCACTTTTAGCCCGAACGGCTGAATGGATTTCCACCAAACTTGGCAAAATTGTAGGGACTGGTAGCCCGATGTGCCTTTGCTATGTCTCAAGATATGTGCTTCAGTGGATTTTGAGTAATTTAGGTTCCAAAAAATATATATATCTATGACAGGGCCCCTGTACGCGCTCCGGGGAGCGCTCCTGGCGCGCCACGCGACTTGCGCGCAGAAAGCTGATTGGTTCTTGGGTGTCTGTAAACATTCAAAACAGTTCGGAGCAGCCGCCATCTTGTGTCTCGGTAGGATCGAGACACAAGAGGTGGCCAAAACAAAGGGGGAAATGACCATAAGGGGGCAGGGTAGACCCCCCCTGATCCCCTAGGTTTGATGTGGGGGCTATAAAAAGGCCTCGCGGGGAAAAAAAAATAATAATAATTCGATTGTCGCGGGGAGCGCACCGGAAAGCGCACAAAAGAGAAAAAAGAATGCCAGAGTTTAAAATTTTTGCAAATATTTTATAAATGGGAGGTAGTTCTGAAAATAACTTTTTTTAATTCTTTTTGTTGTTTTATATTTTTTTATTATTTTTTGAACATTTTTTTATTTTTTTGTGTTTTTGAAACAATTTAATATTTTTTTGGGTTTTTTAAGGGAACAAACAAAAAACAGGGAATTGGAAATGGCTCAACAGGAGCAAAAAAAAAAGAAAAGAATTACTGTTTTTTTTTCTTGCTGCTTTGGTGGTTGTCTACAGCATTATTTATTAAGGTGACGCTACGTTCACCATAGCATAATGTTTTCCCACAGAAAATGCAAACAAATTTGAGCTGGCCAAATTTTTCCTGAATATTTGGCACCATTTGGCCTTCTTCAGGACCAGAAAGTGAGGGTACAGAAGAGGAAGTGCTGGCCACAGGGGGTGGGTTGTTGCGAAGTTCCTGGACTTCAGCCAGGGCTAAATTATTGGGATGCCACCTCTCTATGTGGCGGATCATGGTAAAATTACCAAAAGAATATTTCTTTGAGGGATTGCCCCTGGAGAGAACTTTGTCACAAATAAGACAGGTGACTTTGGGGGCGTTCACCTTTTTCTGGCCATCTGGAAAAGAAAAGAATTGCCAAATGAAGTGCACTTTATCGTGCCTTTGTCTTGGTTCTTCAGGGAGGAAGCGCCTTCGTTGTTGATCCTCCTCCTCTTCTTCTTGTCCTCCAAGAAACTGTGGTGGTGGACCTTCTTTTCTTGGTGGTGGGGGTGCACCAGCTGCAGCAACAAGTGATGCCATTGTTTGCCCAAAAATAGCTCTTGCTCTCTCAATGAAGAAAGTAAGAATGAGGAAAAAAGGAGGGGGGCTTTCATTATTTTGAGAAAAAAAATGGTGAGAACCAATGAAAAGTGGTATTTTCAAGTCACATGACCCGATGCGCTTACGTTACGCGCTCCAGCGCGCTTACGTTACGTGCTCCGGGCCGCGCCGCGGAGCGCTTCCGGGTGCGTTTACGCAGCGCGTCATAAGACACATCGCGCGGCTACGCGATACGTCACGCTTACGCGATGCGTCACGATGTTGTTTTCGATCGCGACATTGGCGCTAACGGGACGCTTCCCGGTTCGCGCACCGAGGCGCTTCAAAATACTACGCTTTCTGGGGCGCTCACCGGGGCGCGCACCGGGAGCGCTCCAAGACAAAAAAAATGTTTTTTAAAAATTGAAAAATTGTAAGGACTGGTAGCCCGATGTGTGTTTGCTATGTCTCAAGATATATGCTCCAGTTGTTTTTAAGAAAATTAACTTTTAAAAAATATATATTGGGCTACATTGGGCTATATATATGTTAGAGCCCAAATGTAGCCCAAATGTAGCCCAATGTAGCCCAATGTAGCCCAAAGATGGCCACCAGAGACAAAAAAATACAAATGTAGCCCAAATATCAGCTAGATGTAGCGCAACTATAGCCCAATGATAGTATGTACCAGAGTGTTCTAAAGAACAACTAGAGCGCTAACAGTCTTACTTATAAAGTGAGACTTTTAGTTAGGAATTAGCATTAAAAAAAACCCTTTGAAATACACTGAAAAACCCATAGGTTTCACACCAGTTATAGTTAGGAATTAGCATTTAAAAAACCTATTAAATTCACTGAAAAAACCATAGGTTTCACACCAGTTATAGTTCCCTGGAAATTTTGCTGACATAAAACCATTGAAATTCCCACGTTATAGTTAGTTGGACTCACTATAACTTGCGCGTGTAATGCACTGCTGATGACATCACATATTACATCACTCATGACATGGTCAGTGACATCACTCATGACATCACTGATGACACCATCCTTGTGACAGAGAGACTGACCTCCTTTCACTGTAAAGTAACCCTTGAAACACATATTCAAAAATAGAAACTAACATTTTCAAAAAGTGGAGATACCTATACCAGTTACAACAACCAATTCAGTAATTTCACCATTTACATACACATCCACTCATTCACCAACAGTTCTATATAGTCAGTCATACATATACTCACTCATCATATGTAGTGAGACACCTATACATCCGTTAACACACCGACAGTCTTCCAAAAGTTGCTCACACACATATTCACACATGCAAATAAAGTATTGAACATTCATTTTTTGCATATACAGCTATACACACACTACCACCTTACTTCTAAGGAAACTTACACATACTTACTCTCTTAAACAATCACCTATAGAAACACATACTTATTTAAACAAGAAATCTTTCAATCTCTGACTCTCACATATACTCACTTATATACACCAATACTCACATATACTAGATTAAAACATATGTAGTTACTGATAAAGACACTAGTAAGACAGTCATTCACTTACTAACACATACATATACACACTCATTCACCCATACAGTCCGGCACATATGCTGTCTTCAAAACACATACAAACAGTGAGTCAGTCATTGATGCATCTGTGTGCTAAGTAACACCCCCACCAAATCATACAGACACTTATACTGATACTAAAAAAAATCTAATAACCAATATAAACACACATGTAGCTACTCACCAACCCATGCACCCACTTATACACAAAGTGAAACACTGATACAAACATTTAAATATTTAAACAATACTCGCTAATATATGTATTCACTATGATACACTTAAAAAGCCAGTTAACCAATAATTTTTTTTTTAAAACATCCATTAAGACACTTATTTAAACATTTATTCTTCCATTGACCTTTACATATACATATATAAAACATGTTTATTTTTCAGAAAGGCACACAATCACTGCATGGTGTCATCAGTGATGTCATGAGTGATGTCACTGACCATGTCATGAGTGATGTAATATGTGATGTCATCAGCAGTGCATTACACGCGCAAGTTATAGTGAGTCCAACTAACTATAATGTGGGAATTTCAATGGTTTTATTTCAGTAAAATTTCCAGGTAACTATAACTGGTGTGAAACCTATGGTTTTTCAGTGAATATATATATATATATATATATATATATATATATATATATATATATATATATATATATATATATATATATATATATATATATATATATATATATATTACCTACTGGCGGTCGCCAGTAGGTAGTTATAGTTAGGAATTTTTTTCAATGTTAAATCTCAAAATTCTATTTGGAATAACTTTTGCACCGGTTGACGAATCTGCCTGAAAATTTCCTGAAAATGGCCTCGTCGAGCTCCGGTCCTTCCTTGAAAGTTTGGGGGGGATACATCAAGCGGGGGCCGAGATAAAAGGGGGGTCCCAAAACGCGTTTTCCCCATGTAAATTTCCATAGGGCGGTCGATTTTACTTTTAGCCCGAACGGCTGAATGGATTTCCACCAAACTTGGCAAAATTGAAGGGACTGGTAGCCCGATGTGCCTTTGCTATGTCTCAAGATATGTGCTGCAGTGGATTTTGAGTAATTTAGGTGCAAAAAAATATATATATCTATAGGCGCTCTCCGGTGCGCGCACCGGAGTGCGCTCCTGGCACGACACGCGACTTGCGCGCAGGAAGCTGATTGGCTCTTGGGTGTCTGTAAACATTCTAAACAGTCTGGAGCGGCCGCCATCTTGTGTCTCGGTAAAATCGAGACACAAGGGGTTTGAAAAAAAAAGGGGCAAATGACCATAAGGGGGGAGAGTAGACCCCCTCTGACCCCCTAGGTTTGATGTAGGGGCTAAAATAGAGTCCTGCGGAGCATAACATTTTTTATTTTTTTTTTCGTTTTGCGCGGGGGAAGCGCATGGTACGCGCACCGGCGAAGCACGGGGAAAATCCAGGACCATATTTATGAAGGCCTTGCGCTGCCAGTTTTGCGCCTCCTGTGCGTCAATTTTTGTGACGCACCAGCGGTGTAAAAAAATGCGCATTGTTATGCAATATTTAAAAAGTGACGCATCTATCTAGATGCGTCACTTTTTAAATATAGTGCAACGAGGCACATTTTTTTACACTGCTGGTGTGATGCGTCACTTTTCTGTGCGCACTCCTTATGACATTCCAGATGTGTCATATTTAATGTATGACGAATCATGTTGCAAGGAGTTACAGATACATCAGTATTTCTGACATATCTGTAAACATAAAAGTGACGCGAGGCAGGCGCAAGATTTTGACGCAACAGCATCCTAAAAGTGACGCAGAGAAATCTTATAGATTTCAGTACGTCTTTATTACCAAGCTTTTTGCGGGGGAATGCCCCCTCTGCATACATTATACCTGACGCAGATATAATGTGGCGCAGAGTTTTAAAAAGTGACCCATGTACCTAGATGCGTCACTTTTTAAAAATAGCGTCAGGTATAATGCATGCAGAGGGGGTGTTCTCCCGCAAAAAGCTTTGTAATAGCGACGGAGTGAAATCTTTGAGATTTCACTGCGTCACTTTTAGGATGCTGTTGCGTCAAAATCTTGCGCCTGCTTTACAGCAGGTGTTAGACTGACGCAAGACCTTTCACATGGTGCTTTTTCCATGTGAAAGGACACATTACTGGAGTTGCGTCACTTTTGTGACGCACTCCAGCAATGCGTTACTTGGAATGTCATAAGGAGTGCGCACAGAAAAGTGACGCATCGCACCAGTGGTGTAAAAAAATGTGCCTCGTTGCGTTATATTTAAAAAGTGACGTATCTAGGTAGATGGGTCACTTTTTAAAATCAAGCGCCACATTATATCTGCGTGAGGTATAATGCATGCAGAGGGGGTGTTCCCCCGCAAAAAGCTTTGTAATAGCGACGCAGTGAAATGTTTGAGATTTCACTGCGTCACTTTTAGGATGCTGTTGCGTCCTTTAAATATAGTGCAACGAGGCACATTTTATTACACTGCTGGTGTGATGCGTCACTTTTCTGTGCGCACTCCTTATGACATTCCAGATGTGTCATATTTAATGTATGACGAATCATGTTGCAAGGAGTTACAGATACGTCAGTATTTCTGACATATCTGTAAACATGAAAGTGACGCGAGGCAGGCGCAAGATTTTGACGCAACAGCATCCTAAAAGTGACGCAGAGAAATCTCATAGATTTCAGTACGTCGTTATTACCAAGCTTTTTGCGGGGGAATGCCCCCTCTGCATACATTATACCTGATGCAGATATAATGTGGCGCAGAGTTTTAAAAAGTGACCCATGTACCTAGATGCGTCACTTTTTAAAAATAGCGTCAAGTATAATGCATGCAGAGGGGGTGTTCCCCTGCAAAAAGCTTGGTAATAATGACGCAGTGCGTCACTTTTAGGATGCTGTTGCGCCAAAATCTTGCGCCTGCTTCACAGCAAACCTTTCACATGGTGCTTTTTCCATGTGAAAGGACACATTACTGGAGTTGCGTCACTTTTGTGACGCACTCCAGCAATGCGTTACTTTTGTGTTTACAGATACGTCAGAAATACTGACATATCTGTAACTCCTTGCGAATTGATTAGTCATATATTAAATATGACATATCTGGAATGTCATAAGGAGTGCGTCCACAAAAGTGACGCATTGCTGTTTTCACGTAGCGATGCGTCACTTTTCAGAAATGAGGCCTCCAGTTTATTCACTGTGTCATAACTTTCTTTTCTAACACTCACCTTCCTTCATTCCTCCTACTTCACTTCCTTTCACCTCTCATACCTTTCTGTTCTTTCTTACTCATTCTCCTTTCAATTATCAATGCACTATATTTCACTTACTCTTCATTTTTTTAAGAATATAGCTCTTTGATGAGAATTGGAGGTAGTTCTGAAAAGAACTTTTGGTTTTCTTCTTTTAACTGAACAGGAACAAAAACAGGGAATGGAAACTGCTCAACAGGAGCAAAAAGAAAACAAAAAAATTAGGGGTGGGAAGGGCAGCGATGGTTCTCCAATGCTCGAACCATGAGCAGGACACTTTGCTCCCCATAGGTGAGGAGTTGATTGCAGTATCTGCATTTGACGATCCCATGGTTAAATGCAGGTTGTATGTTTGCCACCTGCTCCTGCGATTGCTCTCTCCCAGAAGAAGTTGCTCCTCCGGTTGATGAAGAGGCCCCATCTCTGGGAACCTCTTGTGCCAGAGCCCTGACACTTTCCCGGGCAAAATTCTGGGGGTGCCTCCTCTCCACATGGCGAATCATGGTAAAGTTGCCAAAAGAGTACTTTTTTGGGGGGTTACCCCGTGACAGGACCTGTTTGCAGATCCTGCACTCCACTTTTGGTGCATTCACCTTTTTCTGGTCTGCTGGAAACTTAAAAAATTTCCAGATGAAATGCTCTTTGACCTTCGGCTGAGGAGGCTCTTCATCAATGAATTCAGGTTCATCTTCACTGCTGGATGGTCTGGCAGCCATGATTATCCAAGAAATATGCAAGAGCAAAAAGGCAGGTCTTTCAGTCACAAAAGTGAAAGAAGAAGTGAAGGAAATGGGTGGGGATTTCATTCATTGTAAAAAAAAACTGTTAGCAACCAATGAAAAGTGTTATTTTAGGGTCACATGACCCGACGCGTTTACGCTGCGCGCTCCGGAGCACTTCCGGTGCGTTTACGCAGCGCGATCGTAGGCGCTTCCGGGGCGCAAACGTGGCGCGATCGTAGGCGCTTTTGCGTGCGTTTACGCGCCGCGAATGTAGGCGCTTCCGAGGGCACTTACGTTGCGCGCCGAAGTGACGTCATCAAACTTTTACAGAAATGCATAATCATTTTCCTTATTAAAAAAAACTAATTTTATTTGTATGGTACGAAATGTTTTGCATTATTATTAACTTTTCATTCATATTTTTTTTCACGAACGACAGTTGCGCTCTGGGTGCGCTTTCAGATGAGCTCACGGAAAAGCTTACCGGAGAGCTTAGCTGAAAGCTTCCCGGAGCGCGCACCCAGAGCGCAAAAGAAAAAAATTATATAAAAAAAATGAATACTTTAAAAAAAACAGCAAATTGTAAAAAAAAAAAAAAAGGTTAGAAACTCGATATACAAAGGAATTAGCATTTAAAAAACCTATGAAATTCACTGAAAAAACCATAGGTTTCACACCAGTTATAGTTAGGAATTAGCATTTTAAAAACCTATTAAATTCACTGAAAAAACCATAGGTTTCACACCAGTTATAGTTAGCTGGAAATTTTACTGATATAAAACCATTGAAATTCCCACGTTATAGTTAGATGGACTCACTATAACTTGCGCGTGCAATGCACTGCTGATGATGTCTTAATAAGCCAGTTAACCAATCAATTTTTAAAAACCATCCATTTAGACACTTATTTAAACATTTATTCTTCCATCAACTTTTACATATACATATATAAAATATATTTATTTTTCAGAAAGACACACATTCACTGGATGGTGTCATCAGTGATGTCATGAGTGATGTCACTGACCATGTCATGAGTGATGTAATATGTGACGTCATCAGCAGTGCATTGCACGCGCAAGTTATAGTGAGTCCATCTAACTATAACGTGGGAATTTCAATGGTTTTATATCAGTAAAATTTCCAGCTAACTATAACTGGTGTGAAACCTATGTTTTTTTCAGTGAATTTAATAGGTTTTTAAAATGCTAATTCCTAACTATAACTGGTGTGAAACCTATGGTTTTTTCAGTGAATATATATATATATATATATCTATATATATATATATATATATATATATATATATATATATATATATATATATATATATCTATATATAATGTATATATATATAATGTATATATATATTTCACTGATAAAAGCAAAGGTTAAAGTAACGTCTAATTTAGGAAAATGCCATTGACAACATTAATGTTTTAAACTAAGGTAATCACAGAAATTCACCATTTATAGTTAGTACAGCTAAGTATAATTGGCGCCTCCTTCATGCTTATGACCTCACATATTACATCACTCAAGACATGTTCGCTGACATCATTTAGTACATCACTGATGACATCTTAAATTACATTATTGATGACATCACTGATGATTTCATCCAATGAGTATGTTAGTGTGGTTTATAGTTTACCTAGTTACCTAGTAGCCAGTAGCTACCATGTGATATTTCTATCTAATTTTGTGCAGCCAGTGTCAAGCTAATCAGTGTAAGTTTTTACAAAATGCATGTGCTCCTAATGCACCATAGTTATGTAGAGGTATTGAACATGTTGTAAATCTTTATATTAAAGAGTAACTCTGCGTGCAGGTGTCATTTGAGGACTTGTGTTCAATATGTCTACACAAGTTTTTGGGTACTGCAGAAAAAGCTTTCAGCAGGGAAAAGATTCTGCATACTACGTAGTAAGTATCTAAAGCAGCCTTGAGTTATTAGACAGAAACGTCTCAGCCTGTCAATTTCTTCTTAACATGGAAGTCTGTGTGCACCTGGCACTAACCTATGTACGTGTGCTTGTTTTGCTTCAGAAGCTGGGTTATCTGTAAACTTTTCACCACAGTATGAAGGATGCAGGTAGGATGATCATTAGCACCTTCAGACCTTAATTATTTTAAGTGAATATTCACTGTATGGACAAGTTTTGTAGAAGGTATACACTGTTCTTAGTATATACCTTTTAATATTCTTTAGTGTATTTTCATCTGCACACAGTGTGGTACAGAGTAAACTCTCTCCATAGAATAAACAGTGGGAACAGTACCCACTTTTCTTCTTACATCCACTTCATTTCTCAATTTAGGTTCAGTGACTGTCAGAAGTTGGATACAGGTAAAGACTGTCCGTAGTAGGGGCCCCCCTCCTCAAGCCATTATAGGCCCTGGGTAGCCCATTGCCAGGGCCAAAACTTACAAAAGCTTATTAGGCCCTGGAAACACCATCCCTCAGGGTCACTACTTAAAAGAAAGGGGAGGGATGCTGTGTGCCCCCTCCCTGAGCAGTTATCACCCAGGGACCCCATTCCCCGGGGCCCGCATTATTGGAAGGTGGGTGCCCTGGTGCTCACCCAGGACACCCACCACACACTTATTGGGAGCTGCAGTCAAGTCAAGTCAAGTCAAATGATTTATATAGCGCACTACATACCCAGAGGGTCTCAAGGCGCTTGAAGAAGGGTGGGGGAATTACTTGTCGAATATCCAAGTTTTAAGTTGCTTTCTGAATGCTAGGTAGTTCTGAGTGAGGCGAAGGTGCGTGGGAAGTGAGTTCCAGGTTTTAGCTGCCAGGTAGGAGAAGGATCTACCTCCCATGGTGGTTTTGTTGATGCGAGGTACAGTAGCAAGGGCTTGGTTGGAGGATCGTAACTGGCGGGAAGGGGTGCAGAAGGAAAGTCATGTGTTAAGGCATTCGGGTCCAAGTTCGTAGAGTGCTTTGTGTGCATGGGTTAGGAGGCGGAAAGTAATCCTTTTATTGACGGGGAGCCAGTGGAGGTTTTTCAGGTGACCAGAGATGTGGTCTTTACGCAGGATGTCTAGTATGAGTCTGGCTGAAGCGTTCTGAATGCGTTGGAGTTTTTCCTGGAGTTTTGCGGTGGTACCGGCGTATAGTGTGTTTCCGTAGTCCAGGCGGCTCGTGACCAGATCGTGGGTGACAGTTTTTCTGGTTTCGGTGGGGATCCAGCGAAATGTTTTTTTGAGCATGCGAAGAATATTGAAGCAGGATGATGAAACGGCGTTGACTTGTCTGTACATGGAGAGTAAAGAACCCAGGATGACGCCCAGGTTCCGTGCGTGGTCCGTCGGGATGGGTGCTTTAACCAAGGGCCTCTGGCCACCAAGAGTCATCCCAGGCGGAGGGGGAGGTACCTAGGATAAGGACTTCTGTTTTGTCTGAGTTCAGTTTTAGTCTGCTGTGCTTCATCCACTCGGCTACTTCTTTCATTCCTTCATGTAGGTTGGTTTTGGCAGTGTTCGGGTCTTTGGTGAGTGATAGGATCAGTTGAGTGTCATCAGCGTATGAGATGATGTTGAGGTTGTGTTGGCGTGCGATGACCGCGAGGGGGCTCATGTATACGTTGAAGAGGGTGGGACTGAGTGAAGATCCTTGTGGCACACCGCAGATGACTTCAGTGGCCTCTGACTTGAATGGTGGGAGGCGGACTCTTTGGGTTCTTCCAGTGAGGAACGAGGTGATCCAATCCAGTGCTTTTCCTTGGATTCCGATGTTTCTGAGGCGTTGTAATAGGGTGCTATGACAGACTGTGTCGAAGGCTGCGGAGAGGTCGAGGAGGATGTGTCTCCATTGTCCAGTAGAGTTCGAATGTCGTCTGTGGCTGTGATGAGGGCGGTCTCAGTGCTGTGTTTGGCTCGGAAGCCGGACTGTGAGGAGTCGAGGGATTTGTTGGTTTCGAGGAATGTGGCGAGCTGGTTGTTGACAGCTTTCTCGATGACTTTGGCCGGGAATGGAAGGAGCGAGATGGGGCCGTAGTTTTTGAGTTCGGTGGGGTCAGCTGTGGGTTTTTTCAGAAGGGCGCTGATATTGCAATGCGATGTTGCATCTTATTGTGATTGTTGTTTTATGTTCTGGTTTGACTATTTTGTCAAGTTGTACCCTTTTATGTGTTAACTTTGTGGCTCTGTACTTGTTATTTTGTTATGTTCTTTAATTTACTTTAGACATGTCGACAAATGCTGCTCCATTCCAAGCTAAAACTAGTATTTGCCTCGAACGTTCCTTTAGCAAATATCCATTTACCAGTGTCTAAGGTTGTACAATAGTGCTGCTCCAGTACTTCAACTTCTTAGATGCCAATCAGCTGCAAACTGTGGCAGGGACTGTAGGGGCTATTCACATGGGTAACTTTGCACCTGAGTAAATCTACAAGTATAACGTTCCCCATTCAGTTTTAAATGCATTTACTTCTTTTGGCTATTCACCTTTAACAAGTCTAAAGTTACCCAATGATTTACTTGTCCCAACCCCCTAAAATAGGAAATGGAGTCTGCAAACATTTCAACTATGACAATAAAGTAGGTACGTTTAGTAGAAACTTAAAACCGTGTTTGGTGTTCCACACATTTGGCAGAGATCTCCTCAACTGATGCTGAGATCTCCTTATGGTACAAAATAGGCAAATAAATAAATGTTTATTAAAATGAAAAATTATTGTATGTATGGATTTTAACAACATTTTATTCAAAATGGGACTGCACTATAGACTACATTTTAAATGAAATTTTAAATAAATGTTATTATATTAAATTGAATTAAGATTGTTTTTAAACGTTTTAAAAACATTAAATCCAGCTAAAGTTAAATGTTTATGTGTGTTTATTATGTATTAAAAGGTATGCATAAAATGTGTGAATTCACTTTTAATTATAAAATAGCCATTACATTTTTACTTGAAAGGACTTTATTTTCAAATAAAATAGTACTTATTTACAAATTTTAGCTCAATATACTCTCTCTCTCTCTCTATCTCTCTCTCTCTATATATATATGTACATATATATATATATATATATATATATATATATATATATATATATATATATATATATATATATATATATATAGGCGAGTATCACCTGAGATGTCCACCAGAGGGCCAGCAAGGCTACAAAAACATTCAAACACATCCCACTGACTTTGTCCGTGTCCACCTGGGCTACAACCTTTGAGAAAGTTTGCAGCAAAGCAAACGAAACGCGTCAGGATTAATAAATGCCCAACTGTACAATTGAAGTGTTTTAGCACGGTGTTGTGTGTGCGGCTCACTTCCCCACTCAAGGAGAAGTAATTTGGCGTATATATATATATATATATATATATATATATATATATATATATATATATATATATATATATATATATATAATTGTTAATGTATTTTAATATTATCTCCAATTGGGTTCCATTTTAAGTCGCTACCTCCATTATTTTCTATAGAAGGTTTTGAAGTACCTGTGAGTGGCCATGGGCGATGTTGGACTTACTCCAGCTGTGAGCTGAATCACATTTATTTATGATTGTTTTTGGTAGGGGCATTTTTAGAAGTGCAATTTAAGAGTAGGAGGGGGCTTATTCTTTTTGGATGTGTGCATGTCCCTCCATAAGCCTGAGCCCTCCCTGAACTCTTCCTTCTACCAAAACCCATACATTTATGCCTAGATGTAGGTAATTTTATTTTACCACTTCTTAAATACCGAATTTTACTGATTCGGTATTTAAGAAGTGGTAAAATAGAGGGGGGGGATGTAGGTATTACAGAATCGGTAAATACCGAATCGTTAAGATTCGGTATTTACCGATTCTGTAAATACCGATTCGGTAATGCCCATTGATTCCTATGGGCATTGAAGCCCAAAGGAATCAATGGGCATTACCGAATCGGTATTTACCGATTCAGTAAATACCGATTCCAACAAGGGTGCAGGGGGTGTCACTTTGACACCCTCTAGCACCCCAAATACAGGCATGTGTGCCATGTGGCACACAGACATGCCCTAAGGGCATGTCTGTCTGTCACATGGCATAGTTGTGCATGCACACATGTGCATGCACACCTGGATTTGGTATTTTACCACCCAATTGGATTGGGTGGTAAAATACCGAATCTGAAAGGCCTTTGGGACTCAGAAGAGTCCCACCTACATCTAGAAGTTACCGAATCGGTAAAAATACCGATTCTGTATTTTACCGAATCAGTAAATTTACTGATTCGGTAAATTTACCGATTCGGTTAAATTGGCCCCCTACATCCCAAAACCCCATTTACCGGTCGGTAACGGCCGAAATCGGCCATTACCGGCCGGTAAATGGCCACCTACATCTGGCCCTTAGTCATGAATATTCCTCATTTTCCAGTCAAAGCCCATTCCGCCTACATTTACTACTAAAACATATACCAAGTGCAGAGGTCTCTGCAGTAGGGGCAACGATTTACTCTTATAAAAGACAGAAGAGGCGAAGCTGTAGTAGACCTCTGCACGTAGGCTATTGAATAGCAATTTTTGGTATGTTATTAGTTTGATTCTAATACTACTAAACATACTAGAAAATGCTGTTTGTAAAAAGTCCCTTGTGCCTTAACTTAGATCTCTCAGTGCTAATTTTAATGATATCACCCATCACCTCCTAAATGCATGTGAAATATCAGGTTCAAAATCCGTGTGGAAATAAAGAATCAAGTGTAAATAAACCTGGAAACTGTGAATATGGGATGCATTTCCGCTTTTCTATGTGTTCCTAGGCAATCCCGCCCGGAATTATCGATGTCTGTGGCACTGTTTTTTCTAGAATAATGGAGAAATGCTGTAAGAAAAATTGGGTTGAATTCCAGCTAACTGATAATGTACCCCTCACAGAGACTACACCTCATCTCGATTCAGACATCTTGACACCATTTGAATGGGATTTTCGCGCATATTTGGCATTTTGTTGTCATAGTGATTAGGGGTGGGCGGAAAATTCCGTTCCGCTTGCGGAATTTGCGAAATTTCGGCATTCCTGCGTTACGCGCGGATTGCGAAAATGTCGACACTTCCACGATCCTCGGCGAAACGGAATTTGACTCCACTGTCTGTTATTTTTTTTTCTATTAAGACATACGTGTGGCTCTTTAACTAGGGATATCACTTCAAAGTAGAATATGAGAGGGTACATCTTCAATAAATGACAAAGAATCCTTCACATGCAGCACACGATATTAGCTGAATCGCTTTTAGGCACTTGGGGGCAGATTTACAAGCCCCTTGCTCCACTTTAGCATCATTTTTAACATGGGAAAAGTGACACAAAAGTGGCGCAAGGGGCTTGTAAATCTGCCCCTTGGACTTTATTGTGAGAGCAAGTGCTGTGTGCATCCAAAATACAAATATTCTATTTTTGTGGCCAGGTAAATCACAAACATACATTAACAGCACAACCATGGTCTTTAAACAGTTCCCAGCTGCATAAAGGATTTGAGTGTGGACATAATAATAATTGCTATATGGGAGTTAATTAATGTTTCTGTATTTTTTGGGGGAAAAATAACAAAGAAATGAGAAACAAAAAACAATACCCTGGGTTTGCATTCCTGTCCCCCTTCTCCCACTCTCGTCTAGGAATGTTAATGCATGTCAGTCAATGCAGTTATCAGACGCACTAAACCGAAACATTACGGTATTTACAAGACAAGCCTTTCTTTCCGGGAAACATCCTTTACCACAAAACTTTTACAACGGGGTACCATTACCATGCAGGTTTTGCAACAAAAGTCGTTACAACGACTTTTGCTGGAGGGCGCTCAAGGATAGGGAATAGTTTAATTTACTATCCAACACATTCCCTACTATCCACGAGGACTGGAGTTGGAATAGTTAATTAAACTATTCACTATCCAGCGCCCTCCAACGCAAGTCGTTGTAACGACTTGCGTTGTAAAACCTGCGTCTTAACGGTACGCGTTGTAAAAGCACGCGTTGTAAAAGCACGCGTTGTACCGTCATACATCCTTCTTTCCATGGCCTGGTTCTTAAGTTGGCTGCTGATTCAAGCCAGACCCCGGCTGGGCTCGCCCTGTGGGTTGTCTCAAGCGCGGGAACTCTGGCTTATCTGGGACCCTCCAGCTGAGGACTGCAGCCTGCAAGCTCACACGCGAGCCCCGGTGGCACAGCTGGAGTGGGGAAGGCTGGTCAAGAGTCACGACACAGAGGAGGAAACAAAGAAAAACAGGGGTGTATTTTTATACCACACTCTGACGTGGGTGGGAAGCCACGGCCAGGCGGATATTGGGCTCCAAATTCCAGAAAGGATTATTATCAGACTCGAGGAGGCACACGTCCTGGGCCTTGCAGTATACTGTTGTCAATTTTTCAGGGATTTTTGAACATCAAGTTGGTTTGCATTTCTATAACGGGCGCAACAAGAAATCTACGCAAGCACGCAATATTCTGCATGCTCGCGTAGATTTCTGGCCATTTCACTGAATTTTGCGTAGAGCAACTCTGCAAATTCCGCCCACCCCTAATAGTGATGTGTTCTGTTGTTTTTTGTGTAGCTGTACTTTCGTGCTGCATTACTGCAAATTGATGTTGCTGCGTTACGCGACTGTTGTTGTTATGTTGCATGCTGTTCAAACTGCCTTGTGGTGTTGTGGTCTGTTATCTTTTTACTGTGCTGATATATTGTTTTGTATATAATGTTTAATTATGTTACTGAGATGTATGAACAACTGCAGCTGCATTTACAGCCAAATAGAGCATATATTTTTAACGTCCCATGACAAGAAACTATTTACAACTGTGTATGGTGGTAAAGTAACACTGCTCCAGGTCTTCCAATGATACGATTTAGTACAAATCTGAGCAGAGACCAGCAGCCAGATGCACAACTGTTTTTTTGTGGTCCCAAACTGGAAATCGATAGATTACGACCTCAAAATAGGTCTGCCCCATGTACAAACCCTATTTTTCGAGTTGGTAACCTATTACTGACTCTCAAAATAGTGTTTGCTAGTCACTATTAGGAAGGGGCGTATCAAGGGATGTCCCTTCCTAATAGCGAGTCGCACAATGTACGATTGTTATGTGACCACACTTGCAGTTTGCCACCTACTTCAAGTGGGTGGTAAGTCACTCACAAAATGGGAAGGCGTCCTCAAGGGATTCCTCCCCTTTGTGAATGGATGCAAACATATTTTTTAAGAGCTGGCAGTGGTCCCACAGACCACTGCCTATTCTTAAAAAATGAAACAGAAACGTTTCATTTTAGTTTTTTAAATGCATCTTGCGTTCCTTTAAAGAAAACGGGCTGCATTTTTTTAAAAACTGCTTTATTTAATAAGCAGTCACAGACATGGTGGTCTGCTGAGCCCAGTAGGCCACCATCCCTGGGAGTGCTAGCCATTCCCAAGGGGGTCTTAAATTGCACCTGCCTCGTGAATGTTAATGAGACAGCAATTTGCGTCCCCATTCGGAATCGCAAACAGTGTCTCAGACACTGTTGTAAATCACATTTTGTGAGCCGCAAATTGCGAGGCGCAAAACAACGCAATTTGCGACTCGCTAACTGTAAGGGTCGTACATCTCGCCCTATGTCTTAAGTTAGCACTTGCAACCCTCGCAGTGCTGGCTTTATTTATTAACAATCCCAGGTCTTAAATTGATGCTAATTTTATGTGATTCAGGCCTTACTCGTCAAACAGTATCACCCACTTCAAAAACAGCACTCCTAGCAGAGTCCTCACACAGTCACTGAGGCTGATGACAGCCTGTGATTCTTTCATACCTGATCATTTCCCTTGATGATATTCGCCTACATAGCACAATTTTCACATTTTTACCGCCATTCCGCTCTCCTCTCTGTACGATATCACGCAAAGGGCATTGAACAAGAATTGATATGCACGTGTTCATTGCAGAGTACATCTGAATAGAGGAATATCTGTCGTCAGCAGATGAATAAAACATTTACAAGGCTTTAAACCTCATCTGAACTGTCCCTGACCTGGTCTCATTCCTACTGTCTGTCCAATCTGCGTTCCCACTGGCAGAGGTGTAATTCACTACGCCTCCAACCTTGACAAAGTTGTTCACATTAAAGTTTGTTCATTACTTGCCAGTTCTGTAGGAGACTTTAAATTTAAAATATGACATACTTTTCATAGTACTCTGACTGCCTCCCCAGGTGGGCGTTTGAAAAATGTTCGCCAGTATTAAATGACTGCGTCACATATAGTGAGGTTGATTCACACGTTATCATGCATGTTGACAAGGCTCATCATTATCGTATCCCATAACCTTCTATCTTCTGATCGATTTGCCATGAGTTAATGTAAGAACATGACACATAATCCAACCATCATTTGACGCTGTGGTACAAAATGCTTTCTTGAACATTCCACTATAAATGACACGTATGGTATCATAACATACACATTTATGAAGCGAAAATATCCACTTTATTTTAATCAACAAACATGAATGAGGTAGAATACTAAAATCATGCCAAACAATTGTGAAAAGCTAATTTATTGTATCTCTTGTATGTTTATCGTCAGCCATTATCAGAAAGGCAGTTAAACGTGAGAGATGAAAATTCAGGGATTCATCAAAGCGCCTTATGCATTTATCAATAGATTATTTGCAGCTAATATTAAAACATATAGAAAATTCTATACTGGTTGCAAAATTGCTACGAGTATTTTGCAACAAGGGGCAGATTTACAATTACTGGCGCATCCCTGCAAATTAGCAGGGATGCGCCAGTAATTTTGCGTCGCAGCTCCGCCACCCATGATGTGCCTCATTTACAATGCAGCGCACCATGTGGCCAAAACGGCACAGATGCGTCACGCATCTGTGCCGTAAAAGCGGCACATTGCTGGAGTTGCGTCGCAAGCGAGACACAGCTCCAGCAATGCTCTGGGGGGGCCTATTCTTTCAATGCTGCCTCAAGCCTTACGCCTGCTTCAAGCAGGCGCAGGTTTTGACGCAGCAGTGGCCTAAAAGTGACTGAGTGAAATCTTGTAGATTTCCCTCAGCCACTTTTAGGAGGCGTTCCTGTGCAGTAACACCCCCCCTGCGCAGGTTAGTGATATTGGTGAACTCTAGCCTACTAACAACTTGAGAACTATTAAATGTGATTGGGTAGCTAAAAAATCCTACGGCATTAACCATTATTATGGGAATTGTTAAGGTTGAATTTGACCATTTGTCCACACCCAGTACCACGATGAAAAATGAAAAAATGTTATTTACATATGAGAAGCTAGGGGAGACAATAAGAGATGTACTGGGTAAACAAGAAAACCTGCCCTAAAACTGAGTCCTGTAGAGCGGCCAAAGGTGAGCTTCTGGATGCCATAAAATCTAAAGTACAGGTCTAGTTTACGAAATCTAGGGCACGCCATAGGGTGATAATAAACAACGAAAAAAGGGAGTGGGAAGAATCGATATGGTCTGATCTGCACAATGCCTTGGTAAATAGGGACACTAGGGACTTTTGGAAAAGCGTAGCCATCGTGTCTAGGGGTAAGAAACCTGTACTTTACTTTTGCATTCAACCAGAGGAGTGGGTTGCACACTTTAGCCACCTATACACAGACAAGCATAGTTTGCCTAACAATAGAGATACCTTAGCTGTGAGTGGGGCACAATTTGAGCCGAATGATTTGCAATTCTCACTCAGTGAGGCAGAAGTAGCAATTATCCTCTGTGTTTCTGGTCATGCCCCTGGTCTCGAAAGGTTACCTAATGAACAATACAAAGAAGATCTTAAAACTTGGGGACCATACATCAACTTACTTTCTAATAGTATTCTTTCAGGTATGGAAATACCCCACTCATGGAAACTGGCAGAGATAGTGACTATTTGTAAGAAGGCGGACCGTACTCTTCCGGTGAGCAATAGGCCTATCAGCCTTATCGACTCACTTCAAAAAAACTTTTGTAAACAGGTCCTTGCATACCTCCAAGACTGGATTAGAGAGGAGAACATTGGGGCATATTACCAAGCAATAGCGATAATTATCGATATTGCTTGGTTAGAGACAAATATTTACCGCTGAGCTGCGGCGATTTTCACCGCAAATAAACCTTGGTATTACCAAGGTTTATCGCAAATGCGATAAAAATCGCCGCAAAGCATGAATATCGCTGAAAAGTCAGCGATATTCATGCATTACCGAGCTAATGCTCTTAGCCATGTTATCCACCTCTTATTGGATAACATGGCTAAGAACTGCTCAGGGCAGGCGTTAGCTTTTGGAGATATTCGCGCTTAGCGCGAATATCTCCAAAAATTGGTAATAGGAGATAGCGATGTTAGCGACTGTTTTCAGTCGCTAACATCTTGGCACGCCCACTTTGCATGTCATTAGTGATAAATATCACTGACATGCAAAGTGGGGCCCAAGATGGTCGCTATCTTCTACTAGCTGTCGCTAACTGGTGTTAGCGACAGCTAGGTAATAGGGAGATAATTTTGTCTCCGCCTTCTTGGCTTTTAAAGCCAAAAAAGCGGAGATAAACCCCCTTGATAATATGCCCCATTATTTCAGAGTGGCAGGCTGGTTTTAGGGCAAAAGTAAGAACCCTAGACCAAATATTCTGTTTTATGTGTATTTTCCAGAGGGAAGTGACTATTCACAAGTGCAAATTGCATGTTGCCTTTGAGGATTTACGTGCCACTTTTGATATGGTACAGAGAGCAAAATTGTGGGAGGTCCTAGAAAATATGGGAGTGACACCCTCTTTTCTCAATATTTGAATACCACTTCATGCTAATACTCTGGCACAATTTAGGTGGGGTGAAAATGGGTCTCTAACAGAGTTGATCCACATTGATAAAGGAGTTAGGCAGGGGTGTGTATTAGCTCCCACCCGGTTTATCCTGTTGGTCAACGATGTAATTCGTTTTTTGAGCAGGCATGGTTGCAAAGCTCAGAAAATAGGAGGTCAATTGGTCTCTGCTCTCCTATTTGTAGATGATACTCTGCTCATCTGTAAGACACCAAAAGGGCTTCAGCAGCTGTTAGATGATTTTCAGGAATTTTGTTCGGGACAGGGGTTAGAGCTAAATAGTTCCAAAAATAAATGCATGGTTTTTTTCATCCAATTTAAAGACTAAATGTAAGAAACATCTGTAAGTGGGCGGCGAGTCACTAGAATTAGTGACAGAGTTTGATTATCTGGGTATTAAACACACCTAGAATATGAGTAAGGGTCCACACGTGGAAAAAGCGCAGTTAACCCTGATTCATCAAACAGCAAGCATTTTGGTAATTCATAGGAGAACAAGATCTAGAAAGCTGGCTCAAGAGTTGGTAATCTATAACACTAAAGCCCTAGGTGCGACCTTATATGGTGCAGAGCTCTGGGTTGTTCTAAATGTAGTAACCTCCCAGTCATTGAACACATTTTTTTTAGATCACTAGTGAATTTTCCGGTGTCTACTCCGTTGATTCCTCTCTATTTAGATCTTGGCCAGAAGAGGATTTCACATAAAATTGGCCTGCTCTTGTTTTGGCACCGGTTATGGATTACTGCATAACTCGCCTCCTATAGGGTTGGTCTCCGTGAGCTAATGACAGCATTCCCTGGATGCTCTCAGTCAAGAATCTACTAGTCAAGTGAGGACTGGTTGCCTATTGGAGATACCCAAATACCCTTAGTCAGATTTATAAATTCAGTCTTAAAATTGTGTATTGGTGTTTTTTTCTAAACTGACCTGATAATGAACTGTAAGGGATCACTTTCGATTGATTTTATGAATTTTAAACAGACTTTGTTGTTTGAGCCCACACTGGATGAAACTGAACCCCAGCTAGCGAGGAAACTATATCTACAGTTCAGGTATGGTTGCCTACATCTAAATTACTTCAAAAGAAACTGGTTTAAAGCAGGAGAGAGGGCTGAAGAAAATTGCACCTGTTGCCAAGAGATTCCTGGGACACCTGAACATGTCTTATTTTTCTGTCCCTAGTACTCCCGATCTCGACTTAAATGGATTGTCCCTCTTTGTAGAAATCATTGGGGGGGGTGTTCTCATGCAACCCCAATGGTTTTTGACGCATTCCCAGATTTATCAGAATTGGTAAACCTGGGAATGTGCCAAAAAGATACACCTCCACAGATGAGGCATAACTGAGGGGAAATATCATTATTCCTTCTTGTCACTTCCTCTTTTTATGTGTGCTGCATTATGCAGCACACATAGAAAGAAGAATTTGCCTTGTAAGACTGTTTCTATGTAGGAAGGTGTCCCTTCCTGCACAAAAACAATCCTGTCTGCAGCGCAGGCACCTTTCCACCATGGTGCAAAGGTGTCTGCATTGGTGCTAGGCAGCCAAAATGGCACCAGCGCAGGGACAGGAATGTGTCACATTATTTTTGAAATGGCACAGTCCTGTCCTTTCCTTGTAATGCAGTGCAGCACAGCGTGGTGACTTGCTGCACCGCATTGCGTTACTTTGCCATAATTATGGCCCTGAGTCTTGTTTCAGGAATTCTTAGTTTGCACTTTAAATTTACATCTATTGTAGTTTAATGGTTAAGTCACTCTTTCTTGAATCTGAAGTGCGTAGAGCACTTGTTTGAGTAATACCCATTTCTTTCTAGAAACGTTTTTCCCTGGGCAACACAATTCTCTGAAAATAATTATCAAACTGTGATTTAGTTATTATGTTTTGGCTCTCATTGAGGGCCACATAAAAGACATACCACCAATACAAGTAATAATACATCAAACACTATATTTCATCTATATACAATATTACTAGTACATATGTCGATCAAGTCCAAAGAAAAAATCATTCATTAAAGTAAGCACAAAGAGAAGCTGGCACAATAAATAAATAACATCAATAAATATCTAAAAAACTTTTGAAGAATTTAAAAATGAAGAAGCAGAACACTTCATTTGGAGGGCAGTATAAAGATTGCATAAAAATATTTAGAGTAGATATACCTAAGCGGAGACAGATAGGTTTTAGCCATTTAAGGCGCAAAGTACGAAGTGCTGGGCAGATCAACAGAACGTGCATACGGTCCTGTATACTAGTATTACAAAAATTGCACATATTAGATGAACCGTGCCATTTAGAGAGAAGTACATTTAGTGGCAATAGATCGTACCGAAGAAGGAACCAGAATCTTCTGATGCCATGGGGTAAGTTCCATAAAACATAATTTACTGCTTTTTTGGCAACATATGAGTTAAGGAGAAGATCACAACCCCCTTTTCCTTGTAATATGTTTTTATCGGTTAGAAAGCATAGTTCCCATGATGCCTGTTTTAGCAGGATTTTTAGTTGTACTAGAGAGTACTGGAACAAAGTACCTTCCTCCAACCTCAGAATAGTCACCGCTTTTCTGAAGTTCTTTACAAGTAATGAGAACTCTTTAAAGTTGCCTAATAATTCACTCTTCAGCAGTGCCCTCATTGTCCCCGGTTCCGCTCTGGCTAGAGAGGCCACCCATCGTACCAGGGCACAGAGCCCCTGTACCCAGCTACCCCTTAGCCCAAACTCAAGTCTGCATGCTGCTAAAGAGCAGTTAGTATTTAGGGATGCGAGGGATCTCAGAAGTTTCCCTTCGATTTTATTGCAGAAATCCCATAGTTTTATATCTATGAGTTCAATGCCGTAAATGAGGGTAGCGGGAATCTTAGCCTTATATACTTCAAGCAGAGAGGCAAAGTGTCTTTTGCCAGTTGCTGAGTAGAGTGTTTTGAGGCCATTGCCATGTGCTATAGCCTTTCGTGCACAGTATTCGATGTGCGGCCTCTCGCTCATGTTAGCCGCGATGATTTTCCCCAAAAAGGTGTAGGTTTTAACGACCTCCAATTTTTGACCACCGATTTGCCAGCCGAAGTTTTCCGAGCGGCACTTCCTTCTCCCCCCTATACACATAATTTTGCTTTTGGTGATGTTAATTTTCATAGAGTGGGAGACTGCGAAAGCATTAAGGGCTTGCAACCTATTTGCCAAACCTTTCGGTGTCAAGTCAAGGAGGAGAATGTCATCAGCGTACATCAAGCAAGAAACAGAAGCCCCCCCTATCACTGGAGCAATGCCCTCACAGGCCGCCACCACGGTAGGCAAATCCTGCGTGTATAGGGAGAACAAAAGGGGCGCTAGAAGACAGCCTTGCTTTAGACCATTAAGGGAAGAGATACGGTCCGAAAGACCTCTTTCCCCCCCCTGCAGCACCCTACACCATGTTTCCGTATGTAATGAGCGGACAAGCGCCAGCAAGTACGGGGGTACTCCAAGAGAGGATAATTTTCTCCACAGCGTTCCACGATCTACTCTGTCGAACGCTGTGGAGAAATCAATGAAGGCTGCATAAACAAATCCCCGTCTTACTTTCGTATACTTGTCAGCTATTACGTGCAGGGCGGTTAAATTATCTAACGTGCCATGTTCCTTACGGAATCCCGTTTGTTCGCGTGGTAAGATATTGTTCTCGTCGACCCAGTCGGAGAGTAGCCTTAAGAGACATTTTGCAAAAATCTTACCGACTGAGTCGAGGAGCGCAATCAGGCGGTAGTTACTGGGGACTTCCCTTGCACCCTTCTTGAAGATGGGTATCAGAATACTACCCCTCCAAGATGCTGGAACCCTTTTGGTCTCAAAACAGGATTTGAATAGAGGGTAGAGAATTTTACTCCAAAGTAAAGGCTCCTGCTTGAGAACAGTCATGGGGAGTTCATCCGGTCCCATTGCACCGGACGAACGCATATTTTTTATGGCCGATACTATTGTTTCTTCTGTGGGATAGATAATTTCACCATCAGAGGTTACATCAGGGAAGTTAGTGTCCTCTATAATACCATTCCCCCCATAGAGCTCCCAGATGTAGGAAGACCAGACATCTTCAGCAATAGGGATAGAGCAAGGGATTACTCTATTGCCACATTCCTTCCCAATTATTGACCAGAATTCGCGGATCTTGCCATGCACTACAGCTTCCCTTAGGTTAATCCATACTAGGTCTTCCTTCTCCTTTTTTATTGTCGCCTTCAATCTAACTCTCTTTCTTTTTAACCTAGATACTTCTTTTTCCCGTTCCCCGTTTCTGTTTAGAAACTGGGCGCGTACTAGTTTATTTATCTCTTTATTTAATGTTCTCAGAGCACTGGGCATATATACCCGCTTTAAAAGACACCTAGCTTTTTTAATATCTAGAATAATGTCCCGCATAAATTTTTCAAAACTGGATATTTCTAAACCATGCCAAGCATTCAGGTCTGCCATGGTTTTACACAAACTAATATGCACCCTAGCAATTGCAGATGGATTCCAGTAGCATCTACCAGAGGAAGCATGAAAGTCCGTAACTTCACCATTAAGAGACCATGATGCCGTACTAGGTGGTTTTAAAGAAATAGCCAGGATAAGTATATTATGATCACTCAGCATCGTAGGAACTAATATAAGATCCAGGATGCGCGGGAATATATCATAATCAGATATCGCATAATCAATTATAGAGGGCTTACCATGGGAATTATGCGTAAATTTTGCAGGTACATCGGAGGGGAATCTCCCATTTAGAATAAGCCCCTCGACTATCGATAATTCCTCAAGGAGAAGTTTCCCTCTTTTGCTAGTTGTGATTTTATCTGGGAAAACAGATTGTGGTATAAAAAACGCCTCTTCTTTTGCTCTATTTCTGAAAAGATTCATACTAGAGTTAGATATTTTGCTATTTAGGTCGCCTACTAATATGACTTGTGGGGCGGGAGTTCTATTTTTAATGAGGCCAATATATTGAAATACCTGCTTCAGCACACGAGAAGTTGGCCTGGTATATGATGCTCACTAGTTCTAGTGATCACCTTGTACCATGCCAAGCAACCCTTATGATGATTGGTTGTAAGTCAACCTTATAGACCAGCTATCCTAGTAGCGTGGACAAAGCAGTCTTAGGCTAAACTCTGTAAAGGCATGTGAAGCAAGCTGTTTTACCATACACAATCCCCTTGACTACCAAATGAAAGGACACCACACAGATATATATTGAAAATATATATATATATTTATTTACTACAGATATCCCCTATACTCTTTATGAGCACAGAAGCAAATGCGTTAAAACAAAACACAGTTTAAATATACAAAAGTTGCACAATATGGATGAGCCCTAGGGGCCACCTAAACCATATACTAAAATAGTGGTATAAGTACCACCAATCGGAAAGGAAGTAGGCCTAGGGCCTGGGGAATCGCTGGAGCTGATCGGGACTAACAGTGAAGAAGTCGGGAAAGGCCGGCGGGACTCGGGTGCAGCACTTAAAGCACACTCATGCACCAATGCAAAGTCAATGGTGCGTAAAAGTTACAAAGTTACTGAAAAGGGAACCTTCTGGATGACCTAGAACCTAGCAACTTGGAACATAGACACTAGAGGTGTATTTCTGCACAGGGGCGCCGGAATGCAGGTTTACCTCACCCACAGGAAGCGGGTGCATATGTCTCAAAGTGTGTCGGGTTTCGTCGCGCTGGTCTATGGAGCCTGTAGATGAAGATGCATCAGGGGGGTCGTCGAGGAGAGTTCCGGTGGATCCAAGGGTGGATCAGAAGAGATGAAGACCTGAAAGCAGAGGGAAAAATGTTCAAAGTCACTAGCCAGTGACTACCATGGAACCAGGATGGAACCAGGCGATGTCGGGTGCAAACAGGCGAAGAGGTGAAGATTGTCTCTGCAGCCACATGGACAAGAAGAGGTCGAGGACGTCCAGGCATCGGTCACGAGCTGTCCCTCAAAGGCTCTAGCTGATGGCGGTGTCGGCTTTTTGATTGGAGCAAACAGGCCTTGGCTAATGCAAGCCGCGCAGGAAACGATGCAAGCTTCTCACTCAGACCAGCAAGGTCAGAGCGGGTGCTCCTTTTTACAGGAGAGAGGGCCAGTCTGGAGCAACCAGACCAGCAGTGTAGATTTTGGATTTTGTCATCAAGATGGCCACTAGCCAACGGACTAGTAACCAGGATGGCACGTCGAGTGGCAAAATGCAAAAGGGCCCCACGCAGATCGTGGAGATGCTGGGGGGCTGATCTTCGGTGCAGATGCTGCTCGGTGGTGGGGCTTCTCAAACCCCAAAGCACAGCATCGAGGGTGCCTCGGGTGCTGCACAGTCAGCTTCTTGTGAGTCTTTCGAGGTGGCCGGTCCCACGTCTCTCGTGCCTCCACGGGTCTCTTCTTTTCAGGGACTGTGGATCGGGCTCTGAGATGTCTGGGAGTCTGGGTCTCGTTGGGCTCTGGGCTGGGTCTCCGGCGGGAGGCGGCGGCAAAGCAGACGTCGAGTTGCTGGATGGTGCCTGTGTTCACAGGGTGATCACTCCTTGGCCACAAGGGAGATGCTCTTCAGTCTTCTGTGCAGCAGAATGTCGAAGTCCAGTTTTCTTCTTAGTTTCAAGTCGAGTTCAGGATGATCTGAAGTCTTGGGACACAGCTCCTACTCTTATTCCAAATCTGGGGGCCGAATCACCTGCTTGGTCCCTCCTCTGGGTGGGACCAGGAAGGGGGGCGGTTACACCCCCTTTCCTTTGTCCAGCTCCGCACCAGGACTGGGGCTGGAAAGCCCCAGCACCGGTTTGGACTGGCTTATGCACGGGGACACCTTGTGTGCCCCAGGCATGTCTCATTCTATTCAGCCCTGTCCTACCCAATACACAAAATCCTGTCTGGGGTGGAGCTCGCACTTCCCAAGGCAGAAAACCCTTTGTCCAAGCCTCCCTCACTGGAAGGACTCCCAGCAGCAGGAGGTCAGACTTGTGTCTGTGGTGGCAGCATCCTTTTTGTGATGCTGAGGCTCGAGTTTAACTTTAACCGGGGTTCAGGTTATGTACATGTTGTGTACCTCTAGAGGGGTGGAATGCTACCCCCGTCGCCAGAACTGGCGAGGGGGTAGTAACCCAATTCGGATGACACCTTACTCGACATGTCTTGATAAAGCCAAACCAAAGTTAGCAAGTAACCGCGAGGATTATAATGCACATAAGAGTATATGGTATGGCAATATCCCAGAACAGCTAAGGGAGTTGTTCCCAACAGCTGCAGACGGGCTCAGCTCGTGCCAGAGCAACATCTCACATTAAACCACGCACTCTGCCTCCAGGATTGTCGAGGCCTTCCATAGGAGTGGCTTATAGGTTAACATGTGTCCAGATAGGTTAGATACAGGTATACTATATCTAAGTAAGAGATGATTACACCAACTTACCCCAGCTGATGGATCAGCCAGTTGTGTCAAATATGGAGGCCAGGCCAGGGGTGGCATAATACATGCTGCTGCTCCTGGTAGGCCTTGGATGCACCTATGCCCTGGGTACCTGGGGTACACTGTTACAGGGGCCTATAAGGTGAACCAGTTCCAATTGTGTATGTACCTAAGGTACATGGAGTCCATTTTAAGGAGAGAGCAATTAGCCTGGGGCCCTGAATAGCAGGATCCCAGGCCAACTAAATCAAAAACCAGCTAAACACCAGGCAAAAAGTTTGGGGGTAACCATAGTCAGATATCCACCTTCCTACACAAACTACTTCACACAATCCTAAATGTCAACCATAAGCTTTGCATAGTATTAGCTTCTTACCATTCTCCATCTGCATTGCAACCGACAGTTTAATAAACTGGCCAAATATTCCCCCTTGAACTTGTCTTTTCCTTTTTCCTTTTCCAGACAAAAGTAAACTTCTTCACTTATCTAGGCCTCTAGACTGCTCACTAAACATTTGTTGAGCAAAGGAATACGAATCCCCCTCAACATTTTGTGGCATAATTACAAGCCCTGTGCATTGCCGAAACTTCATTTTTGTGATGTTCCGATGGTGAACAGGGCTTAGCCATAGCTACAAGGCCACGTAAGGGCACCCTGTGTGGCTTTTCATAGCCTAGTAGATATGGAGTATGGCGAGAGAGCAAAAGTCGCTGCCTTGTCTTACTCTTCATGAAAGAGACATGCCATGGGTATTGTTGTGGTTGTTCACACTCTACACCCATGGAATTTGATGCTGCTCCAAATTTATAACATCAGGTAAACCTGGGGCAGCAAAAAAGCCTTGCGCCAACCTAGAGCAGGCAAAACGAGGAAAAAGGTTTTGATTTTTCCTCTTTCCACATGTGCTGCATTCTGCGGCACACAAAGAAAGAGGAAAACACAGCTCGGGATAGTTTTTGTTTTGTGCAGTACGGTGCTCCTTCCTGCACAAAAGCAATCATGCCAAAAAAACAGGCACCCTTGCACCATGGCACAAGGGTGCCTGCATTGATACATGGCTGCAAAATTTGTGCTGGCACTGGCTAAAAGGACAGGAATTCACTGTATCTTGAAAATATGGTGCATTCCTTTCCTTTTGAATTGTTGCAGAGCAGTGCATCCAAATGATATGCGATGCTGCCCTACGCCAATTCCTTGTAAATATGCCCCTTTGGGTTTTTGAGAGGTGCTATGATGAGCTTTCTTCTTCTAGTGAGGTTTAGAATCACAAGCCCAAGAGGTTATACCTCTACAAAATGACAGTTGAGATTTCCAGCGGTCGCCCTGTATCTCTCTTTTCAGTACTGAGACTTCTGGAATGCTTGCACCCATACTCCGTTGTCTCGGTTTCCATGTGGGAGCTTAGCAAGAGCACCATTTCTTCAAAGAAAAGTGTACTTTTCCCTATAAGTGCTTTAAAATGGACATCCTGTTTGGCCAACGAGGTAGGCATTGGCCAGAGAAACTTGTTCCATAGTAGAGGCCCTGCCACTGGCCTTTGTGGTCTGATAAGAAATATCTTCACCACCATAACAAGATTTCATCATCTTGGGCAATGTTATTAAAAAAATGGTGGTATAGGTGCCTAGGGCGCAAATGGGTGCACGCCTGGAGATCATGCATTGAGTAAATAGAGGGGCGATATTATGAATGGCTTTGAAACAGATGCAAAGACTGTTGATATGTTCTGTTTTTTTAATTCGTAGCTAGCATAAACCTGAGAGGTGGTCAAAGATGGAAAAATTATACAGTAGATAATGGAGGCAGGGGACTGCTGAATTCTGCACAGTTTGAGGTTGGCGAGCGGCACTTGTTTTGAGACCCACAAAGAGAGCATCTGCATAATGTATTCTGGACCCTACGTTTGCTTTGAAGGACAGGGTACTGTGCTTCTTTCAGAAGAAGAGGTAGGATTTAACTCATTATCTAAGAATAAGGGAAGGAAGCTGCTAAAATGTTGCATATTTGGGGGTTAAAGCAGAGTATGTCATTAAACAAGATTTTTCACTTTACAAGAGGGGGCTGAGAGCCTGGACCTTCAGCCATTTGTCCATATAGTGCAAAAAATAAAAACCTACATTTGTGTCTATTTATGCTTAACTCCTAGCCCCGAAAATGTGGAACGCTCTACCTGTGGAAATTAAGTTCCTTCCCACCATGCAGTCCTTCAGAAAGGCCCTGAAGACTCGGCTATTTGCTAAAGCCTACTTGTAGTTTTGTTCTGCCTTTTTGAATTTTTGTTAGGCGCCTTGATGCCTGCAGGTTTTAGTTGCGCAATATAAGTTACTTTTCATTTCATTTCATTTCATTGCATGCGTCGGATGGCCCCCAGCCATCCAACGTCACTGTGGGCGTGTGCGGATGATGGCCGAAGGGTCATCTGAACCCCGCCCACTCATTAATTCGCCCACACCGCAGTGGAATGTGCGCAGTGCGCAAGGCGTTAAGGAAGTTAGTGGACATCCATTCTGCCACTACCTTAAGAATCTAGTGCAAGTTGAGGCAAGCCTCGTTGATATTACTGTTGGTCCTGATAATTAGTAGCGTACGGCCCCATAGCAGATACAGCTTTGATGAAACGTGATGATGAGCTTTGCCTTAAGTGCTACTGGAAAGTTGAAAATTCCAACGTTCGTGATGAACCCTGGAGGATGCACCATGAGACAGAACACTTCTTAGATCTGAAAGAAACAATGATTACAGTCTGCATTTGGTCATAAAAACGTGGACTACAGTACCAGGCCTTGACACAGATGCCCCCTTCTACCAGCTTCACCATCAGTGCGTTATGACACATACAGTTGAAGATTGGGGATAGGTCAGGGATAATAAGCACAGCAAAGTCCCTTGGTCCAAGATCATGTGTGGTTTATTCGTTGGCAACCTCAGATCTGTTTAGAGATCAGAAACACACCTCTGCTTAGTTCAGCAATGAGTTGATCAATATCAACTCTAATGTATGTGACTTGACTTCATTTTCTGCAAGTTTAGCGCAGAAGGGTAAAATAACTTTATGCCCTTATTTTTCTAGGATCATGCTACCCAGTGTAGGCTTCAAATCAAATAGTGGATGTGGATCTGCCTCAATTGAAGAATTAACTAACTTAGAATGCAGGGCCCACTGTGCTTGTTATCAAATGTAAAATGTATGCTGGACAGAGGACATCCGGACACATAGAGGTGATTGTGTCCATGACTTTGGACGATGCATCCAGGGTAAGTTGTCTGTAGACACGGACTATGAACAGTATCCAGACTCTGTGCTGAGGTGGTAGATTGGGGGATAAATCTGGATGGGGACTTGGTTTAAAAAGACTGGCAAATGAAACTAATATTATCTGTGAGAAATGTAGAAAACGATTCTCAAATGGGAGAATGATGGGAGAAGGGAAAGTTAATCTCAGATAAGATTTATGAACACTTTAACATCTCTTTACCAATTTTAAACATTTCTTTAGAATAACTGCTTCTTAGAAGCCTACTTCAAACACAGGAAGGTGATAAGTGGAATGCTTGAATTAATCTCAGCCACTTGCAATTGGTTGTGCGGCATCCTAATCCATTGTTTTCCACCCATCATGTCACCTCAGTTTTGACCCAGCTATGTGCAAATCAGTCTTGACACTTCCTTCTGGGAACAATCCAGCTTGAACTGCCAGACCAGGTCCTCCATGAACCGGAACACAAGCAACCCAGGACTAGTTTCACCCTTGTTATGGGCTCTTCAGCCGCGTATAGCTTGGTCCAGTGGCACAGTGAGCCCGGGGCCTACGTCAGGGCATTCCCGACGCACATAGGGAGTCAAATGCAAAAACAACAATGTGATCGATGGAATGCTTGAATTAATGTCAGTCAATGGCAATTACTCGAACTGCACCAAATCCATTGTTTTTTGTGCACCATGCCACCTCAGTTTGGACCTTGACATATTCAAATCAGTCTTGACCCTGTTCCTCATAGAAACAGTCCATCCCAAACTTCCAGACCAGGTCCTACCTGAAACAGAAAACAAGCAACCCAGCTTCAGTTTCGCCATTTTTTGTGGTCTCTTTAGCTGGGAAAAGCTTGGTTTCAGTGGCACAGTGAGCTCGGGGCTCATGTCTGGACATACCTTGTCCATCAAATGCAAAAACAACAATGTGATGGATGGAATGCTTGAATTAATTTCAGCCACTGGCAATCACTCATGCCCCCATCCCAAACCATTGTTTTTTGTGCACCATGCCACCTCGGTTTGGGCCTGGCCATATACAAATCATTCTTGACCCTGTTCTTCATAGTCCACCCCGAACTGCCATGCCAGGTCCTCCCTGAAGTGGAACACAAGCAACCCAAATATAAATTGATTCAAGTGGCACAGGGAACCCGTGACCCCATGGGAGCCTCTATTAACCATGTCTCTGTTTAAACAGCTTCAAGTCGCTGACAAACGTTGATACTTCATTAAAGTATTTGACCAAAGACCTAACATTCAAAACAGCTGTAGAAAGCCTTTCAGTATTAGAGAAAGATGGAAAAGAGAAGAGTGTCTAAGTGGCGGTGGAGATCAAAGACATATATTGCTTACATTGGGATACAGACGAGGGAAGTGCCAGACTGTGAAGGAACACTCTGGAACATGACCTTGATCCAGATAATAATCAGGCATCATGGCTGGCTGGCTGTGGTCATATCCAGGTCACAGACCCATGCAGATTATCTTGGCTGTGAAGCACCTTTGGCATGCCCCTGGCACCCCCCTGCAAAATCACAGAGCTGGGTGATTTAAATACCTGAGTTAGTTTCTACATATGCTCAGTTTGCCTTCCGAACCTAGATCACCAGATTAAACCTTTTCACCTATACTTTTGATATTATCTGGCACATTTACAAGAATGGATGCAGTATGATTAATCCTTGATGGTTAAACCAAGAACTGTTGGGATGTGCCACCTGTCTGCAGAGATGTTCTCTCCTTCCCACTTCATTATCCGCATAGTATTACGAATATTTTAGGGAAACATGGAAATGCCAGCAGGGGATTTTAATTTAGATAAAATAAATGTTTTATGTCTGTTAAACGATCATTTCAACCACAGCTGCATCCTGTGCTGTAAGGTTTCAGCAGCCATATTGAATGGGGAAATGAAATAACAGAGGTTGAAATCATCAGCTACCATCAATGCAATAACTAGATGCTTTATTTTCGATGCAGTAGATGACGTCTCATACAGTTGGTAATAGAGGCTGGAGGGATGATAACAGTAACGCTGAGAGATTCTTCATTAGATTTGATGATACGATTTACTGATTGTTCAAGTGAACTCACCTTTGGGGTCATCATAAAGTAGATGCACCACTGTAGATGCTATTTTAGTTCCATATCAGATACTCCTCTGAAGATGTGGCAGGCATATATAAAGGAACCCCCTCCTCTGAGAATGTTAAAAAAAAAGTTATAAGAGCAAGCAGTGGTCCCACGGGCCACTGCCTACTATTAAAAAAAATGTTTCTTTTTAAATGCATCCTGTTTTCCTTAATGGAAAACAGGTTGTGTTTAATTTTTTAAAAGAAGATTGTCTTATTTAAAATCAATCACAGACACACCATCCCTGTGATGGCTCTCATTCCTAATAGGTCCTAAAAGGCAACTACCCTTTTAATTTTCATGAGGTAGATCAGTTTGCGACCCACCATGGAATCCCTAATTTGAGGAAAGAAAATCACAAATTAGGAATAGTGATTTACTAATTACTATTCACAGAAAATTGCTATTTGGAAATCACTATCCGCAATGTTAGTACTTCTAGCCATTAGTGCTAAATTTGTTTTTTTAAATATGGGTGAAATTGGCCCAGTGCCTTTCTTCAGAGCCCTGGTGTGGTACTTTCATATTGTAGGGATGCCAATAACAATGCTGTGTAGTCCAAATTCCACCTCATAGATCTTTCTGCCACTGCTCTCTACTTCCTAAGTCTTGATCTAGATCTTGTGGGTCCTTTTTTAACCCTGCTTTCCCACTTTGTCACAGTTTTCCTATCTTTCTCTCCCTCCACCCCTTTTCTGCCTTTCTCTCTCTTGATCTCTGTCAAAGTCTGGCGATGAAAAATAAGTCCTGGTGCCATATTATACAAATGCCCCGGAGGGCGCATTGGGCATTTGTGCCCACTGTGAGCACCCCTGGGGCAACTTTGGTATTACAAAAGGGGGCACAGATGTTTATGAGGCCCCTTCTGTAATACCGATAGAGCTGGCGCACATAAAGCAACAATGATATCTTTGGAAGGCATTTCCTCATTTGCACGGGGACATGCCCCATGCAAATGAGGGAATCCCTTTGCTTCTGAACCCGTTCCTTATTACAAAGGCGTACGCAGAGGCAAAAGAAGCTCACAGGATGCGAACTGACAGTGCGCCCCCTGATGGCAGCACTCTGGCAGCAGGAAAAAGGGGTCCCATGGACCCCGCAGACATCCCCTTTCAAGGTAGGTGTAGTCACTCACTGCTCCTGCCTGAAATGAGATCTCTATTCCCCCTTCAAAGTGCAGGTGGGTTGCCGCCCGAACTGTGAAAACATGGAGCAGCTTCAAAGCAGCCATTTTGTTATTCACATGAATGCGCTGCCCCCCTGGCAGCACGGGTTTACGGTCTGCCTGGGGGGGGGGGGGCATTCATTATGATGTGGCACATTTGCCTTCATTGCGCCGGGCGCGACTTTTCAAAGGTGCACCCAGTGCAATGAAGGAAGATGTGCCGCATGTATAATATGGCCCCATGTCCCCAAAGATGGGTGCTGTACGCCACCAGCAACAACCTGCAAAATTAAGTACGACTTGTGCCATGCTAGTTATGAAAGTCAGAGTTTGCATTAACTATAGCAAACACCTCTAAACAACACAAATAAATATACATACTCAAACTACAAAGATTACAATGGACATTATCTCTCACTATATACGGTCCAGAAGGGGAATAATGCAGTACGTCCAGGTTCAGCAGGCATGTTTTTATTCATAGTGCGTATTGGCTCAAAAGTTTCCTTGTGCCATGCCTACAAACACATTTAACTGATTTCAGACTGATTTCCTAATTCTATATTGAACAGCCTGCATGGCCGGATGCCAACTCTCGGAAACAGGCTGAGCAGATGGTATAGTCCTGCTTCCAAAGACCTATCCACAAATCCAATCAATAATCTAAAAGTCAATGTATGCATTATTTAAAATGTTTGTGGTCTAATATTCTATGTCAGGGAGCGGAGGCGAGGATTTTGCTAGTCCTTTCTCCATTTTATTGGACAGCAAGTTAGAAGTAAAGAAAAAACATTACATCCAGGACTACCCAAACCAACATGGCAGCGGTAGCCCTGGTAACCCAACATCCAATCAGAGTCCACTAGTTCGTATATATGGAATCCCATCTGTTAGTCCTTCCTCTTTCTCCATTGCTGCCTCGGCAAGATAAGTCACGCTCTTATTATCTTTGTCGTGGCAGTTTTTTGTGTATTTGTTGACAGCTTTATTTATTAGCGACTGTTTGAATTTGATTCTGCCTTATTGTAGGCTGTGTTTCTAACGCGGTAGGCTTTCAGCCCGAGCGTTCATTTCTTCGCGCGTGCGCGATCTTGGTGTCGGCTTTTGACGCCGATCAGCTGTTCTCCTCAGCGCTCTTCGCGCTTGAGTAGAAACGCGCTGAGGCATTGCGCTTCTGTATTTTTTCAGCCTCTTCCCTCACACGGACGCCGTTTTAGACGGCAGGAAGTACTTTTCTGACTGAAATTTTTAAAAAATATTATATTTTCTGTCAGAAATTTTTGATTTCAGGTTTTCTATTGTGTTACCTGCCTGGTACCTGTGTGAAGGGATTTCCCCTTGTATTTAGTTGGGGTGTTTGGTGTATGGGTACCAGTTTTTCTGCTAATATGCAGTCCGGTCCTTCAACTGTTGAGGTGGTGGCTCCTAGTGTTCAGCCACAACTGACCCCTTTACACCCTCCTGCAGAGGTTGACAGGCTTCTCTCTTTGGCGATAGCCCAAGCACTGGCACCTCTGCAGGACAGTGTAAACAGACTGTCAGCCCATGTGTTTAAGAATGATACTGGTGTTTTTGGGGACAGTGGGGCAGGGCCCAGTGGTGTTCCAGGTGTTCTACCACGTACGGCCAGGAAGCGTGACGCGGGGCACCTGGAGGGCTTCAGTAAATTATCTGAAGTGTTCCGTAAGAGTGCGCGCACGCTTAGAAGCGCACCCTACAGGGGGGAAGACTCACCCGGAGAGACTGGTGGTTTTGCCACCCAGGACCTTGACCCGGAGGAAGGGTTCCCCATTGAGGGAGATGATGAGGAGGACGAATATGTTGATGAGGATGAGGATGCTTCCTCAGAGGATTTTTCTGATGTGAGCAGGTACTGGCGCCCTAAGCCCAGTGCTCCTAGTCTTACGGAGGGTGATCTTGCCCCTCCTAATATGTTTGACCCGTCGACCATTGTAAGACCTAGGTCATCGGAGTGGTTTCCTGAGCAGTCTACTGCTGATTATGTCGCAGCTAAGCTTCGACAGCCTTTGCCTCAGGATGTCCGACTCCGTCTGCGCTCTGAGTGCCCCCGCCCTTCCCTTCCCTTTCGAGTGGCATGCACCCCTGAGATTGACCCCAAGTTGTGTACCTTCTTTGCAAAATATGTAAAGGATCCCAAAAAGGGTATTGATAGGTCATGGAAAGCCTGTCAGGATAAACTCCTAGATATTGTGGGTCCTCTCACAAAAATTATTGAGGCGGCCCAGCGTTCTAAGGAGTCGGGCTTACCGATGTCTGTTGATGACGTTGCTGGTTGGTCGCAACGGGCTATGTGCCTTCTAGGCAATGCCAATTGCGCACTTTCTGCAGAACGGCGGCGTTCCCTACTGCTTAAGATTGACCCGAAATTAGGGGAGTTGTCGTCTTCGGAGGCAGGTCCTGTTGCACAAGGTGCTTTGTTTGGTGATCCCTTTGTTAAGGAGTTGGGGAAGTTTGTGGCAACCTTTTCGGCTCTGGACAAGGCTCAGGCTTCGATGAAAAAATTCTTCCCCAGAAAGGTTTTTGGCGGGGCCGGCAGAGGCAGGGGTCGCTCTTCCGGCCGTCAGGTCCAGCAAGGCCCCAATAGAGGCCAGTACAAACGAAATAACGGCTGGAATGATGGACGACAGGGTACCTTTTACCCCTCCAGAGGAGGCAGAGGCCAAGGCAAAGGACGTGGTGGATTCCAGTCCAACTCCAGAGGATTTAATGGTAAGTTTTCGACTCATCTCTCTGGTTCAAATGGGGGGAAGGTTAGCGTTGTTTCCCCAAGCCTGGGCGTCATTAACTTCAGATCCTTGGGTACTGGAGACGGTTCAGGGGTTTCACATCGAATTCTACGGTTCCCCTGTTCAGCTTTCTCGTCCTCGTCCTCTGGTATTTTCTGTCTCAGACCAAGAACTTGTCGATTTAGAGGTTCGGGCGATGTTACAAAAAGGCGCCATTGTCCCCTCGGCGCTTCACCCAAACGGTTTCCTCAGCAACATCTTCCTGGTGGAAAAGAAAGGCAAAGGGTTCAGACCAGTAATCAACCTCCGCTCATTCAACGAGTGGTTGGTTTACAGACACTTCAAGATGGAGGGCATCCATCTTCTGAGGGACCTTTTGTTACAGAACGATTGGCTGGTTCGCTTGGACCTGAAAGATGCTTATCTTTCGGTTCCAATCTTCCCTCCTCATCGTCGATTCCTTCAGTTTCTGTGGAGGAATCAGGTTTACGAATTTCTTACGCTTCCCTTTGGTCTTTCCTCAGCACCTTGGTGCTTTACCAAACTACTACGCCCGGTGGTAGAACATCTCCGGACCTTAGGGATTCGTCTGATTGTTTACCTGGACGACATTCTTTTAATGTGTCAGTCCAGGGATCTCCTTCTTCATCAGCTTCAGGTCACTATAACCCTCCTTCAATCTCTGGGTTTCATCATCAATGCCCAGAAGTCGGACCTCTTTCCCCGACAGGAAATGACTTTCCTTGGCTTTCTGATCATAACTACGGATGCGACTCTTCACCTTCCTTCCGAAAAGATCTCCAAGATCAAGAAGGAGATTCGCAAGGTTCTCCGGCGGGATCGAGTATCCCTCCGCCAACTAGCCAGGATTGTGGGCTTACTCTCCTCATCGATCCAGGCCATTTTTCCAGGCCCTCTCCATTACAGGGCTCTTCAGAGACTGAAGGCATTTCACCTCCGCAAGGGTCTTACTTATTCGGAACTGATTTCCTTGAATCTGGAAGCCCGTTCGGAACTCCTATGGTGGTTAGATCACATGGATGCCTGGAACGGGAAGGCGATTTTCGGTTCCCGTCCGGATCTGGTGATCGAGTCAGACGCCAGTCGCCAGGGCTGGGGTGCCCGTTGCGGCCCCCTCTCGGTGGGCGGCAGATGGACGGAAGAGGAACTTCACCTCCATATCAACTGTCTAGAGCTCCTTGCGGGCTGGTTCGCGATCCGCTCCTTCACCTCGACCAAAGTTTCGTGTTGTGTACTTCTTCGGATGGACAACACAACGGCGGTCAGATACATCAATCGGTTGGGAGGCACGCACTCCAAGGTTCTAGCGGACCTTGCGAAAGATTTTTGGAACTATTGCCTTCTTCGCCAGATCTCTGTCACAGCGGAGTATCTCCCAGGCGATCTGAACACGGTTGCGGACTGGCAGTCCAGGAATTTCCGAGATGCCAGCGACTGGAGACTGGATCCTCCAGTATTTCAGAGAATTTCGGACCTTTGGGGTCTTCCAATATTGGACTTATTTGCGTCCAGATGGAACGCCCAGCTTCCCCGCTTCTACAGCTGGAAACCGGATCCGGGGGCGGAAGCAGTGGATGCCTTCCTTCAGGACTGGTCCCTGTTTCCAGCTTATGCATTTCCCCCCTTCCTTTTCATTCAAAGGGTGGCGGCTCAAGTCCGCAGGCAGAAAGCTTCTCTGATCCTGATCACGCCAATCTGGAGAGCTCAATGCTGGTTCCCTTCTCTTTTGGAACTTTCTTGGGACAAGCCTCTTCGGCTTCCGTCGTTCGACCACATTCTGACGGATCCATTGGGTCTCCCGCATCCGCTGGTTCTCCAGGGCCATCTACGTCTCATGGCATGGAGGATTTCAGGGGACGTTGGTCGTGCGATTCGCTTTCGAGAGACGCTGAGCTCCTCATTCGAGGAGCCTGGGCTCCTAACACCACTAAGCGGTATAGATCAGCATGGAACAGATGGGTTCGTTGGTGTGTGGGAAAACACCTGGATCCCGTGGGCTCCTCTGTCACCGACGTGATCAACTTCCTCGCTGATCTTTTCAAAAAGAAATTGGCGTATAGCACCATTAATTCTTTCAGGTCGGCAATTTCGGCTGGGCATGCCCTGGTTGATGGCTCGCCAGTTGGTGAACACCCTTGGGTTTGTAAACTCCTTAAAGGTATTCGTCTTTCGCGCCCCCCAGAACCTCGTTATTCAGGTTTGTGGGATGTTAATGTGGTTTTAAATTTTCTCAAATCCTGGCAGGATAATCAATTCCTTTCCCGCAAGGAGCTTTCGGCCAAACTAGCGATTCTCCTCTGCTTGATTTCATGTAAACGTGCTTCAGATGTTCGGGCACTGGACGTGTCAGCCAGGGTTTTTACCCCAGAAGGGGTTACATTTACTGTTTCAAGGAGAACTAAATGTAATACCAGGTCAGTATCCTACCCGGCTTTCCCAGATTCGCCAAAGCTCTGTGTTGTTCGTTGCCTTAAGACATATGAGGATGTTACTCTTGAGCTCCGCCCTCCGGGCGAAAGACAATTGCTTATAGCGGTTAAGAAACCATTCAAGGCAGTTTCATCTCCCACCATTGCCAGATGGGTCAGGTGGATAATGTCTGAAGCTGGAATTAGCGTCACTGACTTTGGGGCTCATTCCACTAGAGGTGCAATGGCTTCCAAGGCTATTCAGGTAGGTGGACGCCTGGAGGATATCATGAACGCAGCGGATTGGTCATCAGATTCGACTTTCAAAAAGTTCTACTTTAAGCCAATCCATGAGGCTGCTTCGTTGGTGGTGAGTAGGCTTTGAACAAGCAAAATCCTCGCCTCCGCTCCCTGACATAGAATGAGAAATTTCCTAGTTACCACAAAGGAAAGTTTCAATTCTATTAAGGAGGCGGAGGCGAGGATTTTCCCACCCAGGCTTATCGAGCCTGCCCTCCCGTAACTGGACTATGATTTGTAACTTCGTCTAAGGGAGTATACCTTTTTTCTGAATTTAAATGTTTTTCATTGATAAGCTGTGCAATGTTGATTAAATACTATCTGCATTTAGTTTGGTTACTCCATTGCAATGTTCTTGAATTCTTCGACATTGTACTGGACGAGATATTATTATATTGTTCTCTTCCCTAGGCTCCGATCAAAAGACGGACTAGTGGTTGGATGACTTCTTCCCTGCGGCAGCTTCCACGAAAGAGGAAGGACTAACAGATGGGATTCCATATATACGAACTAGTGGACTCTGATTGGATGTTGGGTTACCAGGGCTACCGCTGCCATGTTGGTTTGGGTAGTCCTGAATGTAATGTTTTTTCTTTACTTCTAACTTGCTGTCCAATAAAATGGAGAAAGGACTAGCAAAATCCTCGCCTCCGCCTCCTTAATAGAATTGAAACTTTCCTTTGTGGTAACTAGGAAATTTCTCATTACTGTTTAAAAACAATCATAGTAAGGCAATTTAGCTTTTCTCGTTTTGTGGGCGAACTGACAGACATTCTAAGCGGGAAAACATTCATCAATCAGCATTTATAAAGGATATCTCAATCTTTACGCACAATAATTTTCAAATTACGCGAAATTACACAGTATTGCGCAAATTGATAGCCCAGCATTTTGCCGTTTTTTAGCGTGAAATGTGTTCTTCATCCATTTGGAGGCAAGGATGCATACTGCAATAAAAAATGGAAAATTGCACACATGCAACAACAGTTAGTCGCGTTTGGGTCCTTGCTGTTGCCGCTGAGCTTCCGCGATAGGATCTTTATCTGGACAAAATTGCAATTACGAAATGTGAATTATAGACACAATAATTTCAAGAAATTTGTATAAAAAACAATTATGACATAAAGTTAAAAAAATTAGGCGAGATTACGACAGTCTCAACAAAATCTCGCCCAGCCTTGAAAATACTGCCAAGTACGGAATAATTGAGTATATTTGCACAATGTTCAAATTATTGAACCATTTCTGATTTGCACATCAAACTAGATCTTAGAAAGAACGTTTATCATATTCATTGGCACCGTAATGAATAGTTATATGTCTGCCAAATTACCTCCGAGGAAATGGGCAGGGAGAGGGCATCATAATGTAAGAATTAACAGAGACGTTAAAGTACAGCTCTTTCTCGACTCTTCTCCCATGGGTGGTATTGTCTTGTGTAAAGCAATTAAGCATCACTTCTAGCAATGAGGGTTTACTGTCAGCAGTAAATTACTCCGGGTTGACTACCATCTGGTAGTAAAAAAACACAGCCACAATGGAATTTATACTTTCCTGCATTTACCATCTAAGTAAAGAACAAAAGAGTTAGAATTTACCACTATCTGCAAAATTTCTGGAAGGCAAAAACGTCATTTTTGGGTCCCGCTAGGAACAAAAAAACAGCTTGATGATTTCCTGATTCTATCGTGAAAACACACAGTCCAGGCCTTAGTGTTGTAATTGCTCTTTGTAGGTTCAATCAAGCCTCAGCTAAACTTATTTGGAGTTGTAAATTTCACCTTTTGTGTGGGATTTTCTAGCAAGAGGAATTGCTAGTAGCTATGTAATTACCACAAGTATTAACTGTATCTGATATTAGCTAAGCAGAGTGGACCTTTCTTCCGGTCCAAGGTTAAGTTTGTTTCTCCAGTGAGCCTTTCTTAAATTCATGCTTCACCCCCTTTTAGGCCTTGATTGCAAATTGAGGGGAGCAGACCCCCCCCCACCCCTCCCCCCCCCCCCCCCCCGATGACATTCCCACAGGTATGACGGGACTGGTGTTTCTGCTTCCAGATTTCCAAGGTGCAGGGACAGGAGACCCTATTTTATCAGCCAAAACTGGGTTTGACCTGGAAGAGCTGCCGGCCCAGGTCTCCGCACACTTTGTGGCACATGGGTAGCATGTAAGGCTCCCCCTGCTACGACACATGACCCCCTTCCCTGTGCCACACTCACCCACCCAGTCCCCCAACTCCCTAGCCCGCATCTTCCTCTCTTCTCATGTACCACATTTTGAGGGCAGGTTATGCCACATGAAAAAGGAAATGAGACTGCATGGTTGTTTTCCATACCGCAGGAGTAGCTGGGATGTAGGTGCAGTGGTAACAGCTGGAACCATTCCTGCCATTCAGTAAATCTACATTGAAATTGGGCATACTCATAATCAGGGCCATAGTCTGGCCAAGGCCCTGCGCCTTATCCATCACAGCATACCTTAATCCTTATTTGAATATTTAATATCACAACAACTTTCAATGGGTCAACCTATGTCCAGGTGATATAAATTTAACGAAGGGCCCTACACTGATTTTCAACTGATCCGTAAATGCTGTACTGATAATACATTTTCATGAGATGTGAAGCTTTTTGGGGGCATTTATATTCTTTAGTTCTAATCGATTGGCATGTTGAATGTTTTTTTTCTTCCATACACTATAATCTGGAGTCCAAAGAATGAAGAGTTGTGTGCTAAAGTATCGTGTAAAGATATATCGTTTAAAATAAATACTGTTGCAAATATATTTTACAAAAATTGTGTCCCAAGGTGAAGAGTTTTCATTATTAAAGTAATAAAGACATATTTTTGGACACAATATTTCGGCAAAATAGTTGTATCATACCACAATCTGACTGCAATATTCTTGTAACACATCACAACAGGGTTACCTTAAAGGTCGTTCTATTCATTTGTTTGTTGACAGCTGAGTATGGGGAGTTGGAGATGTGAATAGAAGTCTTTACATTCAAGCCAACCTTCTCTTGTCGAAGGACTATCTTGTGAATGCACAAGTGTATAAAGAGTGAACCTAGCTAGAGAGCAAATTAGAGGTGAGAAACGGCGGGAGCCCAGAGTCCTGATTCCAAATTGTTTACAGTGAAGCAGGATGACGGTGAACCTTATTGCTTGTAGATGTGTTCTCTAATAAGGTGAGTGAGTCTTCGGCCTCTTTCTGAACTGCATAAGTATTTAAGAGTTCAAATTTTGATGGGGTTGTTGTTCCCAATCCTTGGATCGTAGATGGGAAAGATGTGTCTTCTGTTTTTATCTTCTTCTGCAAAAAATGCTTTTATTCATAGCCTAGAGGTATATTACGGCTGGGATTGGTTGAAAAAGCAAAGCCCGACATTTATTCATGTACCAGAATATTGACAAGGAGGAAATGTACTAAAATGCAAATTGTGAGGAAGCTGACAGCATCAAGTACAATGCTACGCAAAGTTGAGTCATTGATGGTGGGAACTAAAAAAAAAGTAGCAGACCGAAGGGTAAATTCAGGATTAGATCACACATCTCCCAGTAATAGAGGTGGTTAAGACAGCAAAGAGATCTCGCAACTCTAAAATAAATTGAACTTAAAGTCCTTATGTAAGTCAATACATCCTCATGTCCTATTCCTTGCAGTGTAACTCGTTTATGGTATTTCTGCGCACCTGTCATCAGTCTTATATGTTTGCATTACCAGAGTGATAGATTCAATAAGGCAGGTGAGCAACTGTCTTCGTCATTTATCATGTGGCTACATATCCACTGTCAGTCACTTCACAAGCAATATTGGACACAACTTGGGTGTTCCGATGGAATATGACTCTATGTATTGAACACTGGCAATATAGGCCGTATACGTTCTGTGTCGAAGCATATGTCTTGAATATACTTTGTGATAGCTTCAGAAATAATTGTTTCCTTCGGAGTTACATCCAATATTCAGTGCCATTCCTGCAGCCCATCTAACATCTGCTAGCAGTCTACAGTGTGCCTACCAGGTGACTTTGCAAGTGTCACATCCTTGTGCTAGTTTATGATGACTGACCTGCATGTTATATCTTATGGAGTTTTGCTTTGCACTGCACTGCACTTCATTCCATTGAATTAACTTATTTTTCCTGAAGGTCCAATCACATTTATTAGCAGCTTGGAAGATAAAGCACAATGTCAACTTCCCTTTTAGCAGGAATCATTACAAGTGTATTGGTCCAAAGATTACAAAAACAGCAGAGTTTGGAATACTGAAGAAGGGGTTCATGGGGAAGGCAGGTTCTTTAGCATTTTTATTGCCTGTGGCATACACAAATCAAGGCAGGCCAGCAAAAATGGTTTTACCCACAGGAGTGGTCAGGTACTGTGTGGGCTTTTCAGACTTGCACAAGAGCAAACGACTTGTCAAGTTAAGCAGCACTTAAGACTGGTACAGTTAAAGTAGTTTGCATAGTTTTTACATTTTTACACGGAGGACGGAAATGGTAATGAACACATTAGAAATTAGAATATGAAGGTCATTCATCCAGCAAAGCAACACACAACTGAATAGTCTTCCCTCATGGTTCCCTCAAATGCAATGGAATGAGAGTAGCCTTTTGTGAGAGAGGTGGCACTGAAAGCTGTAGAGGCTGAAAGATTAAGGCAGATGGAATGCACAGCAAAATCTGGCTTCACCACACTGACATACGTGGTGCAGGGTAATATGATGATTGCAGTTCTATTGGAATGTGGAGACCGCCCAGGAGTCTCAGAACTGGGATCTGGCCAGGTAGAAATGCAGTCAGTCTGAGATGAAAATTAGATGATCACACCTCACTCTTTGCTCAACTTCAGGAACTCAGGGGCATATTACCAACAGTTAGCAATATTTATCGCTAACTGAGCTTAGCGTTAGTTTTTTTTAACACCGCGCTTCGCCCAATATTATCGCTGAGATAACGTCCTATTACCAACGTTTATCTCAAAAGCGATAATATTGCAGGCGTTAGCGTGAATATCGCCGGAAAACCCGCGGTGTTCACGCATTAGCGTGCAAATGCTGTTAGCCATGTTATCCACCTCCCATTGGATAACATGGCTAAGAACTGGTATTTGCAGGCGTTAGCGTTTGGCGATATTCATGCTTAGCGCGAATATTTCCATCCCTTCGCCTTTCTCGGTAATAGGCGATAGCGACATTAGCGACTGCTGTCAGTCGCTAACGGGTTGGGTACGCCCACTTTGCATGTCATTAGCGATAAATATCGCTGACATGCAAAGCGGGCCCCAAACCGCTCGCTATCGCCTACAAGCTGTTGCTGACGGTGTTAGCGACAGCTTGGTAATAGGGCGATGGAATTAGCGTCGCTTAGCGGCCGAAAACGGCCACTAAAGCTACGAAAATTCAATATTGCCACCCTTGGTAATATGCCCCTCAGTCTTGGTGTCACATTCAATGGCATCTTTGAACATTTCGAAACCCCCACACTAGATGTCCCCATTAAAGATCTGGGGAGGGACAGCTTTTGGGTTCCCCGATTTGGTCCTCATTTCTTCAAGGAAGCTGTTGTCCTGGGAGATATCAGCATACTCACATTGAATCCGTTTAGAATCCAGAATCCGGGTCATTTCTGTCTGCTAGGAACTGAACTCCCTTGAGGACGTCACAGACGTGCAAAACACTTTCAGACTCATGTTCTCCGCTCTTGCATCGGTTCCCATTGAATTAATTTATGTTATGAATTATTTATAATCCTTCAAAATAACAAAGTGATGTCATGGAAATTACCATGGAGTATGAAACAGATACAGTACATCTAGGAGATACAAATGCTAAAGGTCTTTCATGTACAGTATGTATAATGATGCTTCCAACATACTGGAGCCCTGATGAGGGTAAAGGAGTTCATTCAGCAAGAAAAAGTTGAGTGTTCACCTTCTAGCAGAAGGTCTAGGATGAAAAGTCGTAGATCAACATGGAGGGTGAACTGTCACACCTTCATTTGTGACAACAGTATGTGAGACTGAAATCATCATGAAGGTGGAACAGTCAAGGAGCAAGAGGTCTGGCAGAGGTGAGAGTAATGGAAACAAGATAGAAAGTGAGATGGGTTGAAAATTAGATGCAGGACAGAATCGTATTCTGGTTTAAGAGAACGGAAACTATTTAAGCGCTTTTGTGTACGTGTATTCTTTTTCGGTATTCACAAACTACAATTTAATGGTAACTGTAGAAATGCAGAGACTCCACAGTCAAGGAGATTTCCACACATGAAAGATAGATCTGTCCAATATTTTGATATGCAGAGTTATCCGCCCCACTGCAGATCCTCCACAGTTTGTCTAGCTGAGAGTTTAGTATGCTGAGTCTGGGATCTGGAAACATCTTGAAAAGTCTGAGGTATTGACACAAGATGCAGGTAGTGTACTGCCTTTAACTAGTAGAATTTGAAGTGGCAATTGTGATGCAAATTCCTGAGACCTACAAATTGTGGACTAGTGCAGCCCGAAGCATGTAAGAAGACCAATGCTGTTCTATTCTCTGAAAACACTTTCTGTATGCTCCATGGCGTTTTCTCATAGTAACCAGTAGTGACAATGAGGGCTGTGGGAGGGAGGGGAAGTTAATTTGGAAGTGAAAAAGTAGCCAATAAAAGTCTGTTGTTTGGACTAAGCTTGTGGTGGAACCGGAGAGCAGAAATATTTAAAATTCTACAAGGGAGGTGTGTGAAATTAATAATTTTGTTTCAGGTGCCTTAGTTGATAGACTTTTAACACCTTGGCTGCTAGGCATTTCCCCCCCCCCTGTGCTGGAAATTGCTATTCCCCTTCTTTTATGACGAGCTCAGCTCGTCATCAGCACAGCTCAACTGTGCATCATGACGAGCTGAGCATCGAAAGGGTTAAGAAATGTATTTTGCTCTGAAATGTAATTTCTGAAGAGATACAAATATTTGAATAACAAAGCTGGATGTGCCAAGAGGCAAGGAAGCATCTAACATGTTTAGGCTGACAAGAATGTCTATTTTGACTGTTGGTATCTCACGAGCCTTAGACTAGTTTCAACACAAATCAGTTTCGTACCAGGCCCATCAATGACATGGCTTTATGCCATGTTCTGCCTAATTCAATTTACCCCAAATATTCAGAGGGCGATGGGAATATAAGTACGGCCACAATGCAACAACCAAGTATTTCTGTGCTATGACTATTCACGAAACAACTAATTTAGATGTTTATTGGTTTCAGTGAACATTTTTCAAACACACTTTTTATTGGAGCTAGGTCCGGCAAAATGTTGTTTATGTCGGCATAATCTCCCTTAATTTCTATCATTTCCCATTCCGCTTGCTACGCACATATCTGAGATTACACCAATACACCGAGTTGTGTAATTGAGAATTTTGCTTCACATAAAATTCCTATCAGTAAAACATGAGCACAACGCAGACCCACAGAATATGAGTGGCTGTTGTTTGCGTCACACGTGATTATGTGCTGTTTTTAGTGCCAAATGCTCCTTCCCATCCAAAATAGACGTGAGAATGGATTTTGGGTTAAAAAAGAGCAAAATGTCAGACCAGCATTTTGTGTAATAATGTGGAATTGCAGAATTCTGGGGAATTTCGCACAGGGGCAAATACTTACAGTGTTGCATTTCATATCAACTAAACCTGAGCTGTTTATTAACATACGTATCCGTAAAAAGAATCTTTGAAAAACATTTATCTGGAATGAATTAATACGAAATTACACATATCCATACCTTATTGCACAGTCTGTATGTTGCGATGTATATGTTACAGTCAAAGTGTGAAATCCCGGTATTTTATAGAATGCCTAGGTAATGTATAGCATGCCTGATGGTTTCCTGCAAACTATGAAATATACATATTTTGTGAAAATGTTACATACTTTTCCTACAATTCATACAATTCCTAGGCATTATACAAAATGACCAGAACCATTTACGTAAAGTGTTAAAAGGCCACAAGATGAGATTCCTAGGCATTCGGCAAAGTGTGAAATCCCGTTATTGTATAGAATGCCTAGGTAATGTATAGAATGCCTGATGGTTTAGAGGCAAACTAGGAAATATAAGTTTTTGGTAAAACGTTACATACTTTTCCAAGGCATTCTATACAATTCCTAGGTATTATACAGAATAACCAGTACCATTTACGCAAAGTGTTAAAAGAGCACAAGATAAGAGGCCTTTATTAATTAATACACATTTGAAACTGAAAGAACAAAATTACGAAATAAAGCACAGGATATTCTTACCGGAAAACAATAAAAGCAGAACTGAGAATGAAGTACACTAAGTAAGGCTGGAGTAACACGTGGAATTGTACTCACTTTTATTCTTCACACAAAAACACCTTCTATTTTGGCACTTTGTTCTTGTACATACATTTCACGACTTAAAGAAGAATGCAAACAGAATATTGTTACCGGTAAAACACAAAGCAGAACTGACATGACCACTTGTTGCAGCACATAAACACCTTCTATTTTGGCACTTTGATCTTGTACATACATTTCACGACTTAAAGAAGAATGCGAACAGAATATTGTTACCGGTGAAACACAAAGCAGAACTGGCATGACCTACTTGTTGCAGCAGGGAAGGCTAGAGTGACATTTTGAATTGCACTTAATTTTCTTTTTCACACAAAGGCACCTTATATCTTAGCATTTCGTCTTGCACATACACCTGACGAATCCTTGGTCGCTTCCTGTAGACTGAGAAGTAGCTACAGATCGGAGAGGTATTTCGTGGTCAGGAACGTCTTCAATTCTCATTAACTTCTTTGGACATACGGTGAATTGTGATCTGGAGTAGAGTTGCTTCAAGATTCCTTGTGCAGTTCCAAGTCGGTAAAAGCCATCTTCCGTCACATTCATAACAACTATCAAGCGATTGCGTGAGTCACCCCGCCCTTTGTCGACGTCGGGAATCGGAACTCACACAGTGGCACCCAAAGGCACAGGAGGAATTTTTTTGTCAGAATCCCCTTTCATTTTTTTGGCCTGAATCTCAAGGTTCGATTTCGATTCCATTTTACTTTGGATAGCTTTCTCAATATTGAAGCAAACATTGCACAAAATGCTAACTCCATAACCTTCTACTTCGTCACCGTCATTGTCTTTAGGAGAATGTCCACAGATGGCATGAACGTTTTGGCCACACTTTCGACATTTATGAGCACCGCTGGTTTCTTTTAAGCAGATACAACCGATAGCGGAAGAAGAAGGATTTTCGGTAACCACAGAAATGGAAGGCTCTTCGATAACCATGGTTCATCACTGTTTTGGTTTCCTCCAACATGGATTGCATTCTCAGCTATGTCTTCTGCAGGGAGCTGTGCCTCTTGCATTGATTAATTACGTCTTTCTTCCTACTGTTGTGTTGTTTGTACGCTCCCTTTTATTTTTTTGAGCTCTTGCTCAGTGTCTAAGTCTTGTGAAACGTCATCAGGCAGGGACGACGTCGAGAGACCTACTCTAGCTTTGCAGCCTAACAGAGCTTTGTATGGTGACCTCTTAATCCCAGAATGAAAAGCTCTGTTCTTCATAAGTTGGACGAACCGCAATCCCTCACTCCAGCAGCTAGTTTTTTCATCTTGCATCCAAGCACACAGCATATTTTTAATGTCCTGATTAGCTCTTTCCACGCTCCCCTGACTTTGTGAGTGGCACAGCTTACCATGGACGATCTTCAAGGTGGGCCAATACTCCTTTAGGCTGTTTACCACATTGTTTGCAAATTCCCTGTTGGAATGTAGAATCGTTGGAGAACCAAGCAATGTAAATATGTCGACGAGCTTGTAGGCTACTTCTTCCGCTCTCTTTGATTTCAGAGCCCTGAGAACTACAAACTTAGTGAGATGATGTTGGTACACCATTATAAACTTGTACTCTCTGTTAGGATGGGACTGAAAATTAATGAGATCGACCTGACAACAGGAGTCGAATTCAGAAAAAAACATTGGCTTGACCACAACACCTTTTTTAACACCTTTTTGCTTCTTCTGGCAAGGCTCACGAAGGTGAACGTACAGTTCAATATCATGATGGGTAATGTTCTTATACTTAGGTGAAAGTTCTTTCAACATCCTGTCCCGTCCTCCATGACCAATAGCCAAATGAGCCTTATGGTGTACGTCAAACAACTCCGAGTCCGCAACGTGAAACTGAATAGCACTCATACCTTCTTTAACAGGATACATAAACTCAGTCGTATTCTTGACCATAATTACGTCATAGTGTTTCACCAGCCAATAGTCACATGGTTCCTTCTTAATGGTCGTTTTAACCTTTTTCACATCGCCCACTAACTTTTGGTAACTGGTTTCGGTTAGGAAAATACAGTTTTTAGCAGCATTGGCTCTTACTTGAGATAATTCATCGCAGAACCGTTGTTGTATGTCAGCATTGCATGATTCCTGTCTTGGCACTACACTCCCTTCCGACATGGTGATACAAGAACCACGGAAAAGGATGATGGCAGAGCGTCTGTGGAACCTCAGCCGGATGCTATACATGACCTCTGACCCTGCTTGCAGGCAGGTTGCTGTCCACACCACCGCACGGCTGTCACCTGCTCTTTGCCTGGTTACTTGTGCTGTCTGTGCCCCTCGCTTGCTGATAACCTTGGCTGTCTCTGCCCCTCGCTTGCTGATAACTTGTGCTGTCTCTGGGATTAGGTGTTTTATATAGTTTGCCGGCAGATAATCCGGCAAGGTATGCAATGCCTAGGCTGTGTATAAAATATCAATAGTTTCATACTATCATGTTCAATTTTCAGGCATTCTATATATTACCTAGCCATTCTATAGAATGCCGGATTTCACACATTGCTAGGTAGGAATAAAATGGTGGGATTAGGCGTATTATATACTTTGCCGGCAGACAATACGGTAAATTATACAATGCCTAGGCAATGTATAAAATATCAATCATTTCATACTTCAACGTTCAACTTTCAGGCATTTTCAGGCATTCTATACATTACCTAGGCATTCTATAGAATGCAGGATTTCAGACTTTGACTGTAACATATAGACTACAATGTCACTTTAAATTATAAGAAGAGTTTGGAAACTGAGGGGCATAGTCACAAGGAGTTAACTCTGATTTATGATTTATCTCCACCTTAACTCGGCAAAAGTGGAGATAGATTTAACATCCCATTCACAAGCTGATGAAAACTGCAGACACTAGTATTCCCACCATAACTGTCCCCAAATTGATCTCCAGGTGGACACCACCAACTAACATTAATGAGATGCAGAGTAGGCATTCCCGTGCAAAAACACACGCTGAAACTACAACTCCACATTTACAATGAACTGCTTGATCTGTTAATGTTAATATGAATTTGTAAAGCGCGCTGACACCATAAGTTTCCTGGTGCTAAGTATGCATGAATGAAGAGGTGCGCAGCCAGCAGGTTAACAGGACTGAGAGAATAATCAGGTTTTCAGGGCCTTTCTGAAACTCAATAGGGTGTTACTGGTCTTCTACGTAAGGGAGAGAGAGTTCCAGAGCCTGGGTGCCAGGCAAGCATACCTGCAACCGCCAAGCTTTTTCCATTTGATGGAAGGTATGGCTAGTAAATGTAGGTGGGCCAAGTGGAGATTGCATGCCGGGCAGTGTTTTACAATGAGACCCTTCATAAAGTCCGGCAGGAATAACTATCGCCATTGTGATGTTATTTTCGGCTGTTTTTTCCGCCGTTCACTGTAATTATCGCCATGTAGCGCGGGCTTGTGAATACCTGCTATCACGGTGATAATAATCAGGGTTAGGCAGTGCTAACTTTTCTGCCGATAAATTTCTATGGCAATAGTTATCGCACATTCTTGTAAATATGCCCCTATGTGTCTTATTTATAAAGGCCTTACGCTGCTGTTGCTTCACTTTTTTTGACGCTGTGGTTCTGTAAAAAATGTGCCACACTGCGTCGTATTTACAATGTGATGCATCTAGGCATCTGCATTTGTTTGTAAACCCCTGCTCTACATTATATGTGTGACAGGTGGTGTGTTACCGTTAAAACACATCTTTTACAACGCGTTCCGTTACAACGCGATTTTTACATCGTAAATACCATTACAATGCATGCCATTACAACGCATGGCATTACATAGCAGATGGTATTACAACGCATACCATTACATCGTAAGTATTGGTAAGTATTTAATTTTTTATTTTATTTTATTTAATATGTTATTATTGATTTAATTATTATTAATTATAAAAAAATATTTATTTCGTTTTTAAATATTATAAATTAAATATATTAATTTAAGTATTTTTTAAAATAAGTATGAGTATAGGAGTATATGTTTTGGGGTACTGATGTATATGTTTTGGGGTGTTTGGGTATTTTTAGGTTTTAGGGCAGTGTTTGGGTTTTAGGGTACAGGGGTGTTTTTAGGTTTTAGGGCAGGGTTTGGGTTTTGGGGTACAGGGGTGTTTTTAGGTTTTAGGGTAGGGTTTGGGTTTTGGGGTACAGGGGTGTTTTTAGGTTTTAGGGCAGGGTTTGGGTTTTGGGGTACAGGGGTGTTTTTAGGTTTTAGGGCAGGGTTTGGGTTTTGGGGTACAGGGGTGTTTTTAGGTTTAAGGGCAGTGTTTGGGTTTTGGGGTACAGGGGTGTTTTTAGGTTTTAGGGTAGGGTTTGGGTTTTGGGGTACAGGGGTGTTTTTAGGTTTTAGGGTAGGGTTTGGGTTTTGGGGTACAGGGGTGTTTTTAGGTTTTAGGGTAGGGTTTGTGTTTTGGGGTACAGGGGTGTTTTTAGGTTTTAGGGCAGGGTTTGGGTTTTGGGGTACAGGGGTGTTTTAGGTTTTAGGGCAGGGTTTGGGTTTTGGGGTACAGGGGTGTTTTTAGGTTTTAGGGCAGTGTTTGGGTTTTGGGGTACAGGGGTGTTTTTAGGTTTTAGGGCAGTGTATGGGTTTTGGGGTACAGGGGTATTACGACTTTATATAAATTAAATTAATTAAATTAATTTTATTTAATTTTATTAAATTAATAACAATATTTACAATTATTAATTTAATTGTATTAATAAACGATTACAATTAAATTATATTATTTAAAAATGTTTAATTAATTAAATTCTTTTAATTTTATTAAATATAATTATATTATGTATTATTTATAACTTACTTAAATTATAATTATATTTATTGTAATTAATTGCATTATATTATTTTCTATTTATAAATGTTTTATATATCATTTATTATATTATTTTAAATATATTAAATTAATATATTATTAATTTAATTGTATTAATAAACGATTATAATTAAATTATATTATTTAAAAATGTTTAATTAATTAAATACTTTTAATTTTATTAATTATAATTATATTATGTATTATTTATAACTTAATTAAATTATAATTATATTTATTGTAATTAATTACATTATATTATTTTCTATTTATAAATTTTTTATATATCATTAATTATATTATTTTAAATTACTATAATTAAATTAATTACTGTTTTAAAAATGTTATATTATTTTTATTATTTTAAATTAATTTAATTAACTTTATTACATTTTTTAAAAAAAAGATATACTTACCAATACTTACGATGTAATGGTATGCGTTGTAATACCATCTGCAATGTAATGCCATGCGTTGTAATGGCATGCATTGTAATGGTATTTGCGATGTAAAAATCGCGTTGTAACGGAACGCGTTGTAAAACATCGCGTTGTACTGACACCAATCCTTGACAGGTATAATGACTGCAGGATGGGTGTGCCAGTGCAGAAAAGGATCGTAGAAGTGAAGGCGTGAAATCATTACACCTGCTTGAAGCAAGCATAGGGGATGACACTGGCCTTTTCACATGGGGCTTGCCTCATGTGGAATGACACATAGCTGGAGTTGCAGCTCATCCAGACACACTCTAGGAATGCGCCATTTTTGGGCCGACAGATACGTCAGGATTCCTGATGTATCTGTCAATCCATGTGACATGGAACAGCGCACAGTAAATATGGCACATCAATGGTATCGCAAGGAGGGTGCACTGAAAAGTGTCAGATGTCGCTGTTTTACTGCAGTGATGAAAAACTTTTCATAACTGAGGCCCTTACATTTTTTAAACAATCAGCAATTTAAAAAATTGGGCATTTGTGTACCTTTCCTTTATCATTCTTGTTAATAGATTGCCTGATAATGAATTTTCGGGTATAATTGTGTATTTCATTGTGTATTAAGCAATATTTGAAATTCTCATAGGTATGTCCTGAAACCTATTTTTACTAGGCGCTTCTTTTTTTATGTTTTAAAAAATATAGTAGTTAAATACTACTGAGACGTATGTAGTGTTATGTGCGAACAGGCTTCCAGTTCTTCTCCTATGCACACATTTGCTCGAGAAGACTGATACGCAACTACTTGAAGATAATGATTGTACCGTGTACTATTGCCTGCAATAACCGTTCTCCTCAATGGACATGATTGCATTCAGCAAGTGAATGATTTACCATGCTCTTTGTGTTTCTGTGTGATGGTATGCCGTAGGTTGAATGCAAAGGAACTAAAGTAATACAGCCGAACAGTGCTAAAATTGTGAGCAATAAGGGCATGAGGATGTGGATTAAATCCAGTAGTAGTAATACTCAGTTAGATGGTAGTCATCAAAGGTTTAAATAATATGCACCCACAAGCTCAGATTGACACTGAAAAGTGCCTTTTCTATGAATTGTGAGGTAATTTCAGAAAAAGAGGAAATTTTTTGTACACATGTATCAGTTAAGAAAAAAATCATAGTACACCACCGCCTCCAGAATGATAAGCCTGCGAGGGTAGGTCAGTGGAAAACCCAAAAAAATACATATCACGGACAAAACCATTCAAGGGGCAACAGAAAGTCCCATCCATATTTCACAATAGAATGTCTCGGCCACAGGAGGGATTATAAAGCTCAAACCCTTTGGCGTGGCTTCGGAGCCTTCGGAGATGGCCGCGGTTCTTAAGAGATCCGCCGCGACGTGAGGTTTTGGTTCAGACCCGAATGTATTTCTTTTCGGACGTCAGAACCAGGGCTGCTTCTAATGCAGCAAGAAACGTCACTCATGGTGAGCCACATCACTGTGTTTTCGTCATTTTGTTGCTGTTCCTCAGAGTGAAATTGCGGCCACCATTTTGTTTTTCGGCGTTTCTGCTGAATCCCGTTCTTTTTGTTCAGGAAAAAATGCTCTTTTGATAACATAGACTTTCTTTTTCATTACTGACCGTTTTTGACCTTCTTCAATTCGCTGGTCTCTTCGTGCTCTCAGCTGATTGACTTTTCATTGCTCATCACCTCATATTTTGGGCAAGTCTCTTCACCATTTCCTTGAAGGGCTTCTACTTCCAAAACTCTTCATGGCATCATCTCGGGGCAACCGTGGAGGTTCCCTTCAAGCTAAACCTGCAGGCGTAGAGGACTTTGATCCTTTCGATGTTCTACTACCGTTGTTCTTCAGTCTATCCCTTGGCGCCGGGAAACCCACTGCGGGTAGCCGTGCGCCTGATAAGTTTAAATAAATAAAAATAAATAAAGTACGGGAACCCGTGGAAGAGAATGCTACAGACTCCAATGTGTCTAAAAGTTCCACTTCATCTTCTGGTTCCCGTTAAGGCTCGAAGCAACTTGTTAAAGTACCCTCGACATCGACAGCTCATTCAGGTAAGCGAGTGACAGTTAACCCACCTTCTCCTACTAACTCGTCTTCCACAATATCTATGGAGCTCCTTCTTGAGGAAATCCATGCCCTTAAGCCACATATGGAAGAGACTAATACTCGCCGGCAAAATCTGGAATCTTCATGGTCGCTTACTGAACAGAGAGTTGGAGATTTGGAGAGTCGTGTAGACCTAGTTCAAGGTCCTACCAATCAAGTCCCTATCATGTCAAAAGAGATATCTCATCTCAAACAGCAGATTGAGCGATTGGAAAATCGCAATAGGCGTATTAATCTACGCATATACTGTCTGGCGGAAAATCTTGAAAGCTCAAACCCGATATCTTTTTTCAGACCGTGTTACCACCTCTTCTGGGTCTACCTGATAATCCACCATAGAATATTCAACGTGCCCATCGTCTTGGTCCTCCTTCTCATTCTGCTTCATCCTCTTCAAAACCTAGAGGTGCTATCATATATTTTCTGGAATACACAGAATCGCTCAAAGTCCTTCATGCAGCGAAACAATGCGGTAAACTCACCTGGAACAGGTCTAATCTCTTTTTTGCTCAGGACTACGCCAAGGTCACTGCGGATCGTCGAAAACGATTTTTGGAGATGAGGCCGGCTCTGCGTAGTTTAAATGCCGGCTATGGCCTGTTCCACCCCTGCCTCTTCAGAGTGACTTATAATAATAAGACAACCACGTATGAAGACCCTGCTTTACTTCAACAATTTTTGGACAGTTGCAGTGGCAATTCCATGGAAATACCTCAATCTTAAAGGACCATTGCCTATTTTTTGATAATTCTGTTGTACTTCGTTTCTGTTTCTTTTCCTATGTTTGTATTATGTGGTAATTCGTTCCGCCATTTTGTGGCATTTGTGTTATTCCAAGTTTAATGCGTTTTTGATGTGTCCTATTACTTAACTCCTTCCTTTTCCCTTCCTTCTTTTTTAGATAGCGGTTTTGTGGTCCCTCATCACCTTGTACCTCATATGTTCCCTCCTGAGGGTTGTTCTCCTCGTGATCCCGTCTTGGAGTTTCCTGTTCGGCGGTCTGTTTCCCTCCACCACCCCTGTTCTTTTCGTTTTCTTGTGGTATGTCTTTTGATGTATTATTTGTTCATCGATTATTGCTCCATTTTTGTTCTCTTCTGTTTTGCTCTATTTTCTTCCTATTTCTCTTTTCTCTCTTTCTCTTTTTTATCTTCTTTTCCTCTCTTTTTTCTTTCTTTTTTCCTACTTTTTTATTTTTTATCTATCATTTTACTTTTTTGCAGTTATTTTCTATATTATCTTACGTTTCTGTTCAGCTTTCTCCTTCTCTCTTCGCTATATTTATTTCTACTTTGGTTATCTTGCTTCTCCTTGTTTTTGTTATTTCTTTGCTAATATGCATATTACTGTTGCATTGTTTTCATATCGTTTGACTTTCTTTATGAATTTCTAGATGTCTATTAATGTAGTTTCATGGAATGTTAAAGGTTTGGGGTCTCCTATTAAGAGACAACGTGTTCTTTCTCATTTAGCTCATTTGAAAGGAGATATAGTTTTATTACAAGAAATTCATATAAAAGAAATTGAGATTTCTAAATTACGCCGTAACTGGGTAGGCCATGTTTTTGCTTCACCTGGTTCGGTTAAGCGTAATGGGGTTGCAGTTTGTGTTATAAACGCCTTACTGTTCAACTTATTGCTCAAGAGACTGATACTGAAGGAAGATGGGTAATTGTTTCATTATTGGTTAACAAAATACATTTAACTATTTTCAATGTATATGCTCCCACTGTACAAGATAAGTTATTTTGGCCTCAAATCCTTTCCTCATTCATGCAACATACTGATGATTATTTTATTCTTGGTGGGGATTGCAACATGATCATGGATCCTTTTCTAGATAGAAAGTCCAATGCCCGTTTTTCTCCATCTCAAGTCCATACCCAATTTAAAAATACTATATCACAACGTTCTGTTGTTGACTCTTGGAAGCTTTGCCACCATAACTCACAAGAGTATACTTTTTTCTCTCCCGTTCACTTCTCCAAGTCGCGAATTGCTTACTTATTCATTTCCAAAGCTTTGACTCAACACATTACTCACTCAGATATTGGTTCTATTCTAATCTCTGACCACGCTCCTGTTTTCTTAGGTCTCGATTTACTTCCCCCGTTATGGGTTCTCGTAGATGGAAATTTAACAACTCCCTTCTTTTAGACACACAGTTTACATCTGCTTTTCTTGACTTTGTTCCACGCTTTTTTACTGAAAATGAATCTCCACACACATCTCCTCAACTGATATGGGGCACCTTTAAAGCTGCTTCTAGAGACTTCATTATTTCCTATGTGCCAAAAAATGTTGTCTTGCACATCAATCTTTATCTACCTTGACTTCTCAAATCAAACATCTTGAACATTCTTATTACTCCTCTATATCTACTTCTGTCCTCGCTCAACTTCTTAATGCCAAACTTTCTTTCAATAAACTATCAACTAACTCTGCTAATCTGTTCGTACTTAAATCTAGTGCTAAATTCTACTCCGCACAAAACAAAGCGGGTAATGTCCTGGCTAATTACCTTAAAGTTAAAAAAGAACACATGAAATTTGAATCGATTGTTTCTTCTTCCAATGCCATTCTCCACAAAGATGAAGACATCTTGGAAGAATTCACAAATTTTTACCTAACTCTCTTTACCCCAGAATCTCCTCCTTTACCTTTGGACATTGAGACTTACCTTTCTTCCATTCCTCCCCCTCCAGTAACGGATGTCGATTTCTCCACTCTAGATAATGACATTCTTCCCAAAGACATTTTGGAGGCCATTCATGTTCTAAAAATGGCAAAGCCCCAGGTCCAGATGGATTCTCAATTGAATTTTACTCAAATTTTTCTTCTTTTCTAGTCCCTAAACTTCATCAGTTATTTTCGTTTTTTATCTCATCTCAAAAATCTGAAGGCTCTTTTCAGGAAGCTCTCATCTGTCTTCTACCCAAAGATAATAAAGATCACACTTTATGTAAAAATTATAGGCCCATTTCTTTAATTAATTTGAACTACAAAATTTTCGCAAAGATTTTAGCTCTCCGTTTAGATAAAATTCCTCCCCAACTAATTGGTAGAGAACAATGTCGTTTCATTAAAGGTCGTCATCTTTCGGATAATACTCGTATTTTCTTTATCGTGCTTAGTAAATCTCCTACTTATTCTCATTCCCTGGCTGCTATCGCTTTGGACGCAGTTAAAACTTTTGATAGGGTCAACTGGTCATTTATGCTGTCTACTTTATCCTGGTTTGGTTTTGGTTCTAATTTCATTTCCTATGTTTCTCTGTTATATTCTTTCCCTATTTTTTTTTATTTTTGCTAATGGTCTTGTTTCTTCTTCTTTCCCTCTTTTTCGGGGTGTCCGTCAACGTTGTCCTCTATCTCCTCTTTTATTTATTTTAGCCTTAGAACCATTTTTAACAAAAATTAGATTAAACAAAGAGATTACTGTATTTCCCTATGGAGACACCCATTTAAAACTCTCTGCTTACGCGGATGATATTCTTTTATTTATTTCTCATCCTCTCACTTCTATTCCAGCTTTTCTATCCGAGGTTTCTTCCTATGCTACAGTTTCAGGTTATAAACTCAACGTTGATAAATGTGAAATCCTTCCTCTTAATAAGTATTGTTTCCATGCAGATTTTTTACTTTCCTCATTCCATTGGAGTCCTTCTAAAATAAAATATCTGGGCCTTTGGTTCACTTCATCTATTGAAGATACGGTTGCTTTAAACATTACAATTCTGCTCACCACATTAACAGAATCCACGACCAGATGGCATCCTCTATTTTTATCCAGGTGGGGTAGGTTAGACACCATCAAAATGATGTTGGTTCTGATAATTTAATTTTTCCTCTCTAATCTTCCTATCAATATTCCAAAGTCTTGTTTTAAGTCCTTTTACTCTATCCTTTCCAAATTCCTATGGCAACACAAAAAAGCGAGGATGTCTTTTGCAAAACTTAAATGTCCTAAATCCTTAGGTGGTGTTAATTTTCCAGATTTTTCTTCTTATCATACTTCTTTCTTTCTTTCCCACTCAACTTCTTTTTTATTAGATTCCACCGATGATTTCTCTTCTCTTCCACTGTGGGTTGCTCTTGAATCCTCCTTTTTTCATCCATTCTCCTTTAAAGAATGTGTTTCTTTATCACATTTTCCTCCGAAGATGTCTCTCCCTATTCTTAGGAATTCTAGGAAACTTTTTCTCCCTCTCTTTGTTCTTGGTCTTAATGACCAAGCTCATTTCTTACAATCTTCCATTTGGTATAATTCTCCTATTAAAATCAACAACAGAACGTTCTTCTGGAAAGACTGGCATTCTCTTGGTCTTCATTGGATTCATCAACTCTTTCAGGATGGCCTTTGCCTTCCTTTTTCATCTCTCCAATCTCGTTTTTCTCTTCCTCCTTCTTTCCTTACTAAGCATAATTTATTACGCAATGCCTTTCAGTCTTGTTATGATTCTTTTTCTACTTCTCCCGCTCTTCCTGCACCCTCTTCTCTTACTATTCCTTTTCTCTTGTCTTCTTCCTCGGCTTCACAAATTAATAAGCAATTACAGGATGTTCCTCTTCTCCGTGACAAATCCAAAACAGAACAGGATTGGGAATCTGATTTTGACGTCTCTTTCACTATCCCAGTATGGCAGAACGTATGGAATAAATTGCAGAAGTCTTCTAGAGCAGCTAATACTACTCAGACACTATTTTTTGTATATAACAGACTTTTAATCACTCCATCTAAACTTCATGCTATTGATCCTTCTATCCCTCCTACATGTTGGTCCTGTCCCAATACTCATGCCGACCTTAAGCACATGCTTTTCACTTGCCCTCTAATTCACATTTTTTAGACAAAGGTATGGGATCAAATTAATTCTATTTTTTCCACTCAATTTCAATTAAATTTATAATCTTTATTCGGTACTTAAAAAGACACCATAAAAGCACAAATACAAAATACACACAAAATATTTAAAGAACAGAAAGTAATTTTCTGTACAAAAAGGTATGAATGTTAAAATTATCTGACATCGGGGAATAGACTGGGGGATTAAAATTTTAAATGTTCAAGCTTTGTTAGGGGCCAGTTTCTCTAGTGTTCCTCAGTCTTATGGCTATTCGAATAAAGTTTATTGTACAGAACAAAGTATAAGCGTCCTCCGCTTCCTGTAGGAACCTCAGGGCCTGTCTTGCATGTTTAAACTTTAGGTCTTTCAGAATCCCCACCAGGAACTTGCGTCTTGGCATAGTATAAAATGGGCACAATAAAACAAAGTGAAGGGTATCCTGCGGAGATCTAAGATCGCAGCCGCAGGTACCCTTCTCCTTCACTGTGTGAGTGAACCCAGATGGCACCGCAAGGAGATGATGTAGCATATTAAGTCTAAAGCGGGTCATGAAATAGCGATCCTGCGCATTATGCATAACCCTCAAATAAGGTTCCATGCCCTGCTTCACAGTGAGTTCATTATAGGAGAGATTGGTAGGTTTGTGATTCTCTTTTGCTGCCCTTGATGTCTCCAGCTGTGTAAGGAAGAGTTTTTTCACCAGGCCCCTACTCTCCACAGTTAGGGAGTCAGGGGATGTAAAGAAATTAGTGCAGTCAATCTCTGTTAGCGACTTCTTGACATATTTCAGCCAGGGGATGGTGTGACCTTTATCTCTTTTGAGATAGTCCTGCTTTTCTAGCAAGGGTTTAAACGTGAGGTCATGATCAAATAGTACCCCCAAATACGTGAAAGTCTTAACCTGGCCTATTTTGTGTGACCCAATGTGATAGGTAAAGGTCCCTTTTGTGGATTGCCAGATGACATAATATAGGACTTTTCCAGGTTTGTCGCCAGGTCCAATTTATCCATGAACTTGACGAACCCGTCAATCAATTTTTGCAGTCCCAAAGGTGTTCTCGCGAGCAAAACCGCGTCATCGGCGTAGAGTAGTACGGGCACTGCACGAGGATCGGTCTTTTTGCCCTCTTGGCTATACCTTACACTTGCGGTGGTGTTAGCATGGACCAAAGCTTTCTCCTATTTACGCGATCAAAGGCCGCTGAAAGGTCCATGAACCCCATATGGATGGACCCTTCCCGGCGATGGTGTATTTGGCTATCAGGAGGTATAGATTTAGGCATTGGTCGGGGGTAGATCTGCCTTTCCTGAAGCCATATTGGATTTCTGAGAGAACTTGATGCTCCTCGGCCCAATCTTGCAGTCGAAGTAGGATGACTCGCCCCAGAACCTTAGCTGTCACGTCGATAAGAGAAATAGGTCGATAACATTGGGGGTCATCACGGTTGCCTTTCTTATAGATGGGGACTATGGTCGCCGTTGACCAGGACTGGGGGAGTCCTGCCTCCACTGCCTCATTTAGCACCCTAGTAAGCAATGGAGCCCATAGGTCGGGTCCGCTTAGGAATAAGTCTGGTGGAATTCCGTCCGGGCCCGGCGCCTTGTTTTTGCTGAGCCCGGCTATTCCCAATTCGACTTCTTTCAGTGTGAAAGTCAATTTAGCTGGCTGGTGAGCCCTGGGTGCCTCCTCCGAAATTGCCTGGCTTGAGTGATTGTATAGGCTCTGGAAATGATTCTGCCATTGCTCCGGCAAGATGATGTTCGTGATTTTTGGTGCCCCTTGATCCTGGAAGCATGGAGAGTTAATCACTTTCCAAAAGCCTGTAAAGTCTTTTCTTTCTGCGGCATCCCTTAAGTCTTCCCAGGCCTGGTTTTGTAGGCTTTGCTTACGCTCCTTCAGAGCTTTTTTATATTCGGCTCTGTTCTGTGCGACCTTGATTTTGTCCCTCGGTTTGGAATGGAGACTATCCTTTAATTTTTTGAGCGCCTTGGAGCAGTTCGAGTCAAACCATCGGGGATTTGAGGACGATTTATTAGGCCCAGTGGTCTGTAGGGAATTGTTTACACAGTTCGCAATTTCTTCAAATGCCTTCACCACCCCAACCCCACTCACACAAGGGTCAAGACATTTGTCAATTGCTGCTGAGGCTTCGTGTAATAGTTTTTTGTAAAAACTGTCCCCATCGATTTTGGCCCATTTAATTCTTCTTCCCTGGTCCACTGCTCTTTCCATGATGTCAGGTCTCTTTGGGCGCGAATTAAAAACAAAACCTTCCATTATGATAATCACCGGATTGTGATCACTAAAGCTACTGGCCTCTATGATGGTTTTGTTGATGCTGCTTTTTAAATTAGGAGAGACTAGTACAAAGTCAATATAGGAGTGGCAACCTCTGCCTTTGTATGTTGGGGTTAGTTCTCCTTTATCACCTAATACAACAAGGTCTAGAGTTTGGGTTAAATTGTGCCTTTTCATTAGTCTCTCTAGGTCCCATCCCTCTTTGGAATGGATAAATTGTGGGCCTTTCGTGATAGTATATCTTGACCTGTCTTTGTTGAAGGGTTTTAGTTTGTCGCAAAGGTGGCAGTTAAAATCTCCCATTAGTAGTATGCTCGTGGGATTAGGTGTCTTGGTTAAAAGGTTTAAATTTCTTAAACAGTTTTCTAGTTCATTTATGGCTATTCCCTTCTCCGTTGTTGCTGGTGCATTATACCAGTTGATTAAGAGAAAGGTTAGACTTGGAGAAGTGAATCTTAATACTTGGAGATTGTGTGTGGCCCATTTGGTGTTGGACCAGGTACCCTTAATGTCTAGGTTGACGTATACCGCAAGCCCCCCACTAGCTCTCCCAGATGTTACCTTTTTTGCAGGGACAAAAAAGCTTTTATAGCCTTCCAGGCTGTAGACGTTTGGGTCGATAGCCCAGGTTTCTTGCAGACATAGAATGTGGAATTTATTTACATAGCTAAGCCATTCCTGAGATTCGAATTTGGCCGCTAGTCCTGCAATGTTCCATGATGCTATTAGTAGATTTTCCTGGGTCATGCCCTTTGGGGACCTTTTTGGCTCGCCTTGTAAAGACTTTACTTGTTTTCCCGGTTTGGGTGAGGTAGCGAGACTAGGCTGTGTCCTGCTGGGGGTTGCCAGTCTACTCTGTTTGGCGAGTGGGTTGTCTTTTAGGGGATTAATCCCCTCTCCTTTTCTCCGGATGGTGTTCAGCGGTGTAATACTACCTCCTTTGCTAGGCTCAAGTACTAATTCATTACCTTGACCATAGTCTGCCCCCTTGATTATGCCTATTGATGAAGGGCTTGCCTCCTTCCTTCTTGTGGACTTGAGTGATCGATTGCCCAATCTCTGTCAGTCAACCTCCTCGAGTGTACTGAACCTGTTCTAATGTGCGTACTGCATTAAGGATGAGTCATAGGTGGGAAATACAGGGTTTGGCCTTTGCCACTGGGGTGGGCCATATTGGAAGCCCATGTGAGGTATTCTATTTGGTCCATTACTCTGCCTGGGCCTTTGAGGTGCGAAGGGATAGAAGTAGGATAGATGTACCGGGTGGATTTGTGAGCGGGTGTAACTCGGGGGGGGCATTGCAGATAAAGTTAACTGCTGCCATGTCTCTAAAATTCACCGTAATGATATCCCCTGCTATGGTCTTGGTGCCTTTGCCAATCCACTCGCCCCTTCTTACTGAGAGGATTTCCCCATAAATATTGGGGGGCAGAGGTCTATGTATTTGCAGCCACTGTGCACATTTATTTTTCAGTTCTATTTGTGATTCCCGTTGGCCCTCCCTTAGAGGTGGAACTCCTGTTAAGACAACCACGAAGGGCAGTGCTTCAGGCGGGAGATTAATTGTCCTGAAGCGGGTTGCCGTTTTGTTTTCTTTAGTTGTTGTCGCGGAGGGGGTCCGGGATGTCTTTGGGTCCACTTTAGGGGTTAAGACATTGTTTCCTTCCAATGTTTGCAATGTTTGAGAGGATCCAGGGGGGAGTTTTTTGGTGCCAGTCGTTGTTTGGTTGTTATTTTTGCCTATGGCTGAGGTGGTGGCAGCCTTTTGCTTATCCTTGCCTCCTTTTGTGGATGACACTGTTAGAGGCCTTTGCTGCCACGTCAGGAATTGAAGGGTCCTTATCTTTAGATGAGCTTCTTGGTGTGGGATCTTTGTGTTTTGTTAAATCGCATTCTTGCACTGGATGGCTTTTCGGACCAATCCCCTTATTGTTTACAAGTGATGTCAATCTATCTATTTTTGCTATAAGGGGTTTTAACAGCACCGTAATAGAGTGCTCCAGATCAAGTTTCAGGTCAGCCACCATGTTGGTTATCCAACAGGGTATTCCCGGTGTAGGTGGATTTATAGGCGTGATCAGGTTGTGGTTGCTGGTTTTTGAGGATCCTTTTTTTCTCCCTTGTTTGTGGCCTTCCTTGTGCGGCATTTTCTCTGTGAAGTGTGGATTTTTATCATGGAAGTTAGTTTGTGCGCCAGTTCTGTCACTGCTGAATTCAGCGGGCGCCTGGGCGCAAGGGAGGTCGGCAAAAGAGGAGGGAGTTAGAGGCGGGCTAGTGTCGATCTCCTCCGCCGGCTCACGGGAGGCTTCAGATAGATTAATCAGAGATTCCTGGGTTTCCTGGATGATTGTCACGAGTGGTAAGGACATTCTTCTCTCTGTATTAGCTATGGCGTTAGATACCGCCCCTATGGTCTGTTTGAGCATTTTGTCAATGGCGGTAAGAGTTGGTAAAGGTGGAGGAGGATCCATTTTGGCTTTTGTGCTTGATCTCAAGGTGTGCATCTTGGTCTTCTTTGCAGTTTTCCTCATAGTCAGAGAAACGGGGTGCAGAAATAGCAGAAGAATTTAACTACTATCAATGAGTGAGTCAAGCTGGGTGCCGAGTGAGCTAGCTGGGTATGGGAGGAGATTTTAGGGGGCTAGCCCGGCCCGGCCTCTTCTGGCCCCTGAGGGCCACAGAGGGCCCGCCCTTTGCTCGGGCTTCGCTCAGCGTCCCGCTCGCGTCCCGCTGAGCGGTAGACTGTTTGAGATAAGGAGGTATTGCAAGCAGGGGGCGTGTCTTCCTGGGGGCGCGCCCGTGCAACCTGTGCAGCGCAGGGACTCCTGGTCTTAGGAGTCCCTGCGGCGCGCTCCCTTGATGTTTTCTCGGTGCTCCCTCCTCCTGGGACAGGCCTAACAGCGCAACTACTCCCCCAGCCTCGACCCCACGCCACTCACCGCGCAGCAGCGCCCGCGAAGCGGGTGCTGCAAGTTGTAGTTTTGCGGGAGGGCGGTCAATCCCTCCTGGGACACAGGGAGGCCGGGTGAGAGCAAAGGCAAAGGTAAGAACTCTAGCGGGGGCAACAGCAACAGTCTGGTTAGTTCAAAGGATCCCGCTAGAGGCTGCACAGTTTCCCGCTTTAGTAACGTGGACAAGCAGGGGGCGTGTCTTCCTGGGGGCGCGCCCGTGCACACCTGTGCAGCGCAGGGACTCCTGGTCTTACGAGTCCCTGCGGCGCGCTCCCTCGATGTTTTCTCGGTGCTCCCTCCTCCTGGGACAGGCCCAACAGCGCAACTACTCCCCCAGCCTCGACCCCACGCCACTCACCGCACAGCAGCGCCCGCGAAGCGGGTGCTGCAAGTTGTAGTTTTGCAGGAGGGCGGTCAATCCCTCCTGGGACACAGGGGGGCCGGGTGAGAGCAAAGGCGAAGGTAAGAAATCTAGCAGTGGCAACAGCAACAGTCTGGTTAGTTCAAAGGATCCCGCTAGAGGCTGCATAGTTTCCCGCTTTAGTAACCTGGACAAGCAGGGGGCGTGTCTTCCTGGGGGCGCGCCCGTGCACACCTGTGCAGCGCAGGGACTCCTGGTCTTACGAGTCCCTGCGGCGCGCTCCCTCAATGTTTTCTCGGTGCTCCCTCCTCCTGGGACAGGCCCAACAGCGCAACTACTCCCCCAGCCTCGACCCCACGCCACTCACCGCGCAGCAGCGCCCGCGAAGCGGGTGCTGCAAGTTGTAGTTTTGCGGGAGGGCGGTCAATCCCTCCTGGGACACAGGGAGGCCGGGTGAGAGCAAAGGCGAAGGTAAGAACTCTAGCGGCGGCAACAGCAACAGTCTGGTTAGTTCAAAGGATCCCTGGGCCTTTGGTTCACTTCATCTATTGAAGATACGGTTGCTTTAAACATTACAATTCTGCTCACCACATTAACAGAATCCACGACCAGATGGCATCCTCTATTTTTATCCAGGTGGGGTAGGTTAGACACCATCAAAATGATGTTGGTTCTGATAATTTTATTTTTCCTCTCTAATCTTCCTATCAATATTCCAAAGTCTTGTTTTAAGTCCTTTTACTCTATCCTTTCCAAATTCCTATGGCAACACAAAAAAGCGAGGATGTCTTTTGCAAAACTTAAATGTCCTAAATCCTTAGGTGGTGTTAATTTTCCAGATTTTTCTTCTTATCATACTTCTTTCTTTCTTTCCCACTCAACATCTTTTTTATTAGATTCCACCGATGATTTCTCTTCTCTTCCACTGTGGGTTGCTCTTGAATCCTCCTTTTTTCGTCCATTCTCCTTTAAAGAATGTGTTTCTTTATCACATTTTCCTCCGAAGATGTCTCTCCCTATTCTTAGGAATTCTAGGAAACTTTTTCTCCGTCTCTTTGTTCTTGGTCTTAATGACCAAGCTCATTTCTTACAATCTTCCATTTGGTATAATTCTCCTATTAAAATCAACAACAGAACGTTCTTCTGGAAAGACTTGCATTCTCTTGGTCTTCATTGGATTCATCAACTCTTTCAGGATGGCCTTTGCCTTCCTTTTTCATCTCTCCAATCTCGTTTTTCTCTTCCTCCTTCTTTCCTTACTAAGCATAATTTATTACGCAATGCCTTTCAGTCTTGTTATGATTCTTTTTCTACTTCTCCCGCTCTTCCTGCACCCTCTTCTCTTACTATTCCTTTTCTCTTGTCTTCTTCCTCGGCTTCACAAATTAATAAGCAATTACAGGATGTTCTTCTTCTCCGTGACAAATCCAAAACAGAACAGGATTGGGAATCTGATTTTGACGTCTCTTTCACTATCCCAGTATGGCAGAACGTATGGAATAAATTGCAGAAGTCTTCTAGAGCAGCTAATACTACTCAGACACTATTTTTTGTATATAACAGACTTTTAATCACTCCATCTAAACTTCATGCTATTGATCCTTCTATCCCTCCTACAGGTTGGTCCTGTCCCAATACTCATGCCGACCTTAAGCACATGCTTTTCACTTGCCCTCTAATTCACACTTTTTAGACTAAGGTATGGGATCAAATTAATTCTATTTTTTCCACTCAATTTTCATTTTCACTAGCCCACATTTTTCTGGGTAGCCTTTCTGACATATGGTCTTCCCACACTTTATTGATCTTCTTCTAGCGGTGGTCTTTCAACAGATTGCTAGGTCTTGGAAGAACGCATCAAATGTCTCTTTTCAAGCTTGGTGGTATGGTGTTTGCTATAATCAAAGATTGGACAGAGCATATGTTTCTCCCATTCACCTTGCTATCAAACGTCATTTATTGTGGTTACCAATTACTAATTTTTTAGATATATCTGCCCAATCTCGCCCATTACATACCCCCTCCCGTGAAGAAGTCCCTAAACCCCCTTGATATGTTTATTATGACTGTTTTCCTTGTTAATTAACAGACTATTTTCTTCTGATTATATGGTGATTTGTAGAGAAGCGTTACTTGTTTTATGCTTATAATGCTTTCCATATATAAACTGCTCTTCTGCCTTTTCCCTCCCCATCTTTCCCTTTTTTTCTCTCTTCCTCTATCTTTTTCCTTTCTTCTCTCTTTTTTCCTTTTCCTTTTTCTCTTCCTATATTGTACTATTCCCCCTCTTTGAATTGATTGCTTTATCTCTATATTGATGATTTTGTAAGTTTCAATATGGCAATCTTTCTTTTCAATAAAGTTCTCTTTAAAACTTATAAAGCTCAAACCCCAATGCCCCCTCACTTCCTAGAAACAATTCATCAACAACAGCGGATAATCCTATCAAAAAGAAGTTACAACCATATTAAGGACTGTAAAGAGGCAAGACCCAAACCAAAGGCACTCAGTACAAGCAACCAATCAGGTAGCAAAGGGATGTCTTGCCCATAGAAAGTACCCAGCCACAGGAAGGCCACCAATGAGTCACATTGAGGCTTGCCCAACTATCTAGAAGAAATCAACGAGGAAGCAACAGGAAGTCATTAATTTAAAGTCCTGCTATTAGGGAGTCCTGATATGGGAAGGACTATAAAGAGTGAGATACCAGCCATTACCACAGCTTTGAAGCAGCCAATCAGGAAGCAACAGGAAATTCCATTATAGAAGGTGTTGGCAATGTAATGTTATCCACAGGAGAACTATAAAGAGTTGCCTGCAATTCAGACCCACTTGCTAGAGAGTGCCAATTAGTACATAAAGAAAAGTCCCAACCACAGGCTATTCCATTCATAGAAGGTCCCATCAATAAGAAGAACTAAGAGAAGCTATCACCAATTCAGCACCACTAACTAGAAGTCAACCAAAAGCAACAGGCAATGTCATTCACAGGACGTTCAACAACCAGAATTGCTACCAAGACCGAATCCAAAGACAGCCTACTATTGAGAATCAACCAATCTGGAAATAGCAAAATGTTATGTCCACAAAATATTTTTCCCAAAGGAGGGAGAGCCTCAAGCTGGCACCACCCTCTTTCAACTAATCCGAGTGCAACAGAGAGTTACATCCTCAGGCTGTCCTTACCCTCGTCTAGTTTAGGACAGCAGACAAGGTGGTGTTTTCAACATACACAGTTGTGAAAGACCACAACACTGCAAAATGGCATGGGCCATTTCTAAAATCCAAGGGTATAAACGACAAATGGAACATCTAGCCTTTTCTAGGCATCTGAGAAGACACATTGGGGCCTATTAGGATGGCAAACGGATGGCCGCTGCCGGGCAGGTGGTAGCAACTGCCAAACCGGCGGTAGACATCCGCCCGCGATCGCAACCCGGAGATTTTCTGCCCATCACTTTTCCGCTCATCTGTCTAGCGGTTGGAACTGGACTGCCACAATGGTACCATGCAGGGCCAGGCCCCGCCGGCATGATCATGATGCCGGTGGTAACCAGCCTTTCTGCGGCGGTGGGACCGCCATGGAGAGGCATGCGGAGAGTGTCTTCGGGGGCCATTGCGGGCCCCCAGTGTGTTGTGTGTGTGTGGGGTGTTTGTGTGGGTGTACTGGGGTACCCAGGGCACCCCCCTACATGTAACTGTACCAGGTGGCAGGCACTGTGCAAGGCCTGCCACGCAGTGCAGGGACATGCTTTTTTGGACATCGCAGCGTTGCTGCTGCCAGCAGCAACCGCTGCAATATTAAATGGCACTATCCGACCGCCGCGGTCGGTTTTCGACTGCGGAGCATACTAATTGGACCAGCGGTCCTAGCGGGTGGTGTTTTCCCGCTTGATTTAAAACATGCTCGCATATCAGGCTGAATTCTCAACAAGTGTTTCTGAAGCCACCACCACAGTCCTTCAATGACTATCGTGGAAAACAATAAAAAGGCAACAAAATATTGGTAAATATTATCAATTACAAAACCTTTGCCCTTTTGTGCTTAAACAAAAAGTAACACAACCATCAATGACAAAATTATTAGCATAAAAAATATCTCAATTTAACAATATTGAACACACAAACACACAAATATCGAAACACAAAATTGCCTCACTATGTATAGACAATATCAAAAATATCGAAGCTCAAAATATCAACTACAATAATATTTGTAAAAAACTGAAAAAATAATATTTTAAACATTAAACTCCTTTTTTAATTTAAACAAATATAGAACATTACAATGAATTAAGAACTACATAAAAAATACCCTAAAACAACAAACATAAAACTATTTCCATATATAATCATATCTCTTCACCATACATTTTCTATCAAAAATAAACATCATTTTAATAATATAAATATTGCAACACACGTTAAATAAATAAAGACAATTAAACATTTAAAATATTTTGTTAACACAACAATCTAAAAAATTTAAACAGAAACACTCCATAGGGTTCACCTGAAAAAAAAGTAATAACAGAAAAAAATTCAAGTGAGACACAATGTAGCCAATACAATTTACCATAAAACAAACGAACTAATAACATTTAAATAAATTAAGTGAACACAATAAAAAGAGCTCAAAACCTCACTACTTCTCACAGGGAAAACTTAACATTTAGAAGAAAATGACATGCTGCTGGACTTCACAAAGAAAAGCCATAAGGAATACTTCAAGAAAATAACAAGGTACCTTCATTAGGAAGTCTAAATCTATGAATAAATTACTAAACCCACTCTTGTATTAAGTGTAATAATCCTTATATACTAGAGAAGCACTTCAGCAAAAAACAAAGCACTGCACATCGAAAAATCTAACTCCACACTCATAAGCCAGGACAAAAGCACTTTTTTTAAAAAAAACCTTTGTAATACCCAGAGAGGATCTGATACAACAACAAATATCAATGAGTGGTACAAATAGTAAAATCGAAATGAGCTAGCACAAATACATATAAGCCACTTAAAAAACGTGGTTAAAAAAATAATCAAAAATACCATAAATATCATAAATACGAGGCAATCCGAAAGAAGATTACAATTCATAATTTTTTACATATAGCCGATGCCTATACATATAATCGTGGCTAAGAACAAGAGAGAAATGAAAGGCCTTATTGCACCGCCCCTTTAGGTTTCATACTGTTAAAATCTTACCTAATACTCTCCACAACTCCCGCTGTTAGGGCCTCTGGCTTCTTTGCTCCACTTTGAAATAGGCAACCAAAGTTTGCCCTCAAGAATCCTGGCCTGCCTGCCCCTGCATGCATACAGTGCAGTCTCTTGGTTGTATATTCCTTGGAGACGTGCAAACCACATCTGGAAATTAGGTGGATCCAGATCCTTCCATCTGACAGCTAATATTATCCTGAATACTGCTGTGCCGACAAATACACAATACTTCTCTGCAGTGTCCAGACCTAGGGAGCTATCATATCCCATAAGCATCAATGTAGGGGTCAGATTATTCCTAAAGCCAAACAATCCTTCCCAGAAACTGGCCACCGCATTCTTCAAGGGAAGTAATTCATCACAATCATAAAACATGTGGGTTAATGTGGCCGGACCGACACCACACTTAGGGCAGCTATTATCGGTTCTTTTGCCCCACTCGAATAACTTAGCAGGAGTAAAATATAAATGAAATACAGTTGTGTTAAGTTGTGCCTTTAAGCTTGTTGATAAGAGTACCATAGCAGTTAGTGACAATGTCATATTAATATCAACATCGGGGTTATTCAGCGTCCTAGCCCAGCTTCTTTCGTATTTCTCCAAATCATCCGGCAATTCTCTAGCAGCAAACTATAAATATTCTTTATTCTTCTGGACTTCCTAGCTATTGCTTCTAGCATTGGTATTTTTTCCAAAGTCATAACTGGTCTGCATGTGGTTAGGAAGTCCTGAATTTGTATATATTTAAAATAATGCTGATTGGGAATTCCGAATCCCTGCTGCAGTGTGGAAAAGGGGGGAACTTGATCCCCCTTGTAAAAGTCCCAAACAGTGACCAAACCTAGCTGTTCCCACTGCTGTCACATAGCGTTATAAAAAGGGGGCAGAAAAAGCAAGGATCACCACATGGGGGTATATCGGCAGAGCTTGGTATTGCCATTGCTTTTTGCAGTCTGATCCAGATCTTCCAAGCACTACATACCACCTTGAAGCAAACCTTCTTATAACTCCATGTGACGCAACAGCAACCTGGCGGCCTCCTTCCCTATAGCGAGCTCATATATCATTGGTATTCTAACATCGTTTTCCACCTCCTTGTCCACATCTACTAAAAATAAGATAGGCTTCTGATGTAGGACAGCCTCTCAATAATAGAATGTAATATTCGGGATCAAGAGCCCCCCTCTTCCTTGTGGAAGAAACAAGTATTTAAGTGCCCTTCATTCCTTCCTGTATTATCAAATGAAGTTAGAGAAAATGGACTTCAGGGGCTTCAGAATTAGTTCATCCATCACCATCAGGATTGATCAAAACAGATATAACATTATAGACATCATAGTCATTCCCTCTTCCAATAATAGGTAGGTGCAACCCATCTATCCACATTAAATCAGTAGATATAGACTTTACCAGGGGGTAAAAGTTAATTAATGAGCTGCAGATTCTACACATCGAGGATCATTAAAAGATATATTTTCTGTGCAGATGACTGATATTTTCCCTTCATTCAAGGAGCAACCTTATGCTTGTCAAAACCCTTCAGTTATAATTGCAGCTACCCTGATTGCCTCTGTCGGATTATTAGTTAAAATAGCAATGTCATCAGCATATGCTAACACCTTAGTCTCATAACCCTTGCTTACAACCAGCTTAATTTCCTGGCTTCGTAAAAACTTCTCCTCCAAGGGGTTTATATACAAAACAAATAATATAGGTGAGCGGGGGCATCCCTCTCTGGTTCGCTTGATATTAATATGTTCCCTGAGTCCCTCCCCATCAATTGCAGCTGTGCTTTTGAGCCAGAGTACATTGCTTTAATGGCCTAGATAATTTGAGGGCCAAAGCCTTTTAGCTCCAGTATCCCCCACAAAAAACTCCATGCCAACCAGTCAAAAGCCTTCTCTGCATCTGCCCCCAGTCACAGCTGTGATATCGAACAGTGATATTGTCCTCCTCACACAGTCAGTTCTCCCTTTCCCAGGGATAAAGCCATGCTGCCAGGGGGAAACCAGATGGCCTATGACCCTCCCTAGCCGATTAGCCAGAATCTTGGAACATATTTTGGTATCATAGTTTATTAGGGATATCGGCCTATATGAAACAGGATTGTATAATGGTTTGCCCTTCTTTTGAAAGATAATATTATCAGTCTCTTTCCAAGACTCTGGTGGGCAATCACCGTGTTGCTCGCCCCTAAATAGATCAAGTTCACAGATTAGATAGACCAGAACAACATGGGGGAGGCCTGGGAATTATCTACCACGGCTCATTAAAGTGTTCAATATCTCAACTACCTGACCTCATTGGACAGAGGGCATTAACTTCTGCTTCCAATTAGAGGACTCCTTCGCTTTTTCAGGAGCTCTACTTTACCCCCCAACAAGCCATCACAAAGCCTTTCTGGACAGTATTGGAGATATTGTGAGCTCACTCACCCTCAGATTCTCCAATTTCACCCTTTTAGGAGATATTAATATTCATCTCAACAAGATAAATAATGAATACACTCGGCCTGGAGCAGTGGATTTTCTCCACTACTCACAATACCGGCCAAACGTTAGACAGTATCTGCGCTAACCTCAACGCCCTCACAGACAGGGCCCCAGTCAACCTAACCTGGACTGATCATAAACTGATTCCCTTAGAAATCAAATTCCAGAGTATGACAAATACCAAGAGGCGCTCCTTGCCCCGCTACAAGCTAAGCTTAGTGGAAGGAGATGGCAACTCACCCTGACTTACACCAAGCAGTGCTAGCTAGCAGACCTAGTTTGTCAGGAGATCCAACAGTCGATAACCAACTTTTTATGCATTGGATATATACCCTAAGAGACCGTTTTGCAACCCCAGGTCCACAATATAGCCGCATAAAAAGAAACCTTCTGTCCCATTGTACACCAAGACTTTGAAAGAATTACAAACTCACTGCAGGCTCCTAGAATGCAGATGAGGACTGAACTATGAGCAGACCGAATTAACCAAATTCAAAACGGCTCTAAAAAATTACCACACCTAGATTAAAATAGCCAAAAATCTTACTATATGGAAGTGCTTAAAATGGCAAACTCTAATCAAAAAATACTATCTTTAGTATAGTCAATGCTTTTACCTACCCAGGGTCTCTGCAACAAGAGATTCCCCCTCACTGTCTATCTGCAATAACATAGCGGTCCAGATACTATAACAAGACTTAACCCTACCCCTCTGTCTTTCTGCCAACAACAACGTCATCTTAGGCAAAGACAGACCAACTTTACAAATCTTCAAGCAGATTAGTCTGAACCAATCTCGCCAAACAATTCTTGCTATTAAATCGGGCTCCCCTTTTCACCCCATCCCCCCTCGATGCCTGACTCTGTTTCCTTGCCCTAGCTACAAAGCTAACTGTTTCACCCCTAAGCCTCCCTTAAAAGTTTCCCATACTATACCCGTACTAGCGCTCTATCTGTTAATATCGAAGAACTCTTGGGACCATGTAGCGACAGGGTAATTTTAGTCTATTTTCAGACTGGTGGTGACTATAATCCACTACCATTTTAGTCCTAGTTGCATTTGCGTTCATTTGTAGGGCTTAACTATGTGCTTTGACAGGGTTTAGTGCCTTTTTCCGTTTTCTTGGGCCTAAAGGCCCGAAAGCTAGAGAGAAGCCATTTTGTATTTCTGCCTCGACTATCCGAGGAGCTTGCAGGGGAAAGGTAGTGTTTAGAATTCATCCTGTTGTTCGCTAGAGAGGAACCGATCAAGACTGGCCCTTATCGAAGGAATGTGTTTGTCTCCCCGGCTCTAGACGCAATACGCAGGTGGCCACTGTGGAAGGCGAAGGGAGCCGGGGACTGGTACAGGAATTCGGTGGGAGTTGGCCTAATACCGGAATTTTCCATAGAGAAAGTGAGCTCTATATTATCAAGTAGCAAGTAGAGAGAGAGAGAGAGAGAGAGAGAGAGTAGCATGTGGAGTAGACAGAAGAAGTTGGTCCAGATGCTGGTGCATAGAGGTTGATACCATCAGCTAATCGAAATCCTGAAACGAAGAGAGAGAGAGATTGAGAATCCTGTAGTGACATCTTACAGGAGTGGCGGAGACTAAGTCCAGAAGAGGGTTCGAGTATCCTGGAACCATGGAAGCGTAGATGAGGCGTAGCAGTGCAGACGTGTATTCGTGAGCCATAGAGGGAGAGCAAAGTCCGAGCATATTGAAGACAAAGCGAGAGAGAGAGAGGGATCAGCTCTGCTGTTGAAATGGAAAGACACACGTCTAAGGTGAGGCGTCCTGAGCTTAGTGTAGAATACATCTAACTATTCATTTTTATCCCCTTTTAGGTTATAGGTAGCGACTAACTTAATTCATGTGTCTTTTGCTCATTCTGTCATGCTTGATTGTAGAATAAAGATTTAATAATAAATATCTTTGAATGTTGTTTTTATGAATGAGATTAACCTTTCCTTTTAACCAGGTGCTGACATACAGAAGGATGGGATATGCCCTTCTGCAAAGGTAACTGATGATGAGGGGAGAGTGTGAACTTCATTTGGGAAATAACTCTTAAAGATGAATCCCCATTAGTATCCCCATTAGTGTATATCGTCGGGTGACGTTAAAGACATCGTCGGGTGACGTTAAAGATATCGTCGGGTGATGTTAAAGACATCGTCGGGTGACGTTAAAGACATCATCGGGTGACGTTAAAGATATTGTCGAGTGACGTTAAAGACATCGTCGGGAGACGTTAAAGATATCGTCGGGTGACGTTAAAGATAAGAGTCCTACGGGACTATAAACATAGCGTTAAAGATATCGTCGGGAGACGTTAAACAAATATAAGATGAGGTAATTATAGGATAAGGTATGGAATCCATTAGGTGTTAGTGGTATCTTTGATTATACAGGCTTGTAAATAGCTTCTTTTCACTTTCTCAGGTGAGTAATCTAGGGATCTTGTAAATAGTGGCCTGAGAAGAGTGCCGTTACGTGGCGACTGGGTTAGCCACGGTTGGTGAGCTGCCTGTCCTGAGAATCCGGTTGTTACATTTGGCATCATGAACCATTTTCGATTGATGGGTGCGGGTATGCCTTCGTGATTCCGTATGGGGGTCCGTTGGTTCTCGCCGTGAATAATTTTGTATTTATTTGTTTGATTGTACAGTTTTTTTTCTCCTTGATATTATTTTTCATTTGTTCTTATTTGGACTGGACAACTGGCTTTATGGTATTTAAAAGATACATCGATGATATCTTTTTGATATGGAAAGGAGAAAAACAACAGCTTATCAGGAACATTCAAAGTTTGAATTCAATACATGAACAAATTAAATTCACATATCAAATGGATCAAAAAGAGTTGGCATTTCTTGACGTCAAAATTCATCTTGAACAAAGTAAGATAAGGACTAGTGTGTACATGAAAGAAACAGACAGGAACAGTGGCTTACACTATAAGAGTTTTCACCATTATTCTCTTAAGAAACATCTTCCATTGTCTCAATTTATCCTTCAAAAACGGATTACATCTGATCCTCACAATTTACTCACCACCATCGACAAACAGATCCAGAAATACTTACAACGGGGTTACCCAAAAACTTTACTTGAGAAATCCAAAACTAAAGTCATGAACATGAGAAGAGAGTCTTTACTTGAGATGAAGGTGAAAAGTGAAACTAAACTGACAGTATGTGTTCTGAAACATTCAACACAGTCAACACGGATTGCAAATATCATGAGAAAACATTGGGCACTCATCACACAAGAACCAAATCTAGAACCACTGTTTGCCAATCAAATAACATTTGCATACAACAGGTCAAAAAACATGAAAGAATTGTTAAAAAGAATAAAATAAGCAGAAAGACCTAATCCATAAAGGAATGCAGAGATGCGAGAACTACATACATTGCAACAATGTGACGGTGGGCCAAACGTTTACACACCCCATGACTGGAAAAAAAATTGCATTGTTACATTCTGGAACTTGTGACACCAAAAATGTGATTTATGGTATCAAGTGCCCTTGTGGAAATCTGTACATAGGCCAAACTGAACGAAAAATCAAAATAAGAATTACAGAACATAAGAGCAACATTCGGCTAAAGAATTTGAAATCCACCATAACTACACACTGGCTGGAATCAGGACACAACATTGCACAACTACGTTTCACTATATTGAAAGTAATAAAACAATACCCAGACAGAGACATTCATAAAGAAAGATTAAGATCTTAATATTTTTGGATAAAAAAAATGGGCAGCCTTCAACCGAATGGACTGAATGACAGGATAGAATTATCCTGTTTTTTATGAACATAATTTGGGAAAGCCGGAATAAACTTCCTGCATACACATAAGTGATGATACCACCCTAACCTAAAATGGCCGACACTTTTTGATATTCAATTGCAGTACATGATTATTAGTTGGACTTTAATTTTCGCTATACAGACTAGTGTCTGCATTGTAGTGAGCATTTCTAGCAGAGTTTTAAATCTATATTACAGCATTGTACACTGTCATTTTTCGTATGTTTTTTGCATAATTCAGTAATCATACCAATATGTTATCTTTTTACTTTTTTAATTTTTAATTCTTCAGATTCCTTAATCTGAATCGTTGTTAATAAAGTCTAAAAGAAGAAAATGTGGCACCGCAATACACCGCGGTCATGTGATCGCAACAGAAGCCAATCAAATGGTTTATAACGTAGATAGCCTAGCGTAGTATGGTTCCGATCAACTGATTGGGAGACAGCTCGAAGTGCGGGACGCTTTACATTTTCTGTAAGTTGACAACGAACGCCGTATTTTTAGACTGTAAATGTTAGTTATTCATTTTAGTTACTAACTGAGCTTGGACTCTATAATAATGGTTAAACAAAAAGGTCATTTAGTCACAAGCCGTTCAGTTAAAGGTGGTCTCAGACAGTATGAATAGTTATGAATGCTAGATAGTTTTCTTGCTACAGTCCCGTTAATCATGTAGAACATAGTATGATTTTGTTAGATAACATGGCGCAAAGATGAGTATTAGGCTGATTGTATTTCCTTGATTTTTTCTATACAGACCCCCGAAGAAGGGTCCTCGTAGACCCGAAATGCATTGGGTAGATGTAAAATGTAAATATCTGAAGTCTCTTGAATAATGGATTTATATTGATGATCAACAATGATGAAAATAAAAATCAATGATTGAAATTGAGATAAAACGTTGAAAGAAGGATTATTGTTATGCAGCTTAAGAGGAGAGCCGAGGAGGTTCAAGCATAATTGTGCACAATATCACCATCTAGCCAGTGGGGGATTCCGCTGTCTCCTAATTTTACCATGGTAATATAGTGTTTGTAGACTAAACACTTGGTGAATGTAGCACAACAACGAATTGGAGTAAGCTTATATAAGTGAATTTATTTTTGAATCTTGAGTGCGAGATGGACTCTTAAATGAAATATAAATATCGACACAGACGTGGTAGAGTTAACACCAGAAAAGTGTGTATGGTTGTTGCGAAAGCAAGGCTCGATTGGAACCCTGGCGAATGGGATGGTGATAGTTGGAATTCGTCTGATTCATTTTCTTCGGCTGAAGAGAATGCTGCGCGTGCACCTTCTAGTACTATACGTCATTGTCATTCTAAAGACCTTACTGAGATTTCTGCTCAACCGATTTATCGACGTAAATTTCAGGGCAATCCTAATGCTCCCCAGGGAATTCCTCTTGACAGCTTGGAGGATTATACTCAACAAGAATTGAATGACATTTTGGACAGGTTCCCGGCAGAAGTCGGGTGAATCCTTGCTTGATTGGATGGTTCGTTTTTTTGATTTGGGTGCTTCGGGTATCTCGTTGGAATAAGGTGATGCTGTGAAATTTTGTACTTTGAGTTCTGATCCTACGGTTCAGGAATCTTTTTGTAACTACAATAGCGATGATCAGAGTAATCTGTTGCAGTTAGCCGTACAAGGTTGTAATCACAAGTACCCTACTGAATCTGATTGGCCTATTAATGAGAAGCCGTGGTATACTTTGAGAGATGCTTCTCAACGATTGAAGGAGGAGGTTATGAAGACCGCTATATTTTTAGGTACAGCGGATAGGTTAATGGATGGTTTGCTTAATGCCTCTGTGAGGAACAGAATCATTCGTACTTCTCCTGCTTACAAACAAGTGATGATGACGTTCATGATTAATCAGACTGGTAATTCTTTGTCTGCAGTGATTGAGGCTGTGCTTGAACATGGTGAGTTGGGTGAGTGGATTAAACCTGAACGACAGTCTCGACCGGAAGGTCGCACTAATGATTTCAGATTCTCTAAACGTGACATGTATCAAGCTCTGGTAAAGGATGGTGTGAAAGCTGATGACATTCATGATTTACCAAATAATGTGTTAAGGGCTATGTTTCGCAAGCGTGGCTTGGACAGGAAGGAAGGAGCTAGAAAAGTCCGCAAACAGGACTTTGATGTTAATCGTTCTGATGGCAGTGGGGATGATGCTTTGTTGCGTCGCGAGAGAGGCAGAGAGAGTGGGAGAGAGAGAGAGTGGAGTAGGACACGAGATGAATCGTCCCATTCCAGAAGAGAGCGAGAGAGAGACAGAGAGGAGAGAAGAGATCAGTCCATACGTAGAGAGAGAGAGAGAGAGATCAATCCCCAGAGGTGAGACTGAGAGACAAAAGATCACGATCCCTTGACCGGAGATCAAAATATTTTTAAAATGACAAAAATCTGTTTCTTGAAGAGAAAGGGTATGAACGAGAGGTGACATTACCTAAAAGATATGAGAGTCTTTATCCTGATTTGACTTGGGCGATGGAACATAGTAAACGAGACTAGGAAGTAGGTCAAGCTTGAGTCCAAAATTGGGCTCATAAAGATTACAGGCCTTATGTAGACATTGACATTTATTGGAGACATCGAAATATACAGAGGGCCCGAGCATTGGTGGATACTGGAGCGGAGGTCACTCTAATTTCTGGAAATCCCAAAAAGTTTAAAGGACAAGGCTATACGATTAATGGATTAAGTGGTAAAGAAACCCCTGCAGTACAGACTAAACTTGAAATGAGAATAGGTAGGAACCCCCGAAAAGAGTTTCATTTACTGGTGGTACCTCTTGATGAATATATAATTGGAATTGACATTTTGAAAGGTATGACATTGTATTTAGATGACGGATGTTACAAATTTGGACATAAGCATTATATATCAACAAAATCTGTGAGAGTCGGACGCTAAAAAATGCCTCCCATTAAAATTCCCCAAGCCACGAAAGTGGTTTTAATGAAACAATACCGTATTCCCGGTGGGCACGATGAGATCAGTGCTACCATTCAAGACCTTATGTATGCTGGAGTGGTAATTCCCATTACTTCAGCCTGGAACAATCCTGTTTGGCCGGTACGCAAAAGTGATAATTCTTGGCGCATGACTGTTGATTATCGAGAATTGAACAAACATACACCTTCTCTGACTGTTGCAGTCCCCGATGTTATTACTTTAATTGAAAGAATCCAGAAACATTCAGGTACATGGTATGCAACCATTGACATTGCTAATGCTTTCTTTTCTATTCCTATTGCTCCCGAATGTCAAGAACAACTTTAGGCAAACTTGCTTGTTGGATAGTGAAATCCTTAAATAATACTTCTGCTATTTTAACTGATTTATTATCAGACACTCAAGGCGAGCGCCGTGCTATTTTACAGAATAGAGCTGCAATAGATTATTTACTACTAAAACATGACCATGGTTGTTCAGATTTTGAGGGCATATGTTGCTTTAATTTATTAGATCATTCTAAATCCATTAGATCTCATCTTAATAAGTTACATGAGCTGACACAAGAAGTTAGGGAACACTTAGATGTAGGGTGGATTGATTGGCTTTTTAATTGGTTGCCAGATTTCCATTCTTTACGCCAGGCATTGGGTGGCATTTTATTAGCAATTAGTTTTTTAATTATTATTTGTTGCTGTATTCAGTGTATACCATCCTTTTTCCGTATCTTCCGTCCATGAGTTATGGCTAGATCCTTTAGTATTGTTTCTTATTATTCTTCAACTGATATACATCCTGTTTGAGTTCCCCTTTTGTTTTATTTTTGACTTTCAATGTTAGTGCTTTTAGTCAGGAGTGGAATGTAGCGACAGGATAATTTTAGTCTATTTTCAGACTGGTGGTGACTATAATCCACTACCATTTTAGTCCTAGTTGCATTTGCATTCATTTGTAGGGCTTAACTATGTGCTTTGACAGGGTTTAGTGCCTTTTTCCGTTTTCTTGGGCCTACAGGCCCGAAAGCTAGAGAGAAGCCATTTTGTATTTCTGCCTCGACTATCCGAGACGCTTGCAGGATAAAGGTAGTGTTTAGAATTCATCCTGTTGTTCGCTAGAGAGGAACAGGTCAAGACTGGCCCTTATCGAAGGAATGCGTTTGTCTCCCCGGCTCTAGACGCAATACACAGGTGGCCACTGTGGAAGGCGAAGGGAGCCGGGGAATGGTACAGAAATTCGGTGGGAGTTGGCCTAATACCGGAATTTTCCATAGAGAAAGTAAGCTCTATATTATCAAGGAGCAAGTAGAGAGAGAGAGAGAGAGCTGTGTGTGGAGTAGACAGAAGAAGTTGGTCCAGTTGCTGGTGCATAGCGGTTGATACCATCAGCTAATCAAAATCCTGAAACGAAGAGAGAGAGAGATTGAGAATCCTGTAGTGACATCGTACAGGAGTGGCAGAGACTAAGTCCAGAAGAGGGTTCGAGTATCCTGGAACCATGGAAGCGTAGATGAGGCGTAGCAGTGCAGACGTATTCATGAACCATAGAGGGAGAGCAGAGTCCCGAGCATATTGAAGACAAAGCGAGAGAGAGAGAGGGATCAGCTCCGCTGTTGAAATGGAAAGACACACATCTAAGGTGAGGCGTTCTGAGCTTAGTATAGAATACATATAACTATTCATTTTATCCCCTTTTAGGTTATAGGTAGTGACTAACTTAATTCATGTGTCTTTTGCTCATTCTGTCATGCTTGATTGTAGAATAAAGATTTAATAATAAATATCTTTGAATGTTGTTTTTATGAATGAGACTAACCTTTCCTTTTAACCAGGTGCTGACATACAGAAGGATGGGATATGCCCTTCTGCAAAGGTAACTGATGATGAGGGGAGAGTGTGAACTTCATTTGGGAAATAACTCTTAAAGATGAATCCCCATTAGTATCCCCATTAGTGTATATCGTCGGGTGACGTTAAAGACATCGTCGGGTGACGTTAAAGATATCGTCGGGTGACGTTAAAGGAATTGTCGGGAGACGTTAAAGAAATCGTCGGGTGACGTTAAAGATATCGTCAGGTGACGTTAAAGACATCGTCGGGAGACGTTAAAGATATCGTCGCGGGTGACGTTAAAGATAAGAGTCTTACGGGACTATAAACATAGCGTTAAAGATATCGACGGGAGACGTTAAAGAATATAAGATGAAGTAATAATAGGATAAGATATGGAATCCAATAGGTGTTAGTGGTATCTTTGATTATACAGGCTTGTAAATAGATTCTTTTCACTTTCTCAGGTGAGTAATCTAGGTATCTTTTAAATAGTGGCCTGAGAAGTGTGTTGTTACGTGATGACTAGGTTAGCCACGGTTGGTGAGCTGCCTGTCCTGAGAATCCGGTCGTTACAGACCATTTCTTGATATGTTCATTATAGGCACTGTTTGCAAGGAGCTTCCTATCAAAAGTCCACTTATTATGATCTCTTTTGAACATTATAGCTTCAACTTCCAGAATCAACGGATTGTGATCAGAGATCACTTTTGGGTGTTTCCTAATATCAGCTTTATTAACAAGGTCCTTCATGACTAGAAAATAGTCAAGCCTAATATACTTCCTGTGGGGGCAAGAATAATACATCTAACCCCGGTTATTGGGATTTTTATTGTTCCAAGTATCGGCCAAGCCATGGCTGCGCATGAGAAAAGTCAATGCCCTATAAACTCTAGGCTTCCTCCCTTGATACATCCCTTGGTTTAGATGCCCATGGTGAGTCTGCTGCTGTTCGTTTGCCCCACGAAGGGGCCACAGACCGGAGGAGTGCCAAGGGGGCTGGAATGCGGGAACGGGAGCAGGGGGAGTGCAGGACTACACTCCCCAGCATCCCTTGCGGCGTCCAGCGCAGCCGCGCAGCCGCCAACGTCTGCCCTGCACCAGGAGGCACCTTTAAAAACATCTAGGAGCTGCTGCAGTGAGGGACGTGCGCAGGGGTGCCTGGGCTGCACCCAGGTAAATCCCAGGCCAAGGGTGGACCCGTATGCGCCTGAAGGAGACCAGGCTGGACCACCCCCGACATCGCCATCTTCAACAGATATCATAGGTATGCGGAAAAAAAACTGTAGTCAGGAGCAGGGGAATGAAAGAATAAAAAGGCCCTGGAATTCCCCCTCCTTTATATCATATCTGACCTCAGCTGTGGGGGCCCTGAATAAGGAAATACAGAATACAGAGGTCCAACTGGGTCTCACCCAAGAGATACCGGGGAGTGCAAATATAATTGCTATTGATAATATACAGTCAAATCCTGTCCCCCTGGAACCAAGAGTATAGATTATGGACCATGGAACAGGCGGGGGGGTTGCAGATCATCCTGTGTCAGCCCGGAATGGGGGATCTCCGTGATGAATAAGTATGGGCGAAATGCGCAAATTCACGGTACGTGAATTCGTGCGAAAGCGAATTCATGGTACGCATAATCCGCAAATTTGTGCGAATTTGTGGATTTTGGTGTTTTTGCGTGTTCGCGGGGCATTTTGCATGTTCGCAGGCCTCTTGCAGCACACCGACCCCGAAATTACCCATGGGCGCGGCCATCTTCTTTGCGTTGCGTATTTCCATTTCCGGGCGCTAGTTGCATCCTCGCGTTGTGAACGGGGCGCGATTACGTGGTTGCGTCCGTTTTTGCTTGCTCGCTGGGATAATATCGCGCAAACTTACCCACGCGGTCCTCAATGGGCACGGCCATCTTGTTTTTCATTCATTGCAATGGTTCTGGACATGCTTTTTCAATCCTCCCCTAATCTTTGCAATCCTTTGTTTCTTTGAACTTTTTTTTTTTCAAAACCGTTTTTATTGAGAGTTCAAGCAAGATTCGGTACAGCCCTCCACAGTCAGGAGGAGACTGTCAATGACACATATGCAAAGGCACAGCATTGAACCTAGAGTTTTAGAATGACATACCCCAAACCTCCCCCATCCCACCCATCCCCAAGAACACCCTCCAACCCCGGTCCCAACTACCCACCCCTTATCCCACCCAAACCCAGTGCAAGTGATCACAGCTTAACAACATGAGATGAAAAACGAAGGCGGTGTCGGCCAGCAGCCTAGGGTACAGGATCTACATCTGGAGGCAGCACATCGTCAATGTCCGTCGGGGGGTCAAAGGCCAGGCCCCTATAGTCCGCCCACCGTTTCCAGATTTTGTAATGTTTGCGGGGACACCCCCGGGCTTCAAATACAGGCTGCTCCAGGCCCATGAGAAAGTCCAATCCTGCCTTCCAAGCACCAAGCGGGGGGGCACGTTCACTCTTCCAGGCCTGGGCCAGATCCCGCTTGGCCACCACCAGCCACAGCAGCAACAGGTGACGTTTGTAAATGTTGCCCCCAACGTTTTCTAGGACATGAAGAAGGCCCAGCCTAGGGGTACGGGGCAAGTCCCACCCCAACACCTCCGACAGGCAGTCCCAAACCCCAGCCGAGAATCTAGTCAGTCTCTCACAGGACCACACGGTATGGAAAAGTGTCCCCCTTTCAGCACCGCACCTCAGACACTCCGGAGCGGCAATAAGACCCGCTCGCCACAGACGGTCCCTAGTATAGTATGCCCTGTGAAGATATTTAAATTGGATAAAGCGAAGACAGATGGCTATAGCAGCACCACGGGGAGATTCAAGGGCCTCACGCCAGTCATCATCATCCAAGGGGCCAACATCATTCTCCCAGGAGGCCTTCAATGTCGAGAGGGAAGGGTAACAATGTGTAACCAGGGAGCGGTAAATCTGAGAGACCTTCTTGTCACCCAGGTCTCCCATAAAAAGTTTCGCCTCAATGGGACTAATGTCGGGGAGTTCCTCCAAACCCACTAGGCTAGGGGCGAGGGCGTGGCGGAACTGAAGGTACCGGAAGAATTGGGACCTGGGCATGCTAAATTCAGAACTAAGGTCCTGAAAGGACTTAAGCGTAGTGCCAGTAAGGTCATGGCCGAGGGACGAGATCCCAATCGCGTCCCAGCCGCCAAACCCGGACAGAGACGCCAGCGCTGGAAGCAGGCCATTACGCCATTACGGAGTCTCGGCCGTCAGTCTACCCCACCAACCCATACGGTGCAAGGCCTGTCGCCAGACCACGAAGACCACCTGGGTGACCTGCAGCAGCAGTCGCCTCCGCCTGGCCGAGCACAGCAAGGTGTGGAGGGAGGCACCACCCATTAGAGAGTGCTCCAGAGCATAGGCCGGATCACTACGGTCCCCATACCACCACTCGTTAAGCACAAGGAGATGGGAGGCCTGATAATAAGACAGTAGATCCGCGGACGCTAAGCCGCTGCAGTATGTAGAAAGAAAGCACGTGCGCAGCGCCACCCTGGAGGCACCCCCGGCCCACAGAAACCGGCCCAGCACAGAGTTAACACTTTGGAACCACTGCGGGTCGATCTTAAATGGATGGTTCTGCAGCTGGTAGAGAAGCCGAGGCAGGGCCACCATCTTGAAGATGGCCGACCGGCCATAAATATTAAGAGGCATACGCGTCCACATCTTGACGTCCATCTGGACCCGATCCCACACCGGCTGGATGTTCCGATCCCATGCCACCGAGGCCGAGGCAGAGAGGAAAACGCCCAAGTACTTCACGCCATCTACAGCCACCTGAAGGGACGCAGCCCAAGGACAGTTCACTGTGTCACCCCCCAACACCCATAGGGTCGACTTGCGCGGGTTAAGGAAGAGCCCCGACGCCTGACCAAACTCTTGCATTAATTCAAGGATACGAGGGCCCGTACGCTGTAAGTCAGTCATGAAGAAAAGCACGTCATCGGCATACAGAGCTATGCGATCCGAGTGATCCGCTCCCCACACGAAGCCTCGATAAAGCGCATCACGGCGCACCCGGGCGGCCAGTGGCTCCATAGCTAGCGCAAACAGGTATGGGGAGAGTGGACACCCTTGACGAGTGCCCCTGGTCACAGGAAACTGAGCGGAAATTGCCCCAGAGACACGCACCGAGGCAGTGGCATCCGTATAAAGCAACTTTACATAGGAGACGAAGACCGGGCCCAGGTTCAGCAGCGGCAGAAGAGCAAAGAGAAAGGTCCAGCTGACCGAATCGAAGGCACTGTCAATATCTGCCAGCAGAAGCGCCGCCTGATCTCCTGAAGACCCAATCGCGTCGATCGCAGCCTGCCCCCGCCGAATGTTGTGCCTCGTCGCCCGGCGCGGCATAAAGCCCGCCTGATCCGGGTGGACGAGGGCCGAAATGTGTGGAAGCAGGCGGTTCGCGAACGCCTTGGCCAGGAGCTTGGCTTCAAAATTAATGAGGGATATGGGACGATAAGACTCATGGCGATCAGGGGGTCTACCCGGCTTCTGGAATACCACGATTTCAGCATGGCGCCAGTCCGGGGGGAGGCTGCCACGCTCTTGCGCCTGCTCTAAGGCCCGCTTGTAATGCGGCCCGAGCTGCAGATAAAATTTCCTATAGAATTCGCTGGGGAACCCGCTCGCTCGGCCCCGGTGCTTTACCCACATAGAGTTGACCCAGTGCGTCGCCCAACTCCTCAGCCGTTAGGGGAAGATCTAAAGCATCACGCACTTCATCGAAGAGAACAAGCGGAGGGACTGCCGCGAGGTAACCCTCGATGCTGTCGGGGGAGAGACTCTCCCGAGAGGCATACTGACGCCCATAATAGCGCGCAAAGCTTGCTGCAAGAATCGCAGGATCCATTATTGCCACCCCGGCGTCGTCAACAAGCCCCGGCAGAGTAAGTGGCTGTAAAGTCTGTTGACAAAGCCTGTGGAGCATGGTGCAAGACTTGTCGCCCCACTGGTACACTCTACTACGCGTAGCCAACCACGCCTGGCGAGCCTCATCCAATAAGACAGAGGAGTAAGACTGCTGTGCCTGTAGAAGCAGCCGCAGCGTGATATTATCGGCTACCTCCCTGTGTAGCGCCTCCAGCTCCTCCACCCGCGTCGCAGCGGTAACAATACTTTCTTGCCGAGTTCGGCGAGCAGAAGCGCACCAAGCGATATCTATACTCCTCAAGGTGGGCTTCATAGCTTCCCAGACCGTCACCGCGTCCACCCCCCCGTAAGGTTGTCCTGCCAATAGCGAGCAATCGCACCACGTAGGTGCTGGGAGTAACCTGGACGCTGCAGGTGCCACGTAGACATCCGCCACCGGAACGGTTGGCGCGCCTTGCAAAGATCAATTTGGACTGCCACGGGGGAATGGTCAGATAACCTGCGAGGCCGGATCGCTGCCCCCTTCACCCTATCAAGGAAGGCCCCCGGTACAAACACACAATCAAGGCGCGAGAGGGAGCCATGAACAGCCGAGACGTACGTGTATTCCAGCCTCTCCGCATGCAGGTGCCGCCAGACATCCACCCATCCAAGACCATCAATCATGGCCCCCAACCGTGTAGGGGAGGCTACGGTCGCCACCCCCTGCCCCCCTGCCTGTCCAACGCCACGTCCACCACATCATTCCAGTCGCCACCAATTACAGCCAGGGAGCGGGGGAGCTCAGTCCATAGGGCAAACAATCGCTCCGCAAGGGTCCACTGCAGCGGGGGAGGGGCATACACACTACCAAACACCACAGGCTCCGCACCAATCTTCCCCTGTACAAACACAAAGCGGCCCTGAGGATCGAGCCACTGACGCTCGTGAGTGTAAGCCAACCGTCTGTGGATAAGAATGGCCACCCCCCTCGAGCCCCTAGTAAACCCGGCATGGAACACCTGATGAAAGCCAAACCGCTGCAAACTCAATGCCTTAGTGCCCAGCATGTGTGTTTCCTGGAGAAGGAGCACATCCGCCAGGTCCCTCTTCGCCCAGCGAAGCACTGCCCCCCGCTTAATCTTGTCCAGGAGCCCCTGAACATTCCAGCTTAGAATACGCATGGAAGCGCCAGAAGACGCTATCCGTGGAACATCAGCCATTATCACAATGTGCCAAACCCCACAATCCCCAGCTCCCGACCCAGGCCTCCAACACCCCAGTTGCAAAGATCACGAAGACCACGTGTACCCCACAAAACAGAACCCCGAAACCCACAACCCCCGGTAACCAGACCCACCCCACAAGCAACCCAACATCCCAATTCCCCCCTCCCCCACCCCTACACCTCAAGAAACAATGAAGTATCTGTCGCGGCATACGGTTCTTCAGGCCCAAAACATAGCGCCGAAAGCCAGTCATGCCAAAGGATCCCAAACAGCCCCCCTACCACCAACCAGACACACTCCCAAAACCACCCCCAGTCCCAACAGGAGGAGGCAGCCCATGGAACGTGCCCCAAACCCCCCCCAGCATATATCACGATCAAAAGCAATGCATTACAAAGAACATCAGTCCGCAAGAGTACCAAGCATTCGCCAAAGAACAAGGTAATACTGCACCAACCCATGTCAGTACCGCCGACCAGTATGCAGCCGCCACAGTGCACGGCCATAGATGAAAGGCAAGGAGTAGATAGTCAGCGGACAATGATCAGGGGCCCTTGCCAGAGTGATCGGTATCAGGCTGCGTGTCCCCCAGAAGGGGGTCTCGGGACAAGGACCTCCGTCTTGAGCGAGACTTTCGATGCCGCTTCCCTTTGTTCGGCTGATCGCTCCGTTCCTGAGAGGAGCTGCGCGAGGATCCGGAGTGCAACCCCGGCTGGACGTGTGGTCGAAGCCTGACCGCCTCGTCGGTCCATCTGAAGACGGCCTCCGGAGTATCGAAAAAGTGGGTCTTAGAGTTGAAGATCACCCGGAGGCGGGCCGGGTAGAGCAGCGAGTATTGAATCTTCAGGCCTCGCAGCTTGGCCTTGGCTGCCAGGAAGGAATGCCTCTGCTGCTGGACCAGCCTGGTATAGTCCGGGAAAATCATGATCTTATAGTTATCATAGAGCAGAGTGTCTTTGAGCCGTGCCTCACAGAGAATGACGTCCCTATCATGGAAGTTGAGGATCCGGGCGATGATCGGGCGAGGCCGCTCCCCAGCCGGCGGCTTCTGTGTCAAGGCGCGATGGGCGCGCTCCACCACGAAGCAGCGCGACAGGGTGTCCGGAGGTAGCCAGCTCTCCTGCCACCGGGATAGGAAAGCAGCCATAGGCCCCTTCTCGCAGTCTTCCGGAAAGCCGACAAAGCGCAGGTTGTTCCGCCGCGCCCGCCCTTCAGCGTCCTCCACACGAAGTGCTAGGCTCCGCTGCGTCTGCTCCAGGTCGGCAACCCTCTTCTTCAGGGCGCCAACGTTGCCTTCTACCGTCGTTACCCTGGTTTCTGTTTCAGTGATGCGGGCGACCGCATTGCGAAGGTCCTGGCGCAGTAGCATCACATCGGCACCCACCGCGCCGATCTTTGCGTCCAGCATGTCACGGGACTGTGTAATGGCCGTCAGCAGCACTGCATTGTCCGGTCCAGCATTCTGGCCCCCACCGGCTGCCCCGGCACCTCCTCCAGAGCCGGTGAATTTATCAATAGGTCCCGTCTTAGCGGCGGCAGTGCCGCCCCCGCCCCTAGTCATGGCGGCAGAGACGGCCAGGCAACACGCACCCGCAGCAGGGTCGCCCCGTGCGAACGGCTATCAATCAGGCCCTGGCCGGGGCGTCCGGAGCACACCAAGCCACTCGGTATCCACACGCCACCAGTCCGCCAAAACACAGGCCGGGACCCAGGCAAAGTCACTCCACCAAGGCGCAGTAGTCACCAGTCACAGGCCCAAAGCGGGGCCGCCGAAATGGCGCCGCTAGTCTATCCGCTCCAGTCGGCTCGGCAGGCCCCTCGAGTCCGTTAGGGTAGCCTGAGCGGGCGATTGTTGGACCTGCACCGCCGCCTCGTCGGGACACCACTCCGCAGGATGCAGCAGCAGGGCGCATCGTCACTCAACCTCCGGTGACTCCGCCCCAACCTCGCGGGCCCAGATGCACGACGTCCGGCCGGCGTCTAGGGCTAGCCGGCGGGCGGGACAGAAATTGAGGTCACGGCTCGCCGCGCGGCAAGTAGGCCCAGCAGGCACACTCTCCAACGGACGCGCCAGCGGAGGTCCGGAGCTCCAACAACCACACCACCGTGCTCCGCCGGACACCAGCAAGCACCTCCACAGCAGTAGATGAAGGAAGAGGGTTCAGGGCAAGGATAAAATAGCGGATAAGGATCGGGCCGGCAGGAGCTCTACAGATCCGCGTCCGCCATCTTCGCCCTCGAAGCCACGCCCCCTTCTTTGAACTTTTTTTGATCTTATTTACTGATTATCTATCCCTCACTTTTTCTACATCTATATTTTTTGTTTTTTTTCTACTTTTGGTTACTTTAAACTACTAGGTAACATTGTAGCAGATTTACATCTATGGCCACTGCATTCATTCTGTATACCATATCTTCGTGCGTAGATTGTAGTGCCTGTAGTGCATCTTCTAATGTCAGTGAATCATTTTCGTGGCAGATCATTTTCACCCCTGTCGTGCTCTCCACTCAGACCTCAGGGCACTTGAGAAGGGGTAATACATAGTTTATTATCCTATTGGATTGTGGTTTTGCCCCCTTATCTTTTCCATGTTGAATTCAGTGTTATCTGTTACTTGTCGTGGTTATGCATCTCTGGATTACCTGATCTGTTTTCATGTTCGCCGCTTTTCCGGAGTATATCTCTGTCTTGTTTCACTATATGTCTTCAGTCTTACAAGGTCAGCGCACTCTACTAGCCTCCTAAGTTATTTCAGTCCCTGGGTCCACCTCTAAACCCCAAACTTTATTTCACTTTAGGTCTGACTCCCAAACTCAGGGTGCCTCTGGTTCGGGTCTATTCAGCAGTTTGGGGTGTGGTCGCCTTTACCTAGTATCATCAGTGCCTCATACGGGTCTTCTACAACCCTGACTGTTTTGTCTACTTTATCTCCTGGCAAATATGTCTGCTTTTACTGTCCACCCTGTTGCAGATCCTTTTTCCTTGCGCCCCAGCCCTTCCCTGGTTACTTAGATCAGCGTCCTTGCTTACTGCCTACAATCAATGCAGAACGTACGTTATCTGCTGGCTGCCCCTCCCATTTGCTGCTTCCCCTGTGGTCTCCCTTAAGCTGTCAGACTGCAGCCTGAGTGTGTGGCCCTTTCGGGGGCCTCCTCCCAAACCCCTGCCAGGGAGCTCACTACTTCTGTGCACCACTTAAATCCTGCATGGGCTACAGTCTATTCTGCTGCCTGTTCTGTGTAGCACTGCAGCCATGAGTGGCTCTTCCACTGCTTGTTGGAGTACCTTACCGGTCTGGTATGGTTCTCACAACTCAAACCTCCCACTGTGTTATTTTGGGCCTCCCCTGAGTCCCTTTCAAGGGACACTATTCATAACCATGAAACTCCCAGTTTATGCAGTCAGTCTGATTCCCTTTGGCCTTACTACCCACTCGCTGCTTCTTTTCCTTTGCTGCCCATGGGCTGATTCTATCTTCTATGCTCTGCTCAGCGGGGTATGCCCATTTGGTCCACCGCCTCTTCCACTTCTGCCCCCACAGGACACAAAAGGGATCCCTACCTGAATACTTATTATGGGTTGCTGGGAGCCCCCTCTGTCTACTCCAATGCGGAATAAATCCCTTCAGTCACAACAGGGCACGGATTTCGGTGCCTCAGCTACACTACTCGACAGGGCTTCACTCTATCTTGGCCACTTAGGCCTCCTATGGCTTCCCTGCTCCTGCTTTTTCTGGGGCACGAGGGGTTCTTCAGCTGGTATTCTGCAGCGAGGTCCCTTCGATTCCTCGGACTTGCCCGCTCACCTTGTTGTAACGCTTTCTTCCTGTGTCACAGAGATCCCTGTATTTCCTCGGGCTCCTCCCTGCTGCTTCACTGATTTGCACAATCAGACCAGCTGACTCGGTCCTCCTTACACTTCTGAATTTCCTCCAGGTAGAGAACTTTTACAGTTTCGCCGGCTTCCAGCGGGGAGTGGATATAGTTACGCATTGTATTGAGTGAATAAACGGGCAGGATTATTAAGGATTATGCTGGATTAATTTGCCCATAAGGGAAGCACCGGCACATAAGTCTACATGGCCATCTTGCTAGGCCACGCCCAAGGAAGTTGTTGTTTTTGTTAGATTGAAGACCATTTAAAACTGCTTGCTCCTTGTCACTATTCATATGAATGCAAGTGCCTGTCCTAGCTGCTGCATTATTGATATATTCTGCCAAAAAAGAGACCCTGTGGTTTGTTTTTGCAAAAGGGGTCAGAAATACTGACTAAGAAAAAACGTGTGAGGGGGTATTGGTCTTAGGGGAGTCCTAACTCTCAAATAAATTATAATGGCAAAGAAATATGGAACACTTTTCATACTGTATACCCAGACATTGTTCAATAAACAAATCCACCAAAGATATAAGAACAATTAACACAATTTATTATGGTACCTCCCTTAAGGGTTACATTCTAAATTATTAAAAAACATTATTAAAATAATTTTCCACGTCATAAAAGATTTGTGATAAAAGACAGTCAAAAGAAAGAGTCGACACGGCGTTTAGGTGTTTGTTTACAATAGTCACACCTTCATCAGGACATTTGACAATTGACTTGTAATCTTGATTTGAAGCTTTTTTTTTATTAAAAGACTTCCAAATAGACTGGAAACTTGTATCAATCTGTTTCTTCTGATAATGTGGTACCTGCGTTAAGGCAACTGTGCTTATAGTTCAACACAGAGGAGCCACCGTAATTTACTATGTGGCCGTTTTCAATGGGAGTATTGGATCCCTTCTTCAATTCGGAATCACGACTTATATGCTCGTTTTTACGCAATAAGTGAGATTAGCTAATCATTCATCCATTTCCCTGGAGGACTCGAACACGGGGGAGCAAGGAGGCCAAATCCACTTATTAAGGCTGATGAAAAACAGGAAGCTAATCAAGCATTATTATTATTATTATTATATCTGATTTTGTAGAGCGCTCAGCTACCCGTGGGTTTCCCGGCGCTAAGAGAACAGAAGTAAAAGAGGGCAACGGAAGTTAAGGAATCGGTTACAGAGAAAACAGCCAGGTTTTCACACCTTTGCGGAATTTGATATAGGATGTTTCAGACCGCAGAGGGATGGGAAGCGAGTTCCAGAGCGTAGGTGCCAGATGGGAGAACGAGCTTCCGCCGACTCTGGCACGCTTGAAGCGGGGAACAGAGAATCTGCAGTGAGTGGAAGACCTGAGGGTGCGGGAGGGACAGTATTGCTGGACTAAGGTGGAAAGATAGTGGGGGGCTTTTCCAGTTTTGATACGGTGCATAAAGCAAAGTGCTTTAAATTTGGTCCTAGATTCTATGCACAGCCAGTGAAGGCTACGCAGGGAAGAAGAGACTGAGGTTGTTCTCCGTAGGTTACAAAGTAGATGGGCAGCCATTTTCTGAACTACTTGGAGCTTCCGGGTGACCTCCTTACAGGCACCCAGAAGGAGTACGTTACCGTAGTCCAGCCGTGATGTCACTAGGGCCTGGACCACTGACTTCTGGGTATCTGGAGGCAACATCCATGTGATCTTCCTCAGCCACCTGATGATGGTGGTACAGGTGGCCGAGACCTTGACCACATGTTGTCTCATGGATAACTGATTATCAAAGAGGACCCCAGATTATGTGCTGAAGTTGCTGGGATCGGTAAAGGTCCCATTTGCTGAGGTCAATGTTGCGGGCCCCAGAGAGCGGAATCCGGCCCAAACAGGAGAAGCTCTGTTTTATCGCCGTTCAGCTTTAACTTGTTAGTCAGCATCCAGTTGGCGATGTCAGTGAGTCCAGAACAGAGAGAAGAGGAAGGGGAGTGTTGATTAGAGGAGAGGGAGAAAATAATTTGGGTATCATCAGCATAAGAAAAAACAGAAAGTCCAGTCTGTTCAGCAAGAAAAGCAAGAGGTCTGACATAAAGGTTAAAAAATAAAGGACTAAGAATAGAACCTTGGGGAACGCCATACAGAGAGTTGTGAACAGTGGACACAGAAGAGGGGGAGAAAACCTGGAAAGTGCGATAAGAAAGAAAATCAGAGATCCAGGCAAGGGCGGGGCCGCAGATACCAACAGACTTCAAGGCAGACAGAAGGATGCTATGGGAGACGGTGTCAAAAGCGGCACTCAAATCCAAAAGGATGAGTGCCACTGTCTCCCCTTTGTCTACCTGGCGCCTGACTGTCTCTGAGACTCCCAAAAGGGTGGACTCCGTAGAGAAGCCCGCCCGGAAACCAGACTGAGAAGGGTGGAGGACGTTCGCTGATTCAATGTAGGTGGTGAGGTGACGATTAACATGTTTCTCCAACACCTTTGAGAGGCAGGGAAGCAGGGAAATGGGCCGGAAGTTGGCTGGGTTGCTGACATCCGCATTAGCTTTCTTCAGCAGTGGAACCACCATCGCATGCTTCCAGATGTTAGGAACCACTGCCTCAGTGAGAGATGCATTCAAAAGAGCCAAGATACAGTCCAGAGGGACAGTGTCTAAAGTACAAAGAATCTGGGGAGGCATGGGATCCAAGGGAGAGCCGGATTTAATCTCTGCCAACAATTTCTGGAAGACGGGCATGGAGATACATTCCCATTTATCTAATCGAGGAGGAGAGAGTCGTTCAGGATCATCCTGTATGGAGAGTTGGTCGTGTTGCTGGAATGGTGACCTGGGTAAGACAGAAGGTGAAGCGCCAAAGCCCGCGTAGATGCTATCAATTTTTGATGTAAAGAACTCTGCCAAGGAATTACATTGATTGCTATCCAGGCAGGGGGATTTGGGGGCGCATGACATACCCGATAGTTCCTGAACTGCCTTAAAGAGGGCTTTAGGACGATTCTGGGCTTTCAGTATCGTGTCGTTAACATGATTAGCCCTGGCGGTGTTACATAGAGTGTGGTATTTATGTAATGCAAGTTTGTAGTTCTCTTTATCTGCCGACAGGTAGTTGGATCTCCAAATGCGCTCCAGTCTTTTGCAGCGTGACTTTTCCATTTTGAGTTCTTCATTGAACCAAGGGGCAGGAGGGTGCAGGAACTTTTGTTTACATTTACGTGCCGGAAGGCAGGACTCAATAGCAGAAGTAAGCCAGGTGCTGATCTTGCCCACGTCATCCGTGGTAATATTAGCAGAAGGGGGGAGGGTTTCTTTTAAGGAATGATTAAGTTGCTCCAGATTCAGTTTTTGCCAGTTCCTTCTTGTTCCAAGGGAATGTGGGCTGCCAAGGGGGCCAGGTGCAACCGTTGTCTTGATGTGAAACTCTACAATGAAATGATCCGACCAAGTAATCGGCTTAGAGGGGAGGCAGGATGAGTGATTAACTAATCTCACTTTTCGCGTAAAAACAAGCATATAACTCTTGATTCCGAATTGAAGAAGGCATCCGATACTCCTATTGAAAATGGCCACATAGTAAATTACGGTGGCTCCTCCGTGTTGAACTAGAAGGACAGTTGCCTTAACGCAGGTACCACATTATCAGAAGAAACAGATTGATACAAGTTTCCAGTCGATTTGAAGTCTTTTAATTAAAAAAAAAGCTTCAAATCAAGATTACAAGTCAATTGTCAAATGTCCTGATGAAGGTGTGACTATTGTAAACAAAGACCAAAACGCCGCGTCAACTCTTTCTTTTGACTGTCTTTTATCACAAATCTTTTATTACGTGGAAAATTATTTTAATAATGTTTTTTAATAATTTAGAATGTAACCCTTAAGGGAGGTACCATAATAAATTATGTTAATTGTGCTTATATCTTTGGTGGACCTGTTTATTGAACAATGTCTGGGTATACAGTATGAAAAGTGTTCTATATTTCTTTGCCATTAAAATTTAATTGAGAGTTAGGACTCCCCTAAGACCAATACCCCCTCACACGTCTTTTCTTAGTCAGTATTTCTGACCCCTTTTGCAAAAACAAACCACAGGGTCTCTTTTTTGGCATTGTTTACTCCCCTCCATGTGTAAATTACCAGGGGAACCTTCCAATAAATTTGTTGTGTTATTGATATATTCTCCAACATTAGGTTTCTTGCTGCTAAGAATGAACTGCACCGCCTAAGCTTCCTGTTTGAGGTCGCTCTGAATTCCAGCACTTTGCTCCGTGAATAAGTGGGACTTATTGAATATGGGTTAAAGATCTTCATTTTAAGCCACCTCCACAGTATAACGGGTATGAATTGGGCCAACTGCCTGCTTAAAATCCCTCATTGCCTCATCTAGCCTGACATGTTTATACACTCCATGCCATGCCTCTGTCTCAATACTTTCAGGTTGTATCAGGGAATGTCTATTACTCCTCTCAGTCCCTGAGCTGTCCACCGCAGCAGATATTACAATTATTATCGTTGACAGCTGTGCACTTGTTTTTTCAGGATTGCTTGTTTGTATATCAAGGCCTAGTTTCTGATGCATTCTTACTTTTTCTTTGAAGCTGTTATTAACATTACTCTTTTTCTTTTTGCAGCATTTCTTAAGTCTCTTTTTGTTTTTCTTGGAAAGGAATGGCTGTATTGTATTGACTCTAACCAAAGTGTTCCCTTCCAATATAGCGTCATGTTTCTTCATTATCTTTTGCTCTGGAGGTAAGCTTTTTTCCTACTTCCCTAGAGGCAAACTGTCAGGTTGGTAATTTATTCCTGACTGTCTAGTCGGAAAATTCGTACATGTTGCTTTCTTCTTTGCTTATGGGACAGTATATTTGTGCGCTTGTGGTGAGCCAAATGGTTGATTATTTGGAAACCAGATATCTCTTTTTTTCCAGATTGGCTTCTCACAGATTGTAACTGATTGCTTCTTCCTTCATGTTTGATGTTTTTTTTTATCCATCATGTGCTTCCTAATGCCCCTTTCAATCTTCATCCAAGCCGAGATCATGGTGCATAAAATGCTGGGTAATGTCCACAATTTTTCACGATATCACCACAAAAACAATGGTTTTCTGACTCATTTTTCTCTTTGATTTCTGATCCCATGGGTGTCTCCACAGTAGCTTATTGCCTAATTATTCTGGCGTAACAAAACGTAAGGGGGCCCCCCTGAAAAGTACTTGGAAGGGGCCCCCTCCCTAACACCTACCAATTTTGCTGAGTGTGCCCCCTGGAGTTCTGCAACCCCACACTGCGGGTACTTATGTTACATCACTGCTGAAGAAAAATAATCACTGAAGTATTGCCTAATATATATACAAATGTTGCAGAAAAAAGAACTAAGGGCATGCGCGATTTACTCTGAATGCGTGAATGCGCAACACAATTGGGTATTTTCAGCACAATGAAAAGTTAACATAGCCATATATATTAACAGAACACTGCTCCTCCAGAGGAAGCATGGGATTGAAGACATTTGGGTCATGCTGTTCGTTCACTTTCATAGTTCCCAGCAGGCTATAACGGAGAATGGCTGTTGAAAAAAACATTTGTCAAATGTTTCACCCCATCTGGAGAAACCGGACCCTCCAATAAAGAAGCATCAATAAATCAAATACTCTTGCAGGGCCCCAGGCTGACATCCACAAAAGTAAGGCTTATTTTATGATGGGTGTACTGTTTGTGGTGGCTAAAGTCTCGCAAATGGCATGCAAGCAAATCCGGGGCCCAGGTCCCTGAATAAAAGCAGCCCCCACTGCAGAGAATTGAAGAGAGAACATAACTGAACCCAACCAGTGATCGAAGTGGGGGGAAAAAAGTAGGGGAACTGTGAGCAGAGAATCAGAGGGTGGGAATAACCTGAGGATTGGGTCAGTGGGCGGAGTCAGAGGTGTGGTTAGAAGGAGAAGGACATCCCTATTGCTAGTATTTGTTTAGCATTTCAATGACCAGTTACAGCTTATTACATTATTTAATTCAACCAATGGATTCACATGCTTATTAAAGGTTTCATTTGAGTTATTGACATTAAAATACATTCATAAAGTGGGATACATTTCCAATCACAGAATGTGCCATATATGCTCAAAAGTAGAAACACAAACTATCTGTCTCCGAGCCATGCAGGTTCTGTCATCAGAACTACTCTTGCCCTTTTCCACAAGAGCAGTTCAAACATGAATGACAAAATATCCTAGTTTGAAATGTATTCCACATAATTATGGCTCTGCCATATTTGTCACTTAATACATCATCTGCTGCATAATTTGCCAATGATAACTAATAAATTGTTTGTAGCTCAAATGGATGAAAGGTTACTAAAAAATGTGACTTGTGTTGCTGCGAAGTGCGGGGCCCTTTGCAAAGGTTGACTGGTCACCTTTCTCACTGCTTCATTTGTATGTTACACTGGTACTAATGAGGCAAAATCTTTGCAAAGACAGTTAGTATGTGTAAAAAGTCAAAATAATAAAGTATCAGAAAACATACTGCATTATGCTGCAGCCATTTTGCTGCATAATTTAGTAAACACTGCGGCATTATTTCGTCCCCCATAGCTGTATAATTCCAGTGGCCCCAAAGCAGTCAGTACATGTTAAAAGTGCTTGTGCATAAAGCAGAGAGGCAGTAAAGTTTGCAAACATAGTTTGGTGTGTGTGCAAATCCTGCATTGCCGATCCCTGATTAGTTGCACTTCCACTGCCGTAACAAGGCCATTGGAGGTACCAATGGGTAAGGCAGACTGATTTCAGGGGTCCTGTGACCTCAGTGACAGAGTCACTGTTGCTCTAGGGTGTGCTGCTTCGTAGGCCTGCCCACAAGACTGGAGGTGAACTTCAGTATGGATTGTGGTGGACAGGCCTTCAAAGTTAACGCACACTTGTCTGGACTAGGTTCAACCTGCTAGTGCTATGACACCAAGGCATCTACGGTCTTGACGTGGTCTAGCATGGGAATGTGCTCCTTCAGGAGAGTGATCTGGTGGACTGGTCATGAAGGCTGAACCTGGTTCCCCAGTGCCAAAATAGACAGCTGTGGCTATAGTGCCACATCCTCTCCCCCACTGAACACCATACTGCCCCACTGAGAGAAACTCGCACTGCCTTCAGCTTACAACCAAATCATGCCATGCTATAAACACCTGGATGTGACTCAATTTAAATAATGCACTAGGCAAGTGTAATATGCTGCCTAAAAAAAAGTAACAGCATCCTGGAATAAGCAAACACTCATAGGAAATGCAAGATTAAGTAAAGCATGTGAAATGTAAGCAGGAACAACGTGGTTACCTTAATGCTTTTACACTAATTTTTCAGAAATCAATGAGTGTTTTTGCTTGAAAAGTTAAGGAAATGACTATAGGGCCTAGAAGTGAACCGTTTCAATGTCCATTGCTTATATCCCTAAAAAACGTAAGCAGTTTGGTTTATAAAGACCACATCCCTGGACGCAGATAAACTAAAATGAGGAAAACAGCAGATAATGAACACATAAAACGTTTTCCACTCTACACATTAACTAGGTATTTCAGTCCCTTCAGGAATGCTACGCTTGCCCAACATTATCCAAAACATTGTTTAGTTAAACTCCTTTTTCCGCTGTCACGCTGCCCCACCCACTTAAAGTACACTTAATTTCTAGGTGGCACTGGCGGAAGGGTGGTTGTCATCATTTCACACACGCTGGTGTGAGAGTCACACATTCTCCAAAACATCAGTTGGTCTTGGGCTTAGGGGGCCGGTAGTAAAAATCAGGGAGGTGTTGTCAGGTTTTTTCCTCTCAAAATGAGGACCTCGCTCTTATTAAATAAAACGTTGATGGTTTGAATCATCACGTTAAAATGTAATGAAATTCTGTTGTAATACTTTATTCGATAAAATATATCATAAAAGTACAGACGTTAAATCACATTAAACAATTACCAAGTATTACTACAAATCCATTAAAAGAAAAAATCATTGTTACAGACAGTTAAAAATGTGGGGAAAAGTCTACAGAGATTTATATAAAAAGGATACATTCTTAAGGCGTTAAAAGCAGCCTAGATCCAACCAACCAAAGTTAAATATTTGGGTGTTCTATTTGCTTCATCGCTGCCAGCTACATTAAAACTTAACTCTGATTTCATAATTGACTACATTAAAAACAAAACGTCCAAGTGGTCTGCCCTTCATCTCACTTGGTGGGGGAGAATGGAGTCTATAAAAATGAATATAGCGCCTAAAGTTTTTTACTCTTTAGCTATGATCCCTACCCAATTTCCTCTCAGTTTTTATAAAATTGTTGACACTTTCTTATCTAAACTCCTTTGGTCTAACAAAGTCCCTCGTATTTCTTACAAAAAGTTAAAAATTCCTAAGACCCAAGCTGGTTTTTCCCTGCCAGACTTTCACCTTTACCATAAAGCTTTTATCTTAAAGCAGAGTGCCCTTTGGTTTAATACTTCACATATGGTAAAACCTCCAATTTGGTTGGATATTGAAGCATCCATTGTGCGGCCCTTTTCTTTACCTTCATTGATGTCAATGTCATCCACAGCGAAGGTTGTTCATCTTTCTTCTATTATTAAATCCTCCAGATTGATAATTAATGATTTAGATTCTAATTTTGAATTACCCCTACTCTCCACAGTCCACTTGTGTTTATGGCACAGTGCACTACTTAAATTGAATAGAAACATTACCTTCTGGTCCTCTTGGATTTCAAAAGGAATTTTATATCTTAAAGATGTCTTTAATGGTACTGCTTTTATTCCTTTTGAACAACTACAGTTAAAGTTTGGTATCCCAGCTACTGACCTTTTAAAATATCAATTTTTGTGTAACTCTATTTTGGATTCCTTCCCCAATGGTGTTCCCTCTTCCACCACAAATGACCTATTAATTTACGTCACAGCTGTAACATCGTCCCCTAAAGCTGTCTCTGTTTTTTATAAAAAACTTTCCACCTCACACGGCTCCAATGTTCAGATTATTTCGTCGTTCTGGAACAATGAGCTTTCCATCTCCCTGTCAGATGACTCATGGTCCTCTATATGGCTTGACAGTATCTCTGGCTGGCTCCCAGTGTCCCTTTATCAAACCAATGCTTATATTTTATTTAACACTTTGTGGACTCCATCACGTTTATTTCGTGCAAAACTGTTACTTTCTGATGTTTGTTGGCACTGCAATGCTATCCCTGGTTCACTTTGCCATATGTTATTTGAGTGTTCAGTTATTATGAAATTTTGGTTGGAAGTATGGAATGTAATTTTGAAAATTTTACCTTTACAAGGTGATATTTCCTTTAATTTATTGATTTGCAAATCGATTGCCCTACCTTATCCCCTTTCTGAGTCAGAGGCAAAATTGTTTAATTTTCTAATCACAGCTGCTTTAAAATCCATTACTTTTTGTTGGAAAGATGCCTCTTCTCTTTCAGTCCATGCTTGGTGGTCATGGATTACCTTTACGAGAAATTATCCTAGTTTGAAATGTATTCCACATAATTATGGCTCTGCCATATTTGTCACATAATACATCATCTGCTGCATAATTTGCCAATGATAACTAATAAATTGTTTGTAGCTCAAATGGATGAAAGGTTACTAAAAAATGTGACTTGTGTTGCTGCGAAGTGCGGGGCCCTTTGCAAAGGTTGACTGGTCACCTTTCTCACTGCTTCATTTGTATGCTACACTGGTACTTATTAGGCAAAATCTTTGCAAAGACAGTTAGTATGTGTAAAAAGTCAAAATAATAAAGTATCAGAAAATATACTGCATTACGCTGCAGCCATTTTGCTGCATAATTCAGTAAACACTGCGGCATAATTTCGTCCCCCATAGCTGTATAATTCCAGTGGCCCCAAAGCAGTCAGTACATGTTAAAAGTGCTTGTGCATAAAGCAGAGAGGCAGTAAAGTTTGCAAACATAGTTTGGTGTGTGTGCAAATCCTGCATTGCCGATCCCTGATTAGTTGCACTTCCACTGCCGTAACAAGGCCATTGGAGGTACCAATAGGTAAGGCAGACTGATTTCAGGGGTCCTGTGACCTCAGTGACAGAGTCACTGTTGCTCTAGGGTGTGCTGCTTCGTAGGCCTGCCCGCAAGACTGGAGGTGAACTTCAGTATGGATTGTGGTGGACAGGCCTTCAAAGTTAACGCACACTTGTCTGGACTAGGTTCAACCTGCTAGTGCTATGACACCAAGGCATCTACGGTCTTGACGTGGTCTAGCATGGGAATGTGCTCCTTCAAGAGAGTGATCTGGTGGACTGGTCATGAAGGCTGAACCTGGTTCCCCAGTGCCAAAATAGACAGCTGTGGCCATAGTGCCACATCCTCTCCCCCACTGAGCACCATACTGCCCCACTGAGAGAAACTCGCACTGCCTTCAGCTTACAACCAAATCATGCCATGCTATAAACACCTGGATGTGACTCAATTTAAATAATGCACTAGGCAAGTGTAATATGCTGCCTAAAAAAAAAGTAACAGCATCCTGGAATAAGCAAACACTCATAGGAAATGCAAGATTAAGTAAAGCATGTGAAATGTAAGCAGGAACAACGTGGTTACCTTAATGCTTTTACACTAATTTTTTAGAAATCACTGAGTGTTTTTGCTTGAAAAGTTAAGGAAATGACTATAGGGCCTAGAAGTGAACCGTTTCAATGTCCATTGCTTATATCCCTAAAAAACGTAAGCAGTTTGGTTTATAAAGACCACATCCCTGGACGCAGATAAACTAAAATGAGGAAAACAGCAGATAATGAACACATTAAACGTTTTCCACTCTACACATTAACTAGGTATTTCAGTCCCTTCAGGAATGCTGCGCTTGCCCAACATTATCCAAAACATTGTTTAGTTAAACTCCTTTTTCCGCTGTCACGCTGCCCCACCCACTTAAAGTACACTTAATTTCTTGGTGGCACTGGCGGAAGGGTGGTTGTCATCATTTCACACACGCTGGTGTGAGAGTCACACATTCTCCAAAACATCAGTTGGTCTTGGGCTTAGGGGCCGGTAGTAGAAATCAGGGAGGTGTTGTCAGGCTTTTTCCTCTCAAAATGAGGACCTCGCTCTTATTAAATAAAACGGTGATGGTTTGAATCATCACGATAAAATGTAATGAAATTCTGTTGTAATACTTTATTCGATAAAATATATCATAAAAGTACAGACGTTAAATCACATTAAACAATTACCAAGTATTACTACAAATCCATTAAAAGAAAAAATCATTGTTACAGACAGTTAAAAATGTGGGGAAAAGTCTACAGAGATTTATATAAAAAGGATACATTCTTAAGGCGTTAAAAGCAGCCTAGATCCAACCAACCAAAGTTAAATATTTGGGTATTCTATTTGCTTCATCGCTGCCAGCTACATTAAAACTTAACTCTGATTTCATAATTGACTACATTAAAAACAAAACGTCCAAGTGGTCTGCCCTTCATCTCACTTGGTGGGGGAGAATGGAGTCTATAAAAATGAATATAGCGCCTAAAGTTTTTTACTCTTTAGCTATGATCCCCACCCAATTTCCTCTCAGTTTTTATAAAACTGTTGACACACTCTTATCTAAATTCCTTTGGTCTAACAAAGTCCCTCGTATTGCTTACAAAAAGTTAAAAATTCCTAAGACCCAAGCTGGTTTTTCCCTGCCAGACTTTCACCTTTACCATAAAGCTTTTATCTTAAAACAGAGTGCCCTTTGGTTTAATACTTCACATATGGTAAAACCTCCAATTTGGTTGGATATTGAAGCATCCATTGTGCGGCCCTTTTCTTTACCTTCATTGATGTCAATGTCATCCACAGCGAAGGTTGTTCATCTTTCTTCTATTATTAAATCCTCCAGATTGATAATTAATGATTTAGATTCTAATTTTGAATTACCCCTACTCTCCACAGTCCACTTGTCTTTATGGCACAGTGCACTACCTAAATTGAATAGAAACATTACCTTCTGGTCCTCTTGGATTTCAAAAGGAATTTTATATCTTAAAGATGTCTTTAATGGTACTGCTTTTATTCCTTTTGAACAACTACAGTTAAAGTTTGGTATCCCAGCTACTGACCTTTTAAAATATCAATTTTTGTGTAACTCTATTTTGGATTCCTTCCCCAATGGTGTTCCCTCTTCCACCACAAATGACCTATTAATTTACCTCACAGCTGTAACATCGTCCCCTAAAGCTGTCTCTGTTTTTTATAAAAAACTTTCCACCTCACACGGCTCCAATGTTCAGATTATTTCATCGTTCTGGAACAATGAGCTTTCCATCTCCCTGTCAGATGACTCATTGTCCTCTATATGGCTTGACAGTATCTCTGGCTGGCTCCCAGTGTCCCTTTATCAAACCAATGCTTATATTTTATTTAACACTTTGTGGACTCCATCACGTTTATTTCGTGCAAAACTGTTACTTTCTGATGTTTGTTGGCACTGCAATGCTAGCCCTGGTTCACTTCGCCATATGTTATTTGAGTGTCCAGTTATTATGAAATTTTGGTTGGAAGTATGGAATGTAATTTTGAAAATTGTACCTTTACAAGGTGATATTTCCTTTAATTTATTGATTTGCAAATCGATTGCCCTACCTTATCCCCTTTCTGAGTCAGAGGCAAAATTGTTTAATTTTCTAATCACAGCTGCTTTAAAATCCATTACTTTCTGTTGGAAAGATGCCTCTTCTCTTTCAGTCCATGCTTGGTGGTCATGGATTACCTTTACGAGAAGAGGTGCGCAGCTATCTCTTAAAGGTGTTACTCATAATCCACAATCATTTCAGTCGTTTTGGTCTCCTATTGATTCATATGTTTTGCAATGATATTGTTATATATTCTCTTATGTTCTATTTTTACATTACATTTTAATTGTAACTCTGTAGTTTATGAATTTATGATCCTATGACATGTTTTTTCCTTCCCCTCTCCCGCCCCTTCCTCCTTACCCTTCCTCTTTAATTGCGATTCTCTTTTATTATGATATGTTAATATTGTGTATTTTAGTTTAATGCATTTCATGTTGATTATTTGATCACTTACACTTGTTAATTCCTTCCTCTTTTTTGTACTGTATTTATTCTTTTTCATTTTGTCTTAAAACTTAATAAATTCTTACTGAATAAAAGCAGCCTAGATCGTATAAACCAAGCACTGGCCAAATACTTAGCTATCCCGCAAACTATGTACATTGAGGTAGTGTTGATTAGAATAATACGCAGAGCTGATCTGTGGTCTCCAACGCCCATGACACCAAGGCAACTCCCATCTCCCTACACACAGGTTTCAGCCATTTTGCCCTGACATTTTTATAGGTATTACAAGCAAACAGAAAATGGCCAAGGGATTCTACCGGACACGGGTAACCTGGACATTTTAGATCATGAACCCTCCTGCCCTTCCACCCTTCCATACTTTTTTTATAGGGAGGGTGCCGTATCTTAATGTGTCAGGCTTTTTCCTCTCAAAATGAGGACTTCGCTCTTATTAAATAAAACGTTGATGGTTTGAATCATCACGTTAAAATGTAATGGAATTCAACAAGGCACAATTATATTTCAAACTCTAAGGTCACCCCATCTCCTGGACGTGCAGTTTGTCGGCGAGTCCAATTATACACAGTATTTCCTTGTCAGTAGATGGAGTGATGGAATATCTTCTTTTGGCACTACAGCGGCAGACATAAACCGAAACATACTTTTGATTACAGTTGCGGAAGTCCCCACACTTGCGCCGCTGCATCACAAAATCTGCTCTTAGTCTATCCGCACTCATTTTAAAAATATTATTTTCTTCAGGTTGGTAAATGGAGAGAAGGGGGCGGCGGAGGCTGGGGTGTTGTTTTTGTTATTCTAGAAAAAACATGCTTTTTCAGAGCATTGAGCGACAAGTTATTTTAACACTAGGTCCCAGAGTTCAGACGGACCCTGCCTTAGAGTGTAAGTGTACAGTGCGCTAGGGGGCCCCTGGAGCTCAGGGGCCCCCTGCAAGCGGGGTCTGCGGGGGCCTTTTTTATGCCCCTGCCTAATTATCAAAGTTGTGCTGCTGTTGTCAGCAGAATATCTAATTTGAGTGTTGATTTTGAGTGAATGCATCTTCGGAGCCTCCTCCACCATGGACAATAACATTATCATAATTTAGCGTCACTGCTAATGGGCCAGATTATACATCTGCTATGTTTTTGGATCCTATGTCACCTTCGAAGCTATTAAGGCTTAATAAATGTGTAATTCTCCATGACTGAGCATACTTGGGGCGTATTTTAGTTTACATATTCTTTCCCTAAGCCAATATTGGCTATTTATGGTGTCTTCGACTTTTTTATTCTCATCATCTCCCAAGTTAATCGCACTTGCTCTCTGAAGAGTTTCCTTTTCAAGATCCATTAGCAACCATTGATTTCTTCTTGGTCTCATTATTGTAGTGTCATGTTATTTTATTCGGTCCATTTAGTATCTGACTGCAAAAATGCAGGAGTTACTAGCCTAACAGAGGAGGCAGCATTTACATCTTGCAATTACGTTTGAGCTCTTATACCCTCCTGTTCCACCACAGTGGTGCAGAATTACTCAGAAAGCCCTTAGGTCCTCCACCTTACTCCTTGTCAACACCATGTTGTCAGTTCTTTGCTTCTGTCTGATAATTGCACCCTAAGAACCCTTACATTTCCCTGTTTCATGTTTTAATAGCTAATCCAGTACAGGTTTTTCTTAGCATTTTTCTTCCAGTACCACCAATAGTCAGTCAGTTAACTCCCTAGTAACAACTGCATTTTCCTATAGTAGTCAAATGAACAACTAGAGTGCTAACATTTTGTATTCAAGTCAAATTTGAGGCACTCCTGAACACATGAGCTGTTGAATTTAAAGCCTTTCCTGAAGAGCAGGCTGTTATAAATGAACATTGAGTTATTAATGCATGTATGAAACAGAGGGTTAAAAATGGGAAGGGAGGACTTTTGGGTTTTTAGTAATTTGAAGCACAGTGTATTCTTAAAGATTAAAAAAGGTTAAAGAGAAAGAAGTGTGCATAACTATTTCATCCCATTTCCACATCTGTTTACCTATCTTCTCAGTTGCTTGAGGGTTACCTAATTTTAGAGTAGCAACAGTTTGATAGGTAAATATATATTGGCCTTGCCAGCTCCCCTGCCAGTACCCATCCTGAGTGCTGCGGGATATGGCTTTGCTCCTGCCTCGCTCAGAGCAGCTTTTCTCTTTTCTCCTGCCAGGCAGGAGAAATCCTAGGGTGCTTGCCTGTTAGAGCACAAGCACAGAGAAACATTTCAGCCCCCACCTGGTGGAACAGTTTTTACTCCTGCTGGCTGGGAGCCTTGAAGTCTTCCTTGTCTGAGCTCTCACTGGCTGGTAACAGTCTCCTGGGGCATGAGGTCCCTGGGACACCAACTTTGAACTGATAATGGGGTGATGGGTTATCAGGGTAATTTAAAAGCACAGGGAGAAGAGTTCTCCCCAAAATAAAGTATGGTTGGTCCCGGGGAATGGGAACTCTGGGGCCGAACCATGGTTCGGGGGAGTGCTTGCTCCACTTAGACCCAATTTTGTATCACCTCTGAAGTGCTAATGAGTTGAACCTTTCACAACATGCAGGACCTGAATCCTATCATTTTGTAGATAGTATTCTCTTTTTAGTGGTATTCAGGTTAGCAAGAAACATAATGTCTCTGTAGACATGAATTTGATCTGCTATTTATGGAAGAATAAATGTACACATGCAAATTACTCACAAGTGTAAGTTATCTTTGTGACTAACCCTGGAAGTGTCTATTTAGATGTTAATGTGATCAGCATTTTATTAAATCTTGAGTACCATTCAAAACAAAGTTTGGTCATTATCTTCCTTAATAAGATGTACACGTTAAATATATCTGACATTGAATCTGAAGTCAAAGGATGTACATCTATGCATTAGCTTATAATAAGGCATGAACATCCAGGTCTAGGCACAATCCATCATAGTTTGTAAAAATACCTTTTACATATTCCTGAATTGAGAAGAATGGCATACAGTACACAATTTGAACAATGTTTACAATCATATTGTAATTTTAACCATTTATGAGTCATTCATACATCTTATATACTTCATGAATGTATAATGTTTCATGATATTCACAGAATATTTGAAAATCTGTATCTACATTTTATAAATCTCCAGTTTACACAGAAATTGTTGCTAGTACTACATTACAGCTCTTTAGCATAAATATGTGTACAGAACTCCATCAGGAAAATAATGTATTTTCAGGATAAGCTGTAGTTCTGTTCATATATTCTAGCAAGAGGACTTTGATTTAGGCCTCAACTTATTTGCAACTTACTTCTGAAACTCACATTAGTTGCTCCCCAGTCTCTATCTTGTTAAATAAATTACTGTTTCCACGTTACTGTAGTTAAAATGTGCACCAGGTACCTTTTACCATAGTGTAAGAAATTGAGTTGTTAATTCAGTGGGGGCGGTGAAAGTCCCACTCATAATTTTAGACACAATCCTTGTAGGGGTGAACCACAAAAGTTACAAAATAAACCTGTTCATAACCCTCTAGTAGCTTGGCATGAAGCAGTCAGGCTTAACGTACAGGCCAACATCAATTTAGAAAAAAAGAATTATTTTTTGTTTAAAATAGAAGACCAAAACAGCAAATATCAAATCAGAAGAACTAGAGTAATGAGTTTATAAAGTCCCTAGGGGAAATAGTGAAAAAAAGCACAAAGCGCACAGTTATCTGGTCTCACTGGACCAGGTTGGATACAGGGACCAGGTGTGTCCCTGTGTAGGGTTTTACACTTTCTGTCCACACCATAAGCTTCAGCACAGCTTTCTGTTAGTGGTCGAGCACGTAAACTATTGTCGTAGCAGAGAGCAGCTTGAATGTCACAGACGGTCACTGTTTTGCACGAAGAGTCGATCGTCACTGCAGCTTGCATTGACTGATGATGTGAACTGTTGCAACTAGTTCTGATTCTCGGAGCTGACATGAAGAGCATTTTGTCAATGAAGATTTGTGTCGGTGGGGCTCACAGATGGTCATCAGATGACATATAGAGTCCTTTTGCGGTGGTGAAGAGCACAAGAGCCTTTGGATTTTTACCTGGAGCTCAGGACTTGTAGTTTAGGGACAGGAAGAGTACTATCTGATGACATCCACGGTTCCTGGACCTGGAGGGGCACCTCATTGGGGTGAGGTCTCACTCAAGCAGATGTCAGCAGCAGGGCTGAGGCAGGTCCAGTTGGTGCTGACTAGCTGGGCAGTTGCTGGAGAAGCCCCTGGAAGATTGTTATGTACCTGTAGTTCAAAAAGGAGAGCAAACAACTGACCCTTGGAATCACTTCTAGGGAGCCTGAGATCAAGACAAGTGGTCTAGTTTTCCTTCTTCAGACAGCAGTTCAGTCCTTCTTCTGAATCTTTCACAGGTCTGGGAGTGTTCTGATGAGACGTTCTGAAGGTGCCATGTTTATACCTAGTGCCAGCCTATTTTTCAGTGGCTGGCCAAGCAGCCCTTAGAAATCAGGAAGGGGGTGGACAGGGCCCTGAGGCTGCCCTTTGAAGATCAGACAGGCTGAGTTCACATACACACACTTGTACACATAGTCAATCTATGCTGAATATGTTGGGATCTTTACTATCTACCTTTTTTCTAAAATGATCTAGCAATTTCTGTAGGAATGTAAAGACCGATAGCTTGGATGATATCATCATTGATGTCATAAGTGACGTCATCAATGATTACATTTGAGATGTCATCAATGATGTCACGAATTATATCATTTAACATATCAGGAGCAATGTAATATGTGAGGTCATAAGCAGTGCATGGTGGCGCGCAGGTTATAGATAGTTCTCTGAACTATCACTGGCGAATTTCTGTGTTTTTCATTTTTTAAACAGTACTTTGTGTATGACTTTGTCACCCAACTACAATGTCACTTTAACCTTTGTTTTTACAGTGAATATATATAAATATAGGTACACATATATACACATCTTGATAGAAAGTCAGATTTGTGGATTTTAAACAAACATGTAGGTTAGAGTATTGCCTCAAACGAGCACTGCTTTGGAATGGAAGATAAATGAACAGATAATTGTGTGTGCCAAGGTGCAGGGTATATTTTTGTCTCATGTCCCGTGGCACATTCAACTGCTACCATCTAGGGTCCATAGGGTGCAGTACAAATAGAGCTGGGGCACTGGTACATCTGGCCCCCTCTAAAGAAGCCACTGTTTAGAAAGTCTATCATTCTGTCGTTTGACACATCTTTCACAAACTTCATGAAAACTCAACAATACATTGCTCTTATTTGGTACGACAGCCAAATATATGTATATGTTTAAAAAAAGCATTGGCAAAGCCAATTAGGCTTGAATTGGAACTCGTTCAGTCATTTTTTGTTTCATGCAGACCTATGCAGTATACAAAAATGTCTAAAATATGAACAATGTAAAAAATTAAAGGAGTCACCCGAAAGTCCAGGAGATCAGCCCTGGCACTAAAGTATACTTCTTTTCAAGCAGCTCTGCCCATGTGATGAGACAAAGTGCTGCCAATCACAGTGAAGAAAGTCAAAAGATGGAACAGGGTGCATCATTGCTACAAGCTATTCTTTTGTGCTGGACCAGGAGTAAAATGTGAATTACACTTGAACAGAAGACAGCTGACTAAAATCCCTGTATATGTAAGTATATATCTATGTATTTCATTTAGATTTGTTTTGGAAAACATGAGACTGGTGAGGCAATATACAGCTTAAAAAAATATAATTTTCTTGTCAAGTATTATTGAATTTCCTACACATAATATTTCAGAAAAACTATCATTGTCTAGGGTCTTGCTTTATTTTCTGTGTGTGATTAATATTCTAGGTTTGTTTAAGCAAGTCCATATATTTTGATCAGACACAGACCAATGGATGCTAGCCCTGCAAGGAATATAAATCAAGGTTGCTTACAGTAGTAGTCACTGCAACCTACTCACAAGTTTTCGTCCACATTCCCTTCGCTAATGAAAGATACAGTCATCAGCTTCTAATGACAATCCGTCATATCAATTTCAGCCCACAAAAGCTGTTAAAAAAGAATCCTAATGATAGGCACCTTTATCTCAGGTACAAGATATAGATCATATTCACTTGTTTTGTATCGTGCATTGTAAACTTTCTGAAAGTAAATTGCTAAATATATGAATAGGGAATGAGACTAAGGCCCATATTACCGGTACAGTGGTCCATAGGATCACTGTACTTGCGGTGACGGTCTGACCACCACCACACTGCAGCACCAAGCACCGCATTAGGGGTGTGGCAGTCAGACCTCCCCAGGACCGCCGATTCTGCTGGGATCCAGGATCCTGTAGCGTGATGGTGGCAGTCAGGCACAGTAATATGCTGGCGGTTCTGCTGCGGCACAACCAAGCATATTATTAGTTGATAAACCACCACCCTTTCCATGGCGGTTCTCCCCCCATAAAAAGGGTGGTGGTTAGGCAACTAAGAGGGCCCTACACCTCTGGGCCTGGGGTGCATGCATGGGGTGCACATGTAGTGCCCCCCTGGATCTGCATCCCCACTTCCTGCATGGTGTGGCATGTATGCGCCGAGACGCCTACGGGTATTCGCCGCGCTTAACAAATGTCAATAAATAAATAAATAAATAAATACACCACACCTTGCAGGAAGGTGCAGTCGGCGCTCTGACAGTGGCACTCGCCATCTTAGGCACTTTTATGTGCCTAACAGACTGCCGCTGTCAGACCGCCGCAGGACCGCCCACCATACCAGAATTGCACTCCTAATCTGGCACGTGGCCGCACCATGGATTTGGCGGTCCTGCAGCGGATGGAGCATTGCACTACTAACTTTAGGTCTGCCAAGGTTGTAATAAGGCCCATAGAAGCAAACATAGACCTTACAGGGATCAGTCAATGGGCTCAGACAACACTTCTTTTGTCTAACCAATGGTATGCCCAGACTAATTATTACTAAACAGTTGAAAGACGTTACTGCTCCTTTCTTTGACCAATGGTTACCCAAAGTCAGTGTTTTGATTTTGATGGAACTGCCTCTAGAGTGCTCTCTAACAGTGGCACCTCCTCCGCTAAGGCTAGGAGCATCACCCCACAGGAAAAATAAAATGATAATAACATAATCTTATTATCATTTTATTTTTCTGGACATGCTCTGTAGGTGTGGGGCAGGGTTGGGCGGGGCTGGGCTGCCCACGGAGCAGCGGGTTGAGTGGTGGGCACTTTCTAGGGGCGCATGATGGTTTTGGCCCTGCCAAACAAACATGCACACTTAGCATGTTCTTCACCCGGCTGTATTGCATAGTCGGGTGGAGAACATGCACAGGCTCCCACTATCGGACTGAGCACCAAACCAGGCCAATCACGACGCTGCTGTCATGCTGACAACAGCAGTGTAATGATTCATTTAAGGGAATGGTTATGTGCTTCCTGGGTTGACCGAAGAGGACAGAGGAGAGGCAGCGGACAGCAGGTAAGTGACATTTTCTTTTTTTTCCCTTTCCTTTTTTTTAAGCCCCCTGTCCCACCACTACTGTTCCTTATCAGCCATTACTGCTCTCTATTTTTAAAAATGATTTGTAGCTCAATACTAGCGACTGTTTTATTGTAGGATGCTTCTGTGCTGGTTTTGCAATGATGTAGGTGAAAATATTATCCTGAATCAGGACTCATTTTGCCATTTTCTGCTAGATCCTCACAAATTTAAGCAATAGCTAAATTCGCACAATGAGGTGGTTGGTGATGGTGTTAGAGACTTTTCCAAACTCCATCAGTCTGTCGTGACAGTGTACCATATTTACTAGCGTCCGCATTCTTGAACTATGTGCATCTTTGACATTTTGTCTAATCATTGTACATTATGTTTAAGACTTATAATGCAGTTCAATATGTTTTTAATCGGGACATGCTTTTTTATTGAATTTTCTTTCTTTTATTTGATAATTTTTCACTCTCACCTAGAAAAGTTTGACAATTACTGAGTTGTTGATTCACTTTTTCCTCTTTTCATAAATGATTGACTAATTTATGACATGTCGCCAAGTTAGTCTGACCTAAGTCTAAGCATTAAGCTGAAACTTAGGTGACACCTAAGCTGATTTTATTAGTGACACAGCCTCAATACTGTGTTTCATTAAAAATATATAAAAATGTATAGAAAGACGGTATTTATTTGTTTTAGACTGTCAATGACATTTTCAATATTCACAGAGACTTTTGAAGAAAAGTAACATATATTGGACCTAATTATGATGTCAAACAGATTGCCACCGACAGGCCATCAGTGGCGGTGTGTCCGACATATGAGGCTGCAGTCCAACCGCCAGATTAGGATACTGGCATTTGGAACCTATTGGCCAGAGGAAAAGACCGCCTCCACCAACAGGCTCAAGGAGCCCGTCGGGTAGTGGTAGGAGCCTAATCCCTGCAATGGGGAGGTGCCTGCGGAGACACCACCATAGGTATTAGAATGTCCCATTTCCCTCTGGCTTTACATGGCGGTCAGACCGCATTGTAGAGGTAGAAGGAAAGAGTCTTGGGGGGTCACTAGCTGGCCCCCCGCCCCTCTTGGGACTCAGCAATGGAACCTTGGGGTCACATGTGGTGCCCCCCAAACATCTTTGCATCGTGTGCCAGGCACCCCATGATGCCTGGAACAAGTTGCATGGATGTTTGAAAACATCCCTTTTTCTATTGTGGCTTGTGCTGCAGCCTGTAATAGGGCCACAGCACAGGCTGCAATAGAAACAGGCATGTTTACGACTGCCTCCATTGAGGTCATATCCTAAATGGGCTGTCTGGACCGCCGACTTCTTATCAGACGGTCCCGTGCCAAAAACAATGGCGGTCGGACACTCTTCCGACCGCCATCATTATGAGGCCCTTCATCTTATCTCTTCTCGAAGTTCAGAAGCCTAAAATACCAAAATAGTTTCAATATTCCTAATAATTGCACTGTTTCATCTTTTAAGCCCAGAATCAATCCTTGATAAGAGAAATATTAGATTTTATTTTATTTAGGGGCAATTTATAATAATCCAAAAGGAATGAGCTGTACGAGTAAAAGCATTACAAACACTGCTTTTATTCTAAAAGAATTTAGATGCAATGGTTTGTGTCTGTAAATCATTGTGATATATTCATCCCTGAACCTTTCATTGGTGCTGTCCCTTTGTGCTAGGATAGCTGTCTTGTCCACATTTACTGCAGGACCGGGGCAATGATAATCAGCAGCAAGATAATGGTATTCTTTGGAGGAGGCGGGGGAGGGTGCAGCTTATCAATAAGCATACAGATGACCCTCTGGCAGGGTCATTATTCCAATTGACATCTATGCGCTTATGCTGCAGGACCGCAGCTTAGCAAACAAGCACCCTTTGTGCCCTCCTGACATTGATGGAAAACATTAATAATTTATTGAGGTAATTAACCTGAGAAAGATATCTGGTGCAAGCCAGAATATTTCTCTTCTGTGTGTATTCAATCACAGCATTAAGACCACTGTTGCTGAATTTGTTAAATATACATATAATGCATCGCCTGCTCCTCTCTCATGTAAATCAGGAATGTGTCTAAAATGCATTAATGTCTGCAACGGGTTAATGTAAATTAAGACTTATCTCGAGCCATCCGTAATTTACAGGATGAGATAGAAAGCGAAAGTGTAAATCGAGAAAGACCGTTTTCACCCATGCATAATATTGTGGCAAGCATGATTTTAGTCAGCTCTCTCAGTCATTAAAATGCAATGCTAAGCAATTGCGTGGGCTTTTACGTAGGTCAAGAAACAACAGATGGATGTTGATAGGTCTTGTTTGTCTGTGTCTTGTTTGTCTGTGTTACCGAGTGAGTTGAGCCTTGTGCTTTCGCTCATCACGGCATACGCTGTGGTTTTACTTACATTCTAGTCTCAAAAATATAAAATGTGTTTTGCAAAGTCATTACACATAACAGAGGCCACAAAGAAAGTCTTAACCTAAATCGAGCAAGTCATGCACCTTTATTTTAGTATTCTATTGTTTGTTCTTTGTGCAGTACTAATCGAGATTGTTGGTTGAAGGCCTGTTAAAAAATAAATAAAACAAGCTATTAGTTCTAATTAGGTATATAAACTAACAAAAAATGTGAGAACAAGTCACTTCAAAAGTATTTTATGGCTCTCTAAACTACTGCTAAATATGTATTAATCATATAAGAGTAGAATTGCCCTGGTAACAAAAAGAAAACAAAGGATTTTACACAAAGCATATTCAAGTACCAAACTTTTGGGACTTCCAGAATGTCAAAATTTGAACAAAATGCCTTTTTGATTCTCTGTGACTAATTAAATGTCGGATAATTGCAAATCCCATAGTTCAAAACCTGGCATGAAATAATCCTTCAAGGAGCCAGAAAATAAAGTACATGCACAGTTGATAGCTGGCAACACGGATGGCACTTTGCATTGTGCAAATTTGAAACTCTGCTACACTTGATCTCGAACTGAAGTTTCAAATCATAACATTAACAACATATCTATGACAGTGAAGCAGAATTTGCCCCACAGAAAGGAGTCAATTTGCAAACCATGAAGGTTTATTAGCACATTAATAAAGTTATGATTCCTAATCAAATCGATTAGTCATAAATCAATAATCATCTAAATACATTATATGTGAATAGCATCCAGGCAAATCAACTAGCAAATGTAAATCAAGTTTTTGAAGATAGAGAAATGGAAATGTTTAGCCATATTTTGTTCCCATAGAGGGGAACTCTCTAATACTATTGAATGCTGTGGGCACAGTCGGGATTTCCTTCCCAGTATAAGAATTGGCTTGGTAGTTTGGTCTGCCCTGTTCCCATGATGCACTGGGCCAGGGTCAGACTAATTTGCATATAGCCAAGTTCTGAGCTGGGATGGTGCAGTGAGCTAAAAAACGGTGATGGATCAAGCCCTGATCTTTGGACTGGGTAAGAGTGGTCTGCTTAATTCAGACACTCTGTTCATCACCACCCCCTTTTCTGAATCATTTTTGTCCACCATAAGCGTGGAAGGGTATACTCAGATGTGAGTCCCTAGCTCATTGCACCATCAGGATTCAAGCAAGCCGGGCCGAAGACGGCTGAAATGCCAGAAACCGGTCCCCGGTAGCTTGTTTCCTTCCCAGTATAAGAATTGGCTTGGTAGTTTGGTCTGCCCTGTTCCCATGATGCACTGGGCCAGGGTCAGACTAATTTGCATATAGCCAAGTTCTGAGCTGGGATGGTGCAGTGAGCTAAAAAACGGTGATGGATCAAGCCCTGATCTTTGGACTGGGTAAGAGTGGTCTGCTTAATTCAGACACTCTGTTCATCACCACCCCCTTTTCTGAATCATTTTTGTCCACCATAAGCGTGGAAGGGTATACTCAGATGTGAGTCCCTAGCTCATTGCACCATCAGGATTCAAGCAAGCCGGGCCGAAGACGGCTGAAATGCCAGAAACCGGTCCCCGGTAGCTTGTTTCCTTCCCAGTATAAGAATTGGCTTGGTAGTTTGGTCTGCCCTGTTCCCATGATGCACTGGGCCAGGGTCAGACTAATTTGCATATAGCCAAGTTCTGAGCTGGGATGGTGCAGTGAGCTAAAAAACGGTGATGGATCAAGCCCTGATCTTTGGACTGGGTAAGAGTGGTCTGCTTAATTCAGACACTCTGTTCATCACCACCCCCTTTTCTGAATCATTTTTGTCCACCATAAGCGTGGAAGGGTATACTCAGATGTGAGTCCCTAGCTCATTGCACCATCAGGATTCAAGCAAGCCGGGCCGAAGACGGCTGAAATGCCAGAAACCGGTCCCCGGTAGCTTGTTTCCTTCCCAGTATAAGAATTGCCTTGGTAGTTTGGTCTGCCCTGTTCCCATGATGCACTGGGCCAGGGTCAGACTAATTTGCATATAGCCAAGTTCTGAGCTGGGATGTTGCAGTGAGCTAAAAAACGGTGATGGATCAAGCCCTGATCTTTGGACTGGGTAAGAGTGGTCTGCTTAATTCAGACACTCTGTTCATCACCACCCCCTTTTCTGAATCATTTTTGTCCACCATAAGCGTGGAAGGGTATACTCAGATGTGAGTCCCTAGCTCATTGCACCATCAGGATTCAAGCAAGCCGGGCCGAAGACGGCTGAAATGCCAGAAACCGGTCCCCGGTAGCTTGTTTCCTTCCCAGTATAAGAATTGGCTTGGTAGTTTGGTCTGCCCTGTTCCCATGATGCACTGGGCCAGGGTCAGACTAATTTGCATATAGCCAAGTTCTGAGCTGGGATGGTGCAGTGAGCTAAAAAACGGTGATGGATCAAGCCCTGATCTTTGGACTGGGTAAGAGTGGTCTGCTTAATTCAGACACTCTGTTCATCACCACCCCCTTTTCTGAATCATTTTTGTCCACCATAAGCGTGGAAGGGTATACTCAGATGTGAGTCCCTAGCTCATTGCACCATCAGGATTCAAGCAAGCCGGGCCGAAGACGGCTGAAATGCCAGAAACCGGTCCCCGGTAGCTTGTTTCCTTCCCAGTATAAGAATTGGCTTGGTAGTTTGGTCTGCCCTGTTCCCATGATGCACTGGGCCAGGGTCAGACTAATTTGCATATAGCCAAGTTCTGAGCTGGGATGTTGCAGTGAGCTAAAAAACGGTGATGGATCAAGCCCTGATCTTTGGACTGGGTAAGAGTGGTCTGCTTAATTCAGACACTCTGTTCATCACCACCCCCTTTTCTGAATCATTTTTGTCCACCATAAGCGTGGAAGGGTATACTCAGATGTGAGTCCCTAGCTCATTGCACCATCAGGATTCAAGCAAGCCGGGCCGAAGACGGCTGAAATGCCAGAAACCGGTCCCCGGTAGCTTGTTTCCTTCCCAGTATAAGAATTGGCTTGGTAGTTTGGTCTGCCCTGTTCCCATGATGCACTGGGCCAGGGTCAGACTAATTTGCATATAGCCAAGTTCTGAGCTGGGATGGTGCAGTGAGCTAAAAAACGGTGATGGATCAAGCCCTGATCTTTGGACTGGGTAAGAGTGGTCTGCTTAATTCAGACACTCTGTTCATCACCACCCCCTTTTCTGAATCATTTTTGTCCACCATAAGCGTGGAAGGGTATACTCAGATGTGAGTCCCTAGCTCATTGCACCATCAGGATTCAAGCAAGCCGGGCCGAAGACGGCTGAAATGCCAGAAACCGGTCCCCGGTAGCTTGTTTCCTTCCCAGTATAAGAATTGGCTTGGTAGTTTGGTCTGCCCTGTTCCCATGATGCACTGGGCCAGGGTCAGACTAATTTGCATATAGCCAAGTTCTGAGCTGGGATGGTGCAGTGAGCTAAAAAACGGTGATGGATCAAGCCCTGATCTTTGGACTGGGTAAGAGTGGTCTGCTTAATTCAGACACTCTGTTCATCACCACCCCCTTTTCTGAATCATTTTTGTCCACCATAAGCGTGGAAGGGTATACTCAGATGTGAGTCCCTAGCTCATTGCACCATCAGGATTCAAGCAAGCCGGGCCGAAGACGGCTGAAATGCCAGAAACCGGTCCCCGGTAGCTTGTTTCCTTCCCAGTATAAGAATTGGCTTGGTAGTTTGGTTTGCCCTGTTCCCATGATGCACTGGGCCAGGGTCAGACTAATTTGCATATAGCCAAGTTCTGAGCTGGGATGGTGCAGTGAGCTAAAAAACGGTGATGGATCAAGCCCTGATCTTTGGACTGGGTAAGAGTGGTCTGCTTAATTCAGACACTCTGTTCATCACCACCCCCTTTTCTGAATCATTTTTGTCCACCATAAGCGTGGAAGGGTATACTCAGATGTGAGTCCCTAGCTCATTGCACCATCAGGATTCAAGCAAGCCGGGCCGAAGACGGCTGAAATGCCAGAAACCGGTCCCCGGTAGCTTGTTTCCTTCCCAGTATAAGAATTGGCTTGGTAGTTTGGTCTGCCCTGTTCCCATGATGCACTGGGCCAGGGTCAGACTAATTTGCATATAGCCAAGTTCTGAGCTGGGATGGTGCAGTGAGCTAAAAAACGGTGATGGATCAAGCCCTGATCTTTGGACTGGGTAAGAGTGGTCTGCTTAATTCAGACACTCTGTTCATCACCACCCCCTTTTCTGAATCATTTTTGTCCACCATAAGCGTGGAAGGGTATACTCAGATGTGAGTCCCTAGCTCATTGCACCATCAGGATTCAAGCAAGCCGGGCCGAAGACGGCTGAAATGCCAGAAACCGGTCCCCGGTAGCTTGTTTCCTTCCCAGTATAAGAATTGGCTTGGTAGTTTGGTCTGCCCTGTTCCCATGATGCACTGGGCCAGGGTCAGACTAATTTGCATATAGCCAAGTTCTGAGCTGGGATGGTGCAGTGAGCTAAAAAACGGTGATGGATCAAGCCCTGATCTTTGGACTGGGTAAGAGTGGTCTGCTTAATTCAGACACTCTGTTCATCACCACCCCCTTTTCTGAATCAGGGATTTCATAAGCAGCAGGTGTCAAGAAATATAGGGCCTGATTACGATGTCGATCAGAAACTAAACCTCGTGACTCCTTGTTCTGACCAACTCCCAGTCGGAGGTTCTGATAAACCGATTATGATTCTTCCGAACATCGTTTGGAAAGTCACCCTTTGACTTCAATGTGACCCTGTGTTCCGACCTACAACACAGGCTCCCATTGAAGAAAGAGATGGTTGCGGAAAACCTTGCACCCTGTGGCGGACACCCCGTGGTGCCTGTCACACTGTACATTGTTCTACAGGGGGGTACCTTGGGTACCACTACGGCCCCAACCGGATGCCACAGGATGAAGGTGGGCCTGCTGGGGCCCCCAGAGTCGATTTCCGACAGCCTTTTCGTGCCAGACAGACCGAGTCTGAAAGGCTGTGGGAATCTGACAACGTAATCTGTCAGTCAGAAACGCTGTCCATTGAGCTGTACAAATCGGCTCCGGCTGACTCGAAGTTTCCTAATGCCAGTCAGAACCGAGTTAGGAATGATCGAACGGTTTCCTTATATCGTAATCGGTCGGAAATGTTTCCCAGTCTGTCGGAAATATGGGTTTCGACACAGGTTAGGAAAATCCGAAAGCCATTCAAGCCTTTCCGATAGACATCGTAATGAGGCCCTCAGTGTCTCAAATATAACTAAATGAAGGTTCCGATCTAGAAAAGAAGAAATGTACATGCTGTAGAAAGGAATTCAATGAGAAGAAATGTAAGGATTGAGAGGGGGAAAGGGGACATCAGCCGGGAAGTGTGGACAATCGCAAATCCTAACTAACTAAGGTCTACATTACACAATTAAAACATGAAATTCAGAGGAAAGATACAACTCCCATAGTTCCCAAAGTGGTGGGAGCCAATCCCAAATCAATGTTTAAGATGGATCTTGGTGGTGGGAACAGAAATAGTTATGCCCAGCAAGCAGACATACACAATATTTCATTACAAATGCTGTTAAACATGCAAAGCCTACACAGACTCCTGTCAAGTTGATATGAATATAGTTATGTGTGTTAAGCATAAGCATGTCATTTTAAATGCAAATAGAAAAATCGTGATATTACGTCACCACAATAAACATGAAAAAGTCAAAAGGACAATACAGCCCCAGTTATTACAGCTTAATGATGCACTCCTCAGAAAATACATCCAAATTATTGGAGTCACAAACTTTGAAAACAAACACATTGATCTACATAAATATCAAGGTCAAAATATCAATAAGTAAAATATTGAGTTTCTATACATATAATTAAATGACCAAAATATCAACTCAAAAAATATAGGATCAATAACAGAAGTGTACAAATATTTACATAAAAAATAGTGCTCCAATATTACTATGAAATAATAATAAAATATATGTTTAGTTTTAAAAATTACTAATTAAAACTAATTAGGAAGTACATTATTAAATATATACATGATATTTAAAAGTCAATTTCTAAACAAAACAAAAAGTTTATGTCATTTAAAATAAAAATAAAACGATATACTGTTTTATATATATATTTTTTTAACTTTATATTGTTAACAGGCTGACAAGGAAGAAATACATTAAATCATTAATACATATGTTAACGGACATGAATATATAATACAGTAAAGCAAATAGGACATGAGATAAGTAAGAAAAAAATACAAAAGAGAAAAAAATAATAAATTAATTCACTAATACAAGTTTAAAAGAATTATAACAGTTTCTTTCGATAATCGTACAAAGTATGTTGTCCAAGAGGCACTGAATATCAATTCATTAAAGCATAATATTTGTCTATACCCAATAAAGAAATAGAGCATCATCGTTCCACAAAAGTTCCCCAATTTTTTTCATGTTTACTCAGTGTGCGTGTTCCCCTAATGTTTGCTAAGGCTAGTTCCATTGATTGAATCTCAGTTACAAGTGCCCACCAGTCCCAGACCGTGGGTGATTCGGAGCAGGTCCAAGCTCTAGCCAAAGTTAACTTGGCACAAGACGTAAGTATTGTAACCAAGGCTGCATGTGGGATAAAGACGGGATAGGTTTCTAACAAAACAGAAGCAGCCTTAAGTGTCGGCAGCTGGATCTGCTTCATTTTCAAAACCTTCTGAATATCGCACCAAAAGGCCTTAAGATTAGGACAGGAAAACAGCATGTGTGCCAAATCGGCTGCGTCGGCGAGGCATTTGGGGCATTTTGTGCGATCGCTGTAGGAATTATTAGGAGACCATTTGGATATTCTTTCAGGGGTGTAGTATAACATACAGGTTGTTCTAAATTGTTGGAGTCTTAGACTAGATGACCGTACTCGTTTATTGATATTTATCAAGGAGCACTCTATCTGTTTTGATGTAATATTTGAGCCCAACAGTCTACTCCATTTGTCAACCAATTTAATACAATCATTTGGTTTGAGATCGATTAGGAGTCTATATGCTTCGCTTATTACTGACTTATTTTTTAAGGAGTATAAGCAGGTCCAGATATCACAATCATAAACCTCCAGAACTTGTTTTTTGTTAATCAGGTAATCATGTAGCTGTAAGTGTTTGTACCTCATGTTTTCAGGTAGGTCATATAACAATTTAAGAGTGTTGAAGTCTAAGAATCCTTGTGTGCCATATAGATCCCCTAAAACGGTAATTCCTGACCTGAACCAGCCATGTGCTATGTTGTCATTAAAGATACTTGGAAGACTTGGAAAAAGCTAGTTTAACAAAAGGTTAGTATATTGCCCCAAATCTTTGTTATATCCCTTGCGGTCTTGAATCTAACCCTTTTGTAGTAATCGGGGTCGTTAGTTCTAAACAAAAACATATTTGAATCGGATTTTAACATAAAAGAGTGGAAGAATAATGCCCCTCCTTCATTAAGTAGAGAGCGAAGGCGGATAACAAAAGCAGACCAAAAATATAGTTTGAGATCAGGAAAATTAAGCCCTCCCTCATTCGTGTTATTTTTCATAAGATTCAGCGACCTTCTCGCTTTTTTATAGCCCCAGATAAAGCTACTGAGTGCTCCATCAAGTTTCTTGAAGAATTGGTTATTTAGCGCCAATGGGATGGATCGAAATAAATACACATATTTAGCAATACCTTCATCTTGATTAGATTAATTCTGCCGATTAAATTCAGGGGTAGTTTGTGCCATTTTTTTAATAATAGAATAGTGGATTTGGTTAGTTCATTATAGTTTATATTGAAAATTTCCTGTAGTTTAGCCGTTATTTTGACCCCTAGGTAGGTAGCGATTTTGCAGATCTCAGGTACTATCACGGCTGGAGTGTAGTTAGCTATAACTTGTGTCTTTTGTAAGTTAAGTTTGTAACCAGACACCTTCCCGAATTTTTCGGCCTCTAGGGCAATTCCCTTTAGTGCCTCGACAATATCTTCTGAATAGACCGCGATGTCATCGGCATATGCTGTTATTTTTAGCTTCTGTGAGCCTGATCTAAAGGGTACAATCTGGATTTGGGACTGAAGAGCAAACAAAAAAGGTTCCAATGAGAGGGCAAATAAAAGAGGTGATAGGGGACATCCCTGGCGAGTTCCACGTTGGATTGAAAAGTCTGGAGAAGTCAACCCCCCCATAGCTAGTGCCGGCCATTGGATTATCATACAGTGCCTGTATGCTCCGCAAAAATTGTCCCCCGAACCCCATTTTGAACAGTACGCACCAGAGAAAGTACCACCCAAGTCGGTCAAAAGCCTTCTCAGCATCTCATAGAATCATGCCGAGTGGGGTGGATTCAGTCTCTGCTACGTCAAATGCCGTGATGGCCATATTAACGTGTATTGTGGTATCTCTCCCAGTTTTGAACCCATGTTGCTGTGGATTAATAATTTGAGGCATAATAGGGGCTAATCTTAATGCTAAAATTTTTGCAAATATTTTTGCGTCCGTATTTATCAAAGAGATAGGGCGATATGACCCTCTCTCTTCCTTCGGCTTGTCTTTCTTCAAGAAGAATATTATTTTCGCCCTATTCCAGGATTTGGGAGCTTTTCCATTTGGACCTACAGATTGAATAACTTTCAGCAGTAGATGTTCTAACTCCTCTGAGCATGATTTGTATATCTCTAAAGGTATTGTGTCTTCCCCTGCCGCTTTTCCTACAGGTAATAGAGCCATGGCTTGGTGTAATTCTGCCATAGTTATATCGTCAGATAGTGAGTCCATCTCTCGAATGTTCTGAGTGTTTATTGAATGCTCTTCGACATATTCCTGTATATCGTCTAAATTAGGCTCAGTTTCTGGAGTATATAGGGTTCTATAAAAATCAGCAAATTGTTCTAATATATCTTGTGGCTGATTATAGATCTTGTTGCCAGCCCCCCGAATATTTGTAATTGTGGAGTTTGCTCTATCCTCAGCAACTTTGTAGGCCAAGATTTTTCCAATTTTGTCCCCCCCTCATATTGTGTTATTTTAAACTTATGTATATTGGTGATACTTTTCTGTGTAAACTTAGTCTTGACTTCGCTTTTTAATAAACCAAGTTTAAGGCCAATTTCTGTGGTCGTTGATAAATTTAATCGGAGTGCTGAGGACAGTAACTCTTCTTGGGTGGTTATTTTTGAGATCAGCAGGTCGTTGTGTTTTTTGCGATCCGAGTTTTGTCTAATCACGTAAGCCTGAGTGAAGCCCCAAATGCTTGCTTTGCAAGCATTCCATACCATACAAAGTGTAGCTGAGTTTATATTAATATCTATAAATTCTGTAAGATGTGATTTTAGCTTCGTCATATAAAGTGTATCTGAAACTAAGTGTCTGGGAAAGGAGAATGGTCTGGGAGAAGCCCTGGTGTGTGCTGTTGTAAATATCAGCATTATTGCATTGTGATCAGAAGAGATTCGGGGGCATAGAACCATGGAGCTAACCTTCAATAGATTGTCACTTATTAATGCCATATCTAATCTTGATTCAGAAAAGGGGGTGGTGATGAACAGAGTGTCTGAATTAAGCAGACCACTCTTACCCAGTCCAAAGATCAGGGCTTTATCCATCACCTTTTTTAGTACACTGCACCATCCCAGCTCAGAACTTGGCTATATGCAAATTAGTCTGACCCTGGCCCAATGCATCATGGGAACAGGGCAGACCAAACTACCAAGCCAATTCTTATACTGGGAAGGAAACAAGCTACCGGGGACCGGTTTCTGGCATTTCAGCCGTCTTCGGCCCGGCTTGCTTGAATCCTGATGGTGCAATGAGCTAGGGACTCACATCTGAGTATACCCTTCCACGCTTATGGTGGACAAAAATGATTCAGAAAAGGGGGTGGTGATGAACAGAGTGTCTGAATTAAGCAGACCACTCTTACCCAGTCCAAAGATCAGGGCTTTATCCATCACCGTTTTTTAGCTCACTGCACCATCCCAGCTCAGAACTTGGCTATATGCAAATTAGTCTGACCCTGGCCCAATGCATCATGGGAACAGGGCAGACCAAACTACCAAGCCAATTCTTATACTGGGAAGGAAACAAGCTACCGGGGACCGGTTTCTGGCATTTCAGCCGTCTTCGGCCCGGCTTGCTTGAATCCTGATGGTGCAATGAGCTAGGGACTCACATCTGAGTATACCCTTCCACGCTTATGGTGGACAAAAATGATTCAGAAAAGGGGGTGGTGATGAACAGAGTGTCTGAATTAAGCAGACCACTCTTACCCAGTCCAAAGATCAGGGCTTTATCCATCACCGTTTATTAGCTCACTGCACCATCCCAGCTCAGAACTTGGCTATATGCAAATTAGTCTGACCCTGGCCCAATGCATCATGGGAACAGGGCAAACCAAACTACCAAGCCAATTCTTATACTGGGAAGGAAACAAGCTACCGGGGACCGGTTTCTGGCATTTCAGCCGTCTTCGGCCCGGCTTGCTTGAATCCTGATGGTGGAATGAGCTAGGGACTCACATCTGAGTATACCCTTCCACGCTTATGGTGGACAAAAATGATTCAGAAAAGGGGGTGGTGATGAACAGAGTGTCTGAATTAAGCAGACCACTCTTACCCAGTCCAAAGATCAGGGCTTTATCCATCACCGTTTTTTAGCTCACTGCACCATCCCAGCTCAGAACTTGGCTATATGCAAATTAGTCTGACCCTGGCCCAATGCATCATGGGAACAGGGCAGACCAAACTACCAAGCCAATTCTTATACTGGGAAGGAAACAAGCTACCGGGGACCGGTTTCTGGCATTTCAGCCGTCTTCGGCCCGGCTTGCTTGAATCCTGATGGTGGAATGAGCTAGGGACTCACATCTGAGTATACCCTTCCACGCTTATGGTGGACAAAAATGATTCAGAAAAGGGGGTGGTGATGAACAGAGTGTCTGAATTAAGCAGACCACTCTTACCCAGTCCAAAGATCAGGGCTTTATCCATCACCGTTTTTTAGCTCACTGCACCATCCCAGCTCAGAACTTGGCTATATGCAAATTAGTCTGACCCTGGCCCAATGCAACATGGGAACAGGGCAGACCAAACTACCAAGCCAATTCTTATACTGGGAAGGAAACAAGCTACCGGGGACCGGTTTCTGGCATTTCAGCCGTCTTCGGCCCGGCTTGCTTGAATCCTGATGGTGCAATGAGCTAGGGACTCACATCTGAGTATACCCTTCCACGCTTATGGTGGACAAAAATGATTCAGAAAAGGGGGTGGTGATGAACAGAGTGTCTGAATTAAGCAGACCACTCTTACCCAGTCCAAAGATCAGGGCTTTATCCATCACCGTTTTTTAGCTCACTGCACCATCCCAGCTCAGAACTTGGCTATATGCAAATTAGTCTGACCCTGGCCCAATGCATCATGGGAACAGGGCAGACCAAACTACCAAGCCAATTCTTATACTGGGAAGGAAACAAGCTACCGGGGACCAGTTTCTGGCATTTCAGCCGTCTTCGGCCCGGCTTGCTTGAATCCTGATGGTGCAATGAGCTAGGGACTCACATCTGAGTATACCCTTCCACGCTTATGGTGGACAAAAATGATTCAGAAAAGGGGGTGGTGATGAACAGAGTGTCTGAATTAAGCAGACCACTCTTACCCAGTCCAAAGATCAGGGCTTTATCCATCACCGTTTTTTAGCTCACTGCACCATCCCAGCTCAGAACTTGGCTATATGCAAATTAGTCTGACCCTGGCCCAATGCATCATGGGAACAGGGCAGACCAAACTACCAAGCCAATTCTTATACTGGGAAGGAAACAAGCTACCGGGGACCGGTTTCTGGCATTTCAGCCGTCTTCGGCCCGGCTTGCTTGAATCCTGATGGTGGAATAAGCTAGGGACTCACATCTGAGTATGCCCTTCCACGCTTATGGGGGACAAAAATGATTCAGAAAAGGGGGTGGTGATGAACAGAGTGTCTGAATTAAGCAGACCACTCTTACCCAGTCCAAAGATCAGGGCTTTATCCATCACCGTTTTTTAGCTCACTGCACCATCCCAGCTCAGAACTTGGCTATATGCAAATTAGTCTGACCCTGGCCCAATGCATCATGGGAACAGGGCAGACCAAACTACCAAGCCAATTCTTATACTGGGAAGGAAACAAGCTACCGGGGACCGGTTTCTGGCATTTCAGCCGTCTTCGGCCCGGCTTGCTTGAATCCTGACGGTGCAATGAGCTAGGGACTCACATCTGAGTATACCCTTCCACGCTTATGGTGGACAAAAATGATTCAGAAAAGGGGGTGGTGATGAACAGAGTGTCTGAATTAAGCAGACCACTCTTACCCAGTCCAAAGATCAGGGCTTTATCCATCACCGTTTATTAGCTCACTGCACCATCCCAGCTCAGAACTTGGCTATATGCAAATTAGTCTGACCCTGGCCCAATGCATCATGGGAACAGGGCAGACCAAACTACCAAGCCAATTCTTATACTGGGAAGGAAACAAGCTACCGGGGACCGGTTTCTGGCATTTCAGCCGTCTTCGGCCCGGCTTGCTTGAATCCTGATGGTGGAATAAGCTAGGGACTCACATCTGAGTATGCCCTTCCACGCTTATGGGGGACAAAAATGATTCAGAAAAGGGGGTGGTGATGAACAGAGTGTCTGAATTAAGCAGACCACTCTTACCCAGTCCAAAGATCAGGGCTTTATCCATCACCGTTTTTTAGCTCACTGCACCATCCCAGCTCAGAACTTGGCTATATGCAAATTAGTCTGACCCTGGCCCAATGCATCATGGGAACAGGGCAGACCAAACTACCAAGCCAATTCTTATACTGGGAAGGAAACAAGCTACCGGGGACCGGTTTCTGGCATTTCAGCCGTCTTCGGCCCGGCTTGCTTGAATCCTGACGGTGCAATGAGCTAGGGACTCACATCTGAGTATACCCTTCCACGCTTATGGTGGACAAAAATGATTCAGAAAAGGGGGTGGTGATGAACAGAGTGTCTGAATTAAGCAGACCACTCTTACCCAGTCCAAAGATCAGGGCTTTATCCATCACCGTTTATTAGCTCACTGCACCATCCCAGCTCAGAACTTGGCTATATGCAAATTAGTCTGACCCTGGCCCAATGCATCATGGGAACAGGGCAAACCAAACTACCAAGCCAATTCTTATACTGGGAAGGAAACAAGCTACCGGGGACCGGTTTCTGGCATTTCAGCCGTCTTCGGCCCGGCTTGCTTGAATCCTGATGGTGGAATGAGCTAGGGACTCACATCTGAGTATACCCTTCCACGCTTATGGTGGACAAAAATGATTCAGAAAAGGGGGTGGTGATGAACAGAGTGTCTGAATTAAGCAGACCACTCTTACCCAGTCCAAAGATCAGGGCTTTATCCATCACCGTTTTTTAGCTCACTGCACCATCCCAGCTCAGAACTTGGCTATATGCAAATTAGTCTGACCCTGGCCCAATGCATCATGGGAACAGGGCAGACCAAACTACCAAGCCAATTCTTATACTGGGAAGGAAACAAGCTACCGGGGACCGGTTTCTGGCATTTCAGCCGTCTTCGGCCCGGCTTGCTTGAATCCTGATGGTGCAATGAGCTAGGGACTCACATCTGAGTATACCCTTCCACGCTTATGGTGGACAAAAATGATTCAGAAAAGGGGGTGGTGATGAACAGAGTGTCTGAATTAAGCAGACCACTCTTACCCAGTCCAAAGATCAGGGCTTTATCCATCACCGTTTTTTAGCTCACTGCACCATCCCAGCTCAGAACTTGGCTATATGCAAATTAGTCTGACCCTGGCCCAATGCATCATGGGAACAGGGCAGACCAAACTACCAAGCCAATTCTTATACTGGGAAGGAAACAAGCTACCGGGGACCGGTTTCTGGCATTTCAGCCGTCTTCGGCCCGGCTTGCTTGAATCCTGATGGTGCAATGAGCTAGGGACTCACATCTGAGTATACCCTTCCACGCTTATGGTGGACAAAAATGATTCAGAAAAGGGGGTGGTGATGAACAGAGTGTCTGAATTAAGCAGACCACTCTTACCCAGTCCAAAGATCAGGGCTTTATCCATCACCGTTTATTAGCTCACTGCACCATCCCAGCTCAGAACTTGGCTATATGCAAATTAGTCTGACCCTGGCCCAATGCATCATGGGAACAGGGCAGACCAAACTACCAAGCCAATTCTTATACTGGGAAGGAAACAAGCTACTGGGGACCGGTTTCTGGCATTTCAGCCGTCTTCGGCCCGGCTTGCTTGAATCCTGATGGTGGAATGAGCTAGGGACTCACATCTGAGTATACCCTTCCACGCTTATGGTGGACAAAAATGATTCAGAAAAGGGGGTGGTGATGAACAGAGTGTCTGAATTAAGCAGACCACTCTTACCCAGTCCAAAGATCAGGGCTTTATCCATCACCGTTTTTTAGCTCACTGCACCATCCCAGCTCAGAACTTGGCTATATGCAAATTAGTCTGACCCTGGCCCAATGCATCATGGGAACAGGGCAGACCAAACTACCAAGCCAATTCTTATACTGGGAAGGAAACAAGCTACCGGGGACCGGTTTCTGGCATTTCAGCCGTCTTCGGCCCGGCTTGCTTGAATCCTGATGGTGCAATGAGCTAGGGACTCACATCTGAGTATACCCTTCCACGCTTATGGTGGACAAAAATGATTCAGAAAAGGGGGTGGTGATGAACAGAGTGTCTGAATTAAGCAGACCACTCTTACCCAGTCCAAAGATCAGGGCTTTCTCCATCACCGTTTTTTAGCTCACTGCACCATCCCAGCTCAGAACTTGGCTATATGCAAATTAGTCTGACCCTGGCCCAATGCAACATGGGAACAGGGCAGACCAAACTACCAAGCCAATTCTTATACTGGGAAGGAAACAAGCTACCGGGGACCGGTTTCTGGCATTTCAGCCGTCTTCGGCCCGGCTTGCTTGAATCCTGATGGTGCAATGAGCTAGGGACTCACATCTGAGTATACCCTTCCACGCTTATGGTGGACAAAAATGATTCAGAAAAGGGGGTGGTGATGAACAGAGTGTCTGAATTAAGCAGACCACTCTTACCCAGTCCAAAGATCAGGGCTTTATCCATCACCGTTTTTTAGCTCACTGCACCATCCCAGCTCAGAACTTGGCTATATGCAAATTAGTCTGACCCTGGCCCAATGCATCATGGGAACAGGGCAGACCAAACTACCAAGCCAATTCTTATACTGGGAAGGAAACAAGCTACCGGGGACCAGTTTCTGGCATTTCAGCCGTCTTCGGCCCGGCTTGCTTGAATCCTGATGGTGCAATGAGCTAGGGACTCACATCTGAGTATACCCTTCCACGCTTATGGTGGACAAAAATGATTCAGAAAAGGGGGTGGTGATGAACAGAGTGTCTGAATTAAGCAGACCACTCTTACCCAGTCCAAAGATCAGGGCTTTATCCATCACCGTTTTTTAGCTCACTGCACCATCCCAGCTCAGAACTTGGCTATATGCAAATTAGTCTGACCCTGGCCCAATGCATCATGGGAACAGGGCAGACCAAACTACCAAGCCAATTCTTATACTGGGAAGGAAACAAGCTACCGGGGACCGGTTTCTGGCATTTCAGCCGTCTTCGGCCCGGCTTGCTTGAATCCTGATGGTGGAATAAGCTAGGGACTCACATCTGAGTATGCCCTTCCACGCTTATGGGGGACAAAAATGATTCAGAAAAGGGGGTGGTGATGAACAGAGTGTCTGAATTAAGCAGACCACTCTTACCCAGTCCAAAGATCAGGGCTTTATCCATCACCGTTTTTTAGCTCACTGCACCATCCCAGCTCAGAACTTGGCTATATGCAAATTAGTCTGACCCTGGCCCAATGCATCATGGGAACAGGGCAGACCAAACTACCAAGCCAATTCTTATACTGGGAAGGAAACAAGCTACCGGGGACCGGTTTCTGGCATTTCAGCCGTCTTCGGCCCGGCTTGCTTGAATCCTGACGGTGCAATGAGCTAGGGACTCACATCTGAGTATACCCTTCCACGCTTATGGTGGACAAAAATGATTCAGAAAAGGGGGTGGTGATGAACAGAGTGTCTGAATTAAGCAGACCACTCTTACCCAGTCCAAAGATCAGGGCTTTATCCATCACCGTTTATTAGCTCACTGCACCATCCCAGCTCAGAACTTGGCTATATGCAAATTAGTCTGACCCTGGCCCAATGCATCATGGGAACAGGGCAGACCAAACTACCAAGCCAATTCTTATACTGGGAAGGAAACAAGCTACCGGGGACCGGTTTCTGGCATTTCAGCCGTCTTCGGCCCGGCTTGCTTGAATCCTCATGGTGCAATGAGCTAGGGACTCACATCTGAGTATACCCTTCCACGCTTATGGTGGACAAAAATGATTCAGAAAAGGGGGTGGTGATGAACAGAGTGTCTGAATTAAGCAGACCACTCTTACCCAGTCCAAAGATCAGGGCTTTATCCATCACCGTTTTTTAGCTCACTGCACCATCCCAGCTCAGAACTTGGCTATATGCAAATTAGTCTGACCCTGGCCCAATGCATCATGGGAACAGGGCAGACCAAACTACCAAGCCAATTCTTATACTGGGAAGGAAACAAGCTACCGGGGACCAGTTTCTGGCATTTCAGCCGTCTTCGGCCCGGCTTGCTTGAATCCTGATGGTGCAATGAGCTAGGGACTCACATCTGAGTATACCCTTCCACGCTTATGGTGGACAAAAATGATTCAGAAAAGGGGGTGGTGATGAACAGAGTGTCTGAATTAAGCAGACCACTCTTACCCAGTCCAAAGATCAGGGCTTTATCCATCACCGTTTTTTAGCTCACTGCACCATCCCAGCTCAGAACTTGGCTATATGCAAATTAGTCTGACCCTGGCCCAATGCATCATGGGAACAGGGCAGACCAAACTACCAAGCCAATTCTTATACTGGGAAGGAAACAAGCTACCGGGGACCGGTTTCTGGCATTTCAGCCGTCTTCGGCCCGGCTTGCTTGAATCCTGATGGTGGAATAAGCTAGGGACTCACATCTGAGTATGCCCTTCCACGCTTATGGGGGACAAAAATGATTCAGAAAAGGGGGTGGTGATGAACAGAGTGTCTGAATTAAGCAGACCACTCTTACCCAGTCCAAAGATCAGGGCTTTATCCATCACTGTTTTTTAGCTCACTGCACCATCCCAGCTCAGAACTTGGCTATATGCAAATTAGTCTGACCCTGGCCCAATGCATCATGGGAACAGGGCAGACCAAACTACCAAGCCAATTCTTATACTGGGAAGGAAACAAGCTACCGGGGACCGGTTTCTGGCATTTCAGCCGTCTTCGGCCCGGCTTGCTTGAATCCTGACGGTGCAATGAGCTAGGGACTCACATCTGAGTATACCCTTCCACGCTTATGGTGGACAAAAATGATTCAGAAAAGGGGGTGGTGATGAACAGAGTGTCTGAATTAAGCAGACCACTCTTACCCAGTCCAAAGATCAGGGCTTTATCCATCACCGTTTATTAGCTCACTGCACCATCCCAGCTCAGAACTTGGCTATATGCAAATTAGTCTGACCCTGGCCCAATGCATCATGGGAACAGGGCAGACCAAACTACCAAGCCAATTCTTATACTGGGAAGGAAACAAGCTACCGGGGACCGGTTTCTGGCATTTCAGCCGTCTTCGGCCCGGCTTGCTTGAATCCTGATGGTGGAATGAGCTAGGGACTCACATCTGAGTATACCCTTCCACGCTTATGGTGGACAAAAATGATTCAGAAAAGGGGGTGGTGATGAACAGAGTGTCTGAATTAAGCAGACCACTCTTACCCAGTCCAAAGATCAGGGCTTTATCCATCACCGTTTTTTAGCTCACTGCACCATCCCAGCTCAGAACTTGGCTATATGCAAATTAGTCTGACCCTGGCCCAATGCATCATGGGAACAGGGCAGACCAAACTACCAAGCCAATTCTTATACTGGGAAGGAAACAAGCTACCGGGGACCGGTTTCTGGCATTTCAGCCGTCTTCGGCCCGGCTTGCTTGAATCCTGATGGTGCAATGAGCTAGGGACTCACATCTGAGTATACCCTTCCACGCTTATGTTGGACAAAAATGATTCAGAAAAGGGGGTGGTGATGAACAGAGTGTCTGAATTAAGCAGACCACTCTTACCCAGTCCAAAGATCAGGGCTTTATCCATCACCGTTTTTTAGCTCACTGCACCATCCCAGCTCAGAACTTGGCTATATGCAAATTAGTCTGACCCTGGCCCAATGCATCATGGGAACAGGGCAGACCAAACTACCAAGCCAATTCTTATACTGGGAAGGAAACAAGCTACCGGGGACCGGTTTCTGGCATTTCAGCCGTCTTCGGCCCGGCTTGCTTGAATCCTGATGGTGCAATGAGCTAGGGACTCACATCTGAGTATACCCTTCCACGCTTATGGTGGACAAAAATGATTCAGAAAAGGGGGTGGTGATGAACAGAGTGTCTGAATTAAGCAGACCACTCTTACCCAGTCCAAAGATCAGGGCTTTATCCATCACCGTTTATTAGCTCACTGCACCATCCCAGCTCAGAACTTGGCTATATGCAAATTAGTCTGACCCTGGCCCAATGCATCATGGGAACAGGGCAGACCAAACTACCAAGCCAATTCTTATACTGGGAAGGAAACAAGCTACCGGGGACCGGTTTCTGGCATTTCAGCCGTCTTCGGCCCGGCTTGCTTGAATCCTGATGGTGGAATGAGCTAGGGACTCACATCTGAGTATACCCTTCCACGCTTATGGTGGACAAAAATGATTCAGAAAAGGGGGTGGTGATGAACAGAGTGTCTGAATTAAGCAGACCACTCTTACCCAGTCCAAAGATCAGGGCTTTATCCATCACTGTTTTTTAGCTCACTGCACCATCCCAGCTCAGAACTTGGCTATATGCAAATTAGTCTGACCCTGGCCCAATGCATCATGGGAACAGGGCAGACCAAACTACCAAGCCAATTCTTATACTGGGAAGGAAACAAGCTACCGGGGACCGGTTTCTGGCATTTCAGCCGTCTTCGGCCCGGCTTGCTTGAATCCTGATGGTGCAATGAGCTAGGGACTCACATCTGAGTATACCCTTCCACGCTTATGGTGGACAAAAATGATTCAGAAAAGGGGGTGGTGATGAACAGAGTGTCTGAATTAAGCAGACCACTCTTACCCAGTCCAAAGATCAGGGCTTTCTCCATCACCGTTTTTTAGCTCACTGCACCATCCCAGCTCAGAACTTGGCTATATGCAAATTAGTCTGACCCTGGCCCAATGCAACATGGGAACAGGGCAGACCAAACTACCAAGCCAATTCTTATACTGGGAAGGAAACAAGCTACCGGGGACCGGTTTCTGGCATTTCAGCCGTCTTCGGCCCGGCTTGCTTGAATCCTGACGGTGCAATGAGCTAGGGACTCACATCTGAGTATACCCTTCCACGCTTATGGTGGACAAAAATGATTCAGAAAAGGGGGTGGTGATGAACAGAGTGTCTGAATTAAGCAGACCACTCTTACCCAGTCCAAAGATCAGGGCTTTATCCATCACCGTTTATTAGCTCACTGCACCATCCCAGCTCAGAACTTGGCTATATGCAAATTAGTCTGACCCTGGCCCAATGCATCATGGGAACAGGGCAGACCAAACTACCAAGCCAATTCTTATACTGGGAAGGAAACAAGCTACCGGGGACCGGTTTCTGGCATTTCAGCCGTCTTCGGCCCGGCTTGCTTGAATCCTGATGGTGGAATGAGCTAGGGACTCACATCTGAGTATACCCTTCCACGCTTATGGTGGACAAAAATGATTCAGAAAAGGGGGTGGTGATGAACAGAGTGTCTGAATTAAGCAGACCACTCTTACCCAGTCCAAAGATCAGGGCTTTATCCATCACCGTTTTTTAGCTCACTGCACCATCCCAGCTCAGAACTTGGCTATATGCAAATTAGTCTGACCCTGGCCCAATGCATCATGGGAACAGGGCAGAGCAAACTACCAAGCCAATTCTTATACTGGGAAGGAAACAAGCTACCGGGGACCGGTTTCTGGCATTTCAGCCGTCTTCGGCCCGGCTTGCTTGAATCCTGATGGTGCAATGAGCTAGGGACTCACATCTGAGTATACCCTTCCACGCTTATGGTGGACAAAAATGATTCAGAAAAGGGGGTGGTGATGAACAGAGTGTCTGAATTAAGCAGACCACTCTTACCCAGTCCAAAGATCAGGGCTTTATCCATCACCGTTTTTTAGCTCACTGCACCATCCCAGCTCAGAACTTGGCTATATGCAAATTAGTCTGACCCTGGCCCAATGCATCATGGGAACAGGGCAGACCAAACTACCAAGCCAATTCTTATACTGGGAAGGAAACAAGCTACCGGGGACCGGTTTCTGGCATTTCAGCCGTCTTCGGCCCGGCTTGCTTGAATCCTGATGGTGCAATGAGCTAGGGACTCACATCTGAGTATACCCTTCCACGCTTATGGTGGACAAAAATGATTCAGAAAAGGGGGTGGTGATGAACAGAGTGTCTGAATTAAGCAGACCACTCTTACCCAGTCCAAAGATCAGGGCTTTATCCATCACCGTTTTTTAGCTCACTGCACCATCCCAGCTCAGAACTTGGCTATATGCAAATTAGTCTGACCCTGGCCCAATGCATCATGGGAACAGGGCAGACCAAACTACCAAGCCAATTCTTATACTGGGAAGGAAACAAGCTACCGGGGACCAGTTTCTGGCATTTCAGCCTTCTTCGGCCCGGCTTGCTTGAATCCTGATTGTGCAATGAGCTAGGGACTCACATCTGAGTATACCCTTCCACGCTTATGGTGGACAAAAATGATTCAGAAAAGGGGGTGGTGATGAACAGAGTGTCTGAATTAAGCAGACCACTCTTACCCAGTCCAAAGATCAGGGCTTTATCCATAACCGTTTTTTAGCTCACTGCACCATCCCAGCTCAGAACTTGGCTATATGCAAATTAGTCTGACCCTGGCCCAATGCATCATGGGAACAGGGCAGACCAAACTACCAAGCCAATTCTTATACTTGGAAGGAAACAAGCTACCGGGGACCGGTTTTTGGCATTTCAGCCGTCTTCGGCCCGGCTTGCTTGAATCCTGATGGTGGAATGAGCTAGGGACTCACATCTGAGTATACCCTTCCACGCTTATGGTGGACAAAAATGATTCAGAAAAGGGGGTGGTGATGAACAGAGTGTCTGAATTAAGCAGACCACTCTTACCCAGTCCAAAGATCAGGGCTTTATCCATCACCGTTTTTTAGCTCACTGCACCATCCCAGCTCAGAACTTGGCTATATGCAAATTAGTCTGACCCTGGCCCAATGCATCATGGGAACAGGGCAGACCAAACTACCAAGCCAATTCTTATACTGGGAAGGAAACAAGCTACCGGGGACCGGTTTCTGGCATTTCAGCCGTCTTCGGCCCGGCTTGCTTGAATCCTGATGGTGCAATGAGCTAGGGACTCACATCTGAGTATACCCTTCCACGCTTATGGTGGACAAAAATGATTCAGAAAAGGGGGTGGTGATGAACAGAGTGTCTGAATTAAGCAGACCACTCTTACCCAGTCCAAAGATCAGGGCTTTATCCATCACCGTTTTTTAGCTCACTGCACCATCCAAGCTCAGAACTTGGCTATATGCAAATTAGTCTGACCCTGGCCCAATGCATCATGGGAACAGGGCAGACCAAACTACCAAGCCAATTCTTATACTGGGAAGGAAACAAGCTACCGGGGACCGGTTTCTGGCATTTCAGCCGTCTTCGGCCCGGCTTGCTTGAATCCTGATGGTGCAATGAGCTAGGGACTCACATCTGAGTATACCCTTCCACGCTTATGGTGGACAAAAATGATTCAGAAAAGGGGGTGGTGATGAACAGAGTGTCTGAATTAAGCAGACCACTCTTACCCAGTCCAAAGATCAGGGCTTTATCCATCACCGTTTATTAGCTCACTGCACCATCCCAGCTCAGAACTTGGCTATATGCAAATTAGTCTGACCCTGGCCCAATGCATCATGGGAACAGGGCAGACCAAACTACCAAGCCAATTCTTATACTGGGAAGGAAACAAGCTACCGGGGACCGGTTTCTGGCATTTCAGCCGTCTTCGGCCCGGCTTGCTTGAATCCTGATGGTGGAATGAGCTAGGGACTCACATCTGAGTATACCCTTCCACGCTTATGGTGGACAAAAATGATTCAGAGAAGGGGGTGGTGATGAACAGAGTGTCTGAATTAAGCAGACCACTCTTACCCAGTCCAAAGATCAGGGCTTTATCCATCACCGTTTTTTAGCTCACTGCACCATCCCAGCTCAGAACTTGGCTATATGCAAATTAGTCTGACCCTGGCCCAAAGCATCATGGGAACAGGGCAGACCAAACTACCAAGCCAATTCTTATACTGGGAAGGAAACAAGCTACCGGGGACCGGTTTCTGGCATTTCAGCCGTCTTCGGCCCGGCTTGCTTGAATCCTGATGGTGGAATGAGCTAGGGACTCACATCTGAGTATACCCTTCCACGCTTATGGTGGACAAAAATGATTCAGAGAAGGGGGTGGTGATGAACAGAGTGTCTGAATTAAGCAGACCACTCTTACCCAGTCCAAAGATCAGGGCTTTATCCATCACCGTTTTTTAGCTCACTGCACCATCCCAGCTCAGAACTTGGCTATATGCAAATTAGTCTGACCCTGGCCCAATGCATCATGGGAACAGGGCAGACCAAACTACCAAGCCAATTCTTATACTGGGAAGGAAACAAGCTACCGGGGACCGGTTTCTGGCATTTCAGCCGTCTTCGGCCCGGCTTGCTTGAATCCTGATGGTGCAATGAGCTAGGGACTCACATCTGAGTATACCCTTCCATGCTTATGGTGGACAAAAATGATTCAGAAAAGGGGGTGGTGATGAACAGAGTGTCTGAATTAAGCAGACCACTCTTACCCAGTCCAAAGATCAGGGCTTTATCCATCACCGTTTTTTAGCTCACTGCACCATCCCAGCTCAGAACTTGGCTATATGCAAATTAGTCTGACCCTGGCCCAATGCAACATGGGAACAGGGCAGACCAAACTACCAAGCCAATTCTTATACTGGGAAGGAAACAAGCTACCGGGGACCGGTTTCTGGCATTTCAGCCGTCTTCGGCCCGGCTTGCTTGAATCCTGATGGTGGAATAAGCTAGGGACTCACATCTGAGTATGCCCTTCCACGCTTATGGGGGACAAAAATGATTCAGAAAAGGGGGTGGTGATGAACAGAGTGTCTGAATTAAGCAGACCACTCTTACCCAGTCCAAAGATCAGGGCTTTATCCATCACCGTTTTTTAGCTCACTGCACCATCCCAGCTCAGAACTTGGCTATATGCAAATTAGTCTGACCCTGGCCCAATGCATCATGGGAACAGGGCAGACCAAACTACCAAGCCAATTCTTATACTGGGAAGGAAACAAGCTACCGGGGACCGGTTTCTGGCATTTCAGCCGTCTTCGGCCCGGCTTGCTTGAATCCTGACGGTGCAATGAGCTAGGGACTCACATCTGAGTATACCCTTCCACGCTTATGGTGGACAAAAATGATTCAGAAAAGGGGGTGGTGATGAACAGAGTGTCTGAATTAAGCAGACCACTCTTACCCAGTCCAAAGATCAGGGCTTTATCCATCACCGTTTATTAGCTCACTGCACCATCCCAGCTCAGAACTTGGCTATATGCAAATTAGTCTGACCCTGGCCCAATGCATCATGGGAACAGGGCAGACCAAACTACCAAGCCAATTCTTATACTGGGAAGGAAACAAGCTACCGGGGACCGGTTTCTGGCATTTCAGCCGTCTTCGGCCCGGCTTGCTTGAATCCTGATGGTGGAATAAGCTAGGGACTCACATCTGAGTATGCCCTTCCACGCTTATGGGGGACAAAAATGATTCAGAAAAGGGGGTGGTGATGAACAGAGTGTCTGAATTAAGCAGACCACTCTTACCCAGTCCAAAGATCAGGGCTTTATCCATCACCGTTTTTTAGCTCACTGCACCATCCCAGCTCAGAACTTGGCTATATGCAAATTAGTCTGACCCTGGCCCAATGCATCATGGGAACAGGGCAGACCAAACTACCAAGCCAATTCTTATACTGGGAAGGAAACAAGCTACCGGGGACCGGTTTCTGGCATTTCAGCCGTCTTCGGCCCGGCTTGCTTGAATCCTGACGGTGCAATGAGCTAGGGACTCACATCTGAGTATACCCTTCCACGCTTATGGTGGACAAAAATGATTCAGAAAAGGGGGTGGTGATGAACAGAGTGTCTGAATTAAGCAGACCACTCTTACCCAGTCCAAAGATCAGGGCTTTATCCATCACCGTTTATTAGCTCACTGCACCATCCCAGCTCAGAACTTGGCTATATGCAAATTAGTCTGACCCTGGCCCAATGCATCATGGGAACAGGGCAGACCAAACTACCAAGCCAATTCTTATACTGGGAAGGAAACAAGCTACCGGGGACCGGTTTCTGGCATTTCAGCCGTCTTCGGCCCGGCTTGCTTGAATCCTGATGGTGGAATGAGCTAGGGACTCACATCTGAGTATACCCTTCCACGCTTATGGTGGACAAAAATGATTCAGAAAAGGGGGTGGTGATGAACAGAGTGTCTGAATTAAGCAGACCACTCTTACCCAGTCCAAAGATCAGGGCTTTATCCATCACCGTTTTTTAGCTCACTGCACCATCCCAGCTCAGAACTTGGCTATATGCAAATTAGTCTGACCCTGGCCCAATGCATCATGGGAACAGGGCAGACCAAACTACCAAGCCAATTCTTATACTGGGAAGGAAACAAGCTACCGGGGACCGGTTTCTGGCATTTCAGCCGTCTTCGGCCCGGCTTGCTTGAATCCTGATGGTGCAATGAGCTAGGGACTCACATCTGAGTATACCCTTCCACGCTTATGGTGGACAAAAATGATTCAGAAAAGGGGGTGGTGATGAACAGAGTGTCTGAATTAAGCAGACCACTCTTACCCAGTCCAAAGATCAGGGCTTTATCCATCACCGTTTTTTAGCTCACTGCACCATCCCAGCTCAGAACTTGGCTATATGCAAATTAGTCTGACCCTGGCCCAATGCATCATGGGAACAGGGCAGACCAAACTACCAAGCCAATTCTTATACTGGGAAGGAAACAAGCTACCGGGGACCGGTTTCTGGCATTTCAGCCGTCTTCGGCCCGGCTTGCTTGAATCCTGATGGTGCAATGAGCTAGGGACTCACATCTGAGTATACCCTTCCACGCTTATGGTGGACAAAAATGATTCAGAAAAGGGGGTGGTGATGAACAGAGTGTCTGAATTAAGCAGACCACTCTTACCCAGTCCAAAGATCAGGGCTTTATCCATCACCGTTTATTAGCTCACTGCACCATCCCAGCTCAGAACTTGGCTATATGCAAATTAGTCTGACCCTGGCCCAATGCATCATGGGAACAGGGCAGACCAAACTACCAAGCCAATTCTTATACTGGGAAGGAAACAAGCTACCGGGGACCGGTTTCTGGCATTTCAGCCGTCTTCGGCCCGGCTTGCTTGAATCCTGATGGTGGAATGAGCTAGGGACTCACATCTGAGTATACCCTTCCACGCTTATGGTGGACAAAAATGATTCAGAAAAGGGGGTGGTGATGAACAGAGTGTCTGAATTAAGCAGACCACTCTTACCCAGTCCAAAGATCAGGGCTTTATCCATCACCGTTTTTTAGCTCACTGCACCATCCCAGCTCAGAACTTGGCTATATGCAAATTAGTCTGACCCTGGCCCAATGCATCATGGGAACAGGGCAGACCAAACTACCAAGCCAATTCTTATACTGGGAAGGAAACAAGCTACCGGGGACCGGTTTCTGGCATTTCAGCCGTCTTCGGCCCGGCTTGCTTGAATCCTGATGGTGCAATGAGCTAGGGACTCACATCTGAGTATACCCTTCCACGCTTATGGTGGACAAAAATGATTCAGAAAAGGGGGTGGTGATGAACAGAGTGTCTGAATTAAGCAGACCACTCTTACCCAGTCCAAAGATCAGGGCTTTCTCCATCACCGTTTTTTAGCTCACTGCACCATCCCAGCTCAGAACTTGGCTATATGCAAATTAGTCTGACCCTGGCCCAATGCAACATGGGAACAGGGCAGACCAAACTACCAAGCCAATTCTTATACTGGGAAGGAAACAAGCTACCGGGGACCGGTTTCTGGCATTTCAGCCGTCTTCGGCCCGGCTTGCTTGAATCCTGATGGTGCAATGAGCTAGGGACTCACATCTGAGTATACCCTTCCACGCTTATGGTGGACAAAAATGATTCAGAAAAGGGGGTGGTGATGAACAGAGTGTCTGAATTAAGCAGACCACTCTTACCCAGTCCAAAGATCAGGGCTTTATCCATCACCGTTTTTTAGCTCACTGCACCATCCCAGCTCAGAACTTGGCTATATGCAAATTAGTCTGACCCTGGCCCAATGCATCATGGGAACAGGGCAGACCAAACTACCAAGCCAATTCTTATACTGGGAAGGAAACAAGCTACCGGGGACCAGTTTCTGGCATTTCAGCCGTCTTCGGCCCGGCTTGCTTGAATCCTGATGGTGCAATGAGCTAGGGACTCACATCTGAGTATACCCTTCCACGCTTATGGTGGACAAAAATGATTCAGAAAAGGGGGTGGTGATGAACAGAGTGTCTGAATTAAGCAGACTACTCTTACCCAGTCCAAAGATCAGGGCTTTATCCATCACCGTTTTTTAGCTCACTGCACCATCCCAGCTCAGAACTTGGCTATATGCAAATTAGTCTGACCCTGGCCCAATGCATCATGGGAACAGGGCAGACCAAACTACCAAGCCAATTCTTATACTGGGAAGGAAACAAGCTACCGGGGACCGGTTTCTGGCATTTCAGCCGTCTTCGGCCCGGCTTGCTTGAATCCTGATGGTGGAATAAGCTAGGGACTCACATCTGAGTATGCCCTTCCACGCTTATGGGGGACAAAAATGATTCAGAAAAGGGGGTGGTGATGAACAGAGTGTCTGAATTAAGCAGACCACTCTTACCCAGTCCAAAGATCAGGGCTTTATCCATCACCGTTTTTTAGCTCACTGCACCATCCCAGCTCAGAACTTGGCTATATGCAAATTAGTCTGACCCTGGCCCAATGCATCATGGGAACAGGGCAGACCAAACTACCAAGCCAATTCTTATACTGGGAAGGAAACAAGCTACCGGGGACCGGTTTCTGGCATTTCAGCCGTCTTCGGCCCGGCTTGCTTGAATCCTGACGGTGCAATGAGCTAGGGACTCACATCTGAGTATACCCTTCCACGCTTATGGTGGACAAAAATGATTCAGAAAAGGGGGTGGTGATGAACAGAGTGTCTGAATTAAGCAGACCACTCTTACCCAGTCCAAAGATCAGGGCTTTATCCATCACCGTTTATTAGCTCACTGCACCATCCCAGCTCAGAACTTGGCTATATGCAAATTAGTCTGACCCTGGCCCAATGCATCATGGGAACAGGGCAGACCAAACTACCAAGCCAATTCTTATACTGGGAAGGAAACAAGCTACCGGGGACCGGTTTCTGGCATTTCAGCCGTCTTCGGCCCGGCTTGCTTGAATCCTGATGGTGCAATGAGCTAGGGACTCACATCTGAGTATACCCTTCCACGCTTATGGTGGACAAAAATGATTCAGAAAAGGGGGTGGTGATGAACAGAGTGTCTGAATTAAGCAGACCACTCTTACCCAGTCCAAAGATCAGGGCTTTATCCATCACCGTTTTTTAGCTCACTGCACCATCCCAGCTCAGAACTTGGCTATATGCAAATTAGTCTGACCCTGGCCCAATGCATCATGGGAACAGGGCAGACCAAACTACCAAGCCAATTCTTATACTGGGAAGGAAACAAGCTACCGGGGACCAGTTTCTGGCATTTCAGCCGTCTTCGGCCCGGCTTGCTTGAATCCTGATGGTGCAATGAGCTAGGGACTCACATCTGAGTATACCCTTCCACGCTTATGGTGGACAAAAATGATTCAGAAAAGGGGGTGGTGATGAACAGAGTGTCTGAATTAAGCAGACCACTCTTACCCAGTCCAAAGATCAGGGCTTTATCCATCACCGTTTTTTAGCTCACTGCACCATCCCAGCTCAGAACTTGGCTATATGCAAATTAGTCTGACCCTGGCCCAATGCATCATGGGAACAGGGCAGACCAAACTACCAAGCCAATTCTTATACTGGGAAGGAAAGAAGCTACCGGGGACCGGTTTCTGGCATTTCAGCCGTCTTCGGCCCGGCTTGCTTGAATCCTGATGGTGGAATAAGCTAGGGACTCACATCTGAGTATGCCCTTCCACGCTTATGGGGGACAAAAATGATTCAGAAAAGGGGGTGGTGATGAACAGAGTGTCTGAATTAAGCAGACCACTCTTACCCAGTCCAAAGATCAGGGCTTTATCCATCACCGTTTTTTAGCTCACTGCACCATCCCAGCTCAGAACTTGGCTATATGCAAATTAGTCTGACCCTGGCCCAATGCATCATGGGAACAGGGCAGACCAAACTACCAAGCCAATTCTTATACTGGGAAGGAAACAAGCTACCGGGGACCGGTTTCTGGCATTTCAGCCGTCTTCGGCCCGGCTTGCTTGAATCCTGACGGTGCAATGAGCTAGGGACTCACATCTGAGTATACCCTTCCACGCTTATGGTGGACAAAAATGATTCAGAAAAGGGGGTGGTGATGAACAGAGTGTCTGAATTAAGCAGACCACTCTTACCCAGTCCAAAGATCAGGGCTTTATCCATCACCGTTTATTAGCTCACTGCACCATCCCAGCTCAGAACTTGGCTATATGCAAATTAGTCTGACCCTGGCCCAATGCATCATGGGAACAGGGCAGACCAAACTACCAAGCCAATTCTTATACTGGGAAGGAAACAAGCTACCGGGGACCGGTTTCTGGCATTTCAGCCGTCTTCGGCCCGGCTTGCTTGAATCCTGATGGTGCAATGAGCTAGGGACTCACATCTGAGTATACCCTTCCACGCTTATGGTGGACAAAAATGATTCAGAAAAGGGGGTGGTGATGAACAGAGTGTCTGAATTAAGCAGACCACTCTTACCCAGTCCAAAGATCAGGGCTTTATCCATCACCGTTTTTTAGCTCACTGCACCATCCCAGCTCAGAACTTGGCTATATGCAAATTAGTCTGACCCTGGCCCAATGCATCATGGGAACAGGGCAGACAAAACTACCAAGCCAATTCTTATACTGGGAAGGAAACAAGCTACCGGGGACCGGTTTCTGGCATTTCAGCCGTCTTCGGCCCGGCTTGCTTGAATCCTGATGGTGCAATGAGCTAGGGACTCACATCTGAGTATACCCTTCCACGCTTATGGTGGACAAAAATGATTCAGAAAAGGGGGTGGTGATGAACAGAGTGTCTGAATTAAGCAGACCACTCTTACCCAGTCCAAAGATCAGGGCTTTATCCATCACCGTTTATTAGCTCACTGCACCATCCCAGCTCAGAACTTGGCTATATGCAAATTAGTCTGACCCTGGCCCAATGCATCATGGGAACAGGGCAGACCAAACTACCAAGCCAATTCTTATACTGGGAAGGAAACAAGCTACCGGGGACCGGTTTCTGGCATTTCAGCCGTCTTCGGCCCGGCTTGCTTGAATCCTGATGGTGGAATGAGCTAGGGACTCACATCTGAGTATACCCTTCCACGCTTATGGTGGACAAAAATGATTCAGAAAAGGGGGTGGTGATGAACAGAGTGTCTGAATTAAGCAGACCACTCTTACCCAGTCCAAAGATCAGGGCTTTATCCATCACTGTTTTTTAGCTCACTGCACCATCCCAGCTCAGAACTTGGCTATATGCAAATTAGTCTGACCCTGGCCCAATGCATCATGGGAACAGGGCAGACCAAACTACCAAGCCAATTCTTATACTGGGAAGGAAACAAGCTACCGGGGACCGGTTTCTGGCATTTCAGCCGTCTTCGGCCCGGCTTGCTTGAATCCTGATGGTGCAATGAGCTAGGGACTCACATCTGAGTATACCCTTCCACGCTTATGGTGGACAAAAATGATTCAGAAAAGGGGGTGGTGATGAACAGAGTGTCTGAATTAAGCAGACCACTGTTACCCAGTCCAAAGATCAGGGCTTTCTCCATCACCGTTTTTTAGCTCACTGCACCATCCCAGCTCAGAACTTGGCTATATGCAAATTAGTCTGACCCTGGCCCAATGCAACATGGGAACAGGGCAGACCAAACTACCAAGCCAATTCTTATACTGGGAAGGAAACAAGCTACCGGGGACCGGTTTCTGGCATTTCAGCCGTCTTCGGCCCGGCTTGCTTGAATCCTGATGGTGCAATGAGCTAGGGACTCACATCTGAGTATACCCTTCCATGCTTATGGTGGACAAAAATGATTCAGAAAAGGGGGTGGTGATGAACAGAGTGTCTGAATTAAGCAGACCACTCTTAGCCAGTCCAAAGATCAGGGCTTTATCCATCACCGTTTATTAGCTCACTGCACCATCCCAGCTCAGAACTTGGCTATATGCAAATTAGTCTGACCCTGGCCCAATGCATCATGGGAACAGGGCAGACCAAACTACCAAGCCAATTCTTATACTGGGAAGGAAACAAGCTACCGGGGACCGGTTTCTGGCATTTCAGCCGTCTTCGGCCCGGCTTGCTTGAATCCTGATGGTGCAATGAGCTAGGGACTCACATCTGAGTATACCCTTCCACGCTTATGGTGGACAAAAATGATTCAGAAAAGGGGGTGGTGATGAACAGAGTGTCTGAATTAAGCAGACCACTCTTACCCAGTCCAAAGATCAGGGCTTTATCCATCACCGTTTTTTAGCTCACTGCACCATCCCAGCTCAGAACTTGGCTATATGCAAATTAGTCTGACCCTGGCCCAATGCATCATGGGAACAGGGCAGACAAAACTACCAAGCCAATTCTTATACTGGGAAGGAAACAAGCTACCGGGGACCGGTTTCTGGCATTTCAGCCGTCTTCGGCCCGGCTTGCTTGAATCCTGATGGTGCAATGAGCTAGGGACTCACATCTGAGTATACCCTTCCACGCTTATGGTGGACAAAAATGATTCAGAAAAGGGGGTGGTGATGAACAGAGTGTCTGAATTAAGCAGACCACTCTTACCCAGTCCAAAGATCAGGGCTTTATCCATCACCGTTTATTAGCTCACTGCACCATCCCAGCTCAGAACTTGGCTATATGCAAATTAGTCTGACCCTGGCCCAATGCATCATGGGAACAGGGCAGACCAAACTACCAAGCCAATTCTTATACTGGGAAGGAAACAAGCTACCGGGGACCGGTTTCTGGCATTTCAGCCGTCTTCGGCCCGGCTTGCTTGAATCCTGATGGTGGAATGAGCTAGGGACTCACATCTGAGTATACCCTTCCACGCTTATGGTGGACAAAAATGATTCAGAAAAGGGGGTGGTGATGAACAGAGTGTCTGAATTAAGCAGACCACTCTTACCCAGTCCAAAGATCAGGGCTTTATCCATCACCGTTTATTAGCTCACTGCACCATCCCAGCTCAGAACTTGGCTATATGCAAATTAGTCTGACCCTGGCCCAATGCATCATGGGAACAGGGCAGACCAAACTACCAAGCCAATTCTTATACTGGGAAGGAAACAAGCTACCGGGGACCGGTTTCTGGCATTTCAGCCGTCTTCGGCCCGGCTTGCTTGAATCCTGATGGTGCAATGAGCTAGGGACTCACATCTGAGTATACCCTTCCACGCTTATGGTGGACAAAAATGATTCAGAAAAGGGGGTGGTGATGAACAGAGTGTCTGAATTAAGCAGACCACTCTTACCCAGTCCAAAGATCAGGGCTTTATCCATCACCGTTTTTTAGCTCACTGCACCATCCCAGCTCAGAACTTGGCTATATGCAAATTAGTCTGACCCTGGCCCAATGCATCATGGGAACAGGGCAGACAAAACTACCAAGCCAATTCTTATACTGGGAAGGAAACAAGCTACCGGGGACCGGTTTCTGGCATTTCAGCCGTCTTCGGCCCGGCTTGCTTGAATCCTGATGGTGCAATGAGCTAGGGACTCACATCTGAGTATACCCTTCCACGCTTATGGTGGACAAAAATGATTCAGAAAAGGGGGTGGTGATGAACAGAGTGTCTGAATTAAGCAGACCACTCTTACCCAGTCCAAAGATCAGGGCTTTATCCATCACCGTTTATTAGCTCACTGCACCATCCCAGCTCAGAACTTGGCTATATGCAAATTAGTCTGACCCTGGCCCAATGCATCATGGGAACAGGGCAGACCAAACTACCAAGCCAATTCTTATACTGGGAAGGAAACAAGCTACCGGGGACCGGTTTCTGGCATTTCAGCCGTCTTCGGCCCGGCTTGCTTGAATCCTGATGGTGGAATGAGCTAGGGACTCACATCTGAGTATACCCTTCCACGCTTATGGTGGACAAAAATGATTCAGAAAAGGGGGTGGTGATGAACAGAGTGTCTGAATTAAGCAGACCACTCTTACCCAGTCCAAAGATCAGGGCTTTATCCATCACTGTTTTTTAGCTCACTGCACCATCCCAGCTCAGAACTTGGCTATATGCAAATTAGTCTGACCCTGGCCCAATGCATCATGGGAACAGGGCAGACCAAACTACCAAGCCAATTCTTATACTGGGAAGGAAACAAGCTACCGGGGACCGGTTTCTGGCATTTCAGCCGTCTTCGGCCCGGCTTGCTTGAATCCTGATGGTGCAATGAGCTAGGGACTCACATCTGAGTATACCCTTCCACGCTTATGGTGGACAAAAATGATTCAGAAAAGGGGGTGGTGATGAACAGAGTGTCTGAATTAAGCAGACCACTGTTACCCAGTCCAAAGATCAGGGCTTTCTCCATCACCGTTTTTTAGCTCACTGCACCATCCCAGCTCAGAACTTGGCTATATGCAAATTAGTCTGACCCTGGCCCAATGCAACATGGGAACAGGGCAGACCAAACTACCAAGCCAATTCTTATACTGGGAAGGAAACAAGCTACCGGGGACCGGTTTCTGGCATTTCAGCCGTCTTCGGCCCGGCTTGCTTGAATCCTGATGGTGCAATGAGCTAGGGACTCACATCTGAGTATACCCTTCCATGCTTATGGTGGACAAAAATGATTCAGAAAAGGGGGTGGTGATGAACAGAGTGTCTGAATTAAGCAGACCACTCTTAGCCAGTCCAAAGATCAGGGCTTTATCCATCACCGTTTTTTAGCTCACTGCACCATCCCAGCTCAGAACTTGGCTATATGCAAATTAGTCTGACCCTGGCCCAATGCAACATGGGAACAGGGCAGACCAAACTACCAAGCCAATTCTTATACTGGGAAGGAAACAAGCTACCGGGGACCGGTTTCTGGCATTTCAGCCGTCTTCGGCCCGGCTTGCTTGAATCCTGATGGTGCAATGAGCTAGGGACTCACATCTGAGTATACCCTTCCACGCTTATGGTGGACAAAAATGATTCAGAAAAGGGGGTGGTGATGAACAGAGTGTCTGAATTAAGCAGACCACTCTTACCCAGTCCAAAGATCAGGGCTTTATCCATCACCGTTTTTTAGCTCACTGCACCATCCCAGCTCAGAACTTGGCTATATGCAAATTAGTCTGACCCTGGCCCAATGCATCATGGGAACAGGGCAGACCAAACTACCAAGCCAATTCTTATACTGGGAAGGAAACAAGCTACCGGGGACCAGTTTCTGGCATTTCAGCCGTCTTCGGCCCGGCTTGCTTGAATCCTGATGGTGCAATGAGCTAGGGACTCACATCTGAGTATACCCTTCCACGCTTATGGTGGACAAAAATGATTCAGAAAAGGGGGTGGTGATGAACAGAGTGTCTGAATTAAGCAGACCACTCTTACCCAGTCCAAAGATCAGGGCTTTATCCATCACCGTTTTTTAGCTCACTGCACCATCCCAGCTCAGAACTTGGCTATATGCAAATTAGTCTGACCCTGGCCCAATGCATCATGGGAACAGGGCAGACCAAACTACCAAGCCAATTCTTATACTGGGAAGGAAACAAGCTACCGGGGACCGGTTTCTGGCATTTCAGCCGTCTTCGGCCCGGCTTGCTTGAATCCTGATGGTGGAATAAGCTAGGGACTCACATCTGAGTATACCCTTCCACGCTTATGGGGGACAAAAATGATTCAGAAAAGGGGGTGGTGATGAACAGAGTGTCTGAATTAAGCAGACCACTCTTACCCAGTCCAAAGATCAGGGCTTTATCCATCACCGTTTTTTAGCTCACTGCACCATCCCAGCTCAGAACTTGGCTATATGCAAATTAGTCTGACCCTGGCCCAATGCATCATGGGAACAGGGCAGACCAAACTACCAAGCCAATTCTTATACTGGGAAGGAAACAAGCTACCGGGGACCGGTTTCTGGCATTTCAGCCGTCTTCGGCCCGGCTTGCTTGAATCCTGACGGTGCAATGAGCTAGGGACTCACATCTGAGTATACCCTTCCACGCTTATGGTGGACAAAAATGATTCAGAAAAGGGGGTGGTGATGAACAGAGTGTCTGAATTAAGCAGACCACTCTTACCCAGTCCAAAGATCAGGGCTTTATCCATCACTGTTTATTAGCTCACTGCACCATCCCAGCTCAGAACTTGGCTATATGCAAATTAGTCTGACCCTGGCCCAATGCATCATGGGAACAGGGCAGACCAAACTACCAAGCCAATTCTTATACTGGGAAGGAAACAAGCTACCGGGGACCAGTTTCTGGCATTTCAGCCGTCTTCGGCCCGGCTTGCTTGAATCCTGATGGTGGAATGAGCTAGGGACTCACATCTGAGTATACCCTTCCACGCTTATGGTGGACAAAAATGATTCAGAAAAGGGGGTGGTGATGAACAGAGTGTCTGAATTAAGCAGACCACTCTGACCCAGTCCAAAGATCAGGGCTTTATCCATCACCGTTTTTTAGCTCACTGCACCATCCCAGCTCAGAACTTGGCTATATGCAAATTATTCTGACCCTGGCCCAATGCATCATGGGAACAGGGCAGACCAAACTACCAAGCCAATTCTTATACTGGGAAGGAAACAAGCTACCGGGGACCGGTTTCTGGCATTTCAGCCGTCTTCGGCCCGGCTTGCTTGAATCCTGATGGTGCAATGAGCTAGGGACTCACATCTGAGTATACCCTTCCACGCTTATGGTGGACAAAAATGATTCAGAAAAGGGGGTGGTGATGAACAGAGTGTCTGAATTAAGCAGACCACTCTTACCCAGTCCAAAGATCAGGGCTTTATCCATCACCGTTTTTTAGCTCACTGCACCATCCCAGCTCAGAACTTGGCTATATGCAAATTAGTCTGACCCTGGCCCAATGCATCATGGGAACAGGGCAGACCAAACTACCAAGCCAATTCTTATACTGGGAAGGAAACAAGCTACCGGGGACCGGTTTCTGGCATTTCAGCCGTCTTCGGCCCGGCTTGCTTGAATCCTGATGGTGCAATGAGCTAGGGACTCACATCTGAGTATACCCTTCCACGCTTATGGTGGACAAAAATGATTCAGAAAAGGGGGTGGTGATGAACAGAGTGTCTAAATTAAGCAGACCACTCTTACCCAGTCCAAAGATCAGGGCTTTATCCATCACCGTTTTTTAGCTCACTGCACCATCCCAGCACAGAACTTGGCTATATGCAAATTAGTCTGACCCTGGCCCAATGCATCATGGGAACAGGGCAGACCAAACTACCAAGCCAATTCTTATACTGGGAAGGAAACAAGCTACCGGGAACCAGTTTCTGGCATTTCAGCCGTCTTCGGCCCGGCTTGCTTGAATCCTGATGGTGCAATGAGCTAGGGACTCACATCTGAGTATACCCTTCCACGCTTATGGTGGACAAAAATGATTCAGAAAAGGGGGTGGTGATGAACAGAGTGTCTGAATTAAGCAGACCACTCTTACCCAGTCCAAAGATCAGGGCTTTATCCATCGCCGTTTTTTAGCTCACTGCACCATCCAAGCTCAGAACTTGGCTATATGCAAATTAGTCTGACCCTGGCCCAATGCATCATGGGAACAGGGCAGACCAAACTATCAAGCCAATTCTTATACTGGGAAGGAAACAAGCTACCGGGGACCAGTTTCCGGCATTTCAGCCGTCTTCGGCCCGGCTTGCTTGAATCCTGATGGTGCAATGAGCTAGGGACTCACATCTGAGTATACCCTTCCACGCTTATGGTGGACAAAAATGTTTCAGAAAAGGGGGTGGTGATGAACAGAGTGTCTGAATTAAGCAGACCACTCTTACCCAGTCCAAAGATCAGGGCTTTATCCATCACCGTTTTTTTAGCTCACTGCACCATCCCAGCTCAGAACTTGGCTATATGCAAATTAGTCTGACCCTGGCCCAATGCATCATGGGAACAGGGCAGACCAAACTACCAAGCCAATTCTTATACTGGGAAGGAAACAAGCTACCGGGGACCGGATTCTGGCATTTCAGCCGTCTTCAGCCCGGCTTGCTTGAATCCTGATGGTGCAATGAGCTAGGGACTCACATCTGAGTATACCCTTCCACGCTTATGGTGGACAAAAATGATTCAGAAAAGGGGGTGGTGATGAACAGAGTGTCTGAATTAAGCAGACCACTCTTACCCAGTCCATAGATCAGGGCTTTATCCATCACCGTTTTTTAGCTCACTGCACCATCCCAGCTCAGAACTTGGCTATATGCAAATTAGTCTGACCCTGGCCCAATGCATCATGGGAACAGGGCAGACCAAACTACCAAGCCAATTCTTATACTGGGAAGGAAACAAGCTACCGGGGACCGGTTTCTGGCATTTCAGCAGTCTGTCCCTGGCCGCACTGGGCCAGGGACAGACTGATTTGCATATAGCCAGGTTCTGAGCTGGGATGGGGCAGTGAGATAAATAACGGTGATGGATCAAGCCCTGATCTTTGGACTGGGTAAGAGTGGTCTGATTAATTCAGACACTCTGTTCATCACCACCCCCTTTTCTGAATCGTTTTTGGCCACTATAGGTGTGGCAGGGTATACTCAGACATGAGTCCCTTTCTCACTGCTCCATCAGGATTCAAGCAAGCCGGGCCGAAGACGGCTGAAATGCCAGAAACCGGTCCCCAGTAGCTTGTCTCCTTTCTGGTGAAGAATTGGCTTGGTAGTTTAGTCTGCCCTGTTCCCATGATGCACTGGGCCAGGGACAGACTGATTTGCATATAGCCAGGTTCTGAGCTGGGATGGGGCAGTGAGATAAATAACGGTGATGGATCAAGCCCTGATCTTTGGACTGGGTAAGAGTGGTCTGCTTAATTCAGACACTCTGTTCATCACCACCCCCTTTTCTGAATCATATCTAATCTTGAGCACAGTTTATGAGGTGCGGAATAGTAAGTATACCCCGGTATTTTTGGGTATAAATACCGCCAAGCATCTTTAATGTTGTGAATACGGCATAGGTCAAGAATGGACGACCTGGTTTTATGCATCCTTTGATAGCTACCGGACCTGGTTGTGTCTATTCTGTAGTCCATGATACAATTAAAATCCCCCATGATAATAAGTTCTCCCTCCCAATCCAAGAGTTTAATGTTCAGTTGGTCAAAAAGAATAGGCTCATCTGTATTGGAGCCGTAAACCACGCATAGAACATATTTGTGATTCTCGAAACTGATCTGTGCTACTGCCCATCTGCCACCCTTGCCACAGGAGGTTTGTATTATTTCTGCCCTAAATCGTCTGTCCTTGAGAATAGCAACCCCTCTTGTGGAGTACCCAAAGTTGGAGCAAACTACAATGTTGTATCCCAATTGATTGAGTAACTTTGTATCCTTCCCCGCAATATGCGTTTTGGATAGGAGAGCAACGTGAGGGTTGTACAGTTTTAATTCTTCTATTATCAAACACCTCTTGTTTTTACTATTAAGCCCCGCTACATTCCAGGCTAAGCATTTGATTTCATACATTTGAAAGTAAAATAAACCTTAAACCTATCTCTGAGTGTCCGAAGTGTCCAAATGCCCTAGTAAGTTTCCTAATTATGATGCCATTGGTACACAGAGCAAAGAAAATTAAAATGTCCTCGCAGCAATCTACCCCATCAGCCTGAAAGCAAATTTTTCTAATTCCCCCCCCCCAGCCCCCCATCTTGCGGAGAAAAGCACCCCCCGCCTCCCCCCTAACTCTTACCCCGGCCGGGGAAGAGCCACCCCTCTGCGTCTGCTGCCGCTGGAGAGGCAGCCTGCATAGCTAGTCACCTTAAGAGGCCCCCACCCTCCCTCTATCTTGAACAGTTTGTCAACTAAAGCAAAAAAAATAACTAAACGTATTTCAAATTCACAGTGATGCATAAAACAAAAAAAAAAACCCCGTGCAGCCAATGTTTCCTAAATACAGAGGCTTCCAATAAGAGTTAGCATTTTACGCATGCTAATAGAGCCAATTCTTTGGACTCATTTTCAGTCTTGCTCTTGGCCGCACTGGTACCAGCTAAATATGCTTCTGCTTCCTTTGCATCTGTAAAATAATGAGTACGTCCGTTTTTAATGACCTTAAGACGGGCAGGCTCTAGGAGAAACGCCTGACCCCCGCTAGACTTAATTGGATCTATCAGCTTGCGTAGCATCCACCGTCTGTCCATTGTTTCTTTACTTAAATCAGAGCGAGCAAAAATTGAAAGCTCACCAATGGCTACAGGGGTATTGGGACAAGCTCTTTGCCAAACAGCCTGGGGCAATAAAAAATTGCCGAAAAAAATTAGAAAGGGACGTGGAAATTGATTCTCCCTGTTTCTCTGAACCAAAGGAAGATGATGAGCTTGCTGGATTTGTGAGTCCCAGTCCCAGTCCGCTAGGTCTGGGAATGCTTTCTGAAGCAGCCCCACTAGGTAGGCCCTCGGATCAGATCCCTCTGATCCCTCCGGTATACCAAAAAGTCTTAGATTACATCGTCTCTGTCGATTCTCCAAATCTTTGACCTTCTGTTGGAGCACTGAAAACTGAGTCTCGTGTTTGTCAACTGCAAACGTCGTTTTTGTGCTCATTTCCTCCATATCAACCACCCGTTATTGCAGTTCAACAATATCCTGTGATATCCCCCCGAATTTGGTAGTGAGTTCCTGTAAGGAAGATTGTACTTTGCTGTTGTCCTCCCTCAGTTGTAGGTAGTGTTCCTGTGCTTCAGTAATTGGAGTATTATGTCTAGTGGAGAGGGATCGGTTGATTCTTGACTTTGGCTTTGTCCCTTTTTAGAAGCACTCAGATGGTTACCTATCTCTAGATTGGCTGAGGGTGGTGTTGATACAAAAGAAGAACCCCCAGGAGAGGGAAGGGTGGCGTCTGTCACTGAAGTAGTGGCAATTGCGTTAAGTTGTGGAGTATCAGCTTCTATTATTGGTGAGTCAACCACAAACTCATGCATTGATAGCAGTGCTTGATCAGTTAATCCGTCCGATGATGGATTAGGTGAGATGGTTAGGGCACTGCTTTCCAAAGTGATTGGACTGGCGGTAGTGCAAGGCACTTCTATAGTAGGCATTGACTCTGTGGGGCTGGCCCCTGATAGTCTCAGTGTCATATTTTTAACTAAGCCTTTAGCCTCAATCCATTTTCTCAGTGGGCTTTTGTCCAGAAGAATCTTTTTCGAAGTTTGATTATTGTTTGATATACTATTTTATAAAAAAAAATATAATAACAATTTATAAAAAAAGGTTGCTTAATTTTCCACAAATGTGTTTATTTGTACAAGATTAAATATATATTAAAGTGTATTATTTTAGAAACACTAATTATATAGAAATATTTAATTCCTAATAAAGAGAAAATGTAAAACCAAGGTCTTATTCGTAAAGGTAAGCTTACACTTTTAGTGTTGGTTTTCAAATTTTTGCTATTCACAGACTACAAGTGTAATTTTACGTGTTACGTGTAGTATGTTTACAACTGTGGAGAACTCAGCTAATTAAAAGATAGGACAGTCCATGCAGTTATAGAAATACTACACAAAACACTATAATTGTCATTTATAAATAGCAAAAAATAGTGGTGTAAGTTTATAATTTTTAACCACTTTCAAAGGTTTACTATGAACATACTCTGCAGTTGACTATTCTAACTCCCAGTAGCAGCTCGTATCAGGTGAAAGTGGTGGGGTATTAAAAAAAATAAAAAACAAAAACAAAGAAGGACTTGGCTGCAGCTCGCTGCTCTTCTGCTTTCTGCTGTGCACAGGCTAATGCTCCAAGACTCCCCTATGGCCAATCCAGATGCTGCTCTCATGCTGGCTACTAGCATGAGAGAATTTCTAGGGTTGGCCTGGGAGGGAGGTGTTTCCACTCCAACAGAGACTGGGAGCCTGTGCCTGCAGTTCTCCACCCGGCAATGCAGCTCAGGTTGGAGAGATGTCAGTGCGCATGTTGGTTTGACGGTCCTACATGTGCACTAACAGCAGAGCTCACCAATCCTCCTCCATGCTTTCAGTGCTCTGGTAAGGATGGCCCGCCCCCAAGACTCGGATCCCAGAAGAAAAAAAAATGATAATAAAACTGTTTTATTATCATGTTATTTTTCAAGTTTGTCTCGGATGGCAGGGGGGCAATGGCGCTCCTCCGCCATAATGGAGGAGCTGCCACTGCTAACTCCCCACTAACAAACTTTAGGAAAAGTGCATATATTTGTGGCTGGGGGAGCGTCAGGTTTACTATTCTCACACTAATCCCATAAACATTGTAGAAAATGCTTCTATTGCTGGCTTTCTTACAAATGAACAAACATTACTGAATATTTCAGAACCCAAATTATACTTCTTAATTATTAATACATAGATATTTGTTAAATATGAAATGTATAAACTAATTACAAATATACATTTAAAAAATACAGAGTAATACAAATATAATTCATAATAAATAAGAACAAAATCACACAATTCGCCGAAAAATTGAAAGAAAACATTCGCAGATATTTTAAAAGAAATACAAATTTCTAAACACCATTGAAAATGTAAAAAATCCATTAGCAATAGATACATTAACAATAAAAAAATAAACATTGAATAATAAATACCACATATTTTAAATAAAACACTACTGACCAAATCCCCCAATAAACTATACAGACCAAAAAACTGTACAGTAATTCAATGTATATTTCTAAATAAAATATTTTTACAAAACTAACAAAATTCAAGACTTTAAATAGTGAAATATTGTTAAAACACGAAACTACATTCTTACTATCAATTTCTGCTTCCTATATTTTTTGGAGGTCACAATATTTTGACCACAAGACTACGGTCACACAATTTTTTGGATTCGAATTTTAAGATCTGTATCAGTTCAAGCAATACCATATTACAGCATTCCTGATAAATATGACCACATTCACTCAGAATGGAACTACACAAGGGACCAGTGAATTATTTAAGACAAAACATAATGCACATAAATAAACATACAATCACAATCACCAATAATAAATACTAAAATAATACACTTACAGCACAGTTTTACTAGAAAACAAACATTACCTCACACAACACAAAACTTTTCCACCCAGTGTGCACAAAGACATGCATGGGCGAAAACCTGCTGATTATTAACACCAGCGAAAGTCCCAAACATACCTAAGCCGTAAATGCCAAGGTGACAATTTCTTACAACACAATCTTTCACAGAATCAATAAGCATGGAGAAATAAATGTAGGGTAGGTATTACACCCATCACCACATCATCCTTGACACCCTAGGCGCAATGGGGCACATGCTAGTTGAGGCACCAATACAAACATAAAAACCATGCAAATTCATGTTCAATGCTAAGGATGAAGTAACACACAGAAGACCAATCAGCTACCACTATACATATACATTTTTATATATGTCAAGGTGAGATACCATGCAACCTATCCTGTGGATCAAGCAATCATACATGTTATCATCAATATTAAACTGCCTGCACAGCATCATCATTTTCCAACTGAATGCCTTACTCTGGCCTCTGCCTTCACCTCTTCTCATCTAATGTTTTTTCAAAGCCCTCGTCCGCAATATTCATTATTACCCTGAGGTATATGTGGCAAGCTACTCTGTAAGAATTATACAGGCATATATTTGTTCCATAATTCACTCATGGTTTCTGTCTTAGTGCTTTAAACACCTCATCTTGTTCGGTGCAACAAAGATCCATCTCAAACTGTGGTTTATGCACAAAGTATGCTAATACTTAATTAGTTATGCAATGCTATATAAAAAATGTAAAATAAAGAAAGACCCTTGGATTTGATGACAGACTTCCTGAAAACAACTTCACCCTTACAAGTGAGAACAGCAGATCCCAGTAGCCTAGTCTAAGCGATATGAGTAGGGAGGTGCTAAGTAACATGCTTGCCCAGACCCACTTATATTTAAAAGGGATTTGGCCCTTGCACACTCAAAGGAACCTGACACTAATCTTTTGTCACCCAAGACTTCTTGCAGCCTTAATGGGGAAGGGAAGAACTTTCCAGAACCCAATGTGGGGTTAGTATAGAGAATCTCCCCATTTCAATAACCAGCAACAGGTATAAATATTGGACATCCAGAGCCACTCTTCAGTACACTCCTGGATCAGTGGACATTACAGAAGAAAGACTGCCTTGCTCCCCAGAGGACTGACCTGCTGCATGAGGTCTTGTTTGGCCCCAGAGCACTGCCCTACTGCTAACTGGGGACTGCCCTGCTGCTTCAGGACTGCCTTAACCCTCAGAGGGCAGTGATGCTGCTTGTGGACTGGTCTACTCTCTGTGAATGAAGACTGGACCTGATTTCTCCACCCAGCCTACTTAAGTGACTCCAAGGTTTAATTGACTGACATCCTTTCTAAACTACTCTGACACAACCGGTTCCTGTGGCCTCCTTGCAACGGCCCAGTTGACCTATTACAAATAACCTGCCTGGACCGGCAACTAGACATGCCTGAGCCCTGATGGCCTCTAGAGTCAAATACTGATACTGATCCCAAAGGGTGCCTCTCTGTGTCCTGGAACTATGACAGGAATCAGTTGAGCTCCTCCTGTAAAGATATGTGAGATCCTGAAGTTTTGGGCTTTTTGCATCTGAAAACGAGCCCATTCATGTTGATACTCTGTCACCCATGATGACTGCCAAACTGAAGCTTTGGTGAACCCGATTCTTCACTAAGCATGGGCGAATTTTGCGAATCTGGCGTTCGCGAATTTTGCGAATTTGCGAACTCGCAATTTTTTTCTGTTCGCAAGGATTTCTGCCAGTTCGCAAGGATTTCTGCCAGTTCGCGAGGGTTTTGTACCAGTTCGCAATTGCGAACTTACATGTCAGCTCGCAACGGTCACGATTAAGTTGTTTCTACGTCTGGTTCATCATCACAGGTTCCCAGAACCCTCTGTTTCACCCCTGCCACCCTCTGTTTTACCCATGCCATCCTCTGGTGCATCAATGCCACCCTCTGGTTCATTATCACTGTAGATTATGGGGGGGGAAAGCAAGCACACCTGCCTGTTTCAACTGACATGAATTAATTTGGGGTTGATTTATTATTGTGTCACTGTTTTAAAATTCCAGTCTGGCACCTGCTTCCTTATCTGTAATTTGCTTTCTGTTGCAGTGCAATTTTTTTTTCCAGGACCTTTGTGGCCTACTTGTAGCTATTCTATGAGCCTGCTGTGAGGGTCAGAGCAGGGTCATATAATTGTTGCAACTAGCAACTGAACTCTGGAGGGGCCCTTGTCAGGAAGCACTACAGGGAATGGTTACTAATGATGAGTTTGAACTTTTGAACCTGCTGAATGCTTTTTTTGTGTTCGCAAGGATTTCTGCCAGTTCGCAAGGATTTCTGCCAGTTCGCGAGGGTTTTGTACCAGTTCGCAATTGCGAACTTACACCGCACGCAGCAAAAAATCCACTGCGTGCGAATTTGCGGATTTTGCGGGAAATTCGGGGATCTCGCGGATTGCGAATTTACCGAAAATCCGCAAAATCCGCGAGCGTAACGGATTTTCCGCCCATGCTTATTCTTCACACTACAGCCATCGCCGACCAGCAGCGCAAGATCTGCACTTTGTATTACAGCACAAACAGCCAACAGTGACCCCCAAGATGAAGGCCCAGCAATAAACATCTGTGATGCCCAACTGGATCTTTGCACTACACCAACAAAAGTCCATGTTACCTGACCGGCTCTTCACACTACAGCTGTGACCATCCTCAATGCTTTCCCATCTTCTCGTGGACTCCTCAACTGCCAACGGAACTCTCCAAGCCATATTATGAGAAGGTAGCTTTTAAAGTGGGACTAACCTGGTCCCTGTATCCGGCCTGCACTCACCACGATCAGCCTGACCTTGTGACTTTCCTCTGGGTCTAGCGCGACCAGATGACCACAAGTGGTGCTTTGTATTTTAAGGCGCTATAACTCCATAGTAATTTGCACTTCCATATCTCTGCATTACCTATGCTATATATAATTTATGTAAAAAACACAGTTGATGGACAGAATCTAGAACAATGTCATACATTCGCCCCAGTACAAGGATCTGGGCCTAAATCCATTGTTGTTTTGCACTCCACACCACCCTGGGTTAGACACTGGCTATATGCAAATCAGCTCTGACCCTGTGCCTCATGGGAACAGTCCAGTCCGAACTACCAAGCCATGTCTTTTCCAGACCGGAATCATGCAGCCAAGGACCGGTTTCTGGCTATCAGCCTTCATCAGCCTGGATAGCTTGACCAGTGGTGTGGAGAGCCTGGGACTCACGACTGAGTATACCAAGATCTCTGTACTGGGGTGAATGTATACAATGTAAAAAATTATTCAATATCAATACTAAATGACGAAGGGGAGAAACAGTATGGAAAGCACACCACCAATTAAAAAACACAAGATTGCATTTATTATTGTATACACAAATTCATATTAAAAACATTTATAAACCAAACATAATAATATAATAATGACATAAACAACTCAGTAGTGCATAATCATATGTACATTATAGTAAAAATTAAAAGACAGTGGCAAACAATGTAAATCGACGCGCGTTTCGGCGTTTTTGGAAACGCCTTCTTCAGGAGCCACAATAAAATCTGAAAAACATATATAAAGCAAATTTAAAACAAGGAACCGCAATCACAAATTCCAATTTTATTTTTAAAAAAGGCTATACAAAACATAAATAAATTACAGTGCTTACATACCATAACTCCCTACTTAAGTAGCTTAAAGATATAGCTACATAAGGTACAAACTAATAATTTTATATTTGAGCAGTAGTATATCAGAAATGGAAAAGCGGGGAAATGCCCAGCGGGGGGGGGGATGGGGGAAGGGGGAAGGGGGGGGGGGGGAACGGATTTGTGTTTATTGGAACATTATAGGGAGAGATACCCTATAAATCCATCAAATAGACAAAGTCAGCATGAAAAGAATGATGAACTCACATGCAACCAGGCTCTGGCATTGATTAGCCTTATAAATTCTTAGAATAGTACAAAAACCACGGGCTTTATGAGCAAGGATACATATGTACGCATGTCTATATAAGCGGAAGCCTCTTAATCTAACATTGTGTATGCCTTCTAATAAAGGCTCCAAATACTCTATCTCTATTTGCTATTTTAGAAAGACAACTTACAGCTGTCCAAAGTTCTATGCTCTAAAGTGTTAAAAAGGGTTCCAAAGACAACCGGTAACCAAAGACCCTTTTATGTTGCCCGGCGGTATCACCTCTATGACCCACCAATATTAATCAATGAAGAAGCAGGCGCTGGAGACTGGAAGGCAGGAAACGAGGATTTTATTCTCTCCGGAGGAGAACACATCAATTCAGACAGCAAGTATCGTCACGAGGTGCTCTAACCGCATCTCTGAGGCCTGGCCTCTTATACTAGGGTTTATGACCTTTATTGCACATAACACATTCTCGCAATACTTTAGTACTTGAAAGAACATCCTCGGAATCTCCCCTTCAGACCCGTTCCCACATACATTTACAGTTGGCTTCCCCACCCCGGTCACAACAGGTGATGGTTGTCGCACAGCAGGGCATTCCGCCGATTCACGGAATGCATGGGGTTTGATCGGATCTCATGGGGTGGGGGCTTTGATCGGTTCGGGGATCTTTTGATGGGGAGGGGAAGCTTCCTACTGTACGGGGTAATAAACAGTATCCGCAGGGCCAGGTGGCGGCCTGGGAACAGGGAAGACAAACGGGGACACAGGAAAAGGGGGTTTGCATCAGAAGGGTTTGAGGCCATGAAGGGAATGAGGGGAGGTGTCGCGCTGGGAACAGGATAGGATTCCGTGGTGAAGCTGCGCTGGAGAGGGGTTTATGACCCAAGGCATGAGAGAGCGGGGGTTGTCAGCGTGCGGGGGAACGCTTGCGAGGTTAAGAGAGAGAGAGAGACGCGCTGGCTATCAGCGAGGGGCAGGGAGGCCATGGTGCTCAAAATGGCTGCCGCTTACGCGCACGAATGGGCTTGGAAAGGGGCAAGATGGCGCCGATAATGTTCACCAAGTTTGCATTTATTTTCCACAGTCCTCCCTTTAACATTTCCAAGACATCTTGCTGGCCTATTTCCTATCTACACCTATATGCAGCGATCATAAGTAAGGGAGAGGGGACTTAGGCGAAAGAACTGTACGTAAACATCACATTATAAACATCATATTGAAAAATCTCATCATTTAGTAGGCGGGTTCATCGTTAAGTTGGTTGCAGAAAGAGTCATCGTAATGCAATATCAGACTAGAATTACATAGCGAGGGCGTTGGGTACAGATCATAGAATAAGAACTGGTAAGTTATCATATAAGTAAGTCCTTTTTGTATACGGCGGGTGCATAGTCAGTCCAATGGTGATTGGGAGAGAAAGGAGATACAGTAAAAAATATCAGAGTTCTCGTTGTCCTTTGTCGTCTTCTGTCGGCACTGTTGAGCACCTGGATTACCTATCAACAGAAATGTCCATGTGGATTGAGTCGTTGGGGGTCTGCGGGTAGGGGTGCATTCTGTTTGGTTTTCGTCAGACCTCGTAGGAGAAATGCGTTACGGTTTTGGAGTAGGCGCATCTTCTTCCGCAATGCAGAGCAGAGATTTGCAATGGAAAATGCAATTGTTCCAGAATTGTGAGATCTGTTCGTTTCTTGAGTCTCTGTGGTGGGCATTTCCTGTTGCTTCCATCATCTTCAAGGTGCTTGGTAGCGGGCAGAACCACAGACTTTGTTTATCTTTTCTTCGGAGGCGACCCTTGGTGGAGTTCTAGGTCACCGTTCTGGGATTTAACATAGTTCGTGGTCTACTTAGTCGGAGCTCCCTCCCTTCTGACGCAGGGAGTACTCTTCTCTGGGTAGCTCAGTAGAATTTGGAGGAACTTGGGAGTTCGGGTGAAAAGGTGCGGGTGTGAACAGTCCTTATGGTAGGTCGGAGGAGGAGGAGGGGATGGAGCAAGGCCAAGTCGGGAACAGATCAGGGGGACGGAGGGTTTGCGACAGGCGGGTCCGTAACCATGTTCAGAGAGCGGGGACTTTTTGGCACACGTTGATCATAGAGCAGGGGCTTCAGGTCAGCCCTTTCCTTAGCTTTGTTTGAAACAGTGCCCCGTCCTGCGACTCCTTACTGCTGTGGTCTCGCCTCGGCCTCCGTCGCTGATGTTCCATCATCCGCAGTCAGGCCGCGTGCTCCCACATCCGGTCTCTTTCCCCTCCGACAGTGATACCCTTAAATGAGTGTTGAAAAGACAGTCTTTAGAGATTTTGCAGAAAAAGGTAATTACATAAATCTATTTCCTCTCCCAACACCAAGCAACTGGGGTAAGCACTCGCTACATTTGAGATTTTTGCGGCTAACGTATAAACAATTGATGATGGATTTGCTGGATTCCTTACAACTTCCTTTTGTTGGCTAATTCTTTGACGCTTTGATGATTATTACGTTCAATTGTCATATGTCTATTATAGTAGATGTCAGTTCTTCTGGCAGAGACCCATTTCCCTAGTACGAGTCTTGCAAGGCTAGGCTGGTCTTCAGGGCCTTGTATTTTACAAAAAGTGCAATGTGCTATTCACCATAGTCTGATAGGCATCCTTCTGAGGGAAGAACATAGGCTAAGCAAGTCTTCATTACATCAAAACATCTTATTTTCAGCAAGGCTTACAGCAACAAGGTCTTTCGATTTTCGATCTAATTTTTAACTTTGCATACATCTTTCTAACTTTCTATATAAATCCTCGCAACCTGGTTACTACAAAAACTCGGGGGGGGTGGTTTGCGATAATTATTAAACTTATCCTCGGGGAAGGTGGGATCTTATGAAAAACGATTAAGAACACAGCGAATCGGAGCAAGGGGCGTTTTTCAAGTTCTCGTTCAGGGCAGCTGATACCAAACTGGGGGCATTTTGGGTAGATGGGGATGTCTCGATCATTTCTTACAGCTTGGGGTACGGAGACAATTTTCAATGGGAATGGTCGCATTACCACAGACACATTTTATCATAGAAGCCACTGACAAATAGTTCCCTCAGAGTGGGTCAAATTTAGGGAACCTTAGTCGTCTTACCTGTCCCTTTCTTATCGGTCAATTTAAATTTCATCCATATTTTAGTAGAAAAGGAGAGGTAGTAACGTGGTACCGATACAATTTTATTTAGGACAAATTTGTGCAAATACTTGTGGTATTTGGGGCCAATCAGGAGGTGCACCAGGTTCGCCAATTAGGTGCCAGTCGCTAGGAAGAGGGAAAGTGTGGAGGGGTGAAAGAGTGAGTGAGAGAGAGAGAGAGAGAGAGAGAGAGAGAGAGAGAGAGAGAGAGAGAGTAAGAGAGAAAGAGAGAGAGAGAGAGAGAGAGAGAGAGACAGACAATAGGCCAAACAGTACACGTGTGACATGGGGAATGACCGTGTATTGCTTGGGCTATTCAGTGCGTGACCTAACGTTTAGACGTTTCGGGTCTGTGTTAGGATGTAGAAAGCATGCAGTTTTGGGACAGAAAAGCATTAGATCAGGTAAAAAGGTCGTGTATTGGGTAGAGCGTCCTTGTTGTGCCGTTTTGCAGCGCTAGTCCGTCTTCATGCATCGGGCGTGACGTGGTTCCAGATCCCTTATGATACTCTAATCGGGATTCTAATGTAACCTGCAGAGGGAAAAAAAGGGGGGAAAAAGGGGGAGGTAGGGGGACAACATTTGAACACATCAAATGTATGGGCACGAAAGTTCTTTACTTACCACATACTCGTACTTATCTCTTCGGGATATAATCCCTTAGGGTTTTGGTTTCCTAAAGTCATGGGGGCAGGCAATGTGATAGGTGGTTCATGGGGAGGTTCGAGGATGGCATTAAGGATCGCGTGTAGTGAAAACGCTAAAAAGAGGAATCAGAGGTGCCTAGCGTGAGGTACCCGGTTTTGTAGATGTATCCGGCCATCGGGATCCCTAAATCATTCCCAAAGCTGTGATGTTCTAAGGCATATCAGTTCTTCGTTCAACCCTGTACCTTAGTACCTTCGACCACCATATCTTTATAATATTTTATTAATCACCCTGTTTTACTTTACCCATTCTCAGAAGTCGAGGTCCTTCTTCATACGTCAGTTCCTGAGCTTAGTCGCATATCTTGGAGGCAGCGTATCATACCTTCGATTCGACCATCAACCCAGGGCCGAACAACCATTTCTCGGATAACCTTAAAAAAAGAGCAGAACAGTTGCGCACAGAAAAACCCTCCCACCGATACCCGCATTTACAAAAGTATGCGATGTCTATCCATAGCTTTCTAAAACCTTTATTTGTAGAATTATTCAGTACGTAAAATGTGAGAGCGCAATTCATATTTTGGTCTGACATGTCGTCGATGGAAGCGCATACAGTAGGGGGTTATTTTGTAGCACAAGAACATGTAAAAATGGTCTAATTAATTATTTGCAAGTAACCAAAAACATTTCATTGCGTGACGAAGGAATCAGGGGCATTTCAGTTCATAAATGGAAACACAGTCAAGCTCATCGTAATCACATTTCCTAGATGTAAACCGCGGGTGTGCATCATGAGCGACGTTATGTATCAGTTACAACAAATATCAAAAATAAATTGTTCATTGAAATCAACATTTTACGGAACCCTTCTTAAATGTTCGCCAAGTGAACCCTCCTCCCTTTATCATCGAGTGCGCAATGGTTCGTATATATATATATATCTTAGTACATCAAGTTTCATTAGCTAAGGAACACCACGAGGCATCCGTTAGTTTCCATTGATACCAGCGCCATTTTGGGACCCTGTGGCAGCCACCTTTGCCGTATCCATCAGGAGTGGAAGAAACTTCTTGTGATGGCGAAAGATAGAGCATCATGCTGCTGGAGCAGGACATTTTGGTTCGGGGCGCCAGGGTGCAGCAGTGGAGCCTTCGTCTGGGGAGGTGAGGGAGGCTCACCCGTGCTGTCTCCCTCTCCCGGCGCATCCTACACCGTCCCTTGGAATCAGGGGCGCACATGATGACCACCCTACACCCCTGATTCCGACTCTTGGGGGACCACTGTACATCCGGTGCTCCGTAAATATGCCCGTCGGACATTGTGTGTCCTGTACTATGCAAGTATACCAGCCGGGTCTTGTATGTCCTGTACTGAGAAAATATACGAGTCGGGCATTGTGTGTCCTGTGTTGCGGAAATATGGCCGTCGCCCGGCTGGAGGACATCGGCGTCGGGCCAGGGCAGGGAAGCCTCCTACCTGTGGAGGTGGAAGAGGCTCGTCCGCGTCGCCTCTTCCTCCCTGCCCACCCTGCATCCGTTCGATGGAGGAATTCGTGATGGCCGGACCAGGAGATACAAGGGAGGGGGTCATTTTCATCCGCCCCCTCCCTACTCGCGGTCCGGGGGACGCCATCCCTGGAAGGGCAGTATGGGAAGACCATTTCATTGCCTGCTGTGTGGAGTCTCCAGTACCTTCTCGCCAGCGTTCTCTTTTTGGCCCATGGTTGCTGGCAGGCCCCGCCCCACACGTGCTATGTGTTTCGGATGGGCGGGACCATCGAACTGTTACATTGGGAGACTTCCGGAGTGAGCATAATATGTTTTGTATTTTTCCTATTAGTAAAGTTTGTTTTTTAGAGAGTTCTACTAGTTATTCTATTTACTGTTGGTTGTGTGTTTTACCGTAATTAAATCCTAAGTTATATAATAGACGCTTGGCTTCCTTGAGTCTTTTCTCTAACGGGGGGTTGTCTACACTGACCTGCAGTTGTGTTTGTTTTGAGTGGGGGAGCAACAGAGAGCAATCAGTCCCAGAACTCTAACATGTCGTTAAAATTGGTCTGACGAAATCTGTGCCACCGAGCATAATCAAACGGGGTGGTCCTGTCTGTTCTGTCTGCACTAGTCTGATTGGTTTTTATCTCACGTCCTTTTCCTTTCTGTCGGTCCGTCCTTTCTATCAACCCTTCATTCTTACCTATGCTTTGCAGAGTCGGGCATTGGGCTTTCCAGTGTCCAAGACATTTACAGAAAGCACATTGGTTTTGTTTTACATCTGTCCGTCCTGTGCGTAATGTCGGGGGATTACCTTCGGGTCGTTGTGTTCCGGGGTTGGCTTGTCGGCACATCCCTTTACACCGTTCGCTTTTCATGTCTACTCCTCGGGACTGTGCCATCGCTGGCCCTTCCCTTTGCCTACTAGACGTTTGGAGGGTTGTCTGTCGTGTCCCTTCACCTTTTCTAAATTCGTCGCCTTCCCTTCGTCGTGCAGCTTCTTTGCGCCACATGCCGAGACTATCGAGCATAATAGGTGTTGTTTCATTCCTACGAAGGGCTATTTCTACCGTTTCTATTTTGTCAAGATCAAAGGATCCTCTCAGTGGCCACTGTCTTTCTCGATCCTTTTTCGTATATTTATGCCACAGCTCACTGTAGGCTATAGCGATTAATCCATGCTTCATGAACATGTCCTTATTAGGGGTGCCTTCCAGCGGAGCCGGATGGTTCATCTCTAATAAGCGGTCCGGGCTAAACAGGCTACTAACCAGTGGGGAGAAGACAGGCATGACGGATCACAATGGGATAATAGTCAGCACTACCTATCTTATCACTGCGCGCAAAGACTAGACAGAATATTTCTATTCTACGTTGTTTGCACGTAGTGAATACCTCATGAACCAATTCTGAGCAATCAATGTTAGGTCAAAAATAAAAAATCAATATGGTCAATGGGGAGAATAAGTAGGCTCGCAAAAGTTCGCGTCACCTACCCTTTCACTATCTGCAAAGAGGGGACCTATTTTTCCCTGTTTGCAGACAGAGAATCTCCAGAAAACAATCTATAACAGTTAATCAATGGGGAGAAGGGGCAATTGTTCGGTGGGGGAGAAAGATAGGTCCGACGGGTGCGTACCTATCCTTCGCTGTTTATAAAGGGAGAGCCTGTTGTTTCTCCGTTTGTAGACAGTGAATCTCCAATAAATTAACACAAAGTAATACTAGTATTTTCTCAACAATTATCAATCACTTTCAACTATCTATCACTTTCGCAATTCGTCGTGTTTACACGACCTTACCCGGACCGCATGGACAGTTTCTCGTCTTCCGAATCCAGCGCCCGATCGTCCTCTTCTCTTAGTACTTCTCGTGGCACTCCTGATGGTTCCCAGTCAGGACCGCGGATCACTCGAGAGAGGTCTGTTCGGAACCAGTGAAGTTCGGATGATCGGCTGTCAGACGAGGGTCTATCGGACAGGGTACCTTCCGATCGTTGCAGTCGTTCACTCTGTCGTCAGGACCTCTCCCACTGGATCCACGAGTCGCTGATGGGCCCCACGTTTGGGACGCCAATTGTTAAAAAGGGTTCCAAAGACAACCGGTAACCAAAGACCCTTTTATGTTGCCCGGCGGTATCGCCTCTATGACCCACCAATATTAATCAATGAAGAAGCAGGCGCTGGAGACTGGAAGGCAGGAAACGAGGATTTTATTCTCTCCGGAGGAGAACACATCAATTCAGACAGCAAGTATCGTCACGAGGTGCTCTAACCGCATCTCTGAGGCCTGGCCTCTTATACTAGGGTTTATGACCTTTATTGCACATAACACATTCTCGCAATACTTTAGTACTTGAAAGAACATCCTCGGAATCTCCCCTTCAGACCCGTTCCCACATACATTTACAGTTGGCTTCCCCACCCCGGTCACAACAGGTGATGGTTGTCGCACAGCAGGGCATTCCGCCGATTCACGGAATGCATGGGGTTTGATCGGATCTCATGGGGTGGGGGCTTTGATCGGTTCGGGGATCTTTTGATGGGGAGGGGAAGCTTCCTACTGTACGGGGTAATAAACAGTATCCGCAGGGCCAGGTGGCGGCCTGGGAACAGGGAAGACAAACGGGGACACAGGAAAAGGGGGTTTGCATCAGAAGGGTTTGAGGCCATGAAGGGAATGAGGGGAGGTGTCGCGCTGGGAACAGGATAGGATTCCGTGGTGAAGCTGCGCTGGAGAGGGGTTTATGACCCAAGGCATGAGAGAGCGGGGGTTGTCAGCGTGCGGGGGAACGCTTGCGAGGTTAAGAGAGAGAGAGAGACGCGCTGGCTATCAGCGAGGGGCAGGGAGGCCATGGTGCTCAAAATGGCTGCCGCTTACGCGCACGAATGGGCTTGGAAAGGGGCAAGATGGCGCCGATAATGTTCACCAAGTTTGCATTTATTTTCCACAAAAGTTTTTTCTAGAAAAACAAATCACTCGAAATGTATACTAGTTTGTTAATATAGACCACTTACAAGAAATAGGCACATCGAAAAGATCTGTTTAGCTGATCGCTTTAGGAGCGCTGAAAGTAGTTCTTTGTCAATTACACCTAAGTATTTTCATGCTCGCATTTCTTAATTCTAAAATAGACATATAGGCAAATATGATAAAGTATTAGCTCTAGGAGCGTTGGAAAAAGATTAATGACAATTGCACGTAAATCATAGACGCTGTAAATTGGTCAATGGTTCACTCTTTAGTGAACAATATATATGCCTAATGGCGTACAAATGTGAATTGCACATGAATAAGAACTGAATATCACTTGTTGAACCTTACCGTAGGAAGCACAAGATACGTGTTCAATGCTTATTCTATCAACGTGCACCAAAACAAGATAATTCACGATCAATTGGTGTTTCCTAAGCCTGGGAAGATATTCCACGGAAGGACTTGAGATCTAAAATGGCTAGGGATGGTCGATACAGTTACATAACAAAACTTTCAAGCTCTGTGTTTTTTGTTTACACGTAAATTAGCTCTAAGTACGGGGAGAACATATATCTTACCCTTAATATGAAAGCGAGCACGTGTAAAACGCCTGAGGCTGCCGAGCCGAAAATAACCGTTGGCGTCACAGATGCGCTAGGCCGGTCAGATACCTCGTTGTGTCCGCAAGCCCTTTCTTTAAGTTTCTTGATTGAATAGTTTTGTAGCTAAATGTCAGGCTACGTTTCTAAAAGGGAAAGCAAAGTGGCTACTAATACGGTGCAAGTCATATATATTTTGTATCGCCAGTACGTTAGTAGCTTAGGTATTTGTTGTAGAATTAATTCTTACCATGAATATAAGAATAAGAGCGTATTTGAAGGTCTCTGAGAGCCACTTGCACGATATCTGATTGAAGTTTCCAGCCGTTCGGGAAATAAAATAGTTCCAAGTTCCCTTCCTATACTAAGGTAACTGTATACACAGTGGGCCGTCCGACTTTGATACTAAAAGAGAAGGTAATATAAATCTATGGTTACAATTCGGAGGGCAGATAATCTATATTACATTCGCAGTACTGGGACAAAGTACCGAGATTGGGCAGCTATCTTACTGAGGTTAAGTAGTCGCAGACGGTTGCATCAACCTGCGGTAACCAGGCACACGATAACCACTGGCGTCCCGCAGCCGTTGGAAATGATGAATGACCCGACCAAATGTTAAGCCCCTCCTTAAGTATGCTTAACTCGAGTGCCTGTAGAGACGTATCGGCCTGTCAGTTCCTCCTATTAAAGGGACAGGCGTTCGAAATAACCGCTAGGTAGAGCAAAGTGGGAGGCATATCACAAAATTCAAACGGGATACAACGTATCCTGTGTTGTGCCTAGACGCGGAGGTGTCACAACAGTCCACCGATTAGAAATTACCGGAAAGGCAAAATACATAAATAATAAAGACTACCTATTTAGATCATAAAGTCAGGGCAATGTCCGTGAATAATAAGAAGAAAACCAAGCGTGCCGGGCAGCAAAGGAGGGGCTTGCTAGCATATTCTCACGTTATAGCTAGATAGCTAGCACAGGAATCCAGATACACTATAATGTGTAGTCTTGTGAATATCTCAATGGGACGATCTCCCAATTATACTAAGTGTACACCCGATGATACAGGATGTACTTACCTATCGCTAGGTCAAGAGTATAGCAGCTGGTCTCAGCTAAGCTGCTATAGAGAGAAATATTCTACCTGAGAAATTATCCTCTAATTACTAGATCATCATTAGTGCGAACCTTCCAGAAGAGCCATTAAATAGGGGACAACCCCAATGGACCATACCGGACCGTCTTCAATTATAATACAGATAACATTTTTGCTTAAGGGAATAGTCACAAAGAGTGTGCTGTATATAGGGTTATACGATGGCATTCTCCCATGGGATTTCATTGTTTAATCCCCTCTTGTGAGTATCCAAAACAAAAATCCAAAAAACTTCTCGTTTTTTACGGATGGCGCATCCACCCTTGCTATCAGGAGTTTTAATTTTTTCTAGGATGCGCCAATGCAAGTCTTCTGGTTTGTGCTGTAGGTCGAGGAAGTGTTTCACAAGGGGTGCATTTAGTTTCTGAGTCTTAATGGCTGATCTGTGTTCTGTGAGCCGCGTTTGGATCGATCTACATGTTTCGCCGACATAGCCTAGGCCACATGGGCAACTAATGAAGTAGACCGCATTTGTGGTTTTACAGTTCCATAAGTCAGTTGCTTTAAAGGTAGAACCATTGTGGGAGAAAGCCTCTCCAGCTACAATGTTTTTACAAGATTTGCAGGAGGAGCATGGGACTGTTCCTCTGACCGGCAGATTTGTCAATAATGCTCTCTGAGTCTGATTGCTATTGGGCAGTGTGGAGTTGAACTTCGAGTGAACTATCTTATCTTTAAGATTTCTGTTTCTCCTATGCGCAAATAGGGGTTTCGATAAGGCAGACTTAGAAGATGGATTACAATTCAAAATGTGCCAGTTGGCATTGATAATCTGTCTTACACGTTCATTCATGGTGGAGTGTGTAGTAAGGCACACAAGTTGATCATTAGCCTGATGTTCTTTGGATGTTAATAACGCGTCTCGATCGAAAAATCGAGCACGTTTGTAAGAATTTCTTATTAATCTGTGTGGATACCCACGCTCAAGAAACTTTTTACGCATAATTGCCGCTTGTTTATCATAATCAGACAAGTTGGAACAATTTCTGTAGACCCTGAGAAATTGGGAGAAAGGAATACTTTCTCGTTGGCATTTGGGGTGGAAACTACTAAAATGTAGTAGAGTATTTCGGGCAGTTTGTTTCACAAATAAGTCCACTTCTAGCTTGTTATTATTGACTCGAATCAGAAGGTCTAGAAATTCGACTTGCTTCTCATTGTGGTTTGCAGTAAATTTTAAATTACTGTCGGTCAGATTGATATATAAATAATATAATAATAATAATAAAAAATAATAAAGACTACCTATTTAGATCATAAAGTCAGGGCAATGGGGTGAATGTATGACATTGTTCTGAATTCTGTCCATCAACTGTGGTTTTTGCATTTGTCGCCCCGAGTGGGATGGGTATGCTCAGACGTGAGTCCCATGCACTCCACACCACTGGATTCAAGCAAGCCGGGCTGAAGACGGCTGGAATGCCAGAAACCGGTTCTCGGAAGCTTGTTTCCGGTCCAGGGAAGGCATGGCTTGGCAGTTCGGGCTGGACTGTTCCCATGAGGCACAGGGTCAGACTGATTTGCATATGGCCATGTCTGTACTGGGGTGGTGTGGAGTGCAAAAAAACGATGGATTTAGGCTCAGATCTCTGTACTGGGGTGAATGTATGACATTGTTCTGCATTCTGTCCATCAACTGTGGTTTTTGCATTTGTCGCCCCGAGTGGGATGGGTATGCTCAGACGTGAGTCCCATGCACTCCACACCACTGGATTCAAGCAAGCCGGGCTGAAGACGGCTGGAATGCCAGAAACCGGTTCTCGGAAGCTTGTTTCCGGTCCAGGGAAGGCATGGCTTGGCAGTTCAGGCTGGACTGTTCCCATGAGGCACAGGGTCAGACTGATTTGCATATGGCCATGTCTGTACTGGGGTGGTGTGGAGTGCAAAAAAACGATGGATTTAGGCTCAGATCTCTGTACTGGGGTGAATGTATGACATTGTTCTGCATTCTGTCCATCAACTGTGGTTTTTGCATTTGTCGCCCCGAGTGGGATGGGTATGCTCAGACGTGAGTCCCATGCACTCCACACCACTGGATTCAAGCAAGCCGGGCTGAAGACGGCTGGAATGCCAGAAACCCGTCCTCGGAAGCTTGTTTCCAGTCCAGGGAAGGCATGGCTTGGCAGTTCGGGCTGGACTGTTCCCATGAGGCACAGGGTCAGAATGATTTGCATATGGCCATGTCTGAACTGGGGTGGTGTGGAGTGCAAAAAAACAATGGATTTAGGCCCAGATCTCTGTACTGGGGTGAATGTATGACATTGTTCTGCATTCTGTCTATCAACTGTGGTTTTTGCATATATAATTTATGTGGCAGCAACCACATGATACCCTCAATTCGATACAACTTTGAAATGTATATTGACAATGTTGCATTTGGTGCTAGTGGTACTTGCAACAAACATTCAAGAATGTAAAATAAATCTAGCAAACATATGATAACTTTCTGTGCATAGTTGTTACGAGGCAAATAACAAATATATGGCTATATTCATTCGTGGAATCTGGCTTGATATCGCAAGCAAGGTTTTGCTACAAGGCTTGTCTGAGCAATTTGGTTAGAGGTTCCTATAGCGTGCCAGATAGGTATGAAGTGAAAATGACACTCTGATGATATGCCAACTGTCTGATGTGCCAAATGTTGTAGATATCCATATGCTAATGACATTGTCCAAGTTGTGTGACCCTCTCAGAGTAAATGGGTGGGTTATTGTCACATGTTGCTATACATTTATTTTGTAATTTTCACACCTGCAAGGCAAGCAAACGTTTCTTGATGTAGGTTCTTAAAAAAACAAAGCTTGTGTTTTATACTCCAAGTGCAGCATTCTGTGAAATCCATATGAAATCCATGCCATGGTTGCTATCGTGAGGGCTGATATGACAACAATGTTGTTTTTTTTGCATTATGTCTAGGTACACGACAGGATTTCTTTCATACAAAGGTAACATTGTATGGTAAGATTCAGGAATATGAGCAAAGTTCACTGATAGATCTTCATGGCTATTTTTTCCAGCAAGAACAAGCCAAGCAAGAAACCATCAAAACAATTTGGCATGTGAGAAACACAATGGTCTAGAGGTAGGTTGCCAGCAACACAGATTTGTAGCAGAAGGAAGAGGCCAAAGCTGAAGACCTTTCCATGCCCATTTGGAGATCAAGCAGGAATATCAGCAAGTATCTCCATGAGTGAGTATGTATGGGTGGTTTTCACTGGCATTCCAGTCACACGAGGAAAGGAGGGGATACAGAAGTGTGAGAAGCTACCAGGCTTGACAGCACAGTTATGCAATTCAATGATCGACTACATTGTTCAAGGCTTAAGCTGACTGCTGTGTCCTCCCTCCTTCACAACAACCTGCCCAACTCACAGCAACATCATTCAAGGGTTACCTTCTCTTCTTTAATCTTCTCTTCCACCCATTCCCTTGTCAGAATGTCATTTATAAATACTTTGGTGTTTGTTATCTGGGTAGTAGCCACTGTAGAAATCAAAAATCCACTTCTCAGGGGTTCCACTGATACTTAGTCCTTTTAAACTCACAAGGAAGAACTTGACACAGAAGCTGGAATATAAAAGTACATTTTTATTAACCTCAAATGAGTGAGACTACGTCACACAGAAGCCTTAGCAACTGAATGAGGCAGTCTGCTAGAATGGTCTTACTTCAAGTCTTTATCCTGCCCCAGGCATGTAAGGGAGTTGTACCAATTACATTCCTAAACAAATGGAAAATCTGGAGGGTCAGCAGATGAGTAGCCTTTGGGGTTTTAGCAGGATATGGGCAAAACATTATAATTACATAATTCACAAAGGTTAATCTGATTTAGATGGCACTGCAGGGCATGGCATGATTACATGTACAGTATCCCAACCCAAATATTAATCATTAAGAATGTCCCAAATTCAACCTCCAAAAGCCGGACAAGCCTATAATTGAAAGCATAACCCATGTAATGAAGAAACATAAAAAGAAACAGTAGCAGATGATGAACAAGATAAGGCATGTGCAAGGAAACAAAAAGTTAACGATGTCCTGAACATTGATTGGTAATCTCAGACAAAGATCGATCAGGGAAATTGGCTTTGCGAGGTCAGTTTCAGGTAAAGAGGTCAATTTCTTACAGTTAATTTCAGAGTAAAAAAGAAACCTTAGTTAATGTATACATGAACAAAGAAGGCCAGGCAACTTTATTCGCCAGGCTACCTTCACAGGCCTACGTGAGGGCAACACAAAATGGTGGCACAGAACAAAATGGAGTCAGACTCGAGAATTACAGAACCTCAGACCCTCCTTTTGCCATTACGTAGGCAATAACCTAAGACTCATGTTAATCTGAATCTAGGTCTATATCGATATTCATTAGGTCGTCAATGTTTTGCTGTAACATCATCTTATTATTCTCTACTTCTCTCGGGACAGGTCTCCGAACACACATAGTAGCACAAAGACTCACTTCTGGTGGATCATTTTTGGATGCTAGAGGCGGAGCCACTTCCTCTTCCATGGCAATTTAGTCAAATGAGAACTTAATTAACATTTACTGTATACAATTGCACTGGAATCGCTTGTGCAACTGTGCCCAAAGTCCGTTCAAAGCCTCTCTGGCAGGCTTCTATCGTCCATCAAATCTGCTTCCATTGTCTTCTTCCGCATTGGGTCTCTCGATTCAGGCCTCTTCATGAAAATAGTACTGCTTAGTTGGAGTGCCCTCCTGGCAAACACTCACAGCTCACTCGAAAGTCTCAATGTCTCAAGGCAGTGCACCAGTGTCTCTCCTCTGCGGCAGACACTACAAATAATGTGCTCTTCATTGGTCATGGGCACAGATCATCTCATGCAGACCCGGGTCTACATTCTCAGGCTTTAACACTCATTATTCAGTGTCAGAGGAAGCTCAGGCTGCTCTTTCATGGGCACCATAATGTAGTGCCTTTTGCCAATCTTGGATCCTCCGGTGCACTGCCCTTCCGTTGGAGCAAAAGAAAAGGGGGTGTGTGGCCAAAACTCAGGCCTAGGGGCTCAAGGGACTGCACACTGTCAGAGGTTACCAGCACATGACAGGTAGAAAACTCAAGAATCAGACTAACCCTGCCATCAATACCAGGGATCCTTCTCTTTCGCTCTTTTGCACTGAACCAGCTCCTCCTTCTTTTCTGATGTTCAACGCCTTCTGATGAAGCAAGCACAATACTTTGGAGATACCATTGATGGCGCGCTGGTGATCACTGTCCAGCCTTGCTACTTTTCTGGATGCTGGGACTGTAAGGCCAAGACCTTTGGCCCTCATCTGTAGCTGTCACTGATGGGAATTAGGCTTAAATCAGCGTTCTGCAGGTTATTATGACTTGATACCGCAGAACCTAGTGACGTAGGAAATGTGACACAGTTGTTAGTTTCCTTCAAATTCAGTACAAAAACAGTTCATTGTATTTAACAAGGGGATTGCAAGCAGGTGGCCTGCAATCTTCAAAGGAGTGGCTTCAATGTGAGAGCATATCCTTTACCATCTAGGGGTAGATAGGGCATGGGAATTCTATCTGAATGGATGTCCTCACACGTAGTAGCATTGTCTAATGGGAAAACATATTTTCCTTAATGATTAAGTCTAAGTGTTCCTAAATTCCTTATCTAGAACCCCTCAAAAGAGAAAGCACATGATACAGATTATCAGGGACATGTAGATACCTCCCTTTAATAACTGTGCATTCCATCACTACCCTAACAGTCAGATTATATATAAAAAAAACATCCAAGTGGGCATGAAGTAAAATTCTTGAAAAATCCATCTGGTCATACAAAAGGGAATTATACATAATATGGGGGTCCCTGGTACATCACTGCAGTCTGGAAGTGTGAACCTGAACAATACACCAACAATAATAAATGGGCTAACTGGTGAAAGGAATACGGAAAAGGGAAATGGGACTTGGACACAACTAAAATCCCCAATAACTAGGCACAATGCAACATCAGTCAAGGGGAGAAGTGGCAAAATAAAAATCTATAGGAAGAACAAGAAATTACTCGGGTGATAGTCAAGTTTGTGACATAATACCAAGAGTATGGGTGATACACAAAAATCAAAATAGTTCACAAATTTGAACTCTACCGCCTAGGCGCTACACCATATACGGTAATCTCAGCTAATGTTCCAGTTCCTTCTTCAAGGAAAAGGAAACCTGGTACTTAGGAAGCAGAACATGATTAACTAATGCAATATATAAATTAAGTCACCTTGTACAAGAGTCACAGATCTATAATTTCATCCTTAGGTCCAATCAAGGAAACATAAATCTAGGGCTGCCTGTTCCTTGAGGGAAGGGGCAGTAACATGACTAACTGCAGGTGACACACCTTGATCCTGTATATTTCTTTATTTTTCTTTAATACCATTATAGCCAAATAGACATGATGCACTGGTGAAGTGGTGTCTGTCTTGTTCACAGTATGAAAATATCATATCTATGAAATTTAGTATCAGAGCAAGTTCAACCAACTGTTGCTCAAAGATGTACATCGTCATGACATCCCCTCACAACACAGGAAAACTTGTAATAGTATCAGAAGCAACAACATAAAACAAAAACATACATAAAATAAAAATACACACATGTCAAGCCATCAGATATACGTGCTGTATACCAAGCACAAAAAGCATAGACAAATTAAAATAGCACATGTAAATAAGCGATGACACACAACACCATTGCATGCATTTTATGCACTGCGAACCTGCAACCCAAAACCCAATATTCTGGCCTGCTTAATTTGTAAGGCTTAAAATCGAAATTACACTAAAATTACTTTCTTTTACTTTCCTCACCCTCCTTTTGACAACTGGTCACCAGTTAGTGGTGATCAGTTGTCAAATGCAACTTACTGTGTCGCTTCTGACACACAGGACCAGCAGGAACAATTCATAGAAGGACAAAATGCAAAAACGTGAAAAACACACAAACATATTTTTTTCAAAGAAGTCATACAAAAACTCATCTTGTTTCAACATACTGCTAACTCCCACCTTACTGACCTCAAGAACAAAATCTGGCTCTCCTAGGCCCCCTCTCTCTTCACCCTGAAGCTGTCAAAGACAAAAAGCCTTCCTAACTCTTTCTAACTTGCAATAACCAACCCTATCCAAAACCACATACCATATATATTACTCCCTTTAGGGGCCACAATCCACTCCTATTCCCAGACTCAAAAACATCTCCTGTGAATAATTCACAGAACACAACAACACAACATACCAGCTTTAGAACAAATGCTTGTTACCACCCTATGCAATGGTACTCATTTCATCAACCTTAAATGGATGAGCATCTCAGTAGGCCCAGCTAGAGTTAAAACCTTCAACCCTGATATTAAACTCAAACCTCTGCACCGGGCACATTGGCTCACTGAGCCATTAAAAGCAACCCCAAATAAGAACAACCTGCAAATTTGTATTATACCTAAATGTATGCATTTACTGAAGCCTAAGGAACTTTAAAAGCTACTCTAAATGAAAAGAAATGCTGCCTAAATAGTGCCCTCACCCAATTTTGACTTTGCCACCTGGGGCACTTAAAAATACATATCCTATAATTGTGCTACATATTAATCATCCTCATAATGTTCTTTACAGATTGCAGAGATTGGACATTAGACATATCTCATGCAAATCCTTAGAAAAATGAGTTTTTTACGCCTGCGCCAAGTGAAATTCCACATACAAATGTCCTCATTAGGCAGTAAAACACAACTTAAATTAAATTTTAATGCTAGGAGGTCATAGTATGAGTATTAATCTTTATAAATAGTAAAAAACGAATTTAGAAGCACTTATTTTTAATAATTATTTTTCATAATTAATAATTATTTTTAATATACCCAATCATTTTTGATAATTCCACATATAAAAGCAAGCTGCATCCCTTGCCAATCATTTTAGACGCATTCATTCACAAGCCTAAGCACATAAGCCTAACTTGAAACATGACACATTTTTGCATCATTTTTTTTTTTTAAGAAGGACAATTATTTTTACAGTAGAACCAAGAATATGCTTATAAAAATGCTTAAAGAGAGGAAACCGTTAATTGAAATGTCTTCCTGCAATACAAAATAATGAACCTTAGTTTTGGAACCTTTTTAAAAAAACATTCTGAAATGCAAAGATTCACCCGTGTTTACTTGAGGGCGAACACCTGCCTGAGTAAACATTCCTGTCTATTCGTGATTGCTTTGTGTTGCTTGCTTAGCGGCAGCAACAGCTGTTTCTTAGTGTTGAAAACGTGGGCACGGTGGCTGTCTATTTAAAACTAAAACTAAGACATTTCAAGTTTCAAAATGCGTGTGCAATACAGCAAAATCCAATGTACTCAGATGATGTGTTTGCCTGTTAATATCTAATACAATGTATCTAAGGAAAATGCTGTAAGTTTATTTTTTGCAAAACACACAATTTCGTTCTTGAGGGCTTTTTTATTCCTAGTGAATGTGAATTTTGATTTTATTATTTTAAGCATTTAACAGTGTGTACATGTGTGCAAGTGCTCACTCTATAAATTATATAGCAACATATAGCTATTTTAGCATATCACATGGTTCATTTCAGGATTTTTATTTAATTTCTAATTAATATTAATTAACTAACATTTTGCATAACAGACTGAAGACAACAAGAAAGACCACAACCACATATTGAACTCATTTCAGACATAAACAGAAAGGGTTCAAACACTCAGGACACACAATACAGCGCTTTATCCATTTGTTTCATAAATAGCGCCATCGCTATTTACTTACAGAAGTTACACTAATGGGAAAAAACACATAGACAATTAAACACACATTTAACCCACAGATCAACACATAGGACTGAAACAAAGGACAGCCCACAGACTGTACTTAAACCAAACCATTTGTAAATACTAGTTGTAAGTCATATTTACAAGAAGCGCTTCTCAATAGTATTCCAAAAGACTGCAAAAACAGCCCATCAGACTGTTTTATTTCCAAGAAGCCAAAATACAATCGATTTACTAGCTTTGTTGGCAGAACACCCAAAAAAAATCGCTCTGCATATTTCGATTCATAAAATTGCGCAGAAAAAGGATCCTTGTATGTATTATGTTCATATTTTAATTCCCTGGGGATACAGAATCACCAAGGAAGAAATATGTTTTTATACCTAAACCTATTTAGATATTCTCTCAAGGGAGCCGGCTTATTAAATTCACATCTTACTATGGTACCTCCAAGAAATAGCAACACATTCTTCAATGTGAGCTTTGAAAACAGGCATGCCAAAAATACTGCAGAATATGCAATATTATACCCAAAGTAGTGCTTAAAGTACTCTTCGTAAGTGCACCGTTCAACAAAATCAGATAGAGAAAAATCTCCTCATTACCTGCCTACACAAATTGCAATTCGCATATACAAACCTATACAAATCCAAAGTTGGCCAACACAAATTCCAAAATTCCAAAGCTATACCAAACAAATGGTTGTCAAAATTCTAACTGCCAAGTTCTAAATGACCTAACAGTCTTTTTTTTTTAAATACTCACGCCAAAAAGGTTCTCAGTCAGGAGTGGCATCATGTGGAGGATCAAAATCAGGAAGATCAGAAATATACTGGGATGCAGAGACAAAGAATCCCCAGAACCTCCATACACAGAGTACCTCCTTAGTAGAGTCCTGTCCTGTCCTCCTCAGTAGATTTCTGTCTTCTGACAAGATCACTCCCTCAGATACCCACTTCTCAGATGAGGCCCGCGTTGGCCGCGCCATTTGTAGAAATCAAAAATCCACTTCTCAGGGGTTCCACTGATACTTAGTCCTTTTAAACTCACAAGGAAGAACTTGACACAGAAGCTGGAATATAAAAGTACATTTTTATTAACCTCAAATGAGTGAGACTACGTCACACAGAAGCCTTAGCAACTGAATGAGGCAGTCTGCTAGAATGGTCTTACTTCAAGTCTTTATTCTGCCCCAGGCATGTAAAGGAGTTGTACCAATTACATTCCTAAACAAATGGAAAATCTGGAGGGTCAGCAGATGAGTAGCCTTTGGAGTTTTAGCAGGATATGGGCAAAACATTATAATTACATAGTTCACAAAGGTTAATCTGATTTAGATGGCATTGCAGGGCATGGCATGATTACATGCACAGTATCCCAACCCAAAAGTTAATAATTAAGAATGTCCCAAATTCAACCTCCAAAAGCCGGACAAACCTATAATTGAAAGCATAACCCATGTAATGAAGAAACATAAAAAGAAACTGTAGCAGATGATGAACAAGATAAGGCATGTGCAAGGAAACTAAAAGTTAGCGATGTCCTGAACATTGATTGGCAGTCTCAGACAAACATCGATCAGGGAAATTGGCTTTGCGAGGTCAGTTTCAGGTGAAGAGGTCAGTTTCTTACAGTTCATTTTAGAGTCAAAAGGAAACCTTAGTTATTGTATACATGAATAAAGAAGGCCAGGCCACTTTATTCGCCAGGCTACCTTCACAGGCCTAAGTGAGGGCAACACAAAATGGTGGCACAGAACAAAATGGAGTCAGACTCGAGAATTACAGAACCTCACCACTCCTGAGTGCAAAGTTAGGTTTCACAAAATACTCCTTGAAGATTTTGCCTATCATCAGGTGAACCAGGCTGCCCATCACAAAGATGTCATATGCCTGCTGTCCTCCTGGACTCCAACCCTATCCTCACCCAACTTTACCTGCCTGTGCAAATTGTCAAACCTGTTCATTCATTCACCCAACCCCTTCCTCGCTGGCTTGTCCTCAACTCTGGATGCCAGACCAAAGGTCCCATGCAAACATGCCTGAATCTGTAAATCTGGGTGTGGTGGGCACTCAATCTTAGCAAGGATGAATCCATTAATCTTCCTTAATTCATTCAATTTTTGGGGGGACTGTATTTAACCCTACATTCCTATCCACTTTTAACACACCTTTGCCCTAATAGCATGTTTCCTTCATTTTTATATTTCTGTCACTTATCCTACATAAACCATCAGTCCCAATTTCATATTTCTAAATAAATTGCTTTGCCTGTCTTCTTTTTAACTGTGTATTCTCAGAAATATGTCTTTCTTTACCATCTATGACAACATGTAATGCACGAATGTTGATAGATAGATCACAGATTTCATGCCTGGAGACATGGTAGCATGACTCAAGGTTTCATTGTGCATTCATCCCTTCATATATGACACTGAAGTGTTCACATTTTGCTAACAGTAGATAATAGCTGAGTGAATCGTTTTTGTGCTCAATTGAAGGTTTATTCACATCAATTGGGGTAAGAATGTTATTTGTGTGGCGATGGAGCAACAGCCACTTCCACAGGTAAACTCTGGGGACCTGGTGGAGCGAGGGTCGAAGGAGCGCCCTCCGGCCGTACCCACCCAAGAACTCAGGAGAAAATGTACCCTCTCCTGAAGGGCCCATTAAGGCCAATGTGGAAGATGAGAATCAGCGAGCACACCCCCGCAGAGGAAGCTCCAGGTGCAGCAGACCTTGGGGCAACTGTCTCTGACACCCCGATATTTTTTAAGACCTTTGAGGGTGTTCCAGATTCACTGGCCTTACCACCCTGGCCTTTAAACAACATGATGTGAGACGCTTGCACAGCTTGTCCCCTTCCTGGGACTTTCTATTTTGTGGGGTGACTTTTCCCCCATTCTCCAACTGTAGGCGGGGTGAAGGGAGTCTGAGATGGTCTTCATGCAGGTCGCTAATATCTGGAGACATACACTAAATGTAGTTGCTGCTGTCAGGCACTGTTATCCTTTCCATAGGCGACTGTATCCCTTGACTGCATATTCCCTTATTTTTGTTGTGTTTTGAATTCCTTATGGGTGACTGTTGCTTACTGGTTAGAAGTATGGGAGAAGTTGGGAAGGGCTCATTATTTTCTATTGGTTTGTAGATTTACGATGTTTTTCTTACAGGTGCACAACACATAGGGTCTCCACCACCAATGTTCCCACATCAGGGTTGGACTCCATGGTGCTCCACACTGATCTATGGGGGTATGAGTTGCATTCTCATTTCTTGACCCCCCCCTCCCCATATGGTTTGAGTTGTCTCCTGGAATGTGCATGGTCTCTTGGACCATATCAAGAGGTCAGCGATGTTGCGCTACATCAAAAGATACCAACCTGATGTGATCCTCCTCTAGGAGAAGCATCCCCTAGGAACTAATTGCCATTTCCTTGGTCGGTTTGTATATGACCAAATCTTCCATGCAGGCTTCTAAAGAGGCTCCAGTGGGGTCGCGATTTACCTGCATAGGTCCTTTACACTGATGGTAATGGCATCTCATGTGGACTCCCAGGGTAAATATGTGGGGATCTAAGGGCGCCAGGAGGCCAAGCATTACAACTTTATCTCATGCTATGTCTTCCAGCAACTCCTACCCTCGACTCTGCAGGAGTTCCAAACTCAAGCGAGAGCCCTTCCCCCGGAGATTCCTTTGGTGGGTGGGAACTTTAAAGCAGTCCTGGACCCCACACGTCAGACATTCCGTGCCCGGGCAGAATTTTGCACTCTGCGCGCCTAAATTCCTGGGCAGATTCCATTGGTCTCTGGGATGAGTGGCACACAAAATCAACATCCTTTGGCTCCACACCTGGAACGTGCTTACAATAGATTCTGTTTGTATCCTGCCACGGGCCATATCTGATAATGCACCCCTCCTTCTGGAGTGAGGTTCCCGCTCACACTCCCTCCGTCTGAAATGGCGATCCAGTGCATGGCATCTGATGGATCAGGGTCGTGCAGACTTCATGGAGGAGGAAGTTCAGACCATCTTCTGAATTAATGATGACTGGGTGACCTCAGCTGTAACTCTATTGGCGACCTGCAAGCCCACCTTTCAGGCCTGCTCTAAGGATATGTGAGGAGAAAGGAACAGTGCCAGATGGCACAGATGGAGTAACTGGAAGAGCAAATCCTCACCCTTAAGTGTTGAGCTGAAGTTCCGGATGTGGAGGACACCAAATGACAATTGGTGGTAGCTCTCTCTAAGCTGCGCCAAATATCTCTACAGGAGTTGAGGCAGTGCTGAAAAGCATCAATCCAGATGGTCTATGAGTCCGGAACCAAATCTGGTAAACTGCTGAACTGGCTGGCAACTCGTTACTTCTCAAAAAGAATAGTGTCTGCCTTTAGAGACTCATCTGGGATTGTTTGCGAGGAGATACCTGCATTGCACAGACATTTGCATCATTATATCTGGATCTTTTCATGGCACTACTGGCCCCCATGTGGGAGGTCGAGGCTCCTCTCCTTGACGATATCCCACTGTCCTTTTTTCTGGACTCTCTGGCCTGAGCATTGGATCAGTCTCTAACGGCTGAAGAGGTTGGAATGGCTATATCGGACCTTCAATCCGGAAGGTCCTCCAGCCTTAATGGCTTCCCAATTGAGTATTTTAAATGGTACTGCACCCATCTGATTTTACATCTTGTAGTTTCTATGCGGAAGTATCAAAACATGGCTCCTTTCACCCCAGATCTTGACAATGCCACTAGAGTGGTCATCCACAAGACGAATCAGCCCACTGGATATTATTCTTCCTGCCGGCTCATCTCCCTCCTAAACACAGACATTAAGATCTTTATGAAAGTCCTGGTGAAGAGACTGAGCGAGACACTGTTATACCTGCTCCATTCAGACCAATGTGAACTCATGTCGGGCAGGAAAACCCTGCATTGCATCCGGAGGGTGGAATTGGCCCTCTCACAATCATTCCACCTACACAACCCCCTGACGCTCCTTCTTGTTGATTTCCATAAGGCCTCTGACACAGTTTTGTGGCCAATCTTGGCAGCCGTGCTCCAGCAATTAGCTTTGCCCCAACCTTCCGCAGAACTGTGGATCTGCTCTACAACAGCCCTAATGCCCAGGTTTGCATTAAAGAAGTCCTTTCTCAGCCCATCCTGATATACAGGGGCACTCGTCAGGCTTGTCCTCTATCCCGCTCTTATTTTCTCTCACATTTGAGCCTCTGGCATGCTTGATGCGGTGTGATGCTCAAATACAGGGGTGGAAGAGGGAGGGTGGAGTTGAATACCACATTGCTCTTTGTGCAGATGATGTTCTGCTATTTCTAGGTGACCCTCAGTCCTCCAGACAAAGATGCCTTGAAATCCTCTGTCTTTAAGGTGAGGCATCTGTTTTGCATATAAACGTACACTAATCACTTTTGGTGCTGGTGGTGGGGAATGCCGCTGGGCAGCACTGACACCCCTGGATACTGGAGCAATACAGCTCCTGAAGTCCATCTCTCTTGTCTGCCAGATTTGGTCCTTAACGTTTAACCCCTTGCAGCGTCTCTGGATAGAGAGTTGGGTAGGTGGAGTTGTCTGCCATTTAATTGAATGAGATACGTTGCTGTCTTCAAAATGATGTGTCTTCCCAATACCTCTATCTTCTGACAATCATTCCTCATCTGATCCCTTAGGTGTGGTTTAGATACCTGATGTTAAAAATTAGAGTCTTCTTTAGGGTGGGGGGGCTGACACCGTGTGACCTATTTATTCGCTCAAAAATCCCCATTCAATTGTGGGCTCTGCATGCCTGACATTTACAGCTAGAACCTTGTGGCAGACCCGGGCCCGATCAAAGAGTGGTTAACCAGGGGATCGGATGATCTGGCATCACGTCTTGAATTGCAGCTCGTTGGTCTCGAGGGTTTCCTTCAACATCTTCATGGCAATTTGATACTTCTAACAACTCCATCCTGTACTCGAGTGACACTGCTCTGTTGGAAATCGGCCTTGCACCTTATTGGTTGGAATCGCCGACTTACGGACATGACACAGCTGTGGCAGGGAACCTGGCTTAAGCAGATTTTGGGTCTTCTGAGGTTTGCCTAGTGGGACCGCATTGGGATCCCATACCTTGGGGATATACACCAAGGTGGGACACTGATGTCCTTTTAGGAAATGCAGGATCAGTACAGTCTCTACCATACGCAGTTCTTTCGATATTTGCAGCTGTGTCATGCTTTATTGGCTCACCTCCGGGTAGATCCCCAGATCCCCAAATACAGTCCCCTTGAAGCTAAGATATTGATGAGGAGATTGGGTAAGAGAGCTATTTCAAATATCTATCGATCCTTATTAATCAACACCCCAAACAATTTTCTTCTTCTTGGAAGGGGTGGAATGGCTGTGTTGGAGAGCTTGATGATGACTGGATGGAGGCATGTTTGTCCCCAAGAGTACTGGTGATTTCCTTGCAACTGCGAATGATCCAAATTAACTACCTCAATGTGACATACCTGACCCCCCAGTGGTTGCAGCGCATGAACCTGAGAGACCCGGCTGTATGCACAAGATGCTTTCTCCCCACAGCTGACTTTTTTCATGTGACCTGGTCCTGCCCAGCCTTATTACTCTTCTGGGACAGGGTGGGGTACCAGATCTCTGAGGTGGTGGGTCACCACATAGACTTGAGTCACCAGGTGGCACTGCTGGGTCTCCTGGAGGAAGCTGGAAGGCTAAGGGCCGAAAGAATCTTTATAGGAGTGGTTTCCTTAGAGGCTAAAAGAAACATTGTCCACACCTGGAAAAGGCCAGAACCCTCCTCTCTCCCAAGCTGAAGAAGAGGTGTTGAGTTGTGTTCTCACCAGAAAAAAACAATATAAGAGACGAGAGGCTGTCCTCTAAAACACAAAAAGATATGGGGTGGGTGGTGGGCGTACCATGGACTACCACTGGGATGATGATGTTGATAATAATTAGTGTAGTTATGTAATGTCTTGTTCTGAATCATATGTGATGATAGTACCTTCTCATTGGTGGGTGATACCTTGTGATACTAAAACTAATACAATGTGGTTGTTAAACAAAAGAATGTTATATGTGTAATTATAAATCAATGCTGTAACATACATGCATGTTATAGGTTGTAAGTGGTAGGTGTGATAAGGTGTTGCAAGACCATTTTACAAATGGGTGACATTTATGCTCAAGTGGGGGGGGGGTTATCCCTATCTTTAGGAATTTTCAGCCTCCATTTTGGCTATGCAATACTGCTCAAGGATAGTTGTCAGGAAACATGATTTTACCTGCTGATCCTTTGGGTGAGAATGGGCCTGAAGGAAAATAATCCATTGTTCCAAATGTCCCAGGCACATGTCTAGGGCTTTCAGCAGACACCTCTTCTTCTCCCCTCTTCTCCCTGGCCTTAAATTAAGTTTTTCAGAGGGGATCCCCATTTATGCAATAGCTTTCAGCAGACACCTCCAACCTGGAGTCCACCAGACTGCAAGACCTTGTTCTGCCATCTGATGTTCTCTTCCTACACCATTGCCCGGTGTTGCCCTTGCAACTCCACGGTATCCTGAGAGATATGATTTTGCTCATTAATATGCATGTCAGTGCTACATAATGGGTAGTCAACAGAGGTGACACCCCATTCCACGGTCTGTAGGCTACCAAACACTGATTCTTAGTATTGGTAGGAAGTCTCTACCCAGGGGATAATATGCCTCTATCCCATCCACCATACATGCATGCTTGGTGTTCCCATGGTGCCAAGGTGGGATCCAGGGGTTGTAAGCACTGGGGAATTGCTATACCTGTCACATGGATTCCAAAATTGTCAGTAGAGATGTAACCAAAGAAGTGCCATATGGCCAGTGATAGATGCTGAAGACTCTTCTTTAGTCTCAGCAGGGTGCTTAGAACGAGCAGATATGTCTGAGGTAGCTGAGAGGAGCACTTATGGGGAACAGACAAGGATAGCTCTAGATGAGTAATATGGTGCGTTGGCCATGTGTTGTGGAGGCTTTAGGTGGTGGAAGAGTGTCATGGACCTCATGAGCTTCCTTCTACAGAGGCATAATCTAGTTATAATTCAGCCTGGCTTGTGTTGCCAGGTGTCTTGCCTCTAGGACAAGTGAATTCTCTCCGGGAACCCCCTAGCAAACCCAATTTATATATGGAATGTAAAGGTAAGACACCTCATTCACAGGTGTTGTGAAGAGATTGGGCATTCAGGTGAGTATGGCGCAGGTATCAATTGATTTACTATAATGTCTACCCTTTCTCACGTGCCAACAATTGGTATTTACAAAAGGCTCTGTGTGCACTTGTATTTTGGATAACTTTAAACTCCAACTATTTGTGGTTTCAGACAGTCTTTCATGTAAAGTGAGACATTTTGCTTGAGGTCTGGAATACATTGACCTACCTGCCCTTCTCTCAGAACTGGTCTATGGAGGGACACAGTACTGTTAGAAGGGGAGAATACTTCGAGCAGGGGCGGCCTTAGGCATGTGCAAGCTGTGCACCTGCACAGGGCCACCAAACCCCAGGGGCCACCACGCCAATATATATCCTTAATATAATAATCCTCTGAGGATGGATACATATTTGCGTGGCGGCCCCTGGCAGGGATTTGGCGGCCTCCTGCTCTGTTCCACTTCCAAACACCCTGACCCCCCCTCTTCACTGGCCTCTGCACCGGCGTTCCTCTGGGGGACCCCTACCTGTTCCTCCTCTGGGGGCCCCCTACCTACGCTCCCTGCCCAGGGCCGCCATGAGCCTAGAGCCGCCCCTGCTTCGAGGTTTCTGCTACTGTTTTCAGCTGTTTTAAAGTACCAGGGGCTGTGGCGTATTGCAAATGGACATGGGTAATGTTCATCCGATTAATACAGAACTAAGCAGGACTACACACACGCTGAGGTGGTTCTGAATCACAGCAATTAAAATGCGAGCAATGATGCTTCTTAGATTACAGTCCGTCTGGGTTGGTTCCACTTCCGACAAAGCCAGAAAGCAGACCTCGGTGGTGGATTTTAAAACTATGAGAGCTATTGCGTGCATTTCAGCCTCTTCTCCAGGGGGAAATCTCCAATAGCGAAATTGCTGCCATAAGTCCAAGAAAAATTCTCTGGAAGAAGGTCCTCCTCCATATGGAAACTATGGACCGGATTGCAGGTAATGCAGTCTTTAATGCGAAGATTATGGGCGTCCGGAATTACCTAAACCATATTTATCTCCGTATGGAATCCCTGCAATTACGAGTTAGACCATGAAGTGATTTTAACTGATGAAATGTTTATTTAGGAGGTTTTCTAAAGGGATAAATATTGGATTATGGCTGAAATACACAAAGCATTACTGCAACACGCACACAGTGCTACTCCTACCAACACACAACACCACCCACCCATTAAACAAGAGAGCATATGCACATAAAAAAGCCCAGGACTATTGTCCTTCTCACTGCTTCTTTTAAAACGCACTTAACACTGGCACTAAACAATGGGAGTTCCAAATCTGTTCGTTGAATGCTCCTGATTTTGCTACGTAAAGGACCTGAGACACAGTGAAATAAAAGGATTTGCTCAGGGTCAGAAATGCGGAAGCCATAATACTAATGCAGGCCTTCCAGTTCAAACGTCACTGATCGAGGGCTCAATTAAAAGTCAGGTTAAGTGGAATTTCCAAGGGAGGCACCGCTCCCTCGAGCTGATCACAATTGCCCGAATATACCGGAATATCGGGCCGACTTAACCAGTTGGAAAAACTCCTCGGAAAATTGAGTGTTGGTGGGGCAGTAGTCGCAGCCAGAAGGACCGCCTGGCCCGCAGCCATCTTCCCTGTGATGAGCGGGAGCTTGGAAGCTCCCCCACTCATTCCCTGCTGAGTGCCTGCACGCACTGCCTCATGAGACCTTTCTACCCCCTGCCCTAGATTGGCTTCCCTGCTCACATTTACTGCCTGTTTGGTGCAGGCGGTATATGGAATCAAAATCACCTCCAGAATGCGGAATCTGGATAAAGCGGTGCCGATGCCTCAACCCTTCAGGGTGTCCCTATTCAGCCTACGGTCTATTATTATCTCTGAAATGTGGGAATCTAAGGGGCGCCCCTCGCAGCATTCTGCCGGGGGCCCCCATGATCATGATGCATTACGCCCCTGGCGTAAAAGGTCGCGTTAATGCCGAATATGCGTGTTATTTGGCATCCAATAGTCACAAGTGTGTGATTGTTCTGTCTATAGGTGCCATTAACTATTTCTCCTTGTAGTTTGACAGTGTTTTAGCTTTTTTTCCCTGGCTTCCTGGGCTGCATTTCTGCTTATCTCCCTTTTTACACGTGAAACACCGTAGTGTGTGGTTAATTCCTCTTCTTGCATATGATTCTCTTGACCATTGAGCATCGTGTGCCAGGCTTATGTTGATTGACGACTCAGTCTAATTTATGATCACGATAAAAAAAGTATCAAAAACATAAAAGAGAGACATTGTAGAAAAAGTCCCAGTTTTCAGGTAACTTTCACTAATATGTCCTCCTTTACATCTCTAATTTTGCCTGTTTTTCCTCTCAGACTTTACCATGTAATATTACGCTGTCACGCCTTGGCACTGACACCATCAGACGCCAGGTGATAAATAACAGACAGGCAGAGAAGGCTGTCATCACAGAAAGATGGAAAAGCCTTGGTCTCCATCTAAATGCAATTAATCCCTCTCACCTCTCCTTTTCCTAGAATCTCACTTTGTCACATAGAAGTCTTTGTAATTTAGGTGTGACATGTAACCAATACATCCCCATAATTGTCCAACACCTTTGCTGTATATAGATAGCTTCCTTTGTTCTCAGCCGTGCCAAAAAGAGTGGGCTTCGGTTGCTCGTGAGAGTTAATAAAACGGTGCAAACTGAAGTGTAAATAATGTTCATCACGCTACGGAGTGTTGAGCAAAGCTGCACGTAATGTATATATTTTTAAAAAGCTCCAGCTTATATAATATAAAACCTGAGAAAACAAAAATACACCAGTGCCAGTTTTAGTGGCATTAGTTTGGAAAATAGGGCTGGGAAGTTAATTAGATAAAAAGAGATTGAACAAAGCTTATAAAGTTTATGGACCTGTCTTTAAGGTGGGTGGCAAAAAAACACGACGTTGTGGAGGAAATTACAAGTCCAGAGAAGAATTATCTGGTAGAATTTTCCCCATCATATGGAAACTATGGACCGGATTACAAGTAATTCAGTATTTAATGTGAAGATTATGGGCCGCTGGAACTACGTATCCCATTTTAATCTCCGCATGGAATTCCTGCAAATACGAGTTATACCCTAAATGGGTTTATCTCCTGGAATTTCTAGCTGTTAAAAGTGGGTCAAGTGTGATTCTGGGTGTGGGATAACCCACCCACTTACATTTGAGAAGAGTGGAATATTGCATTGGAAAAGCGCTCCGCACACCATGTAATCAGGCCTTAAGTGGGTGCCGTATCCACCGATGGATTCTGACCCACATTTATATCTAGAACTTCCTCTACAAGTTAGAGGATTTTAAGGCATTGCACTTACCATAACATTATGAAGCACTTCATTGCCAAATCCCAGGAGCAATGCGTCAATAAATGTAGCAGCTAAGACATTTTTCAAATCTCGTTATAGCACCAACCATCATGAGGCAGTGTGGTTTCTGTTTATGTTGATGGGAATGCACCCTTGTGGTATCAATGCTGCCATCCGCCATCTTTAATTGTGGATCCCAAACCGATAAGTAAAGCAGTGCTATGTGGGCCGCCTGATGTGGAAATGGCTGGGTAGGCATTGGGTGCTTGTTGCTAACATATTAGGAGGTTTTTGGTTTTTTACCTTATAATATTATGACCACATTTTTTTCTCGTGTCAGTGTTTTAATGGTAATGGCATTCTTTCTTTTATGGGATGTTTTTACTAAGTTACAATCAATTTGCTCAAGATGAGTGATTTTATTTTGGTATGGTACAGTTTTAGTAATTAGCCTTCGTTTGGTGCTTTCAGCTCAAATTGTAAGGGCATGTTGGCACTTGGGCAGTGAAACTCCTTCACTGTACAGTGATGTCAAAGCAGGCGCGCAACACCCATTGGGCTCATGGGGCTTCAAACCTCCCCCCCCCCCCTCGTGTTTGTCAGCCCGGGCGGAGACAGCTTTGCGGGCTGGCGAGTATCTCATTGCAGCCGCACCCGAGTACTTAACAGGTCTTTAAAAGACCATTTACTTGTAAATGAGGCTTTTGTTGTGAGTTCACCCCTTCTTACAGCCACTCTGTCTATGGTTAGAAGAATTAGCCCCCCCCGAAATATTTTTCAGCCCCCCTCGAAATTTGCCTCTAGTTGCCCGCCTGTGACAAATCCACTCAGGAGGTGCACCAAAACTCTAGCAGCAATGGATGAGTCAGCCTGCCCCTGCCGGCTGAGAGAAGGAACTGCATGGTTCAGGGTGGTGTACTTCTGCAGAATATCATTGTCATAATATCGTAAAGCATAAATATTGTCTCAAATATCATTCACTAAAATATTGCCCCATTGACTGTTGATTTTGTATTAATAACTGTAATCGAGCAATCCATGTGTAACTAATATAAAGGAATAAATACTTATAGTAGACAATATTATGGTACTATACTTCACCTGGAACTGTGCAGTCCCACCTCTCAGATGGAATACACTGATTTGCGTCTGTATGAAAGTAAGATCTATTTCTATGGTTACCCCCACTTTTTGCCTGGTGCTAAACTGTGTTTGACTAGCCTGACAGGGATCCTGATAATCAAGATCCCAGTCTATCTGCTTTTTCCCTAAACTGTTGTGCTCTGTACTTAGGTACATCCCAGATTGGATACTGGGGTACCCTTATCAGTCCCTAGTATATGGTACTAAGGTACCCAGTACATAGGTACCCCAGAGGTATCCCTTGGACTGAAGCATGCATTGTTCCACCCATGAGAGACCATTCAAAATGGAACAACAGGCATACCATTGCAGCCTGTGTAAGTTGGTGCATGCACCACTTACTAAAGATATAGGTTTACTATATCTAGGGTCACTGCACTTAAAACCTATAAGTCATCCTTACAGCAGGCCTTTGCAATCCTGAAGGCAGGGTGCTTGGTCCTAAGTGAAAGGATGCCCCTGCATGAGAAAGACACCCCTGCAGCCTACGGAGTCCATTCTCCTGGGTTGTCAGTGAAGCAGCCATATAGTATATAGAGGGGCACCACATAATGACACAATGACCATCTTAAAAACGGCTGTAAGGACTATATCATGTTTGGTATCAAATATATCGGAATCATACCCCCACACCATAACAGTGTGGAAGGGATGATTCCAAGCACTTGAAGAGCCCTCCGTTAGGGTCTCAGTGTAGCCGGTCCAGCCTTCCTGACCCGGACAGCACAAAATGGTTGCTGCCGACCAGCAACACATTTCGGCCCTCCTGCTATTGAGCCAAGCTCGAGCAGAGGAAGGTAGGACAATAGGCATCCTGTCATAGGGAGGTGTGACCACCACCCAGACAGGATTTATTGTATTGGGATGGGGTGGGTGCGCTTGCCAGTGCCACTCAGTCTGCATGAGGGGCACATTTGGTGTCCCTGTGCATAGTCCAGTTCAAACCAGTTCTAGGAGCCATTGTCTCCCACTCTGATGCAAAACTGGACAAAGAACATAGGAGTAACCTCTCCCCTGTCCAGACCCTCCCCTGGGAGGGTCCCCTGAATCTTCCCAATCCTCACCCTAGGGTACTTAAGGGCCTACCTGGGTGTAGGCCTCTAGATACATCGTGGGCTAAGATTCAGATCAGACATTACTGCACTTAGACCGTCTGGGCACTCTGGACTTTTTTGAACTTTGTTTGGGCCTGACTTCATCTCCCTTTCAGTCTGCTGTATCGCCTGTCCCTGTGCATCATACAGGAACCTTCCAAGGCACGTGAAGCATCAAAGACACCTGAAGAAATCTCTCTTGGAGTGAAGGAGTCACTCCCCAGCATTCGCAGGTACTGCAACTAAGTTGACTCGTCTGCTGATCCTGAGCTCCTCTTGACTCCGAACCACTCTGCAACACAGGTGGTGGTTTTCCTCAGCTTCCAAGGCCTGTTCTACCCTCTCACCTAGTTTGAGGCCAGTATTTCTCGTGGGGGTTGCAATAACTGGACCCCTGTGCACTGCGTCAACCTGCAGTTGCAAAGGCTTGTTGACTTCTTTCCAAGAAGATCTTTGGGCCCCAAGTAACCCTAATCTGAAGCATCTCCTGTGACCAGAATCTTGAGCCACACCACATTGTGGGCATCGTAGCCTGCATCTTTTGGTGAGCTGCTTGAGGTCCTCTCGTGACTCTTGTACCTCCAACCTGTGGGTTCATTTGAGGGTCACCTTTGCTTTTCTTGGGCTCCCCTGTTTGCTAGGGCCTGCCCTGGCTCCCGTGCCTTTGGAGAGTCTCCTGAACCTTGCTGGTCCCTGACGTCAGTCCTTCTTTGATTTCTGCATGGCTTTCCTTTGCCAAGGCTTGTTGGTGCTCCCGCCGGACACTGGCCCCTCAGCACTCGACATCCTTTGTGGGTTAGCTCGGGCATGGCTCCTAGTCTTCCTCAGAATCCCCTGTTCCTCACAGCTGCAGAGTCAAGGCCACCGTCATCCATCCTCCAACACCCGACAATGAAGCAATTCATCTTCCAAGTCTCCTGGTCACTCTTGAGTGACATAGACTCTGTCCTTTTTGTTTGCAGGTACCTCTCAGCAAGACTCCATCTTCGGATTCCACCGGACACAGCCTCATTAACATGCGAATGGTCTTTTAAAGACCTGTGAAGTGCTCAGGTGCGGCTCTGTGTGTGTCTGTGCCCGGAAGCTGTCTCAGCCCGGGCATACACAGGCAGGGCGAGATGATGAAGAGGGAGGGAGGGAGGGAAAGGGAGGGAGACAGAGGAAAAGGGAGGGAAGGAAAGGGAGGGAGGGAGGGAGAGAGAGGGGGACGGAGGGAAAGGGAGACAGAGGGAGAGGGAGAGAGGGAAAGAGAGACAGAGGGAGAGGGAAGGAGGGAAAGGGAGGGGTAGGGAGGAAGGGAAAGGGAGGCAGAGTGAGGGAGGGAAGGGAGACAGAGGGTGAGTGTTGGAGGAAAAAGGAGATAGAGTGAGGGAGAGTGATGGAGGGAAAGGAAGACTGAGGGAGGGAAAGGGAGACAGAGGGAGAGTAAGGGAGGGAAAGGGAGGTAGAGAGAGAGGCAGCGGGAGGGAGAGGGAGGGAGGGAAAGGGAGGCAGAGTGAGGGAGGGAAAAGGATGGAAAGGGAGACAGAGGCAGAGTGAGGGAGAGTGAGGGAGGGAAAGGGAGACAGAGTGAGTGGGGGAGGGAGAGAGGGAAAGGGAGACAGAAGGAGAGTGAGGGAGGGAAAGGGAGGGAGAGTGGGAGGAAGATAGAAGGAGAGGGAGGGAGTAGAGGGAGGGAGACACAGGGAGACAGAGACAGAGTGAGGGAGAGTGTGGGAGGGAAAGGGAGACAGAGACAGAGTGAGGGAGAGTGAGGGAGGGAAAGGGAGACAGAGACAGAGTAAGGGAGGGAAAGGGAGACAGAGGAAGAGTGAGGGAGAGAAAGGGAGAGTGAGGGAGGGAAAGGGAGGGAGAGGGGGAGGGAAAGGGAGGGAGAGGGGGAGGGAGGGAGAGGGAGGGAAGGGAAGAGAGGGAGAGGGGGGGAGGGAGGGAGAGGGAGGGAGACAGAGGGAGAGGGAGGGAGGGAAAGAGAGGGAGAGGGAGACAGAGGGAATGAGAGGGAGAGTGAGGGAGGGAAAGAGAGACAGAGGGAGGGAGGGAAGGAGGGAGGGAGAGGGAGGGGGAGGGAGACAGAGGGGAAGGGAGAGAAAGGAAGGAAGATGGAGAGTGATGGAGGGAGAGGGAGGGAAGGAAAGGAAGTAAGAGTGAGGGAGGGAAGGGGAGACAAAGGAAGAGTGAGGGAGGGAAAGGGAGACAGAGGGAAAGTGAGAGAGGGAAAGTGAGAGAGGGAAAGGGAGACAGAGGGAGGGAGACAGAGTGAGGGAGACAAAGTGAGGGAGACATATAAAGATATAAAGAGAGATAGATGTATGCCGTGTCTGGTGGCTCAGTGGATGAAGGCGTCCACTGCAGGGACCAGTGATCAACCTCATGGTCAGTTTTTTTTTATTGCTCTATCCCCGCCCCCTCCCCCTCTGACCCCGCACCCACCAGTGAGGCCCTCGGACACAAACCACACTGTATATTTGTCCCCCACGAAAAAGTTTGTGAGCACCCATGTGTTAGAGAGTGTTATATAAAAAATACATATTTTTAACCCGTTAACCGCAGGGGTAATTCCGCCGCGGTGCAGGCGTTTCCGTGCGCGGGTGGGGCGCCGTCGGCCAATGGCCGACTGCAGCACTGGGCAGGTAGTGTTGCCGTCGGCCATTGGCCGACGGCAGCAATTAGGGGTTAAAATACTTTGTGTGGTTCATTTTCAATTAATCTATACCATAAGATTGCATTATGGTAAAACAAGCTGCTTTACACTCATTCTGGACTAAGCCTGAAGGCTGCTCTCCACATCTACTACTTAGAGACTTTTCTATAGTTGTCTAAGACATCTTAAATAAGCATAAGGGTTGTTTGGACTGGTGCAAGGTGCCAACTTACCTTAGTGGGCACCATATACCAGGTCAGCTTATCATCAAACTGAACATTGATGGTACAATGGAAGCTTAGAGCATGGTAGGATGGACTGGGAATGTATGAGAACTTTATGCACTACCAAGAATCTGTCCAGGATTAACTTCTGGGAGGAGTATGCAGGATCCCAGAAAGGTCTTGAGATCCTACTCACTGCTTCTCCATGAGTGTGATTGATCATGCCTTTCTTTACGGTAATTTGTTTCAAGACATGATCATAGGGGAAGAGTGCGAGAGAGAGAGAGCCCCAGTTAAAACCGGATAGCCACAGCACATAGTGATTATTGTCTTAACCACTGTTAACTATATGTCTGTTCTCCAAATGTTATGTGTTTTGTGTTATATCGTGTTAAAAAATTAATTCTTCTATGCAAAAATGCTGACTGGACATTAATTTATTGCCTGCTGCTAAATGTCTCACCACGATCTGATTCTACGCCCCTGTGAGAAGTTGGCCTGGTATATGATGATCACTATTCTAGTGAGCACCTTGCACCATTCCAAACGACCCTTATGGTGATTGGTTGTAAGTCAACCTTATAGACCAGCTATCCTAATGGTAGCATGGACAAAAGCAGTCTTAGGCTAAACTCAAGAAGGCATGTGAAGCCAGCTGTTTTACCATATGCAATCCTTTTAACATCAAATCAAAGGACACCACACAAGTTATATATTATAAAATATATGTATTTATTTCTAGAATAATCCCCTATACTCTTTATGAGCACAGAAGCACAAGCGTTAAACAAAGAAATTAATATAACATAAATAAGCTGCACAATTATGAATAGGCCGGGTGGCCACTCAAACCATATATTAAAAAAGTGGTAGAAGTACCACGTCACGAACAATGGTAAGGCCTAGGGCCTTGAGAATCGCTGGGGGTACACTGGACTAACGAAGGTTAGGACATAGGAGGCCCACAGGATGCGGGTGCAGTGTCTATAGGCAACCGCGTTTACCGTACAATTCAATGGTGCGTAAAAATCCGAAAGTTATAGGTTTAGGAGTCTTCCGACTGGACTAGAACTTAGCCACTTGAAACAAGGACTCTAGGGATGTAAATCACTACAGGGGCACCAGAGTGCTCTCGTTACCTCACCCACAGGAAGCGGGTGCATAGGTGCCAAAGTGCGTCGGGTTTCTTCATGGAGTTCTATGGAGCATGGATGAAAAGATGCTGCAGGCGACCAGGAGAGAAGAGTCCGGTTGGATCCAAGGGTGGATTGAATATGTAGAGTACCTGAAAGCAGAGGGGACAGAATCTAGGTCACTAGCCAGTGACCAGGATGGAACCAGGAAGGAACCAGGCAATGCCGGTTTGCGATCAGGTGCTGTTGAGTAGTTTGTCTCCGCTGCCACGTGGACCAGGAAGTATCGATGATGATTAGGAGTTGATCACGGGCTGTCCCACATAGGCTCTCGCTGTCGGTGCTGTCAGTTCTCGAATCAGAGTCAACAGCCCTTGGAAAATGCAACCTACGCAGGAATCAAAGATGGCTTCTGGATCGGGCCAGCAAGGTCAGATCGGTGGCTCCTTTTCAGGGGAGCTAGGGCCAGTCTGGAGCAACCAGACCAGCAGTTCAAAGTCGAAGGTTCGTTGTCTCAGAGGACACTAGCCAACGGGCAAGTGACCGGACAATGCGTCAAGCAGGAAAAGTGCCAAAGGGCCCCACGCAGCACTTGGTGAGTGTGGAGAGGTGATCTTCGGGACACAGGCTGCTCGGGGCTGGGGCTTCTCAATCCCCAAAGTACAGCTTCTAGTGGGCCTCGGGAGCTGCACAGGAAGCACTTTGCTGGCATTCCAAGATGGCCGGTCTCACGTCTCACTTCACCTCCACGGGTCTCAGCTTTGCTAGGACTGTGGATCGGGCTGTTGCAAGTCCAGGAGTCCAGGTCTTGTCGGTCTCTGTTGTTTGAGCTCCGGCGGGAGCAACGGCAAAGAAAACCTTTGAGCGCTGATGGTGCCTGCTTGCACAGGGTGGCCACTGCTTGACCACAAGGGAAATTCTTCAGTCTTCTATGTCGAGTAGGATGTCAAAGGGTCCAGAGTTTTGTTTCAAAGTTTCAGTTAGGATGATCTTATGTGTCATGGAACAGCTCCTACCTTTATTCCAAATCAAGGGGCTGGATCTCCTGATAGGTCCCTCTATGGGTGGGACCCAGGAAGAGGGTGGTTACACCCCTTTCCCTTTGTCCAGTTTCACACCAGAGCTGGGGCTGGAGTGCCCCAGCACCGGTTTGAACAGGACTTTGCATGGGACACCTTGTGTGCCCCAGGCAGTGTCTAGTTTCATTCAGCCCTCCCTGCCCCAATCCACTATCTCTTGTCTGGGGTGGTGTAACACCTCCCTGTGACAGGAAACCTTTTGTCCAGGCCTCCCCTGCCAGAGTTTCAGTCAGCAGCAGGAGGCCAGACTCGTGTCTGTGGCAGCATCATCCATTTTGTGATGCTGAGGCTCTGGTTAGATTTAACTGTGTTTAAGGAAAGTAACATGCCTTCTCCCTCTAGAAGGGTGGAATGCTACCCCTGTCGCCAGGACTGGTGAGGGGGTAGTATTCCAAAGCATATGACACCTTACACGACATGCTTTGATAAAGCCAAACCAGAGATAGCATTTAACTGCGAGGTTCATAATGCACTTAAGAGTATATGGTATGGCAATATCCCAGAACAGCTATAAGGACATGGTTCCGAAAGCTGCAGACAGGCTCAGCTCATGCTAGAGCACCATCTCACATAAAACCAAGCACTCTGCCTCCAGGATTGTTAAGGCCTGCCAAAGAAGTGACTTATAGGTGTATATGTGTCCAGATATAGGTTTAGATATAGGTATACTATATCTAAGCAAAGGGTGATTACACCACCTTGCCCCAGCTGAGTGATCAGCCAGTTGTGTCAGATTGGATGGCCAGCCAGGGGCAGCAAAAGATATGCTGCAGCCCTTGGTAGGCCTTGGATGCACCTATGCCCTGGGTACCAATAGTACACTGTACAGGGGCTGGGTGACGCAATACCCAATTGGTAATGTACCTAAAGTACATGGTTGTGAATTTAGAGAGAGAACAGTAGGGCTGTGGGTCTGATTAGCAGGCCCAAAGCCACATTAGGTCGAAAACCAGTGAAGCAAAAAGCAAAAAATGGGGTGACCATAGGAAAGCAGACCCTACTCTCCTACAGTCCCACATCACTTCCCTGAGTAGGCCTGGTACGTACAGCTTATCTTCACTATACCTGAACTGTCGAGTTTTTAAAGGGTGTACCATGTGCACAAATTTGGGCTCATTAGTAAGGTCAAAACAGTGTAAACCAGCGGTAACCAATCCCTGATTGTTGCAGTCTGGGCCCTGTAGCCATGTCTGCCCTGCAACTCTTGAAAAACGTTCCCTCTTTGTGACTAGAGTCATATCTGATTTAACATTTAGCTTAGTGCAGTGAGTATTGGACAGAAGGCAAATTCCGAAGGAGCCAGTCGGAGGTATAAATGTCACCTGCACCCTCTGTTACTGAAGTGGTGTTGACACCTGTGTTTGACTCTAGGCCTGGATTAAATTTTAATTACACTGGTGAAATTCACACAAATCCCAAATGTTGTTTTACTTACAGTAATGGGGTTTTAGAATTTATAGATCTGCTGGGGCAGGAAAAGATTCCAAAACAGTTGGGTCCAGATTTAAAGTTTGAAGGAAGGTACTCTATTTGTCAGGGTGGTGGAGGACATTAAATTCTTCACCCTGCCAGACTACCCTTGACCACCTTTAAATATCATTGCTGGCCCAGCAATGTTCTCTGCAAGATTAATAGGAACTACCATAATCCCGGTTGTTGTGAAAGTACAAAATGTTTGGTGGATGTCCACCATTGGTTTTGATGGCTGTACACCAAAAACTTTACATATATTCATTTTCGGAAAACAAACTCCCAAAGTAGGAGTTTTCTTTTAAAAACAAAGAAGAATGCCCCCACACACCTTGGTAGTTTTCTCCCAGTGTGCAGGGGGGGCATTTGGGTTTTTCCTGGCAGTGATGGACAGAAATAATACACATCTGAGCTTCCACTCTAAATAAAGTGGGCAGTGCAATAGCTTTTCTTTAATAGCCTCTACACTGGTGGGCCGTTAGAGGAAGCTTTCCATCGTTGGAGCTGACAGGGTCTCTGTCAATGGAGAGTACCAACTTTCCATTGACGGAGACCCTGTTCGCTGATGGTGGTCTACCCTGCTCTAAATGAGGTGGGTGAACTTTCAGTTTGGTGGACTGTGTACTCTACCATGTTTGCAACGGAGTACACTGTCCACCAAACTCTAAATCAACCCATTGGTTTTCTGTGTGCAGAAAAAGTTGTTGGTTGATTGAAAGGTTCAGTAGTATCTTAGCATGTAAGCTGCATGTTTTTAGCTTTTAAAAAGCTCAAGCGGATGTATCAAGCAATAAAGAAGTGAGATTTAAGTAACTGCATAATATCACATCATTTCAAAAGGGAAGAACTGCATTTTCTAAGGGATTTGAAGGAATGGCTGAATAATCTCGATTTATATGATGTGCGTTTAAGAATGCCAATTTGGCACGAAAACCAACATTCTTTTTAGTTCCCTTCGGGAGAAAAGATGTGGAGGATTATGTGCATTCCTCCGGATACAAGAATAATGGTTCAACTGGAACACTCTCTGTGGTTACAAAAAGGTACAGGCCGACATCATAACCCTCCTTCAGCTGCTACTGCTTGACAACGGGCTTGCAAATTAATGCTGACAAAACAAAATGTATGTCATTAAATCCCAGTATAGCAGACAGAGGGTTCTTGACCTTGAATAGTCAAAAACTAGGTACTGTGGAAAACTTTTCCTATTTGGGTGTTGTACTCGATTCGAAACTAAGTTGGAAGGCCCAAATCGAGAAAAGTAAGATATCATATGCCCAAAATGTCAAACCGATCTTATGCAAAATGAATGCCAGCACAAGCAAAAGTGTAACCCCTGTTTTAGAACTTTTTAAATTTAAAATTCAATCTGCCGTGCTATATGGAGCAGAGATATGGGGCCCTTGGGCAAAAAATAGTTTTCAGAGCCTGGACAAAAAATTCATGCGTGCCACTGTAAGGGTCCCAAATAGTACACCTCTTTTACCCCTCCAACTTGACCTGAACTTTAGGAGAACAGACTATTTTGCTATCTTAAGACCACTAATATTTTGGGTTAGGCTTTGGACCACCCCGGAACTGATAGAATACAGAAATGGCTTACAAGAACTGTTGATTCTTGATTCTCTTAATTCCATCCAATGGCTAGTGCACATTAAAAAATGGTTTACACTCCTGGGCTTATATTCAATGTGGGAGACTCCTGACAAATTGCCTACCTCTTCCAAATTAATAGTCAAGCGAGCCTTCTGGACTCACATGAGTGAAAAAATAGTGGATGGAAGTAGTGTTGGGTCCGCAGTTCAGGTTTTTTTATCATTCAAGGATGAGTTTCATTTTGAATCTTTTCTGGACGAGATAGAGCCACCCATCGCAAAGACCCTTTACTTAAAGTTCAGATACGGGATACTCATGCTGAACCACAATACAGAACGATGGGCACAAAAAAGACTGGGAGAATTGAATGCTAAAACGGGGTGTTGCCCTATGTGTTCCAATGCCTGCATATGGTTCATATGTTTTTTGTCTGTAGTGCATACATGAATGCTAGAAAGAAATGGCTAAAACCAATGTGTAACCTCTTGGGAACCAGATCCTGCTCTATAGCCTACAGGATCATGAAAAGTAATTCAACCCAGTACATTGTATTTAGCATAAGCAAATTCCTCTATTCTGTTTATATAATCCGTAAGAAACAAGGACAGGTACTTTGAGCTGGACAGGTGTATATGTTTACAAAACCTTCATATTTTAAAATGAAAAATGAAAAATATTAAATGGTATATGTTTATAAAATCCTTACATTACCAAAATGAAATGTATTTTAGAATGAAAATGTAAAAACTATTTTTTCTAAGCACCATTTTTTAATTAATTGTTGCCATGCATATTGCTTGATTGCTTATTTTCTATGTATGTATGCGACTTTTATGGCCAAATTGGCCGAAATAAAGAAATAATAATAATAATAACCTTTGAACAGGCAGTATCCCGGGAAGTGGAATCTTTGATTGAACCTACCTCCTTTAAAAATTTGACAGCAGGAGAATTTAAGGCTATAAAATCTCTGCAAGAGAATCAAGACATTGTAATCAAAAGTGCTGACAAGGGGGGAGGTATAGTTATCCAGGATGCCACGGCATACGATGCTGAGTGCAAGCGGCTCCTAGGGGATACCAATAGTTAAACTATACTCCAACAGGACCCCTCTCCTTTCCTTAAAGATGAAATTCTGGAACTAGTTTCAACCGCAGAAAGAGACGGATACATCACTAAACAAGAAGCTGATTTCCTTACCAACTCTGAAGAGAAAGTCCCCTACTTTTACACTCTTCCCAAAACCCATAAAAATCGTACACCACCCCCGGGAAGACCTATAGTGTCAGGGATTGGGTCCCAGTTGGAACCGCTTTCCAAGTATTGCGATTTTTTCTTCAAACCTTTAATTCAATCAACCAGTACCTACATCAAGGATACAAAAAGTCTTCTTTCAATGTTACTAAACGTGCAACTTCCAGAGGAACCTTGCTACCTAGTGTCCTTAGACATTGAAAGTTTATATACATGTATCCCGCAAGACGCTACTTTAAAAGTTTTGGCAGATATCCTTGATCAAACCACATGGTCGTACAATACTTCTAAGACCTTTGTGATGGATTGTGCCACCGTGGCATTAAAACGAAATTTCTTCCAATATCAAGATACCTTTTACCTACAGAAGACTGGCACCTCGATGGGCAGTACATTTGCCCCCAGCATAGCGGGGTTGTATGTTTACAACTTCGAGAAAACCCACATCCTAGCTAATTCCAACCCTTATGCTCTCAATGTTATCCTGTGGCAGAGGTACATTGATGATGTGCTTTTAATCTGGAAGGGGTCGGAGGAAAGTCTACATTCCTTTTTTGACTGGGTCAATACTTGTGACCCCCACCTAAGATTCACACACCAATATGATCCCAACTCTATTGTCTTCCTAGACGTTACCCTCTCAAAAACTGGTAATCGACTAACGAGCAAAACCTACTATAAACCCACTAGCAGGAATAATCTCCTTCATTTCTCCAGTTTTCACCCGCGCTCACTACGCGAAAACCTCCCATTCGGCCAATATCTACGTGTTCGTAGAAATTGTAGTAACACCGGGGATTTTAATAAACAAGCGGATGACCTAACAACTAAATTAGAGCATAGAGGGTATCCTAGGAAAATCCTTCAAAAGAGCCGTAAGAGAGCGAGAAATAACAACAGAGAAGCTCTGCTGGAAGACAATGAGAAAGAAAGTGAATCTGAGGTTCCTCTGACCTGCGTAACCACTTATAATAACATTTCTAACCTCGTAAGTCGCTGCATTGGTAAACACTGGCAGATCCTGACCAGTAATGGAAGAAATTGGCAGAAACCACTCTTTTCATATAAAAGATATAGGAGTCTGCATGATGCCCTAGTACATACTTGTCCTAGAACTAGTCAACCCACACAGGATACTTCTGTTTTGAATGCTTGGGGTTTGCCTTCTGTGACTGGCCATTTCCCCTGTGGGGGATGTGGTGTATGCCATCTTACGTCATCCACGAAAACACTGCAATTAGAAGAGGGCAAAACATGGCACCTACGAGGCCACACCAACTGTAATTCAAGTAACGTCATCTACTTGATTACATGTCCGTGTGGTCTCAGATACGTAGGGATGACCACCAGAAAAATTAAAACAAGAATAGGAGAACATCGTAGTAATATCCGATGTGGCAGGAACACTACAAAACTGACTACCCATTTCCTGGAGCAAGGCCATTGTCCAAAGGATGTTAAATGGGTTATAATTGAACAGTTGAGCTCTAAGAATGAAGGTACTTTGTATGAGAAGGAGCAGCGATGGGTATATCGTCTTTCTACCCATAAATATGGTCTAAATGATGATATCCCATGGGGATCAGTTATGCGTAGATAGACAACCTACCATCCCTGTTAAATAACTGTCTGCAAATAGTCCATGATTTCCGAGTTTGGGGGTACTGAGATAAGAATTGATACTTTCTCCCCAACACCATGGTTTTGATTAACTATGAAACGATTAAAATTCTAATACACTGTCCTCTATGGGCAAAGAACTTCATCTGCCTATCTCACCCCAAGGCATGAATTTTTCTACCGTTTATATTTACATTTGACCCCCACTTACTGGGTTCTTTGAGGTATTTCTTACATGGTTTAACTGTTTGTCTTTACTGCGCCCGAGTGCGTCTGTAAATAGACGGGCGCCTTTAAGATTTCGACTCGATCACCTAAGACACGTGATCACGCGCTCCACGTCACGCGCATCCCGCCTCTTTGTTTATATCATTCGCCGTTCCATTTCCGCGTCTTTTGTATCGGGCGGCGGACGTGGCCGCGTGTAGGTTAACCGGCGGGGAGCCGTTTGGAGACAAGTAAGTCCCGTCTCGGTCTTATTGAGAGCCTAGCATTATTTCTTTAGCGACATGGCGAACTTCATATTGAGACGCCCTCTTTGTTTTTCACGTTAGAATATCCAAACGTGAAGATTTCCTCCTGCCGCTATGCCCATGGGGCACTTGACCTCATGATATTAAGTAAGTGTTTGGCTGATTCTTCCTCTCCAGTAGTTCACTGCGCCCCATATGCTTCTTGCACAGGTGTTTTAAGGAGTTAATACTTCTAGTTTTCCAACCATTTGTTTGGTTATCCGAGCACTGTTTTTAAGCAACTATTTACTGCTGATAAATATTTGAAATATCACAGACAACAATATGACGTGGTTTGTATTTCTTAATGATGAATACACATATGACTAGCGTACTCCTCTTTTCTAATTCTAAAGTTTGCATATATATTGTCTAAAATAGTTGTGTGCACATGTTTAGAGCTCATCAGCGTAAATGCATTTATGTAAGGGTTCACAATTTGGATGTCTTTTTATCCACCCACACAGATTTCTACCGTTTCTCCTACAACAAGGATCGAAATTCTAATTGGGTAATATTTCCCTATAGGAGCTTCGACACTTTCAGGTCGTATTGTTCCATGTAACCACCACTGGGTCTGAGCACTTTAGCGTGCTCAGATCAGTGAGCGGTACTAATTTTTCATACCTGGTCCTGATGAATGCTGAGCGGAGTAGTGCTCATAAAGCAGAAACATGTTGACCACCTTTTAGTTTTTTCTTCTCACTTTATCAAGGGACTGATTGGTTCAAACTTGCACAGCCTTTCAATAGTCCGGAAAATTATCACATTTTCTAAACACTGGTTTTAATAGAGTCAGAGCTACCCTCCTATTAAAATAATTTTGAGGAGTAGTCCATACTCTTTTTAACTCACTTTCACTTTCCCTAGCTAATAATGAGAACCCAATGAAGACAACCGGCTACCAGTGTTTCACTGGGGCCTGAGGGTTCTTTTTAGCCAGGCCTTTGAGCACGTGCACTCTGTCTTTCCTACTGATAATAACATTCTCTTCTAATAGTTCAGTAGTGCTTGTTCAAATCCTCCACTTGCCTACTGTGTTGAATGTTTGTATTAACACTCTCTCGTTGTTTGAAATATTGTTACAAAAAGGTGTACAGCATAGCTTTTCAAAAAAACCTTCATGACAGTCGCAATTGTAGGTGAAAAGGACTCACTCCGCTCTCTCTTTCCAGTGATAATGAAGGTGTTGATATCAAGGGTTCGTTTGTTGGTGCAGATGATGAAGGAGATAGACATCTTAGTAACTCTGCTTTGAAGATCACAGGCTTGGTTCGACAAAATTGGCATCTGATAAAAGATGTCGATAAAGATCTCCAAACACTCCTCTTTGCTCTGAAAGAAAATCCACCAGTATTGGCCAACAGATCATACGTGCATCGGATGAACCCCTGAAGAAAGTTGAATCGATACGCCACTTGTTTAATCTCCAACCAGTCATAGGACATCACAAATGTGGCAACTGCCAGGCATACAGTTCCACGTTGGAAGGTACTGAGTTCATCCATGGACGATAAAAATGGAACTACAATGAATTTTTTACCTGCAGGACCAAGAACTTGGTCTATGCTATTGTCTGCCCTTATCAACTGGTTTATATGGGCAAAACATCCCTAGAAATCAGACAGTGGATTACCCAACATTGCTCTAGAATCATAAATAAAGTACCCAGTGGTTACACATTTTCATGACCTGGGTCAAACCGAAAAAGATTTCCACCGAACAGTTCTTAGTGTAATCAAACTTGACCATCGAGGTGGCGATCCTGAAAGAACACTTCTCCAAAGAGAGTCATACCTAATTATGAAATTTATTACCACCTCTTCTGGCCTCAATGAGATGTCTGAGATCAACAGATTGTAAATTCACCATACGCCAGTTTAAAAACAATTAACATGTAGCTGAATCGCAATGCTCCACACTGTCAGACTATAAGCACCATCATGCATAATGCCCATCACACTATCAGAATCTACAAGTAAGGTCCATTGCGGGCCTCGTCAAGCTTCCGCATTCCTGGGATCCTTATCGCCGCTTTAGCGGGAATTTTTCACGCTAAAGCGGCGATAATTTTATCGCCCTATTACCTAGCTGTCGCTAACACCAGTTAGCGACGGCTTTAAGGAGATAGCAATCATCTTGGGGCCCACTTTGCATGTCAGTGATAATTATCGCTAATGACATGCAAAGTGGGCGTGCCAAGATCCAGTCGCTAACATCGCTATCTCCTATTATCTACTTTTTGAAATATTTGCGCTAAGCGAGAATATCTCCAAAAGCTAACGCCTGCCAAAAGCAGTTCTTAGCCATGTTATCCAATGGAAGGTGGATAACATGGCTAAGAGCATTGTCACGATAATGCATGAATATTGCTGATGTTTCAGCGATATTCATGCATTTAGCAGGATTTTTACCGCTTTTGAGATAAACCTTGATAATATCAAGGTATCTCAGCGGTAAAAATCCTCGGTGCTCGGCGATATAATTTTACCCGCTAACCATGCATAGCGATAATTATCGCTATTGCTTGGTAATATGCCCCTGTGTTCTATCACTCAGGTCGAACACAGCAGCACACTTTAACTTCCTGTGTGGACATAACAAGTTTTGAACAAGTAAGTCAGCGGCTCTCATGTGCTGTTAGGCGTAAGTCTTGTTTAACATCGGCGCCTTCACTCACACACCATTTTTCATTGGTGCTATTTTGACTTAAAACTTAAAACCTGAATAGTGTTACAGACTAGGTCCCCACAAGGATGTTGCTGTGCGCGCGATTAAATAACAATATATTTGCAAATTGGAAGCAGGATCCTGTATCATGATTTTTTTCTTAACATTTTTCTGTTATTAGTGTATTTTAAAAACATTGGGAAAGGTTAGTCCCCACAAGGCAGGTGTTCACACATAGTCCCCACAAGTATGGTAACACGTGCATGTGTGTGTGTGTGCGTGTGTGTTGTGTGGTTGGGGTAGTCAAGGATCTATGGATTCCCAAAGATCCAAAGATTGTTTGTGCTGAGGAGGAGAGCTACAAGTGATGAAGCTGTGTGCAGTGCGATAGCAGAGGCCTGTCAGGCCCATAAGCCAGGAGTCCCGGGAGGCTCCTAAAGTGCAGCAGCAAGCCTCAAAAACTTCCCCCGGCAACACCGGAACATCAGACCCTCGAGAGTGAGGTGCTGTGCTGCCAACTGATCCTCACATCATTAGCACCCCTCATTTGCTCGTTACACTCCCATGGAAGAACAAAGGGCTGCACGCGATGCCAGCCCTTGATCCTGGCCTCTGGTGAGCAGAGTGGAGAGGCAATTCTCACCATGAAGGCGGTGCAATGGGACACAGTGACAGAATGAGCAAGCGGGGCAACAAAGTAAGCTTAGCCAGCTTCTAGCACTGCAGAGCCCTAGTGTATACAAAAACTGGAGCGCTCACTTTAAGGGTCTCACCACCACCTAACCAGCTAACCCACACACATCAAACACCTGGGCGCTACTTCAGCATAAGTCACACAGATTCTTCTGTAATGCCATCTTGGCAAGTGTGAAGGAAAAACAGCCAAGCAATACAATGCAGCACCTAGGTCTGGGCGTAGACATGCAAGGTAAATAATCTAGGCAAACCATACAGATTCAAGGTCTGCGTCCAGAAGGAAATAAGCAGGAGATACAGTCCCCCACCGCCCCAGGAGCTACCCTCTGCAAGAAATTCAATAACACGATTCCTTCATAAAGCCGCGGAATCAGTCACAGAGAATGCGCAAGAGGGACCACAGGAAGGGGGCGGTCCTTGCAAAGACCCCAGCAGCAGGGGATGCAGAAAGGCAAACTAGCAGCCTTGTAAGTTAACCTCTTAATGAAACGCAACTTTCAGCCCTTGAAGTTGAAATTATAGGTGAGGTTAGAATACAAAGATCTCTCCCCTGTCCCTGCCGGAGAGAAAGAAACCACTCAACGGAACTAATTAAAGAGCAATCAATTAAATTGTCTACGCTAGCCCCAGCTTCATATATTGGCAAAGACATAAACAGAAAGAATACCTGTACACCTCCATGCCACCGCCTGTCATCATATCTACCCTAGTGTCCCAACTGACCCAGAATAGATGATGGTTGTTGCCCAAGTCATTTATGATTTAGAGTGGATTTCTGAGGGGTCGAGTTTTCTGACCAGCACAGAGCAAAACAATGGGTTTCCACCAAATGTAAACAGCTCTGCCACAACAATAAGAAGGGAGAGTTTTACAGAGCAGGAACTGAGGTTTCTGTTGGACCATATCCTCCATAACATCGGAGCACAGATCAATGAAACACTCAGCCTAACTCCATCAGTACAGAGGGTAACAGTAGGAAAAGGCTCCAGCCCAGCCCCCACGACACTACCCACATCTAATGCCCAAGAGCTAGTGGCAATGAGAGCCTTACAGGACACCTTTGTGAAGGCTCTTCTTTGGCAATCTAAAAAATGGTGCGACAACTGGATTTGATACATTCACTGGCTACCTATCTAGTAGAATTTGGGTCTAAGGTAAATCAACTAGAGCTCTAATTAAAATCACTCGAGAAGGGTAAACCGTGCCATGCTTCCCAATTATTGATAAATGTAACTCCTTATCAGAGGTACTTGAGCATTAGTTGGAGCAGTTAAGGCATCTACAACGGAAATAGAGCCCCAGGCAGTGACACCAATCTCTGCTCAAGCACAGATTTTTCAACAGATGTCCAGACTCAGACCTCCCTCGCCTCGCAATCACAGCATCAATCAAAACTGGGAGATTGTAACCCTTCAAATACAACATCGAGAGTAAGTAAGGGTGTCCCTGTGTGGAGAAGACCCCAATCTCCATCTAATGGCCTTAATAAAATAGAGAGTACAAACGCAGATACCTGACCAATGGCCTCCTAAGCAAAAACTAGCCTATCAAGAAGGGCTAAAAAAAAAAGCCTAACGAAGCAATCTAAGATGCAGAGCCTCTTAAGAAGAGACTCAACTATGCAAAAAATGTTTAAAAAACTCCAGAGGAACAGGAGGGCACAAATTCAGTCAAACTATTTCTGATCTTTCTTCCTCCAGCACTGCCTAAAGTTCAGCCCTCAGCCATGAGCACTGCACCATCCCCAACTTGCACGATGGGTATAGCAGCTGGACAAACATCCTTATCCCCTTTAGTTAGTGGGGAAGCTAAACAACAGTGGGGTATCCAAGGTCTCAGAAGGAATCCCCTGGAAGTAATGTTAGCCAGTTGTCAGATAAAACCAGCAACATGTCCCATGAATGCCAGGAGCATAATAGATGATCCTTGCTCAGGCAGTGAAAGAGCAGCACATCCCATTGAGAACCCAGGGCGGCAACTGATTACTAGCAGCAGGGAACCTTTCAATAGTCTGACACAGGGCTTTGAACACAGCGCCCCCATTCGGACAGATGACCCAGTTCACCCTGGGCAGACCAGCAGAGGTCCCTTCACAGCTCACTCCGAAGCCCTGCAGCTGTCTTTGTACTAGTAAGTGAAGAGGAGGGGCGGGCTGGCTCCGAGTTACTGTTCATTTCCTGATATATCCCAATAGTCCCAATGGACACCCTCAATATAGGGATCCTACTAAGGCTATTTAGTCATGTCCCAGCATTAAAGCACATAACCTCAGAGGACATGTACTGGGTAAGGTTTGACTCGCCTCACCTAAATTCAACTGGGGAAGTAAGTAAGTGAATGTGGAAAATAAAGGCCCTTAAGACGCAGTGAGGACAGAAAGAGCATCCTTATTGGAATGGGACATTGATCTATATATTCTTCCCCCAGTAAAATATCCCTACACCCTTCTAACCTCAGCTTCCAGGGAAAGTCCTACAAGTGTGATGAAGGGAATACCTTGGGTAAAGAAGTCTGGGTCTCGGCCCAGAGGGCTCATGTGCGTTAACTACCATTTGCACATAAAATCGGAGGGCGATGCGCTCAGACACACAGAAAGTCGCACACAGCAAGTGGGAGGAGCCGATGCTTGCTCCATTAAAAAAAAAACTAGCCTCACAGGAACCCTCGCTGCCCCGCCCTTGAAACTAACCAATTCATTATCAATACTCACTGTAGCCCTCTAGTGTTTCTGCCCTAAAAAAAAAAAGAAAATAAAAGTGAAAAAAATAAGCAGGTGGCCGCGCATGCGCATTAGTATCCAAGATGGCGGCGCGGTTACCAGAGGGAGCCCCAGAGACGCAGCCGACAAGGTAAGTGGTGTTTATTCTTTTTAAAAACATTATTTAAGTATTTAGGGAGGGCGGGAGGGAGGCGGGTAGTATTTAGCGAGGGCGGGAGGGAGGCGGGTGGCGCGTAGTGGGGCTACGCGAAGTGCGTGGGTGGACGTAGTTTCTGTCCCACTTCGCGTAGCTTCGCGTAGCCCCACTACGCCTACTACACCCAGGGTTACTATATTCTTAAAAAAATGAAAAAGAGTAAGTGAAGTGGAGTGCATTGATAAAGGAGAGGAAAATGAGTAAGAAAGAACAGAAAGGTATGAGAGGAGAAAGGAAGTGAAGTAGGGGGACTGAAAGAAGGTGAGTGTTGGGAAGGAAAGTAAGGAGAAGGAGAGTGAACATGGGGAATGTGGATTTTCAGAGAAAATGTAGAAAAGGAACGGGGGTGTGGAAGGGTAAGAAAAGAAGCATTGCTGGAGTTGCATCATTTTTGTGACACACTCTAGCAATGCATCACTTTTGCGCTTACAGATACGTCTGAAAAACTAACGTATCTGTAAGTACTTGCGACATAATGCGTCATATATTTAATATGACGCATGAGTAGAAGACTGAAGGCCTCATTTATGAGGCCATGCGTCTCTTTTATGCCAACGATACGTCACTTTTTGTGACGCACCACTGCTGTTAAAAATGCACCTTATTGAGTCATATTTACAAAGTGACGCATCTAGGTAGATGCGTTACTTTGTAAACCCCTGCGCCACATTATACCTACGTCAGGTGTAATGTATGCAAAAGGGACGTATTGACGCAAGAAAGGGTCGTAGAGGTGACGCAGTGAAATCTATGAGATATCACTGCGTCACTTTTATGACGCTGTTGCGTCCAAATCTTGCACCTGTTTCACAGCAGGCGTAAGACTGATGCAGGCCCTTTTACATGGGCCTGGCCCCATGTGAAAGGATGCATTGCTGGAGTTGCATCATTTTTGTGATACAGTCCAGCAATGCATCACTTTTGCGCTTACAGATACGTCTGAAATACTGACGTATCTGTAAGTACTTGCGACATAATGCGTCATATATTTAATATGACGCATGAGTAGAAAACTGAAGGCCTCATTTATGAGGCCATGCGACACTTTTACGCCACTGGTACGTCACATTTTGTGACGCACCAGTGCTGTTAAAAATGCACCTTATTGAGTCATATTTACAAAGTGACGCATCTAGGTAGATGCGTCACTTTGTAAACCCCTGCGCCACATTATACCTATGTCAGGTGTAATGTATGCAAAAGGGGTGTATTGACGCAAGAAAGGGTCGTAGAGGTGACGCAGTGAAATCTATGAGATTTCACTGAGTCACTTTTAGGACGCCATTGTGTCAAAATCCTGAGCCTGCCTCACAGCAGGCGTACGACTGATGCAGGCCCTTTTACATGGGACTTTCCCCATGTGAAAGGATGCATTGCTGGAGTTGCATCATTTTTGTGACACACTCCAGCAATGCATCACTTTTGCGCTTACAGATACGTCTGAAATACTGACGTATCTGTAAGTACTTGCGACATAATACGTCATATATTTAATATGACGCATGAGTAGAAGACTGAAGGCCTCATTTATGAGGCCATGCATCACTTTTACGCCACCGGTACGTCACTTTTTGTGACGCACCAGTGCTGTTAAAAATGCACCTTATTGAGTCATATTTACAAAGTGACGCATCTAGGTAGATGCGTCACTTTGTAAACTCCTGCGCCACATTATACCTACGTCAGGTTTAATGTATGCAAAAGGGACGTATTGACGCAAGAAAGGGTCGTAGAGGAGACGCAGTGAAATCTATGAGATATCACTGCGTCACTTTTATGACGCTGTTGCGTCCAAATCTTGCGCCTGTTTCACAGCAGGCGTAAGACTGATGCAGGCCCTTTTACATGGGCCTGGCCCCATGTGAAAGGATGCATTGCTGGAGTTGCATCATTTTTGTGATACACTCCAGCAATGCATCACTTTTGCGCTTACAGATACGTCTGAAATACTGACGTATCTGTAAGTACTTGCGACATAATGCGTCGTATATTTAATATGACGCATGAGTAGAAAACTGAAGGCCTCATTTATGAGGCCATGCGACACATTTACGCCACTGGTACGTCACTTTTTGTGACGCACCAGTGCTGTTAAAAATGCACCCTATTGAGTCATATTTACAAAGTGATGCATCTAGGTAGATGCGTCACTTTGTAAACCCCTGCGCCACATTATACCTACGTCAGGTGTAATGTATGCAAAAGGGGTGTATTGACGCAAGAAAGGGTCGTAGAGGTGACGCAGTGAAATCTATGAGATTTCACTGAGTCACTTTTAGGACGCCATTGTGTCAAAATCTTGGGCCTGCCTCACAGCAGGCGTACGACTGATGCAGGCCCTTTCACATGGGACTTTCTCCATGTGAAAGGATGCATTGCTGGAGTTGCATCATTTTTGTGACACACTCCAGCAATGCATCACTTTTGCGCTTACAGATACGTCTGAAATACTGACGTATGTGTAAGTACTTGCGACATAATACGTCATATATTTAATATGACGCATGAGTAGAAGACTGAAGGCCTCATTTATGAGGCCATGCGTCACTTTTACGCCACCGGAACGTCACTTTTTGTGACGCACCAGTGCTGTTAAAAATGCACCTTATTGAGTCATATTTACAAAGTGACGCATCTAGGTAGATGCGTCACTTTGTAAACCCCTGCGCCACATTATACCTACGTCAGGTGTAATGTATGTAAAAGGGACGTATTGGCGCAAGAAAGGGTTGTAGAGGTGACGCAGTGAAATCTAAGAGATATCACTGCGTCACATTTATGACGCTGTTGCGTCCAAATCTTGTGCCTGTTTCACAGCAGGCCTAAGACTGATGCAGGCCCTTTCACATGGGCCCAGCCCCATTTGAAAGGATGCATTGCTGGAGTTGCATCATTTTTTTGTCACACTCCAGCAAAGCATCACTTTCCTCTAAACACTCAACATTTTTTTTTTCTCTATTTTTTTTACACTCTTTTTCCCCGTGGTGCACTCAGGGTCCGCGTATCGGAGAGCATACCGGGGAGCGCCGCCAGCGCTCACCATGCAAAAATTTAAAAAAAAAAAAAGTTTTTTAGCCCTTCATGGTCCTTCTAGGCCCCCCTCAGAAAACCTAGGGGGTCAGGGGGTGTCTACTCTGCCCCCTTTTAATTATATCCCCCTTTCTTTTTTCACCTCTTGTGTCTCGATTCTAGCGAGACACAAGATGGCGGACTTCTCGGACTGTTTAGAATGTTGACAGACACCCGACAGCCAATCAGCTTTCGCTCGCGCACTCCCGTAGCGCGCCGGGTGCGCTCCCCGGTACTCACACCGGGGAGCGCCGGCAGCGGCCTATAGATATATATGTGTTTTTTAACTTAATTTTCATAAAACCCACTGGAGCAATTTTCGCCAAACATAGCAAAGGCACATCTGCGTACCAGTCCCTACAATTTTGCCACGTTTGGCATAATTCCGTTCAGCGGTTCGGGCTGTAGACTTGTCAGACCGTCCTATGGAAATTAACAGTAAGAAAACATGTTTTGGGACCCCCCTTTTTTCTCAGCCCCCACTTCACGAATCCCCCCGAAACTTTCAGGGAAGGAGCGGAGTGCAGCGAGACCATTTTAAGGAAAATTACAGGCAGATCCCTCTATCGGCGCCAAAGTTATTCCCAATAGAATGTTCAGAATTCCCTATGGTAGCCAGTCCTAACTATAACTACCTACTGGCGACCGCCAGTAGGTAATAAATATATATATATATATATATATATATATATATATATATATATATATATATATATATATATATATATATATATATTACAGTTATAGTTAGGATTATTTTCAATAGGAAAATCGCAACATTCTATTTGGAATAACTTTAGCGCCGGTTGAGGAATCTGCCTGAAAATTTCCTCAAATTTGCCTTGCGGCACTCCGGTCCTTCCCTAATAGTTTGGGGGGGATTCATCAAGCGGGGGCTGAGATAAAAGGGGGGTCCCAAAACGTGTTTTCCCCATGTTAATTTCCATAGGGTGGTCGACCTTCACTTTTAGCCCGAACGGCTGAATGGATTTCCACCAAACTTGGCAAAATTGTAGGGACTGGTAGCCCAATGTGCCTTTGCTATGTCTCAAGATATGTGCTCCAGTGGATTTTGAGTAATTTAGGTAAAAAAAAATATATATATCTATAAGCGCGCCCCGGTACGCGCACCGGGGCGCGTACCAGCGCGCTACGCGAGTTCGCGCACAGAAACCTGATTGGCTCTCGGGTGTCTGTAAACATTCCAAACAGTCCGGAACGGCCGCCATCTTGTGTCTCGGTAGGATCGAGACACAAGAGGTGGCAAAAACAAAGGGGGAAATGACCAAAAGGGGGCAGGCTAGACCCCCCCGACCCCCTAGGTTTGATGTGGGGGCCATAAAAGAGCCCCGCGGGGCAAAACATTTTTTTTCTCTTTTCCGATTTGCACGGGGGGGGGGCGCCCGGTACGCGCACCGGGGAGTGTCTTGGGGAGCGTACCATGGGGAAAAAGAATGACAGTTTTTAAAAAAAGTAGCTGTTTCAAAAAAAATGTTTTTTTGTTGTTTTTTTTTTATTTAGGTACCTACATGTAGGTACCAATGTAGAGACTTAAATTTAATGTATACCGTCTCCTCTGTAGATATCTTGCATGTTGTTACAGAAGTTATTGTGGTATATGGAATCCATACCATAGTCTGTCAGGAAAGCAGAAACAGATACTTTAAGCACTCCCTGAGAAGTCCTAGTGGTTCATGGGTAGTCTATCCTGCTCCCTTATGATGAAAAAGAGATGTAAAATACACATTGGAGCTAATATAGTGGGAGAAAGGAAGTAACTATGAGCAAACTTACTATGTAACACAAAAAAGTTGCACAGTATACTATAAATCTCCCTTTATAATATAATCATTTTGGTACATCTTCATGAATTACAAATAAAAATGAATAATGTCTCAAACAATTTAAAATTATTAAATATAAATGTATTCTTCTGATTCTTTTTCAAAATTTAATAAAACGTCCAACATTATATTGTCCGGAATTTCCTCATAATTATTAGTACATGATTCAATTTGTTCCAAACATTCTATTATTTGTTGGTCCAAAGAGTCATCCATGAAATCAGTACAGATATTTTGAAGACAAACATGTTGGATACATACTATCCAAATAGAAGTACTCACCTTGAGAACACTTGTTTGTATGAAGTTCTGCAAAACTATAGTTATAAGAGGAACATCACAGAAGATATCAATAATGGAAAATATGCTGTCATAGGGTATGAAGGATGTCTAGTGAAGCAGAGAAAAGGCCATTTGATTAATCATCGAAAATTGAGTTGCGAATCTCCAGAAAAAAGAGAAATTTACTATTTAGCTCTTTTGCAACTCTTTAAGCCATGGCGTAAAGAAGAGGAACTACTTGGACATTTTCTCTGTTGCGAAGATTCTTTAAATGCAACCAAGGATACCATAGAATGTCCTGTTTTTCCAAATTATCTGCAAATGTTGAACGAAGAAATAGAGCAAGAAGCCACAATTGATGAAGAGATTGCTAGAGACAGTTCTCAAGACAGTCAGAGTTCTACTTCATTGAGTCAGGATCCACTAGGAGGGCCAATTATCCAAAATGAAGCTGCCACTGCCATGGATGAGGTGGAAAGAGCTATGGAACAAGCTCAAGAGGATGTAGTTAACTTAGAAGATTTGGTAAAGCAAGTAAACGTTGAGCAGAAAAAGATATATGACGGAGTGCTCATGTACATCATTTAAGCCTGTCCGACTGTACGTAAGTGGAGAAGCTGGAACAGGAAAAAGTTTTCTGATTAAAGCAATTGCAACTTATCTGCAGAAAAGGACTGAATCACCGCTGTCTTGTGTTGTAACCGCTCCAACTAGACTGGCAGCACATAACATTAAAGGGATTACTCTACATCGTTTACTAATGCTGCCAGTTGAGCATGATAATAAATTGCATTACAACAAGCTATCTGGAGATGCGTGTTCTAAAGTTTCCAGAGTCCTGAAGAAAATGAAACTTCTTATCATTGATGAAGTAAGCATGGTCTCAAATCTAATGCTTGCTTTTGTGCATTTGAGAATGCAAGAAATTCTTAGAACAGAGTACGATTTGTTATTTGGAGGGAAACACATTATTGTTTTTGGAGATCTACTGCAGTTGACTCCAGTAAAAGGACAACCAGTGTTTAAAATGCTCATGCATGAAGATACCAGGAAGTCCCTAGGAAGCATTGGAAACGTTAATATATGGTTGAATTTTAAATATGCAGAACTGTTTCAAAATAAGCGACAGGCAAAGGATGAAGATTATAAAAATATTCTACAAGATGTAAGAATCGGAAAAGTAAGTGAGCACGGGAAAGAAGCTTTACATGCACGATTAATTTCAAATTTGTATCCAAATGAAAACATTCTTCCAGAAAATATTTTTAAGAAAATTACTGCAAGAATGTTCCATCTTCAACAACAAAATGTTAAAGTTAGAAAATGAAGAGATTGTGAAACTGGAAGCAATAGATAAAATAGAGCATATGGGTCAACAATTGTTTTGTCAGAAAATTTGAAATCAAAATTGGATTCATTAGAGAAGAGTATATCTAAAACAGCTGGTTTTGAAAAGACTCTGAATGTGTGTTTAATTTGTCGTATCATTTTGAGAAGGAATTTAAATGTTGAAAGAGGTCTGGTAAATGGAGCAATGGGTCATGTTGTTGATTTTGTGAATTATAGAAATAGAGATGGAATAGAATTTTTAAAAATTAAATTTGATGGCAATGAACAAGTACAACAAATCAGTCGTTGTTCTGCTAGATTTTTGCTTGTAAAAAACTTATATGTTCGCCGAAAACAGTTTCCTGTTTGTTTGGCATAGGCGGTGACAATTCATAAATCACAAGGTTTAAGTGTAGATAGTGCTTCGGTGAACATTGGAAGATCTGTGTTTAAAGAGGGTATGGCATATGTGGCATTATCACGAGTCAGAACTTTATCAGGATTGTACTTGATTAAGTGTGATGAGACAAAGATTTGTGCAGATCTAGATTGTGTTAAAGAATACAATAGGTTAAGAAGAGAGTATGCTCCACATTTGCCTCAAATATCCTTTGTTTGAAAAACATGTGGTAGGCCGAAAAAGAAGAAATGAGAATAATTGCAGTGAGGTAGTAGCAAAAAGACAAAAAGTAGATGAAAATGTAATTGTAAACAGAAAGAAAAGGGATTCTGATGAAGATGTTGTTAGATTTCAGTTTGAAAACAGTTCTGGTGTCAACTGCTATGCTAATGTAGTGGTTAATGTTGTTTTTTTTCTTCAAACTTTACAAGAACAGATTGTTGAAAATCGGGATCAAAGATTCTGCAGTTTATTGAATTCTGTGTTTGAGAAATGTAGCAGTGATAGAGCAAAAATAGAAAGTGTTACAGAAATTCGAAGTCTTTTAGACATATGTTCTGGTCAAAAATAAAATTCACAGAACATTCAACAGGATTGTCAGGAATTTTTAATGTATATGTTTGGTGTTTTGGAAGATGAAGGTGTAGATGTAGAAAATCTTTTTAGCCTTTCTTATCAATGGCAGCATGACTGTGACAATTGTAGTTTATCAAGTACTACTAGAATAGACACTGAAAGATTTATATATTTAACTTTACCAGACTGCAAATCAGTGTCATTTAATAATCTAGTTAAAGCAGCTGATCATAATATGGTGTGTACCCCATGTAAGTGTCCAATGCTGTCCACATTATTTATACAAACGTATGGTCAGTATGTCATTTTAGTGTTCCAACGATGTAGACCTGATGGAACTAAATTGACAACTTGCATTAAAAATTTCGTGGCTTCTCAGTTACCAATTTCAGGAAGAACCTTTGCAACTGTAGCTATTATTTATCATGGCGGTCCTTCAACAACATCAGGGCATTATACAGCTTATTTAAAATGTCGAAAAGGTTGGACTTACTGCAATGATACTCATTTGACTTACAAACAACGTTTGCCTTTTGACTTAAAAAATTCTTACCTAGTGTTTTTAGAACCAAAATTTAAGTAAAGGTAATTGGCCTATGAAGACGGGAACAGTTAATAAAAGTTAGTCTACTGTTTAAAATTATATTGTGAGTAAAAGTGATCAACATAATATAAAAAATCCAGTTCTCATATAGGTAATGTAAGTGGATTTCATAGTAAGTGATATCAGTATCATAGGAAATGTTGAACATGAGTGATCCAAAGATGGGAATATGAATATTTAAACATTATGAAAATGTTGTATGAGCTTTTCTTTCAGAACATCGGGTAAACGGTAATTTCAGAGTTTGAGTTCAGAAATTTAAAAACATACTGATATATCTGACACTATTTGGCCGTAAGGAAAGGTGAAGGAATGAGCAAAGAGTCATGACTTAACACAGGGAGGAAATGAAAACGTTGAGAATTATTTCAGATAGTCTTAGAGCTTTTTTTATAGAAAGTCGATGAAATGGAAATTTTAAAGAACAGCAGAGTATTTTCCAACGAAAAGGACCTTCCCGATCTACTTTTTGGCCTCAAGGAAAAGTAAGTGAATGAAAGATTAGTGTAAATATATGATTTGTAAGTTTATATGGGTTTTTTAAAACACAATCTTTTAGATTGTGTTTTTTTTCCGCTGTCATATGATGATTAGTTTGAACTCACTGTTTTTAGTGAAATTCAATATATTCTGAGAACAGCAAAAAAAAACTATCTAACATGTTGTACAAGTTATTCTATAGTTTGTATTGTGTATTTTATATTGTATTCCCATTGTCTCACACTCACTTTACTTTTTCCACCCTTTTTCAGCTCTCTTTACTCACTCACACTGCTTTTCTCTCACTCTGTTTCATCGCTGTTCCTTTACTCCACTTTTTTCACTACCCTCAATCCCATTTCAACTGTCTGCATCCCCTCTCTCCCTTGCACCACTTTTCAGCTTTCAGTCTGTCTACTTTACTTCCTTTTTTTGCGTCTTTTCCTTCTTTGCTCTTTTACTAATTCCTCTTTACTCAGTCACCTCTTTTGTCGCACTCTGTCACTATAACTCACCCATTCTCCCTCACTTATCTTTCTTTGCTTCTTTCTTTTGTCCTCTTTTTTCGTTCACTACCTCTATGTCCTCAGTCCCTCACTCTCCTTTTGTTATGCTCACTTGTGTTTATCTACCTTCTATCATTTCTCTTACAACAACTTCACTGCTCCTCTCTCATCATTCTTCACCCCAGTTCTTTTACTCCAGTTCCATTACTACCCCGCATTTCCTATCTTTCAGTGTCCTTCTCTTTACTTTCATCACCGAATCACTTTCTTTCAGTACCACTGCTTTAGTCCTCTTCCCCTCTCTTTCCTTCTTTTGCTCCTTTACTCATTTTCCTTTCCTCACTCTTTGTACTCCACTTCACTCAGTCCTTCCCTTAGTCCCTCTGTGTACCTACTTCCTCACTCCTTTTCCCTCAATCCTTCTATATTATCCTCACTCCCTTCATCCCTTCATTCTGTGAATCCCCTTCACTCACTCTCAGTCATCTTCCATTCCTCTTTCTTGTAAATGGATCTTCAATCAGACTCCTTTCCCTCTCACTCATTCCCCTTTTTCTTACTCCTCTTTCCTGATTTAGTTTTCGTAACTCACATTCTTTTAGTATCTTACTTACCTTCAGTTCATTTCTCTCTTCTTCTCTTCCTCTCTGTCACTGAATTTATCTGCCTTACTCTTAGTAGTTTGCTCTCCTTCTAGTTCTTTTTCCCTCTTTTTGTCCTTCTACATTACTTTATTTCCCTTTCTGTATCCTTCACTCTTGCTTTATTTCTTAGTACACTTTTATGATTTTTTACCTCCTGACCTGTCTCTTCTATTTTAAAATATATGTTTTACTAATTATAACTTATTTTTTCTTCTGTCTTTCACAGATAAAAAGTGAAGAAAAAATATGTAATTCATTTTACATTATTTATATGGTAAGTGTCACTAAAAAATGTAGTATGTCATCACCCTTTGCTTTAACCTCACTACTTTTCTCTCACCCCTGCTTGCTTACTCTGCTTCCCTCACTTATTTTTATCCTCCATATTTAGTTCTCTTTTCCTTACTTTCCTACCACATTCAACTTATTTCAGTCCCCCTGCTCACCCACACTCCCTCACTTACCTTTCTTTTCTGGTTCACTCAGTCCCTTCCTGTCACTCCTTCCTTTACTCTCTCTGTCCTTTCTCTCTGTCACTCCCCATGTCTTTCCTTTTCTCAGTTACTTCCTCTAACCTTTTCTCTGTCTTACTATCTATTACACAGTCCCTCTGTGTTCCTCCCTCTAGCTCTCTTTCTCTTAACACCATTCTCTCTGTCCCTTTTATTTATGCTCACTCCTTCATTATTTCTTTTTTCTTTTTTTGGTGCGCTAACGGGATGCGCCCCGGTACGCGCACCGGGGCGCGCCAGAATACCGTGCTTACCGGTGAGCGCACCGGTACGCGCACCGAGAGCGCTCCAGGGCAAAAAATATATATATATATGAATACACATAAAAAAAATAGTATTACATAAATATACAATATAGGATTAATTTTAAAAAATATTACATTTGATAGCTATAGAAATTTGCTATTAAAAACCTTTGAAATTCACTGAAAAAACCATAGGTTTCACACCAGTTATAGTTAGGAATTAGCATTTGAAAAACCTAGGAAATTCACTGAAAAAACCATAAGTTTCACACCAGTTATAGTTAGGAATTAGCATTTAAAAAACCTATTAAATTCACTGAAAAAAACATAGGTTTCACACCAGTTATAGTTAGCTGGAAATTTTACTGACATAAAACCATTGAAATTCCCACGTAATAGTTAGTTGGACTCACTATAACTTGCACGCCTGCAATGCACTGCTGATGATGTCACATATTACATCACTCATGACATGGTCAGTGACATCACTCATGACATCACTTAATCACTCATGACATCACTTATGACAGGTCTCTCAGGTGCAGGTCTCTCAGGTGGGGTGAGATGTGGCTGCGGCGAGGGATGTCGAGGATCAGGTGTACAGAGGCGTTCTGGATGCGTTGGAGCCGTCTCATGAGTTTGGCCTAGGCTCCTGCGTAGAGGGCGTTTCCATAGTCTAAACTACTGCTGACAAGGGCCTGGGTGACTGTTCTTCTCATTTCAGTGGGAATCCACTTGTAGATCCTACGGAGCATGCGGAAGGTGTTGAAGCAGGAGGAGGAGACGGCGTTGACCTGTTTAGTCATGGAGAGGGTGGAGTCGAGGATGACCCGTAAGTTGCGTGCGTGGTCGGTGGGTGTTGGAGCGGTTCCCAATGCGGTCTGCCACCAGGAGTCGTCCCAGGCCGAAGGGTTGGATCTGAGGATTAGGACCTCCGTCTTGTCCGAGTTCAACTTCAGTTGGCTGTTCCTCATCTATTCAGCAATGGCCTTCATTCCTTCGTGAAGGTTGGTTTTAGTGGTATGGGGGTCCTTGGTGAGGGAGAGTATCAGCTGGGTATCATCGGTGTAGGAGAGGATGTTGAGGGCATTCCGATGGGCGACGTGGGCGAGCGGTGCCATGTAGATGTTAAACAGAGTTGGGCTGAGGGATGAGCCCTGGGGTACACTGCAGATGATCTCTGTGGCTTTGGAGCAGAAGGGGAAGGTGGACGCTCTGTGTTCTGCCGGAGAGGAAGGAGGTGGTCCAGTCTAGGGCCTTTTCCTGGATCCCAGCGTTGTAGAGGCGTGTTCGTAGTGTGTGGTGACAGACCGTGTCGAAGGCGGCTGACAGGTCCAGCAGGATATGGGCCGCTGTTTCTCCGTTGTCCAGCAGGGACTTGATGTCATCGGTGGCGGCGATGAGGGCAGTCTCGGTGCTGTGGTTGCTGCAGAACCCAGACTGGGAAGGGTCCAGGATGTTGTTCTCCTCGGGGTAGCGGGTCAGTTGTTCGTTGACGGTCTTCTCGATGACCTTTGCTGGGAAAGGGAGCAGGGAGATGGGCCAGAAGTTCTTGAGGTCCTTGGGGTCTGCCTTGGGTTTCTTGAGTAAGGCGTTGATCTCAGCATGCTTCCAACTCTATGGGATGGTTGCTGTCTCAAAGGAGGTGTTGATGACTTTCCGGAGATGGGGTGCGATGGATGTGCTGGCTTTGTTGAAGATGTGGTGTGGGCATAGATCTGACGGAGATCCGGAGTGGATGGTGTTCATGATTTTGATGGTGTCATCGTCGTTGATGTTGGTCCAGTATAACAGGCGCTTGGTGTGGATGGTGGTCGTGTGGTGGTCTCAGTGGTTGTCGGGGTGGTCGGGGCATTGAAACTGTCATGGATGTCTGTGATCTTGCCTTGGAAGAAGGTGGCCAGCGAGTCGCACAGGTCTTGCGAGGGTGGGCGTCGTTGGTGTTGGAGCTGGGGTTGGAGAGTTCCTTCACGATGTTGAAGAGCTCTTTGCTGTTGGGCGCGTTGTTGTCTAGTCGGTCTTTGAAGGAGGCCCTTTTGGCAGATATGATGAGGTGATGGTGTCTATGGGTGGCATTCTTGTGGCGGTGTGGCTGTCCGGTGTTCGTTCACGGAGCCAGATCTTCTCCAGCTTTCCGCAGGTTTGCTTGGAGACCCGGAGGTCTTCAGTGAACCAGCTGGCTTTCTTGTTGGTATGATTGTTGGAGGGTTTCTTGATCGGGCGAGGGTGTTAGCGCAGTCGTTGATCCACTGTCTGAGGTTGCGGGTGACGGTGTCGGGGTCGGTATGGTCGGCGCGTGGGCTCTGTGCGAGGGTGGTGGTTAGCTGGTCTTCGGTGACTTTGCTCCAGCAGCGATGAGGCGTCTGTTGGGTGCAGTGGTGCGTGGTGGGTTTCTTGAAGGTGTAGTGGATGCAGCGGTGGTCGGTCCAGTGGAGTTAGGTGGTATGGTTGAAGAAGACCTGGGGGCTTACAGAGAAGATGGGGTCAAGCATTTTACCGGTGAAGTGGGTGGGTGTTATGCCGAGTTGTCTGAGTCCATGGTTGGCTAGGTTGTCGATCAGGGTGGTGGAGTTGGTGTCGTCATTGTTCTCGAGGTGGAAGTTCAGGTCCCCGAGGAGGATGTTGTCAGTGGAGGCGAGGGTGTGTGTGCTGACGAAGTCGGCGATGGAGTCTCTGAACTGTAGTCAGGGTCTGGGCAGTCTGTAGATGAGGGTTCCTCTGAGGGTGGTGTTGGGGTTGGTGTAAATCTGGAAGTGCAGGTGGTCGGCGGTGCTGAGGGTGTCGTCGGTGTTGGTCGAGACTCTGAGAGTGTTCCTGTGGACGATGGCGATTCCTCCTCCCGCTCTGTTGGTGCGGTCCTTTCGGGTGATCTTGTAGCCTTCTGGGATGGCTATGGCTATGTCGGGTGCCGAGGCAGGGTTCAGCCAGGTCTCCGTCAGGAAGGTGACGTCTGGGGAAGTTGAGTCGAGTAGGTCCCAGAGTTCAACAGCATGTTTTCGGGCAGAGCGGGTGTTGAGAAGGATGCATCTGAGGTGGTTGGGTTCTTTCCTGGTCGGCAGCGTGGTGGGGCAGATGCTTGTGAAGCTGCAGTTCCGGCAGGTGAAAGCTCCGTGGGTGCGCTTCGGGCCGGCCAGGAAGCAGGTGTGTGATCGTCCGGTGTTGAGTGCGTGGAGGGTTCTGGCATCGTAGCGGTGTCGGGCGTCGTGGTGTTCGTGGTGTCCAGGGGTCCTGGCGCTAAGAGCGGTCCAGGCATGGACGGGCTTGCCTTAGGTGCACCAGCGGTGCGCCATCGGCACAGCGCGGCCCCGTAGCAGCTTCCATATGAGAGGATGTGGGAGGGAGGAGCAGTTGGGAGGCAGGAGCGGGGCGGCAAATTGGATTGCAGGTGAGTGGGGCCACAGGGACACAGCGGCGGAAAAAATGGGCGGGGCTGCAGGAGAACTGGGCACAGGAAGGAAAAACGAGTTTAGGCAAGAAAAAAAGTAGAGGCACAAAAGTAGAGGCACAGAGGAAAAAAAACATGTCTGGGCAAGGAAGCAAGTTAGGCACAGGGGAATAAAAACAAGTCTGGACAAGAAAGCAAGTACAGGCACAGGGGAATAAAAACAAGTCTGGGCAAGAAAGCAAATACAGGCACAGGGGAATAAAACAAGTCTTTGCAAGAAAGACAGTTAGGCACAGGGGAAAAATACAAGATTTGGCAAAAGCAATGCAGGCAGAGCCGTGCAGCAGCGTGGGGAGCGACCTGCCTGCGAGCAGGGTCATAGGAATATGTGTCCAACATATTCGTTTTCAAAATATCTGTACTTTCTGGATCTTTTGCTGCTAAATATTCAATTTCTTGTACAGATTTCAGTACTCAATTTCGCATTGCTGCAAGACCTAGACTCACTTAAATGATTCTTGTAGATTTGGAGTATAGACTTGCAGATGATAACCAATCTGAGCATCATACGCTCCCATTTCTCGATGCGATAACATCTTCAAACTGAAACTGTATAATTTCTTACTTAGAATCTTCGCGTGAAAAATCTCATCCCACATTTCTTTCAATTCTGTCTTTTCTCATTTAGTAATATAAGATGTTACATATTGAGCAACAGCAATGGATTTATTCGCAACATATTGAATATCCATATTAGCATTCCACATGGATAAAATGACTGGGTTGCAGTCATTTATGTATTTTGACTCTTCATTTCTTCTTACGATGTAGGTATTTTTTGGAGACTTTCTTCTGATAGTATGTCGCAAAGATGACATAAAACTGTTCACTCTTCCTTTCGATATACAGGACATGGAAATCCAAAACGACATTTGGTATAGAACTTGTCCTTAGATTTGTACTTTCGACAACAGTATTTTCCACATCCGTGGCTTTGGAATCGTAAGACTTGTGCTCTTAAGTTGTTTTCTTCTATGCTTTTGGGTACAGCACATGTTGCATATTGTTCAATAAAACTCAAAACAGTATCATCTGCATCTGTTCCAAATTTGGGAGCATCCTTAATCCATAACAGCATATGTATATGAGGAGCACCACTTGCTTGATACTCCTTTCTCCAAAAGAAATCCAAAACTTCTCCAAGAGGAGGATTTTTTTATTGCAGATAATAGACATCATAGCCTCAAATCTATGAGCCTTTTCAACAATGGATTAGACATGCTCCTTTTTATAAAATTGTGTTCTCTTTCTATATTTCTTTGTGTCGTTCAGTAAATTATGGACAACTCTGTTGTAAAATAATTTTTGCCGGATTTCTTTATATTGATTATCTCTTCTTTTACTAAAAGTTGCATCCTTTGTTTTTACATTGCCTTTTTTGCCTTTCCTATTCTTTGCACTTTTTTTGTGCTTGGAACATTTTCACTGCTTTGCACATTTGTGTATTTCTTTTTCAATCTATTAATGTTGTTTATAAAGTCTTTTGTAGTCTTACCAGACATTATTCTCTTTTTAGTCACATTACGTTGGTCTTCCAACACTTGTGGTTGAGTTTTTTTCAAATAAATATCCTTTTTCTGACTTTTTATTCTTCTTTCTTTCTGCGGCATGATAACTTTATTTTAACGATGAAAAACAGTATCTGTAAAAAATAAACATAAATAAATATTTATTAAAAACTTTAATAAATGATACATTTTTATTACTATACAAACACATTTCATACAAATTCTGATTAAAAAACTGTAGGCCTGTAGTACAACTGTGAAGGTGATAAGACTACTACATACATAATGCTTAGCAGTTTGAAGCATTCCATAACCCTGGAACCTAAAGCACTGTATGACTACATGCATATTAACTAAATGGTTACAATACTGTAAGGAAAGATACTGAGTGAATTCATAATTGGTTCACTTTTACTTTAGTAAATAGATTACTACATGGTATATAAACTATCAGTATGGTTTTGCAACAGTACAGTTTTAGAATTTACAGTAGTGCAGTGTTGGTATATAGACATAATATCGAATCAAAAATATAGAATAGCACTAATATCGAAGTCAAAATACAAAATGGACAAAATATCGAATGGACAGAATATAGTGGTAAAAATATCAAATTAAAGGTAAGCAATGTAATATCGATTTTTAAAATATAGAAAGTTAGAATATCGAAGTATATATTATAGGTATCAAAATATATCAAATTTTTATTAATATTGAATTTTTTAAGTGTTTTTTAATGTTACTTAATTTTTGCGTAATTTAATTCTGTAGCGGGTTGAGAGTTTATAGGGGAATACGGTGGGAAGTAATTTAATTGTAATTATTTAAATATGTTAAATTATTTATTGGAATTCATTTTGAATTAATCGTCAATTAATTTTTAATTGGTAAATAATTAATTTTTAATTGGTCATTCATTTTTAATTGGTAATTATTTTTGTAGTAATTGATTAATTGCTAATTATGTTAATTGTATTAATTTATTTTTTGTAGCGGTTTGTGGGTTTATAGGGAAAAAGGGGAAAGTAATTTAATTGTAATTAATTAAATATGTTAATTTATTTATGGGTATGTATTTTGAAATAATTGTCAATTAATTTTTAATTGGTATTTCATTTTTATTATTAGATTAATTGGTAATTTGGTAATTTATTTAATTTATTGTCCGTAGCGGGTTGTGGGTTTATAGGGGAATAGGGTGGGAAGTAATTTAATTGTAATTAATAAATATGTTAATTTATTTATTGGTATTCATTTGAATTAATTGTTAATTGAATATTAATTGGTAATTAAATATTTTTTAATTGGTAATTTATTTGTGTTAATTGATTACTTGATAATTTTTTTAATGTTATTAATTTATTTTCCGTAGCGGGTTGTGGGTTTATAGGGAAATAGGGTGGGAAGTAATTTAATTGTAATTAAGTAAATCATTTTTATTTATTTATTGGTATTGATTTTTAATTTATTGTTAATTAATTGTTAATTGGTAATTAATTTGTATTAATAGGAACTTCATTTTAATTACTAATATTTATTTGGAATTATAATTGATTAATTAGTACATAATATTAAATTGGTAATTTATTTTAAGGAATTTTTTATTGGTATTGATATTTAATTTATTTTCATTAATATATTAAATCTTTACTTTCCCTACTGTTAAACTCACTAGAGCGGAAATAGTCATTTTTATCCCTACGCTATCAAAGGCTTTCCCTACTGTTGCACTCTCTGGAGTGGGAATAGTAATCTTTACCCCTACGCTATCCAACGCTTTCCCTATTGTTGCACTCTCTGGAGTGGGAATAGTAATTTTTACCCCTATGCTATCCAACGCTTTCCCTACTGTTGCACTCTCTTGAGTGGGAATAGTAATTTTTACTTGTACGCTATCCAACGCTTACCGTACTGTTGCACTCTCTGGAGTGGGAATAGTAATTTTTACCCCTACGCTACCCAACGCTTTCCCTACTGGTTGACTCTCTGGAGTGGGATTAGTAATTTTTACCCCTATGCTATCCAACGCTTTCCCTACTGTTGCACTCTCTGGAGTGGGAATGGTAATTTTACCCTCCCGCTATCCAACGCTTTCCCTACCGTTGCACTCTCTGGAGTGGGAATAGTAATTTTTACCCTCATGCTACCCAACGCTTTCCCTACTGTTGCACTCACTGGAATTGGAATAGTAATTTTTACCCCTACGCTATCCAACACTTATCCTACTGTTGCACTCTCTGGAGTGGGAATAGTAATTTTACCCTCCCGCTATCCAACGCTCTCCCTACCGTTGCACTCTCTGGAGTGGGAATAGTAAGTTTTACCCTCACGCTATCCAACGCTTTCCCTACTGTTGCACTCATTGGAGTTGGAAAAGTAATTTTTACCCATACGCTATCCAACGCTTTACCTACTGTTGCACTCAATGGAATGGGAATAGTAATTTTTACCCCTACGCTATCCAACGTTTACCCTACTGTTGCACTCACTGGAGTGGTAAAAGTAAATTTTACCCTCCCGCTATCCTACAGTAAAAATATTGTATTTTTTATTAATAATATGGTAATATATATATATGTGTTAAAAAATAAAACTGTATGTTTATTTTTTTTAACTTAAAATAATTATTTAATAATTTTAAGGTTACTTAAGTATTTTTAAGTATGTTTTAGTTAATGATATTTATTATTTTATTAATTTTAAATTACTTTTAAGACATTTAAAAAAATGCGATATTTTTACATTTTTTTTAACAATATTTTTGATTCGATATTTTTGTACTTACGTGTTTGTAGATAGGACTTCGATATTTTGTCATTCTATATTTTGTCAGCGATATTTTGGGTATTCTATATTTTTGTATTCGATATTTTGTCAGTGATCCGCAGTGTTGTTTCTCTAGTGTAGAGAGTCATGCTGAGGTACTCTTATAGGATAGTGCAGTTGTATTTCATTAGTGTTGCATGTCGTGCTGACGTAGATTAAAGGTTTAGGTTAGTGTAACAGTATTAATTCTTGACAGCCAATTAGAATTGAGCGTGTGATCGGGACAGTGCGCTTATGCTACGATGACAATATTCGTGCAATCCGCGGATCCGTCGCGCCCATTGATATATAAATGACTTTAACCCTAATTTTCTCAGAAACTACTGTACAGATTGACACCAGATGAGCAAAAGGCACAGGTCGGAACTGAGTACTGAGTACTCTCTGACAAATTGTGTGCAATTCCGTTCAGCCATTCGGGCTGTAGCCATGTCTAAAGGTCCTATGGGAAATTGCATGGGGAAAACACGTTTTGGGACCCCCTTTTTTCTCAGACCCCACCTGACCAATCACCCCCAAACTTACAGGGAAGGAGCATAACTGAGCTGGCCAAAATTTCCGAAAATTTCGAGAACATTCATCAATGGGCGCCAAAGTTATGCACCACATATTGGGTGAGTATAAGATATATGTATGTCTTAAAAACAAGGTCCCATAGTAGAAAGGGTGACCATACTTCATGATCTACTTATTGAGACCGTTAGACCAATAATTGATTGGCCTCAAACAAAATCACACATTAACTATGTGTCAAGTAAATCTGTTATAATTATGTGTTTTTTTTGTTTTCTCTGTTTCTTTGGTTCGTCCCTCGTGAATGACTGAGCAGGCGAATTTCAGGTGACACTTTTATCACTTTTGGTTAATATCTTCACTTCTATGCAGTAGCATTTGACATAAGGTCCTTATGAAGCTGGAGGAGATCCTATGACTCCAACTACCGCAGAAACATGTTGACCTTCAATACATCTGAGTATATATAAGTTTAATACACTCATGCACTGTTTTTATTGTTGGGTGTAGATAGGATACAATTAAAATAGTTTTTTCCATTTCTACAACCCAATCTTAAAGTCACACACTCTTTCAACACAGTTACTTTAACACCTTTGTGCACTGCTAATCATTTTTACCCTCCTTATGCCACACAAACCAACCCATCACATTTGAGTTTTTCCACTTGATTAGGTTACAGTTCACCTAATCTGTGGTGGTTTTTTTCATCAATTCCTTCGGGTGAAGGATCCCAAATGATGTAGGGCGGCACAGGACGGGTATCTGATGGGAATCATTTGATGACCACCACGTACTATTGACCTATAGACTTGGTGACTGTTCCCTAACCAACACGTTTTTGATACAGTTTCACTTCTAGTTGACCTACTGGTATCTTTTGTTAGTAATCATGAACTCTGGGGATGATACTATTGTATGGTCAATAAATATTCCCCACCGACCCTCTTTATTATTAATCACCAAAGTTAATGGCAATAGAATGTTGTGGTTTTCCTATGGATATTAATATAATATTTAATTACTGTAGGAGGTCGTGCTAGGGTACTGTTTTAGACTTCAGGATACTACACTGGGGATTCGGTAGTGTAGGTAGTTGTACTGGGGGTAGATTTATGGTTTAGGGTCGTGCAGTGGTCTTTGATTAGTGTAGGGGTCCTACTGGGACAGTGTTCTAGGATAGTGCAGTTGTGTTTATGTAGTGTACGGGGTCATGCTAAGGATGGTGGTTTAGGCTTTAAGGAAGTGTAGTGGTGTTTGTGTAGTGTAGGGGGTCATGCTGGGGTAGTGCAATGGTGTTTGAGTAGGGTAGGAGGTTGTGCTGAGGTACTTTTCTTGGGTAGTGCAGTGGTGTTTATGTAGTGTATGTGGTCATAATAAGTATAGTGTTTTAGAATTTAAGGTAGTGTAGTGGACTTTGTGTAGTGTATGGAGTTGTGCTGGAATAGTGTTTTACGGTATGCAGTAGTGTTTTTGAAGTGTAGGGGGTCATGCTGGTGTATATTTAAGGTTTAGGGTAGTGCATTGGTAAATGGGTAGTGTAGGAGGTCGTGCTGAAGTGGTGTTGTAGAGTAGTGCGTTGGTGTTTATGTAGTGTTTGGGTAGTGTAAGGGGTGCTGCTGTGATAGATTTAAGCTTTAGAGTAGTGAAATGGTGATTAGGTACCATAAGGAGTCATACTGGGGTAGTGTTCCACTATAGTGCAATGGTGTTTATATACCATAGGAGATCATGCTAGGGATAGCGTTTTAGGCTTTAAGGTAGTGCAGTGGTGTTAGTGTAGTGTAGGGGGTCATGGCAAGGTAGAGTTCTATGAAATAAACTGGTGTTTGGGTAGTGTAGGAGGTTCTGCTGGGGTACATTTAGGATTTAGGGTAATAAAGTGGTGAATAGGTAGTGTAGGTGGTCATGCTGGAGGTAGATTAAGGGTTTACAATAGTGCAGTGGTGTTTTGGTAATGTAGGAAATCATACTGGTGGAGGTGTCCCTGCAAGACTACATGTTCATATTTCTCTACAAAAACATCAGGCATGCATTCCATATATTTCAGAACTGCATTTTACTATTAATACTAAACTAATTTTGGAAACACATAAGCAATGACTATTTCCTAGTTCTATCAAAATGTGAGAACACAATAGGTTTTTAACTAATAACATGTAGGAAAACATACGAAGGGGCATATTATCAAGCAGGGCATTAAAATTATCGCAGTTTTAGCGGCAGAAAACTGCCGCTAAAGCTGCGATAATGGGCTTGAAAATATGCCCTGGAGAATTCCAATAGAAGCCCATGTTCACACTAGAACAGGGGTTTCTATTGGAATTCTCAAGGCCATATTATCAAGCCCATTATCGCCGCTTTAGTGGCAGTTTTCTGCCGCTAAAATGGCGATCATTTTTAACATCCTGCTTGATAATATGCCCTGAAGTACCAAAATGCTTCTCTCAGAGAGATTCCTAAATGCACAGAAGATTCACTGTGTGATTCTAAACAAACAACATTGTCCCTTCTATTTTACCAAAACACATTTCATAGTGTAGAATAAGTACTGCATTTTAATGTAGAAACTTCACTCATTTTGCAAATACATAAAAATAACTTGTGTCTAATTCTACCAAAAACATTAAAAACAGCATATTTATCTGTGTGCAAACACATAAAATAAACAAATGCTTATCTCAGAATACTTTCTAAATGCACACACTCTCACAATAACATTCTAGAGAAAAAAGTATTCCTTGCACTTTAGCAGGACAAACACATTACTCTGATTAAAAACAAAATGCACCACATACATTCTCTCACAAATTAATAACTCACCTTTCCAATTGTTTTGTAGAATCAGAAGTATGTCAGTCACACAGCAGATGTTCTTATTCAGAATCTCTGTTTTCAACACCTCTCACCAAAACCATAAAATGGCACAGTTTACCTCTCATTTTGAACACATATACACCTGAACATCAAATCACATGGCTTCCCACATTAATATGAAACCAAACACAGATTTCTATTGGTTAGACATTTCAATACTTTCCAAACGTTATACATTTCAAACCTACCCCCATTCTACCTTCTGCCTGTTACCATAGAAACAATTCATGGAACACTTAACTGACACACAGGTCAAAAGATCATCACACAATGTTGCTAATCAAAACAGCAAGTGTGCTTGACTTCTCAATATACCAGCTTACCTTATGTATTGTTCCTTTTTTATCACTTTAGGTTAACCAATAAGAATCATGCTTTTAAAAAAACACAAACATGCACCCTAGTTTTCAGAGTAGGATATTCTCAAACACCAACCATTTTTTTTCTTTTTTCAACACTGCATCTTATCCACCATTTTAGAAAAATCTTAGTTTTCAAACTGCCATTTCATTTACAGAGACCATCTGAGTGCACCCAGAGCTCCTTTCAAGATGCTTAGAGTGTGGATTGTGGGACACAGCTATATTTTCTGGAGCTAAAGGTATGCAGAACACAAAGGAAATCACAAAGACCTAGGTTTACCAAATGTAGACATTAAATGGATTGGACAAAGAGGGTTAAAGTGGCACCAATTGATGTCATTGGTTAAATCCTTGTTGCATCTCCAAGGAGAGATGGTGTACATTTTTACAGATGAAGGGAACAGAGTCTTCCTCTTGAACTTTAGACTCTGCATCGGTACTTACATGTAGGTACTAAAATCTCCCAATAAACACAAGGGCTCTTTTTAGAGCCACCCAACAGCTTGATGTATATCTCAAACATACATTGTTTTTGTTCGACAACGAAATACGCGGATCCTGCGTGCATCTTACGACTTTAAAAAAAAGGTATAATCTTACTTTTTTTGCTCTACGGGTCCTTATGAGCCGGCCTAGGGAGTCAGGGTGTGTCTACCCTGCCCCTGTTCACGTTTTCAACACATATTTCACAGACTTCTTCACCCTCGCTTCTACCGAGATACAAAATGGCTGCCAACAGTTCCTGGTTTCGAATGTTTACAACCACTTGACAGCCTATTAGAATCGAGCACTTGATCGGGACGTGTGCTTATGCTGAGATGACAATACTCGTACAATCCGCGGATCCGTCGTGCCCATAGATATATAAATGACTTTAACCGTAATTTTCTCAGAAACTACTGTACACATTGACACCAGATCAGCCAAAGGCACAAGTCGGAACTGAGGAATACCTCTCTGCCAAATTGTGTGTAATTCCGTTCAGCCGTTCAGGCTGTAGCCGTGTCTAAAGGTCCTATGGGAAATTGCATGGGGAAAACATGTTTTGGGATCCCCTTTTTTCTCAGCCCCCGCTAGACCAATCACCCCCAACTTTACAGGGAAGGAGCGGAACTGAGCTGGCCAAATGTTTTGAATATTTCAAGAAGATTCATCAATCGGCGTCAAAGTTATTGCCCATAGAATGTTGTGCTTTTCCTAGGGTTAATAGGTCCTAACTATAATTACCTACTGGTGACCGTCAGTAGGTAATATATATATATGTGTGCATATATAGACATATGTACACACACACACACACACACTTATATATGTACTAGTTAAAAAATATAAAAATGATCAATAATTTGGGGAAATATTACCATAAACAACTTTAACAATAACTTAAAATTGCACCTCAAATTGATTTAAAAAATAAAATTCATGAAACAAAGGCTTTAGTTATTAATGTGAACTAAATATTAAAATGAAATTAAATATTTTGATATAAACTTTAAATATTATCAAAACAAGGCATGAACGAGGCAGGGGCCCCCAATAGCACACCTCACCCAAGGTCCCAGACCGGGCCTCTGATGCCACCTAATGTCACAGCTTAGCCCGTGCCACAGGGGCTGAAGGATTCAGCAGGCGGGATCAGAGATGCATGGGACCTCACAGAGCCGTCTACTGTCACCCTGGTAGATGGTGAAAGCAGCTGCAATGCGGAATGCCAGCTAGTGAAATGGCCACCTTTTGCATGACACAAGACTCTACAGCAGTGCACTGAGCCTAAGTGGGCGTGCTCGGCCTCTGGCTTATATCTGGACCATGGCTGTGGGACCTACCTGGTGTGATGCAGCAATGCCAGGAGACTGCCCCACCTGACACCTAGGGCACTGAAACCTCCAGCGGGAGGTGCAGAAGAGCACCCCCACTTGCCACTCATTACCGGCCACTTGCTATACAGTCTGTCCCACAGAAGCGGAGGGGGACCCATTCAGCCGCTGAGTGCTGAGACCTTCGAAGTTGAGTCATCCATGGTGTCTTGCTGCAGCAATCTCAAAATGGCTTACATAATCAAGGAGCTGCTGAACAATTCCAAGCCTATAAAAAGCTGGGGGTTCAGCAGAATACACAAGGGGGAGATGATGTTAGGGGATAAGGCAGCTGCGACAGCCCTCCCTGTCGTGAAGGGAGACATTCAGTGTGGAAAAAGTTAAACACATTCAAGTAAAAATGAAGAGGTAAATATCAGGCGATTTCCAAGGAAGTTTAATCCATCTTTACAAGTCAGTTGCCCTCACATAATGCCGCCTAACTGATAACACCTTAACCTCCTCCAGAACACAGTACATTGAAAACAAAACACTCGGGAGTGGAGCATGATCTCCACGAGCATGGAAAGGAAAGCGCTCGTGGAAACCACGCTCATATATGCTAAGCGTATGTAACATTCAGTTACTCCTCCAAGAGATGAGAAAAGATATTTCAACCATTCACACCACCTTTACCAAGGCCTTCACGGAGCTAGATCAGTTGGTGAAGTTGCTGGAGACCCACATGGATGCGGTGGAGGAAGCAGTGGCACAGCTGGATCAGGAGCATGACGAGTTAGCCAAAGCCCACACTATCTGATGCCCTGGAGGATTATGAAAACTGCTTCACTAGAATAATATTTGGATCTGGGGCATGAAGTTCACTATTCTGAATTCTGAACTCAAATTCTATGCCGAGCCCTGTTCCACAACATCTTTCCTAATGCTGCCTACCAGAATTTCACCCTTGATCACTCACATTGGATCTTAAACTAGGTCAAAAAAGAAATAATGACAGCAGCAAGGACCCTAGACTCTATAACAATCCTGTGGGATACGATCTTGCTATTCCAAGACTTCGCCAAACTCTAGCTAAACAATGCTCCTCAAGGGCGTACTGCGCTATCTGCAAGAGAGCAAAATCCCATACTGCCTGGCTTCCCATTGTGACTGATCTTCACCATCTACAATAAACAATTTGCTGCACACAGATGCCAGTTGATGCTCAAGCTTTGCTGCACATAACCCCCCCCCCCTGCTGCGGACAGCAGGGACCCATTAAAGGTTCAGAGTTTCCAAAATGTGATCAGATGATGGAAAACCCAGCGGCAAATGACCCGGAGATCACCCAAGTCAACCACAAGTGAAGCACACAGTGGCGTGATCAACAATTGGATTTGCCCTCCCTTGATAGTGACTGATGGTGCGGCTGACGTTCTTTCATCTGACTAGGAAAACCATCTGCAAGGTGATTTTGAGCTGTATATATCTGCCCCGGAGTGGTTGGAATGGGTGGGCCACACGTGCTGGTCTGCGTGAGGGAGATGGCTGCCTGGCTCACTACTGACATAATATGATATCCTTCAGTTTGCTATTGGGGTGGGCGGGGGCCCCAGAGGCATCTCGGGAGTTGCCCCTCTATAGGCTGATGACATCTGTTCTGTCACTAGGTGCTGGTATTTTTCTTGTTCATAATGTTAGTTCTTTCTTCTTGGGTGGTTTTCTTATTCTGGATATTGTTTTATATTCTATGTTTTCTCCAGGGTGTATGCACTCTCTATTAGTGAGCTTGACAAGACTGTAGTGTAACTGCGGAACGTGGCTGGCTCCAAAACCCCGATTTAGGCTCCTCACCTATATATATATACCAATGATGTTTCTGTAAAGACCCTGGCCCCTCTCCCACTAGACCATGCAACAACTCAGTATAGTCTCATTGACTATTCAGGGCCTGAACTTCCAATAAACTGAAAAACACTTAAAAAAAGACTACTTACTAAGGAGGTGGATATAGCCATGATCCAAGAGGCATATATCCTCCAGCCGGATGTTCGATAGCTTCCTTCCTACTTGTATCCAATCCAGTTGCATGCATCCAGTCACACGAAAACTATTGAAGTGGCCCTCTTGATCAGATGTGGCCTACCTATCACTCTGGCTTGCACTGATGTGGACAAGAGGGTAAAGTGGTCAGTGCAAGTGTCTGTAAGTGCACTCGCCTGTTCATCTTCTTCTATATTTATGGCCATAACGAATATAAGAATTAATTTTATGGCTCATTAATTCCACAAATAACATGCTTTGCTGTAGGCGATTAGATCCTTTAGGTGATTTTATTATGATCTTGAATCCTGAGAACGATCACTAGTTTGCACGCTACAACACACACCAGGCTCCTCCATCCCTATCTCAAGGGACGCTGGACCTACATTTAATAGATATTTGGCGGCAGATCCACAGGGAGAGCGGGGCTATACCTATTATTCTAATGTGCATAAAATAAACACACAGATCAATTTCTTTCTAATCTCCCAATCCCTCCAATCACACACTCTATCAGGCACTATTGGTACCCAGACGCTGTCCGATCGCTTGCTGGTGTTCCTTCTGCTAGATGCGAATGCTCATTCTCAACAATTGCCTCCCCTGTGGTATGTCAATGAATTTGCATTTCTGAATCCAGTGTTGAGATACTCAATATGAGAATCTTTTGAGAATCTCTTGAGCACTGTTTTAAAGAACATTATACCGGAGACATAATATATGCAACCCTGTGGGATACAGTCAATGCGGTATTATAAGGGGAATTAATAAAGCGAATTTCCACTTTACCAAATTTGCCAAAGCTGAGAGGGTATATCTGGAGGACTGCCTTGCTGAGCTTGAGTACCATCATAAAACAACAGGTTCTTGTATGGTCTACCGGAAGCTGTGGCATGTGCATGATGAATTGGGAAAACTATACATGTTTGACACAGCTCAGAAATTGCAATATATTAGGCAGAGATAATATGAGAAAGGTGATACAGCCAACAGGCAATAGCCAATCACCTATAAGCTGCAATTAAAACAGATGAGAAATTGTATCTCCTCCATTAGGGGTGATTAAGGTAATATGTGTCCAGACACATCCAAAATTATTCTTACCCCACACTATACCAGGCCCAACCCCTCTCCATTGACATTTGCTACGATTATCTGTGAGATTTTGTATCCCCCACTCCTTCAAGAGCTGGAAGACCCCATCGTACCAGATGACATGAGGATGGCCATCCTGCAACTGAAAACCAATAAGGCCCCGGGTCTTGACGGGTTTTCAGTGTCATTTTACAATATGTACTGTGAATTACTTGTGGAACCACTGTCCAGGTTCTAGAGCTCTTTCCTGTGAACTAAAAGAGTGACACCAACCATGCTAGAATCAACAATTACCCTTGTGTTGAAACCAGGTAAGAATCCTACACTCCGTTCATCCTATTGGCCCATTGCCCTACTCCACTTGATGTCAAAATCTTCACCTCTATGTTGTTATCCTTGCTACATGCGGTTTGAATGTTTCTGCTATCCAGCTGCCAGTCGGGATTTATATGGAAAAGGCAGGCTAGGGACAATGTCCAACCGGCAGCATGTTATAGACATTGCAGAGAGTTCCCATAACACAACTGTTCTTCTCTCACTTGATGCGGAGAAGGCCTTTGATTGGGTGGACTGGCAGTATCTCCGGGGAATGCTTTTGAAGACCGCACTGGGCCCCTATATAAAGATTTACCTATTGGTGAATTATGTGGCACTGAGCTTGCGCCGCAGGGTCAATGGTGCCCTCTACACCATAAAATCATTACAATGACACCACCTCTTTTCGCACTCACCATGGAGCCCCTAATATACCCTTAGAATCTAACCCAGAAATTATGAGGATGGATATAGATGGTGACCAATACAAGTTAGCACTCTTCGCTGATGTCATTTGTGCTTCCTAGGAGACCCTGTCACCTCCCTCCCACTCCTCCAGAGTGACCTGCAATGATTCAAAGCGGCCTCTGGTTTTGTGTTGATTACAATGTCCATAGGCTTAGGAGTGGTGGATCTTACCGCAGTGTCTTGAAACTCACTGAGCAAATCAGGTCTCTTGTGGGATGCCTCTTCCCTGAGTTACCTCGGAATAACGCTAGCAATATCCTACATGTGCTAGAAGTGCTTTGTAAAGATTTATATTTATGATGGAGGCTTGAGATCTCATGGCTTGGCCATATTAATAGCATTAACATGAATTACCTCCCTCAACTACTTTATGTCACTTACTGGATACCCACCAAGACAATGCTTCAAACCCAGAATCAGCAGCTCCAGTTTGTATGGCACAATTCCACTCTGAGAGTATCAAGGCAGATTATTTATAGGTTCTCAGCCGACGGAGGGGTTGGGGTTTCTAATATAGAAGATTCATGCTGCCCAAATCCAATCTGCCTCACATTGACACTGCCCACCCTACACGGACCCATGGGTGCTCTTTGAGCAGGACTGTTCCCCCATCTTCTTAAACTGCATAATGTGGATGAGACCCCAGCATCGCTTTCTGGCCCCTCATACCCCCTTTATGCGACAATCCCTCTCCTAAGCCATTGGGACAAAATCCATAGGCATCTGCCTGCTACCAAAACACCCATTGCTGCTTTCCCAATCATTCGGAAATCAGAGTTTTTCACTGGGGATGATGGATACTATTGAAGATTGGAGATGGGCGGGTGCCCCCACTATCGGGTGACCTATATTGTGATGGGCTGTTCTAGACAAGCATGCCTGTAGACAAATCGTTCAGCTATCGGACACAGATGACTTTTGCCTTACCCAATTACTTCACTGGGCAAACACAGAAAAAGAAAAGGGAAGCAGGGCCAAAACACCCTTTGAGCAACTGTTTACCAAGAGTTTTCCAAGCCGGGTAGTACTAGCCTATACACAACCTTTGTAGTCTTTCACTGCCACATGCCCATGCATATCAGTTACACTGGGAGCTTTACCTTGGAACAATAATATCACACAAGACCTGGCAGTGCCTGTGGATGCGGGCAGCAGGGATATCGCTATGCCTCCAACACAAAGATAACACTTACAAAGTACTTACCAGCTGGTACTTTACCCCAATACGCATACATGCCATGACAGGGGCAACTGGCCTTTGCTGGAAGGGCTGCGGTGAGGGAGGCACATATTTCCATCTGTAGTGGCAGTGTCCACAGGTGAAGAGGCTTTGGAGTGAGGAGGTTCAACAGATTTGTCTGATCTACTCAGTGATTTTGCTAGTGGACCCACTAGTGCTACAGTTGAGTGAATCAACAGAAATTTCGGTATACCCCTACACGACTCCCAGGAGGGCGGTTACTTACCATCTTTCTTTTGACAGCACGCCTCACGATAGCTCACATTTTGAAGAACTCCCTTCCTCCAGGCCGTACACTGTGGTTTTCTAAGGTATGGTGCATTTATGCTATGGAATGCCTGACTGCGTTACCTAATGATAAGATGTTTATGTTTCAAAGTACTTGGCTACCATTCAAAGTCTATGCCAAAAGAGTCACAAGAGTTTGACTCTTGTGACTATTATGACCGACATTCTGCAGCATGCTTGCATGGGAAGACGTTCCTCTCCAGATGACACGTCAGATGAAGGAGCTGAAAAAGTTTACTGACTCTTGCTTGATAATATGTGAATACAATATGTTGACACATGTTTATGGACATTGTTCCTCTCGTTGAGCTGTCACTGTCACTGTATTTATTGAGGCTACATCAAACTTGTCACAACTCAATGCTGTTATCACCCTGGAGTCCCTTTTTTTGTGAAAACCCAAAATAAAGTGTTTAAAGAAAATTATTTAACAAATGTAAACGTTTTTTAAACAAATTACCTTAAAACTACTTTAAAATTAATATATATATATATATATAAAAATAAAAACATATATCACACTTAATATAAAATGGATTTCAATATAAAAACTAATTTAAAATGTATGTAAAAACAAACAATTCTATTTTTTATAAATAACGTAAACATTAAAGAAAAAAAATTGAAAATATTTAAAAAAGAACAATTCAAAATACACATCAGTAACCAAATTGTTGAACTTGGAACAAGTCAGATTTAGTATTCTAATCCCATTTTAAGCAAAAGTAGGACAATTTTGGGACTTTGGAAGGGTTGTATTTTCTTTTGTGAGAGGTCGTTGCTGTGAGTGGGGGCTCAGAAAAACCTATCCAAGTATGTAAGTCTCACAAGGAAGTTCAGTGAGGGCCTGCCATACAAGCATAATCACTTACCCCAGATTTGCTAAAGGCTTGGGTCGCTGTTGCGTCGCGCAACGCACGGTGATGCAAGCCCTCAAGTCCGATTTACTGTGCCATGCAGAACCACCTTGCATGGCTCTGAGTGGCATAGTAAATCTGGAGTAAAGTAAGATAGCTCATGTTGTAGGGGAAAGGCATTCCATGAGAGGAGCATTGGTGTGCTTACACATCCACTTATGGTTCTTGGTGCATTCCCAGATTTACTAACACTAGTAACTCAGGGAATGCATAAAATGAGGTGTAACGAGGAGCAATTAGTTTATTTCCGCTCATTCTTTCCTCTTTCTATATGTGCTGCTTTATGGTGCAAGGGAGCCTCCATTGACTCTTGCCAGACACAAGTGAGCCAGCAAGTGCACCAGCACAGAGAGAGAGCAGGAATGTGCCCTATGTAAGTAAATATGGTGGATTCCTGTCTTCTCCATTTGACACACCACGCAGAAAGTTGTCTTTCTGCATTGCGCCAAATATTAGTAAATCTGACCCTTAGCAGTCAAAACTGTAAATTTATTTGTACATGTAAAATGTCCATTAGAGCACTTTAACTATTATGATGACACATAGAGATTTACGTGGGCTTAGGGGCCCCTTTCCTGGTCCAGCAATTGATGCCAGCAGCATTTTTAAAAACTGTCTTCCTGCTGCTGAATATAAAACAGCCATTGTGACAATTCCCATAACAGTAAATATCCTAGCCAAATCATCCTATGCAGTTATACATCACTGTGCATGTGCATTAAACAAGCTCAACATAACCCAAAATTGTTCTGAAATTTGCAATTTATGAAATGGAAACATACAGCCTGATTCATGAAAACCGAATTCTGCGAATTTTAAATTGCGATTGACAGCGAATCGCAATTTAGAATTCGCAGAACGGCATTCATCAAAATCTGCGATAAAATAAAGCGATTCACAAGCGGCCGCAAAATGCGATAGCGATTTTTAAAAATCGCAGAAAAATCGAAATTTCCGTCAAAATCCGTGTAGGGATTGCGATCTCGCAATTAGCGAGATCGCAAAATGCGATCTCGCAAATAGCGAGATCGCAAAAACGGGAAGTAGCATTTCCAGCACAGTGATGACATCACAACCAGGAAGCTGGCAGTTCCCACCCCCATTCAGAACAGTGAGGCAGAGATCGACGTTGCATCACACAGAGCACCTTCCAGAACACCTTCAAACTTTGAAAACTTTCCCTTTTGACACTGCAGCAATGGCAGAGGATGCAGCACTAGGGCCCAGTGACACCGGGCGCAAGCGGAAGCTCAAATTCTCCGAGCAGGAGTTGGAGCACCTGATAGATGGAGTGTGTGAAAACCACACAAAACTATTTGGGAAGGACTCCAGGAGGGTGCCAGAGGCGGAGAAACGCCGACTGTGGCTGGGGATCGGCCCAAAAGTCAACGCTGTGGGTGTGACACACAGGTCGATAGACGACCTAAAAAAGAGGTGGTACGACCTCCGAGGTCGTGCCAAGGAGAGGGTGGCAGAGAGGCTGGGCAAAAGCCAGGCTACTGTAGGTGGAGAACCAACAGTCCCTCCCAACACCCCCATGGAGGACCGTGTGGAGGACACACTTGAGCGAGAGGCGTGTATAGGGGTCATCACTCTGGACTCATCCCGACCCACCCAAGACAGCCAAGGTAAGTGGCATGCGACTGCGACCCTGTCCCCTAACAATGGCCATGACCCTATAGCCTCCCATAATCAACCCAAGTCATGCAACCCATGCACATTAGGATATGCCCAAAAGCATTATGGGACATGTAGTCTGCCCACAATGTACAAAAACTCCAATGCAGCCAGACATGTCCCAAAGTACGCAATGCCACAGCCAGTCTGGGAATGTCAGCCAGCATGCATGTAGTAACTGCACATGTGAAAGATACATGCAATTAATCTACGTCCACTTTCCCTCACAGGTGGCACTGACAACAACAGCAGCAACAGCGATAGGCTGCTGACAAACGAGGCACCAGAGGATACATAGGAGGTGCTAACAGCCACACATTCAGTTCCACCAAGCGCTGCACCAATCACTGCTGCTAGAGCACCACCATCTGTGCCAGCTCCACCAGGCGCTGCACCAATCCCTGCTGCTAAAGCACCACCATCTGCGCCAGCTCCATCAGGCGCTGCTCCAATCCCTGCTGCTAGACCATCACCATCAGCGCCAGCTCCATCAGGCGCTACTCCAATCCCTGCTGCTAGACCACCACCATCAGCGCCAGCTCCATCAGGCGCTACTCCAATCCCTGCTGCTAGACCACCACCATCAGCGCCAGCTCCATCAGGTGCTGCACCATTGGCAACCCCAGCACCACCACCAGCGGCACCCTCAACATCTGGTGCTGCTAGAGCGGCGACTGTGCGCACACACCCACTGTGGCCAGCCAGCACAGCAGGCATGGCAGGGAGCGCCAGCAGAGCACAGCACGCAGCGGCAGGAGGGGGATGGCTGTGCACGTTCCAGGGCTCAGCATAGAGCGCTGGATCCTGCGCATCCAGCAGGCACGACGCCAAAGGGCAATCCAACTCCAGCTCCACAACATTGGCAGAAATGCAGCTAATGTGTCGGATAGGATAGAGCGGATGACAACTGCCATGGAGACTAAAACTGCGGCCATCATCACGCAGCGCAACATCGCCCGCCGCCGCCACCGCCAGCTACTTACGCGCCTATCTGCCTACACCCGCTCGAACTTCGTAATTGGTAATGCCACCTCCCAGCTGTCACGTCGGTCCCTGGCTATGCAGCAGCAGATGGTGCAATGCTGCGAGGATGTGGCGCGTGTACTTGAGCAGGTCACCAGTGCCGTAGTGGCACTACATCCAACTGGCCCAGCCAATGGTGGTGGGGACAACAGTAGTGAGGGGACCTCCAGTGTTAGCAGCCTGTCTGCCTCACAGGTCGGGGCCCTTCGCCGCAGCAGCAGGCCCACTGCGGGTTCACGTGCCGTCCCTGAGGATGAGCCTGAGAGACGCCCCCAGAGCGACCGCGCAGCGGACGCGCGCAGCGGGAGCACCGAATGAGCGCCGAAGGTGCGCCAAAGGTAAGCCCGTCTGCACCCGTCCGCGCCTGGACCACGCCCAGGGCCAGGACCCCTTTTCCCCGCAGACCCCAGCCCGCCCGCCGGACGTACGACGCCGCCACCCTCAACGCACTCAACACCGGCCGAATCCCGGGATGCTACCGAGCCACCCCGAGACGCACCCATGGACCCTTCAACTGCCACGCCTGCAAGTTCTCCTGCATCCGGACCTGCCTCGCACCAGCACCCGCCAAGCCGAACACCAGCAGCAACCACCTCAAGTGCATCCTGCTCAACACCCGCTCCGTCCACAGACACGCCATCGAGCTCTGGAACCTCCTCGACACCACAGCTCCTGACGTTGCCTTCCTCACGAAAACCTGGATGAACGACTCCTCAGCGCCCGACATCGCCATCGCCATCCCAGAGGGCTACAAGATCACCCGGAGGGACCGCACCGCCAACCAGATGGGAGGAGGCATCGCCATCATCCACAGGGACACCATCCACATCACGACCAACACCGACAACACCCTGACTACCGCCGAACACCTACACTTCCAGATCCGCACCGACCCGACGACCACCCTCAGAGGCACCCTGATCTACCGACCCCCGGGACCACGCACACAATTCAGCGAGGACACCGCCGACTTCGTCAGCCCGCATGCCCTCACCTCCGTTGACTACATCCTCCTCGGGGATATCAACTTCCACCTGGAGAACAACAACGACCGCAACACCATCACCCTGCTCGACAACCTCGCCAACCTCGGACTCAAGCAGCTGGTGTCCACCCCCACCCACCTCGCCGGACACACACTCGACGCCGTCTTCTCATCCAGCAAAGACATCGACTTCAGTCACAACATCGTGAAAGAGCTCTCCAACCCCAACGCCGAAAACAACGACATCACCCCATCGCAAGACCTCTGCAACTCCCTCGCCTCCTACTTCCACAACAAGATCGCGGACATACACAACAGCTTCAGTCCTCAACCGACGCACGCCACGACCGAACCACCGCCCCCCACCACCACCCTCCGCGCCTGGACTCCGATCAGCACCGAAGACACCGTCCGCATGATGAACTCCATCCACTCCGGATCTCCGACCGACCCCTGCCCTCACCACGTCTTCAACAAGGCCGACGATGTCATCGCACCCCACCTGCGGGACATCATCAACACCTCCTTCGACACCGCCACCTTCCCGGAGAGCTGGAAGAACGCCGAACTCAGCGCCCTACTAAAGAAACCAACAGCGGACCCCACCGAACTCAAGAATTACCGCCCCATCTCGCTCCTCCCGTTTCTAGCCAAAGTCATCGAGAAGACCGTCAACAAACAGCTGGCCGCCTTCCTCGAGACAAATGGATCCCTCGACCCTTCACAGTCTGGCTTCCGAGCCAACCACAGCACCGAGACCGCCCTCATCGCTGCCACCGATGACATCCGAGCCCTGATGGACAACGGAGAAACAGTGGCCCTCATCCTTCTAGACCTCTCAGCGGCATTCGACACTGTCTGCCACCGCACCCTAGTGCCGCGCCTCATCAACGTCGGAATCCAGGAGAAGGCACTGGAATGGATCATCTCCTTCCTCGATGGAAGAACACAGAGAGTCCGTCTACCACCGTACAAGTCAGAGGCCACCGAAGTCATCTGCGGCGTCCCTCAAGGATCCTCGCTGAGCCCCACCCTCTTCAACGTCTACATGAGCCCCCTCGCGGCCATCGCACGCCAACACAACCTCAACATCATCTCCTACGCTGCCGACACCCAGCTGATCCTTTCCCTGACCAACAACCCCGCCGTCGCCAGAGCCAACCTTCACGAAGGAATGAAAGACGTAGCCGAGTGGATGACGACCAGCCGCCTGAAACTGAACTCAGACAAGACGGAAGTCCTCATCCTGGGCGCCTCGCCCTCCGCCTGGGACGACTCCTGGTGGCCCCCCGCCCTGGGCACCGCACCCAAACCGACAGACCACGCACGCAACCTGGGCTTCATCCTGGACTCCTCCCTCTCCATGACCAGACAAGTCAATGCCGTCTCCTCGTCATGCTTCAACATCCTGCGCATGCTACGAAAGATCTTTCGGTGGATCCCCACCGAGACCAGGAAGACGGTCACCCAGGCCCGCGTCACCAGCTGACTGGACTACGGCAACGCCCTCTACGCCGGAACCACCGCCAAGCTCCAGAAGAGACTCCAGCGGATCCAGAACACCTCAGCAAGACTCATCCTCGACATCCCACGACACAGCCACATCTCCGGACATCTGAGAGACTTGCATTGGCTCCCCGTCAACAAAAGAATCACCTTCCGCCTCCTCACCCACGCACACAAAGCCCTACACGATCAAGGCCCGAGCTACCTCAACAACCGCATCAACTTCTACGCTCCCAAACGCCATCTACGATCAGCCAGTCACGCCCTCGCCGCCGTCCCCCGCATCCGAAGAACGACAACAGGAGGAAGGTCCTTCTCCTACCTGGCCGCCAAGACCTGGAACTCCCTCCCGTCCGACCTGCGCCTGACCCAAGACCACCTCTCCTTCAGGAAGAAGCTCAAGACCTGGCTGTTCGAGCAGTAGCAGCACCCCCCCCCCCAAGCGCCTTGAGACCCTCCGGGTAAGTAGGGCGCTCTATAAATGCCTTTGATTGATTGATTGATTGATTGATTGGGTGCCGCGCGCCGGAGGCGCACTTGACTTTACTGTCCATTGGCAGTGACATGCTGATGATAGAAGCATGTCCTGTGTATGATTTAGAGCAGTATGGCGCAATACTACTCACATGTAAATAATTGCAAATTGTCATTATTATTGTGCCTTCAACAATAATATTTATTCAAGCATCGTACATCGGCCTCCTGTCATTATTTCAATTGGCATGCATTTGTGAATTGTTGGGTGAGGGGAGTGGGTGCACTAGAAACTGTTCATTGTGATGTGGTTGCGGCGTCTGTGTCCTTCAGCTGGATTCTCCCCGCGTGCATGACGCACATGTGCAGGTGGCCGGTCGTCCCCTTCTGACTCACTGCCAGAGATCTCTACAGGTATCCGGCGCTTGGTAGCAATGTTGTGTAGTATAGCACACACAGCCACAATGTGGCAGCACACATCAGGACTGTAGTACATGGCCCCACCAGTCTTGTGCAGTATGCGGAATCTGCTCTTCAGTAGCCCAAATGTCCTCTCAATGCAATTCCTTGTGCGCATGTGTGCTACGTTGTAACGCCGTTGCTGTGGTGTCGCAGGGTTGAGGTAAGGGGTGAGGAGGTATTCACGGAGGGCGTAGCCACTGTCACCTGAATGAGAGGAGTAGAGGGTCAGTGCCTGTGCAGCGCAGCTACTTCATCAAAGTGTAACATTGTGGGCCAAGTGTACTTACCAAGTAGGTGTCATTCACCAAAGTCTCCCCTGGCCAGTCGTGTGTGGAGGCTGCAGTGAAGGAATATGAAGGAGTCATGTGTGCTCCCCGTGTACTGTGCCACTATGTCCGTGATGTATGTGTTAGCATTGCACACCATCTGGATGTTGAGGGAGTGGTAGGACTTGCGGTTGCGATACATGTGCTCCGTTTCAGCTGGTGGGCAGATGTGGATGTGGGTACAGTCAATGCATCCTATCACATGTGGGAAGTGCACAACTTTGTAGAATTGATGCTTGGTCTCATCCAACTCCTGTTGGCTGGTGGGAAATTTGATGTGGTGGTGTAGCTGGGTCAGCATTGCATCTAGGAAACTCCTTAGGCAGCGGGACATGGTGGGCTGGGATATCCCCCCATCAGCGGCAACAATCCCCTGGAAGCTCCCGGAGGCCAGAAGGTGCAGGCTGTACAATACCTGGACATGTGTGGGCACGGCATTGGTCCGCCTTGTTGGGTGCTGCATCAGGGGGTCAAGGTCCTGAATTAGCCTGATGATCATTGGCCCATTCAGCCGGTACTTTGCGTATATTTGCTCTTTGGTTTGGCCCAGCAGGGTGACCCGCTGGCGGAATATCCTCTCCTGGATCCTACGTCTCATCCGTGCTGCTTGCTGTAGCCTTCGCCGCCTGACCATCATGTAGTGTCCTGGCATTGTGAGACTCCTAATGCTGCTGCTGCATCTCCTTAAGTGTGTTTGGTCAGGCCGGCACCTGTTACTGATTGGGAAACGGTTTTTCAAATCTTTTTTTCTTTGGCTTTGATTGTTACCACCTGCTTTGGGTTGTCCTTAAATTGCGCCTCGCAAAAAGCGAATTGCGGGTTTTTCCGCAAATTGCGATTTTTTATGAATTGCGATTGCGATTGTATTGCGATTTTGCTATTTTATTTGCAGAATCCGTGGTTTCTCGCAATTTCCGAATCGCAATTGGACTACAGCCGGGATTCTGCGAATAATTTTGCGATTTCGCTATTCTGTGTTTGCGAATTTGCTATTTTCATCAAGAATACCGTTTTTGACAATTGCGCTCGCAATAGCTTTTTCGCAGCTATTGCGATCACAATTTTGCTTCATGAATCAGGCTGTAAATCACTTATTCATATGTAGAAAAAACATTTTGCAAGTAGAAAATATTTTCTGACTCGAAAAATTCATTCTGCAACTCATACCAGACCAGATGATATGTATCAATGGTTAGCAACCATGCTTCATGTCGCAAAATATTGATCTGAAAACAACTCTCAAGTTGGGGTGATAACTGGGCAAGTGTTGCAAATGGGAAGGAGCCCCCTTAGGACCGCTTACCCTTATGAATCGGGGTGGCAGCTTTGGGAAGGAGTAAGCAGTGGACCATTGCCTACTCTCACAGATATTTCCCAAAACGGAAAGTGCTTTTTTATTTATTGTAGCATGAGTTTTTAAAGGGATGCAATCACAGGATGATGGTCTGTAGTCCCTTTCAAGCCATCATCCCTTTAATAGAAGCAAATTGCAGAGGGTCGCAAATTGCAACCTCCCTTATTAATATTAATTAGTCAAGTATTTCTGCGAAGCCCTTTGACTCCTTATTTAGTGAACCATCTTATTAGTACATAGGTTGGATCGTAAAATAAAGTACTAGTAATAAAAGGAAAATTTGAAATTTGCTTCCACTTTTTGCCACCGGTTTGTAGGTATATCGAGCCTTAATTCTACACCCCAAAGGATCTATCAATACACAGGGCCACCACTGCTGAAATTAACTCCACATTCAGATTCAAGCATCCTCCTCCGTCCATTCCCTTGAATTAGCAGGATAGAACAGGTCACTCCTCAGAACCGCACTTATCCTACCAATTCCCAGGGAAGTTTATTTGAAGTTAAACTAATGTACATATATCATCATCATCAAAGCTTTATTTTGACATTGCATGTCATGAAAGCAATATAACATACAAATATTTAAAAGTATAAAATATCATACAAACATATATACATGTGAATAATGCTCCAACACAACAAACATAGCTCTATCGTTCACAGTAGGACCAGCTAGATTCCACTTCAAATTTCTAATGATGCAAGGAACAATGCATTCCTCTTTGATTTTATAATCTACATCCATCCAAGGAAATTAGCAACTGAAATTAAGTACTGCAAGGATGGATCTGAGCGCAGCAATCTCAAAGCAACACTTCAGTCTCTGGTGCCCATGTTCATACAAGTCTGTTTGAACCATTTCTTTCATGGTTCTGCATAAGCAGGGCAAACAAACAGAACCTGAAAGTACGTTTCAGTTTGCTCTGGGTATATGGGACATTTGTTATCTGCTGTGGAGGACCACTTGCATGTAAAAGATTTTAAAGGGAAGGTGCCTACACAGAATTGAAAATAGTGGGGCATATGTACAAGCTCCTATCGCCACAGGAAGGTCACTTTTTGCGACATTCCCATGGTGTTAGAGGCCTTGCCTTATGTACAAGGCAGCATTAAGCCACTTAACGTGGAATAAAGCTGCCTTGTACATAAGGCACCCTTTCACGCTATGTTTAGCGTGAAAGGGGCGTGCAGTGGGTGTTGTGGTGGGCGTTCCACCTCAACACCCATTGTATTTGCTGCTGCCCCCTATGTACAAGGGTGGCGTACATAGGAGGCAGAGCCAAATTTAAGACCAGGAAGTGGCGGAGCGTGTCGTAAATCCCAGGAGGCTAAAGACAAGCTCCACCACTTCGTCGTACATATGGCCCATAATCTTCTATCAAACCGCTTTGATAATATGTCCCAAAAAGGTTCATACCGTAGACAGTTTGATTTCTAGGAACCTCCCTGTGAGTGAGGTGCCCTCGACTTCTCTAAAGTTATTGGTTATCATCATTTCCCAATAATAATGTAAAGATATATTACAAGCAATTTTATTATCTATGCCCAACTAACCATGCATCATTTCTTCATCATTTTCATAGCTTCCTATTTTATGTAACAATCTACAATTGTTTTATGTTTTTCTTAAAATGCTTAACAGCAAATAACTTCAATTCAAATACAGAATCAAGACGTCTTCAAGCCAGCCTTGATCAAATGATACTTTTTTGTCTATGCATGTGTTTCAACATGGGCGGAAAGGAAAGGAGAGTCTCGTAATCCTTTTGAATTGCATAAATAGAGATTATTTTTATTGATATTTGTAATGTGAAGTTGTTGTTGCTTAAAATCAGTATATATTATTAAACAGGATCATGGAAACATATGTTCATTTATGGGGAGATTGATATTAAAGGATGCATTCTATGAGTCTTGGGTTGATAATTTGAGGCTTAGCTGGTGGAAACATCATTGCTGCTAGTTGTGGCTAAAAAGCTGTCAGAGACATCGCCAATAATTATACCGAGATGTGCAGTATTTATTGTTTGCCCCAAACTATTACCATGGCAACTCCTGTGATTATTCGCAACATCGGTATTATAAAAAGATGTCGAATAACACGACTACCAGACATTGTTCTTCTCTGCACAGTTTCTAGCAAGATGCAGATATGGGGGCCAGTCCGGTGGGTCAGACCGGAATTCATCTACCTGTGTTTCACCTCATGGTCACAGACACAAATTGTGTTGGGTCAACTCAGCCACTTGTACTTCCAAGGTTGATACAATTAGAGCCATTGAGATGTGTAACAATAAACAGCTATTATCGAGCACCAAGATGTCACAAGGGGAGATCAAGTGCTTTGTAAACATAATTTGGGACTTATTTACAAGCCCTTACGCTGCGTGTTGCAAAACACCCGTCCCCGAGAGCTTGTCCCACATCCAATATAGAGATACCACTAGAGACACCATTAGACTCCGCAATGGCTTGTCATCCTTCCACCTCTCCTACTTGCACCAATTGCTGTCAGCCTGGACCTACTATCTCCTGTGCAAACAGGTTCTCACCATTGGCGGATTTGCCCGATGAATGCAGGGAAGTCACGTCCCAGCTACCACCTATACCTATTGTAGCGCCCAACGTACAGCTTAGCCCAGAACGGCAGAACAGACCCAGCTCATTAAAATGCTTAGGTCTGAGATAGGAACTATGAAATCCATGATCAAAGATCTAACTACTTTGGTCAAACTAATACTACAAAAGGATTCACCTTGTCAGCAGGGTATAAACCTTTTGACAGACACACACCACCCACAATCGCACACAGTGCGTGTGACAGCGATCAATGGTAGGGGTACTACAGGCCATGATTCCATCTCTCCCACTTCTGTTGCATCAACCTATAAGCACACCCCACCTAACTCTATGACCAAGCATCAAAATAACTCTAAAACTAGCACCCACAAAGATCTCTACAGATTAGCAGTCACCAAGAACTCTGCAAACTGCACCAGATCCACCACCCCACCCCTTGCACATCGCCCCCTACAGAAGGCTCAAGATCAATTGAACTATTGAGATACCTCCCATTCGCCCCTTGCCCTGAAGATCTTCATGGTTAATGTCCTGAAGCTTGGCCCAAGGAGTGGCTTTGAGGATGAAGACTCACTGATCAACAAACCCATCCATTGGATTCCCCATGTTAGGGGCTGTTGCTCAGTAATAAGGGATGACATCACAAGGGCTCGGAAATGCACGTTTCCCACCCAACCACTAGATTGAATTGAGCTTACCATGAATAGGGCAGTTCTGGCTGAACCCCTCCTTGCCCTGGAATACCGTACCTCTCCCCCTGACACCTCCTCTATACAGCTTAGGCAATTTCCGCCTGCTAACAGGAGTAGGCCACCAGCCATGCAACCATCCACTCCTCTAGCTGGAGGAACTTCATTGGAGGCTGTAGATTGACAACTGACCGAACCCCAATTGCACCCTGGGCCATATATCACCCTCTCAAATAGAAAGCCAAGTTCCCATAACACCCCGGTCCTAAGCGTTGATTTTGAGATAACGGAAGATAGATCCTAAAGGAAGATGGGTCAAAGCAGTCCACCTACAGTTATTAACAGGGCCTGAGGCGCGGAACAGACTACATGTCTAGACTCTCAGGTATCGCCCCATGATTGAGACCTGCCCAGCCAACACATCCCAAGCAGAAACTTTGTACCTGGCTCAGCTTCACATCATCAGCTGAAGATATTATCTTGGAATGTAGCTGGGCCAAGTAGCAAACTGTCAATCCCCCATTGGAATGAACTAATTGAGAGTTTTGATTATGCATTTTTCAAGAGACGTGGAGTCTGGCTCTGTATATTTTAGTCCTCAGGATCGGTTTGTTGATTGGTAAGCCCACCTCTAAATCGAGCCAATGCCTGAATTGCCGTAATGGCACAGAGCGTTGACAGGATTAAGTGAGGGGATAATAGAAAAGATCAGGGAAGGAAAGGAAGGGGACAGCAGGGAGGGAGATCAGAAACACATAAACAGAACATACACAGAAGACTAGATTCCTATGCTTTAAACATCACAATGCTCCTGAAAGTACTATAAAGAGCTATACCTGTAAAAGAAGAATAAAGCCTTGTAGATGTGTAGAGGCAACGTAGGGGTTGATATGGTGTAACTAAAGTAATGCACAAAATACAAGAAAACATGTGATATACTTCGGGAAAGAAGATCCAGCGTTCATATACACATCCAGCTATACATGACATATGAACATACCTAAGTATTGACTCCACTAAGCCTCACAACGGAAGAGTGTAGCCTACACCTCCAGAACCCCTGTTAAATAGAAGAGGTGAATACTCAGTTAACACCTAAAGAAAAGTTGAGCAAATAGCCTTTAAACACAGTTCAGATGCCACACACAAAGCTCCACTGGAACTCCTGAAAGTTCACAACACCCAACTAATACTTCTTAGCTGGGTACAAGGCGTAATCCAAATCACAGTAAAGCAACCAGTACAGCAATTGATACTATCCAATGTCTGATAGCACCAAACAGAATCACCACCGTTGGCTGAAAATGCCAACCGAGAAATTTCCAAAGAACACCCAAATCATAGACCCAGTAACATGATAACAGCTGTTATCGTTGAGCCCCCAAAGCAAACAGGAACCAAAATGCAGCAACCAGCGTTCTGCTGCGAAGGACTGTGGTGCAAGCACCCTTACCGCACCAGGACCGACGATATCCAATTCAGGAACTGATCAAGAACTGGAATACCCGACACCGATCCCCGGCCGCCATTCTCTTTAACCCCTTCGCTGCTGGGCCTTTTCCCCTCCTGTGCTGAGCCCTTTTTTGGCTATTTGGGGTAGTGCGCGCTTAGGCCCCTGTAACTTTTTGACCACATAAGCTATCCACGCCAAATTTGCGTCCTTTTCTTCCAACATCATGTGGATTCCAAAGGCGCCCAGGGTTTGTGGATTCCCTTGGAGGGGTCCCAGAAATTAACCAAAATATAGTGATTTTTTTGTTTTTTTCAGAAAAATGGGAAAGACGGGCTGCAAATGAAAGCCTCTGGGGTTTTCCCTGAAAATGGTATCAAAACAGGGTTTGTGGGGCTGAAATCTCCGTTTTCTCAGCTTTCAGGGAATGACAGTCTTTTGTCAGGGAACCAACATTTTTCACACAGTTTTGGCATTTTTCTGGGACATAGCCTATTTTTGCTATTTTTAGAGCTTTCCACCTCCTTCCAATTAATGGTAGAAAAGAGTTTGAAAGCAATAATGGATCCTAGAAAGCTGTACATTTTCGAAAAGTAAACAAACTTCTGAATTCAGAAAGGGGTCTTTTGTCTAAGTCCATGAAGGATTCTTTATCGAAACTAACAGTTAAATCTTGGAATAATAGAAAATTTGTTGAAAAAAACAGCCTTTTGTCTCAACGTTTTCACCTATAACGTTTTCTAATCTTGACAGCTCTTGGAAAGCAATATACTGTAACATCCGTTAGACCTTCCTGGTTGTGGGGATATATAGGACTTGTAGTTTCACCAAGAACTCAAAGAACCCAGATCCAAAAACTGAGCAGCAACTTGCAATGGTTTTTTTTCTTTTACTGGGTATAGAGCACTTTGTCTTAGAAAATGTATACATGGAAAAATCTGTATGAAAGACACCTATGTATTTCTGAATTGGGTACAAAATATAGAGCTCAGAAACAGTATATAATTGCACATTTTCAAAATTGGGAATACCCATACTAGCTTGAGAATTATTGGTCATTTTTCAAAACAATTTTTTTACGCAATGTCTGTCATTGAAAGGGAGAAATGCTAGAAAGCTCATTTGGTAATAACAGTAGATTTAGAAATCTGAATTACCCGAAGTCTCCCGATAAAAACGGTACCTCACTTGTGTGGGTCGGCCTTGTGCCTGCGATAGGAAACGGCGAAAAATGCAACGTGGTCACACCTCAATTTTGCAGTTACAAATTGACCCCTTTATGGCAAAGTGCCTACCTGTAGTTTTTGAACCCTAGCTCTGCCGGCACCTAGGGAAACCTAGCAAACCTATACATTTTTGGAAAGTAGACACCCTGGGGAATTCAGGATGGGGTGACTCGACTGCCTACCACCAGGCTTTGTTACCCATAATCCCTTGCAAAGTTTAGAATTTGACAAAAAAAAACACATTTTCCTCACATTTCTGTAGTGTAAAGTTCTGGAATCTGCGTGGATCAACAAATTTCTACCCACCCAGCGTTCCCCCAGGTCTCCCAAGAAAAATGGTACCTCACTTGCGTGGGTAGGCATAGTGGCTGCGAAACGAAACAACTCAAAATGCAACGTGGTTGCACTTCAATTTCCCAGTGAAATCTTGTGCTATTTGGACAAAGAGATTACCTTTAGTTTTTTAGTCCTAGCTCTGCCAGCACCTAGGGAAACCTAGCAAACCTATACATTTTTGAAAACTAGACACCCAGAGAAATTCAGGATGGGGTGACTCGTCTGCCTACCCCCAGGTTTTGTTACCCAGAATCCCTTGCAAAGCTAAAAATATGACAAAAAAAACACATTTTCCTCACATTTCTGTAGTGGAAAGTTCTGAAATCAGCGTGGATCAACAAATTTCTACCCACCCAGCGTTCCCCCAGGTCTCCCGAGAAAAATGGTATCTCACTTGCGTGGGTAGGCATAGTGGCTGCGACAGGAAACAGCGCAAAACGCAACGTGGTCACAGCTCAATTTTTCTGTGAAATTGTGGCCTTTTTGGGCAAAGAGACTACCTTTTGTTTTTGAACCCTAGCTCTGCCGGCACCTAGGGAAACCTAGCAAACCTATATATTTTTGAAAAGTAGACACCCAGGGAAATTCAGGATGGGGTGACTCGACTGCCTACCCCCAGGTTCTCTTACCCAGAATCCCTTGCAAAGCTAAGAAATTGGGAACAAAACGCATTTTCCTCACATTTCTGTGGTGGAAAGTTCCGGAATCTGCGTGGATCAACAAATTTCCACGCACCCAGCGTTCCCCCAGGTCTCCCGAGAAAAATGGTATCTCACTTGGGTGGGTAGGCATAGTGGCTGCGACAGGAAACAGCGCAAAACGCAACGTGGTCACAACTCAATTTTTCTGTGAAATTGTGGCCTTTTTGGGCAAAGAGACTACCTTTTGTTTTTGAACCCTAGCTCTGCCGGCACCTAGGGAAACCTAGCAAACCTATATATTTTTGAAAAGTAGACATCCAGGGGAATTCAGGATGGGGTGACTCGACTGCCTACCCCCAGGTTCTCTTACCCAGAATCCCTTGCAAAGCTAAGAAATTGGGAAAAAAACGCATTTTCCTCACATTTCTGTGGTGGAAAGTTCCGGAATCTGCGTGGATCAACAAATTTCCACCCACCCAGCGTTCCCCCAGGTCTCCCGAGAAAAATGGTATCTCACTTGCGTGGGTAGGCATAGTGGCTGCGACAGGAAACAGCGCAAAACGCAACGTGGTCACAACTCAATTTTTCTGTGAAATTGTGGCCTTTTTGGGCAAAGAGACTACCTTTTGTTTTTGAACCCTAGCTCTGCCGGCACCTAGGGAAACCTAGCAAACCTATATATTTTTGAAAGGTAGACACCCAGGGGAATTCAGGATGGGGTGACTCGACTGCCTACCCCCAGGTTCCCTTACCCAGAATCCCTTGCAAAGCTAAGAAATTGGGAAAAAAACGCATTTTCCTCACATTTCTGTGGTGGAAAGTTCCGGAATCTGCGTGGATCAACAAATTTCCACCCACCCAGCGTTCCCCCAGGTCTCTCGAGAAAAATGGTATCTCACTTGCGTGGGTAGGCATAGTGGCTGCGACAGGAAACAGCGCAAAACGCAACGTGGTCACAACTCAATTTTTCTGTGAAATTGTGGCCTTTTTGGGCAAAGAGACTACCTTTTGTTTTTGAACCCTAGCTCTGCCGGCACCTAGGGAAACCTAGCAAACCTATATATTTTTGAAAGGTAGACACCCAGGGGAATTCAGGATGGGGTGACTCGACTGCCTACCCCCAGGTTCCCTTACCCAGAATCCCTTGCAAAGCTAAGAAATTGGGAAAAAAACGCATTTTCCTCACATTTCTGTGGTGGAAAGTTCCGGAATCTGCGTGGATCAACAAATTTCCACCCACCCAGCGTTCCCCCAGGTCTCCAGAGAAAAATGGTATCTCACTTGCGTGGGTAGGCATAGTGGCTGCGACAGGAAACAGCGCAAAACGCAACGTGGTCACAACTCAATTTTTCTGTGAAATTGTGGCCTTTTTGGGCAAAGAGACTACCTTTTGTTTTTGAACCCTAGCTCTGCCGGCACCTAGGGAAACCTAGCAGACCTATATATTTTTGAAAAGTAGACACCAAGGGGAATTCAGGATGGGGTGACTCGACTGCCTACCCCCAGGTTCTCTTACCCAGAATCCCTTGCAAAGCTAAGAAATTGGGAAAAAAACGCATTTTCCTCACATTTCTGTGGTGGAAAGTTCCGGAATCTGCGTGGATCAACAAATTTCCACCCACCCAGCGTTCCCCCAGGTCTTCCGAGAAAAAGTGGTATCTCACTTGCGTGGGTAGGCATAGTGGCTGCGACAGGAAACAGCGCAAAACGCAACGTGGTCACAACTCAATTTTTCTGTGAAATTGTGGCCTTTTTGGGCAAAGAGTCTACCTTTTGTTTTTGAACCCTAGCTCTGCCGGCACCTAGGGAAACCTAGCAAACCTATATATTTTTGAAAAGTAGACACCCAGGGGAATTCAGGATGGGGTGACTCGACTGCCTACCCCCAGGTTCTCTTACCCAGAATCCCTTGCAAAGCTAAGAAATTGGGAAAAAACGCATTTTCCTCACATTTCTGTGGTGGAAAGTTCCGGAATCTGCGTGGATCAACAAATTTCCACCCACCCAGCGTTCCCCCAGGTCTCCAGAGAAAAATGGTATCTCACTTGCGTGGGTAGGCATAGTGGCTGCGACAGGAAACAGCGCAAAACGCAACGTGGTCAGAACTCAATTTTTCTGTGAAATTGTGGCCTTTTTGGGCAAAGAGACTACCTTTTGTTTTTGAACCCTAGCTCTGCCAGCTCCTAGGGAAACCTAGCAAACCTATATATTTTTGAAAGGTAGACACCCAGGGAAATTCAGGATGGGGTGACTCGACTGCCTACCCCCAGGTTCCCTTACCCAGAATCCCTTGCAAAGCTAGGAAATTGGGAAAAAAAACGCATTTTCCTCACATTTCTGTGGTGGAAAGTTCCGGAATCTGCGTGGATCAACAAATTTCCACCCACCCAGCGTTCCCCCAGGTCTCCTGAGAAAAATGGTATCTCACTTGCGTGGGTAGGCATAGTGGCTGCGACAGGAAACAGCGCAAAACGCAACGTGGTCACAACTCAATTTTTCTGTGAAATTGTGGCCTTTTTGGGCAAAGAGACTACCTTTTGTTTTTGAACCCTAGCTCTGCCGGCACCTAGGGAAACCTAGCAAACCTATATATTTTTGAAAAGTAGACACCCAGGGGAATTCAGGATGGGGTGACTCGACTGCCTACCCCCAGGTTCTCTTACCCAGAATCCCTTGCAAAGCTAAGAAATTGGGAAACAAACGCATTTTCCTCATATTTCTGTGGTGGAAAGTTCCGGAATCTGCATGGATCAACAAATTTCCACCCACCCAGCGTTCCCCCAGGTCTTCCGAGAAAAATGGTATCTCACTTGCGTGGGTAGGCATAGTGGCTGCGACAGGAAACAGCGCAAAACGCAACGTGGTCACAACTCAGTTTTTCTGTGAAATTGTGGCCTTTTTGGGCAAAGAGACTACCTTTTGTTTTTGAACCCTAGCTCTGCCGGCACCTAGGGAAACCTAGCAAACCTATATATTTTTGAAAAGTAGACACCCAGGGGAATTCAGGATGGGGTGACTCGACTGCCTACCCCCAGGTTCTCTTACCCAGAATCCCTTGCAAAGCTAAGAAATTGGGAAAAAAAACGCATTTTCCTCACATTTCTGTGGTGGAAAGTTCCGGAATCTGCGTGGATCAACAAATTTCCACCCACCCAGCGTTCCCCCAGGTCTCCCGAGAAAAATGGTATCTCACTTGCGTGGGTAGGCATAGTGGCTGCGACAGGAAACAGCGCAAAACGCAACGTGGTCACAACTCAATTTTTCTGTGAAATTGTGGCCTTTTTGGGCAAAGAGACTACCTTTTGTTTTTGAACCCTAGCTCTGCCGGCACCTAGGGAAACCTAGCAAACCTATATATTTTTGAAAAGTAGACACCCAGGGGAATTCAGGATGGGGTGACTCGACTGCCTACCCCCAGGTTCTCTTACCCAGAATCCCTTGCAAAGCTAAGAAATTGGGAAAAAAACGCATTTTCCTCACATTTCTGTGGTGGAAAAATCCGGAATCTGCATGGATCAACAAATTTCCACGCACCTAGCGTTCCCCCAGGTCTTCCGAGAAAAATGGTATCTCACTTGCGTGGGTAGGCATAGTGGCTGCGACAGGAAACAGCGCAAAACGCAACGTGGTCACAACTCAATTTTTCTGTGAAATTGTGGCCTTTTTGGGCAAAGAGACTACCTTTTGTTTTTGAACCCTAGCTCTGCCGGCACCTAGGGAAACCTAGCAAACCTATATATTTTTGAAAAGTAGACACCCAGGGGAATTCAGGATGGGGTGACTCAACTGCCTACCCCCAGGTTCCCTTACCCAGAATCCCTTGCAAAGCTAAGAAATTGGGAAAAAAAACGCATTTTCCTCACATTTCTGTGGTGGAAATTTCCGTAATCTACGTGGATCAACAAATTTCCACCCACCCAGCGTTCCCCCAGGTCTCCCGAGAAAAATGGTATCTCACTTGCGTGGGTAGGAACAGTGGCTGCAACAGGAAACAGCGCAAAACGCAACGTGGTCACAACTCAATTTTTCTGTGAAATTGTGGCCTTTTTGGGCAAAGAGACTACCTTTTGTTTTTGAACCCTAGCTCTGCCGGCACCTAGGGAAACCTAGCAAACCTATATATTTTTGAAAAGTAGACACCCAGGGGAATTTAGGATGGGGTGACTCGACTGCCTACCCCCAGGTTCTCTTACCCAGAATCCCTTGCAAACCTAAGAAATTGGGAAAAAACGCATTTTCCTCACATTTCTGTGGTGGAAAGTTCTGGAATCTGCGTGGATCAACAAATTTCCACCCACCCAGCGTTTCCCCAGGTCTCCCGAGAAAAATGGTATCTCACTTGCGTGGGTAGGCATAGTGGCTGCGACAGGAAACAGCGCAAAACGCAACGTGGTCACAACTCAATTTTTCTGTGAAATTGTGGCCTTTTTGGGCAAAGAGACTACCTTTTGTTTTTGAACCCTAGCTCTGCCGGCACCTAGGGAAACCTAGCAAACCTATATATTTTTGAAAAGTAGACACCCAGGGGAATTCAGGATGGGGTGACTCGACTGCTACCCCCAGGTTCCCTTACCCAGAATCCCTTGCAAAACTAAGAAATTGGGAAAAAAACGCATTTTCCTCACATTTCTGTGGTGGAAAGTTCCGGAATCTGCGTGGATCAACAAATTTCCACCCACCCAGCGTTCCCCCAGGTCTCCCGAGAAAAATGGTATCTCACTTGCGTGGGTAGGCATAGTGGCTGCGACAGGAAACAGCGCAAAACGCAACGTGGTCACAACTCAATTTTTCTGTGAAATTGTGGCCTTTTTGGGCAAAGAGACTACCTTTTGTTTTTGAACCCTAGCTCTGCCGGCACCTAGGGAAACCTAGCAAACCTATATATTTTTGGAAAGTAGACACCCAGGGGAATTCAGGATGGGGTGACTCGACTGCCTACCCCCAGGTTCTCTTACCCAGAATCCCTTGCAAAGCTAAGAAATTGGGAAAAAAAACGCATTTTCCTCACATTTCTGTGGTGGAAAGTTCCGGAATCTGCGTGATCAACAAATTTCCACCCACCCAGCGCTCCCCCAGGTCTCCCAAGAAAAATGGTATCTCACTTGCGTGGGTAGGCATAGTGGCTGCGACAGGAAACAGCGCAAAACGCAACGTGGTCACAACTCAATTTTTCTGTGAAATTGTGGCCTTTTTGGGCAAAGAGACTACCTTTTGTTTTTGAACCCTAGCTCTGCCGGCACCTAGGGAAACCTAGCAAACCTATATATTTTTGAACGGTAGACACCCAGGGGAATTCAGGATGGGGTGACTCGACTGCCTACCCCCAGGTTCTCTTACCCAGAATCCCTTGCAAAGCTAAGAAATTGGGAAAAAAACACATTTTCCTCACATTTCTGTGGTGGAAAGTTCCGGAATCTGCATGGATCAACAAATTTCCACCCACCCTGCGTTCCCCCAGGTCTCCTGAGAAAAATGGTACCTCACTTGCGTGGGTAGGCATAGTGGCTGCGACAGGAAACAGCGCAAAACGCAACGTGGTCACAACTCAATTTTTCTGTGAAATTGTGGCCTTTTTGGGCAAAGAGACTACCTTTTGTTTTTGAACCCTAGCTCTGCCGGCACCTAGGGAAACCTAGCAGACCTATATATTTTTGAAAAGTAGACACCAAGGGGAATTCAGGATGGGGTGACTCGACTGCCTACCCCCAGGTTCTCTTACCCAGAATCCCTTGCAAAGCTAAGAAATTGGGAAAAAAAACGCATTTTCCTCACATTTCTGTGGTGGAAAGTTCCGGAATCTGCGTGGATCAACAAATTTCCACCCACCCAGCGTTCCCCCAGGTCTCCCGAGAAAAATGGTATCTCACTTGCGTGGGTAGGCACAGTGGCTGCGACAGGAAACAGCGCAAAACGCAACGTGGTCACAACTCAATTTTTCTGTGAAATTGTGGCCTTTTTGGGCAAAGAGACTACCTTTTGTTTTTGAACCCTAGCTCTGCCGGCACCTAGGGAAACCTAGCAAACCTATATATTTTTGAAAAGTAGACACCCAGGGGAATTCAGGATGGGGTGACTCGACTGCCTACCCCCAGGTTCTCTTACCCAGAATCCCTTGCAAAGCTAAGAAATTGGGAAAAAAACGCATTTTCCTCACATTTCTGTGGTGGAAAGTTCCGGAATCTGCATGGATCAACAAATTTCCACCCACCCAGCGTTCCCCCAGGTCTTCCGAGAAAAAGTGGTATCTCACTTGCGTGGGTAGGCATAGTGGCTGCGACAGGAAACAGCGCAAAACGCAACGTGGTCACAACTCAATTTTTCTGTGAAATTGTGGCCTTTTTGGGCAAAGAGTCTACCTTTTGTTTTTGAACCCTAGCTCTGCCGGCACCTAGGGAAACCTAGCAAACCTATATATTTTTGAAAAGTAGACACCCAGGGGAATTCAGGATGGGGTGACTCGACTGCCTACCCCCAGGTTCTCTTACCCAGAATCCCTTGCAAAGCTAAGAAATTGGGAAAAAAACGCATTTTCCTCACATTTCTGTGGTGGAAAGTTCCGGAATCTGCGTGGATCAACAAATTTCCACCCACCCAGCGTTCCCCCAGGTCTCCAGAGAAAAATGGTATCTCCCTTGCGTGGGTAGGCATAGTGGCTGCGACAGGAAACAGCGCAAAACGCAACGTGGTCAGAACTCAATTTTTCTGTGAAATTGTGGCCTTTTTGGGCAAAGAGACTACCTTTTGTTTTTGAACCCTAGCTCTGCCAGCTCCTAGGGAAACCTAGCAAACCTATATATTTTTGAAAGGTAGACACCCAGGGAAATTCAGGATGGGGTGACTCGACTGCCTACCCCCAGGTTCCCTTACCCAGAATCCCTTGCAAAGCTAAGAAATTGGGAAAAAAAACGCATTTTCCTCACATTTCTGTGGTGGAAAGTTCCGGAATCTGCGTGGATCAACAAATTTCCACCCACCCAGCGTTCCCCCAGGTCTCCTGAGAAAAATGGTATCTCACTTGCGTGGGTAGGCATAGTGGCTGCGACAGGAAACAGCGCAAAACGCAACGTGGTCACAACTCAATTTTTCTGTGAAATTGTGGCCTTTTTGGGCAAAGAGACTACCTTTTGTTTTTGAACCCTAGCTCTGCCGGCACCTAGGGAAACCTAGCAAACCTATATATTTTTGAAAAGTAGACACCCAGGGGAATTCAGGATGGGGTGACTCGACTGCCTACCCCCACGTTCTCTTACCCAGAATCCCTTGCAAAGCTAAGAAATTGGGAAACAAACGCATTTTCCTCATATTTCTGTGGTGGAAAGTTCCGGAATCTGCATGGATCAACAAATTTCCACCCACCCAGCGTTCCCCCAGGTCTTCCGAGAAAAATGGTATCTCACTTGCGTGGGTAGGCATAGTGGCTGCGACAGGAAACAGCGCAAAACGCAACGTGGTCACAACTCAGTTTTTCTGTGAAATTGTGGCCTTTTTGGGCAAAGAGACTACCTTTTGTTTTTGAACCCTAGCTCTGCCGGCACCTAGGGAAACCTAGCAAACCTATATATTTTTGAAAAGTAGACACCCAGGGGAATTCAGGATGGGGTGACTCGACTGCCTACCCCCAGGTTCTCTTACCCAGAATCCCTTGCAAAGCTAAGAAATTGGGAAAAAAATGCATTTTCCTCACATTTCTGTGGTGGAAAAATCCGGAATCTGCATGGATCAACAAATTTCCACGCACCCAGCGTTCCCCCAGGTCTTCCGAGAAAAATGGTATCTCACTTGCGTGGGTAGGCATAGTGGCTGCGACAGGAAACAGCGCAAAACGCAACGTGGTCACAACTCAATTTTTCTGTGAAATTGTGGCCTTTTTGGGCAAAGAGACTACCTTTTGTTTTTGAACCCTAGCTCTGCCGGCACCTAGGGAAACCTAGCAAACCTATATATTTTTGAAAAGTAGACACCCAGGGGAATTCAGGATGGGGTGACTCAACTGCCTACCCCCAGGTTCCCTTACCCAGAATCCCTTGCAAAGCTAAGAAATTGGGAAAAAAAACGCATTTTCCTTACATTTCTGTGGTGGAAATTTCCGTAATCTACGTGGATCAACAAATTTCCACCCACCCAGCGTTCCCCCAGGTCTCCCGAGAAAAATGGTATCTCACTTGCGTGGGTAGGAATAGTGGCTGCAACAGGAAACAGCGCAAAACGCAACGTGGTCACAACTCAATTTTTCTGTGAAATTGTGGCCTTTTTGGGCAAAGAGACTACCTTTTGTTTTTGAACCCTAGCTCTGCCGGCACCTAGGGAAACCTAGCAAACCTATATATTTTTGAAAAGTAGACACCCAGGGGAATTTAGGATGGGGTGACTCGACTGCCTACCCCCAGGTTCTCTTACCCAGAATCCCTTGCAAACCTAAGAAATTGGGAAAAAAACGCATTTTCCTCACATTTCTGTGGTGGAAAGTTCTGGAATCTGCGTGGATCAACAAATTTCCACCCACCCAGCGTTTCCCCAGGTCTCCCGAGAAAAATGGTATCTCACTTGCGTGGGTAGGCATAGTGGCTGCGACAGGAAACAGCGCAAAACGCAACGTGGTCACAACTCAATTTTTCTGTGAAATTGTGGCCTTTTTGGGCAAAGAGACTACCTTTTGTTTTTGAACCCTAGCTCTGCCGGCACCTAGGGAAACCTAGCAAACCTATATATTTTTGAAAAGTAGACACCCAGGGGAATTCAGGATGGGGTGACTCGACTGCTACCCCCAGGTTCCCTTACCCAGAATCCCTTGCAAAGCTAAGAAATTGGGAAAAAAAACGCATTTTCCTCACATTTCTGTGGTGGAAAGTTCCGGAATCTGCGTGGATCAACAAATTTCCACCCACCCAGCGTTCCCCCAGGTCTCCCGAGAAAAATGGTATCTCACTTGCGTGGGTAGGCATAGTGGCTGCGACAGGAAACAGCGCAAAACGCAACGTGGTCACAACTCAATTTTTCTTTGAAATTGTGGCCTTTTTGGGCAAAGAGACTACCTTTTGTTTTTGAACCCTAGCTCTGCCGGCACCTAGGGAAACCTAGCAAACCTATATATTTTTGGAAAGTAGACACCCAGGGGAATTCAGGATGGGGTGACTCGACTGCCTACCCCCAGGTTCTCTTACCCAGAATCCCTTGCAAAGCTAAGAAATTGGGGAAAAAAACGCATTTTCCTCACATTTCTGTGGTGGAAAGTTCCGGAATCTGCGTGGATCAACAAATTTCCACCCACCCAGCGCTCCCCCAGGTCTCCCAAGAAAAATGGTATCTCACTTGCGTGGGTAGGCATAGTGGCTGCGACAGGAAACAGCGCAAAACACAACGTGGTCACAACTCAATTTTTCTGTGAAATTGTGGCCTTTTTGGGCAAAGAGACTACCTTTTGTTTTTGAACCCTAGCTCTGCCGGCACCTAGGGAAACCTAGCAAACCTATATATTTTTGAAAGGTAGACACCCAGGGGAATTCAGGATGGGGTGACTCGACTGCCTACCCCCAGGTTCTCTTACCCAGAATCCCTTGCAAAGCTAAGAAATTGGGAAAAAAACACATTTTCCTCACATTTCTGTGGTGGAAAGTTCCGTAATCTGCATGGATCAACAAATTTCCACCCACCCTGCGTTCCCCCAGGTCTCCCGAGAAAAATGGTACCTCACTTGCGTGGGTAGGCATAGTGGCTGCAAAAGGAAACGGTCCAAATTGTACGGTGGTGAATTTACAAAACCAAATTGCTAAACAACCTTCATTTTTGGGGGGGGGCACCTGAGTTTTTGGCCCGGGGCTCGGTGGTATTCTTTGGAAAGTACCAAACCCAAACAGATCTGAAAAGTAGACCCCCGGGGGAGTCCAGGGAGGTATGGCATGCGTGGGTCCCCGAACATTTTCCTACCCAGAACACCTTGCAAACCTTAAAATTAGGTAAAATAAACACTTTTCCAAACTTTTTTGCGTGGGATCACCGTGCCGGCAAAAATGTCCTACCACCCAGCGCTCCCCCTGTTCTCCCGAGTAAAAGGATACCTCACTTGTGTGGGTGCCCCAAAGCAGAACAGGCCAAAAATGAATGTTGAAAAAAGTAGTATTTCAGTGTTACAAATTAAGCCCCCCTGCCTTAGTCACAGGCCTTTGGCCCACCCACACAAGTGAGGTATTATTTTACTCGGGAGAACAAGGGGAAGGCAGGGTGGTAGGACATTTGTGCCGACACAGCGATCCCACGCAAAAATGTATGGAAAACTGTTTTTTTAACCTAAATTTATGGTTTGCAGGGATTTCTGGGTAGGAAAACATTGGGGGACTCACGCATGCCATACCTCCCCAGACTCCCCCGGGTGTCTAGTTTTCAGAAATGTTTGGGTTTGGTAGTTACCAAAGATGCCCGCCGAGCCCCGGTCCAATAACTCAGTCCCCCCCCCCTAAAAAAAGAAGGTAATCTTGCTATTGGTTATTGTAATGTCTCCACCGTACGATTTGGACCTTTTCCTGTTGCAGCCACTATGCCTACCCACGCAAGTGAGGTACCATTTTTATTGGGAGACCTGGGGGAACGCAGGGTGGGAGGAAATTTGTGTGAGCCCAGTGACGCCACGCTTTCCCACGCAAAAAAAGTGTGTAAAAAATGATTTTTCCATCAAAAATTGAGGTTTGCAAGGGATTCTGGGTAAAGGAACGTTGGAGGATCCACGCAAGCCATACCTCCTTGGAAGCCCCCGGGTGTCTACTTGTCAGAAATGTGTGGGTTTGGTAGGTTTCCCTACATGGCCGTCTCGCACGGGGCCAAAAACCCAGGTAACCTCTCTTGCAAAAGCTGGGGCTATTGAATGTCAATAGAACCAGCTTTTGAAAGAGGGGTTACCTGGGTTTTTGGCCCCGTGCGAGACGGCCATGTAGGGAAACCTACTAAACCCACACATTTCTGAAAAGTAGACACCCAGGGGCTTCCAAGGAGGTATGGCTTGCGTGGATCCTCCAACGTTCCTTTACCCAGAATCCCTTGCACACCTCAATTTTTGCTGGAAAAATCAGTGTTTACACACTTTTTTTGCGTGGGAAAGCGTGGCGTCACTGGGCTCACACAAATTTCCTCCCACCCAGCGTTCCCCCAGGTCTCCTGATAAAAATGGTACCTCACTTGCGTGGGTAGGCATAGTGGCTACAAAAGGAAACGGTCCAAATTGTACGGTGGCGAATTAAGTTTTCAATTTGAGAGCATGTGATTCAAGGAAATTTTGACCGACAATTTCAAGTTTGCAGGAGATTGTGGAAAAAAATCAATAAAATTCACCAGAAAGACATGACCATATACTTCCATGGTTTAACAATAAAATCTAAATTTAGTAAGTTATTTATAGCTATAATGTACACCGTAACAGAGTTACTCAAAAGTCAAACATTCAAGCACGGCTAACTATTCCTCAAAGACACACACATACAGGTTGGATTTGGCACGAGGGCGAGTGATGGTTCAGTACATAAAATTTTATTAACAAGATATTTCAAAAAACGAAATGCTCTGTCAATAAATAAATGCATAAAAACCAAACCAGTGACTCCCAACTCGTGAGCTGTAAAGCCACGACAAGGCACCAACCGTTTTACAGGCCATTCACGCACCTTTCATACCTGTTACACACCAGACCATTGACACCATCCGGAAGGAAAAGCAACACATTACAACATTCACAAAAAGGGACAAGGTACACCCTACTTCTAAAAGGGAAAACAAAAACAAATATTACTGGACAGCCATCTAAACCGCAAACACACACACATACTGGTTGGATTTGGCACGAGGATGAGTGATGATTCAGTACATACAATTTTATTTGCAAGTAATTTCACAAAAATGAAATACACTGCGTATAATTGAAAGTAGGATAAACTGAACCACTGACTCACAGCTCGTGAGCTGTAAAGCCACGTCAAGGCACCAACCTCTTTACAGGCCATTCATACACCTTTCGTACGTGTGACACATACAAAACATTCACGCCGCCAGCCGCGGACCCATCACATTACAACACTCACACCAGCAGACAGCGCCATTCAAGGGCCCATCACTTTCACACGCCCATATATCTGCCACAGCAACTACACAAAATGATGGACTGCGTAGAGTGTCACTCAACTAGCAGTGTATGTAGTGACCAACAGAAAGTTAGTACTCACACACCGCCAGCCGAGCGCCAGACCACCCACACCACCATCCAAGCACCAAACCATGCACACAGCCAGCCAAACATCACTCAGCGCACACAGACAGCCAAGTACCACACCACGCACACCGCCAGCCAAGTACCACTCCACGCACACCGCCAGCCAAGAACCACTCCAAGCACACCGCAAGCAAAGCGCCACTCCACGCACACCGCCAGCCAAGCACCACTCCGTGCACAGACAGCCAAGTACCACTCCACGCTCACCATCCAGCCAAGCGCCACTCCACACACACCGCCAGCCAAACACCACTCGACACACACCGCCAGCCAAGCAGTACTCCATGCACAGACAGCCAAGTACCACTCCATGCACACCATCCAGCCATGCGCCACTCCACACACACCGCCAGCCAAGCACCACACCGCAAGCCAAGCACCACTCCGCGCACACCGCAAGCCAAGCACCACTCCACGCACACCATCCAGCCAAGCGCCACTCCACGCACACCATCCAGCCAAGCGCCACTCCACACACACCGCCAACCAAACACCATTCCTTGCACTCCACCAGCCAAGCACCATACACTCACACTGCCAGCCAAGCACCTAACCATGCACTCCGCCTGCCAAACAAAAATCCACACACACCACCCGCAAAACACCAAACCATGCACTCTGCCAGGGAGGCACCAATCCACACACACCTCCAGCCAAGCGCCAGTCCACGCACACCGCCATCCAAGCGCCAGCCTGCACACACCACAATCACATTTAGAATTATTCTTTTCAAAAAAACACTAAACAAATGGAAATACCTACAAATCAACTTACACAAATTCTAAAACCAAACACATTGCACTAAAGCCAAACCTTGAAACAAACCAAATTTTTTTACAGAATACAGACCAGGCAATTCACTTCACAGCTCATTAAAACTCCCAATACTTCTTTTTCGTGTGGTATGATTTAAAACAAGCTGACAGACACAATCCAGGCTTAGAAGGACAGTCAGGGCAGTACATACGAGACTCCTTCCGCACGCCTCTACTCCAACAGACTCTGCATCTTCTAGTCGGAAAGTCTTTTGCGGTAGTGGGAGGAATGAATTCAGCAAAGTGGCGATCTTTCAATCTAGCCACCTCCTCCACCACTCCAAATCTAGGAACACTTGCCTGCTCCACTAGTACAAGGCTGGCTATTACAGACTCCTGAAACTTAACAAAAGGCATCTTCGACTCAGGACAAGACTTCTGGAACACAACAAAAGCATTGAAGGATGCCAAATGGAAAAGATGAATAGCCAATTTCTTGTACCAAACTTAAGCCTTTCGAATAGCATCATAAGGTTCCAACCTCTGATCTACTCGGTCAACACCACCCATGTACTTATTGTAATCTAGAATGCACACAGGTTTGCGCACTTCAGCAACCTGACCCCAAACAGGCAGAGGTACAGTACTTTCGTCATGGATAGTAGTCAGCATGTACACATCTCTCTTGTCTGAAAACTTCACAGCCAGAAGCTCCCCACATCGCAATGCAGTAGACTGTCCCCTCACAAGCCTTTTGCAAACAAGTTCCTTTGGGAAACCTTTCCGGTTACTGCGCATTGTGCCACAAGCAACAGTGCCCACTTTGGCCAACTCCTTGAACAACCGCACACCAGTGTAGAAGTTATCTACATACAAATGGTGGCCTTTGTGAAATAATCCTCTACCTAGTTCCCATACAATCTTCTCAGTCACTCCAAAAGTGGAAGGACAACCAGGAGGGTTAATGCTGGACTCCTTACCAGTGTACACCCTGAAATTGTAGACATATCCAGTCTCACTGTCACACAACATATACAGTTTGATTCCATAGCGTGCCCTCTTACTAGGAATGTACTGCCTAAAAACCAAGCGGCCCTTGAACAATAGCAAAGACTCATCCACTGCAATTTCTTTTCCAGGAGCAAAGATCTCAGAAAAACGATCAACAAAGTGATCAAGGACAGGCCGAATTTTAAACAGACGGTCACAATCAGGGTGATCGCGTGCCAAGGCTAAACCATTATCAACAAAATGCATCATCCGAAGAAGAAGCAAAAACCGATCACGACTTATGACTGCTGGATATATAGCTGTTGTCATCAAGGGACTAGTGGACCAATATGAAGACATTGATGGCTTCCTTAGCAAGCCCATCAAAAAAGTTAATCCCAAAAACTTCTTCATCTCTTCAACATTTGTGGGAGTCCACAGAGTAGCTCTAGAATGGGGCTTAAGCCTGGCACTATTGTCCCTCAAAAACTGTTCTGCATACAAATTGGTTTCGTCAACAATATTTTGCAAAAACACATCGTCCATAAACAACTGAAAAAAATGTATTGGCTGAAAATTCTCAGTATTCACTCTACACCCAGGAACACCAGTGAACTCTGGCAATGCCGGCTGCACCATGCCAGGGGGAACCCAGAGGCCATCCCCATGAACGGGGGGAGCAGCCACCTCAGCCTGCAGACCAGAAGCCACTTGTTGCTGTACACGTACGGGAAGCCTAACATCCACAGATACTTCTGGCTGCACATCACCAAGAGAAAACATAGCATCCCCAGAAGACTCTTGCTGCACTACACCACCGGGAAACAAAGCAGGTCCAGATGCATCTTGCTGCTCTACAACAATGGGAAGCCTACCAGCCCCAGATGCCTCTTGCAGCACTTCACCAACGGGAAGCCCAGCAGCCTGAGAAGCTTCTTGCTGCACTACACCACTGGAAAACAAATCAGACCCTGATGCACCTTGCCGCTCTACAACAATAGGAGGCCTAACAGCACCAGATGCCGCTTGGCGCACCACAGCAATGTGAAGCCTTTTGGGCGCAGGCTGCAGCCCACCTGCCTCATGCTGACGTAAAAAGAAAGGATACCTTGCAGCCCTAGGAAGTAGCACAGCTGCCTCTTGGTCCACTACCGGCGCAACAATGTCCTCCGCTACCATAGACACTTCATCAGCACTAGAAGAAGATTCTTCATCCGATGATGATGAATGCAGGCAAAGAGAAAACTCACTGCCTGAATCTTCTCCACCAACCTCCAAATCCGAATCAGAGTCAGTCTCTGAACCATGGTCAGAGGAAGACTCAAAAAGCAAACTAAGAACCTGCTGAGCAGTAATCCTGCGACTAGCCATTATCCTTACAAAGAAAGACAGCACACACAAGTGAACAACAACCTACACTGTGCAAAGTAAGAAGTAAACAAGGTAAGGCTTTCACACAAAGATCAATACAATCCAAAACAATTTCACTCTTACCAAATACAGCTACACTCACCAGCACCTACTCTGCTGAGACACAGCAAAAAGAAATGATATCCCACTAGAAAGAAAAGAAAAAAAAAACAAATTAGAAATCAAAGTGCACATAAAACACTAATGCTGAAGAAAAAAAGAAACAGAGCCACACAAAGTGATATAAGTACAACCTTTTTCAAAAAGACAAAAAACAAGGGAAAGTAGTACAAAATACATTCACTTACCAAGCACAAGCAACTACACAAGCTGCAAAACCAACAGTAACGGACCCGCAACCTACAACAATCCAAACAGCAAAAGCCTGGAACAAGGCAAAAATGGAGAAGATAAAAAAATTACTACCACATTTCACAAACAATATAACAATTGAAAAAAAACACACACAAATTTGCCCCCCAAATTTACATTTGCACAGAGGGGCCATCAAATAGGGCAAAGACCAATTGGGATTAGATGAGGTTTAACATCAAGACACTGGTTAATTTTTTGAATTTATTTTACTGCCTAACCCCTTTGGTGCCAGTCGGTCTTCGGCTCCTACCAGTACCCCCATCACACGGGGGCAGTAAGGACATTCATACACCTTTCGTACGTGTGACACATACAAAACATTCACACCACCAGCCGCAGACCCATCACATTACAACACTCACACCAGCAGACAGCGCCATTCAAGGGCCCATCACTTTCACACACCCAAATATCTGCCACAGCAACTACACAAAATGATGGACTGAGTAGAGTGTCACTCAACTAGCAGTGTGTGTAGTGACCAACAGAAAGTAGGTACTCACACACCGCCAGCCGAGCGCCAGTCCACCCACACCACCATCCAAGCGACAGACCATGCACACTGCCAGCCAAACACCACTCCACGAACACCGCAAGCCAAGCACCACTCCACGCACACCGCAAGCAAAGCGCCACTCCACGCACACCGCAAGCCAAGCGCCACTCCACGTACACCATCCAGCCAAGCGCCACTCCACGCACACCATCCAGCCAAGCGCCACTCCACGCACACCATCCAGCCAAGCACCACTCCGTGCACAGACAGCCAAGTACTACTCCACGCACACCATCCAGCCATGCGCCACTCCACACACACCGCCAGCCAAGCACCACACCGCAAGCCAAGCGCCACTCCATGCACACCGCAAGCCAAGCGCCACTCCACGCACACCGCAAGCCAAGCGCCACTTCACGCACACCGCAAGCCAAGCACCACTCCACGCACACCATCCAGCCAAGCGCCACTCCACACACACCACCAGCCAAGCACCACTCCGTGCACAGACAGCCAAGTACTACTCCACGCACACCATCCAGCCATGCGCCACTCCACACACACCGCCAGCCAAGCACCACACCGCAAGCCAAGCGCCACTCCACGCACACCGCCAGCCAAGCACCACTCCACACACACCGCCAGACAAGCAGCACTCCGTGCACAGACAGCCACGAACCACTCCACGCACACCATCCAGCCAAGCGCCACTCCACACACACCGCCAGCCAAACACCACTCCATGCACAGACAGCCAAGTACCACTCCATGCACAGACAGCCAAGTACCACTCCACGCACACCATCCAGCCAAGCGCCACTCCACACACACCGCAAGCCAAGTGCCACTCCACGAACACCGCAAGCCAAGCGCCACTCCACGCACACCGCAAGCCAAGCGCCACTCCACGCACACCGCAAGCCAAGCACCACTCCACGCACACCGCAAGCCAAGCACCACTCCACGCACACCGCAAGCCAAGCGCCACTCCACGCACACCGCAAGGCAAGCACCACTCCAAGCACACCATCCAGCCCAGCGCCACTCCACGCACACCATCCAGCCAAGCGCCACTCCACACACACTGCCAGCCAAGCACCACTCCGTGCACAGACAGCCAAGTACTACTCCACGCACACCATCCAGCCATGCGCCACTCCACACACACCGCCAGCCAAGCACCACACCGCTAGCCAAGCGCCACTCCACGCACACCGCAAGCCAAGCGCCACTCCATGCACACCGCAAGCCAAGCACCACTCCACGCACACCGCAAGCCAAGCACCACTCCACGCACACCGCAAGCCAAGCACCACTCCACGCACACCGCAAGCACAGCGCCACTCCACGCACACCGCAAGCCAAGCGCCACTCCACGCACACCGCAAGCCAAGCACCACTCCACGCACACCATCCAGCCAAGCGCCACTCCACGCACACCATCCAGCCAAGCGCCACTCCACGCACACCATCCAGCCAAGCGCCACTCCACACACACCACCAGCCAAGCACCACTCCGTGCACAGACAGCCAAGTACTACTCCACGCACACCATCCAGCCATGCGCCACTCCACACACACCGCCAGCCAAGCACCACACCGCCAGCCAAGCACCACACCGCCAGCCAAGCGCCACTCCACGCACACCGCAAGCCAAGCGCCACTCCATGCACACCGCAAGCCAAGCACCACTCCACGCACACCGCAAGCCAAGCACCACTCCACGCACACCGCAAGCCAAGCGCCACTCCACGCACACCGCAAGCCAAGCACCACTCCACGCACACCGCAAGCCAAGCACCACTCCACGCACAGCATCCAGCCAAGCGCCACTCCACGCACACCATCCAGCCAAGCGCCACTCCACGCACACCATCCAGCCAAGCGCCACTCCACGCACACCACCAGCCAAGCACCACTCTGTGCACAGACAGACAAGTACTACTCCACGCACACCATCCAGCCATGCGCCACTCCACACACACCGCCAGCCAAGCACCACACCGCCAGCCAAGCACCACACCGCAAGCCAAGCGCCACTCCACGCACACCGCAAGCCAAGTGCCACTCCATGCACACCGCAAGCCAAGCACCACTCCACGCACACCGCAAGCCAAGCACCACTCCACGCACACCGCAAGCCAAGCGCCACTCCACGCACACCGCAAGCCAAGCACCACTCCACGCACACCGCAAGCCAAGCACCACTCCACGCACACCATCCAGCCAAGCGCCACTCCACGCACACCATCCAGCCAAGCGCCACTCCACGCACACCATCCAGCCAAGCGCCACTCCACACACACCACCAGCCAAGCACCACTCCGTGCACAGACAGCCAAGTACTACTCCACGCACACCATCCAGCCATGCGCCACTCCACACACACCGCCAGCCAAGCACCACACCGCCAGCCAAGCACCACACCGCCAGCCAAGCGCCACTCCACGCACACCGCAAGCCAAGCGCCACTCCATGCACACCGCAAGCCAAGCACCACTCCACGCACACCGCAAGCCAAGCACCACTCCACGCACACCGCAAGCCAAGCGCCCCTCCACGCACACCGCAAGCCAAGCACCACTCCACGCACACCGCAAGCCAAGCACCACTCCACGCACACCATCCAGCCAAGCGCCACTCCACGCACACCATCCAGCCAAGCGCCACTCCACGCACACCATCCAGCCAAGCGCCACTCCACACACACCACCAGCCAAGCACCACTCCGTGCACAGACAGCCAAGTACTACTCCATGCACACCATCCAGCCATGTGCCACTCCACACACACCGCCAGCCAAGCACCACACCGCCAGCCAAGCACCAGACCGCCAGCCAAGCGCCACTCCACGCACACCGCAAGCCAAGCGCCACTCCATGCACCCGGCAAGCCAAGCACCACTCCATGCACACCGCAAGCCAAGCACCACTCCACGCACACCGCAAGCCAAGCGCCACTCCACGCACACCGCAAGCCAAGCACCACTCCACGCACACCGCAAGCCAAGCACCACTCCACGCACACCATCCAGCCAAGCGCCACTCCACGCACACCATCCAGCCAAGCGCCACTCCACGCACACCATCCAGCCAAGCGCCACTCCACACACACCGCCAGCCAAGCACCACACCGCAAGCCAAGCACCACTCCACGCACACCGCCAGCCAAGCACCAGTCCACACACACCGCCAGCCAAGCACCACTCCACGCACAGACAGCCAAGTACCACTCCACGCACACCACCAGCCAAGCACCACTCCACGCACACCGCAAGCGCCACTCCACGCACACTGCCAGCCAAGCACCACTCCACGCACACCGCAAGCAAAGCGCCACTCCACGCACACCGCAAGCAAAGCACCACTCCGTGCACAGACAGCCAAGTACCGCTCCACGCACACTATCCAGCCATGCGCCACTCCACACACACCGCCAGCCAAGCAGCACTCCATGCACATACAGCCAAGTACCACTCCACGCACACCATCCAGCCAAGCACCACTACACACACCGCCAGGCAAACACCACTCCGATTTGCCCCAAGGGGGGGCAGAAATTCAAAAACAATTACTTGCCACCAGGAAGAGACCCTTGCCCAAGGGGTCGCCTCCAAAACATATACATTGCCTCAAAACAGATCCCTGGTGCCAGTGGGGAATTTCTGCCCCCACCTGGGGGCAAAGCAACTAAAAAAACGGGCTGATTTGCCCCCCGGGGGGGGGCAGAAAAACAAAAATATTATCACAGCCCACCTGGAAGCGACCCTTGCCCAAGGGGTCGCTTCCTAAAAGCTAATTTCAAGATCCCTGGTGCTAGTGGGCATTTTCTGCCCCCCCCCGGGGGCAAAACGGCAAAAAAAGGCCCTATTTGCCCCAAGGGGGGGGGGGGACAGAAAATAAATAACAAAATCAAGGCCCCCTGGAGGCGACCCTTACCCAAGGGGTCGCTTCCCAAAACAAACATGCACTAATAAAAAATCCCTGGTGCCAGTGGTTTATTTCTGCCCCCCCGGGGGCAAAACGGCCGAAATAACGGCCCGATTTGCCCCCAGGGTCAGCAGAAAATCGAAAATAAAACGGCTGCCCACCTGGAAGCGACCCTTGCCCAAGGGGTCGCTTCCTAAAAGCTAATTTCACGATCCCTGGTGCTAGTGGGCATTTTCGGACCCCCCCGGGGGCAAAACGGCAAAAAAAACGGGCCGATTTGCCCCCAGGGGGGACAGAAAATAAACGACAAAATAAAGGCCCCCAGGAAGCGACCCTTACCCAAGGGGTCGCTTCCAAAAACAAACATTGCCAAAACAAATAATCCCTGGTGCCAGTGGTTTATTTCTGCCCCCCCGGGGGCAAAACGGCCGAAATAACAGGCCGATTTGCCCCCAGGGGGGGCAGAAAATCGTCAAGAAAATGTCTGCCCACCTGGAAGCGACCCTTGCCCAAGGGGTCGCTTCCGAAAAGCTAAATTTACAATCCCTGGTGCTAGTGGGGGCATTTCCGCCGCACGATCGCGACGCTGTGCGCGATCGTGAGGCAGAAATGCCCTGCAAAGAGACTTCAGGGGAAAGGAAAATCTCTTTCCTCTCCCCTGATGCCTCTTTGCGGCCCCAAACCCCCGCCGGACACGAGAAACTCACCTTCTGTCCAGACGCGCAGGAAGCAAATGGCTTCCCGAGCGCAGGGAATCCCTGATGATGTCAGCGCGCGCTGTGCGCGCTGACGTCATCAGGGATTCCCAGGGGGGAGGGGCGGGGGCGGCAGCGGAAGCTCTTCCGCTGCCGCCCCGAGCAAAACAACGAAGATCAGAGAACCTCTGGGGGAGCGCCAGCGCTTCCCCCGAGGGTGGGGCTCATGACGAGCTGGGCTCGTCATCAGCACACGACCACCGTGCACCATGACGAGCCCAGCTCGTCATCAGCATCGAAAGGGTTAAAGAAGTTCATCGCAAGAATGCAGCGCGTCGCGGAGGATCTCGGGAATGGTAGTTCTATCCTAGAGCATGCCGGGAAATGTAGTTCACGAACCCCGCGATCGTGACAGTACATCCCTCTCTCAATAGAGGGGTCATGGGCCAGGCTTCGCGGGACATCTCCGATGAAAGGCAGACACTAACCTGGGGGCATGAACACCCAGAGCAGGTTCCCACGAGTTCTCCTCCGGCCCATACCCCTTCCATGACACCAGATACCACAATTTACTCCTCCGATATTTGGAGTCCAGAATCCGACGAACCACATACTCTATCTCACCCTGCACCAGCAAGGGGGAGGACGATGTTGGCCCTTGGACAATGAAGGTTTCAACAAAGAGACATGAAACACCGGATGGATGCGGAGATGTGAAGGGAGCTTTAGTTTCACTGCCACCGGGTACACACGTTTCAGCACCTTATATGGCCCAATGTATCTAGGGTTGAACACGCTGTGTTTTCTGAATCGCATATTCCTAGTGGACAACCACACCTCTTCCCCCGAACAGTACAGTGGACCTTGCCTCCGGTGTTTATCAGCAGCAGCCTTGTACTTGAGTTTCACAGCCTGCAGCTGTTCCTGCGCTTTAACCAGAGTCTCCTTAATATGGGCCACCCTATGTGCCACCCCCGGAAGTAGTGAGTCCGGTTTCGGTTGCACAAAGGGAAGAAATCGAGGGTCAACAATATACAGAGTATTTGGAGGGTCCGAGGGGAAAAACAGTTTATAGACAAAATAGGTACCTAGTCCCCCAACTTGAATAGCGAAAAAACACAGGAGGTACTCTAAGTCTGAGTGAGAAAAATGGACCCAAGTGGTATCCAAAGATGCATGCAGACCACACAGTTGATCTTAATAGAGGACACTATTATGTCAGAGAGATGAAAGATGAAAAGGAGAAGATACAAAGTCTTTGAGACTAGAAAACAGTACCCATCAGCCCACTCAAAAGCGGAGTCTCGTCATCTGGGTAGTGGGAGAGAAGGTGTCCTATAGGCTTATCCTCAGCCGAAGTCTAAGGTTGCCTGATCATGGACCCTTAGGTCGAAGCATCCAACCCACAGAAGACAGGATGTGAGCAGACAGGGCAAAAGAAAAGTTGCAGTGCAGAAAATAAAGGAAAAGTGCTCCTAGTGATTAAAAATGCCTAGTTTGATGACATAAGGTAACTTTATTGGATTTGACCATCAAATTGGCATCATTAAAAGCAGTATGCTGATAGCATGGAAGAAATTGCTATCTATCATGCGTGTTATTTGGTCGATGAGCTACCGCAACACATACTTATCGTGAATAACGACCAATGTCCCATGGATTCAAAGGAAAAAGGTGTATCTTCTCCCTAAATGTAGGGAGAGAAAACCTCACCTCGCCTGGCAACTGCTCAGGTAAGAAGGAGGCCACGCACTCTCCGTCGTTGCCTCGGGTCCGTAGACTGAGCCGTGAGTCGTTATTCACGATAAGTATGTGTTGCGGTAGCTCATCGACCAAATAACACGCATGATAGATAGCAATTTCTTCCATGCTATCAGCATACTGCTTTTAATGATGCCAATTTGATGGTCAAATCCAATAAAGTTACCTTATGTCATCAAACTAGGCATTTTTAATCACTAGGAGCACTTTTCCTTTATTTTCTGCACTGCAACTTTTCTTTTGCCCTGTCTGCTCACATCCTGTCTTCTGTGGGTTGGATGCTTCGACCTAAGGGTCCATGATCAGGCAACCTTAGACTTCGGCTGAGGATAAGCCTATAGGACACCTTCTCTCCCACTACCCAGATGACGAGACTCCGCTTTTGAGTGGGCTGATGGGTACTGTTTTCTAGTCTCAAAGACTTTGTATCTTCTCCTTTTCATCTTTCATCTCTCTGACATAATAGTGTCCTCTATTAAGATCAACTGTGTGGTCTGCATGCATCTTTGGATACCACTTGGGTCCATTTTTCTCACTCAGACTTAGAGTACCTCCTGTGTTTTTTCGAAGAAATCGAGGGTGTCTGCCATACAAACAATAGAATGGAGTGTTCTTGGTGGAACCGTGCGTGGCATTGTTGTAAGCCACCTCTGCCAGCCGCAAGTAGTCTACCCAGTTCTCCTTATCATTATCCACATAGCATCTTAAATACTGCTTAAGAGTCTGGTTTAACCGTTCAGTCTGGCCATCGGTTTGCGGGTGAAAACTGGTGGAAAGGGCGGAGTCAATATGCAACGAGGAACACCATTTCTTCCAGAATTGGGCAGTAAACTGTGACCCTCTGTCGGATACAATGATACTTGGCAGACCATGTAACCTAACTACGTTGACCATAAGTAGTACAGCCAGCTGACCCGCCGAAGGCACTTGTTTGCATACCACAAAATGCCCCATTTTGGACAGATAATCGACCGCCACCATAATAGCCGTACAACCCCGGTCAGTTGGAAGACCCACGATGAAATCCACCGATATCCGATCCCAGGGGATCGTCGGAGTAGGGAGAGGCTGCAACAACCCCTACGGGCGTGCGTGGTCGGATTTCATCCTCACACATTGAGCACAGGCGGATACCCATCGCCCAACATCAGGTCTCATGGAGGGCCACCAGAACTGTCGCAGTACACGCTCCAGAGTCTTGGCAACACCAAGATGACCTGCACTAGGCGACTCATGGCACCATACGTAGACCTGCTTCCTCAAGGCCCATGTAGGCATCGGTAACCTGTTACGAAATATTGGCAGGCCCCCATGCAACCTCCATTCCTGATGACAACCAAGCCAGGTCTTCCAGACAAAGGAGTCCACCCCTTTCCTGACATCCCTCAAGAAGGTATCAGGCTGCAACACACACACCACTCTCTCCGGAGCCACGATGCTAGCCTCAGCCTTCTCCACACAAGGGGTACTTGTAGACTGGCGGGTGAGAGCATCAGCCTTCCTATTGTCAGCCCCAGGGCGGAACGTAATGATGAAATTGAACCCAGAGAAAAACATCATCCACCTGAGCTGTCTAGGTGACAGATGACGCGCAGCAGACATGAATTGTAAATCTCTGTGGTCGGAATAAACAGTGACCACATGCCGAGCACCCATGAGGAAGTGCCGCCATTCCTGAAAAAAGAGTCACGTATGGCCAGCAACTCCTTTTCAGCGATGTGATAGTTCAGTTATGCTGGATTCAGCTTACGAGACATATACGCCACTGGGTGTAACTGACCCGTTTCTGAATGGCGTTGAGATAAGATAGCCCCAATCGCCACCTCCGAGGCATCCGCCTCCACGATATAGGGCTTGTCCGGGTCAGGATGGGACAACACAGGAGCCGATACAAACGCTTCCTTGAGGGCCGTGAAAGCAGATTGCGCTTCCTCAGACCACATGAATCCCTTCCCTTTCCTCAGCAGCTGAGTGATAGGCGCTACCAACCGAGAGAACTGATTGATGAAACGCCTATAGAAATTGGCGAAGCCTATGAAACACTGTACGTCACGAACATTGTTTGGAACAGGCCAATTCCTTACCGCCGCCACCTTCCGTTCCGCCATCTCTTGACCCTCCGGACTCAGCATTACCCCCAAAAACTCCACAACACGAACATGAAAATCACACTTACTGATTTTACAGTACAGATGGTTAGCCTGTAAAATAGTAAGCACATTGGCTACATGTTGACAGTGCAGATCTTCCGATTCCGAATAAACCAAAATATTGTCTATATAGACAACCACATATCGGTCCAAGATGTCACGGAACACGTCATTTAGGAAAAATTGAAAGGCCGCAGGGGCATTACAGAGACCGAAGGGCATTACTCTGTATTCAAAGAGTCCGTATCTGGTCTTGAATGCCGTCTTCCATTCATCCCCACTACGCATGCGGACCAGATGATATGCCCCCTTCAAATCAAGTTTTGTGAATATAGTAGCCTTTTTCACCTGCTCTAGTAAAACACTAATCAAGGGCAAAGGGTACCTGTTCTTAACAGTAATGGCATTTAATGCTCGAAAGTCAACACACGAGCGCAGCTCTCCATTCGCTCTTGGAATAAAAAATAGAGACGAGGCGGCTGGGGATTTGGATGGGCGTATAAAGCCTAAATCTAACAATTTGTCCAGATACTCTCGTAGGTGCTGGTTCTCTGGTTCCGTTACAGCATAAATCCGCCCACACGGGATTGTCGCACCCGGGACCAGATCAATTTGGCAGTCGTACTGTCTATGCGGAGGTAGCCCCTCAGCTTGTTTTTCATTGAACACTTTGCCAAAGGACTGATACTCAGCAGGGAGTTGAACGCATTTTTCTGCGGCTGTAGCGTTACAAGACCCACCAGATAAGGCTTGAGCAGGTTTCATAGCTCCCTGAAAACAATGATGCAGACAATACTCTGAACCCATATGCACGGTTCTGGTGTCCCAATTTATACTAGGTTTATGTTTCTCTAACCAAGGCAAACCAAAAATGATACCATATTGAGGAGCCCTGATAACACCAAAAGTAAGAAACTCAGAGTGTGTGTCCTCTAATATCACCTTAATTTCTTCTGTTTCATAGCTAATGGGACCCATGCTCAGCTTCCTCCCATCCACGGCATAAACTTTTTCGGGCCTCTCTTTTTGCACCAGAGCTATTCCCATGCGTCGGGCCTCTTGTAAGTCAATGAACATGCCCGTTGCCCCTGAATCCACCATAGCTGATGTTACTACTGCTTCCCCAGCCAGCATTAATACTATGGACACAAACAGATGATTTGTCCCCTGTTTTGCTCTGCTACTCAATGAAGGGACATATTTTGGACTCCAAGAAACCCCTTCCTGTTTCCCAGAGTCAATTAGTTTTCCGACACCTTTTCTGCATCCGCAGCGGCCACTCGGTTACTCCGGAAACGGTTTGTTTTAGGTTTCACAGGGCATTCCCTCACATAGTGGCCCTTTTTTCCACAATATAAACAAAGGCCCTGTTTGCGCCTCGATTCTCTTTCGGCTGGTGTCAAAGCTGATCTCACTGCCCCTATCTCCATAGGTTCAGACGAGGAAGTTGGATTCCCCTCCTTGGCGACATGTGTCTCAACCCCTGGTTTCCTCCGATTGTCCCCTTTCCTCTCACCCAGACGATGGTCTAAACGTCGGGCCAAATTAATCAGACCTTCACATGTGGTGGGCTGAGGGTCAATTTGTGCTATTACGTCCTTAAGTTCATCATTTAATCCTGGATGAAACAAAGATGCTTGTTTATTTTCAGGCCACGTGGTTTCCGTCACGAGACGTCTGAAAGCATTCAAATATGTAACCAGATCCTTTTTTCCTTGCCGTAATTCCAACAGTTCCCTATCAGCTGTATAGGAATCGGCCCTTCTGTCAAACACTCTAAGGAATTCTGTTTTAAATGCTTCCTAATCATGTAACAAAGGATCGTTGCGATTTACTAAAGGAACCGCCCACTGTGCAGCATTGCCCGCCAGGTTAGATATCAGAAAGGCCACCTTAGCCTTATTAGTGGGGAATGATCTAGGTTCACAAGAATAATGTAACGCTATCTGGGTGAGGAACACCTGAACTTTATCTGAATCCCCAGAAAAACGCTCAGGTGACGCTAATGGAACGGACACTGGCATCTCCACCACCACAGGCTGAGGCGTGCCCCCGCATCAAAAGGATTGCGTTGGACGACATCCACACGTGCCCTCAAGTCCACAGTCTCTAGCCGAGATGCTGCTACCTCTAACTGTAACGCACCCAGAGCCTCTATCACATCCTCCAAAGTGGCCATACCAGCACAACCCGACCGAGAGGACAATGATACGTGGGTGGGGTATTCTGTTATATTTTAGTCCTCAGGATCGGTTTGTTGATTGGTAAGCCCACCTCTAAATTGAGCCAATGCCTGAATTGCCGTAATGGCACAGAGCATTGACAGGATTAAGTGAGGGGATAATAGAAAAGATCAGGGAAGGAAAGGAAGGGGACAGCAGGGAGGGAGATCTGAAAGACAAACAGAACATACACATAAGACTAGACTCCTATGCTTCAAACATCACAATGCTCCTGAAAGTACTATAAAGAGCTATACCTGTAAAAGAAGAGTAAAGCCTTGTAGATGTGTAGAGGCAACGTAGGGGTTGATAAGGTGTAACTAAAGTAATGCACAAAATACAAGAAAACATGTGATATACTTCGGGAAAGAAGATCCAGCGTTCATATACACATCCAGCTATACATGACATATGAACATACTTAAGTATTGACTCCACTAGACCTCACAGGGGAAGAGTGTAGCCTACACCTCCAGAACCCCTGTTAAATAGAAGAGGTAAATACTCAGTTAACACCTAAAGAAAAGTTAAGCAAATAGCCTTTAAACACAGTTCAGATGCCACACACAAAGCTCCACTGGAACTCCTGAAAGTTCACAACACCCAACTAATACTTCTTAGCTGGGTACAAGGCGTAATCCGAATCACAGTAAAGCAACCAGTACAGCAATTGATGCTATCCAATGTCTGATAGCACCAAACAGAATCACCACCGTTGGCCGAAAATGCCAACCGAGAAATTTCCAAAGAACACCCAAATCATAGACCCAGTAACATGATAACAGCCGTTATCGTTGAGCCCCCAAAGCAAACAGAAACCAAAATGCAGCAACCAGCGTTCTGCTGCGAAGGACTGTGGTGCAAGCACCCTTACCGCACCAGGACCGACGATATCAAATTCAGGAACTGATCAAGGACTGGAATACCCGACACCGATCCCCGCCCGCCATTCTCTTTAAAGAAGTTCATCGTGAGAATGCAGCCCGTCGCTGAGGATCTCGGGAATGGTAGTTCTATCCCAGAGCATCCCGGGAAATGTAGTTCGCAAACCCCGCGATCGTGACAGGCTCCCATGCATAATTCAGGCAATGCTTGTTTTTATTCGCCAGCAATAACGTTGGGGAGGGGGCGTCCGTCAGGGTGTTTGATCATCTGTCATAACATTGCCCTGGGCTGTCATATTATTTTACAACTAAGTTTCAGCCCTGATATTTTGTGACTCAGTATCACGTCTACGTAAGGGGGACCAAAGGGGACAGGCCCTCACCTATCATCACAGCTTTGGAAGAAGCTTAGCTAGTTTCTTGCCCAACTCGAGAGTCGTGGAGGCAGGAAATTTCAATCGCACTTTCTAGCCCCTGGATACGTAGGATTTGCTGGAGGTTAAGGATGACGATAAGATAACAAATGGGCCATCCCCTAACTAAATATACCCCCATTAAAAGATGAACACAGTTTGCTCTCCAACTTAATGCCCTCACGACGGAGTTCAGTTTGAGGACAGTGAATGGAAGAACTCCATCGGATAGTCAGGGCGCAAAAACCTACAATAGAGCTAGCTGCCCGTCACGCATCGATTACATTCTACTAGATGTAAGGCTCTGGGGAGATCTGGTAGATTTGCATGTGGGCAACACCAGCAACAGCGACCATAACCCCCTTTGCGCTACTATAAAGTCTTCATGGTCTGTCCCTTGCCATCTTGAGAGCACCCCAACTTTAAATATCAGCAGCGAGATTGTTCCATCTAACTGTAAAAGATTCCTAAAATGGCGCAAGGTTGCACTGCAAGAATCTAAAATTGCTGGTATACAGCAAGTCTTGGCCCTGAGCACCTCGAGCTTCAGGCTGTGGTCTCTGACCCATGTGGGCTGGCAGACGTTCTCACTGTCCATTCTCGTACAGTGGAACAACTGAGTGCATACTTCTTAGCCCCCGGTAAGAGCAGTAAGCCCAGTGTTTCCTCTAAAGGGATTTACTCATGGTACATGAAGGACTACAGGCACAAAATACAGCTTCTAGCCATAGCAATCAGAGACAAGAACTGCCCCTGATCAAAGTTGCAAGGCAAAACTACAGAACAGCTTTGTACCAAGTAAAGATTAAATGGGACGAATCACACTGGCAGAAATTGAAGAAAGCAAGCCTAGCCAAGGATACAAATTTATTTTGGACCCTAGTCACTCAGGATAATAAGAAAGATGTATGCTCACTCCATAATCACATCCCAAGTCATGAATGGCATGACCATTTCAGGAAGCTCTATTCAGCACTAGAGGCCATGCCATCCGAGGAACCAAGGAGCCATGTGACTCTTATGGCTTTTCTAATGCTGATAGTGATGTTGAGTCCTTTGTTCTGGCTGAGATTGAGGCCGCATTAAGAAAAATAGTCCCTGCTAAAGCAGCTGGGCTCAATGGTCTGCCTGGTGATTTATTTCTCACAGATATCATAAACTGGTCACGCTACATCCTTCTCCTTGCTAATGCCATAGCTAGCGGCAACCCAGTACCAGGGTCCTGGAAGGGCACCGAGGTTGTTCCGATTTACAATAAGGGTGCTAGAGAAGACCAATTAGTATAATAGACACAATGCAGAAGCTCTTCAGTAGAGTCCTGTTACAGAGTATCCAACTATGGGCAGAAGACAGAGCTATCCTCTCTCAATATCAAGCCAGCTTCAGGGCCAGCACTGGAATGATCGACCAGGTTTTTAGGCTACTCCTTATATAATGGAAAATAGTGGTAATTGGCAAGGGCAGTCTTTACCTCACATTTATCAATTTAAAGACTGCTTTTGACCTGATACTCAGGAATAAACTGTGGCATACATTCGGAGACATGGGTATTCCATATTTTATTCTTAGCCTGCAAGTCCGGCTTCATGAGGGCAATTATGCCCAGTTGAGATGGGGAACAGCCAGCTGACGGAGCGGATCCCAATTAACAGGGGAGTCCACCAGGGTTATGTCATGGTACCCACCCTGTTCTCCTCATATATGAAAGGGGTGGTTACTTTTTTGCATGAAGATCCAGCTGATGCACCAACCCTGGCGGGCAACAAGGTACCGACCCTCCTGTTTGCTGACGATACCCTGCTGGTGTCTAAGACCCCAGCAGGCTTACAAAGATTACTTAACATATTCCAACTTTTCTGTGACTCCCGGGGAATTGTTATCAACACCTCAAAAACCAAGTTCATGACATTTAACTCCCACAAATGGAGAGAGTCGGTACCTACGACTACTTGGGTGTCCGACTCTCTGATAAAAATGTCATGGAGTCCCCACCTACCTAAGATGTTCATGGGTCATAAACGTGTGGCCCGAACACTAGGCAAAGAACATAGCTCCTCAAAGAGTAGTCCAGTTGCACCGGCCCTCACAGTTTATGACACCAAAGCAGTGAGCACAGATCTCTATGGAGACGAGCTATGGGGGAATGATAATGTCGAGGACATTTGTAGGTCTGACATAAGTTCTTGAGGGACCTGGTGATGCTTCTCCTTAACATCCCATTAACACCTTTAATGCTCGACATGGGCAGGCGGTTGATCAGCGACATAGCAAAGTTGCGAACATTGCTCTTCTGGGCTTGATGAGGCAGACCCCCAAACTCTCCAAATACGCCGAAGCACTTACTGAGGTCATACATATAGATGTTGGCCACAGAATTAAATGGATTTCAAATACCAGGAAAACACTGACAGCTCTGGGCTTTCAAGGACATTGTAACAGGAAAGATCCACCAAGTAAAGAGGAGCGCAAACTGATGTATTGGGAGCGGGTGGACAGCCAGTGAATCTGCAAACCCAATGTGGGCAAATTGACGGGAGAATTCTATCTTCATAAGCAGACTAGATGCCTAGAACCCTATTTAGATAGAATTCAGGTCCCGAGGGACAGGACGCTGTATATTCATTTTAGGTTCGGCACGCTCCCTGTCCATGCATTAACTGCAAAATGGCATCCACCGAAACAGACATCAGAAGATTGTCTCTGCTGCAGAAACTCGTTGGAGTGTGTTGCCCATGTTATGTTTGCTTGCCCGGTGTATAGTGCACCAAGGTCCAAATGGCTAAAACCAATCTGCCGACAACTGGGCACGGAGGATCATAGGATTGCTCTGCGCATCCTTAGGTCTGACACAAGAGCTCTCTTTGTGTGTGGTGTGGCCAAGTTCCTCAGCTATGCCTGGCTAATTAGACGAAAAGCCCTGCCAGGTGTGGCCTAACAGTGCACCCCAGAAGTAGCGTATAAATGATCCTAGTGCTTGATGGCCGTTTAATCTGTGTGGCTCACAGTGTAGAGCAGGCAGACCCGGAAGCTGAGGTCAGACCCGGGACCAGGGTTCAATTCCCGACGCGGCAGGCTCTTGAGCTCAAATGTCCACGGACTCGATAATTCTCGCTTCGGTGCCTGCTCTAATCATGGGTTCTCACTCTGCAACTCTGGGCATTAAGCTTGCTTAATTTCCACAACGGCCCCCCTGCGGCGGGATGCCTGGCTTTCACCCTGGGGATGCCCTGAAGGGGCTATCTCACAGGGAAAAGCCAGGACGGGTTCCTAAGGCAAGCGCCGGGAAACCTCCGGGTAGCTGTGCGCTCAATAAATGCAATAATAATAATAATAATAATAATAATAATAATAATTGGGACCTCATTTTATGCACTGACACTTTTTATTAGATTATCTCTTCTGTCATTTGAAAGTGGGCTTAACTTGTTTTTTATTGGGCATGTATTGTGGGCTCCGCTCTGTAGGTATTAAGACCATGCCAGGAAGGATTGTTTTGCTCACACTTTTTTAACTGTTTGTTATTGTAAACCACTTATGTTTTTATTAATGAATTTTTTAATAGTTTTTATTGTTTACCTTTCGACAACTGTAGTATTTACTGGATGTAATGGTGCACTTTTATGGACTGTCCATGTACATCTTTTTGGACTATCTTGTTGCATTATATGTCAGTTTGCACTTTTTTTTACCTCTTCTTAAAGGTTTCTTGAAGCTTGTATGACACAAGTTATTGAAATAGAGCATATACAATACCTATAGAAAGTAACGCACCAGCAGTGCAAGGAGCTTGTAAATAAGCCCCTTTCTATTTTTAGGACTCCGGCAATAAATCACGAATTCGCCCTGCATGAGCTGTACCTGTCATTTAATCATATGTGAGCACAATCCACAAGCCCTTCAGGTGCAAATCATCAGTTGTCTCGAAGACATTGTTAAGGAGCAGAAATATAGATCAGAGGAAAGGATGCTGGGAAAAGTATTCTGTAGCAGAAATCTATAAGGAAGGGAAACAAACAATGATAGGTAATTAGAAAACTAAAACAGAAAAGAAAAATTACAAAACGTTCACAGTAATTAGTGAATTATGGTTTTCACAAATGTAGGGCATGTTAGTAGTGCAAGTAGTGTAATTAGGATAATAATTAGTGACATGTTAAGGCTACTACAAGCAAGGAGGCTTTAGAATGGTCCTAAAGGCATAAAACACGTAGGCCCATTGCCAGGGGATGGGACTCACAAACCATAATATTTTCTATGACACGCAAACTTTGGGGCATATTTACTAGTGAATTGGCAAAGCATGTTGTTAAGTCAAGAAGGCTAACAACACACTCCTTCACTTTAGAAATGCAGGGCTGCACCTTATTTACAAGAATATGGTGCAGCCCTGAGTTTCCCCCTGCGCTGGTACTAAATTTAGCTGTCTAGCTCCAACGCAGGCACGCTTGAACTATAGTGCAAGAGTGTCTGAGTTGCAGGGGAAAAATTGCTTATGTGCAGGAATGTGTCCCTTCCTGCAAATAAACAATCTTTAAATGGTGTTTTGAAACTTCTATGTGTGCTGCACAATGCAGCACAGATAGAATTTGCAAAACGCCATTTTTTAAATGATTGTTTAAGTGCAGGAAGGGACACCTTCCTGAACATAACCAATCATTGGCGTGTTGCTGGTTCCATGGGTATCAAAGGGGGATGATGGACTGAGCATTTGAGCAAATCAAACACTCACCCCCAGTAAACGGATCTGGGTTTAATCCTGTTGTAGGGATTCTTCTCCTACAAAGAACTGTGCACAGAGACGTAGGACCTTAGTGAATTAGGGTGTGCCAAACTCACCTTAGTACCCAGAATCACCTACCAGACTAGCATCAGTGTCACATTAGCTCTTAGTCCTATAGCAAAGAAACCAATGATTACACAACCCAGAAAATGCAACTTAGGTTACCTCAGGCAATGTGGAAAACAAGAACACTCTTTCGTTATACTCTCATACCAGTCCAAAAAAGTGAGTAAAAAGAGACACGAGCAAGTTTGAAATATTTATTTCTAACGCCGTCTTCTCATGCGCAGCACCTTAGCTAAGACAAGCAGACATATTATTAGAAACAAGATTGTCAGCATAGTTACTATTCCATAAAATACAAAGGGAGAAATCATTTTATAACGCTAAATGGAAACAGGTTCAATATAGCCTATATTTCACCCTCTCTTGCTAGTAGGTTATTTTATAACTAAAGAAGGTCTCTTTGGGATTACATAGGCGGCCCCATACCTCTGATATTTAGCAGAAGTGGATCACATCAAATTATGCACAAGCTCTGAGCATACAAATGTTCTCCAAGTGTGTGTGATCATGCCTACGCAGTGCATTATTAAACGCGCCAATATCAGAGGTGGCCACAGCTGCATATGTGTTAAGTCTAGAACGTGAGCTGATCAGTCCGAACAACAACCATTGTTGAAATAACCTTGAAGGCCTTGGCACTCACTGTTCAGACTAAGCTTACCAAACAAGGATACTAATGTAGAAAAACATATTATTCTCGTGTGAAGCAAAACACTCTTTTAAACTCTAAACAATTAATAAAGTGTGTGCCGTGTGCAAAAGGCAGCAGAAAGGAAAAATGGCATTTAAACTTCTAACAAGCTCATGTCAACTTAACACTGTGTGAATGCAAGCCTCAGCCCCACGACACCCTCCCTTGATCTGAGCACGGATAAGAAAGGGTCAAATTTGGAACGCAGAGTTCAAGTTCAAGATTCTGAATCAAGTTCAAATTGCAACAGTGGAAAAACGGGAGCAAACTCCAAATGTTAAAAACACTTCAAATCAAGAATCATTTTAACGGGCACAGTGAAGTCAATGGGCCTTGAAAAATAATGAAGACAATTTTTTTTAAAATAAATCTGATGTCCAACATGTGATGTCAGCCACGAAAGGGGGAGAGGAGGAAACGCATCTCATTCCAACAGTGTATATGCACAGTACGTTGCAACGGCCTCCAACAGGAAGTCATTATTCTCATCCGAAAACAGTTCAGCCATCCAATTCAGTAATGGAAAGGAACATACATGTTCCTCAATAACCGGAGCCTCTGGTACCATCAGAGGACAACTCGGGTTCTCTTCAATATAACTGCGTGCCAAGAAGTCATGCACCGCTGCAAAAACATTCCAACGTCCAAGGACTCCATGCATCGCTGCAAAGGCCATAATCCCGTCGCCAGAACAAAGCAATTCATGAGCAACTAAGGAGCTTATCAGTTGATCATAATCCACGTTGGGAGACACCGTATTGCAGAGACACAAATCCAGAGCCCAGTCGAAATCGCAGCTCAGGCAATGAGAGACAGGCTAGACGCATGTGAAAAAGGAAAATCGAAACAATAATCCATAAACTGCACTCAATATAGCAAGAGGCAGCGCTCCATAATAATCAAGCATTCGGTTGCGGAGCAGCAACAGCCGGGGCTGATCGTCTTGTAACACAGGACGTGCTTCCATTTTGAAATAAACAAAGCAATAGAAGCACTCCTCCAACCAGAGCGAGCATTAAGGGAATTCAACAGGCTGGAAAAAATCAAATGAAAAAATGCTGGGAACACAACAAATATAGTTTGAAAAGAAGTCACATGGCCACTACTAACAACTTTAAAAAAGTGAGCCAGCCCCGTGGTGGAGGAAGCATTGAAGATAGTGTGAATTAATTCCCGAAAATGCAAGGGCAAATCCGTATTTAATAAAGCATACACCTCTGTGCGGGTGTTTGCCACGTAAAGGACAAATGTTTCATGAGCAGATGTGAGGGCGACTTCTTTCTGAGACAAAAGAGCTCTTATGCGACTTATCTTGCTGAACTCTGCTTTCAAGGTTGGAATCGACTGCCAGATGGAAACATCTAGCTTCCCATGTGGAGGAGGAAACATTACGTTTTTACATTAAACCACACGTTCAGAGACCGTAACAACATAAGGAATTACAGCTACCATCTCACAACAATCGTTATTATTTAAAAGTAAATAACTACAGTTTGTTAGTAATGTGAATGTGGGTATGATAGCAGGTGTAGGTGTACCTTTCAAAATACATGCTAAATTAGGCGTGTTCTGGTTGCATGAGCCATGCAATTGGATATTCCTACACACTAATGAGTGATCTGGTGTTGTTGAGGAATCCTCACCATTCAAATAAACCTCTTTTCCCTCCTTCAGTCATCTATAGATAAAAGGTAATGACCAAGCTTCATGGAGATAAGCGGTGCCCAGAGGTTCATATCTGCGTAGTACTTCATACAACTTTCGAACTTGAACAGAGGGAAAGGTAATGTTATTAACCTGGGGACGAGCCACACAACGGAATTTGTTTCAGCCACAGAAAATGGCAACTTTTCAATATGTAACATAGAAAAAGTTGCATCTTTCATAGACATGATAAAATGTTGCTTGTCAGTCAAGTTAAAAGGAGCAAACAAAGATGACGTGTTCATGTAGTGCCAAGGAACCTTTCCTGCCTTTAACGTTTGCAAAGTCCATGCAAATTGCATAATAGAACGCAATTGATTTTGAGCATGGTAAAAAAGAGAGACATATTCTTGCACAATATCAGCAACAGATGAAACAATATTATCTAAAGTGTAAATGCGGGACGAAAGCGTGCTAATGGTGTTGTCTACAACTGCCAGCACCTTTTCTAAATGTGCTTGATCTATAGCTCTTAAACGGGAAACAGCCTCAATCTGGAACAGTTTCCAAACTTTGTTGTAAATAGCATATACTCACCTTTTGGATCTGCGGGAAGCAGGGCCCTTGACAAAATCATTCAGATAAACATTGTCAGTCAATTTAGACAAATGAAGCTTAACTGACGCTAAAGTGGAGTGTTTGAGCCAATTCTGACATAACTTGCCCACAGAATAGGTAGTCACAAAATGGTCACTCTCAAAACGGGGATCCACCCTAACCTGTGTGTAGCCAGGTGCTAAACCCAGAAACGATGTTGCCAGGAATCTGCACTTTTGTTCCACAACAACCAACCATTAGGATCCAAACTGGATATGTTAAAAGTAGAATTCAGCAATAGAGTCTGTAATTCTCTGATAGAAAAACTGGTATTTTTATCCCAACCGGGGTATTCTTCCAATTCTGGAAAAGAAGGAGCATTTAATTTTTTAGTCGTAGCCAATCCAAAGCAGGTGGTTTGTGAAATAGTAGAATTCAAAAACAACATATGGTTTGGGATGAGACATGCATGATGCAAAGCCTCAGTGCCTTGCACTTGCCACCTTATAGAACCCCAAACAGATTTAAGATCAATAGTATCTTTCCACAGTTCATAGCCCCCAATAGCCAATTGGTCAAGAAAGGACTTGGAATATAACAATTTTGTGTGGGTAAGTCTAACTTTGGAAGTGGACTTTTCAGTCATCTTAAAATAAAATGCATTGGGATTTGACTGATTTAAATCAGTAAAATAGGTGAACCTCTTTAAAAGAGAACTGGAGCTGCATTGAAGAGACTACCTCAATTGCCTTCCGCCGCCCTGATTCATACAGGTACGCCCAGGACACGCACACCCTGTGCGATCTCCTTACCATGTAATTTAATGGTCTCTCACGCTACTGGCTTTCTCTTACCCCCGCTACTTTTCCATCCTCATAGGCACCGCACGTCCCGCCCGCTGATCAGATTCAATCCACGATCAGGTAATATCTCTGAACCTGAGACGCTTCCTTCATTCCGCTCGGCGCCCTTAATTAAAACCCCGCTCTTTTACCTCCCTGCAGCCAGCGATTCTTGAGCGACCGCATGGACCTCAGCCACCCACGCGTCTCCGCTTGGGTGTCACTGTAAGTTACCATTTACCCCCGCGATTATTAATTATCTTCACCCCCTCATTGAACAGAACGGCAAATTATGCTGCTGTTTCGTGGATTTCCGAGCGGCCTTTGATTCAGTAGATAGAAGCAGCCTTTGGGAAGTGCTAGAAAACTATGCATTGCCGGAGGGTATACTAAATATTCTAAAAGAATTACATAGTGACAATTGGGCCCAGGTCATTAGAGACTCAAAGGGCTCATTAACGCAGAAAATCCCGGTAAAGAATGGCTTGAGACAAGGGTGCGTCTTGGCACCCTTGCTCTTTTCAATCTTCTTAGCTGATCTTCCCGTGATTTTAGAAGTTGATAAGAGTGCGAGCCCACGCATGAATAGTAATAAAGTTGCATGCCTTTTATATGCTGATGACCTAGTGATCGTGGACCAAACCGAAATGGGCCTCCAAAGGAAATTAAACGCTTTTAAAACATATTGTGATAAAAAGTTTCTAACGGTGAATATGGAGAAAACCAAGATCCTATGTTTTGGGAAGAGGGTAAAAAATTTTACATGGTTTTTAGGTTCAGATAAATTAGAGGTAGTAAGTGAATATAAATACCTAGGCCTTTGGTTTGATAGTACATTAAAATGGAAAACTCACGTGGCGGCACAAACTTCAAAGGCGTCCTCATCGGTTTGTGGACTGAAAAAATTTAATAAGGACTATGGTGACATGTCTCATAGACCGTTACTAAAGGCTTTTGAAGCTATGATACCCCCACAAGTTCTCTACGGTGCTGAAGTGCTCTATCTGAGTGGTAAAAGGGGGTGGGACTGGGAGGAAGGAAAGATAATTAAAATGTTGTTGTCCCTACCTAACGGTTCCATGTTGCAAGCCATTAGATTGGAGGTAGGCTTGATGGCATGGGAGGTAAAGGCACAAATATCTTTACTAAGATTTTGGAACCGCCAGATGCCCGGAGGTGAACAGAAGGTGTCAATTTGGTGTAGAAAGGAAATACAAGCAAGCAGCTTACATTGGGCACGGGAAGTGAGGAAAACCCTTCAGCTAATAGCTACCCAATTAAAGCTGACCCTCGAACAACCTTCATTTGATTTAGTCTTTACAAAGAAAATGCTTAGTGACCGAGGGCACGAACGCTCCAGATCACAAGACCTAGAGTACCTGAAGTCTAAAAAATCAGTGAACTGGGTAAGGAATGAATGGGAAAAGGAGGTCCGGTTTCCATATTTAGATGTACTACCCAATAAATGGTTAAGGTACGAAATCATGAAGGTTCGGGTAGGATTAAACCCATGGAAGACTGATAGTAAACTAAAAGTAGCCCTGATCCAACCTGATGGTACTTGTAAATGTGGCCTAGGTGTAAAGAATGATATTTTACATATACTACTGGACTGTATATTGATTTTAACAGTGCGAAAAATGTTTTTACGTCCAATATTTTTAAAGTATAAGGTGAACACACGATCGGAGGCTGTGGTTCTCCTTACAGAAATGTCGTTTTTAGATATCACAATTGCTTTGGGGAAATTTTTAAAAGCAACAAGAGAAGCTGTTACGGAGGCATCCAAGGAAGTTGAGAAATTTTAAGATATTAAGATGTAAAATATGGAAAATGTTATTTTAATGTTTTAATGGTTTTAAATGTGTATAGAATGTTAAAAAGAACTATGATGTAACATTTTCTATTGCTAAGTGGATCCATGGCCTTGTGTTTGGTTTATAGACTATTGTCTAAATAAACTTTGTTTTTTACTACTACTACTACCCCCTCACGACTTAATGCCTGTTTTGCACCAGTCACTCATTCACTGTAAGTTACCTATTCCCCCGCGCTCCTTCACCGCCGCATCTTTATTAATATCATCACCCCCTCACGACTCAATGTCTGTCTTGCACAAGCCACTCAGCCACTCACGGCTCATTCAATCACAGTGTTTCAATTGCCGTGGGTTATCTCCCTATTGCCTAACCACAATTCTTGCTAATGGCACACACCCTAGTCACCCCCTATTCTCCATTCCGCGTCCCCTCCAATCACGTCTCATCCACACCCAGTTACTTACTGCACTAGTTCCAACTCATGCCTCACTAACTCTGATTATCCTTAGACGCCCCCTTCTACCCGTCCACCCCACCCCCTCCCCGCGTTTCCGTCCCCGGTCCTCTTCTCAATTGTCCTTCTTTCCCCCACAGCACTGACTCCATCGACAACCCTGTCCTGATGACGATCCCGACTAACGGGGATCGAAACGCCGTCGACTCCACAGCATAACTACATGAGCATATTACGTTTTGTGCTCCTGTTTAAATTTATGCAATCTGGTTTTAAGTGATTACAACTTGATCTTGTGGAGCCATTATTGATGTACAACTTGTGTTTATGCGCCGATCACGCTGTTCACTTTAGCACCTGCACCTTCACAATCACCAACTGTATATAGCACCACGCACCAAGTGCCACTGGGTTGTCACATGATCTGTTCTGTACAGTGCTGTTTAACTGTATTGCCATGTGAAAGACCTTTCCCTGTTTCTATTGGTGAATAATACCGCCTTTTTTCAAAAACTTCTAGTGACTCCTTGTTCCTTATTTTTGTAATGCAAACTGCATACATTGCTTAAACTGCCCTTACATGATACCTGGTGGGAATTGTTTTTGTTTACACTTGAAGAGGAGCGGGGCAATGTTCCCATTGTGTATAATTAACCATATTCCTCCTGGCGTTTGCCTTATGCAGGTAATGATTGCCAAAGTGTTGATAACAAAACAAATCACCATAATTTGCTGAATCGAAATATAAATCCTCAGCATCAAAAGCAGCATAATATTTCAAATCTGAAAACAAAGCCTCTACGGCTTGAACATCCGAATCATCAGAGCGAATATTTTGTTTAATAACATCCCCCATCGAATTCTTAGGACATTCGGGACATTTATAACCTCTGTGGGACCATGGATCTGAAATCGATTAGCATCCCATACAATCCCATCTAAGACGGCCAAGCAGTAATATTTACAAATGTCAGATCCCTCTTCAATCTGTGTGATGAGGAATGGGGTGCCAATGTTCCATTAACGTGTCGAATAGACGTTCTCTCTTCAACGTAGTGTCCGTTTACAAGATGGAAAAAATACACCACAAATCCAATTGACATGAACAAAAAAATTGAAAAAAGCCCCAACCAAATGTATGTCCAAGGAGGAATCAAAAAATGTTTTTTGAACCATGTAGCAAAAACAGAGATTTTTGAAGGGGACTTTGATGTGGTAGAGCTAGTATCAAAAGAAAATCTGGACTCAGTTGCCAAACGTGTTTGTAGATCAGGCATCGATAAGTCTGTGGGGTAAGTATACTCATTATCATTAAGATGATCATCAGGCGGGGGTACTCAATAAAGGACTTGAAACAGCAGGCATCTCGATGGAAATGTCAGGCCTGGTGTTAGGAGCCGGAGCCAAAACAGAATGTCTCAGTATAGACGGACAAGAGACCGCAGGTGTCATACTAAGAAGTATCGGCCACTCTGTGTAATTTCACATTGTCAATGGAGATGCACCTTTTTTCCTTAAGACCTGGAAGTGGAGCTAAAATGACTGTTCTTGTGCCCTGCATGCCAAGTACAGGAATTGGAGATCGATATGAGGGACCAAATTCTTTCTTGTTTTCGATCTTCTCTCGAACCAGGTCTCCAACTCGGGTAGCCAGCCAACTACCGAAATTTGCAACGCAGCATCTGATATGGAGGGCAAGTGTTCCTTTGCAAGACTGTCTCTCGTCTCTTGTAGATTCTGTAAAACATGACAATGTTCATCCACGTCAAAGGGGGCAGCAGCAGCCGCCTGGTCTAGACCTTCAAGGTCCGAAACGAACACTTTGATACCAAAGAGCATCTCATATGGGGTCCGCCCACCCAGGGACCTTCTAGGGAGATTATTAAGCGCACGCTGTACGCTATTGAGATGGGCTAGCCAGTTTCTGCCATTACCTATAACTCTGGCTGTCAAAGGCTGCTTTAAATCTCGGTTCATTCGTTCCACAACACTATTACCCTCGGTCTGTATGGAGACGAAAACTTGACTTGGACCCCCAACAAACTCATGGCATCCTTGTACGCCTTAGAGGCGAACGCTGGACCCTGGTCTGAATGGAAGGTGCCACAGGCAAAAATTCCCACAAAGACACGCAAGTCTCTTATGACAGTTCACGAATCAGCGCTGTGGTGCGGCCAGACCCAAACAAAGCCTGTGCATGAATCAACTGCAACTTAGAAGTACTTATACGCAGTATCAGAGGAAAAAGGACCACAGTGATCTAAATAAACACAACCAAGTGGTCTATTAGAAATTTACAACTGTGTCTGAGGTGGACGCGCAGCAGTTGAAGGCTTAATCTGCTGACAAATGTCACATTGAAGGACATAATCACGCATCTGTTTGTACAGTCCCCGCTGCATGAGACGTTGTTGTAACTGAGATACAGTAGCGGCAATTGCTGCCAAGATGTCATCATCAATCTTACTTTTGGAACGTGTAACGGCTGCAACCATGTATGTCGTAGCTGCTGACTTTGCGGCCTCATCGGCCAAACTATTGCCACCAGTCTGAACTCCCACACGCTGATGACCGCGAGTATGAATGACATACACGAGTGGCAGTTGCTCTTTAAGTTCAGCCATTCGAACCCAGATCATTTTATATTTTATTGTGCTACCCTTGGAATCACGAAATTCATTCTGAGTCCAAAAGAACAGGTTTTCATTGTAAGACTGTACACAGTAATAAGAGTAACTCACAATAAGAGTAGTCACACCAGGATCAGCGTACTCCAATGCAAGCATCAGAGCACAGAGCTCTGCCAATTGGACGGTACAGTCCTCTAATGTCTGCGTATGTACGACATCGGACTTGAATTCTAAGTATGGGCGGAAAATTAGTTCCGCTCGCGGAATTTGCGAATTTTTGGCAATTTCCCGATCTGCGAATCACGCGAAATTGCCCCAAAATCCCCAATTTGAAAGTTGTCTATTTTATTTCTTGTTCGTGTTCAAAAATACAATCTCACGCGCGCGGCATCGACTTAACATGATTCTGCGTTTGCTGATTAGTTTTCCTCCCTGTTTGCGTGTGTTGCGAGATTTTGGTAGGTGGCCGAGCGACGCTGCGATTGCGAACACGTCATTGCGACCCGAAACAGGAAATTGCGAACGCAAACACGTCATTGCGACCCAAAACAGGAAATTGTGAGCACGTCATTGCGACCCAAAACAGGAAATAAGCATCGCGAGCAGGCTGGTTAAGTGGAAACAACATGTTCGAGACCATTTCGACCACATTCGCAAGTTGTAGTTCCCGAACTGGTAAAAAAATCTTGCGAACTCGCAAAAAAAAAATTTGCAAGCTTGCATAATTTGGCGGATTTTTGCGAAACGCAATTACGAATTCGCGTATCCCGAATTTGCAAATTCTGCCCATGCTTATTGAATTAATCATTCGCCATGGTACCAAACACAATGGCACAAGCTGAGACATATGCGTGCTTAGATCCATGCGCAACTTGCACTGAACCATCAGTGTAAATAATACAATGGAAATCTTCCAAAGGCCGCATAGTCAACGGGGCAGGATGAACAAACTCATACTACAAAAACTCCTGCGACTGTAAGGAGGTGTCAAAAATTAATGTGACATCCAGAGACGTCAATGATGATGCTCATTGTATCCACCGTGGTTGCAAAGCTTTAGAATTGGTACACTGGCATTCGTCACTGCCTCTAAGGCAGGATACGGAGTAACAAACAACATGCATTTTCCCTGCAATAGTGCACGTTCCTTTAGAATCACCATTTGCACTGCTGTCAAAAGTTTTCCCACAGTGGAAAACCGCATTTCAGCTGAAGTGTACAAGTGTGACTTGTAAGCGATAGGTACTGTGTCACCTTCGTTAAAAGTATGGTATGTGAAACTCACCTCCCCAGGTATGATTCTTATCACCAGGTTGGTGTGGTTTTCACGAGTCAGTAAGAATTTAGATTCTAACAGATCAGCCTGCAATGATTGCGAAATGGCTGAATGTTCAGGCAGCCAGCACGATTTGGTAAAAGTTGGTTGTATCAAAGCATACAATGGCTTGATACGCTGGGCATATTCAGGAATATATGTATGCCCGAAATTCAATAATCCCAGCAAGGATTGCAATTTATCAGTGTTGTAGGAGCGCGCAGTTGTGCGCACTTCTCCAAGAAGTGAGGAGCCAATCCTCTACCTTCATTGTGGAGCTCATAGCCCAGGAACAACACTGTGTACTCTGCAATGTGAGGCTTCGCAAAGTTGAATTTGTAACCGAAGTCCGCAAAACAACAAAGTATGCAGTCAACGCGACACAGATGCGCCCATATTTCGTTGTCTGTGAGATAAATATCATCCACATAGAAACAAGCATCTGGGTCAACTCCCTCCAAAAGAGAGACAAGGGGCAGCAAACACGCCTGGACTATTCTTATAACCCACGGCCAGGCATTTAAATTGGCATTGTCTACCGCCACTGGTAAAACTGGTCCATTGGGAACTTAGACCAGACAAGTTGTGGGTAAAAAAACATTGGAAATGCCAAGTGTGGTTTTACACCTTTTAAGCACAAGACCATCCACTAAAGCAGAGCCGTGGGTATTCTGTACTGCACAGGTATGGCAATGCAAGTTTAAATGCTGGTAATCCAATACCAAACGGTACGAACCAGCAGGCTTGGTTACAGTAAAAAGTGGGTTATTCATTGGAGACACACAAGTTTCAATCACTCCTTGATATTCCAATTGTTCAAGGATTTCTGCCACGGAAGCTTTCCCTTCAGGCCGCATGGGATATTGAGGTTGAGGCTGTCAGAGTGGGAATGAGAGTGCAGGGAGTGTACATATGAAGTTGATAAGCTGCACTATGTGCCTGAGAGTATGGGTTTGCGTATTACACTGCCTAGCATGCTGACTCCAGGGGAAAGGGGGCTGTAGCTTATTTTGGCCATGTCCCTGCCTGCACATCAGGATGGGAGGGACATGCATTGTTTTAGCAGCCATACAGTGACACAGCAAGTTTGTTAAGCTGGAGTCAGGACAGAAACTGCCTGTGTGAATGGATTTGTGGGTTCATGATGTTCTTCCCTGGCTCATCTGTAAAATTCCGTCAGAGGGTACTGATGGAAGTGTGTCTGAATTAATATTGCCACCATGTTTAGGTCAGCGTTAAGCATAAGAATGAAATGCCAGAGGCTGACTCTCTTGGTGGAAATTCACCTCTGACACAGCAGATTGTTGTACTTTTGAACTGACCCCCTTCCATCTTCATTATCATGTGTACTCACTCGCATGTGTAGGCACTGTTTACCCTTTCATTATGTCCCTGCAAGTTGCATTCCTGATGCCCAATGTTGAATCTCAGTGTGAGCTCCCCTGGCTTGCACAGTCACTGCCCAATTTGACAAGCGCACATCACTGAATGTACAGAGCGAGACTTATTGGTTGTCTGCTACCCTATCCATCAAAGAGCTATTTCAGCCCAGTATATTGCACACAACAGACATTTTGATAAGGGTGTGGGATTGTAAGATCATGTTCCTAAATGTGACCTCCTTGACACAGTGAGCCATTCACAGGGCAAGGATATTGAGGGCTGTGCAGTGTTGGACACAGTGATTCTGCCCCGACACATCATTTACAATGTAATGTATGCCTGGCTCACCCACAAACTGGATAGCAGATGTTGGCCTCCCACACATAGCTTTCTGTGCTGGCATCCTGCATGTGTATGAGATGGGCAGGTACTGTGTCCACCCTCATACCTGCATGCTTTTTGGTATATTATCCCATGCTTATGTACTACGTATCATGCTGTATTGTCTCTGCTCAACATATCTGTGAAGCAGTGCTGAGTTAGTATCATGCTCCTGTACTGAGAGATAGTGGTACATAACCCAGTGTCACTGAAATTTCCCTCTCTTGTCTCCCATGCCTGCAGCTCAAAGTCCACCAGTGTAAGGCAGTGTGGAGGGCCATTGCACACAAGGTGCAGGCTCTGGGTGTCTCCAACCGATGACACACACACTGTCACAAGAGGTGGGATGTCATCTGCCGGATGAGCAAAAACATGGCAGAGATGATGCTGGGGCTGTTCCTTTGGACTGGCAGATTGGCACGCAGGAGCATGACACCACTAATGGCATGTATCTTAGCTGTGACACAGCCTGAGCTGGATGCACATTTGAAGGACCATCAGCAGCAAGCTGGGGGTGAGTATTCTAGGAAGGATGACTTTGGTTGTGAGTGGCTGCATGTATTCCAAGCCTGAGCCAGTGCTGAGTTCTGTGATGTTGCTAGTGTGATGCAACAGCTTGTAAGTAGCCTCTGTGTTGGGTGCAGCTGTCATGCATTTTCCTACCTGTACTTTCTCATGTCTTTGACATGATGGCCCTTGAAAATGCATTCTGAGTTGTGGCCTTATGGCATCGGCTGCATTAGGGGAGTCAGGGACATCTCATGGAAGTGAACAGAAGTCTGTCTCATCTGAGTGTGGTTTCATCAATGTGTGCAGTGCCTGACCTCAAAATATTAGGAACTACACATCTGACAACAATGTGCAACTGTAGTTGTGTCCCAAACTGCGACATGGTGGATGGCATGAGCTCATGGCCATTTTGAACTGATATGTAGGAATCTGTATCTGTGTTGTCCCCTTATGCTGACTCCAGATTTGACTGTGACAACATGTTGGGACATACATCTTTTCCTCCCTCAGAGCCCTAGGTATGCTCAGAGGGATCTGTATGTCAGGTTACACGGAGACACGGGCAGGCTACTCTGCTGTGTGGGCATCACATGGGTCAGTTATGCCAAGTTTGCATGATAACATGCAGTTTGTGATTTTTCAATTGAGGTTGCACAATGTTACTGCACAGGGTGGTGTACAACATAGGGGTATCATCAACTTGTTTTGTGCTTTGCTTGCATATGATGATTGTGTGAATGGCACTAAACTGAACCTAAGTCTCTGTCTCTTGCAGCATCTACCATGGGCACAGAAGGACATGGGACGGACACCGGTGGTGAAGCATCATGCACAACTGCTACACACAAGCACACTGACACTGATGTGTCCAGCGCCTCTGAGGGAGACAGGAGTCTGCTTGAGGAATCAGAGCCAGAGACACCAACCTCAACATGATCTGATGCCAGCAGTGACTCATCTATATTGGCGGGCACAGGGAGCTGGAACTCTGCCTCCTCTTCCCCCACACAGCGTCCAGTGCCCAAACTCCCAGCTACTTCCACTAGTGCTGCACGTGCTCACATCAGTAAGAAGGGAAAAGAGTCCTTCACCCCAGGCATCGCTGCCCCTGCCCCTATCTCCCCTGCTGCCCTCAGTGTGAAGGCTGTGGACCTTTTGCACCAGCTGTGTGTGGGTCAGACAACTCTCCTCAATGCCTTCTTCGACCATGACAAGAAGTTGGCACAAGTGGTTGCCTTCATGGAGGAGATATATTCAGATGTGGGTGGGTTACACAGGACTGTCCAGTCTTTGTCCACTACAGTAACGGCAGCTATTCAGCTGTCACAGGCTCAAAGTCCAGCTCCTGTCCCTTTAGCCACCCTCCTGCCTGTGGCTAATTCTGATGAGAGTGACCACACACCACAAACCTCAGGCTAGATACAACACTCTCAGCACACAACAGCAGCATCCCAATCAATCAATCAGGGGTTAATAAAGCGCGCTACTCACTCATGAGGGTCTCAAGGCACGGGCGGATCCAGATCAGTCAAAGAGCCAGGACTTGAGGTCCTTCCTGAACATGTGCAGGGTCAGGGAGCGGGCAGGCCAGAGCATAGAGATAGACACCATCCCCCAAACAATCAAAAGCCACCCAGAGCGCAAAGGGAAAAGCCCTTCAGATGACACTCAGGGGCATTAGGCCAAGAAGCAGACCTCTGGGTCACATGCCTCAAAGGCATTCCCAGGCAAGGACACTTCTGTCCCAAAAGCGTCTCGCAGAGATAAGCAGTCAGTTCCCATGCCTGCTGTGAAGCTGGTGCCTGCTAAGAGTCCATAGAAAAAGTCCTCTAAGTCAGATTCATCCACAACCTCAACTCCGATCCAGACCCCTGTGAAGCAGGTGAAGGAGGTCACTGTAGTGGGTTCACCTACTCAACAGGTGATGGAGTGGAAAAATCAAGGCCAGACAAAGAGTACCGCTGGATCCAGCAAATCCCCAGAGGGAGGCCCACTGGCTGCACCTGATGCAGCCTTGGTGGAGAGAGTGCCTGTTGTGGCTGCCCACTTCCCTCTCCTCCCAAGACAATCATTCCCCATCGACTCCCCAAGAAGTGGAAAGGCACCCCTCCACAATCTCCCACACACACTGTGTCTCATTGTAGCATGACTCCACCTCCATGTGCCACCGCACCACCCGGTCCAAACAGTCCTCCGGCTCCCAAAGCCACTGATGCCTCTACCTCAGCTGGTTCTCTCACTACCAGGTCCTGTCCTCCAACTGGCCCGACACTCAGCCACCTCCCAGTCTGACTGACAGCCAAGTCTGTGTCAAAGTTGCCCTCACACACCTCTCTCTCCCACAGCGGTGCCTGGACTGCCCCTTGTTATCCGCCTAACTGTGTTGCTGAGCATGGCAGTGTACAGTCTCACCCATTCCCTGTGCAGCCTCTGATGCACACATGTGCCTACTCTGCACTTTGGACTGGCCACTGGCCTTGCTGTGCAATACAGTGTTTGCCCATTCCCTGTGCAGCCTCTCATGTGCCTATTCTGCACTTTGGCCTGGCCACTGGCGTTGCTGTTCAATACTGTGTTTGCCCATTCCCTGTGCAGCCTCTCATGTACCTACTCTGCACTTTGGACTGGCCTTGCTGTTCAATACTGTGTTTGCCCATTCCCTGTGCAGCCTCTCATGCACACATGTGCCTACTCTGCACTTTGGACTGGCCACTGGCCTTGCTGTTCAATACTGTGTTTGCCCATTCCCTGTGCAGCCTCTCATATGTCTACTCTGCACTTTGGACTGACCACTGGCCTTGCTGTTCAATACTGTATTTGCCCATTTCCTGTGCAGCCTCTCATGTACCTACTCTGCACTTTGGACTGACCACTGGTCTTGCTGTTCAATACTGTGTTTGCCCATTTCCTGTGCAGCCTCTCATGTACCTACTCTGCACTTTGGACTGGCCACTGGCCTTGCTGTTCAAAACTGTGTTTGCCCATTCCCTGTGCAGCCCCTCATGTAACTTTTCTGCACTTTCGACTGGCCACTGGTTTTGCTCTTGTCTACTGTTGATGCCTAACTGTGTATTATGTAATAAAGGCAGTTACTCCTGTTGTCTGCTTTGTCAGTGTCCTTTCTAAATAAAGGGTTTTCTGTGTGGGTATGGTTTAATGTGGCACATGCTCTGTATGCCACTTTAACATTACTAATGGCTTGCTTCACTTTTTCAGGGTTTTGCAGAGGTGACAGGCACTACAGTTCTTCTTGATTCTGAGGTTTGGGGGTGCAATGATGGTTGTTTGTGATGTACTACTGTTATCCTAATCATTATATGGTCAGGTTAGCCAGATTGTACACATGTCATGTTTGGATGCACTGCCAGCACAGATTGGGATTCGATCCACAGGATTGCAGGCAGACTGGCCAGGGTCCATCATGTCAGTGCGATCTTTCTTGACGTGGGAACAGCAGTGTTGGTGTATTGTCATCCTATGATGGCCAGTCATCCTAGTCACATGGGTACATTCCAATGTGTGCACTTGGGGGGTCATGAAGTGTGCAGGGTGAAGGGGGTGACTTTGTCTGTAGTGTTGATGTGTATGTGCCCCTGCAATGGCAACTGCACACATGTGTCACCCAGGAGTTGAGTGCCTGTTAGTTTGATTAATCAGCCCTGTACTTGTGATTGTGTGCACATGTGGGAATTGTGGGTTGTTCACTGTGCAGTGTGTTGGTGTGTCTTTGCACTTCTGTGGGACACCTACTTGTTGTTGTTGCCAATTGTGAGTACGCAGAGTGTGTGACTGGTAGGTCAGTGTTGTGTTTTGTTGATCGGCCATGTGTCTTGATACTGTTTGTGGTCACTGTGCAGACCTGCTCAGCCACACTGACATTGAGGGTGTGTGTTCACATGCATTGTTGTCACTTGAGGCTTTTTTGGCTCCAGTATGGCATGTGGGAAGTGGAGTGATTACATCCCTTATCTGTGCTTCTGATGCCTACCCATTGTGAGTGAGCACTCCATCTATTTGTGTATGGTGCACTCCTGACATGTCCACTACTGAAGTACACACCACTTCACTGTCATGTCAGCTAACCCTCTGGGATGCCAGTGTGTGTGCCTCCCCACCACTTAATTTTTTACCCTATGCTTTGTGTTGTGATCTGTGCACAGGAGCAATGTGCCACTCAGGCCAGTTTCAAATTGGTTATGTGTGATCTTCTTGTACTCGTTTGCAGTCAGGGTTGCTCATATGCAGTGCATCTGTTTGCTCTGCAGTCCTCTGGTCAAGTTGTTTGCACCTGGGTGTCCACGTGTTGTGAATCTGTGAGTGACGGGTGAGCTGTATGTGTGTTTGCTGAGGTACTGCTACCCTTCCTGAGTGTGATGTTGTCTGTGTGCTGTGGTGATTTGTATTGTGGGGGTTCATGTTGTGGCACTCAGACATGTGTGCAACTGGTGTGGTTGGTGTGCACACACTGCTTGTTGTGCATGCAGTGCTGTGAGTGTATGTTGCCTTGTAATTGCCTGGTGTGCATCCCCCAATGTACAGCTGTGTTTTCAATGTGATGGCTTGGTAGGTGCATGTGTTGTGTGTTTAATGTGGACGTGTGCAGTGTTTGGCCTGTGTTGTCTCTTACAGCTGACAGATGCTCTGTGTGCCATGTTCTCTTTGCATGTCATTGTGTGTGAGTTGTTTGTGCATTGTGATACATTCAGATGTGTGTTGCAAGTGTAGTGTGAATTACTTGTGTGCCTGTCACTTGCATTTATGAGTATTCTTGTTCCTAAGCTTGTTTTGAGTGCATCTTGGTGGTTTCTCCTCTTATATTTGACCTGTCACTTGCCAGGATTGTGCATGTGCATGCATGTGGGACACTATTGCACCATGTTGACTTGATGGGTGGTGTGGTATGTCTGTCGGTGTTTTCTTATTGTCCCATTGCTCCCAGTTTGTGTTCATGATATTTTTGTGATGATACACTTCATTTTTGTGTTGGGATATGGTGTCTGTGCATTGGTCCTGAGTGATGATCTTGTGTACTCCTGTTCTGTCTGGGCTCCCATTGCCTTTCCACTGTTTGGCTGCACATGTCTGGGCTTGTTGGACTTCTGTGTATGTTGTTTGTGAGTTTTGTGGTTGGCTCTTTTTTTAGTGCCAGCATTGGTTCATGCATCCCTGAGTGTGTGTGTGTGTGTGTGATGTTTGTGGATGGCCCCCAAGGAGTGTGGTTGTTTGTTAGTGTACTACCAAGACAATATTTGCACCATTCTATTTGTTTAACACTGGTGTTGAGTGTTTCAGGTGTGAGGTGGGTGGAGGAGGGGTATATGTAAAGGATCCAACTTGTGTTTGACAGTCATGGAGTGTGTCAATGGGCCCTGTGTGTCGTGCTGATGACATTCACATGTCAGGTAAGGATATGCATTTGTGGCTGATCACTGTTTGACTTTAGACACTTCCTGTCATCCCTGTGCCTATGCATGGCTTCCCTTGCTGTCTCCTTGAGTTGTGGCACAGAGGTCACTGCAATTTAATTTTACTTACCATGCCAGCAATGTGTGATTTGTTAGCCTAAGAGTGTTGTGATATGGTCCTTCTCTTGCATGTGATGTACACATGCTTTGTGGCTAGCTCCTTGTCTTCCGATCACTGTCCACCTCACTTTTGTCTTGCCCATATCTTGTCCTCCATTGCTGCTGACATCTGGCATGTGTATGTGGCTGTGTGTCAGTGTGGGGTGTGTCTGGGTGACTTGACAGGCAGTGTGTACAGTTAGGTGATTGTCATTTCAGTGTGATTGTTCATTTTGTGATTGGACTCAGTTTGCTTGACATGAATGGAGTGTGGGCATGGGGAGGATGGTTGCCTTGGCCTTTAGCTTCTGTGCTGTGTGTTCCTCTGCAGCCCAAGCTACTGAGACTGGCTCCCTGGTTGTTTGGTGTGTGTGGTGCAGGGTCTGGGTTCACCTGGCTGGTTAGTTGTGCAGGGGGAGCACAGAAGAGGCACACAGCATGTCCCCTAATGGGTGTGGGGGACGTAGTGTGTGAATGGTAGAGGTGGGGCCCTGTTACTCCTTGTGGAATGCCCATGCCTGGCGCTGGCCCTGCCTACTACATTGTTCACATGTTTTCCCACGTCTGCACCGCTGTGGTGACATGACCGGGAGATTGCATAGATTTTGCGGTTGATGGGTGACCTGGATGCGGGGGAGTGATTTTGAGACAGGTAGGACATGTGTTGGTACACTTGGGGATGTGTTCCTGTCCCCATCAGAGTGTCTGGTGTGGACAGAAACCATCTGTCAATTCTGAAGTTGTGTGTTGTGGTTGTGTGCCGGATTGTATAATTGAGTACCTGCGTCGTTGTCCGCGACGGTGCATTACTTGCTGGTAGTGTATCAGGTACAGCACCAGAAAGGCGTGGAAAGCTGGATCCATTGTGGTCAGGACCGGGTGGAGGGGACTGGGAGTCTGGTTTGGCGCTCCGCTGTCATGCCTCTGCTGTCTCTGGTTGGTTAGTTTCTCTGCTGCGGTGTGACTTCCTGTTTGGGATATCCTGATTTGTACGGCGGTCAGGATGTCATTCCGCACAGCGGTGGGTCTATAATGGTTCCCACTTCCGCGGTGGCAGGCGCATTTTTATGGCAGTTCATGTCGCACCGCAGTGGCTGGGAAATGGGCTGTTTGCCCATTGTAATATGGCGGAGATGAGGACCGTGCTGGCGTGCAGAAAATGACATTTTCCGCCACCGCCGGCTCCGCAGTTGGGCCACCGACCACCATCATAATGAGCCTCTTAGTGCAGTATATGCTGAAGTACTCTATGTCAAAATTGATGTATCATATTACATCATCATTACAGCCATTTGTAATTGTTTTGTAGAAACAAGGATTGTTTATCAACTAAAGTATAAATTATAGTTTATTTTGATAAACCAGAGAAGTTATTAAAGGAAGTTCTTCTAACTGTCTTGGATCTGTCTATTCTTGAATCATCTTGTGGTCTGAAAATAATTGCTGAATTCCAACTGTAAGCTCAGCAGGAATCGCATGTTTGTCACACATGAGTGGGGACTCTGCATAGTGCAGGATAGAAAATATTCTTTGACCCAAGAATGTACTAGACAGTAATATCAAACAGTGCAAATAGAAATGCTCATATAACTTGATAACTCTTCTTACATTAAAGAGTTTTTAAACACTATAAATTCTGATAATCTGTTTGAATTTCAAATGGCTGTATAGTGCCCATCAACCGATGTCTCCATTGAGTACAAGCAGTCTTCATGGCTTAAAGTTCTCTTTCAAGAAAACAGGTTCAGAGTTTGACAAAACATGGGACAAATAAAATATAGAATGCTCTTACCAATTATCTTCTTTCTTTTGTAACAGAAATATCCTAGCTGATTTTTCTGAGTTATCTGATTCTACAATGAATTTCCTTGAAATATCAGAATGATGCAAGAATGATAATTGGGTAAACATATGTTGGAGCATATTAAAACCTTTTTCAGATTGATCATCCAAACAAAATACTCTCTTCATATTATTTTTAAGACATGCTTGCTACACCTGGTCACATTTGTTAAAGTCTTAATGAACTGATGATAAAAATGTTAAATCCAGGAGTTGGAAGTGTATCTTGCTTTGTGAGGCTCCAGAGGCAAGGTGAAGTGCTTCTGAGGGAGGAGAGTGCTCAGTGACCACCAAAGAGATGAGATCTTTAAAAAACTTGTGCAAACTGAAGCATCTCAATAAGTGGATGCAAGAGACCCACCTCATGTTAACATTATGTTTCTGACTATCCATCCAGAACACATTCAGATGGGTCTCAGGGAATCTTAAGTACCTTAAAATTGTCACCAGTAGAAGTTTGCAGGATATGGCTTGGTACAATATCAAATAAACTCCTAAGACGGTGACCATTGACACTTGACATTCAAGACAGTCCTCTCTTATCCTAATTTTATGGTGGAACGTGTAAGTGATAAAAATAAATGTGGCACCCTGATCTAATTATGTTTTTGGAATGCTGGTTATGGTGATTCCTAGAGCCCTACTGAAGGAAAAAGAGTCTATCATCAAGAAAATCATTTGAAACGGGTAAAACCAAGACTCCAAATAGCAGCAGTCTGTGCTACATCCACATTAGATGGTCTGAGATTACCTCATATGCATACCTTTGGCTTGGGTGTTCCACCAAGAGGGACAGGTTCCAGCTAGTGGTCTGCAATGGCATTGGTGGTGGTCAAGCTGGATATTCTAAGGCAATGGAAGTCTGTGATGCTACCTGTAAGAAATGAGTGTTTCATTGAAATGGCTGACCATAAATGGCTTATTTATAAGAAATATTATTAGTTGCCTATCTTCACAAAAATCCACAATCATTTTCTTTTCATACGGTTTTTTAGTAGACTCTTAGAGATTGATTTAGATTTTGACAGAGATGGTGCTCAATGTAAATGTGATAGATACCCTCTCTCTCACACTGAAGGTCATCTGCATCATTTAGAGGCGGTGAACTTTCAGTATGTTGGAGGCAGAGGCTACTTTGTCCTTGGTCCTGCGACCTGTGGAATCTGTTTTTGAAAATAAACAAACATTGACATTTTGCCATATGGCTCTGTCATATTGATCGAGTCATTCATTTAACTTTCAATGCATTAATAGACTTTGCAGTGACTGTGGTTCCTGACAATATAAATGATTTGCGCTGGTGAGGCAAACGTCTCTAGATTCATGGGATGGGTAGTCTGACCTCTAAATCAGCCTATTAGACACAATACTGGTGCTAGTTGATTGGGCACAATGGTGTCAACAAATGAAAATGTGAGTTATTTGGAGTAGGGGAAGTGGACAGGTATGCGGTGAGGAGGGATCCTTGGCAGTTTCCATGCTATTTTTGACTACTATCAACATGTTCCTATGGAGATTGTCCTTCTGATGGCTGTGACTGTTACTGAGTTGGGCTGGAACTATTCTTCTCAATTTAAATGCCATTCTAAATGGACTATTTATTGATACATATGTCTCATATATTACCATGTCAATTAAACTATTAATTTTATATGCAGGATTGCACTTGAGCAGTGTTTTTTAACCAGGTGCAGATTTTCGTATGGTTTCTAACTGTTTCTCCTTTCTGAGAAACATGTGAATCCCAGGAAGTAAAAAGTTGAGTTTCCTAAACATTCATATATGTCAGTGCCAGTTTAAAAGAACAGACATCTTTTTGGGAACCAGACTTGAAGGATTCAACCTGAATTCCAGCAGTTGAACTACTTTTTTGTCAAGCTCACACTTTTCAGGCCTACAAGTTACATGATGTTTGAACAATGATGGAGGTGCACAACTTAAAAAGTCCAGTGGACCAGAGGTATATGAGAAAATTCACTTCTTTATTAGATCAAAGTATTTCAAATTTTAAAACCAGTTGAATCAGAATATCAGCCAACGCATTTCGCTCCCACAATGAGAGCTTCCTCAGGGCACAAAAATATATCCGCATTCAATCAGTTTCACCAAAAAAAGGGAGAATACGTAAGTTGAAATTGCGATTACAGTCCTAGGCTCATTATCCAAAGGATCCACAAAAATATATCCACAATCAGTCAGTTTTTCAAAAAGAGTACATAGAATGAAATTGCTAATACAGTCCTAGGTTGCGTAGTCGGTGGAATCAAAGCCAGTGGTTATCCAAAGGATCCTTTAAGTCCAGCCCCGCAGTGGTCGACGCCTTAATGGTGCTCAAGGAAGGCACTGATTTTTATTCATCTCAAACAGTAACCTAGAAAACATCTAATGAACATATAGGGAAGAGTGTCCAAAACGTAGGCTTGCAGTAACAAGCACTAACTCAATATCGTCACGGTATGGATCCACGGGAGGGAATAACTGTAGAGTGCGGAATCTGAGTATATTAAATCGCGTTGTCCATCACTCTAAACCTCAAATTCCAGTATGGCATGGAATATCGTGACGCGATGCTCCCGTACATGTTACATGATGTTGTAAGTTTGAAAAAATAAGATTCACATGTTCTTGATGTACTGCAGGAGTTTCTGGAAACAGAAGGATATATAATGAAACACGCAAACTGATTTCAAACATCAGGAAAGAGGGAATCCATAAAGCCCAGAAAACAGAAGGAACAATGCTCAACCCAAATGGAATTACAAGGTTTTTAGAGTATCCAAAAATGTTGCGGATAATTGTTTTCCACTTTTCCCCTTCTATTGTGCAGAGTAAATTTTATGCTCCTTGTAAATCAAGATTTGTAAAGACTGGTGCTTCTTCAACTGACTTCAGTACAAGAGATGAATAATCTTTATTTTTTTCCTGATTCAAGTCCCTATAATGAATACAAGGTTAAAAATTGGGATCTTTCCTCAAGTTAAAAAACAAAGAGGCCCAAGTAGGTGATAGTTAAAGATGGAAGAAGAAACTATCAAACGATTTTGTTCAGTATTTCCCTCTCTTTCTCAGTTAATAAATACATCCACCTAAAAATACCAACAGGACCATTCGTATAGCACGGGAAACATCGTTTACAACGCAGCATAACAATGACTTGCGCTGGATGGCGCTCTAGGTTAAGGAACAGTGTGATTATCTATTCCATCACCTTCCCTACTGTTACCTGGGCTGGAGTTAGAATAGAAAATCATATTAATCCTCAATCCAGCACCCTCCAACGCAAGTCATTTTAACGACTTGCATTGGAAAAACCGAGATGTAAAGTACAGCGATCAAAATGATCGTGTTGTACTGTCATATATCCGTATTCCACAATCATATTTGCTATAATCAGGAAGGGAGAAATCCTTTGTCCTTGCCAGAAACTGATGAAAAGGCATGATTCTGCAGTGGCACTGATGTTATATTATGAAAAACGTGAAAGCGTCCCCACTAGAGATGGACAGGTCAAAGATGTCCAATTGCAAGGAGTAATTACTCAGTTGGGACTAATTATCTGGAAAACAGCATGCCCTCAATTGGGCGGGAAAGGCAAAGGTACAAAGGTATACCATAAGTTTCTCATAAGAGGTTAAGAGTTAAACTAGACACCCACAACAAATTGTATTCACAGTTCTTGCTATAGTATGACACTAAATTCAAACGTGAAATTTTTAAGAAACCAAAATTAAAAACCTATTGAAAAAAGCCATACATAAGTTCAAAAAAGAGAGATGTTTTCCACACTATACGTTTGGTAAAAAACTCTGTTACAATTTATTCTATTACAATAGTTTCTCATTATCACAATAATCTTAAAAACACATGTTATACATTTTAATATAAAAAAGTTTTTAAAAAAACACAACAAAGAATCAAAACAGTCGACGCGGCATTTCGGTATCTTTGATAGTAGACCTTCTTCAGGACTGATTCTAAATGAATTTAAAAACACAGAGTTACCATTCTTTTTTTGGTACAGATTCAACATACATCTCTCTTCTGTCTAAAGCGTAGCATCCTCTCTTACATCACATTTCATTCTATGTTATTATCTTTTGTTTTGTGTCATATTGATACTATACATTATGTGTCTACTTTTTCTAGTATCTTTTAAACATGAAATTAATAAAACCTATTAGTCACTCTGCCCCCACATTCCTACACTTGTTACAGAACTAATAAAGTTTACCTTTCCCTTGGACTTCTTGTCCACTGCTGTTAATCACTTCTCTGGCGCATAATTCGAGCATATGTGTAAGGTTCTTATTTTATTATGTACCTTATTAATGGTAGATGTTATATCTCCAGTTAGGAATAAAGTTCTCTTCCCATGTGCAAACTATGGGCTTCGGAATAATGGACCGGTCACGGCTTATTCAAGTTGCGATGTCACTGTATGGAATAAATATTTATTGATATAGTTGCTTATTCGCAATTATATAGACGCTTTTACTTACTCCCTAAAATATTTGTGATCTAGTCGGTATACCTTATTAGTTGAAGGGATATTTTCAATATTTCATTGGGTTGTCGGGTCTATTTGTTCATTCTTCTACCCATCAAGTTTCTTTCTGTTGTGTGAGGCAAAATACATAAAATTCATTTGTGTGGCTTTCAATTCGCTTACTACTCGATATCTTTCACATTTGATCTATTTATATACCTGGTTATGTCGCATGAATTTGCAGTATATTTAACCACCAGGAGGAGCCACCGTTCTATGGTTTCTGGTTGCCGTCTCTTTCCCTGTTTAATTAGGGTGTCGAGTATGGTTTCAAAAAACTGGTCCGTTTTACATTCGGTCCGTACTGTGTTAAGTGGTAAAAGAAGAAGAAAAATACGCATGATTGGTATTTTTTCTTATCGTTAGTCATCTACGTAGCGATTTAACTCTCCCCTTATCTTTTCAAAACCGAGTTCCAAGGGTTTGAGTATAACCTCCCCACCCTCTCTTCACCTCGCTATTCGAGGTAAATGGCCCTGGGCCAGCATTTTTAAAAAACTTTTTTATATTAAAATGTATAACACGTGTTTTTAAGATTATTGTGATAATGAGAAACTATTGTAATAGAATAAAGTGTAACAGAGTTTTTTACCAAACGTATAGTGTGGAAAACATCTCTCTTTTTTGAACTTATGTATGGCTTTTTTCAATAGGTTTTTAATTTTGGTTTCTTAAAAATTTCACGTTTGAATTTAGTGTCATTCTATAGCAAGAACTGTGAATACAATCTGTTGTGAGTGTCTAGTTTAACTCTTAACCTCTTATGAGAAACTTATGGTATACCTTTGTACCTTTGCCTTTCCCGCCCAATTGAGGGCATGCTGTTTTCCAGATAATTAGTCCCAACTGAGTAATTACTCCTTGCAATTGGACATCTTTGACCTGTCCATCTCTAGTGGGGACGCTTTCACGTTTTTCAAAATACTTTCTTCCCCCCAGTCCCCTATAAGTCTGTGCGGGGTCCTCCTTCAATTTTATCACTAATGTTATATTAGCCATTACGAAATAACATGCATAGTCCTTCATCTCATTACTTGGAGATCTATATCTTTCAGAAGCATAACAATTGTGCCAAAACTGTGGTAATAAACAAAATATTTAGGGTAATCAATTGACATTAGAATTGCATCCCTGCAACCACAGAATTTCAAAATGATTGTGAAATTCGAGAGACAAAGGATGCTCTTCGAAAGCGACTTGCAATGGAATGAGGCCTCCTGTTCTGAATCCGAATGGAATGGTGAACCATCAACAGGACACATTAGTTCAAAAGTCTTCTTGTCCCTTTTAGGGATTATTTTACCATTTAGTCCAATTCTAATTAATAAATATACATCAGGTACCCCTATCCATCAAAGCAGAAGTGTTGGCAATCTTTCTTCTGTCTTGTCAGTAATCAAAATAATGAATTGCAGTGTTGGTTATAAATTGTAAAGTGTAATGGAGCTAGCATTCTCCATCTTCTTCTCTAGAGAAAACTGAATTCCGCTTGTCTTCTTTTGAGGACATTTAGCACAGGCATGAACTGTGTATTCTGCATCACCACACTATAGACATAACCCAGGTTTGCACCAGAATTTCTTCTCATTTTCAATCAAATGACCCATTAATTAGTTTATTGGCAGAGGTTCTTCTTGGAACAATGGATCCACAATACCAATAGAAACAATTTAATTTACAAAGTTATAAAAACGTAAACAATATATACATAATTGATAGCAATTATTCCCTGATTTTACCGAAAACTATATGAATAACTCTTCAAAGTCAGTCAGACTATTATTTCTTTACAAAGATATGTCTCAGAAACTATTTTGATGAAATAATAAGCTTATGACAAAAGAATTGACTGCATCAATGCATTTTTCCATCCTTACTGGAGACCCAGATATTGATTCCTCTCTTAGCTGAGCCACTTTGGTTAATACCAGATGTCTTGCACTCGTTATAAGCGTTGCAATAGTATTCAAATTTACTTACAAGCTAGGGCTTCGTTGTGCACTTGCTATGTTAAAATTGTATAAAGCTGGGGGCGTGGCTTGGACAGCGAACATGGCGGTCATGTAGAGCTGGAGCTCCGACCAGCCGATCATCATCCTGCCGTAAAAATCCTGACCCTGGTCAAAATTCTAAGCTCCCTGCAGTTGGGTACAGTCCCTAACACCGGGACACTTGAATTCCGCGGCCGGAGCCGCACGCACTGTGCTTTCAGGCAGTGAGACGTCCCGGAGGGAAACCGCGAGCCGGGCTGCTTGGTGCGGCCTTTGGAGCCGGGGCCTTGATTTCAAGGGCATCCCGCCAGGCGAGAGGGGCCGCGCCGAGAGTTGCTGGGGAGCCTGTGCCGTGTGCTGCCGGAGCTTCGACACTGCAGAGTAGCGACAGCCCCGGGCCCCAGGAGGGGCGGCCCGCGAAGAGGGCCGCCATCGGCGCTGGGAGAGCAGCGCTGCCCTAACGATGCCTATCCGGGGCCTGGCGAGCGATTGCAGCAGACCAAGGTCAGAGTGGGGCCCAGAGGGATGACAGGAGGAGAGGTTGTAGTGCCCCGCTACCATTCGAGGGTCGAGTCGGGTCCCGGGCTCACCTCTGCCTATATCCCTGAACGACGGTTTGCCGCGCTACCCGAGAGACCCAGGCCCAGCTAGGAGGAAGGCAGGACCGGAGCTTACTGGTCACTGCGGAGGGTCTTGGGTGGCCGGACAGTGGGGCTCCCGGGGTCAGCAGGGCCCTGCCACATTTCGGGGGTCGGATCGGACCCCAGAGCCAGACATTCGCGGAGTGGACTGCGTGGTGGGCCCCCTCCACCCCCCCCCCCGGCGAGAGCCTGGTGACCCTATACTGCTTGCTGGAGATATTGGGGGGGGCGAAGCTACTATTGACAGACTGCAGTGAGTGCATCCTTCCCGGGACTGCCGCCTTGTCACAGGGTATCTGGTCACGGGCGTCGCCAGTTGAGCGGCCTTAACTGCGGCCGGCCGGTGAGGGGACCCGCTCTCCCACAACACCATGACACGGGGTGGCAGTGGAAGCCAGGTCAAACAGAGCCCCATTGATAAGTTTACCGAGGCCGCGGGCGCATTAGGGACGCAACCTCCGGTGCCGGATAATGCTGCACTCTTGGCCGCGATCACACAGTCCAGGGATGTTCTAGATGCCAAGATTGGGGCAGTGGGCTCCGACGTTATGCTCCTTCGGCAGGACTTGCGAAACGCCGTGGAACGCATAACGGGTGCGGAGACGCGCATTTCAGCCGTAGAGGACGACATGACTACCCTAAAGAAGAGGGTTGTGGCCCTTGAGAGGACGCAGAAAGGACTGGTGGCGAGAGCGGAGGAGGCAGAGGGACGCGCCAGATGCAGCAATCTTCGCTTCCTGGGGTTTCCAGAGGATTGCGAAAAGGGCAATGCCGAGCGCTTCCTAACACAATGGCTGGAGGGGTGGATGCCGGCTGATACCCTCTCATGCTGCTTCGTTGTGCAGAGGGCCCATCAAGCCTTGACTCAGAAGCCCCCGGTGGGAGAACGCCCTCGTCCCATGATCGCCAAATTGCTGAAATATGCCGGCAGAGACGCTATCCTGAAACAGGCGAGATTGAAAGGCCAGCTCATGTTTGAGAATTCTCCTATTCTTATCTTCCCGGACTACACGAAATTGGTGCAACAGCAGAGACAGTCCTTTGCTGCGGCCAAGGCCCGCCTTCGGGGCCAGAAGCTGCCTTATGCCCTACTATACCCGGCTCGGCTGTGGGTTGTCTTGCAGTCCCGTACCCTCTTCTTCGATACCCTGGAGGCCGTCTTTTAGTGGACGGATGAGACTGTCAGGGTGCGAGTCAATATGGCAAAAGGCGGTGAGCCTGACTCCTCGACCGGGGGCCCCTCGGGTAGGGGTCCTGAAGATCAGCGCAGGTGCCAAGGCAGATCTCGATCGAATCGCAGCTCAAAATCGAGATCCAACACACGCAAAGACAAGGAATTGCAGGAAGCCAATGAAGATGTGCCCTGACTGTGGGGAAGAAAGAACAATTGCTCATCCGATTGACAGTTCCCTTTGACCATGGCGCTTTAGCTTGGCTGGAAGCCACACTTACCCAGGGTTGGGAGGGGGCCACAGCCTAGTTCGACATGGGTTGTGCTGAGGGGATCCATTGGAGGGGGTGCTCCCTGGCTCCCCGTTGGGGCCGGGCCCATTCCCAGACCACGACAGGTGCTTCCATGTTTGGGAGGTGCGGGGTGGGGGTGGGGGGGTTTGTTGGGGATTGGGGCTGTTCTGGTTCAGGGGAAGGGTCTGTGCGTAATGTGCTGCCTCCGATCCGTGGTGGGTGCTGCTGTTGTTGCCTGTGGTACGACATGTATGAGTTATATGCCTTTACATAAATGTCATCTGATGCTGAGGGCTCTCGGTTAGGTCCCTGTGGGACACGCATACTGAGCTGGAATGTGCGAGGAATGCTGGATAAGGTGAAGAGAGGGGCTGAGTTTACATGGGCCAAAGGCAGGGGAACTGACATATTGCTACTTCAGGAAACCCATCTATTGGGTACTAAGGCGCTCTGCCTCCAGCGTAATGGCTTCTCGCAGGCATTTCATGCAGGATTTACGAGGGGGTCGCGGGGTGTGGCTGTTCTGAACCATCGAAGAGTCCCCTTTACTCATAGACGCACATGGCTAGATGCGCAGGGCAGGTATGTGTTCGTACAGGGCGAGATTGGTGGTGAGGTGGTTAACCTTGGTAGCGTGTATGCGCCGCCCCCACTGCAATGGGCCCTAGTGGAGAAACTGATGTCCCTATGGGTTGACATGCAAACAGTTTTATCGATTTGGGGGGGGGACTGGAATGACGTTATGGACGTCTCATGGGACAGATGGCGGGGCACTGCAGGCGAAGTGGCGGGGAGGGAGGGGCAGGTGTCTCGACTGAAGGCAATGGTCATGGGGTTGAACTGGATTGACTCCTGGAGGTACAAGCGAGGGGCGCATAGGGACTTCACATACTTCTCCTCTGCGCGAGACTCGTTCTCGCGCCTGGACTACATCTTCCTCCCGCGGGCAATGGCCAGCAGGCTCATGTCAGCGGACATCTTGCCACGGGCACTCTCTGATCACTCAGGTGGTGCCTGTTGCCCTGGCAGTTAACGCAGCCCTCCTATCGTGCCCACATTACTTGTGAACTTGTGCACTTCCTGTCCGCCAATGTGGGCTCAGTGGCATCCCCGGCAGTACTATGGGAGGCCATGAAACCCACCATGAGGGGTGTCGATATCTCGTGGTGTTCAGCAGCGCGGAGGGAGAGGCGTAGGGACCTGGTGCGGCGAGAGGCGGACTTGGAGGACCTGGAGCGCAGGGGTCGGGGGGAAGATGGCGAACGGGTAAGGCGTCAGCTAGTATTGGCGCAACAGCAATATACCTCGATATTACTGGATGAGGCCCGCCAGGCTTGGCTAGTCACACAGAGCCGCATATACCAATGGGGCGATAAGTCTTGCAAAATGCTTCATCGCCTGTGTCAGGGCATTATGCACGCACAGCCACTGCCCCAGATAGTCGCCCCAGATGGGGAGCCACTGTTGGAGCCCGGAGCGATAGCGGGTAGCTTTGCCTCCTACTATGAGACCCTGTATGCGCCCCGGGAGTGCCTAGATGCTGCAATGGTGCAGCGATTCATAGATGATCTTCCGCTGAGGGCCGTTTCGGATGAGGTTCGCTATACACTAGACCGGCCACTGATGGATGAGTAGCTAGCCTCGGCCCTGGGTAAACTAAACCCGGGCAAGGCACCGGGCCCGAATGGGTTTCCGTGTGAATTTTTTAGATACTATGCGACCCAGTTGACACCCCACTTCTGGCCGGTTATCGAGGAGGCACGTGAGAAGGGTATGCTGCCTCCGGACTGGAGACATGCGGAGTGTGGGGTGTGGGCTTCGGCGGTCCGGAATAACAAGCGGGGAGGCCAGATATAGTGCGCTATGGTTAACTGGATTTATTGTTGCCAAGTACAGGAGGTGATAAACAGTCTCTGGGAGGGGGCCACTTTTATCCTTGATGGTATCCGGAGTGTATAGTACGTCGGACAGGGAAGTACTGTGGGTCGCTTCCCGCTGCTGGGCTGAGGTCTTCAGGGCGATGCACTCTCTCTCTCTCTCTGCTGGGCTGGGTCGTCTGGTCCCGTGGACTACACCGATGGGCCTCGGAGGTTTGGGAAGAGAGAAAGTACAGGGCCGTTAGTCCTTGACTCTCGTGGAGTAACGTAAACTGCCACCGACACCGGGATGTGGGGGTACGGAAAATGCGAAGGTGAGGAAGGGGCGGACGGGGTGGTGGAAGAGACCGACAATAGGGGGGGGAAGGGGTGGATAGGGTGTTCAAGGGGTGGAAGGGGACTATGTATCTATATACAGTGCTACAGTGCTCAGGGTTGTGAGGCGTTCTACAATATTTACAACTATATTTACAAGGGACACACGGAGAAGGATGACGGTTACTCACGTGGCCCGCTGCAACTCCCTGGTGAGTTGCGGCCGCTCTCCAGCCACCTCCTGAGGACTCCACCAGTCCTCAGACCACACGTCGCCGTCAGCGTCCTCCTCCTCTTCCTCGACTCGTCTCTCCGACTCCTCGCTCTCCGCTCCGGTTCCTTCCTTGCTGCCTCCTGCCACGAGTCCGCTGGTTGGAACCCCCTTCCTTGTGGACCGTCGACTTTTCTATCTTCCGGGTCGTAGCTGGGGGTGGGACTTCCGGGGTCAGGGAGGACTGCTTCCGGTTTCTCGTTTTCCGTGATCGGGTCCTGTCGTACCTGCAGGGGATGAGAGAGAGAAGAACTCCTGGGGAAAGGGAACAAGGTGCAATCTGGGTTAGACAAGCTGGACACCGCGCGAGGATGCTTCCCTGCTGAGGTAGGGACCGTGACCTTTCCACATCCCCTTTCCCTGGCTGTCTTTCTTCTAGGGGTAGCAGAGAAAGGGAATCGAGAGAGGTAATCAGCGTTACCCTGTTCCGCCCCTTTCCTATGTTCGGTTCTGAACCTATATGGCTGAAGGGAAAGGAACCATCTGAGGACGCGATAATTGTGGCCTCGATTGCGGGCCATCCATTCAAGGGGGGCATGGTCCGTGTATAATATGAATTCTCGTCCCTCGAGGTAATAGCGTAGGCTGTCCACTGCCCATTTTATCGCCAGGGCCTCTTTCTCGACACAGGCATAGTTCATTTCCCTTGGATAGAGCTTTCTGCTGAGGTACAATATGGGTCTTTTATTCCCTTGTGGGTCTTTCTGGGACAAGACGGCCCCCAACCCTTGGTCGGATGCATCCGTTTGTAGAATGAAAGGTTGGCTATAGTCTGGACTAACAAAGACGGGTCTGGACACCAGAGCCTGTTTTAGGTGTTCAAAAGCTTGTATCAACGGAACTGAGGGATGGCGTAGTTCCTCCTCTGTTTTGGTGGTCTTCTTTAGTAGGTCAGTCAGAGGAACAGCAGTTTGTGAAAAGTTAGGAATGAACCGTCTGTAGTAGCCCAGAAGCCCCAGGAAGGCCCTGAGTTCTTTCTTGGTTTTCGGGAACGGGATGGATTGAATGGCCTCTATTTTGTTGTCTTGGGGACGGATGAGGCCTTCGCCCAAGAGATAACGCAGATATTTGACGCTATGAGCGGCCAGTGTGGTTTTGGCCGGGTTAATGGTGAAGCCGCTGTGTCCCAGAGAGGACACAACCGCCCGGAGATGGCCCATATGTTGTTCCCATGTCTCAATATGCATTACAATGTCATCTAAATATGCCCCCGCATAATTGGAGTGGGGCTGCAGGACCTGATTCATGGCCCTCTGAAATGTTGCTGGGGCTCCGTGGAGCCCAAAAGGCATCACCCGGAACTGAAACAGTCCATCAGGTGTAGTGAAGGCTGTTTTTCTTTTATCGTCCTCCTTCAGGGGTATTTGCCAGTATCCCTTGCATAAATCGAGAGTGCTTATGTACTTTGCTGAGCCTATCCGTTCCACCATCTCGTCCACCCGCGGGAGGGGATAGGCATCAAATCGAGAGACTTTGTTTACTTCACGAAAGTCTATGCAGAAACGAACCGAGCCGTCGGGTTTGGGGACCAAGACTATCGGCGAGTTCCAACAACTGACCGACGGCTCGATAATACCCATTTGTAGCATTTGCTCTGTCTCTTTCTTTATAATGTTTCGGCGGGCCTCCGGGAGACGATAGGTCCATTGTCTTACTGTTACCCCAGGATCAGTCTTAATGGCGTGTTCCACTAGGTTTGTGTGTCCGGGAAGGGAGTAGAAGACATTCTGTACAGGGGACAACACTCGTCTCAGATCCTGTTTTAATACGAGAGGCAGGTCCGGGTCTAGGCAACCCTCAAAGGGTAGAGTGGTAACCGCTTGGTCACTGGATAGGACGGGGAGGGGGCCTTCCCATTTTTTCAGGAGGTTGATGTGGTATATCTGGCGGACCCCTCGAGTAGGTTCGGTCTCTATCTCATAGGTAACAGGAGTCACCTGTCTGATGACGGAAAACGGACCCTGCCACTGACCTAAGAGTTTGTGATCTGAGGATGGCAGGAGCAACAACACCAAATCCCCGGTTGCAAAGGAGCGCTTCTTGGCTCCCTTGTCATACTGTTGTTTTTGTGTCGTTTGGGCGTTTGAGGTTCTGTCGTACAATGTCTCTGATTTGGGCTAGGTGGGTTTTCAGATTGTCGACATACTCGGGCAAGGGTCGGGTACGATCAGGTTCTGCTTCCCAGGCCTCGCGAGCCATGTCTAACAATGTCCGTGGAGGCCTCCCATATAACAATTCGTATGGCGAGTAACCGGTGCTACTTTGGGTTTTACACCGGATGGTGAATAGAGCCAGAGGCAACATCTCTTCCCACCTTTTGCTTTCCAAACCTAACAATTTCTTAGGGGTGGCTTTCAATGTGGCGTTGTAGCGTTCCACTAAACCATCGGTATGTGGGTGGTACCTGGAGGTTCTTAATTGCTTAATGCCTAGCTGGGAGCATACCTGGCGCTTTAGGGCGGATACAAAAGGGGTCCCTTGATCCGTTAAGACCTCCCGGGGAAACCCAACCCGGGCAAAGATCGACACCAATGCTTTCGCTATGTTTTGGGTGGTGGGGTGTTTTAGGGCGACAGCCTCCGGGAAGCGCGTAGCATAGTCCACCACAACTAGAGCGTATCTACAGCCGCTCCTAGAAGGCAACATCGGACCTATAAGGTCCATCCCTACTCGACTGAAGGGGACATCTATGAGGGGAAGAGGATGGAGGGGTGCCTTAGGGGGCGGTAGCAGCCGTTATTTTGGCAGATGGAGCATTCTTTACAGTACCGTTTGACTTGGCTATATACTCCGGGCCAGTAGAATTTCTCGAGGATTGCCTGTCCTGTCTTTTCTTCACCGAAATGGCCGCCCAAGAGATGGCTATGGGCCAAGAATAATACTTTGTCCCGAAATGGTCCTGGGATGATTAGTTGGGGTTTGTGGTGTGGCCCGGCCTTCCGGTATAACAATCCCTTAGAACGAAAGAAGTAGGGACCTACATGTAGTGGGTCTTCGTTGTCTTGGGCCTGTCCCCAGGCATCCTGCAACACTGGATCTTCCTGCTGTGCTGCTCGAAATTCGCGATCTGTTTCCCAGGGATGCATTACTTCTTGTACTGGATATGCTCCAACGTGCCCTCTTCTTTCCTTTTTCTTTTGGTTTTTTGATTTGACCGGTTTAGACGAGGAAAGACTCGAGGGTTGGTTTTGAGCAAACGGGGCTTCCTTCCACAATTTTTCAAGGGAGCATGTAGTGTCATGCAGAAGGAGTGGAGGACCACAATAGTCACTTCCCAGAATTGCTTGTTCTGGCAGGGTTGGTATCAGTCCCACGTTCAGCAAACTTCCTCGGTCGGTAGTATTCTGTACTTTCACTTGGGCGGTGGGGTAGCTTTTGGTGTCTCCATGCACACATTTGATGGCCACAGACCCGGTGATAGGGCCAACAGACTCCAGGAGGTCCTGGGGATGTAAGACGCTGTGTCTACACCCAGTGTCTGCTAGCGCCATCAGGGGATGATCGTTTATTTTTATCGGACATCTAAACGGTGGGGGTGATGCTTCCGACGTGAGGCACACATAGTTCCTGGATACGCCCACCTCCATAGGTTCTTCTTCTTGAGGGCAATGATGAGCGATGTGTCCAAAACCACCACAATGATAACATTGAAGTAGTGTGGCTCACTGGTTAGAGGCGGCAGACCCGAGAGCAGAGGACGGCCTGGGACCAGGGTTCGATTCCCGGCGCGGCAGGTTTCTGGACCAGGGTCAGCGGACTCGATAATTCTCTCGCCTCGGTGCCCACTCTGATCAGCGATCACACTCGGCAACTCTGGGCATTAGCTTGCCTCATCTTCACTAACGGCCCCACCAGACCGCCGGGGATGCCTGGTCTCACCCTGGAGATACCCATTAAGGGACCATCTCTCAGGGAAGCCAGGAAGGGTTTCGCAGCGGTCGAAGCGCGGAGATACTCCTCCGGGAGTCGATCCTAGCGCTATATAAACCTGCAATTAATTAATTAATTAATTAATTGAGGTCCGGGTGGGTTTGGTTTAGGCATTACTGGGTAGGGTACAAAAGGGACTGGATCCGGCCTTCTGGGGACAGGGGGTCTTTGGGAGCGGAGGTGACTGCTATGTGGCCCCCGCGGGAGGTGTTCGTCGTTTGTTTTCTGCACTTCTTGGGCTTTGCTGTAGGCGCAGGCTATTTCTACTGCCCTGTCCAGTGTTAAGTGAGCATGTTGACGTACCCACTTTTGGGTGGCCGGATGAAGGGAAGCGAGGAATTGTTCGAGATTGATCTTAGCCACTATTTCTTCTTTGGTGGACGTAGCGGGTTTCAACCACCGGGTCGTTAAGTCCTGGATACGGTAGGATAGGGCCCGCGGGGTTTCTTGTGGTCCCTCTCGGACTTGTCTTAGGCGCATCCTGTAGGAGTCCTCATCTATCCCTAAGCACTCTAGGATGCAAGCCTTAATGTCAGCGTACTGGGTCTGCCCTTGTAGGTTGGCCTGTTGGTAGGCTGACTGTAATTCACCAGTCAACAGAGGCGCCAAGTAGTGTCCCCAGCGATCGACAGGCCAATTTGCTGCCTGTGCCAGTCGTTCAAAGTTCGTGAAAAAGAAGTCGGGGTCTTCTCCCGTTACACATTTCTGCAGGACCACAGACGGTAGGGGAGCCACGGGTCTCTGTTGTCCCATGGCCTCCGTGAGTTTTCCAAGTGCCTGGTCTTGGGCCGTGCCTTGTCCCTTCAGAACATCATGCAGTTGGCCGCGGTCATCCTCAGCAGTTTTCATAAACTGTTCCATCATTTGTCCGAGTTGTTCCTGGCATTCTGCCAGTTTCTTGACAGCGGCCTCCATGCCTGTGGGTGATCCCACTTCTGACACCACCTGTGGGGTGTGGGCTTCGGCGGTCCGGAATAACAAGCGGGGAGGCCAGATATAGTGCGCTATGGTTAGCTGGATTTATTGTTGCCAAGTACAGGAGGTGATAAGCAGTCTCTGGGAGGGGGCCACTTTTATCCTTGATGGTATCCGGAGTGTATAGTACGTCGGACAGGGAAGTACTGTGGGTCGCTTCCCGCTGCTGGGCTGAGGTCTTCAGGGCGATGCGCTCTCTCTCTCTCTCTCTGCTGGGCTGGGTCGTCTGGTACCGTGGACTACACCGATGGGCCTCGGAGGTTTGGGAAGAGAGAAAGTACAGGGCCGTTAGTCCTTGACTCTCGTGGAGTAACGTAAACTGCAAAAGACACCGGGATGTGGGGGTATGGAAAATGCAAAGGTGAGGAAGGGGCGGACGGGGTGGTGGAAGAGACCGACAATAGGGGGGGAAGGGGTGAATAGGGTGTTCAAGGGGTGGAAGGGGACTACGCATCACCCCCACCGTTTAGATGTCAGGTAAAAATAAACGATCATCCCCTGATGGCGCTAGCAGACTCTGGGTGTAGACACAGCGTCTTACGTCCCCAGGACCTGCCGAAGTCTGTTGGCCCTATCACCGGGTCTGTGGCCATCAAATGTGTGCATGGAGACACCAAAAGCTACCCCACCGCCCAAGTGAAAGTACAGAATACTACCTACCGAGGAAGTTTGCTGAACATGGGACTGATACCAACCCTGCCAGAACAAGCAATTCTGGGAAGTGACTATTGTGGTCTTCCCCTCCTTCTGCATGACACTACATGCTCCCTTGAAAAATGGTGGAAGGAAGCCCCGTTTGCTCAAAACCAACCCTCGAGTCTTTCCTCGTCTAAACCGGTCAAATCAAAAAACCAAAAAAAAAAGGAAAGAAGAGGGTACGTTGGTGCATATCCACTACAAGAAGTACTGCATCCCTGGGAAACAGATCGCAAATTTCGAGCAGCACAGCAGGAATATACAGTGCTACAGTGCTCAGGGTTGTGAGGCGTTCTACAGTATTTACAACTATATTTACAAGGGACACACAGAGAAGGATGACGGTTACTCACGTGGCCGCCGCAACTCCCTGGTGAGTTGCGGCCGCTCTCCAGCCACCTCCTGAGGACTCCACCAGTCCTCAGACCACACGTCGCCGTCAGCGTCCTCCTCCTCTTCCTCGACTCGTCTCTCCGACTCCTCGCTCTCCGCTCCGGTTCCTTCCTTGCTGCCTCCTGCCACGAGTCCGCTGGTTGGAACCCCCTTCCTTGTGGACCGTCGACTTTTCTATCTTCCGGGTCATAGCTGGGGGTGGGACTTCCGGGGTCAGGGAGGACTGCTTCCGGTTTCTCGTTTTCCGTGATCGGGTCCTGTCGTACCTGCAGGGGATGAGAGAGAGAAGAACTCCTGGGGAAAGGGAACAAGGTGCAATCTGGGTTAGACAAGCCGGACCCCGCGCGAGGATGCTTCCCCGCTGAGGTAGGGACCGTGACCTTTCCACACGGAGGTAGTAGTTTTTTTGAAGCCGGGGCGCCCCCCGGAGAGACACGAGTCCTACAGACCTATTTCACTGCTTAATACCAAGGCCAAGATTTTGGCGAAGGCCCTCGCTAACAGGCTCAAGCCCCACATCACGGACTTGGTCCACCCGGACCAGGCCAGCTTTATGCCCCAGCGGGCCACTCGACATACCATTAGGCGAGCTCAAGTTGCGATTTCGGCCTGGCGGGATCTGGGAGAGTGGGCTGCGCTGCTGCTGGCGGATATGGATAGGGCGTTCGACTCTTTGAGCTGGACGTATTTGTTTGCTCTCTTGGGCCGCCTAAATCTGGGTCCCCGATTCATGGCATATGTACGACTCCTATATACGGACCTGACGGCAGCGGTGCGTGTCGGCGGTGGAGTTTCCCGTTCTTTCAGTATCTAGCAGGGCACTAGGCAGTGGTGCCCCCTCTCCCCGTACCTCTTTGCACTCGCAATGGAACCCCTCGCGGCGTGGGTGCGGATTGATGCCCAGTTGAGGGGCTTTCAGTGGTCATCGGGTGTGGCGGATAGAATAGCCCTATACGCTGACGACGTGTTATTTTTTCTCACCAACTTGGATCTCTCGGGGCCTCGCATTATGCGGATACTGCAAATGTTTGGAGAAACGTCGGGGCTTTATATGAACCCTGGGAAAGCCACACTCTGGACTCTAGGGGGTCCGCAACCACTGGGTGAGTGGGCCGACGGGCTTCAGGTGACTGTAGACGGTGTGAAATATCTTGGGGTATACCTCACGGAAGATGCGTCTGTAGCCCTGGAGCGTAATATTACCCCGGTCTGGGAACGTACACGAGAAGATCTCAAGGCATGGGCCAGGATGCCGCTTTCCATTCAGGGCAGATCTGCCATTTTTAAAATGGTCGCGCTCCCACCCCTACTGTATCAATTACAGAACCATCCGGCGTTGGTTCCACACACTTGGTTCCGACGCCTGAACGCGGCATTGAGTGGCTTTTTGTGGGAGGGGCGCGGTACGAGTTGCGCTGCGGACTTGCTTCCGCTCCACATATACAGGAGGCCTTGCCACGTCAGACGTACTGTCATATTATCAGGCATCCCACCTACTGGTACTGAACGACTGGTGGTACGTGGACAGGGGTGATCATGCTTATGCGGTGGAGCGATCCCTCATGGGCTCTGCCTCCCTACACACGCTACTGTACTCGGCGTCGCTTTGGAGATCTCTGCCGCCCGTCACGCGGGTAGTCTTTCAGATCTGGCGGCAGGCCCTGCGCAGGGTGGGCTGGTGGAATGTCCTGACCCTGGAGACCCCATTGTGGCAGAATGGAAGATTGCCTCAACTAGCGGCCCTAGTGAGCTTTCGACATTGGGACGCGATAGGCATCTCTACCCTGGGTGATGTCATGTCTGGGGAGGTGCTCAAGTCCTTTGCCACGTTGCGGGAGGAGTTTGAAATGCCACACGTCCAATTTTATAAGTACCTCCAATTCCGGCATGCTCTAACCCCGTATATCCAGGGAGTGGAAGATATACAGGAATTTAGTCCTATTGAGGCCAAGGTCTTCATGGGAGAACTGCCTGACAAAAAGATTTCCCGCATATACCAAACCCTTGTGCGCCACAGAGCCTCGGACCTTGCCCATCTCAGGACCCAGTGGGAGCGGGATGTTGGGGAGCTAGACGAGCAGGATTGGGTGGAGGCCCTGGAAGGGCCCAGGGGAGCGGCCATTTCCACGCGCTTGCGACTGATACAATTCAGGTACCTTCACCGTGCATACTACACTAGACAGCCCTTGTGGAGAGCGGGATTGATTGCATCCCCGAATTGTCTTAGGTGCTGCACAGAGGTGGGTACCCTGCTACATACAGTGTGGGGCTGTGGGGTTCTTCAGCGGTTTTGGGACAGAGTGTTTCGGTGTTTGAATGAGATACTGGCCTAGGAGCAGCAGAGGGACCCTAAACTGGCTCTTCTTCATGTGCTGGCTGGAGTGGGGGGCAACCGATACAAGCGTCATTTACTACTGTTGGGGCTGACCTTGGCCAAAAGGGACATTGCGAGATCTTGGAAGGCGCCCCGCGCCCCTTCCTTCGTAGCTTGGCAGAATGTAATGGACTTTTGTATGGGCCTGGAACAGCCTGTATATGTCGCACGGGGTGCCCTCTCAAGCATTATAGAATTTGGAAGCGGTGGGCAGACTATCAAGGCCTGGACCTGGACCCACCACCGGAGGAGGAGGTCGTACAGTTAATCTGACAGTCAGATAACCTATGTTATGGCGAACATTGCAACACGCATAGCACGACACAGACGGAGTAGGCAGCCGCACGCATGGGAGGGAGGCGGGAGTTGAGGGTGGGTGGGGAAGGGCGGGGGGGTTTTGCACAAGACATTTCTTTGTTTGATTATTCTACTGCTTAATCGCCTACGCAGTCATTGATTATTTGTTCTAGTGATTGTCTCTGGAGGTCAGAGAATTACTTGATGTATTTCTACCATGCAACTAATAAAATCTGTTTAAAAAAAAAAAATTGTATAAAGCTAAGTGCATATCAGTAGCATCCTATGGCATTGAGATCTGAGGGTACTTCAATTTGTCGCATCTAGGGGAAGGATCCATGTAGCCTGAGTTGATGGCCCTCTCAATTGCTCCACTAAAAAACAGGATTGAAATGCCCTCGGATCCATCCACAACCTTACATGGGCAATTGGAGCCTGGGGGTGCGACCCTCTACCCTGGAGAAGAATTGAAGCAGCGCTGTGTCTCCTCACTGGTAGGAACTGCACAGGAGTGTCCCTACGCTGAGCGCATACGCGACAGCCAGAATTAGCACCCAAGGCTGGAAGGCCCAGGAGAGGGACTGTAGCAAGTCCAGTTGGTCTTGGGCCGATTGGCGAGCTTGCTGGGGGACGGTGGGCCTAGCCAGTGAGATCGAGTGGAGGAGCAAAGCTGACCTGGGGCCCGGAAGCGGCCCTGTGAACTGCTAAAGGTGATGGACGTAGCATGGAGACCGCAGCAGACTGGAGACACCGGCGCATATGGGACCTGATGACCAAAGGCTTGGCAACGGTCAGAGGGAGGAGGAAGTAACAATGGCCCTTCATCCTGTTACACAGTGCTACAATCCCAACTGTGGTGCAAGGAACAGAGTGCCAATCAGGCTGGCCTTTCCTGCTGGAGTAGATAGTGAAAGCAGTGCTGAACCTAGGTCGAGGAGAGGACCGCGCTGCTGATTGATGATTCAAATTGTGGCCTAGTGACACCAGGGTAATAGCCCAGTAACTGAATGACGCCCCATCCCTACCAGAATCTCACCCTACGGCGCAGTACACTAGGTGGGGGCTCCACCTTTGCTACTGGAGGAGCCCTGTGTGGTGAGGCCTGGATACATATGTCTTTGGGGGGAGGAACCGATGCACCCCACAATGCTTTCTAATTCTGATATTCCCACACAAGTACGGGGGCTGACATTGAACTTTGCCTGTGGGGACAATATTCAGAGGATTTGGGGGTGGTGCGTGTACATGGCCCCCTGTTGGAGACCCATTCACCTCCTCAGCTGCTCACCACAGAAGGGGCATGGGGGTGAGTCCACCTTGTATCATTGGTGTCTGATCTGGAGGCATTTGATATGACGGTCTGGGGGTCCACCTGCCTGTTCTTCCCGCGTGCCATGCATTGTGCCAATCTGCTGTAAGTACGAGCTGAGGGAACTAGTTTGACTTGCTCCAACCCCAGGAACTAATAGTACAAAGCCTCCTGCCACGGATTTCACCTAACCCAAAAGGGGGCCCAGGCACGGCATCTAAGGCATGTCACCCAATCGAGGAGGAGCTGGTCAGGATGGCTCGGGGTGCAACTCAGTGATGAACCTACTATAGAGGAGACGGCACCCCCATCAAACCGTCACTTTAAAATCTGACACTGGAAGTAAATAAGGCTATCACAGAAAAGATTGATGGGGTGGCCATTCCAGTGGCATTGCTATGGCAAGACATAGAGAATGGAGTGAGCACGTGAAAGACTTAGGCACTAGAGCAGATGGGGCAGATGAGATAAGTGGGACAAACACAAGTCACCTGGCAGATCAAGAGAGGCGTTTGCGCACGCAGGAGGCCAAGCTGGCAGACATGGAAAATAGATCTAAACGCAATAATGTGCACATACTAGGCCTTCCAGAGGGCATAGAGACTACCACAGTGGAACATTTCCTTGGATTATGATTGACCACTGTGCTGCCTGGTTTGGAAGCTGAGGGGCATCTACCTGTGGATTGGGCCCACGGACCTCTGGGTAGCTAATCCAAGCCTGGCACACCACTGCATATGCTGGATGTTATGATATAAAGATAAGATGGACTAATTGGCAGTGGTGTGACAGCAGGTCAATGTGGAGTTCAATGGGAACCAGATCTCTTTTTAACTGGACTTCGCTGTGGCAACCCAAAATAGATGGAGGTTGTTCATGGAGGTGAAGAGGAAACTCAAGGATTGTGAACTGGCCTATGCACTTCAGACACTGGCACATCTGCAAGTGGACTTACAGGGGAAGAGACATATTTTTGATCATCCTGAGGTAGCTATGTAGTTGATCAAGAGTCACTGAACGGCAGGATTGAGGGCACTACACACTTATGGACACAGATTCCTGATACATTGAGTGTAGGGCTCCCGACAAATTTTAGTGTAAGCCTGAGGGTGTATGTGTTAGAAATGGGATTCCTGGTTGGCTGCGGTATGTACCCAGGCCAGACAGGAACCACCACTCTAGTCAGGGTAAGCTAGATATACTCTAAAAGATAGCCTGTGCTCACCCTCTGATAGCTTGGCACAGAGCAGTCAGGCTTATCTAAAGAGACAATTTTTGTAAATGAAGTAGGGTCCTTGTAGGTAATTATTCCAGTAGCCAGTAGTGTAGATTATGTAGTTTATTCAGTTACAAGTAAAATGGTAAAGGCCCCACAGGCAGCAGCATCCTGCTGCTTAGCCCCACTCATTCCAACTGACCACTCGTCCAAACCATGCATTCATGAACATTCTATTACATGACACTTACACAGGCTGAGCAGCAAGGAACTAGGAGACACAGGATATAACACATCTCCTTCCATTAGGAAACAATAACAAGCATTTGCAATGCAATAGGTCTCGCATTAATTAAGTTTGAGCTATTGACATTGCTAAATTGCAAAACCAATTGCAACAAAAGTCTATAAATTGTAGGCCAAAAAAATGTGTATTTATTTTCTTAGCAATGGTGGCATGATGTGCTTTAGATGAATATGTTTAAAAGTAAAGTGCGCCATACTGCGATTGCTACAATAGTTAATTGTGGATGCGTTAACAATTGATGTGTGCACTTATGGCTGGAGGTGTGTGCCAGGTGGAAGTGTGCACTGCCGGCTGGTGGAGTGTATGCCTGGTGGAAGCGTTCAATGACGGCTGATGGTGTGTGTGCCTGGCAAAAGCATGCACTGACGGCTGTTGGTGTGTGCCTGGTGAAAGCGTGCACTGACGGCTGGTGGTGTGTGTGTGTGTGTGCCTGGTGAAAGCATGCACTGACGGCTGGTGGTGTGTGTGTACCTGGTGAAAGCGTGCACTGACATCTGGTGGTGTGTGCCTTATGGTAGCATGCACTGACGGCTGGTGATATTTGTGCCCGGTGAAAGCGTGCACTGACGACTGATGGTGTCTGTGCCTGGTGAAATTGTGCACTGACGGTGTGGTTGTGTGTGTGGTTGTGTGTGTGTGGTTGTGTGTGTGGTTGTGTGTGTGGTTGTATGTGTGGTTGTATGTGTGCTTGTGGTTGTGTGTGTGGTTGTGTGTGTGGTTGTATGAGTGGTTGTGGTTGTGTGTGTGTGTAGTTGTGTGTGTGTGTGTGTGGTTGAATGCGTGGTTGTGTGTGTGGTTGTGTGTGTGGTTGTGTCTGTGGTTATGTGTGTGGTTTTGTGTGATGGATTAAAGCAAAGGCAAGGTGGCAATGTTATAATTACGTGATGATAGGAGTAATATGGTGCCTAATGTTACTTCTGCACCCGAGAATTTTGGTAACTATGAATCAAAAAATGCTTGTTTCAAAGTTGTCAGGACACTGTGAGCTGTAACTATGTCTCATCAATAAAATAAAGAAAATGGGGGAAACGAACACCAGGAGTCCCAGGACAACTTTTGACCAAGAGCCCAAAACGATTTTCAATGGAATCATTCACAGCAGCATCAGATAAGGACATAGGGAAGGCTACATGTGAAAGGATAGAATAGCGACTTTGAGCTATTAACGTTGCAAATAACAATGCCTTTTATTTTTGTTTTAGTTATTAAAACATAAATAAAAGGCATTGTAATTTACAATGACAATAGCTTAAACTTACATATAAGCGAAACCTATTTCATTGCAAATGCTTGTTCAAATATTAGTGCTGTTGTAACTCTATTTTCAATTGAAAACCTATAAGTAAAATGTCTGCCTTCTGTGCAGTCCCAGTGTATTTGTGTACATTCATCGGAAGTACGTGAAATATCTGAGTCTGCGCTTGAATGGATGGATCTGACGCTTTCAGGGGTTTCTCATGCTGAGTCCAGTCACCGACTGAAGGGATAATGTGAGGCGGAGTCCGGCTGAGCAGCTGCTGCAGAGTGGAGGGGGCAATAGGTGGAATGAGAGGAGTGGGGCTAAAGGTGGGGGCCAGGGCAATTATTATTATTATTATTAATTTAAAGAGCCAGGCGAATCATCCCCAGGGGGATCTCTCGGCGCTTTGAGACAGCAGGTACTGGTGAGTGTGCACCTCTAAAATAGCCATGTCTTTAAAAGTTTCTTAAAACTGGATAGTACACCACATGCCCTAATGTTCTGTGGCAGGTTATTCCAGTGGGTAGCAGCCAGATAAGAGAAAGCTCTCCCACTCATCCTTGTCTTGTGTATTCTCTGAGTGCACAACAGGTTACCATTGCTTGATCCCAGTTGTCGGGCTGGTTGATACCATATGAGTTTGTTTCTAAGATAGGAGGGGCCTTTCCCCTGAAGTCTTCTGAAGACCAAACAGAGCATCTTGAAAATAGCTCGTTTTCTGACTGGTAGCCAGTGAAGCTGGTTCAATAGAGGGGCGGAAGGGGTCCAAGCCGGCTTGTTGAGGGCCAGATGGGCTGCTGTGTTCTGTACCACCTGAAGCCTTGATAGGAGGTCCTCCCTTACTCCCACCAGCAATGAGTTACCATACTCCAGTCTGCTCACCAGGAGCGACTGGATGAGGGTTTTTCTCGCTGAAAGGGGGATCCAGGGAAAGATCTTCCTAAGCATCCTCAACGTACCAAAGCAGGTGCCAGCCAATGACTTCACCTGCTCCTCCATCGATAGTTTATCATCTATCCTGATGCCTAAGTTTTTAGCCCAGCTTTTGGGCGCTGGGGCTTCCTCCAGCTCGGCAGGCCACCACTCAGGAGACCAAATTGCTTCAGCCTTCCAAAACAGCAGGATTTCTGTTTTTGAGGAGTTCAGTTGTAGAAAGCTCCTCCTCATCCAACTCGCAATGCTAGACATGCAGCTTTGAAATTTTAAACGAGTTGAGATAATGTCCTGATCGAAGGGGACAATTAGCTGCGTGTCGTTAGCATATGAGATGGTCTCAAAGCCATGGTGTTTGATAATATCTGCCAAGGGAGTCACGTATATGTTAAACAAGGTGGGACTCACGACTGATCCTTGAGGAACTCCCCTATCCACCTCTATGGTCTGTGATGCAAAGGAGTCCAACTGAATGTTCTGGGTGCGCTCTGACAGATAACTTTGGATCCACTTGATGGCCCTACCTTTGACACCAATCCCCCTCAATCTGCCAAGCAGGATCTTATGCGAGATGGTATCGAACGCAGCTGACAGATCAAGGAGGACTAGGATCACTGGAGTTCCTCTATCCAGTGTCAGCCTTATGGTGTCTGTAACCTCCAACAGTGCCGCCTCAGTGCTATGAGATGCACGGAAGCCGGACTGGGAAGGGTCCAGAAGGTTGTGCTGTTCTAGGTAGAGGGATAGCTGTTGATTTACCAGTGTCTCCAGAACTTTGGAACAGCAGGGGAGGAGTAAGATCGGTCTGTAATTCTGCAACTCAGTCATATCCGCTAGCGTTTCTTTTAAGAGTGGTTTAACCTGTGCGTTCTTCCACTTGTTTGGAAATGTGGCCGTGTCCAATGATATATTATACACCTTAGAGAGCGCACCTGCTAGGAGAGTACTGAGTGTTGACATTACCGACGGTGGTGCAGGGTCTGCTGGGGAGCCAGATTTTACACGGCTTAATAGGGAAACCACTTGCTCATCTGTTACATGCATGAAGGAATCCAACCCCAGGGAGGAAGCCCTTTCATAGGGGGGTCTCTAGGGAAGTGTCCTTCCACCCGATCTTCATCCCCCAAGTCAAAGGATTGATAGATAACATCAATCTTCTGGGTGAAGAACTTGGCAAGATTGTCGCATAATTCCTGGCAGGGGAGTTGTGACGCATTATTAACCTTAGGGTTTGTGAATTCCTTCAAGATCTTAAAAAGTTCCTTAGAGGAGTTCTTAGCCTCTACAATGCGTCCACCCAGATGTCTCCTTCTTGCTGTGTTGCAGCTGTTCAGGTAGACTCTATGTGCCCTTCAGTAGAGCTGTTCATCTAGTTCTACTTTTGATTTCCTCCACTTTCTCTCGAGGACCCTACATGTGGCCTTCTCCTTTCTGATGGTGTCTGAATACCAAGGGGCAGGCGCTGTTCTTTCCTGGATAGTTACCCTTTTAGGAGGAGCTATAATATCCAAGACTACCTGGATCACTGATAATATCTGCCAAGGGAGTCACGTATACGTTAAACAAGGTGGGACTCAGGACTGATCCTTGAGGAACACCCCTGTCCACCACTATGGTCTGTGATGCAAAGGAGTCCAACTGAATGTTCTGGGTGCGCTCTGACATATAACTTTGGATCCACTTGATGGCCCTACCTTTGACCCCAATCCCCCTCAATCTGTCAAGCAGGATCTTATGCGAGATGGTATCGAACGCAGCTGACAGATCAAGGAGGACTAGGATCACTGGAGTTCCTCAATCCAGTGTCAACCTTATGGTGTCTGTAAACTCCAACAGTGCCACCTCCGTGCTATGAGATGCACGGAAGCCGGACTTGGAAGGGTCCAGAAGGTTGTGCTGTTCTAGGTAGAGGGATAGCTGTTGATTTACCAGTGTCTCCAGAACTTTGGAACAGCAGGGGAGAAGTGGGATCGGTCTGTAATTCTGCAACTCAGTCACATCCGCTAGCGGTTTTTTAAGAGTGGTTTAACCTGTGCGTTCTTCCACTTGTTTGGAAATGTGGCCGTGTCCAATGATATATTATACACCTTAGAGAGCGCACCTGCTAGGAGAGTACTGAGTGTTGACATGACCGACGGTGGTGCAGGATCTGCTGGGGAGCCAGATTTTACACGGCATAATAGGGAAACCACTTGCTCATCTGTTACATGCATGAAGGAATCCAACCCCAGGGAGGAAGCCCTTTCATAGAGGGGGTCTCTAGGGAAGTGTCCTTCCACCCGATCTTAACCTCCCAAGTCAAAGGATTGATAGATAACATCATTCTTCTGGGTGAAGAACTTGGCAAGATTGTCGCATAACTCCTGGGTGGGGGGTTGTGATGCATAATTAACCTTAGGGTTTGTGAATTCCTTCAAGATCTTAAAAAGTTCCTAAGAGGAGTTCTTAGCCTCTACAATGCATCCACCCAGATGGCTCCTTCTTGCTGTGTTGCAGCTGTTCAGGTAGGCTCTATGTGCCCTTCGGTAGAGATGTTCATCTAGTTCTACTTTTGATTTCCTCCACTTTCTCTCGAGGCCCCTACATGTGGCCTTCTACTTTCTGAGGATGTCTGAATATCAAGGGGCAGGGGCTGTCCTTTCCTGGACAGTTACCCTTTTAGGAGGAGCTATAACATCCAGGACTACCTGGATCGCTCCTTCCATTCTGGCCCAGGCAGAGTTGGAGTCCTTGTCCAAATTGAACGAGGGGGCTTGATAAACCTGGCCAAAGGCTGAAGCTGTTACTCTCGCCCATGGTCTGCGGAAGTCCTTCCTGCCTTGTGGCCGGGCTACTGAGATTACTGGCCGCAGCGCAAAGCGGAGTGCCATATGATCCGTCCAACTCAATATTTCAGGGGGATCAACTGTTATTTCCGCTATTTTGGAGAAGATTGCATCTAATGTGTGGCCTGCGTTATCAGTGGGGCTGAAGACTTTTAGTGATTGTTCAAGTGATTCCATTGCTGCCACTAGGCTGGCAGAATCTGGATTTTAAGTAAGCTCTAAATGATGTTTAAAATCTCCAATCAGTAGGAATCTATTGGACGGAATGTGAGTAAGGGGCTAATGAGACGTGAGAGAGGCAATGAAAACAAGCATTGGCTGCGCGGCAGTAAAGCCGCGAGTCAGTGGATGTGGCAGCAGGGGGAGGGGGCATGGGCGATTTCCTTTCGGGAGCGTGCAACCATATGGCGCCACCATATGGCGCTGCGCACTCCCAAAAGGAAATCGCCAAGATGTGCACACGTTGCATTGCAAGCAATGCAACGTGTGCTGAAAAACCTCTGCTGATGCCATTATTTCCCCTCCTATGCAATGCATGGGCGTTGCGTTGGACGAGACCTAAAAATGACAGTAAGCAAGGTGAGGGTAAATACACATTCACTCCTCCTGTACATGTAAGCAACCAATCGTAAATCACAAGAAAAGATCACATTACATTACATAAATAATTCTACTCCTAGATTATTAGAAAGATAAAATCACATTGATCACATATGAGAATAATTACAATCCTTCACTTGGAGGATAAGATCACATAAGACCATTTTGCATAAGTCACTACATTCCTAGAATTGTCAGGAAAGTTGGCATAAGATTACCCCACTCTGCAATCATCATTACATTCCTGGAGTTAGTAAAGGAATATCAATGGAAAGATAGATCACTATAAATATTACATACTATAAATCTTGCAAGAGTACACCAGATATACATATATAGCAGGATGCAACCTCCACACCCCACAACTGCATGCACGGCTGAACAACTACAGTACAACACATCTCATTAGGCAAAGGAATGCTTAACCTGACGCACCCTCGAGAAAGTCTGGCGCCACGACCAAACAACAGAAAACATGACAGCCGTCAAGAACGCCACCCGCGCCCAACACCAGCTGATCCGCACCACCAAAAGAACAACATTCAAAGAACAACTGGACAACAACACCCATAATAGCAAGGAACTCTTCAGCATCGTTAAAGAGCTCACCAACCCCAACGCCTGCAACAACGACATCACACCCTCACAAGACCTCTGCGACTCACTCGCCTCGTTCTTTCACCGCAAGATCGCCGACATACACAACAGCTTCAGTGCACAGACCACGCACCCAACCGCCGAACCAGCACACCCAACCACTACCCTCTGCACCTGGACCTCGGTCAGCACCGAAGACACCACCCGCACGATGAACACCATCCACTCCGGCTCCCCTACCGTCCCATGCCCACACCACATCTTTAACAAAGTCGACTCCATCATCGCACCCCAACTCCGGGATATCATCAACAGCTCCTTCGCATCTGCCACTTTCCCGGAGAGCTGGAAACATGCCGAGCTCAGCGCCCTCCTGAAGAAACCCACCGTGGACCCCACGGACCTCAAGAACTTCCGCCCCATCTCCCTCCTCCCTTTTCCGGCCAAAGTCATCGAGAAGACCATCAACAAACAACTCTCCGCCTTCCTCGAAACAAACGGCTCCCTCGACCCCTCGCAGTCCGGTTTCCGAGCAAACCACAGCACTAAGACCGCCCTCATCGCAGCAACCGACGACATCAGGTCCCTCCTCGACAATGGGGAAACAGCTGCCCTCATCCTCCTGGACCTCTCAGCAGCCTTTGACACCGTATGCCACCGCACCCTGATGTCCACCATAAGCGTGGAAGGGTATACTCAGATGTGAGTCCCTTGCTCATTGCACCATCAGGATTCAAGCAAGCCGGGCCGACGACGGCTGAAATGCCAGAAACCGGTCCCCGGAAGCTTGTTTCCTTCCCAGTGTAAGAATTGGCTTGGTAGTTTGGTTTGCCCTGTTCCCATCATGCACTGGGACAGGAACAGACTAATTTGCATATAGCCAGGTTCTGAACTGGGATGGTGCAGTGAGCTAAAAAACTGTGTTGGATCTAGCCCTGATCTCTTGACTGGGTGAGAGTATTCTGCTTAATTCAGAAACTCTGTCCATCACCACCCCTTGTTGTTAAATATTTTGTCCACCATAACCGTGGAAGGGTATACTCAGATGTGAGTCCCTTGCTCATTGCACCATCAGGATTCAAGCAAGCCGGGCCGACGACGGCTGAAATGCCAGAAACCGGTCCCCGGAAGCTTGTTTCCTTCCCAGTGTAAGAATTGGCTTGGTAGTTTGGTTTGCCCTGTTCCCATCATGCACTGGGACAGGAACAGACTAATTTGCATATAGCCAGGTTCTGAACTGGGATGGTGCAGTGAGCTAAAAAACGGTGTCGGATCCAGCCCTGATCTCTTGACTGGGTGAGAGTATTCTGCTTAATTCAGAAACTCTGTCCATCACCACCCCTTGTTGTTAAATATTTTTTCCACCCTAAGCGTGGAAGGGTATACTCAGATGTGAGTCCCTTGCTCATTGCACCATCAGGATTCAAGCAAGCCGGGCCGACGACGGCTGAAATGCCAGAAACTGGTCCCCGGAAGCTTGTTTCCTTCCCAGTGTAAGAATTGGCTTGGTAGTTTGGTTTGCCCTGTTCCCATCATGCACTGGGACAGGAACAGACTAATTTGCATATAGCCAGGTTCTGAACTGGGATGGTGCAGTGAGCTAAAAAACGGTGTTGGATCTAGCCCTGATCTCTTGACTGGGTGAGAGTATTCTGCTTAATTCAGAAACTCTGTCCATCACCACCCCTTGTTGTTAAATACCGCACCCTGATACAGCGCCTCAGCAATACCGGTATCCAAGGAACCGCCTTGGAGTAGATCATCTTGTTCCTCGTCAGGAGAACCCAGAGAGTCCGCCTCCCACCGTTCCGATCCATGGCCACCGAAGTCATCTGAGGCGTCCTGCAAGGATCCTCGCTCAGCCCCACCCTCTTCAACATCTACATGAGCCCCCTCGCAGCCATCGCACGCCAACACAACCTTAACATCATCTCCTACGCCGACGACACCCAGCTGATCCTCTCCCTCACCAACGACCCCGCCACCGCCAGAAGCTCAGCCGTCTGGAACTGAACTCAGACAAGACGGAAGTCCTCATCCTACGACCATCCCCTTCTGCCTGGGACGACTCCTGGTGGCCCCCTGCCCTGGGCAACGCACCCAAGACAACGGACCATGCACGCAACCTGGGCTTCATCCTGGAATCCTCCCTCACGATGACCAAGCAAGTCAACGCCATCTCGTCATCCTGTTTCAACCCCCTGCGCATGCTCCGTAAGATCTTCCGGTGGATCCCCACCGAAACAAGGAAAACGGTCACCCAGGCCCTCATCACCAGCCGTCTGGACTACGGGAACACCCTCTATGCTGGAACCACAGCCAAACTCCAGAAAAGACTCCAACGCATACAAAACGCCTTGGCAGGACTCACACTGGATATCCCCCGTCACAGCCACATCTCCGTCCATCTGAAAGACCTGCACTGGCTCCGTGTCAGCATGAGGATCAGGTTCAGACTCCTCACCCATGCACACAAGGCTCTCCACGACATGGGCCCCAAATACCTCAACAGCCACCTCACATTCGACACACCCACCCGCCAGCTCCGATCCGCCAGCCTTGCCCTCGCCACCGTCCGACGAATTTGCAAAGCCACCGCCGGAGGAAGATCATTCTCCTACCTGGCGGCCAAGACATGGAACTCCCTCCCCACCCACCTACGGCTGACCCAGGACCATCTCTCCTTCAGGAAACAACTCAAGACCTGGCTGTTCAAGCAGTAGCGACTAACCCCCCCCCCCTCCCAGCACCTTGAGACCCTAATGGGTGAGTAGCGCGCTCTACAAGTTTGTTTGATTTGATTTGATTTGAATGCATGTTTTCCAGGCACGATGCAACCTCCACACCCCACCACTGTACGCACTGCAGACCACTAGAGCACACCCAATCTTATTAAGAAAAGGAACACACATACTCCAGGCAGGATGCAACCTCCACACCCCAACTGTATGCACTGAGGAGCCACTACGGTACACCACATCTCGTTAAGCAAAGGAAAGCACATGTTCCAGGCAGGATGCATCCTCCACACCACACCACTGTACGCACTACAGAACCCTACAGCACACCACATATCGCAAAGCAAAGGAACGTACATGTTCAAGGCAGGATACAACATCCACACCCCACCACTGTACGCACTGCAGAACCCTACAGCACACCACATCTCGCTGAGCAAAGGAACATATATGTTTCAGGCAGGATGCAACCTCCACACCTCACCACTGCTGCACTGCAGAACCACTACAGCACACCGCATCACTGTACGGAGTGCAGATCACTCTATGCTGGAAACAAACTACACAGTGCACTCACTTCATTACGAAAGATACATAAAACTCAATGTCACCAAAGACTCACGTAAAAATGCCCAAGAAAGACAAACAAAGAGGACTATCAAATAACTTCACAATTACTGAATACTGCACCCTCTGTAAATTAATTAAAAGAGTTTCACATCGGTTCCAACCCTAGAGACTCCCACACGTAGGAAACTACATGCACCCCATACTTTATAAGACACACGCAAACTGTGCACACATCCAAATAAAGAATCACATGCAACAATTCAAACATAAACCACAGCCAATAAGTATGGCAAACAGTAAATACAACAATGGCTTCAAGACAAAATGCGTGATTGTCAACAAGAAATATGTATGAATTCAAAACCTCTGACTCAAATACCACTAAGAAAAATCTGTATGCCCTCATCCTGTACACGGTATGCATGGATCCCTTCCATGAGTGTATTCACCTAAATTGGCTGAAAAACATTAACTGTCCAAAAGTCAGGAGAGCGACTGCACACCAAGGCCATCCCAACAGCACCAGTGTAGCTTCACCTTAATATCGGAACATGCACGTCTCAGCACTCTGCGTCTTTATCCGATGATCACAGAGGTTCTGCATGCAGTCGTATTCCACAGAATAAACTCCTTCCTGCTGACATACCAGCACAGAAACAAAGGATGAAATGCAGGGGGCGTGGTTTGCGCCCGACGGCAATGGCTGCTCCTCCGTGACTCTCCGGCGGTGGCGGGGACCTGAACGGAACGAGAGCCGCTCATTTGAATGCACATGATCCCTGAATGGATGGACACGCTGTGGGAAGACATGTAGCCTCGTTGGATGCCTCTTTGGTGACTTTTCCTTTCCGGAACAAGAAGTTTGTGGCATTAATAATCGTGGTGCAGCTCCGTCGAGTTGCGGCTGCCATTTTGTTTGCTTCCGAGTCGCGAACGGAGTTGCTCTCCTAGTGACGTTCTTCTGCCACATCTTGCTCTTTACCAAATAAAGCCCTCAGTGGACACTTCAACATTACTGCAGGTATCTTTATGAGGCTCTATTATTGGCCGGTCTTCTTCTCGTCATGCCTGCATTCTAGTGTGATTCCCCTCATACTATGTCCACCATTTTGAGACTCTCTCACCACAAGTCTTTCATTTTCATGGTGACTTCAACTTTTTATCTCCAACCTCTCCCATATATTTCATGAACTCAGACTTAGTCATACTTCCTTTGTTGGACAACATCACCTGGTGACCTTCTTCTTTTTTCTGAAACTTTTTGTCACTGTGTTGTACCAGTTTAAAATTGACGCTGATATCCTCAACATTTAAATTGTTAACCTAGGTCTCTCTGGATTTTTCTCACATTATATTATGATCTAGGGATATGATACTTAGCTAAATACATTTCTCTTGTTTTATTCATGCCTTGTTATGGTGCTCTCTTTGTTTAAGGTAGAGAATTTCACTAATTTTCGTAATCTTTTCACATATGCATATGCTGCTCGTGACATGGTTCTTATGAAATTCTCATGCTGTTGTCTCACTGAGTCCTTGCTCCTTCTAATGTAGTGTTTTATTCACATGCTTAGGCTCACTGTTTCTCTATGCCTTTGATGTGAAATTTCGTAGTTTTTTTTCTTCCTCTGATTTATCAATTTTTGCTGTGTAATTTTTGCTATTATACATTGAAGAGGTACCTATTTCAGGTTTTTGGGAAGACTATCTAAAGATTCCTCATTGCCTCAGCCTATGCACTGCAGATTTCTGATACATACTAGCTCCCGCTATAACTGTTTAGACATGGAGAACTCAGACACTTCCGCACCTAAAGATGTCTCAGCATCTCACAGTACATACAGCTCTGCGGTCACCACGAAGAGACTGAAAAAGGACCCTCCTTCTCCACCTAAGCAATCTACTTCCGTAACGATGGACTTATTACTTGAAGAGATTAGAGCCTTATGGCCATTTATGGAGGAAACTAAGTCCACACTTCAGATGCTTTCTGACAAATGGTCACACATAGACCGAGTTTCAGTGCTAGAGCAGAACTTTGACTCCCTCTCCTTTTCAGCCTCCAAAGTGGAATCTATTTCTTCACAAGTTTCCATACTTCACAAGCAGATTGAGAATTTGGAAAATAGAAATAGAAGAAATAACCTTCGTATTTATGGTCTTCCTGAAGGAACGGAAGGATCAGATCCACCTATCTTCTTCAAAATATTTCTTCCAAATCTGCTTAAGTTACCTGAGGGCATTACTTCGAACATTCAAAGAGCACATCGACTCTGGCCACCATCACGTCTAACCACCTCTTCATCGACACATAAACCAAGGGAAGTAATCTTGTATTTCCTTGAATATACCGACTTATTAAAGATCCTGTCAGCGGCTAGGGCAATGACTCGTATTACATGGTCAGGCAACTCTTTGTTCTTCAGGACTACGCTAAATCGACTGCTGATCGGCGTAAAGAGTTCTTGTCCTTGAGACCGCAAATACGCTCGATAGGTGCAAGATATGGTCATTTCCACCCCTGCTTGTTCAAAGTGACTATTAATAACAAAACCAACACTAACAAGGATGTATGTCTGCCACATGCCACTGAATAAAAAGCAAAAAATTGCTTTTTAAAAGGAATTCGTTATTTACCAACAACTAATAATTGGTGGTAAATAACGAAACCTTAAATGTAAGAAGCACTCACTTGAGTGCTCCCTACATTACAGTTTCGGTAATTTACCGAATCAGTATTTTAAGAATTCTATAATTTACCAATTTCTTAAATTACCGATTTGGTAAATTACCAAATCCTGAAATGTGGCCTCCTACAGTTGAAAAGCCTAATACCGGTTGGTAACGGCGGAAATTTGTTAATTTTCGTCCGTTACCGACCGGTATTAGATTTCCTACATCTGGCCCAGAGGGTTTTGTCACACTTGGCTAGATTAGACACAGACATTGCATGCATTCAGGAGTCTCATTTAACAAGTGATGAGTCTATAAAACTCAAAAAGAGGTTCTGTGGGAGAAGTTTTCTTTTCCCTTGGGGGATGGTAAGCATAATGGGGTTGTTATTCTTTTCCACAAATCCCTATCTATTAAAATATTATCACATTGTACTGATCAAATAGGTAGATGGGAGTTTGTAAATTTTATGTTGGACAACACTCCAGTTTCTCTATTGAATATTTATGCCCCTACAACTGGTGACCCCTCCTTTTGAACCTCATTGACCCAACAAATTACGCATTGCTAAGATGATAATTTTATTCTCAAAGGCGATTATAATGACACCTTTGACCCCTTTTTAGACCGCAATTTATTGACCCCCTTTGTACCTCACAGATCTCACAAATCATTTGTACATACTATAAAACAACATAAACTCATTGACCCTTGGAGACTTTGCAACCCTGAGTTACAGGAATATTCCTTTTACTATCCAGCACATCACACACAGTCACGTTTAGATTATATTTTTGTTTCTCATAATATTGCTCAATCATTGATGAAGGCGGATATTGGCTCCATTCTGATTTTCGACCATGCCCCTGTTGCCATATATTTGGATGTTTTGCAAAAACCTAATTTACCTCGTAAATGGTGCTTTAATAACGCTCTCCTCTTAGATACTGTTTTTATCTCCTCTTTTATCTCCTTTTTTAAAGAGTACTTTGATATTAATCAAACGGACAATGTATCTTTCTATTCAGTTTGGGATGCATTGAAGGCATCAGCTAGAGATTTTATCATTTGTTTTGTCTCTAACAAACTTTAAAATGCGCGGCAAAAAACGAATGCTCTCCTCACCAAAATTAAGCAATTGGAACATTCCTATTACTCTCCCAAGTCAAAAGTTTGCTTATCCGAACTTTTGAAGATAAAATTTCAATGTAACCGAGACACCATTAATAATGCATCTAATTATCTATTAAAGTCAAGTGCAAAATTTTATGGCGGTCAAAATAGAGCCGGAAAATTATTGGCTAATTATCTCAAAACCAAACAAAACAAACTCAATATATAATCTGTATTTGGTACTGACAATTCATTGAAATTTAAAGATGAAGAGATGTTGCATGAATTTCTTCAATTTTATAAAACATTATATACCTCTGAAACCTTGTCATCTGATCTTTCTATTTCTCACTTCCTTTCTAAAATTCATCTTTCACCTGATTCACGTCCCGACATCTCTTCATTAGAATTTGACATCACTCAGAAAGAACTTCACACTGCTCTAAAAAATCTTACAAAGGATAAAGCTCCGGGGCCGGATGGCTTTACGGTAGAATTTTTTACTCATTTTGCCTCCTTATTGATTCCCAAATTGCACTCCCTTATAATTACTTTCTTGCAATCTGGAGGATCTATTGGTTCTTTTTATGATGCTCTTATCTGCCTAATTCCTAAGGATGGCAAGGATTCTCAGCACTGCAAAACTTATAGACTGATGTCTTTAGTTAATGTAGATTATAAAAAAAATTCAAAAGCCTTGGCACTACGTTTGGAGTCTCAGTTGCCCGAGCTGTTAGGAAACGAGCAATCTGGTTTCATCAAGGGAAGACTTATTACAGACAACACATTTTTTTATATTCTTTCCAAAGTTTCACATATCTCTCACCCTTTAGCTGCCATAGCGTTAGATGCAGAAAAAGCATTCGATAGGGTTGAATGGCCTTATCTTTTTTATACACTTAAATGGTTTGGTTTTGGCCCTAAAATTATTGCTTTAATTTCTATCTTTTACTCTAACCCGAGAGCTGCTGTTGCTGCGAATGGAAGGATCTCTTCTTACTTTAACCTCGCAAGGGGAGTTAGACACGGTTGTCCTCTCTCCCCATTTCCCCTTAATATTGCCCTGGAACCATTTTACTTAGATTCAGGCAAAATGCAGACATGCCCGGATTCACTTTCCAAGAGACCAGTATTAAAATGGCAGCTTACGCTGATGACATACTTTTATTCTTATCACAGCCCCAGACTTCTTTACCTGCTTTTATGGAAGAGGTGGAAGCTTTTGCTTCAGTGTCTGGATATAAATTAAATAAAGACAAATCTTAAATTCTTCCCTTGACAAAGTATACTTTTAATGCTGATTTTGCTGTTTCAGGTTTTTCATGGAGCCCTCACTCCATTGAATATGTGGGTTTAAACTTTACTTTATCTATTGCAGGGACAGTACCATACTGTATGGAGAAATGCATTGATAGGTTGTCTTCCTTGACAGAAAAATGGCATCCCTTATATTTATCTTGGTGGGGCCGTTTAGACACCATCAAAATGATGCTTTCCCCCTTAGTTTTATATACAATTTCTAATATTCCATTATCAATTCCTCTCAAGTATTTCAAGAAAATGAACTCCATCTTATCTTATTTTCTGTGGGAAAAAAAGAAGCTGCGTATGTCCATTTCTAAATTGACACGCCCAAAATGAGAAGGGGGAACAAATTTCCCTGATTTCCCTTTTTACCACAAAACTTTTGCACTAACCCAATCTTCACGTTGGCTCTCTGATCCTTCTATAAAGTGTCCTCTTTGAACAACTCTGGAATGATCTTTTATTTCCCCTTTTTCCTTTAACGAATATTTATTCTTCACGCCCAAACCACAGTTTATTTCCACCCCTATTCGTAAGTATACTTCTAAATTTATCCGCACCCCCTCTATTATATCCTTTCTTGATTTTCCTATATGGCATAATACAAGCATTCTGATTAATAATAAATCTTTCTTTTGGAAATCTTGGTGGCATCGGGGATTAATATGGGTTCATCAATTATATTATCAAAATGTAGCTATGTCCTTTGCACAAGCGAGTGCTGCTTTCAATATCCCTCCCTCCTTTCGTTCTAAATATTCTCTCTTGACATGTGCTATTCAATCTGCCTCCTCACAGCAAACATCTTCCCCCTCTGGTATTTCTCCTACACCTACCTGTGCAGATAACTTTCGCTCTCTGTTACTTCGAAATTCTAAAGCTGCTACTGTATATAAAGGTTTGCATTCTCCACATAATCCAATAGATAAAACTAAGACAGAACTGTCCTGGGAGAAGGATTTGGATATTTCCTGGAATGTGGATTTTTGGGATAAAATATGGCTTAAGCTTCGTACGTCCACAACACAGACACTCTTTTTTATATATAACAGACTCCTACTCACCCCCTCCCCCCTTAATACGTATTGTTCTAACACCTCACACACATGTTGGTCTTGCTCATTGCCACATGCTGATCTATTTCACATGCTCTTTGCTTGCAAGTTTGTTCGAAATTTTGGGATAAGGGTGTGGTCACAACTTAATTAAATTTTTCAATCTAATCACCCCATCTCTATTTTGCATAGCTCATCTCCTACTTGGAAATCTGTTCTCATGAAGATAAAAATAATTGTTCTACTACTTGCAGTAGCTTTCCAACAAATAACCAAGAATTGGAAGGATTTTACCAAACTTTCACATCAAGCATGGTGGTTTGCTGTCTGTTATAACCATAGACTAGACACTACATTTGTGTATCCCCAACATTTAGCATCCAAACGTTTAGATTTGTGGGAACCGGTTATATTATTCATTGATACTAGTGCTAGGCGCCGCCCCCTTTCTACACCTCTGCAGCAAGAGGTAGCTAATTCTCCATGACTTCCTCTATGTTATTATACAGCTTGATTTATATTCTTAGATGTTATCATATTTTATGTATTTTAATTTTTTTTCTCTCTCCACTGTACAATGTTATATGCTATGGTTATTTTCATTGTTTGAATAGAATTAATTTGCTCTTTTATTCTATGTATAACTTCCAATCCAACTGGTACAGATTGTGTACTTCTTATTATTTGTATTGTTCCTATATTCTGTATGCTACTGCATTCTTTTACCCTAATAAACATTTTTCTGAACTTAAAAAAAAGGATGAAATGCAGCCAATCACAGAGACTGGAGCTTACGTGGTGCGACAGATCAGCGCGACTGCACTAAACTGATTTCTATGAGGTCCCAGATGTCCAACGATGATCACTGCAAGCTCGGAATTCTGCTCATGGAGGGGCTGATCAAGAAAACTCCCCATGCGCAGACAATGCCACGGCTGGTGCCCTCCTGAGCTCGTGGCAGTAGCCATGGATACTTCCACTGCAGACAACGCCAAGACTCGTTCCCTCCTGAGTTCACATCGCAGCTTGCTCGTGAACTCCAACCTCACAGTTACATAGGTAAGCGGAACCGGCAGCCCCACGTGCAATAACGTGAGTGTTCCGAGTAACAACGGTGCATGCTGTGAGCCCATAACTTTTCAAACATCCACAAGCATAATTGAATTGGCAATTAGTTATATTTCCTAGGGCCCAACATATGCCCAAGGATCCAGGTTCAAAAGGCTTGAAACACACGCTGTCACATAGCGCTGTAAAAGTTGTACGCAGCCTATGTTACTAGCTCCCCATCACAGTAACATTGCTGCAAACATTGTATATTACTCAAGTTTTAGACTTGAAATGATGTACCAAATAAATGTGATATAGAAAAGTGGTCCAAGACCTCTATATTTTATAGTGACTCAATTAATCAGTAGCTTTTTTGAATCAACAAAGTTAGGAGCACGTCACTCAAGATCAACTCTATTCAAATAAATGTTTCTCATTTTACATAACAACAAACTGTAGATTAAAGGCAACAGCAACATAAAATATCTAGCCTTGATAATTTTTTAATAAACCAAGGTACACATGTTAATAATTTCATACATTAATTTGAGTTATATAGCAAAAGTTACCCCAATGGAGCGTGCAGATAGAAAAAGAAGTAGAAAAAAGTGTGTGCAATTTGAGAAGGAAAGGAATTCACAGAAAAATATTGTGACAAAATATATTCATTAATGATTGACTAAACAGCAGACGACAAATCAATTGACCATACTGTTCAACCTGGCCAAGGTGAGACACCATTTCTTTACAAGTATTAATAAATGTTCATGACTCCTTGTCGAGTACCTGATATCAGAATTCTTTATTTCCGCTGGAACCGATGCTATTCCTCTAACCCCCTACCTAGATACCTAAGTCAGAAAGACTCATGCATCCAAGGGGATTTGGAATGAGAGAGAAACACACCACTACTGCTTCTTTTTTCTCTTGACTTTGGCTTTTTCTTTCTTCTCTTATCTATTTCTGGAAGGGAAACAATTATGCTCAAGAAAGCTATTCCACAGTCTAAACTTTTCCTAAATCCTTATTCTACAATATATATACCTGTGTGTGCAGAGTGGCTAACTGTTTCTCTAGTACGGATAGTCTTGCATTGACGCTATCACCAAGGTTTGGAACTTCTACAAGAAATACACAAACAATTACTGTATGCACAACATTGAACCTTTGCTGTGTGTGCTTGTGTTTTTTACCAGCCCTAAAGGAATTCTATGTACCTTCTTATCTTTTCCTCTTTCCTCTAGGAAAACCAATGGAACTGCTGAAGTTGAGACGAGGACGTCTTCTCTAAAGATGGTAAGTATATTATATATATATAATCACACATACATGAAGAATGGACAGACTCCTCCGGAAAACTTCATATATATCTTGATAATTCCGTATCTTTGAGCTTAGTGTACAGTTCAATATTGCTTCATATCTTTTGCTATACCTCTAACTCAAATGTCTCTTTCAATCCTTTCTTCAGTTCTAAAAGTCTTCACTGAATTTGAAGGAAGGTTCAGCCAAATTCGCTATCTTATTCCCGATAACTTTTACTGGAACTCAAAACTTCTCTACAAGAGTCTCTAAATTGACTTACCGCAGAGCGGCAGAGGAATGCGCTGACTTCGTTATACTCACGACCAAAATTCCGAAGTACTAACTCGAAAAGCGCTCGAGATATGGAACACGGGCAAGGAATGCGACCTTTTCCAACAAATTCGTCAGTTGAAGTGCGTAGCTCAACTCGACGAGAGCCACCAACACAGCTGAGGAAGAGTGCGCTGCCTGCAACAACTAGAACGCTAATCGCCCTGACCTGGCGGCCATGTTGAATTCCACCCGCAACGAATGAGTGATACCTAAACTAACCAAGAGTAGATCTAGCCTTGTGATCGGTGCAAACTACAAACACTAGAACTAAATGAAAGTACTTGACTAACTAATGAACAAATCGACCCGGACCTGACACTCCTCAGTGTCAGGTTAGCAGCAGAGTACAAAGTTCCCCGGAGATGGTGTGAATGCGTGGAGATAAGGGGTGGTATAGTCAGTACTGTGACTGGAAGGGTTCCCTAGTCGGAACTTGGAGAGCCTCATACACCCAGAGTATTTGGTGTGAAACACACCCTTACTGGAGGGTATCCAGTGTCATCATCGACTCACTGCCCCTCGACAGAACGGCGCTGCAATGTCTGCCGGAGTACCCACAGGTACTCTTTTAGCGGGGTTCTTTAGTTCCTTGCCGATGGTGGGTGTGAGTGAGGAGGTAAAGAAGTGTAGTCAGTGTAAATGTGAGTGATAGTAAAAAGGGTAAAACAGTCCACACTGAATTTTATTAACGTGGCTGGTTCCCTGGTTAAAAGGGGTGAGAGGGGACCTGGAAACCGTAACAGTGTACAGAACTCTAACTCAACCCCCTGGTGTGGTCAACATGTTTCTCGCCGGAAGGCGATTAGTCAGGGCCTAAATATAGTGCTACACAGAAAAACACATATGAACTAAATGCTCGTTCAATATGTAGACAGTAGATACAACCTCTCACAGTCGGAGAAAAAGAGGGCCACGGGGTCCTGCTCTATTTAGGCGACCCTAGGGGAATTGCATAGGGCCTCGCAGCATGCTCCTGTGAGGCCAGCGCTAATAGGTTACAGGAACCTTAAATAATGTGCTGGAACGGCGGAACACCTACCCCTCACGCTCGCGGCACCTGGTCAGGGTGCGGAGCAACTCCTCAGTGTCAAAAATGTCCACACATCAATATACAGAAACACAAAAAAGGGGGTCCAGGTTTTTAAATAGATACGTCGACGTTAGACTCGTCTTTACGGCCTGACGGTTATTTAAGCCTGAGCCATGCGAGTCTTCTTCAGGATGAAAAAGAAAGAAGGGTAACTTGGGATCATGGATGGCCCTACAAAACAAGAGATAATGATTCTAGGGACTGCTGCCACAGAAATTTTTGAGAGGTAAGACCAAACTAATTTGCTTACCCTTCCACAACGATGGGGGTGGTGCTTATTCCCACATTCCCAGGGATTATTCTTTAATCCTATAACAATAAATATTAAAAACATGTCGAAAAATATTTGCTCCCAAAACCAGAATTGATAAAATTGGGAACTCCAAAAGCAATATTTACCAATTCGTCACTCCGTGGGGAATTGATAGTAGATGTAGAAAAGCGAGCAATAGCGAAAAACAAGGAGAAGCACTGCAAAGGAAATTATATCTGTCAGTGCCAGCGTGTGCTCGTAATACTTCCATTAATATACGGCTTACAGGAATTTTTGTAGTTGATGTACCTTGGTTCAATCAGGGCTCAATCTTCAAAAAGGTTCTGTATATTTGAAGGGACCACTGGTTCTGACTCAGGGCCACTCTATATTGTAGATTCCTACAAACATAATAGTGCAGAGACAAGAGAGCCTATATTATATCCTCTTCCTCTTTTTTTGTACAGTATCCATACGGTACCACCAAGATAGAATAGTACCTGTATTCAAATCTCAATTCAGATGGGTCTCCTCCTAACTCTGCATGCACCAACCGAAATGTGGACCATCTGTTCAAAATTTTAAATCTAAAAGTAAATCTAAAAATAAAGAAACAGCATTTTAATCGGTTTCTGCTCGTCCAGACTCAAACTATGAGCCTGCTTCTCACACAAGGGCAAAAACGCTTACCTAATATCAGCGTTGAGGTCTCCAAAAACATCTCAATGTCGGCATAAACCTATGCCGGAAAGCCACCTCAATTCCCTCTTGTTTAGGTATCCATCAATCGAAATGTGGACAATCTGTCCCACATGATTAGTCCAAAGGTAACAAAACAACATATAACTAGGTTTTAGTAATTTCAAAAACCGGGTCTGATTCTCTCAAGGCGGCGGAAGGGGCAGACAAACGCTTACCAGATATCTCTTAGTTATCCTAAACGTCTCAGTGTCAGCATAGACCTCATACTGAAGCCATCTCGATTGCCTCTTGACTTCCGCATTCGCGGTAGTGAAAACCAACAAGGGACTGGTTTTCCAACTAATCGGTTTACTCGAAAAACTCCGTATATGCGCCCAAATTCTTAGTTACAGAGGACGTGTTGGCATTCATTAAAAGAATTCATTAATAAGAACGCGATTTTATAATAAGGAAAAAATTCTCGAGTGATGCAGCAAAGTACTGGGTCCGCCATCTTAAAACGGGATTGTATGGTAAAAACTAAACATCTCGTTAGAGTGAATAGGCACCATATGGCATGAGGATAATTCAGTCCTAGGTTGCAAAATGTGGTGTGTTAGACAGCCTATTGGAATACACTATTGTATATATCAAAAACACCTTCGCGAATAGTTCAATTCCCATATTATTGAGGTATCATTGATATGAGCATTTAAGATGGCGGACCCGGTACTTTGCCGCAATCACTCGAGAATACTTTAATGGAGTACCAAATAAATGCAGCGTTGCTGGTTCGTTGAATGTGACAGTTCTTAGGATTATTGATGTCTGTTGGCTTGTATGACATCCAGCCACCCAAAATTAAACGTTGAAAACTTCTCAATATTATGCTGCAAGTTGATTCCAAAAGGCTGTGTGTTGGTTGGCAGGTTTCAAACATCAGGTAGTACATCATCAAATCATGAATTAGGTAGGCTGGCTGTTGTCAGGTAGATTTCAAACATCCATGGTTCGATGCCCAAAACGTCCAATGTGTAGGCTGACTGTAGACTCGCTGTCTTTAAGCCACTCAGGTCAAGCATCAAATCTTCAATTCTGTAGGCTGTCTGTAGACTGGCTGGTTTCAAGCCACCTAATGTCCAACGCCCAAAACATCCAATGTGTAGGCTGTCTGTTGTAGTAGACACTGATGGGGCATTCAGGCGTTGCTCAGTCTTCTTTTCAGAATGGAAATCTTCTTTTAGTTTCCTGTGTAAATTTTTGGCTATTCACGTGTGGTTCTTTTTCAAATCATCGCCACTTTTATAAATGAGGTAGGGTCCTTGTAGAAAATTAGTCCAGTAGCCAGTAGTGAAGAATATGTCGTTTATTCAGTTACAAGTAAGATGGTAAAGACCCCACCGGGAGCAGCATCCTGCTCAGCCCCACTCATTCCAACTGACCACTCATCTAAACCATGCACTCATGAACATTCTATTACATCACAGTCACACGGGCTGAGCAGCAAGGAACTAGGAGACACGGGATATAACACCAATGTGTGAGGTATTTGTGCAACACACACACACGCACAGTAACACAATGAATACACCAAAAAAAGACTCCACACATGTTTAGGAAAATAGAGAATGTTTATCTGACTAAAATGAGATAAAAATGACAAAAGTCCAATCAGCAGAAGCCAAGACATGAATTTTTTAATATTAAATGCAAAAATAGTGCTGAGAAGTCACTAGCGGTTAAAAGGTTACTTGAGGTGCGAGGGACCTGAACAAATCCTAAGTTCAAGCTGACCGTGATTGATAGTATTTCAGCTACGAGACCCACATAGGTCCAGCTGAAAAGTACCTTGGATGGAGCAAGCCCGGATGTCAATAGCATGATACGTTGGTTCTGATTCATCGAGCTCAATAAAGATGTGTTGTGTTCGATTCTAGATTCCGAATTAATTTTACAGATTCATGCCCTTATATAGGTACAATTCACATAGCCCATATGTAGGCATAGAAATCTAGTCCTTATTTAGGCATACCCCATGCTGCCCAAATACAGGCAAGGCCACTTCCATCCGTTCCTCTACGTCACAAAGATTTGTTGGAAAACCAGACTCTTAAGCCGTTAGGGACTTCCCCTTGTTTGAATATTGATTTCTCCAAGAACTCATTTATTATGCATGAACATCTATTCCTTAGGGGTTCATTCATGACATTCATATGCCTGAATTAACTTCGAAGCTGGCATTCCTAAACACCTTTAAGGTATAAATATACCTTCACTTGCTATAGCAAAGCACAGTGTGGTTCGATGCAGTTTGACTACCTACTTGCACAACACAGCTCACTACAGCATGTGGCCGAAGGAAGAAAACTCTCCAGCTGACGCACTGACCAGAAGCTGTAATCCTCCTGCAGAGAATCCAGCTCCAGTGTTTCTGACTCCCCTTGCGGGGTGTTGGGAAATCGAGTCATTGAAAGAGAAACCAACCTCTTTCATTCAAAGGTATGGAGCTGATTAGAACCTAGAGAAACCTTTGGCAATTCTAGGTAAAAAACTAAACCTCTTCTAAAGACAGCACCTACTTCTTTACTAGACCTAGGTTAGGTACACTAGGGTAGGCGTATTTTAGAAGCACCAGTTGAGTATTTTTAGCTTGTGTTATTTATGTATGTCTTTTTACATGTCATAGCAACAAACAATGCTATTACAGTATTATTTTATATTACTGTTTACGCTGTATGCATTATACTTTGCATTCTGTCCAACGATTGTAGCAGTTCACCTCTCTTGCATGAGAAAGAAGACTGTTCAGTAAACCCCTTGATTTGAAATGCCCGTCTCTCTATTTTTATGCAACTTTGCAGAAACTTAACATGCACGATTGACTAAGTAAAATAGTTATCTATTGTTTCCACAACGCTGAAGATATGTTTTGATTCTAGGGGAAACAAAGTTGTCATGTTTATGAGGTTGTCAGAAACTAATCCCTTCTTGTTTACTCGAGAATGATTCTAGAGACCTCTGAGTTAGCTGGCACCCTCAATTAAGTTTAGTATACTCGATAGAGACATACTGACCTCATTCCTATGTCAAATCTATAGCGTATATTATTCCAATGCACAGAGCATATTGGGAATATAGGAACTACACTACATGGGGCCCAACGGTTTGGTAAGGCACTAATTTAATGCTAGATGCTGGAGTAATTCAGTCGTGCTTTTCTCAGAGACCCCTTTTTCCGTAGTACTCCAATAGATGTCTGAGTGGATAAAAGGATAATATTTAGCTGAGTAGGACGAAAAATCCTATGTAGTAGCTTTTTGGTTTGTTCAACGTTGAAGGATACAGTGTTCCAAAACATTGTGCACCTTATCTTTGTTTCCTTGAAACTTGCTCTGCAGATTTCATCAAACAATGTCGAATAACGGCAACAACACCGAAGTCGGTGGAACTGCGGCTGACCAAGCCGATGCAGCTTTTAACTTCACAGGTTTCCAAGAAACCGACGAGGATGCTATATGCATTCCTCTAAATTTAAGGAAAGCCATCACTATAAAACTTATAAAACATGGTCTAACATCGAGAGGGGGTAGGGCAGTTTTTGTGATAGAGGCACACAAATATCACCAGACAGGTATTCTATTCATGGATAGTCTTCCCTAAAGCAAATCCAATAACACATGTGTTTCACTTCTACAAAGAAGATGATCCGCCAGAGGAATACATTCCTTTCGAGGGTATTGAAATTCCACTTACATACCAGGAGCATGAGCTCTGATTTAAAGGCGCCCTAAAATATTTAAATCACATTACCAGGCTCGGCCCACTAGGTAGACCAGGAGCAACATGGCCGGTTTTAGCCAGCTATACACCACATACTGGCAATAATGAAACGTCAGATGTAAACTTACTAGCTCAACTCAAATAGTTAATCAAAACTGATAGAAAGTTGGTTCAATATGTCATGCAGACTCTCACAGTCCAACCTGTAATAGTAATTCCACAACATACCGCTCACCAGGGGAATATACTTAAAATTACACTACACACTCTGCACTCAGTCATTGGTAATTTACCTGAAAAATGGGAACAAATTCAATTCTGGATAGCTCAAAAAATTACTCAGATCGAAGCAGTATTTCCTAATACTAGCCCTCATGAGAAACACAGAATTTTAACAATCTGTTTACCAATGGGAATCACACCATATCTGAAGGACTGCACCACTTGGGGTATATTCTTTGCTGCTGTTTACACCAAAACATACGGTGTTCCGTTTATGGCGGTAATACCAGGCGTCCTGAAACAGATTTAAAATGAATACGGGCAGAGCCTGCTTTAAATTTGGGTATGAAACTACTGAAAGATTTCAAACAGGTCTCGGCAATAATATTAGCTAATATTAAAAGTGAAGCAGCTTCAGTAGCGATCCACCAGAAATTAAGGGAATTTGATGTAAGTGAGCAACCACAAGAACTAGCCAGAATAGTTGAAAAATCCTATGAAGAATTAGGTAGAGACAGTCTGGGTGGGAAACCAGTGAAACCCCAACTGTCTGAAAGTCCTGAAAAGGTCTTTACTAAAAACACTCCTACTCCTTCTAAAAAGAAGTGCTAAAATAGCAAACAAACTTCTAAAGAGAAGCATTCTCATTCCCGAGGTAGGTCTCCCAAAAAGGAGTCCTCTGAAAGGAGGTATAACCTCAGGAATAGGGATAATTTGAGAAAAATTGATAGATATCAAGATACTGCTACACATTCCTCTCATACCTTTCAGACTTTGTCACAGAAATCCGAAAGAAGAGGATGGATGGAAAACAAGGAAGAACGTTCAAAGACAGTCAACACGTTCAGAAAAACAAGAAACCTCAATTTACAAAAAAGAAGGGAGCGGGTCTAAAAATCAGACATGCTGAGGATCTTGAAGACACAACTCAAGAACGGAGAATGGGCTCAAACAATGCTGGACAGCGCAGCAGAGATCACAATAGCTTGCCAGAACCTGAAGGATCATCTGGAGGCTGTGGACTTGAATGAATTCATTAAAGTTGAAACTGCAGATACCAGGGTTAGTTCTCCACATAAGTTGTACAAAATAACACTCCAGATGGAGGTAGACATACCAACAAAAGTGAGAGCACTCTTTTGGGAGCGACTTTCTAAGGGTTATGACATTCTTCTCGCTGAACAAAGACTGACCACCAGAATTTGTCAGGGAGGGCCTACATGGCAAAGACATCATTAAGCCAGCCTTCTCTAATCATATTCCAACTCATTTAAAATATACTTAAACCAGGAAATGGGCAGTGGCCCAAACTCCAGAATTATACAAAAATCATGTAGGATGGGATGAGGATTTAGCTCATCCTAAAATCCCTCTGAAAAAATCAACCAACTGCAAAAAGGCAGTGCCCAGTTAAGCAAGAAGCTAAAAAACAGGCCAGGGAGATATTAGATCAACTTGAATACCAAGGGGTGATTGAAACATGCACCTCGTCAATGAACAATCATTTGTTTCCTGTCTACAAACCAGACAATACATTTTGTCTAGTATTGAATTACAGACATACAAACTCTTGTTGCAAAACCTTTATAGTGCAGAATGCACACAGTACAGCATTAATGGATAACATTGTGTGTAAAAAATATAAAACAACATTAGATATTTCTAACGGTTTCTTCTGTCAAAACATTGCACCAGAAAGTAGGTATTTGACCGCTTTCTTAATAATGGGGACATAGCATTAATTCTTTCACTTCCCTCAAGAATAGTCCTGGGTTAATCTCAGCAAGGGTAACAGAGTTATTACAAATGTATGATGACGAAGCATTGTCATATGTCGATGACATCTATCTGACAGATGATGAATTAGATAGGCACTTGAACAGGGTGAACACCATTATACTTGGATTCGCCTCTGAGAAGTACAAATTCAATTTTAAGAAATCAAGAATTGCCCATCTCAATGTCCATTTCCTGTGATATGAATTATCAAGTGAAGGCAAAAGCCTGGCAGCAAACTTTTTAGAAAAGTATGCACTGCTCCAACCTCCAAAAACGCGGAAAAACTTACAGTCGATTCTAGGATTCCTGAACTTCGAAAGAACATACATTCTAAACTACGCAGAAAGGGTTAAACTTCTCTACGAATTAATTAAACCTGATTTTAAAACAGTAATTTGGACTAAAAAAAACCCAGACATTTTGCGTTCACTCCAAACAGACATGTTAGCAACTAAACATTTGCAAACCCGCGTAAACATACGCAACTTAGTGATCCAAATCATTCCAGGACAATGCAGATTCACGTACTTAACTTTTAACGAAGGTGTACAAGTACCAATAGCTTACAAATCACACTTGTACACACAAGCAGAAATGTAACTCACTTCTACAGAAAAAATTCTGACAGCTGTTCAGACTGCTGTAGCAAAAAAAAGAGCCCTAGCGCAGGGGAAACACATTATGGGCGTAACTCCTGTACCTGCCTTAGAGGCAGAGACAAAAGCGAGCATTCCTAATGCTAAAGCTTTACATCCAAGATGGATACAATGGGTTAATTCTCTTTCTGCAGCTGATGTTGAATACGTGTTTGACCCTTATTTGAAAACACAAGCAGTTCTACAATACGAACAAGAATCTCCTCTGCCTACTGAAATTCTGCCTCTAGAGCAGTATAAATGTATAATTTATACTGACGGATCAGCTCAACCCGCTACAGGGGGGTAAACCAGCTTATAGTGCGGCGTGCACGATCGTTAAGCGTCGTTGGCGCAATGGCAAATTTAGATCAATGGTCACTAAAACTCGATCCTTAGGAGATTGTACAGCTCGCGAGCTGAACTACAAGCATCCGAGATGGCTCTTAAGAATATGGAACGTGAATTTCCCACACTAATAGTGTGTTCCCACACTTATATAGCTGCAATCACTCATTCAAAAATGAAAATAGACAGTGAAATATTGCTGACTATCAGTGCTACATGCGAAGGCAGTGGGGCAGTGTTACCTAATAAGTTTCCACTCAAATACTCATATATAATTGATGCAAACAGCGTTCCTTTTGCTCGAATCCCTGGAGTGGGGGATAGGGTAATTCCAAACAGGAAACGCAGAGTAGCTTTGATATACGAAGCACATTTGGGAGATGATCTAATATATCAAGGGATCTCTAAGACAATATTAACTGTTAAATAGACGTACTGGTGGCCAGGAATGAATGCTCACATTCATATGTTTAACATTGACTCCATTGACTGCAATAGAGATTGCAGCACAGAACACCACCAGATGCCTGACTATAGCATAGCCAGCCCAGTACAGACACCATTGTTAGACAGCATTAGCCTTTCTACATGCAGACGTCCTTAGGGACAAATGCGGTCCCACAACTATTAAGGCAAGGTTCATTTGGATGTGGCCTCAGCGCTCGGCTGACGCTCGAACTGTTATAAAAGATTTGCGAGTCTTTATCGGCACATACGCAGTTGGCACGCTACATTCTGACCAGGGTCCTGCGTGAAGCTCTCGAGCTTACAAGGAGGCCGTGGCCACATTGGGCGTTGCATTGCGGTACTCTAGTCCATTCCCTCCTGAGGGAAATTCGGTAGTGGAGAGAATAAAATGGGACATAAAGCAATCTATAACAGCTAGACTATTAGGTTCGGGTGACGGATAGGTCAGACATCTAATAAGTGTCCAACGCAGTCTTAACAACTTGCCAAAGAGTTCTCTAGGGGGTATCACTCCATATGAGGTCCTCTTTTGGGCCAAGAATGCTGGTTGCGGACCTTGATTAACAAACATCAATGGTGAACAAAAAAGATTTTGATATCAAAGATCATTTGGCTGTTTTACAGGACTTAAAAGAAATAAGAACAAAACAAAGCAACATGTTCCTGAAGCCAATCACCACTGGGGAAAAACCAACCATCCCAGCAAGGGCTGTCTGGATCCCAAAGATTGGTGATCTAGTCAGAGAAAAGATCACGGACAAGAAGGAATTTGGGCCTTCTTACAGACAATAACAACCTTAATTTAGAAAAGAGGGTCCAAGAGCAAGTTTAACGACCCAAACTAGATATGTGCCCCTACTTCAATAACCACAACAATCATTATATCTAGTAGTCAAAAGCAATGAAACTCACTGTGGGACCCTCAACATGAACAAACAAGACATAAATGAATTTATTTTAAAGGTGGAGACCCAAGTTTATACCCAAGTGTGACAAAGATATTTGTGTCAGTGAGCTGAAGCCCGCGGGCAAGGTTACATTTTCCCATCAGTAGCCGCTCTGTACCGCCCTTGTTGACATCATTTGTGTTCTCCTTGCCCAGGAGACAAAGAAAAAGAAAAACAGCCTATTGATGTTAATAAGGCTGCTTGGAAAAACAAGTTGGTATAATGTGATGTCAATGCTAGAACTTAAGGATGGTATTTTTATACTATGTAAGTGGCGACTGAAAAAGCAGTGCAATAAAATAAAGTGTGAAAAAAATAAGTGATAAATATAAAAATTGGATAATACTGAGTAGATATAGAGCTTTAATTTTTCTCTCAGTTTTCCAACTCTAAAATATAAAGTGCAAAAACAGATTTAACATAATATCTGTGAGCAATATTGGTCAACATGTTTCAGCATTTTAACGGTATAGTACCAATGCTTTCTTCAGGACCCAATCTTAGCTACTGATGTTATAAAGTGAAGTTAAAAATATCACCTGTCAAATCTAGGTCAAGTAAATCCACCACAGACTTTTGTCGCATCATGTTGAGGAAACAAACGCACAGGAGAAACAGAACAACATAAAACACAAATACACATTAGCATATTTGTCAACAAATACACAATACTATGATGCAATCACAAGTTAAAACATCAAGTGTCGATATTTAAAAAAATATATATATATCATTGCGTCAACAGAAATGTACTTCCGCAAGATATCATGACCACTCACCCATTAATTGTGGTGATGGCGCTTCACCCCACCTGGCTGCAGCTCAGGTATAGAGGAGCACCGCTCTGGAATTAAATGAGGAGACAATCGAAAGCAAGGAAAGGTTGGGCTATAATTAAACATTATTCATTCGTTTTTTTTTAATTATCAACTTATAAAGTGATTGAATATACTGCATTGTGAGTCAATGAAAGTTTCGAGGAAAAAAACGAATATGAATGCCCCATAGGTTAATACATACATTTTAAGAATATATGCACCCTTTTAGGTTAAGATTATATTTGTCCATTAGTGCGAGGCAGTAAACATGTGTTTCTTTTTTCATTCTTTAATGTCTGAGGCTACTATGAGAAGTAAAACGTCTCAACGTGTTACAATTAGATGCATTCATAGCATTCGATTGCGTAGAAACCACAGGAACAGCGATATCAAGTTCACAGAATTGCGCTATTTGATAAGCGTATTAAGGGACAATCACCTACAGTTATGTCGCATACTGTCAGCGGAAGCAACTGAATATCACCCCAGTTCTCTTGATATTACATGAACACGTTTGTGTATAGAAACGAACAACGTTTTTGACAGGTTTGTCTGCGATAGCATATAAGGGGCAAACAGGCAAACACGGTATTAGTTAAGCGCATTTACCCATCAAGGACGCCACTCGCACGTTGGCGATATTGCTCAACTTATGCCAGTTTAAGAAGTAAAGCCCATTTTGCCTTACCTGCCCGTCGGTGTCTCCGCATAGGCTTCTGTGCTGTCTGGGGAGGCACTGAACGAGCGAAATGCCACCATTTTAAAACCCGATGTGTCTGCTTATGCGACCGCGGTCACGTGATTCTCGGGTATTATGGGTAATGTAGTTTAATACAACTACGTTCTCGATCGTAGCTCTAGCTACTATCCAAGAGGTTCAAACTGAGAGACTCATCACCTTTGAAGAATCTGCAGTGCGAAATTAAGAACTAAGCAACAAAGCTATGGAACTCATTCCTCTTGAGACCCAAATAATAGTTCGTCAAGAAACACCTGTCTACAACGAAGTAACACCTGTCTACAACGAAGTAGCATCTGTCTACACAAACGTAACAAGTGATCCTGTGGTTCCAGCGATTTTAACAAATCCTGATGCAATCCCAACAATTGACAGAACTGCCTCTGGCTATTTCTTTAACTTTGATACGTTTTCTGAGGATTCCAGCGAACCTGAAACACCACCAGAGAAATGAACTTTGAAAGAACAAGCAACAGACCTTTCTCAGCACCTGGAAAAGTCTTATCTGATTTAACTATAAATTGAACTTTGGACTGTGTTGGGTGTACTTTTTCTTCTACTTTGGTTAGCTCTGGTATTAACTCTGGGTATGCTGATAAATGGAAGATATGTCAAAATGGATACAGCAAGTAAGAACATCAACTTACTCCTCAAATCACACAAATCCTCCCATCATGAACAAAGAGACTTGTCATCAGTGAATATCACAGCCGTTCCTCTGCCTGGTGGTATAGCTTGGGACAAAATGGATTATGAAATTTTTGGCCAGTCCGAGCTGTTGAAGATTCCACACTTATTCAAGATTTCATTGAGTGACTTTGTTTCATCTAGTACCTTTTCTGATGATTGGGACTTCGAGACTCCTAATAATATGATGTCAGATCTATAAATGTCTGCAGTATTCACAAATCATGAAGGTTCATCAGACTATGAACAAATGTATTTTTATAATCATTATGGTCATCATTTCTTGCACAAATCAACAATGCCTAGAAATGTATTAATGTATAACCAATGGGAACATTGTCTTACGCCACTGTCACATTTCACCTTGGGCAAGATAGGCACACGAAGGATGAATAAGGAATGAATTTCCGGACTTCATCTCTCTGCCATCCTCCCAGCCATCTCCCAGCCATCCTCAGCCATCTGATGGAATGTAACCTAGGCAAGTCAGTGGCATAAGGGGTCCGCTTAGCACAGAAGAAAGGAACAGAAGACGTTATCAAAGGCTGTGCATGTATTGTGGAAAGCCTGGACATTACATTAAGGACTGCAAATCTAAAACCAAGACAATGTATAAAGACAACCAAGGAATCAAGAAGGTTCCTGTGGTAGAATATCAATCTGAAACGTCGGAAAACTAATATACTCAGACAAGACCGAGACCCCTTGTTTGAGGGAAGAAGATATAGAGGTCTTCCCTGCTTTGGCCAATACAGTACAAACCTCTGTAGCCCATATGAACGTGTGTGTTACATTAGAGATTTTGGGAGCAGAACCCATATTGTTGTATGCTCTATTGGATTATGGGGCTACAGGAAATTTTATCGATCAAAGTTATGCACATGAGCTAGGCATACCCTGTACAAGAAAGCAAAAGCCAGAACCAGTAAAGACAGTGGATGGCACTGCCATGACGTCTGGACCAGTGTGTTATCATACACACGGATACCAATGCAAGTTGGATTAATGCATTATGAGACCATACAGTTTGATCTCATTGACGCGCCGATCTTTAAACTCATTCTAGGAATGCCATGGCTTACTCTTCATGACCCTCCAGTACAGTGGACAGCTCGCACTATAAACTTGAATTCCTCGATTTGTGCTGAACATTGCACGCGAGAAAGAACCCAACCCCCAGCCTTCTCAACCGGTAAACCCTGCAGCTCTATTAGCATCTGGTTGAAGTACTCAGAGAGTGTGCCTTATCTCCTCTTTACCTGAAGAATACTCTGAGTTCAAGGTAGGGTTCAATGAACAAGAAGCGAGAAAACTACCTCCCCATCGGGAATATGATTGCGTGATAGACCTGATGCATACCCTTCAGTCGGATATATGCGCTCACAGAGGCAGAAAATACTTATCCGCAATCATATCTGAAGAAGCTATTGTCCTCTGGGTTTATAAGCCCTTTTCATCCCCTGCTGCTTTTTTTTATACTGAAGCGTGAAGGAGGTATACGGGCGTGCATCGATTAGAGAGCAACCAATAAGTGACCAAAAAAAACAGGTACCCACTGCTCTTGATCCCTGTGTTGCTGGATCAGCTTAGAGGAGCCACCATTTCACCCAACTGGACCTCAAGGGAGCATACCATCTGGGGCGAGTGTGGCGGGGGGATAAATGGAAAACGGCCTTTCGCTTCAAATGTGGATTGTATGAATATCAGGTCATGCCCTTTGGCCTATGTAATGCCCCCGCCGCATTCCAATACTTCATGGATGAAGTACTGAGGGGATTGTTGGATGTCTCCTGTATTGTCTACATTGACAATATTTTAATATACTCAGCGTCATTAGAGTAGCATGTGCATCATGTAACAGCGGTACTGGAACGTCTGCAGCGGCATGCCCTTTATGCCAAGCTGGAAAAATGTCTTTTTCATACCACCAAAGTCAAATTCCTGGGATAGGTCATTGGACCCGGAGGTCTCTGAATGGACAAAAAGAAAACGGATGCCATAGTACACTGGGAGTCACCCTCCAGTGTGAAGAGCCTTCAGCGCTTCCTTGGCTTTTCCAACTTTTACCATAGATCCATCAAAGAATTCTCTAAGATTATACAACCCATAACCCACCTTCTATGCAAAAGAACCCCATTCCAGTGGACCGATGCAGTGGAACGAGCCTTCCAAACGTTGAAAAAGTGCTTTATTAGCGCCCGGTCTTGCGGCATCCTGATCCCAGTCAAACTTTTGTAGTGGAAACGGATGTCTCCTACTACGCGATAGGAGGAATACTTTCTCAGAGATATCCAGACACGGGACAGCTACATCCAGTCACCTTCTTCTCAAAGAAACTATCTACATGCGAGATTAATTATAGCATCACGGACAAAGAGTTGTTGGCTGTAAAGAGAGCATGCGAAGAATGTAGACATCATTTGATGGGGCTAGACATACAGTGGAGATCTACACTGACCATCGTAACTTACTATTTCTAAAGAGTGCCAGAGCCATGACGCTGCAACAACTTCGCTGGTCATTGTTCTTTGCGGACTTTGACTTCATCATCAAATACTGACCAGGGCCACAGAATGGTAAGGCTGATGCACTGTCCAGACCTATGCCAAGTCCATAAACCCGCATGGCAGCAGTTGAAGAGCCTCCCATCATTCTTCAGAAGGCTTCATTTCAAACTGAAATCATGACTGTGACAACATCGGAAGCATTCCTAGATGAGGTGAAGAAACAATACAACAAGTTAGATGAACAAGAGTGGGTGGACAAAGATCTCCAACATTGATCCCATTTAAACCATTTGCTGTTTCACGACAAAAAGTTATATGTCCCACAAGGACCATTACAACAACAAGTTCAGCAATGGATTCATGATCCCCCCTTGGAGGTCATCTGGGGCAACAAAAAACCCTGCAGAACCTGTCTAGGTATTTCCGGTGGGATAACTTGAGAAAAGACACTGAAAAATATGTCACAGAGAGTTCCATATGTGCACAAGCGAAGACTAGGCACCAACTGCCCAGTGGATTTCTAAAACCAATACCCTTACCTCCAGCATCTACGCATACTGTCTCTATGGACTTCATCGTGGAGATGCCCCCTAGCTTAGGATATAACACCATCCTGGTAGTCATAGACCATTTAACTAAAATGGGGCATTTCATAGCTTTAACCAAGTTGCCCACCTCTGGAGAATTGGCAACTACATTCCTGCAACAGGTTGTGCGGTGACATGGTCTTCCTTCAGTCCTAATTACGGATAGGGGAACGCAATTCACTCAAAAGTTTTGGAAAGCTTTATGTATTGTCATGAAGATTGATGCCAGATTATCGACACACTATCATCCTCAGACAGATGGCAAAACTGAGAGGCTGAATCATACCTTAGAACAATACCTCAGATGCTTCACCTTACAACACGGCGAGGAGTGGAGGACACTTATGGACTGCCGAGTTCACTTATAACAACGCAGTCCATTCCTCTTTAGGATGTTCTCCTTTCTTCTGTCTTAATGGATATCACCCAAATATGATGCCATTTGAACAGCCGGCTACTTCCACACATCCTACCATACAGGAGCATCATGCACATCTTAAGGCAGTATTACAGGAGGCTAGAACACATTTAGAAACATCCAGAGATAAGCACAATGCAGATAGGAAGAGAACACCAGAGGCGGGGGATAGGGTGTGGCTTGACACGAAACAAGTTTACGGGGAACACCTGGTTCCAAGCCAAGTTTGTAGGGCCTTATTCCATCCACAGTATCATCAATCCAGTAGCCATGATGCGTGGGCTCCCTACCACTCGGCACATTCATTTCTGAAACCCTGTCTTCCTGCTACTAGGTTGTCAGTTAAACCCTTGCCTTTGGAGATCGAAGGCGATGAGGAGTACGAAGTACAAAACATATTAGACTCCAAGCGTAGTAGAGGGAGGGTGCTCTACCTCATAGATTGGAAGGGGTATGGTCCTGAGGATCGCTCTCGGGAGCCACGTGCCAATCTGCATTGCCTAGGCCTTCTGAGGCGTTTCCACACACATTTTCCTGGGAAACCTGGTGCACCGCCGAGACGTCGGTAGTGGAGAGGGGGTTCTGTCACATTTTACCCTGGGCACGATAGGCACACGAAGCATGAATGAGGAATGAATGTCCGGACTTTATCTCCCAGAATACTAAGGAGGAAATGTCATCTCTCCCTTTCCCTCACCCGTCTACTTAAAATCCTCCTTTCCTATTCTCAGGTGCTTGTCACCTAATTTCGTAGTTTGTTTTTCATCACCGTCATGCCAAGACTTTGCTTCCTATGAGAATGAACAAGCGTTTGTCCTGCCGTCCACAGCACTAAGCAACTTCCCCGATAGCGCTCTACCGTGCTGGGATCATGGAGGTGACGTCTTTCTCGATCACGCTCTTGCCGCGCTGAAGCAGGAAGGAGACACCCTTCCCGATCGCGCTCAACAGCACTGGAAGCAGTTTTTTTATTCGCGTTCAGACGCATCCCTCAGAGCTGAGCAAACGCGAGGAAGTGTTTGCTTTTGATCTATTTGTTTCTGGTGTGTGCTTGGAGTACAACACTTGTCTCTACAGCGCTCAAAGGCGTTACTATAGAAAATTCCAGGAGTTCACCCTGCATTGAAAAAGCGCATGGCAGAGCTGTTCGTTATTTAACAATCATCTTGTACTACGTGAGTCTCTGGTGTTTACCACTGCGTGAGGGTGCTGTATGACACTTAATACAGACACTGCTTCTGAGTGAGAAGAGGAGCCATTGAGAGGCTTGTAGAACCTCAGGATTACAACTGCTGTAAGCAATGTTTTTATGCAAGCCATTTTGGAAACGTCAAAACTTCTACTTTTGACTGGTTAAAGATACAGTCACCTTTAACCAGTGGACTGCCTGGTCACAGATAAGTACTCGGATATCTCTATGTGTGGTGACTATAACTATTCTTTGTGCTTCAGAGTATCTCTAATCACTGAGGAAAGTGATGAAACTTTGCTTAGTTTCTTTTATGCTTTATTTTTACATTTTGTGCCTTTTTTACAAAGGATATCTGTGGCAGCTTAAACTGTAAGTGTATATTACTCACATAACATATTGATCTACATTAGAGAGAGAGAGAGTGTAAAGTATATGTGACTTCTTATATCTCTTCTACAGGAATCACAGGCGTTATAGAAGGAGGTCTATACAACTCCCCATCAGCACTCTGTTGATCATTCAAGCTGCTGCAACTTTATTGTTTCGTTTTTTTTTCCCCCTTCCCCTATTGTGGTATAGTCTGTTGAGTTCGGTAGTACTCGCAGGTGGTTCCTTATAAGGGGAAAAGGAGAAATAGCATTGTTCATCGCTCCCGCTGTATCCGGCTGATCAGGTTAGTGGTAACCTGTATTCAAGTCATGACAGCCACCAAAGGTTAGCTCATAAACATTTGCAATGAAATTTCCATACTTTTCAGGGTTCAATGTATCCAATGCTGAATCATTTTACAAAGGTAAACAAAACAGGAATGAAAAGTATGTTGACAATTACCAAACTGATTTATTCTGCAGTCTTTTATGCCCAACTGTCTGAACAAGGTTTCGACTTTTGGAAAGATTACATTGAGACAAAAACTGTCTGGGGCACAAAAGATTAGCAGGTCCAGTGTATAGAAGATTGGTTTAGAGCTTGTATTATCACTGAGCAAATTTTGTTTTTGAATAACACTGTCCAACAGACGTTTTGCCTAGGGTTAGCCAAGGTCAAAGACATGAACAATCCATTCATACTGACACCTACACCTGATAGTAGTAACACTTCAGAGGGGGAGGTCGACATACATACTAGTTTACTTCACTACAGAACAGATCCAGATTGGAATACATGGTTAATCTGGCCCACAGACACAACAACTGTCAAGATTGATACCTGAACAAAAACACAGGGTTTCACATTCAATAGGCCAGACCCAAGATATGTTCAAAGACAGCATCCTGGAATAGTAACAACATACAGTGTAGGGAAACTGTGCCTTGATTGGCTACATAGATCTACACTTAAGGATGTAAAACAACACGTATCTTTGCTTAAAGTTGGCACTGATCTTAGGGAATTCTTGCTAGGACCAAGAACACCACCTCAGAAATGTTTTATATATGCCGGTATCCATGCTGTTTATAATGAAGCATGGAAGATTACGCAAGCCGAGACTACAGAAAGTATACGAGAAATTGATCGTATTAATTTAGAGAAAACTCTCTCTGTGGTTGACAATGGGTTAACAACTCTCATTGGACAGCATAGTATTTTCTGCCATAGGCATCATGGAACAGGACTTGGTCATGCTGCAACATGGTCAGTCGCAACTACGTTCTTTCATGCTATTAGGCTGGAGGTTGCAAAACCTTCATTCAGGCTATGTGCCTTGGCGTTTAATCAATATCACGTCACTGTTTTCAGAATTCAATCTCACTGATAAACATATCAAATTGCCACAAAGGGGAGCAGACTATACGGTGCTGAGCATTGAAAAACTGGAAAGATTGCCATTTACAGTCACTTAAAAAACAGCTACTGAATGGAACAATCACTCTGCCTGTTACAATTTTCCATTTTCAGTATTGCCTAAAACATATGCCTGCAGGCACATATGAAAGGTTGGGTAAAGAAAACATAAAGACATCCTGGGAATTACCGTACACACATAGATGTTGGAGTGGGGGACGTTAAGTGTTTATAAGTGGAAAAAACTGAAAATGCACTATGTGGTTCTCTCCTTTGTCAGGGTATAAACTTACACGGGGCCTGCGATGGTTCCTCTAACAATTTATCCTGCCACCTGCAAGGTTCACCATCTGCAGTGATTGTTCCAATATTTGGACAACTTTCAAATGGGAGTTACCTCATGTTGAATGATCACGGCTGCTGTGGAATGTTGCTAGGAACACCATATCTAGTAACTGTGTCAGCCAGGGTAACTTGCTGTATGCAAGTATTTGTTTCCTAAAACTAAGACAGACAGGAAGTCGCCTTTATGGCCTTCACTGAACATCTCTTCTATACAAATTGATACTTTAAGCAGAATGAAAGCCATTCTTTTGCAAAAAACTGTGCCACTGACCTCGGCCAAAGAGACCCATGATCTGCAAGTCTCAAGGACTTCTGCCAAGATACATGCTCTCTTAACTACAAACTGCCCTACACATTTCTCAGAAATGTTAAGTCCTATCTTAAACATGTCTGATAAGAGCGGTATTGTACATGTATTTAAGGCCGTATTTTCTGTACTGTTAGCACCTTTTGAAGCAGACCTAGGAATGTTTCCAGACTTCGTGCACTCTGTGTTTGGCGGACTGCCCCTTCTTTTGGGACTCATTGCAGGGATACTATTTTTGCTCCTACTGCTGCGATATGGCAAGCCAATTCACCAGCGACACCCAGTATTCCATGGAGACATCTCTACTGCGATGAAGTGTTGTGAGCGCATCGTCCAAATTTCAGACCAATCTGGCCAGATTGCTTCTTACCAGTTTTAAGCTGCCTTCTATGCGGAGAAGAATGTGTGTTAGACACATGTCTCACACTCCCATCAGTCATGCCAACGGATGTTGATACTTTGCTTTAACCGATAACGGCCCATGCTCTGTGTTGTCCCCAGAGGCTACCAATTCTGATGACGGCATACATTGAGATCTCACAGACACAAATTGCAACTGCTGAGGTACGAGAGGAAACAGGCGCGTAGGTACCATCCATTATGAACATTGCTAATGCGACCACTGCTGATGGCGATGCTTCACATCTATGTGTGGTTAATCTTGTAAACGAGGTAATCCAACTTTAACCTACAATCGTAGAGGATGTTTTGTGAACAGACTTAGAAAATTTCATGTTTTCTCCAAGCCCTAACACTGACTTTTGATTTTGTCACACAGTGTTCTGAGAGACTTTGAATTTGACCTTCATTTTTTCAAAACAGTGTACTATCTTTGGAACTCTTTTTCCTATGAGTAATTTTTTTTCTCCAAATTTGAATTTTTCATTTTTTGGCACAAGTAATCTGCTTATAGTAGAACTATTCATTGAGAACAAGATTTCTTTGAGTACTTCCAGAGACAATATTTGACCTTGTCCACATACAAACAGTTTTATGTAATCTAACGTGAAATGGTTACGGCACCTTTTTCTTCTGTATTTATGAGCCATTTCATTACTGTATATTTTCATGATTCATTCAGTTAGCATTCAAATATCAACGACTATGCTTTGAATGAAACATTGCTTTAAATGCCTACAGCCCATATGCTTATTTTTGTGTACAACCGGTACCAGTGCATTTTTATATGTTTGGGTGGGTTTTTACACTTCATGTGTAGATATGTTTTAGATATGTTTCAACATGTTTATAATTTAGTATCTTCTTACATAAGAAAGTAGAGTGGGTGTTGTGTTCGATTTTAGATTCTGAATGAATTTCCCGATTCATGCCCTTATGTAAGTACAATTCATATTGCCCATATATAGGCATAGAAATCCAGTCCTTATTTAGGCATAGCCCATGCTGCCCAAATACAGGCATTGCTACTTCCATCCGCTCATCTACGTCACAACGATTTCTTGGAAAACCAGACTCTTAAGTCTGTTAGGGACTTCCCCTTGCTTGGATATTGATTTCTCCAAGAACTCATTTATTATGCATGAACATCTATTCCTTGGGGGTTCATTCATGATGTTCATATGCCCGACTTTACGTCAAAGCTGCCATTCCTAAACACCTTCAAGGTATAAATATACCTTCACTTGCTATAGCAAAGCACGGTGTGGTTCGGTACAGTTCGAGCACCTACTTGCACCAAGCAGATCGCTACAGCAATTGCCAAAGGAAGCCAACTCTCCAGCTGACGCACTGACCAGAAGCTGTCATCATCCTGCCTAGAATCCAGCTTCAGTGTTTCTGACTCCCCAAATCGAGTCTGTGAAGGAGATACCAACCTCTCTCATTCTAAGGTATGGAGCTGATTAGAACCTAGAGAAACCTTTGGCAATTCTTGGTAAAAAACTAAACCTCTTCTAAAGACAGCACCTACTTCTTCCCTCGTACTAGACCTAGGTTAGGTACCCTGGGGTAGGCATATTTTAGAAGCACCAGTTGAGTATTTTTAGCTTGTTTTATTTATTTATGTATTTTTACATGTCATAGCAACAAACAATGCTATTACAGTATTATTTTATATTACTGTTTACGCTGTATGCATTATACTTTACTTTGCATTCTGTCTAACGACTGTAGCAGTTCACCTCTGTTGCATGAGAAAGAAGACTGTTCAATAAACCCCTTTAATTGAAACGCCCATCTCTCTATTTTTATGCAACTTTGCAGAAACGAAGCATGCACGATTGACTGAGTAATATGGTTATCTATTGTTTCCACAACGTTAAAGATATGTTTCGATTCTAGGGGAAACAAAGTTGTCATGTTTATGCGGTTGTCAGAAACTAATCCCTTCTTGTTTACATCAGAAAGTTTCTGTTAGCTGGCACACACAATTAAGTTTAGTATACTCAATAGAGACATACTGACCTCAGTCCTACGTCAAATCTATAGTGTATATTATTCCAATGCGCAGAGCCTATTGGGAATATAGAAACTACACTACAGAAGAAGGCACTGCGATATCGTTAAGCTGTGCAGAGCATTGTCGCCGGGCCACACAGGTCGGTCAACCACAGTCATCAAACAGCCTCTGCATCGAAAGGTGTTGCATTGGATCCGATCGTCGCAGTGGTAACGATGCATCAGTGTTGTATTAAACCAGCTGCAGAACCCTCTTCTGAGGACCAGGACCAGAGCGGGCACCGTAGGCAATGGTAGGACTCACAGATGGCAGAGTTCAGCCACACCAGCACGATTGTGTCCCTGAGACCTCAAAAAACATGAAGAAAAGCAGCAAGCCCTTCGAGTCACTCTGGGTTCAAGTGAGATATGTACAGTCCTTGTCCTGAGCAGGGCAGAGATCAGCATGCAGTAGGGCAGTTCAGCAAAGCAGAGAAGCAGCTCATCAGAACAGTCAGTCAAGACAAAGTGGCAATCCTTACAGCACACCAGTCTTTACTTCAGCATAGTTCTTCCCAGGTCTAGTAATGTACTGATTTGGCACGGTCAGTGCCCCAGTACTTATACCCAAAATGCCTTTCATGGTGGGGGATGAGTTCAAAGCAACTCTCATAAGTGCACAAGAATCCCTTATAACCCTGTGGCTACTCATGTTGATGGCACCACCAGTGCTGTAGGCCCACTAGTAGCATTTAATTTACAGGCTCTGGGTATATGGTGTAGCCCTTTACAAGGGACTTGAAAGTGAATCAAATATGCCAAACAGGTATAAACCAATTATACCATATTTAGAGGAGAGAGCATGTGCACTTTAGCACTGGTCCACAGTGGTAAAGTGCCCAGAGTCCTAAAGCCAATAAAAAGAAGGTCAGTAAAATTATTGGAGGAAGGCAAAAAGTTTGGGATGACTCTTCAGAGAGGGCCATTTTCGAACAGGGTGCATCTCAGCTGAGTGAGTATACTTCGCAAGTCGGATGCGACTGGAGTGGTGGACACTACCGCTTACCGCTGTGCATGTGGGAGCTAGTAGCGTGGCTCTCGGGCACCCCGTTGCCATGGACCGTGGGAGCGCAGCAGTAGGAGAGGGAAGTTTGACTGTTGTTATGGGGAGAGTTGGAAGGATATCATGTCTGTCGATTGTGGAGGGCAGGTTTGGGTGGGCCACACAGGTGGAGGATGGGGACATAGCATGAGTAACTGGTTTTGTGAGGGGAGTTCGTTCTTGGTTTTCGAGGAGAGAGGTTTGATCTACACACACTGACAGGTCAGGGGACAGGAAACACTACACAATGTGGAGGATAGTGTTATCCCAGCATGTAAAGGGGATACAGAACCCTATAAAAAACGATGGATCTGTTCATACGCATGTAAACGCTGGGCAAGTATAATAATATTACAAGAGACACATCAGCTGCTGGAAGAACATGAAACAATAGGAACCAAGTGGGGGGGCAGATTGAGGTAATCCTGCTTTACTTCTTCGGCACACAGAGTATTATTACAGGTGGCTGCTAGTGTGCCCTTTAAAGTGGACATTGAATTGCAGGCGGCGGATGGCTCTATAAAGGTATAGTGGGGTAAATTTGTGGTAAGCCCACAGTGTTACTGAACATGTATGCTAAAAATGTAGCCACACCAGTTTTTTGGGGGAGAGTCCAACACCTTTTAACCCCTCCTGCACATTATGACATTATCTGGATGGGTGATTGCGAATGTGTACTAGATAGACATAGAGGGGTTCCACTTTTTATTCGCCTCCACACAGAACCTTTTTTAGAATAGGTTATATGATCACTCACCCAGAACAAACTGCACATTTCAGGACAGCCCAGTATTTAGATCGTACCCTGTTGGATCATGCCTCACTCATGGTGGAACTGCAAGGCCAGGACTATATGTTACCATTACCCCAGTGATTTTTACAACCCCAAATGATGTTGGATCAGGTATTTTGGGGTAACGTTGGAAAGACAGTACAGGAATACTTTGATATTAATGCAACAAAAGTGACATTGGCAGTGGAAGTTTGGGAAGCCTTTATGGTCACGATACAGGGGAAATGCATGGCCATGCCTTACAGGGTATGGAAATCCCCACAAACCAAAGTCACAAGACTGGAACAGAAAATAGCTGAAATAGATAGACAGGCTCCAAACACTGATGCGGTATGGGAGACACAGCATGGTTTGCAGGGGCTGTTGAACGAGGTCTTGACACCCTCAGGAAGCATGATTTCAGAACATACATGGAAGTGCAACATGAACAGGGATCTCATCCTGGTCGACTGTTGACCTGACTAGTCAGCAGGTGGAAGGGTGGAATGCAGGTGGGTCCATTAGAGATGCGAGTGGGATCATCATGATGGATCAGGAGAATATCCTGGCCTGATTTGCAGAATTCGACATGGCACTTTATGTACAGAAGGCCCAGAATGACAATGCAAAAACCAAAGTTGATGGACAGAATGCAGAACAATGTCATACATTCACCCCAGTACAGAGATCTGGGCCTAAATTCATCGTTTTTTTGCACTCCACAGCACCCCAGTTCAGACATGGCCATATGCAAATCAGTCTGACTCTGTGCCTCATGGGAACAGTCCAGCTCGAACTGCGAAGCCATGCCTGCCCTGGACCGGAAACAAGCTTCCGAGGACCGGTTTCTGGCATTCCAGCCATCTTCAGCCCGGCTTGCTTGAATCCAGTGGTGTGGAGTGCATGGGACTCACGTCTGAGCATACCCATCCCACTCGGGGTGACAAATGCAAAAACCACAGTTGATGGACAGAATGCAGAACAATGTCATACATTCACCCCAGTACAGAGATCTGGGCCTAAATCCATCGTTTTTTTGAACTCCACACCACCCCAGTTCAGACATGGCCATATGCAAATCAGTCTGACCCTGTGCCTCATGGGAACAGTCCAGCCCGAATTGCCAAGCCATGCCTTCCCTGGACCGGAAACAAGCTTCCGAGGACCGGTTTCTGGCATTCCAGCCGTCTTCAGCCCGGCTTGCTTGAATCCAATGGTGTGGAGTGCATGGGACTCACGTCTGAGCATACCCATTCCACTCGGGGTGACAAATGCAAAAACCACAGTTGGTGGACAGAATGCAGAACAATGTCATACATTCACCCCATTACAGAGATCCGGGCCTAAATTCATCGTTTTTTTGGACTCCACACCACCCCAGTTCAGACATGGTCATATGCAAACCAGTCTGATCCTGTGCCTCATGGGAACAGTCCAGCCCGAACTGCCAAGCCATGCCTTCCCTGGACCGGAAACAAGCTTCCGAGGACCGGTTTCTGGCATTCCAGCCATCTTCAGCCCGGCTTGCTTGAATCCAGTGGTGTGGAGTGCATGGGACTCACGTCTGAGCATACCCATCCCACTCGGGGTGACAAATGCAAAAACCACAGTTGATGGACAGAATGCAGAACAATGTCATACATTCACCCCAGTACAGAGATCTGGGCCTAAATCCATCGTTTTTTTGCACTCCACAGCACCCCAGTTCAGACATGGCCATATGCAAATCAGTCTGACTCTGTGCCTCATGGGAACAGTCCAGCTCGAACTGCCAAGCCATGCCTGCCCTGGACCGGAAACAAGCTTCCGAGGACCGGTTTCTGGCATTCCAGCCATCTTCAGCCCGGCTTGCTTGAATCCAGTGGTGTGGAGTGCATGGGACTCACGTCTGAGCATACCCATCCCACTCGGGGTGACAAATGCAAAAACCACAGTTGATGGACAGAATGCAGAACAATGTCATACATTCACCCCAGTACAGAGATCTGGGCCTAAATCCATCGTTTTTTTGAACTCCACACCACCCCAGTTCAGACATGGCCATATGCAAATCAGTCTGACCCTGTGCCTCATGGGAACAGTCCAGCCCGAATTGCCAAGCCATGCCTTCCCTGGACCGGAAACAAGCTTCCGAGGACCGGTTTCTGGCATTCCAGCCGTCTTCAGCCCGGCTTGCTTGAATCCAATGGTGTGGAGTGCATGGGACTCACGTCTGAGCATACCCATCCCACTCGGGGTGACAAATGCAAAAACCACAGTTGGTGGACAGAATGCAGAACAATGTCATACATTCACCCCATTACAGAGATCCGGGCCTAAATTCATCGTTTTTTTGGACTCCACACCACCCCAGTTCAGACATGGTCATATGCAAACCAGTCTGATCCTGTGCCTCATGGGAACAGTCCAGCCCGAACTGCCAAGCCATGCCTTCCCTGGACCAGAAACAAGCTTCCGAGGACCGGTTTCTGGCATTCCAGCCATCTTCAGCCCGGCTTGCTTGAATCCAGTGGTGTGGAGTGCATGGGACTCAAGTCTGAACATACCCATCCCACTCGGGGTGACAAATGCAAAAACCACAGTTGATGGACAGAATGCAGAACAATGTCATACATTCACCGCTGTACAGAGATCTGGGCCTAAATCCATCGTTTTTTTGCACTCCACACTACCCCAGTTCAGACATGGCCATATGCAAATCAGTCTGACCCTGTGCCTCATGGGAACAGTCCAGCCTGAACTGCCAAGCCATGCCTTCCCTGGACCGGAAACAAGCTTCCGAGGATCGGTTTCTGACATTCCAGCCATCTTCAGCCTGGCTTGCTTGAATCCAGTGGTGTGGAGTGCATGGGACTCACGTCTGAGCATACCCATCCCACTCGGGGTGACAAATGTAAAAACCACAGTTGATGGACAGAATGCAGAACAATGTCATACATTCACCCCAGTACAGAGATCTGGCCTAAATCCATCGTTTTTTTGCACTCCACACCACCTCACCCCAGTTTAGACATGGCCATATGCAAATCAGTCTGACCCTGTGCCTCATGGGAACAGTCCAGCCCAAACTGCCAAGCCATGCCTTCCCTGGACCGGAAACAAGTTTCCGAGGACCGGTTTCTGGCATTCCAGCTGTCTTCAGACTGGCTTGCTTGAATCCAGTGGTATGAAGTGCATGGGACTCACGTCTGAGCATACCCATCCCACTCGGGGTGACAAATGCAAAAACCACAGTTGATGGACAGAATGCAGAACAATGTCATACATAGACCCACGTACAGAGATCTGGGCCTAAATCCATCGTTTTTTTGCACTCCACACCACCCCAGTTCAGACATGGCCATATGCAAATCAGTCTGACCCTGTGCCTCATGGGAACAGTCCAGCCCGAACTGCCAAGCCATGCCTTCCCTGGACCGGAAACAAGCTTCCGAGGACCGGTTTCTGGCATTCCAGCCGTCTTCAGACCGGCTTGCTCGAATCCAGTGGTGTGGAGTGCATGGGACTCACGTCTGAGCATACCCATCCTACTCGGGGTGACAAATGCAAAAACCACAGTTGATGGACAGAATGCAGAACAATGTCATACATTCACCCCAGTACAGAGATCTGGGCCTAAATCCATCGTTTTTTTGCACTCCACACCACCCCAGTTCAGACATGGCCATATGAAAATCAGTCTGACCCTGGGTCTCATGGGAACAGTCCAGCCCGAACTGCCAAGCCATGCCTTTCGTGGACCGGAAACAAGCTTACGGGGACCGGTTTCTGGCATTCCAGCCGTCTTCAGCCTGGCTTGCTTGAATGCAACGCAGGCGTGACAACTAAATTGGATAGGGAAAATCTTCCCAGGGCGGATGAGGGTGTGAGGGTCATACTGAATGCTGAAAGGGGATATGTGTGGCGCCACAGCCAGGGCGACTGACGCGGGAATCTGGGATCACAGTTTGATCCCCGGCATGGGCGGCAAAATAGCCCAGCACCATGTGACTCTGGGCAATAGCTTGCTTAATCTTCCAGACGGCCCCCAGCGCTTGGAAACCCTTACGGGTGATTGTTTGCGCTTTAGAAATGTGGGTTATTAATATTATTATTATTATTATATAATGCACCGCTTGAGGGGACAGATAAAAGGTGGGCCATCAAACATATGAATACAGGGAAAACACCAGGTATTGATGGGCTCAGTGTTGATTTCTACCAGACATATGTGGATTTACAGCAGGCGTCTTTGCTGGTCATGTAAGAAGGAAGCTTTTGAGACAGGGATGCTACCAGCATCACTTAAGGAGGCTAATATTGTAGCGCTGTTGATTGTGAATCTTACTGTCTCCTCTCAATGATGAATGTGAACGCAAAGAGCCTGGGGAAAATATTGGCCCAACGACTATCAAGGGTGGCAGAGGGAATTATACATACAGATCAGGCAGGGTTTGAAAGTGGTCATACCACCTCAACTAAGATTTGAAGTCATTCCTTATACTGGAACAGGCTATGAAAGGGGAGGAGCCATGCATGATTGCCCATTTGGATAGCCCACAAGTCTTTCAACTCCGTTAACTGGAGATCCAGCATATGCTCTGGGAACAGAATATATGAGGTAAGTGAAACTGCTTCACACTGACAGCAGAGGAAAAGTGAAGGTGACAAAGGGTCTCAAACAGTTGGCTGCTGTAGAGGGGGACCTGTCAGGGGTGGCCCCCTCCACTTTAGTATTTGCGCTGGTTATTGAACGGTTAGCTCAACTCATGCGCACTAGACATGAGGATGCCGACATTATGGTAGGGTCCAAGCGAGAAGCCATTTCGCTCTATGCTGTTGACCCTGAGGAACCCAAAGGACACATGGCTTGCAGTGCATAACACACTGGTGGAGGTTCACTCGGGGCTTCGACTGAATGCTGGTAAGCCAGTGTGGGCACAAGACTACATAATATAAACCTTTAGACATTTCCGGTTAAGTACTTGGGGTTGTGTCTGAACTTCGACATGGCTGAGACCTATGACTCGAATGTGGGTACCCTCCTGGATGGATTGGAGAAGAGTATGTATAAATGGCTGCGGTTCCCAATGTCCCTCATGGGGCACATAGCCATAAGTAAAATTATCATGTTGCTTCCAGTACTGTACGTGCTGCAAAACATGCCCATGAGTACACCTTGGACCTGCCATTTTTGCAGGGTCATCCCAGAATATTTTGCCTCCCTCCTTCATTTTTTATGAACTGTTTTTGTTGGTTTTATGACTCTGTGCACTTTGCCACAGCTGATGAGTGCTAAAGTGCATGTGCTCTCTCTTGTAAACTTGGTAAGATTAGTCTACACCTGTTTGGCATATTTAATTGTCCTGTAAGTCCCTTGTACAAAGGTATACCATATACCCAGGGCCTGTAAATTCTATGCTACTAGTGGGCCTGCAGCCCTGCTTGCGCCACCCACAGAAGGATCCTTTCAAACCTGTCTCAGGCCTCTGCCTCAACGGGGCCTGCCTGCACAGTTTACTGCTGCTGTGATGTGGCATTTAAAGTGAGTGCCACATCTAAAACTCCCCTTTTACTACATATAAGTCACCCCTAAGGTAGGCCCTACTAGCCCTATGTGCAGTATGCCGTGCAAGTAAAAGGTAAGAAATGTGCCTTAGCTGTGTGGCATGTCCTGGTAGTGACAAACAGCCTGTTTGGTTTCTCACTGCTGTGAGGTTTGCTCCTCCCATAGGTTTGCATTGGGAATTCTCTGATATGTTTCAGTGGTAACTTCTGATCTGAAATCAGTAGTGCCACCATGTTTGGTATGTTTGGAATAGTAGTGAAAAGTCATGCCTATTGATGTGAGTGGGGTTTTTATTACTTTTTTAGAAATGCCACTTTTAGAAAGTGGGCATTTCTCTTTTCCTATTACTGTATGTCTAGGGCAGGGTGACAGCTCAGCTTGTGCATACTTTCCAGACAGCCACCACACAGGAAGCCCTGGGTGTAACAGTGTTGCATCTGCATTCATCTGCATGTTCATTGGTCTTCCTGAGAGAGAAAGAGGCATTGGCACTTTACATTTGTATAGGTTTTGTCCTGCACTCACACAATGGGCTCATTTACCCCCTGCTGTCTTGAGTCAAGGCAAGGCTGGAAGGAAACTCCTGGGAGTGACCAGATCTTGCTGGACCCTTCTACCACTTTGTAGAAGAAGGGTATCAGAGTATAACTACAGGGGCTCTGTCCCCACATTTTTGGTACACTACTGGACCTGCAAGAAACTCTGCTGGAGTAAAGGCTGCAGTGCTAGGAGGATTTGCATGCTGCTGTGACTAACTGTTCCCAGGAAAAGCTGCCCTGCTTTGCTGTGCTACCCTGCTACCTGCAGAACTCTGGCTGCAAAGGAGGACCCAAGGACTACCCCAGAGTGACTGCAAGGGCTTGCTGGCTTTCCTGCTGTTGTCTCCTGAGGTCTCAGGAACATAAAAAACCTTGAGAACTGCTTGGACAAATTTTTCTTTTACACTGCTTGGGAAACGAAACACCAGCGCTCCGCTCTGGGCAGTATTAATCAACAGGTGTCTCTGGGAGACTCTCCTACTAAGAAGGTATGTCCTGTAGACTTCCCCTACTATAGGCATGGGACTGTGTGGATGCATGTTTCTTCAGACAGCCGGTGCGGAGAATGTCACCCAGCGCTTATAACGCTGCATCGCCTCCTTTGAAAACCACATGAGTTCTGGGCTACTGCGACCACTGCACGCAAAGAGAAACTGCTCAGCAGGGTTGCTATAGAGTGCAGCTCCCGGACTACAGCTGTCCCAAGCGGGCGCCTGCTTGAATCCATGGGCATGGGCGGCCCTACGACAACATAAGGCGTGCCGCGCCTGAGTAGTGTCAAGTGATGCGGCTGGTGGCAGAAGCAGGGAGTGCTTTTCACTTGTTCTACTCGGGTGGCTGCCACAAGCCCTGAGCTGCTGGGCACCGTGACCCTGTGGCCACAGATGAGAGGGCTTCACAGCTCACCGTCAGCTGAGGTGTCACCGCAGTACCGCTCACCATGGCCCGTTGTTGTTGCGTTTCCTGGGCAAAGCCAGGATGCGCCCGTAGGCCGCAAGAACTGAAGGCCGCATTGGAGGCTCCCTGCAGGTTGGAAATCTATTGTGTGTATGGAGCAGCTGTGTTTGATGATCATGTTGCCTCCAGTACTGTATGTGCTGCAAAACATGCCCATGAGTATACCTTGGACCTGCCCTTATTGCAGGGTCATCCAGGACATTTTGCCTCCCTCCTTCATTTTTTATGAACTGTTTTTGTTGGTTTTATGACTCTGTGCACTTTGCCACAGCTGTTCAGTGCTAAAGGGCATGTGCTCTCTCTTGTAAACTTGGTAAGATTGATCTACACCTGTTTGGCATATTTAATTTTCCTGTAAGTCACTTGTACAATGGTATCCCATATACCCAATTGCCTGTAAATTCAATGCTACTAGTGGGCCTGCAGCGCTGCTTGCGCCTTCCACAGAAGTAGCCTTTCAAACTTCTCCTCGTCCTTTTAGGTCGTACCTGGGGCACGCTTGCTCCACAGGTGACTTACGAGACAGGAGGAGCCCTAGACAGAGGTGTCCCCCATCTGGACCTTGCCACTCACAGAGACTGGGAAGTACTGGGCATACTGTTTTAGGAGCGCATGTGCTTCATGCCCTAGGTCCATACTTTCACGACCTTTCGCTTCCCAATTGCTGCATTGCCTTCCTAGTCCCAAGGGGCCATAATCAAGTGCTAATTAGGGAAGTCAACCCCTGAAATTCTCCCTGGTTGGAAGACAGCGTCTGTACAATAGTGCAAGGGCTCCCCCAGCACAGAGGAAACATTATCATATTGCTGGTAGCAGGTGCACAGAGATCTATGTCCTACATCTTCATGCTGAATTATCGCATTACACCTAATCTGAGAATGTGTGTCTGGCACCCTATGGACTGGTAGGGATCTTGAGTGACGTAAGCCTATATTGTTATTCATGTTTATCCCTCCTCTACCTTACCTGGATTACGCTAATGTGGTAATTCATATATATTAAAATCTGCTGCATTTTTATGCCCTGGTGGTAGCACATGTGTGGCCTTGCCTTATATTGCCAGGATTTGGATTGTCTGAAAGGCAGTTATGATCCAGGTGCCTGTCTATCTGTTATAACCTAACTGCTCCATTTTATGCCCTGATGTTTAATTTATGTTGCTCTGTGCCTTGCTTTAACAGAGTAACAAGTAGCATTTCAGGATCTGCACATGATGTACAGTGATGGTGTGTTTATGACGTGTGTAACATGTAAGTCTTTACCTTCTTGCACTAACTGATGTTGGGACAACTGTTTGGTTGGCAAAGTGATTTTTGGTTTATGGTGTTTTGGTTTGTGTTTGTATGCAATTCAGATAGGTCTTTTTATATACTACTTTGCGATGTCTCTTTTGTGGTGTATTTACTGTGTCACTGGTGTGATGTGTTGCGCAAACGGTTTACACATTGCCTCGGGGGATAAGCCTGACTGCTCTGTGCCAAGCTACTGGGGGCCAGCAAAGGTTATCTATGGTGTGTAACTTACTCACCCTGACTAGAGTGGTGGGTTCTGCCTGTCTTATGTGCATATTCTAGCCAACCAGAAACCCCATTTCTCACAACATACCAGCGTCTGGTATACTAGGGGCATGGTAGAACAAAGATCATCTTGGAGGTCTTGGAGCTTCCATGGGACAGTGGAGGGCTACTGGCCCCGAATTTTAGGGCTTGATACTGGATGGCTCATTTCCAACATACCATCACTGTCGTTTCAGGCGGGGAACACTGACCCTGTTGCCGTGATCCTGGCTCATCTGACTCAGTCTCACAAGCTCCTAGCGTTACCTCTAGTCCTGTGCAAGAGAAGAGCAGTTCAGACAGAGCAATTTAGGACCCTGTTGGATATATGGGAATAGACAACAAGGAGAGAGGGTGAGGAGCATATCTGTAGACAGAACTGTTTCCCTGACACAGTGGTATCGGCCCCACACTACCCATGTTCCTAAGCCTCAAGGGGAAGAGAGATGCCCAACGCTGCCTAGGGGACCTGTATGAGGATGGCCGAATGGTGGGATACGAGGATTTCTGCACTGGATTGGGTGTCGCTGGTAGATGTTTTCTTGCTTTTACTGGTCTAGCTGCGGCTATTCGTAAGGCCTGGGAGGGATTACTGAGATGCATGTTTTTAAACAAACCATGCCGAACATGAGGGGAGAGGGAAATCTCATCATGCGACTCTATGCCATGCTATCATCACACCCAGCCACATACGCATGGCATTGAAGTCCCAATGAGAAGGTTATTTAGTGAACATGAATGGGCATCCATATTGGGCAATTGTACACGGGTAACCTGCAATGCACACATGAAACTGATATACAAGTGCATTCACATGGATTATGTCACGCAACAATGGCTGCATACGTTAGACTCTTCCAATACAGAGCTTCGCCCTAAATGTAAGTCAACTGTGGGGACTTATATCCATATGTTGGGGGCGTATCCACGCGTGGAAGCCCTCTGTGGGGAGATTTCTCAGGTTTGCAGATTCTGACTGAGATATCACCATTGCAAAAGATCCACCTATGTCTATTGGGCCTAGTAGCACAAGCTAAATACACTAAATGTGCAGAGAAGGTATTGGAGCTAGGCTTGGCTGTGGCTAAGAAATGCAGAGCACTGAGGTGGATGACTAATCATCTAGCCACTAATAAACAACGTTTGTGGGAACTTGCTTGCTTGCTTGATGGGTGCTGAAGGAATGTGGGGTGTGACACTGATTAGTGTATAGTGGGACAGGCCAAGGGGGCAGAATGGAATGGGATCTAGTGGAGGTTCGACTGTGCCAGGAATCTGAGGAGACAGTTGCGGAACAGGAGGAGGGACCTGAAGAAGATTGATACATGATTTCCAAAAGGGGGATAATGGGATGAAACATCTCTTAATATTGATGCTTTTAGATGCATTTTTCCTCCTCTTTACATTGCCTGGGTGCCATTCACAGGTTGATAGCAGAATATGCTTTTTGTGGCACGCTTCTCTCTCTGGGGCTGAGGGGGGTGGAGGAGGGGATACCATTATTGACTGTACTGTTTTGTTTGGATTGCTAAAATCAATAAAATAAATATAAGAAAACAAAATTATTGGGCAAACATTTCTCAAATGTTTGTAATCAGTGCCTTATAGTTTGTGTACCTTTAATGTGCTTGAAGAATTAGCTGTCTCGGATGTAATTCTACTTGGTCCCCTTGTCTTATGGCTTGGTGTTTCACTCAAGAATGAACTGGAGCTTAATCATGCAATTATCAGAGATTGTTTAAGCCTTGACTATGACTACAAGATTCCGTGGCTTAAATATGTTATAGAATGTTTCTTCGAGTTAGGGTTACCAAATTGTTTCTTCAATCTGAAGCTATTGTTAAGTGTGACATTGCTTGAGTTAAGAATGCTTTTTTTACTTTTATGTCCGATTAAAGGGAAACTGGAGCTCTGTACTTGCCCTCAGTGAGATTCTTTGTTTTAGTTCAAGCTACTTTGTTCTTGGAACCTTATTTAAATTTCGGTTTGTCAAACCAAAATCTATTTTCTTTTATGGACACATTTTAAGTTTAGTTTAATTCATCACCTGTTGCATGGGCCAAATGACCAGACGGCAGAAGACATTGGTACTCCCTGCCTTTGTGATGATTGCTTGGTTCAAGATACATTGCATTTGGTACTTGCTTGTCCTTTTTATTCTTATAAGCTCAGAAGATTGTTGAAGACACTTTTCATTGGGATAAACTTTAGGCAAGCCAGGACTGCCTTGCTAAACCTACAGATGCTGACCGATCTACACACTTGCATTCATGTTGCCTGTTTTTTAAATTAATTGTTCTATCAGAATGAGGTATACTATTAACTTGTTTTTTGTTTTTGCTTCTATTTCGATGTTATATTGTGCAGTATTGTATTTGTTTTAAGATTTACTTGATTTAAACAGAAGAGAGAATTAATGATTTGAATTGACATGAGACCCAGATATATTTACCTACAGAAAGATACCCAAAACTAAAATTCATATAGTCTTCTAACTTCATGACTAGGAGTGGATATTAAATAACACTACACTACTCCTAGTTTAGCCAATGAACAGTTAACCCCTTGGATGCTGATGATGAGCTCAGCTCGTCATCAGCCACGGGGGGCGTGTGCGGATGACGAGCTGAGCTCGTCATCTAACGCAGCTTTTTGAAAAAAGCCGCGTAGCGCAAAAATTACCGCCGCAGCGGTGAGGTTAAATGCAATATGTTTATATTTACACAACATTAGAAGGCATTAAAAAACCTTTTTGTTTAGCAGTGTTTTCAATCATAGGTTTATTATTAATGAACTAGTCTGAAATTTCATTTGTTTTTTATTTATATCTTAAGATTTTAAGCAAAGGGAGACCAATTTGTTAAACTATTAATACCCCCCATATCATTTTGAAATTTCATCCCACATTAGATTTTGTTTAATGGATTGTGGGGCTTTATAAAGCAAATATGACAATGGAACCATTTAAGAGAATCCTCAAACACTTGTTGCAATCTATCCCATGTTAAACCTTAGCATTTATAGTGGGCTTGTATAGCGTAGACCAAAATAAGCCTTCCACAATTTAGATTCTACTTTCTTGAATCTTCCAATCCAAATAAAATCAAAGTTTTACCTCAATGCAATAAAATGCAATTGCAGAGATATTGGTGATCTAATCTTTTATTAGGAAAGGCACACCACTTTTACCATGGGTCTTGAAAAATTAAAGCAAACCCATGCCAACAGAATTAGCTTTTGCTGGTTAGTTTTTGCTATAGCTGGACCAAAACAAATTATAAGTCATAGTAACTTTGAAATAAAAATCTATTTTTCATGATCTCAAGTTGAAATTAACAATTAAAATGCCATTTCCGCAAAGCTGACAATTGGTAGACCCCACCATATTCATTATCTTAGTTTTTCTTCAATGAACAATAAATTGTGTCTAGATCATACAATACTAATGGGTCTAATGGTCTTTGTAATCACACTGGAGTTAAATCCATTAAAAACCAATCATCTGCATACATTGTAGTGCACATTTTTTGTTCACCTAATTTTGTCGCAAAAGGACTGATTGATTTTATATGATTTGCTGGATCTGATGTCTGTTTCAGGCCATTTTGCATAGCAGAAAATTAATTTGTTGAGTCTAAAGACAAAAAAGTGGACTCCAAGGGTCATAAGGCTGACATCCTGTTTGGGACACAGCAAATTTCAAGAGGCCTTTTCCTGTATTCCCAGCTGACCAGCTTCAACTGGACCTTCCCTGGACCCTGCCACTGTTCTCTGCTGGGGAGAGTCTTAACCCTGAAATGCTGTCCCCAAGGTCTTGGACCTTTGGCTGGTGTCAAAGTGTTCTCCTCTTGAACAAACAAATCCTGAAACCAAGGACTATTTGCTAACTTTTTGCTCCAAGAAGTGCTGGGGAACTGATACCAACCTTGCAAACTGATTCGAAGAAAGTACGTTGCAGCTGGGCCAAAGATTCAGGTGCTCCAATTATGTTTTTCTCCGCTGCAGCAAACCTGAATCAGTAATACCTTGTGCGGAAGGTATTCGGCCTTCTGGAACCCTCTTTGGCTGCAGCCTATAGCCTTACCCTGTTGAAATAATCCATGCTCCAAAAAAGTGACTAAGTTCAAACGTAACATCTTCACCAGATGATTGCGCAAATAATACCCGACTGGAGAGGGCCCTTCTAAGGTTGCGAAATTCAAACTTTTCCGATTCGTACCTTTGTTGCCAAAAGTCAATAGCTTCAAGAAAATTTGTCCAGCAGCTGTCCAGCAATGTGTAGACCTCTTCTGCCACATCATGCTGCCTTGCAACCCAGAGGATGTTTGACTTCCGTTGCAAGACTAAGGTCTCAATTCAAATGTTGGCAGAGAGAGACCTTGTTGCAGTGGTGACGGAGTTCCCTCCTAGCCGACATTATGGTTCTCCCACCCAATTTTGATTTGGGTGAACCATAGTTTGACAACAACACAGACTACACTGTCTATGCTGTGGTGAAACTCCTCCAATAGGCCAGGTGGAGTATGGGCCATCAAAGTTTGGGCCACATGTCCGCACACCTAATTTAGATTAAAAACCTGATGGTAAGTGTCAATTAAAAGTGCTATATGCCCCCCTCGCTATGGGAAGAAATTCCAATGGCAAGGTGAGCATTGTTTATTTTTATTTTCCCACTTTAGTTTTTTTTTTTTTTTTAGATAAAAAATGGTGAGTTTTCCGTATAGCTCCGTCAAGTTGATGGAGCCGTCTATCAAACGTACACTATATTGACAGGAACTGCCATGACGGTGGATCGGCCAATGCAATAAATGTCCGTTTTGGCCAGTGGGTATTTCTAAAGGTGGCAGGCAGGGACTCCTTCAGGGCAACCGTGTCCACGAAAATATAAATGATGCACCAGGTCCCTATATCCGACCCGTGCTCCATTGGGGTCTTGGAAAGAAATGAATGACGGGAGGAAGGTAGGAAGAGAGTAGAAAACATAAAGAAATTGTTGCAGAGAGGAAGGAAGGAAGAAAGATGGAAGGAAGGAATGTGCAAATGCTATTGAATAACACGATTTGTTAAATAATAGAATCAGATTAGACACGTTCTCTGTTATCATACACGGAGTAGTGTTCACAGCATGGAAGAAAATATTTTGGTTCACTGGATGTGTAGGACAGTGTGTTGCAGGCGCTTCGCAATCTCACTATGCTGTTCACTTGTGCTAAGAAAGCTTGAATCTGACCCTTAATATACGTTTCTGAGGTTCAGCGTCATACACGAGCGGAGCGAGAAATGTCATCCAAGTAACCTTTCAAGGTTCAATGGGCACTTGGATTATTATCTCAATGCCAGTGATAGAAACTGTTCCCAACTTTATTTAATGCAAATGTCATTTTGCGTTTATGGAGAAGAGTAAAACGAAATAGCTAAATAAACGTTCACTAGGCGAATTAGTACAACTGGAAAGTGGAAGCCATTTTAATGGCTGAGCATATTTAGTCATCAGATTGGTTTTTAATATTTTATTTATAAATACTCTGGTACATACCGTAAATGCAGCCGAGAACCCGCGGATCACTAACTAGGAATAAATGTGTTGAGAAATGTTTGTTGTCTACAAATCTGGGAATACATTAAGTAGGTTGATGTTCCAAAGAGTGTTTGTGTACATTAATGACTGCATCATCCTTCCAACACGAGCCCTTTGTCTCCAGTGAATCTTTGAGATCTGAACAAAACATCTTTCCTTATCCAATTTAGCTTCATTGATTTAAAAAGTCATTAAAGTATTAGTATGGAGGAGATTGGGATTTGGATTAACTGCTCTCAGCTGCTGCCAGGAAGTCATTCCTCTGGCACTAATTAACCCCAGAGTGAAAGTTACAGTATTCCTTTGTAATACAGTAAATGCGAGAATCATTATTGGCTTACAGGATATTGAATGGCTGGTGTTCGTTGTAAGTGCCTGTGAGGTACGTTTTATTCTCCCGAGGAAGGTGCCCGAGGGTGTGTTTTGTAATTGTAGAGTTTAGCGCAAATAATTAACATGGTCATAAATTCAGTTAAACGACAGCCCGAAAAAAACAGGAAGGAAATTGCAGTTTCCTCCTCATTTTAGCGTCCTTAGGAAATGCACCTTGACGTTTTTCATTTCAGTCTATTCACAAGAAGTAGAGAGGTGGTTTGACGTTTCCCTTGGATGGTCCTGCGGCTCAAATTGGTCATGAACACAAGGGTATTCAACTGTGTGTTGCCGCAAACAAATAAAAGCATAGACATAACAAGAGAAGGTGTGCTCCTTACAGTGCACGACATCAAGAGAGATAGCGGAGCAAACCACAACAGTTGTTTCTACTTAGGTTTTCGGTAGAATGTATGAAGCACGATATAGGACACGGCATTCATTTAAATAGGAATAATTAATTGCTAGTAAATATGTAAAACCACTTGACAGCATAGATTATGCCATGAGTGTAGAATAACCTTATTATTTTCATTTATGAGGCTGAGCAGATCTTGCCAACTCTTCATGCCATCCTTTTCGAAGTGTTCTTTGTCTTACTTTAAGACATATGGACATATTTATGAAAAACTGGTGCAGCACAGCACAAGTCACCTTGCTGTGCTGCGCTGAATCACTGGGAAAAGGCAATAGGGCGCATTCCAATCCTTTCCCCTGCACTGGCGCACAATGGGCTGCCTAGCGCCAACGCAAGCACCCTTACACCATGTTGCAAGGAGGCCTGCGTTGCATGCAGGATTGTTTTTTGTGCAGGAAGGGGAACCTTCCTGCACAAAAAACAGTCCAGAGAGGCTTTTGAAGGCTGCAACACACATAGAAAAGAGGAGAAAATGAGGAAAAATAAAGATATTGCTCCTCGTTACGCCTCTACCTGGGAAGGCACATCTATTTGGCACATTCCTAAGATGACCTGTTCTTGTAAATATGGGAATATGTCAAAATCCATGGATGTTGCTGTGGAACACCTATGAAAATCCTTCCCTGGCGCCGATTAATGCAACCCAGTGATTTGTGCTGTGTTACATTACTCGAGATTGGGCCTCGCAAGGTGGCCTTGTGTGGCTTCATAAACCTAATACTTAATTTGCGTCACTCTTGCACCACGCAAGAGCGAGGCAAAGAGGCTCATAAGTGAGCCTCTTAGTTTAGCTTGTTTCAAAATATTGCATAAGTGCTATTCAAGGGGTGCTGCAAGACTCTTTGACATATTAAAAATGTAGGGCTTTGTGTACTATTATTCCACTTGCAAAAAGTGGTGGCAAATTGCACATCAACCTTTGACGAATAGAATTTGCAAATCAACCTATGTACTAACAGATCGGATGACAAAATCCTGACTCACAGTGGGTAGAAGAACGACATACACAATTTACATTTATTAGGCAGGTTACAAGTTGCGACTCCCTTTGATTTACTGCAATCAGAAGAATAGTGGACTTCAATGGACAGCACACCACAATATCTATGACTCCATTCCAAAATACCAACTTTTTTTTTTAAACTGCAGTCTGTATTCCTTAAAGGAACTAGAACTGTTTTTTTTGTTTTATTAAAAGAAAAAATAAGTTTTGGAAAACTTCAGAGGGAGTAGGCAGTGGTCCCTTGCACCACTACTCGCTCCTCCCACCTCTCGTCCTCAAGGCTAAAAACACATTCCCAAAGTGAAGGGGTTCTAACATGGGAGTTGATTACCGGTGTGCGACTAGTAAACTGCGGCAGCAAACCATTGATATAATCTTTTCCGATTCAGAAATAGGAGGGGAGATACCCCATTCACGCCGCTTCCTGTTTGGAATTCGGACATTATTGCATAAGTCCTTTTACATATTTTGTAGTAAGTTTGGGTTCTTTGATTACCTGATCACACCTTTTGTAATCTTCATTGGTCCTTCAGAATTGTAATACTTTGTTAATACAGTGTTGTAAAGGTTGTTAAATATGTTTTATAGCGTTTACGTGGTTGATATTTTGACTTTTTCATACTCCTTAGGAAAACTTTTACAACAGGTTAGGGCAGTCTGATAGCAATGAATCCATTGAACGTCCAGTGGAATAATACAACAGGATTCTCCTCAAGAGCTGGAGAGCTCATTCTAGGCCTATACTTGTTGCAGAGATTCTCCTTGGAAACAAAACTATGCCCGGGACCACAGAACATAAGTATGTAGGAACTGACTCACCATACAACATCAATACCTATGGGCCAAAATCCAGACTAACTCATAATGGCTTACCTGCTCTCCTAACCTTTCCAGAGAAACAAGTACATTGGCACCCCAGAACACAACACTCTAGAACTTCTCAGGGATTGCAGTAGAAGGCCATCACCTTTCGTTCCCTCACTCATAGGTATCCACAATGAACTGGAAAAAGACACGAAGAATGATTACAATGAATATTTGTTGAAACTATTGTGCTCTATTTTGTAATAACTGCACTGCAACTAAAAGACATATACTGGCCAGAAATGTGATTATCATAATCAGCAGACTGTCCACATTTAAAAGCTCAGTCATATTGTGGAGAGGTGTGGTGCAGCCGCCAGGGCAGCTGACTTAGGAGCACATGGTTCATGGTTCGGTCCCCGGCTCCAACGGCAGCTCAGCTCAGCACCATGTGACTCTGGGGAATAGGGTATTAGGCGTCACTACCCTCGAGAGTGACGTCCCTCCAGCGCACTCAAAGTTAAATGCTTATTGGATTCATTCAAGAAAACAATTTCCTTCAAGTTTTATCCAGTATACAGTTTATTTTCTGTGGTACTTCTATCTGTACATTATTTCTTCATAATGTTTCGAATGCATGTATTTAATTCCGCCCAATGCATTTCGGGCATTTGCCCTTCTTCAGGGGACTTGTTCCTACAAAGTAACCAGTGGTAACACACATTTAATTGAGGTGTCATAACTTTGAAACAACTATATCATCATGTCAGAAACACACACGCGGTGGACGTGAGAGGGGCAGGTCTTAAGTTAAGGTTTGAGGAATAAAGGCGAATGGAAGCTAGTCGTAGTGCCACAGTGATGGGGCAGGCCCCTGGTGTGGGTTGGTGAACGGGACGAAACTTAAAAAACTTGATCATGCCTTAAATAGATGTACGGTAACGGAAGGATTTGATGGTGAAATTTAGTAGAAATAGTGCGGGATGTGCCCGACATGCAAGATGGTGATCTAGGTATCGCCGCGTGAGGGAGCCGTGTTAAGGCGTTGCAAAGTTGTATGCCATACCGTTGACCTGTGATCAAAGCGTCGTTTTACGTAACATTTCCTATAACGGTCCGGTCGTTTAGCTGAAAAAACAGAGTAAATGTAATATAAATGCCGTGCTAACTATGCGAATTAGGTTCTTTAGCACTGTAACAGGGTTTCGAGACTGTGCTTACCAAGAGTTGGTTTGGGGTGAACCGGATAAAAGTGCTTCCTCTAGCTGCGTTGTGCGGCTGTATTCCGAGAATACCTGCAACGATGTGTTCGGTTCGTTAATAGGGTGAATACGGTCATGTGACATCTCACGAGGTTAAACTCTCTCCGATAGGTGGTTGTTGGGTTACTTCTTTGTGCAGACGGTGTCTGTTTTTTTTTTACTAATGCGAATAAACTTTATGTGGTGTGGTGCAATCGGAGTGACACGCATGCATAAATGAAAAGTACGTGGGGGAATACCTGGGAATGTGAGAGAAACGTGTGCTCGAATGGACAATGTCCCAGATTTGATATCACGTTCATAACATTTAGACATAGTTAAATAAATCATAAAAAATGTGTCCACATTTAAAAGCTCAGTCATATTGTGGAGAGGTGTGGTGCAGCCGCCAGGGCAGCTGACTTAGGAGCACATGGTTCATGGTTCGGTCCCCGGCTCCAACGGCAGCTCAGCTCAGCACCATGTGACTCTGGGGAATAAGGTATTAGGCGTCACTACCCTCGAGAGTGACGTCCCTCCAGCGCACTCAAAGTTAAATGTTTATTGGATTCATTCAAGAAAACAATTTCCTTCAAGTTTTATCCAGTATACAGTTTATTTTCTGTGGTACTTCTATCTGTACATTATTTCTTCATAATGTTTCGAATGCATGTATTTAATTCCGCCCAATGCATTTCGGGCATTTGCCCTTCTTCAGGGGACTTGTTCCTACAAAGTAACCAGTGGTAACACACATTTAATTGAGGTGTCATAACTTTGAAACAACTATATCATCATGTCAGAAACACACACGCGGTGGACGTGAGAGGGGCAGGTCTTAAGTTAAGGTTTGAGGAATAAAGGCGAATGGAAGCTAGTCGTAGTGCCACAGTGATGGGGCAGGTCCCTGGTGTGGGTTGGTGAACGGGACGAAACTTAAAAAACTTGATCATGCTTTAAATAGATGTACGGTAACGGAAGGATTTGATGGTGAAATTTAGTAGAAATAGTGCGGGATGTGCCCGACATGCAAGATGGTGATCTAGGTATCGCCGCGTGAGGGAGCCGTGTTAAGGCGTTGCAAAGTTGTATGCCATACCGTTGACCTGTGATCAAAGCGTCGTTTTACGTAACATTTCCTATAACGGTCCGGTCGTTTAGCTGAAAAAACAGAGTAAATGTAATATAAATGCCGTGCTAACTATGCGAATTAGGTTCTTTAGCACTGTAACAGGGTTTCGAGACTGTGCTTACCAAGAGTTGGTTTGGGGTGAACCGGATAAAAGTGCTTCCTCTAGCTGCGTTGTGCGGCTGTATTCCGAGAATACCTGCAACGATGTGTTCGGTTCGTTAATAGGGTGAATACGGTCATGTGACATCTCACGAGGTTAAACTCTCTCCGATAGGTGGTTGTTGGGTTACTTCTTTGTGCAGACGGTGTCTGTTTTTTTTTTACTAATGCGAATAAACTTTATGTGGTGTGGTGCAATCGGAGTGACACGCATGCATAAATGAAAAGTACGTGGGGGAATACCTGGGAATGTGAGAGAAACGTGTGCTCGAATGGACAATGTCCCAGATTTGATATCACGTTCATAACATTTAGACATAGTTAAATAAATCATAAAAAATGTGGAAAAAACAATCATCCTTAACGTTCCAATAAAAGCGTTCATCAGTGTATAGGGTTCATATGTGTCAACTACATTCTAAACGTTCATTCATGAAAAAAAAAGGAAAAAAACAATCATTCTTAACGTTCAAATGGAAGTGTTCATCAGTGTATAGAGTTCATAGGTGACAACTGAATTCTAAACGTTCATGCAGCCCCTTGGGCTGCACCGAGGACAAACGGTGTATCCAGTATAATTCTCGTCTGAGTAGGTATTGTGCATTGTCTCTACCGGGTAAAATAGGTACCATTTCTAAGATGCAGTATCTTAATTGACTGGGATTGTGGTTGCACTCTTGGAAGTGGGTGGCCACTGTGGATTTGATTGAGTTCCAACGAATGTTACTCTTGTGTTCCACTAAACGTGTCTTTATTTTTCTGATCGTTTTGCCGACGTAAATCAGGCCACACGGGCATTTTAGCATGTAAACCAGGTTTATACTGTCACATGTTCCATTGACGTTTAGTTTGATTTTAGTTCCGTGTAGTGGATGCATGATTTCGTTGCCTTGTATGATTGAATTACAATTTCCACAATTGTAACAAGGTAATGTTCCTTTGAATTCTTTCGCTGGAATATTCGTTTTCCGATTGAGTAGTTCTTTGTTTTTTTTTGTTCGTTCATAGGCGAATATAGGATAGCTTGCGAATATCCCTTTAAAATCTTCTTCCAAGGCCAGTAGCGGCCAGTGTTTCTGAATCACTTTTTTAATGGTTTGGCTTCTGGTGGAATATTTGGATACAAAAACTGCCCTACTTTCGTCATTTGGTGTGTGATAGTAACAGGAGTTTCTCTGTTCAAGTCCTGTACTCTGGTTGCGGCCTGTATCAACGTGGTCCCAGGATACCCACGTTTCTTGAATTTTTCAATCATGTTGATTTTGTGTTGTTCACACAACTGTGAGGAGGAGGCGATCCGTTTGATTCTGAGTAGTTGTGAAAAAGGAAGGTGTTTTTTCAGAGATGGTTGGTGAAAGCTGTGAAAATGAAGCAAATTGGTCCTGTCAGTGGGTTTTTGGTATACTGTGGTTTGTATGACGCCTTGGTGATGTATCACCAAGACATCCAAGAATGGTAATTGGGTTTCACTGATGTTGGATGTGAATTCAATACGGTCGTTGATCTGATTCAAGAAGTGAATAGCTGTTTGTAGTTCTGGGATTGATCCCTTCCATAAGATGAAAATACATGCATTCGAAACATTATGAAGAAATAATGTACAGATAAACGTACCACAGAAAATAAACCGTATACTGGATAAAACTTGAAGGAAATTGTTTTCTTGAATGAATCAAATGAACATTTAACTTTGAGTGCGCCGGAGGGACGTCACTCTCGAGGGTAGTGACGCGTAATGCACACATCCCACCCCGGGCCCAGGGGGTTAACTCCAGCAGCACCACCAACACCATGAACATATGATACTTAAACACCCCAGGAGTGCGTTTTCCACATCCCAATTTTGACTCTGGGCAATAGCTCACTTAATTTCCACGACGGCCCCCAGCGCCTTGAACCCGTAAGGGTGAGTAGTTCGAGCTTTACAAAATACGGTTTTGGATTTAGATATTGAAAGACAGATCTGCCTAAGCCTACCCTGAATATAGAAACACTTTGGTATAATATAGATCTCTAGGTTTATTGGGGGATACCATATCTGGCATACATAGGTGGTTTTTCCTATAATTCTGGCAGCGGAGATCTGTCTCGCGTAAAGACCTTTTACTCTGTGAAAATTAGTCCTCTCTGTTTTCAAAATGACAAATCCCAGTTTATATAATAAGAATTTTATGTTCAGAACAGCAGCTGGATATTTCTATTTTGTGTAGATGTTAGTGTCCTACCACAGAGTTTTTAGACCTTGTATGAAATGTTACATCTGATTCCCAGCAGAACTAAATAGCAAAACATGTGCAGCCTATTTGTTAAATATATGTGTAGTGACAAATTCTGCCCCTCCAAAAGGGGGAAAGAGTTGCTCTGAGATCAGCAATGATATTACCATCTCAGCTGTCAACACCCCTTGAAAGCCTGCTACAGAGCTTCCTGCGTCACCAAAATCAATATCTAAATTAATTATGAACCTTATTTTATAAGATGAAAAGGGGACTCCAATACACAATCTGGATCAAATATCAAGCTTTCATGCAGTACAATAGTTTATAATGTTAGCTTGTTGGGTTGCAAACTACTAGCTAAAACAAGGCAGACCGAGATGGAGATGCCAGACAAATCAGAGAAGCTGGAGCTAAGAGAAGGGCAAATAGCTAAACAGGGGGCAGAACGCAATGTACTGAGTGATAGCCAGGACCAAATCGAGAGATCCCAAATGAAGCTTTTTAACGCAGCAGATCATCTGAGTTTTAATGTAAAAGAGAAAGATGGTAGTGGGAAGGAGGAAGCTTTTCTACAAGATTTACCTGGGGCCTGTACCCATGAACTAGTTCTCCAATTGGCTATGACTATACCCTCCCTGATGTGTTTAATAGACATGATCCAAGCAAGGAGATGTCTAGAATGGGCACATAAATCAGAGTTGGGGCATTAGTGCACAAAGAATTCAGCAAATCGGCTAAGTGTTCCCTAGGAAACAGTAAACGTAGCTGTAAAGGGTTGCAACTAGATGATTCTATTTTCTTGAAGATACCTGCATACACTCACTTGGCTTCAAATACCCAATGACTGAAAATTGGCAAGAATATATCCTTTCGGAAGTCTTAAAAACACTACATAGAGTCTTGACCACCATACTTGAATTTTTAAGAAATCCTTGTGAGGGACAGAACATAAAACATCAATTTTGAGTACGATTCTCCAGACATTAATCAATGCAAGATCAAGAAGTAATGCAGCTACACAGTTAAAAGGAGTACACATAGAGCCATTAGTAAAGAAGCTGAAAAATTGCACAAAGTCTCCTAAAGTAAGAATATACAATGAGGTTGAGGACCTGTGATGAAATTAAAGCAGCAATTAATGAATTAGGCACTAAGGTCCCAAGAGAGAAGACTGGGAGAGGTGAAAGAAAGTCCTGAATTATTCCAGAGCAGTCAATGCTGAGAAGAAAAACAATCCCCCAGAATGTAAGGAGGGTATTGTTGGATGGGATAAAGCTGGAAACAAGAAAAGATGAAAGACAAAGATCTGGAAGAAGAAAAAGGAGCAAAAGGGCAAGAATCCCCCTGTATATTTATTAAGACGGTTGTTATCAGGTTAAAAAAAGGGGTGACTCTGGGTCTATATCCAGAGGTGTGGCAAACAAAATCATTATACCAGATGAAGGCGAGCAGACAACTGTCCCCACTTACCCCATCTTTAACCCCAGGGTTATCCGGGCACCGGGGAATAAAGTTACTACAGAGCAAGAAGGTGAAGACCCAAAGAAAAGAATGTGGAACAGAAAAAACGCCAAAGAAAAAAGAGTACTGAAGAAAGTGCAGAGAAAAAAACAACTCTATAGAAGGAAGAAAGGCTTGGAACCAGCAGAGGGGTCAGTGGCATGTGAGGCTTGCTATGGCTACCACAGAAGCTAAAATCATTGATGTCTCGAATGTACATATTCCAACTGGGAAGTCACCTGAGATGCTGAAGGTGTGGGGGAAATTTGTTGAATATGTCGAAAGAATAAGAGAGAGGGGTGGAGGGGAATGTATTTATTATTGGTATGTAGCGATTTTAATACTTTCCTGTCTGTTGCTTTCATGAATGAAGAGGTTCTGACAGGGAATTACTGGTTAGCTATTCCCAAACTAGTCATGTGCTTGCCCATGGCAACGAAGAAAGGGGAGTTCTTGTTATCATTTCTTAAAAAACACTTGTTGCATTTTTGAATGTCTGCAGTCTTTCAGACAGCCCAACAAGAATGACCTATAATAGTGGCAGAAAGGCAGTTGACCACATTTTAGTTGACATAGAATGCTGGGGAAATGGTATTGATATGGATGGTGGTTGTTAAGAGATTGAAAATCGACCTTGATCCCCTGATAACTAGAATAAAGACCTTTCCTGTTGCAAGTTGAAAGTAGTATGTGATATGGCAAAGGCGGCTTACCATGTAGTTCTAGCACACTACACAAAGATGGACCCTGGGTGCTCTCTCAGGACATCTTTCTCTCAGTCCTGGTAGAGTGGTTTAGAGCAGACAGGCTATATAGAGGAACATGTGTTAAGCATTTCACATCAACAACATGGATGATAAGAAATTGACAGAACTTGAGAGAAATAAGATACCGAGTTACAAAATTAGCTTTGATTTTGATATATTTTTAGACACCAAAACAAAATGAATACATACAGTATGACAGGAGTTATCAATTTTAAAGCATTCTATAAATCAGTTAATGTGAAAACATTAATGTTGCGGTCAATGGGAAAAACACACACACATCTAATTGGTTACTCAACAGAACCCACTTAAAGTTAAGGTCTCATGAGTCCCTAGACCAATTCACAACAGATAGCACAATGTTACCTGGCTCAGGGGAGTGGGGTGCAGAGGTGCACTTTAGCTGTCAAACAGGCTTGCGGTATTGGAATGATTACCTTAGCAAAAAGGTACTTGCAGGGCGAGTTGAGCAAAACCCTTTAGAAACAAAGCAACAAACTGGCCTTGGATCAAGACTCTCCTGGCCACTCCGATTTACCTGGCTTTGGGGACTCGGGTGAAGAGGTGCTCTGGCTATCCATGGTGCTGAACCGGATCCATGGCCAGAGGAGATAGCAGGTGTGCCAAGAGAGGGCAAAAACAAATGCAAGGTCTTTCCGATGGAGCCACAGGGTGGCTGATCATCTATGCAGGTGAATCTTTTCTATTGAAGCGTCAAGTAAAGCAGGTTGTAGTCAGACTCACCACCAATAAGCCTTGGTACCTGTAAGCACTTTGGTTGAGGAAATCTTTATCCAGAGGAGCAAGAGGATGTAGTTGAAAGATGAGCCTCAATGAGGGTCAGGACTATAATTTCTAGAAGCCACCTGCCCAAGGACTTTGAGTGGAGATGCTGGATGGTTCGAGGAGCAGGACTTTGAGGTAGTGGACTTAGCAGTTTGTGCCTCAAACTGTAGAGGACTAGTTCCTCTAGTCCAGGGGAGTTCTTTTGAAGTCTGGAGCTTGCAGAGGGGTTCACGTTTCTTGTGGAACCAGTCTCTTGCCTTGGTCAAGTCGCAATCCTGCAGGTGCAGGGTGGGTACCACAGGTGAACAGCTTAGCACCTATCTTTGTGGAGTTCTGCCTTGTAGTGAACGCTGGTCTCTTCTTGATATCACATTCAATTTCAGGTGCTGGTGTCTGGGGTACCCCTTAAATCCTGAATTTAGGATGCATTAGTGGGTGTGTAGACTAGTAGCCAATTGGCACTTAGTCATGTGGCTTACCTGCCCCATTAGTGATGATCACAATCTGTGAATGTATGTTACCACAAATGTCTAGAACCTGATTTTAGGACTAAATGCAAGATTGCCAATACTGTCCTTGGTCGTGCACCTCAGCTGGCATCCCCAAGAGGTGTGGTCAGCCTTGTTGAAGTTGACACCTCCTGCATAGTGATTGAGGATCACGTTTTACGATATAATTTCCCAACATAGCATTCTGTTCGACCCATGCAGCATGAAGGTCCCTGTATGGGCCCCACCACCTAAAATCTGGAAATATACTATCTTGACCATTTTTACCATACACAGTTAGTAAATGACGACCCGCACATCCCTTGATACCCCTACATATAGGACCAGACCCAGAGCCCACTGCCTCATGTTATGATCTTCAATAATAAAATCTTCCAAGCCCAACATTCACAAACATGAATTTCTCGTGTTCACAACACGGCGATGCAGCTTGGGTAACCACAGAACCACAGACTCTTTCCATAGTTACAAGAACAGCGTATCCCACCCACACACGGGAACAGCTGGTACATCTTTGACATTTCATAAGTATTGTTTGCTTCATTTTTATATTATGAAACTTTCCAAGCTTGCTCAAACGAAACCCAAGATGGCACCTTGCAATGATAACACCTGTTTTAAAGTTCCGCTCTCACATATACTTTCCGAGACATTTACACTAGAAAGGTTCTTTGTTTATAATTTGCGATCAAGCATGGCCGACCACTTGCTCAAACACCTGACCCACTGGGTTACCACTTCTGTGTTCTCAGAGTTTTAGCAACACCACTGTAGGCGTGCGGTCAAACACCTGCGCTAGTACATACGTTAATGCTGTTTAACCGTTCTGCTTTGAACAGCTATATAAGTCCTGCACCCCACTTTGAGCTCAGAACTCTTCTGCAGTGCCAAGCACAGCGTTGGTTCCCGCCCGGCCGTATATCTAATTTGGGGTTCTTAAGCCTGCTCTCAGGTGGTAAAACCCAATCTAGATAACTCTTTACCTTTTTTGATCTCTTCATTTACTCTCTGGTTTTTTCATCCTCACCCAATTCATTGCATTTAGCGTACCTTAAAACTGTAACTGTTGCATGGTTGATTTTCTCATTTAAGGTTTGCCTTCAAGTCTCTTGCACATTATAAATGTGTACATATGTTTTATTTCTGACGGATTGAAGTCAGTTTTTCTAAATATTCTTGCTACAGATAATGAATTGATGAATATATTTTCTGCTGTGTTTACGACTAGGTGAATAAAAGTGCCACTTCAACGTGATTTCTGAGTTTCACACCTATGTTCATTATTCTTAGATAAGCAGTGTTTCAGTAGTCCGTGACCACACCAGAAGGGACATATTTACCCTTTATCAATAGTTGATTTCCCACCTGCCCATCGAAAAACAGTGCCAGGGGCAAGAGGAAGCTTTGGCCTCAAGTGGAGGACAGCTCCTTTGTCCGGTGGCCACACCAGTACTATAATACAGATACTGAATTGCTCTTTTAAGCCTGTAGGCAAAAGTATAAATTCTGCTTAAACTTAAGAAACAAGCAGCACAGAACGTCTTGTGGGTAAAACTGAAAGAAGGAACAGAAACAAAGAATACTAAGAGGTTCTGGGAAGTTGTTACCCATGAAGAGAGGGGAATGATAAGCAAGAGTGGCACATAGGTCTTAAGGAGTAGGTGAACCATTTTAGGAACTTTTATTGGACCATAGCCTTATTTCAAGTAATTCACTGACACTGAATGCAAAATATTGTGAAAATGATTCTTCAATGAGTATTCTAACTCCAGAAGTGGAAAGGGCACTGGCTAATGTGAAAAAACTCAAGGCACCTACCAAGTAACCCCTGATCTTTTCCAGGAAGATTTGCAGTTGTGGGCCAGAGTACTTGCAAAGGAATTCACTGCATCTATAGCTAAAAATAACATCCCACATTCTTGGCTTTCGGCTACATTATTGCCTATATATAAGAAAAAGCATCACATTTCCCTTTCTAGTTACTGACCAATCTCTCTCTTAGAGGGGACATGTAAATCCTACGTAAAGTTGTATTAAACCAGCTCTTTTTTTGGGTGAATAAAGAAAATTTCTTAACCGATGTGCAAGATGCTTCATGTCAAAGGTAGGAACCATCAACCAATCTATTCAGTTGTATATGATTTGTTTAAATATGCTGTAATAAAAACAAATTGCTGTGTCTTATTGACTGAAGTCAGCATTTGGCCTTGTTGATCACACAAAGTTAGGGCAATCGCTTAATGAGCAGGGAGTAGAGGGTTGTGCATTACAAGTGATAATGGTACTCCACACCGCCAATGTTAGATATGGACTTAGGGGGGAATGTAAAGAGACATTATCTGTTAAAAAAGCTGTACGACAGGGATATGTGCTAGCACCTGCACTTTTTAATATCTTCTTAAATTATTCTTGGAACATTTATTGCAGAATCTTATTGATTCTCCCCAAATAGCTAGCAGTAAGGTCCCAATCCTTTTCTTCACAGATGATGTGGTTGTGTAGGCCCATCCAGAAAAGGCAATGTACAGATTGGCGAGTAACTTTTTAAACTACTGTAATGAGAAGGCCCTCACCACTAACTGCAATAAGACCAAGACTGCCCCCAATACTGAAGAGGAAGCTACTGATAAATTATATGTGCTTTGAGCACATAACGTTTTATGACTATTTAGGGATACAATTCACTGAACAACTTAGCTGGAAGGATCAGATAACAAAGGCCAGAACAGCTCTACTTCAGTTTCTGGTACAGTACTAAAATTTAGATATAAATCAGGTGCTCAATTCATAAGTACCTTACTCCAAATACATAAACAGAAAGCGGTAGCCACTGCACTTTAAGGTGCCTAGCTGTGGTGGTATGGTTATTTAAAACCGCTACAAATGGCAGAAAACAATTTTTTAAGGCCACTGTTAATGTTAGGTCCAGATACCTACCTGCTATCACTTTACATGGTACTCGGACTAATGTTTATATCTGATCTAGCAGCAATAAAGCCAGTACTGTATTGGATCAGAGTGGTAAGGAATTTGAAAACCTCATTATATCTGCTTTCATTAGAGGATGCAAATAGATGTGGTGGTGTAGGTCGCAGTAACTGGTTGGCCCATGTGAGGATAATATTAATTGAATTGCGACGGGGGACTTAAGGACCGACCTAAGTATGGAGGAGTATGATACCTTAGAACTTCAGAAGAAACATTATTGTAAGTACAGGAGGGAAACAAAGTTAGCCACAGTAAGACCACATAGTATAATGTGAGTCTATTTTGATGATAGATCAGGCCCAGTTGTAAGATTTATCTAGACCAGATCCAACCCAAACTGAAACGCATGGTATGGGTTGGATTCATTTAGTTATACTTTATTCGGTTCTCAAAATAAAAACCATAAAAGTTACATTTTTATCGATTTAAAAAACAAGGCGGAAGAAATATACACGATCAAAAAAGTACAATTGGCCCATAAATCAATCAGAAGTTTAAAGGAACAGTGTACATCACAATTTTATAATAAAATCCATTCTTAAAAATACGCATCATCCAGGACAGTTAAGAATCCAGGCATTTCCTGTACCTTAAGGAGCATTTTAAAAAGGGAACAGTAAGCGATATATGTTCAGGCTTTAAAAGTTGCAAATAGAAAGGAGCTGGGCGAACCTGCGAAAAGTTTAGCTTTTTTAAAAGGGATTTTAAAAACAACCTTCGGGGGGCTTCATAAAAATGACAAAAAAAGACAAAGTGTAGCAGGTCCTGAGGAGATACATTGTCGCAGCCACAGGGCGTTAACACCTGGCCTTTGTGGCTCCCCTTAGGTATTGCTAATAAAATGTGGAAGTAATCCATTCTAAACCTGACCAGCAGGAATATTTCATGCATTGACAAAGGTCACGTGAGATATGGCTCCATAGCAAGAGAAGTTCTAAGCATTAGATGTTTACGGACACCATTTTTCAACAGTTCCTGCTCCTCGCGTTTAGCCTGCTTGTGCGTTATGAAAGATTCCTTCACAAGGGCCACGTCTGCCTTGGTAATGAAGTCAGGTGTTAAAAAAAGGTCCAAACGGCCCAGCTCACTAAAACACCCCTTTAGGTAATTAAGCCATGGTATTGCAGACATGTGTTCCAAGCCCAAGAACTCTTTCAATATTTTATGAGTAAGAACAAGATCTTTATTTAGCCAGCTTTTCAGCCAGAAAAGCAAGGGGCGCAAACCCAAGGTGTCACTGATGTATGCAAGACCGGTTTCTTCATAAAAGGAAAGGTTGGCTGCCCCTTGCGGGACCCCAAGCAACTGTTTAAAAAAGCTGTTTTCGGTCACCTGGATCCCTTCCACTCTGGTGTATCCCCACATCTCGCTCCCATAAGTGGCTATGGAAACATTCCTGACTTGGTAGATTTTCAGCATTGCAGACAGGGGACGGTTGCCCATTTTCGCTGTGACACTGACAATCGCTGCATTACAACTAGACACCTCCCCTCTCTTCTTCTTAATTAGGGCATCCCAGTTCAGGCGATCATCCATTAGGACACCAAGGTAAGAGAAAGTGGGGAATATTGGTACTCTCGCTCCGTTTATCATAAAGGGATACTGACGCTTTGGCCGGGGCCCTACCTGCATCATACATGATTTTGCATTATTTATGTCCAGGTCTCTCTCTGCCATAAACCCTCAAAATGTATCAAGCAGGATTTGCAGGCTTTTGGGGGTACGCGCCAGGAGAACTGCATCGTCTGCATATAGCAAGACGAGCAGTCCCCTGCATCCCATGTACGGGAAATCAGCCCCAGTTTCCTGCAGGGTCCGGTCCAGATCAATAATTTATAGGTTAAAAAGAAAGGGGGCTAGGATACACCCTTGACGTACCCCCCTTTCTGTATTAAAATCCCTTGTGACCCTTAGGTCTTGAGAGTACCTTATATTTGCCCTGGTGTCTCTGTGTAGGTCCCTCAGGAAGTCCACCAAGTTAACTTCAACCCCCATGGCCTCCATGGACTGCCACAGCCTTTCCCGATTAACACAATCTAAGGCACAGAACATGTCCATGAAGGCCATGAAGATCGTTCCCTGGCGGGCAATGGTGTACTTTCTGAGGGTAAGGTAGAGGTTGACACATTGTGCCACAGTTGAGCATCCTGGTCAAAACCCAAACTGCACATCGGATATTATCTTGTTCTCTTCCGCCCAGGTGCTCAATCTGTTCAGCACTACTCCTCCTACAATTTTTACCACGGAATCAATGAGGGAGATTGGTCTATAATTTGTGGTGCAGTTGCGATCTCCCTTCTTAAAAACTGGTACTATTGTGGACCTTCCACAAGATTCCGGGCACCCAACCTTTGCGGCCTCGTTCAACATAGCCTCCAATACTGACGCCCACAGCGAGGGGTTCGATTTAAAAAGGTCAGGAGGGACACCATCAGGGCCTGGAGCCTTCTCACAGGTAAGGTTAGTGATACCACCCTCCACATCTTGTACAGTAAATAAAATATTGTTCCCGTACTGAGGACTTAGCTGCAGCTCCGACTTAGATGTTAAACTTTTTAAAATGGGGCTAAATTGGGCCCCCCATTGCTCCTCTGTTATGTTTGTACCTAGGTCCGCAGGATTATCTGTTAAAAAAAGTGGGCTATTAATAATGTTCCAGAATCTGGAACTGCTAGATAAGGTCAGAGGGTCTAGAAGCTCTCACCAGGTATCCTCCTTTAATTCCCTTTTGCGGATGCTTATCTGCTTTTTATAAGTGGCACGTGTGGAGCGGATCAAAGCATTGTCCCTAGGAGTGGTTTTTAAAGCGGCCTTAAGTACTCTGGCGGCTTTAGAGCATGAACAGTCAAACCATTTCGGGCTGCCAGAAATCTTGCTCTGACTTGGGACAGGTAACAGGGTCCCTACTTTGACAATTATTCCTTTAAAGGCATTCATAATGCCCTGGGCTGTAGAGTCTGAGTTCAAGCAGTGAAAGAATTCAGCAGTACAGGATTCCTGTAGAATTTTGAAAAAAGAGATGGTGTTACCTGAGTCCATTTAATGCGTCGCCTACCAGTGATAGTCTTAAAAGTTCCCACCACTTGTACAGACTCCTTCCTTTTTAATAAGTTCTCACCTAATCTAACACATACGGGGTTATGGTCACTAAAAGAGCTTTCCATGATTGTGTAACCTAATACGTGGATATGGAAGTTAGTAGAAGTTAGGATGTGGTCTATAAATGATCCACCATTACACCCTTTAGAGGTCGGTATATTTTGTGTGCTCAAAGGGGGGGAAAAAGTTCATAGTTAAGAAAAGATCAAATATCGTTTAGGGCATCCCCTTGTGTAGAGTGCTCAAAGTGTAGCCCCTTAAACCTCGGCCAACCCAGTTCACACAATTTAGAAAGTCCTGGGTCACCACATGGATGGACATTAAATTCCCCCACACTCATTATGCTATTTCTTTGGGGACCACAGTGCCACTTAACAAATTTGTCCAGCTCAGCTATCTTGCAGCCCTCTTCTCTATTAACCGCATTATAAAAATTGATCAGGCATAGGTTGAGATTTCCTCGTTCAATAACGATGGCCTGTAGGTCTCTATTTGTAGTGGAGATGGACTTGATCCTACAATTCAGAGACAGTGTGGTAAAGATGACCAAGCCTCCCTTTGCTCTCCCTCTAGCTTCAGGGATTGCGGGAACAAAAAAGGCTTTATACCCCTCTAAGAAGAGATTACACTCAACCAGCCAAGTCTCCTGGAGGCATACAACGGAAAAATTACTTATAAACTGAACCCAAACTGGGTCAGAAATCTTTTCGGCAAATCTAGCTATGTTCCACGATAGTACATTGAAATTATGGATCTTGCAAGGGGCTACTAAGGGATCTATATTTATGTCCTGGGGTGATGTAGTCTTAGAAATTCTTGGCAGTTAACAGGCTGTTGCCCTTTTAACCAATGCTTGATCTGTTGGTGTTACACTAATTGATTCCACCAATACTGTGGACGGGGACTCAGTACCCGACGGAGCTGTAAAAATGTTTACAGATGGCTGGGCTAACTGGACTGGTTGGGCCATACTCTTACATAGTCAGTCACAATCATTTAATCCTGATAGGGCATCAAATCTATTATGTCCCTGGGTAAAAAGACCCCAAGAGTTAGCCCTATCTCTCCAGTGGCTGGGTTGGCTCGAACAGGCTGTACCGCTAAGTTAGAGGAACCACATTGATTATCATTGTTCTGGTAATACTCCCTGCTCTTCTCTACCCTATGAAAGTATCCTAGGGGTAGTACCTCTATTCCTTGATCATTATATAAAGGGCCAGCTGCGGCCTCCCCAAGGATTCTCCTGGCATAAGCAGGATTGCTGAAGTTCACCACTATGCAGTCCCCCCTACCCAGTTTCCTGGTGCCTCCTACCCAGGCAACTCGTCCAACCCTTGATGATGTTATGAGCAATATTAGGACCCACAGATGTGTTCTGATTCAACCAATGCATTACTTTGTTTTTTAGCTGGTCATGTTCTTCTATAGCCCCTTTCATGAGTGGCGGGACGTTTCCCAGGATTACCACCAGTGGGGTTGATTGGGGGGGCAGGTCAATGGTTACTAATTTATCAGGGACAGCGTTGACTTGTACCTGGTGCAAAACTCCTATCTTTTCCACAATTTTAATCTTTGTTCCCGCCCTCTCTACTAAGTCTGTTTGTCGACCCCCCGGGGTTTTGTCCCTCAGGTCTGCTTCTCTATTACTTCTACTGTGATCCGGGACCCTTGAGACACACGTGTTTTGTCTACTTAAGTCCTCATCCCGCCTCATAACAGGCTTCCTCAAGGCATCTGCGGCATTTGCGGCAGACGATACAGCTACAGCTATACCTCCCGGTTGAAACAAGGATTGTATATATTTATGCTGAGCGGCTATTATCTGTTCAATGTTATGAAGCTTCGTGAAAATGGGGCCTAGTTTCTCCTCTATTATACTGGTAAATGTGGATTTATAAACTTCTATTAATGAGGAGTTGGGCACTGTCTGTGCTACCCCACCTGGACATGACACGTTGATTTTAGATTTTTTAGCTTGACTTCCCATTTCTATACCCTTCCATTTGATGCCAGCAGCAGAACGCCGAACCCCCCCCAAATGTTGTGGTGAGTTAGGCCTGGTGATAGCCTTGGTGATACTACGGGTATTAATTACGGAACTTGTCCCCCCTTCCTTATTTACCGGGATCGGTTGGGTCGATTGAGCAGCCCCTTGTTTGTTGGATATAATAACAATGGGGATTAGGGGAGTTGGTGTAAAAGCCATTTCTAGCTCAACACCACCACGTTAGGGGTGCCGATTACAGTGCCATGCGTGGGAGTAGGGTTTTCTGATTCCCCGTACGAATAGTGGACTGGGCCAACTCTCCCTCTGTTAGCAGCCCTGTACAAGTGGGTGGAGATCTTGATAGCTGCCTATTAACCAACTCTATTTCCCTATCTATAGCTGGACAGGTATGCGTCTAGCGTGGTCACAGGAGTTTTAATATTTCCCACTGCATCGTCCCGGTTTGCCTGTGTTTTGCGCCTCCCCATCTTTTCACGGTGGGCTTGTCAGGCACCTCTACAATACAAATTGAGCCCCCCTTGAGAAAGACAAACTTAACACATATCTAAAACAGTCCAGTTCTAGATCAAAATCAAGTTCAGGTTCAAATTTCAAAAAGAAATTTCCACAATCACTGACCCACAATGGTTTTGCTTCCTCTTTCAAATAGTCAAGGGGGTGGCCCAGCCCAGCCTCTGTCTGACGCTGACGGGCCCAGACGGGCCTGCCCTTGGCCTGGGCTTTGCCTGCGTGCGTCCCGTGCTGCGGTAGTGGGCGTTTGAATTTAAGGGCTCACTGTGGTGTGCGCCGCGAGGCCCCCTGGGTGTTGAAGTCCGGGGCCTCGCATATCACAGCACACCACTTGCCACACGCACCTCCGCCTAACAAGCAGGAAACAGAAGAGCCCCACAGCATCCAGGAAGAAGGAGTCCTCACAGAAGTCAGGTAGGGGCAGTAAAAACCAAGTTCGTGGCCAGCAGCGTCCCGCGCTGCGGTAGTGGGCATTGGAATTTAAGGGCTTCAGTCGCCCTTTGCTCCCGTCACTGTGGTGCGCGCCGCAAGGCCCCCTGGGTGTTGAAGTCTGGGCCTCGCAGATCACAGCACACAACTTGACACACGGCACCTCCACCTAACAAGCAGGAAACAGAAGAGCCCCACAGCGTCCAGGAAGAAGGAGCCCTCACAGAAGTCAGGTAGGGGCAGTAAAAATCAAGTTTGTGGCCAGCAGTTGGATTCATAAAGGTCCTCTACACTTTTTGCGAGGGTCCTGCCACAAGAGCGGGGCCCCGTCTCGATTGCGGGGCCTTCGCCACGAATACAGAGGCCCTTTTGAAATGGGGTCTTATTTATCAATTTTACATTGGGGATCCTCCCCACTAGGGAATAGCTCGCTAGGTGTGCAAAGCTGCAAAGGGGAAGTGAATGATGTGATTGTATGATTGGGGGAATGATAACATTTTGCACCTTTTGCTTTTTTGCACAATTCTTTTAATGCACTTAATAGATGACTCTTACTCTTATTTAAACACTACAGGATTGGCTCCAGTACTACCGTCCTAGCTATCTGTTGTAGGACAGACGATGAAATAATTTTTAATCCTGCAGTTTCATATATTTGGACTGTCTGGCCAAGAGTGAGAGATGTTTTAGACACTTTTAACTTAATTTCTGGAGTTACTGTGAGTGCCTAGAATACTGTGGTTCATAATATTTTAATTAGTTTATGGAACTGCATGTGACATGAATTACATATGGTCTTGCCTTTTGTTGTATTCTATAAATTGGATGTGAATTTCTAGCACGTGTTTAACTAGGGCGAATAGGATTAAACCTTGGCCGTTGCTACTAAGCATTCAAATAATAACTGTACTTTTTATCTTGTAGCATGGCAGTAGTACATGAGCTAGCTGAGGCACTGTGCAGTGAAACGAAGGATAGAGAAACGTTCCCTGAATTATCACTGATGCTAGACCTAATGGAATTACTTAGGTGTAACTTTTAATTTTATCTACAAAAGCACTTCCATGAAGTCTTTGGCAATAATAGTGTTTGCAAATGTTTTATAGTTTATTTGATATTTCATGTATCTTTGTTGAAACTATGCTCGGCTAAGACTCGCCTTGCACCAAATCCCATACCTGCTCAAAAGAAAGCTAAGGGTGAATATCAGGGGCGTAATCTTTTGATGTAATAATTTCCAGAAAATAATTGAGATATCTGTTAAATTGAAAAGGGTTTTGTCCTCATGCACATACTTCAGAAGCCGCTTGTAATCTTGATACTCCACATTTGTTATATGAATTTTGTGCAAGATATCCTGACAAACCAGGGACTTCAGCACCCATACGGTGGCCATTGGGGAGCTCCTTTTTGGCATTCACCCACGGTGATGAGTTTTAGCTCCAATATATTGGGTCTAGACAGAGCAGGACATCCTTTGTCTGTTTTGAAATATGGAACCCTCATAAAGTGTAAAGTTAAAAAGTTTATTAAACAAAAACACATTTAGTGGCCCTTAGCTCTAACGGAAGACCTGAGCCACAGTGGAATGCTCTTTCCTTCCAGCTAAGGGCTACTAGATGTGTTTTTGTTTAATAAACGTTGTAACTTATTTTTTTGTTTTTGTGTTTTTTGTTTCTTTTCTTTTCTCTCTCTGCCCTGCGTCCTATGATTATGCTGTTAATACTCTTCTGGCTAAGCAGTTTGAGGTCAGATATAATGGCCAATTATCAGCAAAAGCCAACTAGCCTTTGAGCTTGGTAGAAGAGGTATCTCAGTGGTTCCTTCATTTGATACTTAGGGTAGATCTGGTACTAGTAGGCAAGGCTCCATTCCAACTGCCTACTTTCCTCATTGTTGAGAGTACAGATGCCCAGGGTAGACATTGAAGTGAGATAGATGACGAATGAGGACATAAACAAAATAACATTAAACAAATAAACGTGTAACTTCACACTTCATGAGGGTTGCAAATTTCAAAAGATTTCAAAGTTGGGATTTGACAAATTTAGCACACCCCATGCTCTGACTTCTGGACTTGGTGTTTTTCAGTCACTTCTTGAAGCTTTGAAATGTTGTCGTATTTCTCAAATATTTTGGACAATTCACAGAATTTGTAACCTCATTGTTTTAGGAATTTGGGGCCATATGTATCCAGATTAGTAATTCTGAGCTCCAATTTTCGATTATTACCGAGCCTCAATTTGGAAATTGCAATTCCTAATGAAAGTTTTAATTTGTGATTTTTAGTGGGTTAGAAATCGACGTACTTCAAGAACATTAATGATGTATGTCTCAAATTGCGACTCACTTTGAATCAGTAAATAGCAAAAAAATGGGGTGACCCAAGGAGTCAGCAGACCTGGGTAATGATTATCATACAAAAACAATGGTCTCTAACCTTTCTTTTGACAAGAACCAGATTAATCAGGTACTTAGTTAGACTTTCACCTATTCAATGGGCCTGTATATCCGAATTAGCCCGATCCACTTAATGTCAATTTTATCCACAGAGAAACAAAGTAGAAAAGCAACAGCAAAGTATTCAAAACGACATAGGGCAGTTTTAATTCACTTCATTGTATGTCTGTCTCATAACAAACATTTGTGGTTGCCCAAAAGAAGGCGTGCAAAAGAATAGAATTTCTAAAGTGCTTAGTAGAAAAAGTTAAGAAAACAACAGTAAGGAGAGTGATATTTACAAAATCATGTGTATAAGCAGTACATTTGTACAAATTAATTCATTAGGTCCCGGTGTGTATTTTGCAGTTCTAAACACAGTTTATCTCAAATTGGAGACTTTGCTTCCAAATTTAATGTTGCACACACAATTTTTTATATATACAACAACATCCAGGACAAATTAAAGCGTCGACGTTTCGACTCGTCTGGTGGCCTAGAGGTGATTTAAACCGTGGCCGTGCGAGTCTTCATCAGGACTGCAGATTTGGGCAACCAGAAAAGCAGCACGGGGCCCTAAAACATAATAAATATATGTATCAAGCTGTTGCTTTTGAGAGAATGCGGTCACTGTGGTGTCGCATATGTCCATAGGTAAGGATTTGCACTTACCAACTGGAAGTAGGGAGAGCACACTTGGGCTCTTGGCTCTGTTCCAATGGTAATTTAATTGCCTAAAAACATAATGGGGAGGGGAGGGTCATTAGACCAGTTCTAAATGGGATCGAGGTATTTAAGTTTCAACAAGTGTACCTCTCTTATTACCTTGAGGTAGGTCGTGGATGAAGTTAATTATCCTCCAGTGTTGGGCTTGAATTCAAACGGACCCTACGGTTTAAAGTGGGGACATTATAAGTTCCATGACATTACTGATGTTATTCAAATGCCCAATCTCAGGTCTGGGGCTTACCTCAAAGAGTGATAAGAGTATGCCTGCAAGTCTGCATCAGTTGCTTAAGATTGGACTTGCTTCAATCCAGTAAGGTATGTACTTCCCAGGCGTACTTGGCTGCCTAAGGGGAAAAAATGAATAATGCCTGGGTGCCCAATTCAATGGGGAATATATTGTCAAAGTGAGCGCGTGTCAAGGGATACCCAGCACTAGAGTTCCACTCACCTCGTAGGTGTTGGAGAGGGACTCGGTTCGGTGAAGGTATCCGGCGCGCTTCGCTGCCTAAATAAATAAATACAGCAAGATTGGAATAATTCCAAAAAACGCCAGAGTTAGGGGGAGGGGGGCGCAGGGCCAATAGTGAGGTAGGCGGGTTCCGCGCTCAGTAAGCACTCACCCCGTTTCCCGTTCGGCGTTCTGTTCAAACGTGGACTCAACTCCTGGAGCCCCGGCGGCCCGATACAAAAGAAGAAGGACTGCGTGTGAAATCAATACCGCCTCCAGTCCAAAAGTGAAAAATAGAGAAAGGGCTTGTGTCACAATGGTCTCGCTGTAGAGTATGGGCGGCCATGTTGGAGAAGGGGTTTCATAGCAGTCTTAAAGCCTGATTGATTTGTTTCAAGGTCTACCCCTTAGTAGTTCTAGTTGATACATCAGGATTTATATACTGACAAAATTAAATTGTGCATAGATGTACATTCAATTAAAGATATATAGAAAAATATGTATTTAGAATCATATCAACAGAATCAGAGTAAAATTACTGTACAATTTTCAAAGAGTAAATGCACAAAGCCAATTCATCCGCAGAATCAGAGTGAGATTACTGTACAATTTTCAAAGAGTAAATGCACATTCAACAAAGCCAATTCAATAAATGTATCCACATACATCATGATGATACGAACAAATCAATGTTACGTTGGAATTAGCTAAACTCTGAGGAGAGACACCTGTCTATTTATCTCCTCCTGTTCATTTAATCCTTGATTCACAGTGTTCAGGGAATAGATCCATTTGCACTCTCTGAGGTTGAGTACATTACCAAAATCGCCCCCCCGAACATTGATTGCCACTCTTTCAATGACCCACCATCGTAGGCTATCACAGTCGTGGTCGAAAGAGGTAAAATGTTCAACCAGGGGTGCACCCGGTGTTTTACACCTGATGCGGCTGCAATGCTGTAAGATTCTGCATTTAACTCTTTGGGTCGTTTGCCCGACATACAAGAAACCACACGGGCATAGGATGGCATATATAACCCCGGTGGTATTACAATTGCTTTGAATCAGTGCCATCAGAGGAACGGTTGCCCGCTTGAGTCAGCAAGCCAACATTTCTGTGATAGCTTTTTTAATCAAGCATTTTTTTTATGCAGCCCGTTTCCCTTAAAGGAAACAGGACTGCGTTTAAAAAGAAAGTTTTTCATCCATTCTTTTTTTTTGTTTGTTTAGGAAGACGCAATGGTCCTGTGGACCACTACCTCCTCTTAAACAAAAATGTATTTTACACTCACAAAGGGGAAGGTGTCCCCAGTGGACCCCTTCCCTTTTGCAAATGGATAACTACCACATGTTTGTTTTTCTTACATTTTTAATGTAACACGTCCAGAATTCTGTCACAAAACATTAATACATACCATTTTAAAGCAGCTTTTGGAAGCGACTTCCTTTCCAAAACCGAATTTGTATTTAGTTCCAAACCCAAATTTTGATTCGGTAAAGTGTTGGTGAACAGCATTTTGAATTTCATACTTGACAAAATGCTTTTTGGGTGTTGCAAACGAGCCAATTCGGCGAACCAGCCCATTTGTGAATGCAATAAAGCTTAATACATCTGGCTCTTGGTACCCATTCTCTATATGCAATATTCTGTCAATCGTAGTTTAAAATCAGCTTTGGTACACAGCTGTCTGGTAAGTTGCCAGGTCTACCTACATTTTCATAAATAGTAGTAGACAAAATGCTTATTTTATCAAATAGATTAATTGTGCATAAATCTCTTTCAAGATTAAGGCCCCCGTTAGGATGGCGGGCGGACTTTGCCCTCCCGCCATCCCTTTGGAAAACGGGATGGTCAGTGACGTGAGCGGCGTTCCCGCCATGCCAATTATGATGTGCCCGCCAAACTGGCGGGCGCATCATGCATTCTGCTGAATGCACCGCCCGTCGCAATGTTAAAAATGCAGGCATGCATTTGCATACACCGCGCGCTGCCTGCCGCTTTGTGTATGCAAATGTGCACCTCCCCTCTCACCTTCACCATGGAGGGCCGCAGGGGAGCCCCAAAGTAAAGGCATTTGCATGAGGCCATCCTAATATGGCTGGCGGTGTCTGGAAGACACCGCCAGTCATATGAACCCATTCCCGCCCTGGCCGCAAGGCGACCGGGGAGGAAAGCAGCGGACGGTGTTTCCATCCGCCACGGTCCCCCGCCATTGTAATATGGCGGGGGGAAATAGGTGGCCGTCGGGGTCGGATGTCGGCGGATCGCCACCCCCTGCATGACGGTGGCGATCCGCCCGACATCCTAATGGGCCCCTAAGTGAGTACAGCTCTTGCTACCTCTTGTCATGTGAGTGTGAAGAACTTCATATTTTTGCCACTTTGTTCCCAGTTCTATTGATTTTGGCATGTAGTGGTTTGACATGTTGAAGTGGCATTGGCTTGCTGAACTGTCTTTGCAACATGTGATCTGATGAAAAGTCTAGAATTTTTTTACTTATAATTTCCATAACTGTCACTGTGTTTATGTCACTATCATCATGCACGAACCTCTGCTCAGCTGCACAGAGTACTGATAATGGAAGCAGGAGTGAAGGATATATTGGCCCACCTACTCCTAAAGCATGGCATGTGAATTAAATACTTCTTCTAGTGCTCTGATGCAGGACATATATTCCGGCTATATGACACGTAATGCACCTCAGATCATTCCATTTTTATGGAAAGGTTCTATCAAAGCAAAAACTGCAGAATCAAAGTAACTTGGGCTGAAACTACCCTTGGTGAATTAAATTCATCTTTCAATTCACCTTCATAACACTTTTGGCATGTGCAATACTTTTTGCTCCAGCTCAGCTAAATTACATTGGAAAAGACATACACATTTCTGTCTCTGATAGCAGTCCATTTACACCTTTTAACTGGCTTTATGTGTCAGATGTTACTTCAGAGGTCAGGCCACACATTGTCTAGGATGGGAGTGAGTAGGTTGCTATCGCTGCCCAGGAACATCTAAGTTTGGAGAGATTGTAGTAGCACCTTTCAATTTCATAAAATTAAAACAGAAGACTTGGGGCCAAATTTATGAAAGGTGTTGCATCGCCCTGCACCACTGAGGTGGACACAGGTTGATGTAAAACCTAAAATTAGATTTACCGAGCCAATGGAAGGCCGCCTTTCAAGGCCCTGCGTGACTTAATACATCTCGTTTTATGCAAGGCAGCGCAAATAACTGCCTTGTGTTACTCTGCAGCAGGTAGGTGTTCCATGGATGTAGTATGGGTGTTCCCGCACATCCACCCATGAATTCTGACACATTCTCAGATTAACCAATCCTGGTAGACTGGGGAATGCATCAGAATTGTATTCCTTCCCACCAGAGGCGTAAGAAGGAAAAACATCTTTATTTTTCCGAGTTGCTTCCTCTTTCTAACTGTGCTGCATTATGCAGCACATGTTGAAAGAGGAAAGAGGAAGGGGAATAGTTGTTTTTGTGCATGAATGGGCCCCTGTCCACACAAAAAATCCTGCCTACAATGCAGACACCCTTGCACCATGGTGCAAGGGTGCCTGCGTTGGGGTTAGGCAGCAGTTTGTGTGGCTGTGCAGGCAGAGAGCAGGAATGCACTGCATAATATTAAATACAGGGCATTCCTACCTTCTTCCTTTCACTCAGCACAGCAAAGTGGCTTGCTGCGTTGCATTGAGTGCATATTTGTTAAATATGCTCCTAGGTCAACTTCAATTTTTACCTATCTTACAGAATAATATTGAGACCTTTTTCCAAAAGGTTTTCTATTGGGTGTTGTTTCTTTTCTCTACAATTCTTAAACCTCATCTGACCCTTTTCATTTTTGTGCCATTTACCTTCTGCATGTTTTGATTAGTACCTTCATGTTCTATTTTACATCTGGATTAGAGAAAGCCCTAGCTGTCTGCGAGCTCCTTCTATTGGACCTGGGCGAAATTTGATTAACACTTAAGTAATCAGAGTAATTTCTGAAATTTCATGGTACTCTTTTGACACAAAATTACCCATATTATACAATTGGAACTGTTTATGTAATAATGAATAATTTGGCTAAAAAATCCCACTATAAAAGCACCAGAACAACATACTTAGCGACCATGATTCTCTGCTGCTGACTGTGTTCTATTGCAGTTAGGTCTATTACCTTAGTGTGAGGTGCATCAATAGTTCCATTCTAGACACAAGGATGGATTTTGTGATATGAGAATAGCGCTAAATGCTGGGTTAGGCTCCTTGCATAATTCCATTTAATCTTCCATAAATTTGCAGCAATTATTAGAGTTACACCCACCCCACTTGAAAACATAAAAAAAAATAGTACATAAATATTTATACAATATGAATTGATGGAATTTGCAGCTTTTCCTTTTGAGCCATTGTCCATTTGCAGTGTCATTCATATATTGGATCAGTCGTCCAGGTCAAGACAGCTTTCCGAAGGTGGTTGTGGTTCAATCCCCTTCAGCCATCGTTTTTTTTTGCTCAGTTCATTCTCATTTTAGACCAGTGCACGAAACTGCCAGTCATCCATTGGAAAGTCACTACTTGTAGTAGTGCATTTTTCATCTTTCTCTTGACATCTGCATCTGAAAACACAAGCATTAACAGCTAGCTAGTATTCCTCCATGTTCCTGTTTGCTCTCCCTCCTTTGCTGATTGCACCGAAACAGGCCTAATCGCCACCACTGATCACATCACGGCCCTGCTGGACAACGGCAAAACCTTAGCCCTCATTCTTCTGGACCCCTTGGCTGCCTTCGGCACCATCTGCCACCACACCCTGTACACACGACTCTACAACGCGGGGTTCTGGGACAAAGCCCTGGACTGGATCACCGCCTTCCTCACCGACAGAACCCAGAAAGTCCGCCTCCCTCCATTCTGATCAGAAGCCACAAAGATCACCTGCGCATACCTCAAGGATTGTCCCTCAGCCCGACCCTATTCAACGTCTACATGACACCGCTCACCAACATCGCCTGATCACACGACCTCAACATAGTCTTATACGCCGATGACACCCAGCTGATCCTCTCCCTCACCAAAGACCCGGCCACTGCCAAAACCAACTTCCACGCAGGGATGAGAGCCGTTGCTGAATGGATGAAGAGCAGTCAGCTGAAACTGAACTCAGACAAGACGGAGGTCCTTATCCTCTGCTCTACCCCCTCCGCCTTGGACGACTCCTGGTGGCCAGCCTCGCCAGGAACTGCGCCGACACCCACCAACCACGTACGCAAGCTGGGGTTCATCCTCGACTTTTCTCTGTCAATGACCCAACAAGTCAACGCTGTCTCCTTCTCCTGCTTCAACACCCTCTCTATGGTTCGTATGATCTACAGATGGATCCCCACCGAAACCAGAAGGATGGTCACCCAGGCCCTCGTCAACAGCAGGTCTATGGCAATGCCCTTTATGCGGGAACCACGTCCAAACTCCAGGAGAGACTCCAATGCATACAAAACACCTCCGCACGCCTCATCCTCGACATCCCCCACCACAGCCACATCCCCGCCCACCTTAAGAACCTGCACTTTCTTCCCGTCATCAAGAAGAGCAACTTCAAGCTCAACACCCACGCTCACAAATCACTCCACAACACAGGACCAGCATACCTCAACGCCTACTCTGCTGTCTGCTCACCGGACTTACTTGCGTAAGGGACACCGTCTGTTGATTCCTGTTCTACCCTGGTGCCTTGTGTGGAGGGACCGCTGCAGCGCCTCGCCGCACCCGCTCCACGGGTGCTGCTTCGTGGTGTGTGAAGGCGCTACCGAGGACCAGGTGCTTCGAGGGCGAAGTCCATCGGCTTCAGGCGAGGAGCGTTGCATGGACTCGGATGACCAAGAGTCCCTGCGTGGCCCGTAGCAGCTGGTCAACGCCCCCTGATAGCCCAGCCCCCCTGCCGGTAAACTTGTGAAAAGCTCTTCCTTTCTGGACACCTGTGGGATGCCTACTCTGCTGTCTGCTCACCGGACTTACTTGCGTGAGGGACACCGTCTGTTGATTCCTGTTCTACCCTGGTGCCTTGTGTGGAGGGACCGCTGCAGCGCCTCGCCGCACCCGCTACGCGGGTGCTACTTCGTGGTGTGTGAAGGCGCTACCGAGGACCAGGTGCTTCGAGGGGGAAGTCCATCGGCTTCAGGCGAGGAGCGTTGCATGGACTCGGATGACCAAGAGTCCCTGCCTGGCCCGTAGCAGCTGGTCAACGCCCCCTGATAGCCCCGCCCCCCCTGCCATCACACGCCCAATAAAACTAGCCCACAATTCCGCTGCGCGGGATGCCGGGCGAAGCCCAGGCCAAGGGCGGGCCCGGCACCCCCCATTTATCACCCACTCAACATACCCCTGTGAGTACTCTGTTAATATTCGCTATATAGTTGTCTGGGATTTCCACCTGGATTGTGCTTTTTCCCTCTAACAATGTCTACCCGAGAGACCAGAAGTAAAACAGCTGCAGGAGGGACTCTATCAACAGGCACCTTGGATAATTTTATCACCAGGGCTAATACCTTTATTGATCAGGGGATTACACTAATGGAGCGTAGGGTGTCCCAAGACCTGGCCCTGGCTAAGAAAAGATCATCTATGGGTCCATTTGCGAAGGCAAAAACCCCAGTCCAATCTAACGCTGCGGGCCTCATAAATATCCAGGCAGATGTACATGCAGTTAGATGTAGCCTACCCAACACGATAGACCTCTCAGTCTCCCATTTATCATGTGCCTCTGAACTAAGTACAGATTAGAAAACACCCCGGACCTAGATATTAATACCACCCAGGATGACATAAGTGCAACTACACTGAGAGGCAGGAAGGAGGGTGCCATCCCTAAATTACACAAACAAAATAAAGGGAAGGGAAGAGGACGACACCAGAAAAAGTCTACTAAGGTCATTGCCCCTAAACTAAATACAAATCACGACCCTCAAGCTAGTGATGTCATAATAGAGCCCGAGAACACCAGGAATACAGAGGGCTCAACTAGCCCAGTTGGGAACAGGGGGGAAACGGCTGACACCCAAATCCTAACAAAGGTAGAGGAACTATTCAAACGCTACCTTTCCCCCATTGAGAAAAGACTAGCCCAGATTGAAAAAAAATTAGCTGATTTTTGCACTAAGCCTAATACTCAAATAACACCTGGGGCCCAAAAAGCGGGGAGTAACAAACCAAACCCTAACAAGGCTATAATGCAAGCCCCTAAAAACTCTGCACCAGTATTGGTGAACACCAATACCAACCAGGCCCCTGTTGTTGAGAATAAAGCTGATAAGGAAGGCATAACTATTATAATTCCAGCCCCGCCCCGTGCAGGAGACACACCTCCCAGGGAACACAGCACGCAGTTAAAGGGGAAAAAAACTGGTGAAGTAACTAATAGAGGAAGAGTGGTGAACCTCCCCCCGGAGGCCACACCATATGTGGTGGTCATGACAGGGGTCCCAGAACTGGAGGATTCCCGCTAGGAAACCAATTGGTCGCAATTTAATAAAGGTTCGTCACTGGCTCAACCAAAATCGACCTTTGCCCCCACATCGTATAAGTAAGATCCTGTCAGTGTGGAGTTTGGCATGGCTGGGGTATCAGAGGAAAACCATTCAGGGAGACTGTGTGTTGATTAACTTTGCAGATCCACACATTGCCGCTCAAATCTGTGCAGGAGACACACAGGACACGTTTGATGGCATAGCCACAAGGCGACTTTCCTTTTTCTACCCCCAAACGAGAGGGCCCCCTCGGGACACTAGAGGAAATAACAACTGGTACAGAGTAGGGAACAAAGACTGGGGCTGGAATCAGGAACCCTGGGGGGAGCAGCCACCCCCAGTGCATGTTTTCAGGGATAACTGGGGTGGCTTTCCGATTATGAACAGGTTTAGCTGCCTAGATATGGTGGATTGACATATAATTCCACCAAGTCCTCCAAACAAGGAAAATATGACTCGCACAGCTGGGATAAATCGCGATTCTGGGCAAGAGAAGTGTGCCAACTGTCATGACAGTAGTAGAAATGTAGTTGTTACACTCCCAAAGTCTCTGGGGGATATTGGTGATATCAATCTACCCCGAGAAATAGCTAACCCCATAGAAGAAGTAAGCGACCCAAATCCTTGTGTACAGGTTGGGGGAAAGGGAGCAAACAATGATGTATCAGTTATAGGCCATAAGGTGATCAATCTGCTATCTTGAAACATGGCTGGGCTTCAGAAAAAGATGGCTCTACCCAAATGGAATGCGTTCATCGAGAAGTTTGTGTATGCATGTTCCGAGAAACTTGGAGCCTACTCCCAGTACACAAATCTGGCTATGCAACATTCTTTGTGTCCGCATTAAGCTGCGGCAGGGGTAAACCTGCGGGTGGACTTCATATCTGGGTTAAAATCGGACTGAATTGGGTTATTTCCAGCCATGACGTAGCGACTACAGATATCCTACATATTTCATTTGCAGGGCATACTAAGGGGAGTAGGATACACCTATTCAATATCTACTCTAGATGGTGTCCGGGGATACAAACCCAGGTACCCTGTCGGTTTTAGAACAGGTATTAGCCAAATGCCCTCCAAACTCTAAAATCATAGTAGGAGGAGACTTTAACTGCACATTTGAACCCTTAGCTATGGAGGATCCCCCGGGTATAGAGGAGGAGGACTCCAGATGGTCTATACCGGCCCTCTCATTAGCGCCAATTAGAAAATGGTCAGCAAGGGCAATACAGATCAATGCCCTGACCATGGAATTTAATCTAAGAGCACTAAATGGCAGAACAATCTCTGATCGCGCAGGAGCAATGACCTTTAACAGGCTTACTGGCCAGTCCAGGATAGATTATATCTTACTGGACGTCACACTGTGGCGTGACTTAATAGATATGGAGGTCGTACCTTCACAGGATAGCGACCACAACCCCCTATGTGCAAAGTTAAGGTGGGGTAAATTAAATGGAAATGGGCATAATGTCCCTTTGAGGACAACCAATGAGGTCATCCCTTATAATGGTATTCGTAGGTTGAAATGGGAGAAGGCTCAGCTCCAGGAAGGAAACCTAGAGAAGATTAGGGACCATGTAACTAAATTGACATCAGATTCGGAGAACCTTGAACCAGGAAGTGCTAGTGCGACAGGGTTGACCTTTTCCTCGGCGTATAAGAACACGATAGAGGATGTAGGGCAATACTTTGTAGCTCAGGGTAAAAGGGGCAGAGCGAATAATACATCAGCTATAACCAGCAACCCGTGGTATTCAGATGAGTGCAAGGTGAAACGGAAGGAGCTAACAGCCGTCCTGCTTCAAAAGGATCCGTCACTAGTTAGAGCGGCTAGGAAGGATTATGCGTGGGTGTTAGTGTTGGCTAAATGAGAGTGGGAGGAACAACACTGGCAGGATTTCAAATCTGCTGCCAACAAGAAAAATGCCATTTTGTTCTGGGATTTGATTAATAAAGCTAGACAGCATAGCACACCACCTATGAGTAAACCTGTGGCTCCGACCCTAGCAATATATGATGGCCAAGTATTACCGGCAGCTTTATACGGCTCTGAGCTATGGGGGTTTGAGAACATAACGGAGCTAGCCACATTGGAAATAAATTCATGCGAGATCTGGTGGCCCTCCCAGTCTCCACCCCGCTAATTCCGCTGCGGCTAGACCTGGGTAGGCGCACCCTTAAAGATAAAGTACGGTTATGCCCATTACTCTTCTGGGTGCGACTAAGAAGGACCCAGGAGCTACTTAATTATGCGTCGGCCCTAGATGAACTCATTTTGCTCAATACAGGTAACAAAATTAAATGGCTGTGTAACCTGAAACAGATGGTGGTGCAACTGGGCCTAAGCGAATCATGGTTGAGCCAAACTCCGCCACCCAAGGCAGTGATTAAGAAACTCTATTGGGATTGGGTACAGGAAACAACCATAAGTAGAAGTGAAGGGGGGCCCATCTCCCAGCGATTTCTGGAGATCAAATGGACAAGAAAATTGGAACCCTTCCTTGACTTTATAGAGAAACCCTTGGACAGATCACTCTACCTAAAATTTAGGCACGGGACTTTGCCGGTGAATGACTTCTCCTCTGGGTGGAAAAGTAAAGGTGTTCTCCCTAAATCATGCCCCGGCTGTGCAGCCCCTAATGAGTCAGTAGCGCATTTTTTGTTTGCCTGCCCGGCTTATAGGGTTGCAAGTAAAATATGGTTAAAACCGCTATGCATGGGGCTGGGCCTCAGATGTCATAAAATGGCCCTCCGGGTCCTCCGTACTGACACATCTTCTACTGCTGTGGTATGTGGGGTAGCCAAATTTCTGGGAAGTGCATGGCAGACCCGTACCAGGAGGGCCAAGCATCTCGCTCATATAACTTATCCAATGGACAGCATTAGGGCATGAAGTGCTTTTTATGATTTTAAATAACTAGCTTTGAGCTTGATTTTAGACAATTTTAATGAGTAGTTTATGAGGATGTTGTAAATATATGAATGTTGTGCCCCTACTCTTTTATTTTTTTTAATGTACTGTATAAACTGTGTAGTTTTATGATGAATTTTCCATCGAATAAAGTAATTACAACTTCAAGCTCAACACCCACGCTCACAAATCACTCCACAACACAGGACCAGCATACCTCAACAATCAACTCACCTTCTACACCCCAAACCGCCAGCTCCACTCCGCTGATCTCACCCTCGCCACTGTTCCATGCATCCACCGAACAACCACTGGCAGCAGATCCTTCTCCCACTATGCCGCCAAAACATGGAACAACCTCCCCATCCACCTATGACAGACCCAGGACCTGCTGACCTTCAGGAGACTCCTCAAGACCTGGCTGTTTGATCAGTAGCTGCCCCCCACGCCTTGAGACCCTCACAGGTGAGTAGCCTGCTTTACAAACGTTTGATTGATTGATTGATTGATTGACATTGCCTACACATCACCACCACACTCTATTGAAATGCTAAAGCATAGGAGTGCTCCAATTGAGATGTTATTTACTGGGGTAGTAAGGCATTCTTTTTTTTTTACATCGTTTTCTGCGATACACTGAAGGATTATCTTGCACTGCTTGTGCTGCTGCTACAAAGTCCCCCCAAAAAAAGTTAATGTGAACCTATGACGAGTCAATTCAATTTAATAAGGGCAATGGAGAATGCAAATGAAAGAAACAATTCTTTAGTTCCACATAATGGATAAGTTGGCAAAGAAACAATTATGAATTCTCTGCTTTGACAGTGAACCCAGAAATATTCGTGGAGCATGGATCCGCAGAGCAAAAAAGACTGAGAAATAAAGGTGCTTGAATAAGCTATGCTTGTGTCATCCTAAACAAGTCCATTTTGGGTAAGGTTATCGCTTTAATTTGCTATCTTACTGTCTTGAAAACAAGCCCAGATTACATTAGTTGGGTTTTGCTGGAACACAGCATCACAAAAGAGGGTCTGGTTGGAGACAGGATAGGCCATCTCTGACGCCTGGCATTCGATACTGGTGCTGCTCAGGCCAATGCAATGACCTCCAATCTCAATGCACCAGGACACAAGGTACTTCTAACAATAGACTGAACTCAGGCCTGTATCTGGCCTGCATTACATCGCGGTTAGTCTGACGTTGTGACTTGGACCCAATCCACTGAAACAGCTAACAGTGGTTGGCGCTATGTGCATTTAGGCACAATTTTTAAAACTGCATGTTTCCTGTTCTAATGATTGACATTTTGTCATTTTGCTGCCCAATAATTTTATAAAATGTACTCTGTTTTTCTAAATTGGTGTGGGATTTTTCTTGTATTTTTTCACTTTATTACTGTTTGAGTGCTGTATACATTTTTTACACATTGCCTATAAATTGAGCCTGACTGATTTTGTGTCAAGCTACCAGCGGGTTAAGCACATTTTATTAGACGTCAATTTTAGTAGATTCTAGAACCATTCACAATTATTTTTATCTGACATATAAACAGGAATTGGGTCTTTAAATCAAACCCAAGGCTTGCCCTATGAAGGTTAAAGCAGTGGACAGAGGAAATCTTATCTCTGAATCCTTAAAAAAAGGCATTGTCTGACTGAGCCAGGATTGTGAACAGAACTGAGAGTTAAAGTGTGGCATCATTGATGCCTTTCTGTTTGTCATCATCCTAGAACTGCGGTTGCTGGCTGTACCCAATTCTAGCATTAATTGGGACAAGTGTTCAATGTACATCAACTTGACCTATTCAATCACTCAATGATTGATTCAGTAATCAAGAGCACACTCTCCTTTGTCTAGAAAACTCTGCTCTATGGCCTGAATGCTGAATAATGTGAATTTATAACTCTTAATTCGATCAGACGTATCTGCGGCATTCAACACAGTTGATCATGACATTTGTTTGAAACCACTCAAATGCAGAATGTGCCTAAGTGAACCTGGGCACATGTGGGTCAAGTCATCCCTTACAAGTTGTTCCCATGCGGACCTCTACGCTGGAACGGGAACCTGAAGAGTCCGGTAGACATCCATATTATCCCCAGTTCAACCACAATGTGAATTTCCCCTTGGCCAATAACTGGATAACACTGGCATTTCACTCAATCGATCTGCAATCTATTTGAAATGTTCTTAATTTAATTACTTTAAAACCATCAAAATGGGGTGTGGCTTAGCCGCTGAAGATGGTGGTCACTCTGCTGAGCTCCTCTGCCATGTATTTATTTTAAAATCATCCATATAGGGAATCACACCATCACTGTCCCAGTTGATGCTCCCTGATGCCTGGTGAATTGCTGGATTGTGTGAGAGGTGCATTGGCCATGTGGTTGGTTAGGTGGTGCCGGCATATCGCACAGCTCCCTTCAGCCTCATCAAGCCCCGCAAGCCTCTGTTGATGAAGGCGGACATACGGAAGGATATGACTTGTAAAATTAAGTCAAGTCAGTGAAGGTTTATTCTGTTGAGTAACCATAATTGTCGAAAACAATTTGTACTGTACATTCAACACATTTGATAAACGTCATAAAATAAAAATTAGCTGCATGCCCAGGATATGGAACATAATATTCTGGAAACAGAATGGGGCAACATGAAGAATCTTCTTTGTTTTCAGTTTCTATTTGTTGTGAATTCTAGTGGGGGTTAGTCACTATTTTTAAGAGCTTTCAAAGCTTGTAAAAATCAGTGGTTATACGTATTTATATTTTTTCTGCTGTGAAAAACCATTTGGATCGTGTTTTTCCAGCACTTATAGAAAATTGTACTTTTATTTCCCTCCTTTCCTTGTAAATTAACGAAGTCAATTATATTGTCTTTCTTGTCTGCTCTTCCCACCCTTCCTTCTACCATGTCCTTAAATTTGCTCTTTCAGATATCTATTTTACACACCTCAGTGCCTCCCAGGTTTCCCATACTCAAATTTCTCTTCTTCTCAAGAATACTGTTGCAGCGGAAGCTCTTTTTCTTTCTTTTCCAAGTTTCTGTTTCTGTTCCCATATAACTACCACACTACTTAGTCACTTCACTAAGATTCTATATTTCACTCACAGAGGCATTGTTCCTCCAATGAATCTTGCTTCGTTGCATGAGGGGTGAGAAATCACGGTGTTGAACTCCTGGCCAACTAATGAGGCCCAATAATTGGTTGCATGGGCAAAGGGATAAAGTTAGAGTCCATTGAAGAAAATGTAGGAATCAAACTACTATTTTAGGAACTTCAGGATATGTCACACAGATATTTTATGATGCCAGCTAAGAGTAATTGGCTGTCTGGAAAGAATAATGAGTATTGTTTTAAAACATGTTACATAACAGCTTTATCTGCTAATACATTTTGATTTTTTTAATATGGTGGGTATTTATCCCGTGTTAATGGCCAAATAGTACATAATCTCGACTATTTAGCCATCCAAAGCTTAAATAGTAGAAATGATGTACGATTGGACTTGCTGTCAAAGAAATAGAGTAAAGAAGAACTTTATTTAACTGGCATGAAGAAACAAGGGACAATGGGCAAAGGTGGCCATCTTGTGATGGGGATGTAACATGTCTAACGTATTTTTAAAGAAAGTACATATACAAATGTACAATAGTTTGTACAACAGTAAGTGCATGAATTAAGCTAATCTGTTTTCAGATGAAAAAACTGTAAAATCAATTTTGAATAAAACAATGTTATTATTTTAATATTCAAATAAGGAATGCAGGAAACAATCCTCTATTGAGGGTGCTTCAGGATATGGCACACATATAGTTTGCACTGCAGTCTTGGACTAATTGACTGCCTGCAAATAATAAGGAGCAAGGTTTCAAAGCATGTTCATAAATGTTTTATTCACTGATGAGAATATGTTGTTTGTTTTAATGTTCATGATCCTGCTTTTGATGATTTTTTAGGACTGCCTCTTTTTGGGCTTTCTATGGAATGCCTTGTTCTAGATTGAGGCTTCTTTTTAAGGGTTGTGCTTGCTTAATATTTCAACCTGACAACAAAGCAGTAGTAAGCAAGCAGCAGCAAAAAGGAAATACAGACAGATAGGTCTGTAAGTAGATGGCAGGGGGGGCACCGTGATGGACGGAAAGACCATCCGAATTTCCACCGTTCGACATCTCGACCAGGCGGAAAACGGACACAATATGGTGCCGGTGTCTGCAAGACACAACCATCCTTATATGATGTGGCATTATTCATGCCTTATGGAAAGGCATGTAGTATTTGCTATGGGGGCCCATTCCAGGCCCCCAAGGGGGTGGGGAGGGTGGGGGGCTGCACTTGTGGGGTACCTATGGTACCCCCAACATTGGCATGGGCAAGGTGGCAAGGCTGTCATGTTTTGCATGCCAATGCACAACGGCCCTTCACAGCATTGTGGCGGGCGGTGCTGGGAGTACCGCCCACCACAATGCCGTAAATGCGGGTTTCCACTGCCACAGAGCATCCTAATTGATGGTGCGGGACAGCTGCACCAATGGCGGCTGGTCCGGGCACCGCTAGGGTGACGGGAGGACTTCTGTCCGCCCGCCATCATAATGGGGCCCATAGTTATAATGTTGATTTTGTAAATATTGTGAAATTTTTATCGTACTATATATTTGTAAATGTGTTAATAATTTTTAATAAATTGGATATGTTTTATAGAAAAATTGTTTTAGGAGCGGGATGTTGGGTTTATAGGGGATAAAGGTGGGGAGTGTTTTAAACATTTTTAAAAAAATGCTTTAAGTTTTAAAGTAATTTTTTAATATTAAAGACATTTAAAATTGAGTTTTAGGAGTGGGATGTTGGGGTTATAAGGGATAAGGGTGGGGAGTGTTATAAAAAATATATTTAAAAATAAAAAATTGCTAATTATTTTAAAACAAATTGAATAGTGGTTGTAGGGGATAATGGTGGGGAGTGTTTTAAAAAATATTTAAAAATTGAATTAAAAAAACATCATATCAAAATAAAAAAAAAATTTTGTTTAGGAGTGGGATATTGTGGTTATAGGGATAATGGTGGGGAGTGTTTTAAAAATAAATTGTTTTCAAATAAAAAGTTTAAGTAATAAAGAAATTAAAATCAGTTTTTAGGATTGGTTTTTGGGTTTATAGGTGATGAGGGGGTAGTTTAAAAAAATATATTTAAAATTAAAAACATAATAATTTACAAATGCTATTTAAAATATTTTATCCATTGTGGAAATTTGTCAAATTTTCAGGCGATTGTGTGGAGTAATGCTTACATTTTTTTTGAATTGGAAAAAACGAAGATTTGGAATAAAAACATTAACAATTATGATTTGTTGTTTTATATGGTATAACAGTAGTGAAAAATACAAATTCTAAAAAACAATACAGATATTTATTGAAGTGGTGTTTTGTGTTGAGATGGTATTATTGTGCTTCTTTTATAAATAATTTTGTAAATATATTTACATTTGTTTTAAAAATGGAATTACATAATTTATACATTGTACATTTTGAAGGTGTTTAATGTTTGAGTTAGAAATTATTAATGTTATAAAAATGAAAAGTAATTTTTTCATGTTTAATAATTTTATATAACAATAATAATGATATTACATTTTTAATAAAAAATATAACATTTTGTATCATGTAATTTATAAATACAAGAAAATGTATTAACACAATTTAAAAAGTCTCATAATATATATGTATAATGTGTGCTATTTTATATGTGTTTATGTAATTTTTCTGATAATATGAAATGTTATGAGTATATTGTTTTGCACTTTCCTTGAGTTAATATAGTTTGGGATGGGAATAGTAAATGATATATGTTTAATGTTGCGCACCTTCCCTGAGTAAATACGGTTTGGATTGAGAATAGTAAATTTTATTTGTGTAGTGTCCAGCACCATCCCTGAGTTAATACAGTTTGGAGTGGGAATAGTAAATTATATGTGTTTAGTGGCCAACAAATTCCCAGAGTTAATACAGTTTGGAGTCGGAATGGTAAATTATATATGTTTAGGGTCCCATTAGGATAGTGGGCAGAAAGTCACCCCGAACGCCATAGAGGGGACATGAGTCCCTAGGTGTGGGCAGGGCAAGTTGTGTGTCTGGTACACTTCATCCACGGGCAGGGTGTTGTGCTGTGTGGCCTCAAACTGGCTCAGTCAGGGCAGATATTCAGGGTTACAGGCACTGTTATGGTCTATGTAGTGTGTTGCTGCAATGTGATTGCAGGGTCTGGTGGTCACCATGTTGATTTGGGCATCTCTTGTACTGCATTGATTGGATTGCTTGTCCTGATGATGACACTAACACAACCCTGCATCGGTCTCTCATGCAGAATCGCCAGTGGACACGGAGGAATGGGAGCCAGAAACCAGCTGTGGTGAGAGTAGGACCGCAGCTGCACCGGAGGCACAGAGCTCAACAGCGCATCTGAGGGGGACCGTAGTATGCAGGAGGAATCCGTGGCTGAGACACAGAGTACTACATCATCTGATGCCAGTGGTGATGCATCCATGTTGGCAGGCACAGGGGATGGGAGTCTGCAACAACATCTACCACATAGCGGCCAGTGCCCAGCCTCCCATCCACTTCATCTGGTGCTGCCCCTGTCCATGTCAGTAAAAGGGGATGATTTACATTCAAACCTGGCACCGCTGAGCCTGCACCTGTCCCCCCTGCTGCCCTCAGTGCTGAGTCTGTAGAGCTCATGTACCAGCTTTGTGTGGGCCAGACCACCCTGCTCAATGCGTTCAGTGGCCATGACAAGAAATTAGGCCAGGTGGTTGCCTACATGGAGGGCATATACTCTGATGTGAGTGGGCTACACCGTACAGTCCAGTCTTTGTTATCCACAGTGACGTCTGTCTTCAACAGGCACATGCTCCCGTTCCTGCTCAGATGCCTTTGTCCACCCCCCAGTCAGTGGCCACATCAGATGACAGTGACCACGGTTCACATGCGTCACAGACACGATACAGCACAAGGAGCACACAGCAGACACAACCAAATCGGTCCTGCCCACTGACACCATCACCACAGAAGAGCAGAGCCAGCCCAGAATGCAAAGAAAAGAGCCTGTCAGGGAAGAGCAAGGCCGAAAAAGCAATGAGGCTGACATCAGGCTCACTTGCCTCAGAGGCATCACCAGCAAAGGACTCTACTGTCCCTAAAACCTCATGCAGAGCTAGGCGTGCAGTGTCTGTGCCCACTGAGGAGGTATTGTATGGCAAGGGTACACCTAGGAAGGGCACAGGGCCACATCCCCTCACCACATCAACTCCAATTCCAAGCCCAGTGAAGCAGGTGGAGGAGGGCACTGTAGGGGCTACCCCCGGCAAAGAGGCAAGGGAGGGCACTGTCGGGGCCACCCTTGGCAAAGAGGCAAATGAGGGCACTGTAAGTGGGACACCTGGCAAGCAGGGGAAGGTGGTCCAGAGGTATAGTCAGACAAAGAGTCCCGCAGGATCCAGCACGTCACCAGAGGGAGTGCCAGTGTCTGCACTTGATGCGGTACAGTTGGTGTGTGTGCCTGTTGTGTCATCACTAGTTCCCATTAACCCCAAGACAGGGTAGCCATTTCATATTCCCTAGAAGTGGAAGGGCACCCCTCCAACCTCTCCCACCCACACTGTGTCACAGGTCTGCATGACTCCACCTCCACATTCCACTATACCACCTGGTCCAAACAGACCTCCAGCCTGCCAAACCACTGATAGCCCTACCTCACCTGGGCCTCTGTCTCCCATTCAAGTGTTCTTGCTGTCCCCGACACACAGCCAACTCCAAGTTCGCCTGACAGCCAAAATTTGAGTGGCAGTCCCCCTTATACACCTGTCTCTCATACATGTGTGCTAGTCCTGCCCATTGCTTGGCACCTGGCTGTGTTGCTGGTCATGGAAGGGCAGAGTCAAACACACTACCTGTGCAGCTTCTCATGTCCTGACTCTGCAGATCTCCCTGGCAACTTAAATTGTAATTCACTGCTGTGTTGTACTCTCACCTGTGCCATGGATACTGGCCTTGTTGCTCTGCTGTGTCGTACTCTCACCTGTGCCATGGCCACTGGCCCTGTTGCTCTGCTGTGTTGTACTCTCACCTGTACCATGGACCCTGGCCCTGTTGCTCTGTTGTGTTGTACTCTCACCTGTGCCAATGGCACTGGCCCTGTTGCTCTGCTGTGTTGTACTCTCACCTGTGCCATGGGCACTGGCCTTGTTGCTCTGCTGTGTTGGAGTCTCCCCTTTGAAGCCTCTCATGTACTTGCTGTGCCACCTGCCATGGACACTGGCCCTGTTGCTCTGCTGTGTTGTACTCTCACCTGTGCCATGGACACTGGCCCTGTTGCTCTGCTGTGTTGTACTCTCACCTGTGCCATGGACACTGGCCCTGTAGCTCTGCTGTGCTGGAGTCTCCCCTGTGCAGCCTCTCATGCACTTTCTGTGCCACCTGCCACGGACACTGGCCCTGTTGCTCTGCGGTGTTGTACTCTCACCTGTGCCATGGACAGTGGCCCTGTTGCTCTGCTGTGTTGGAGTCTCCCCTGTATAGCCTCTCATGTACTTGCTGTGCCACCTGCCATGGACACTGGCCTTCCTGTTTAGAGTTTGCCTGTGCAGATTATTTTGCATATGATCAGCATTGTGTGCCTTACTCTTGTCTACTGTTGGTCTACTGTCACATCTGTGTAATATGTGAATAAAGACAGTTACTCCTGGTGTGTGTTTTGTCAGTGTCCTTGCTGTTTAAAGTTATTTTTGTGTGTGCATTTGGTTGCCTGTGCCCCATGCTCTATGTGTCATTTCAACATTGCGAAGCTTTTTGCCTGCATTACATTTTTAAACAGGGTTGACAGGGTCTTCAGTCCATTCAGACACTGATACTTGTGGTATCTGTGTTGGCTTTTTTACCTGTCATGCAGTTCTCTTTTTAGTGGTTTGCTATTGTTGGCTACGTTGTTGCCATGTCAGCTTGGGGTATACTGCCAGCACAGGGTGTGATGCTGTGCACATGTTTGCATTCAGGCTGGGCAATGTCATGATGTATGTGTGTTATTCCTGTATGTGTGCCCAGCTGTGTATGTGTATGGTCATTTTGTGTTGGCCCTTAGTCCTGGTCCGCTGCCCTACATGAGATGTGTGCTCTTGGGTGGTGAAGAGGTATGCATTGTGAAGGGCATGACTTTGTAGTGGTTGTGGATGTGTGTGTGCCCCTGGATTGTGATAGACACACATGTGTCACCCAGGATTTGTGTGCCTGTTGTTTGGTTTGTCCTGCCCTGTGTAAATGATTCTGTGCACTTGTGTGTGTTGGTGTGCCCATGCAGTTCTGTCAGCTGTCCCCTTGGTTTACATGTGTATGTGCCTCTCCATCACTTCATTTGTGAGACTGTGCCTTGTGGTGAAGTTCTTGGGCCAAGAGTGATATTCCACTCTGGACATTGCCCCAGTGGCTTATGTGTGATGTTTTTTGAGGTATTTGTCAGTGAGGATTGCTCATCTGCACTTCAGCTGTGTGTGCTGCCCAGTGCTCTGGTGAAGATGGTTCTGCTCTTGTATCCCAGAGTGGTGCGTCCTGTTGTTGTTCTGTTGGATGTATGTGTGTTGGCTGTGGGGTATTGCTTCACTTCCTGTGTGTGCTGTTGTATTTGTGCTGTGCTGATTTGTGGTGTGTGTGTTGAGGTTGTATCAGTCATGTCTGTGTACACAGACTGCTTGTTGTGCATACAGTGCTGTGTGTATGTGGGAGTGGCATTGCCTGATGTGCATCCCCAGCTGTCCTGTGGTGTTTGTTGATTTTTGCTTTCATGTGCATGTGTGGTTGGTTTGTTTTGGCAGTGTAGTTCTGTGCAGGTGCACTTCTTGTGTGATTTGTGGTATGTTGTGTGTTTTGTTCTTGAGTGATGAGGTTGTGCACTCATGTTGTATTTGTGTTCCCATTGCCTTTCCACAGTTTGGCTGACAGGGTATGTCTGTTTCTGTTGGGGTTCTGTGTGTGTTCCTGTGGTGTTTGTATATTGTTTTTGGGCAGGCATCTGTTCAGGATACCCTGTGTGTGTTATGTTTGTGGCTACACCCAGGGTGTGTGTTTGTTTGTGTGTATATGTGCTGGGCGCTATTGGCAGCCTTCAGTGTGTGAGGCATTGGGGTTGTGTGTTCCTTGTCAGCCACTCCTGCAATGGGTGTCTCCCTGGTTGTTTGTTGTGTGGTGTAGGGTGTGTATTGTGCTTGCTTGTTGCTTTTTGCTGTGCATGGGGGTGCAAAGAATGGGCACCTGGCCTGTGACTTGATGGGGTGTGTTGATGTGTGCTTGGGGGTGGTGTGTACCTGTGGTATTTGTGCCCTGCCCATGCCTTGGAGTGGCCCTGCCTTCTGCATTGTGCACATGTGTTGCCCGCGGCGGTGACGTGACCGGGAACAAAATGTTGCTGCTAGTTCACGGTCGATGTGTGTCCCGGATGCAGAGGGGTGACTTGGTGGCAGGTGGGTCATGTCTGGGTGCCATTGTGGATGTGTTGTAACCCAGAGCAGGGTGTCTGTTATGGTTTTGAACCCTGTGTCAGCCCATGTGTTGTGTGTTGTATTTGTGTATTTGCGTACCTGCGGCGTCATCCGCGGCGGCCCATTTGATGGTAGTGCTCTAGCAGGTACATCACCAGATGCATATGTAGGGCTGGGTCCATGGCGTTCATGACCTGGTGGAGTGGACCGGGTCTCTGCTATCGTGCTCCGCTGTCGAGTTTCCGCCGTCTCTGGTTGGGCGGTGTCTCCGCTGTGGTGCGTCTGCCTGTTTGGGCCATCCTTATTTGTGGAGCGTGGCAGACGTCATTCTGCACTGCGGTGAGTCTCCATTGGCTCCCACCGCCACGGTGACGGTGACAGGCGCACTTTGATGGTGGTGCGCTGCGCTCTGCGGTTGACCGGAAATGACCTATGTTTTGCTCTACTAATATGGCGGATGTGAGTACCGCTGCTCGTGGGCGTAAAAAGGTGTTTTCCGCCCCTCCAGCACCACAGTGGTGCCACTGCTCGACATCCTAATGGACCCCCTAGTGTCTAGCACCTTCCATAAGTTAATACAGTTTGGAGTGGGAATAGTAAATTATATGTGGTTAGTGTCCAGCACCTTCCCTGAGTTAATCCCGTTTGAGTGGGAATAGTAAATTATGTATGTTTTGTGTCTAGCACCTTCCCTGACCTTTTCTACTTTGGAGTGGGAATAGTAAATTAAATATGTTTAGGTTCCAGCTCCTTTCCTGAGTTAGTATAGTTAGGAGTGGGAGTAGTAAATTATATTTGTTTACTGTCCAGCATTTTCCCTGAGTTGATATAGTGTAGAGTGGGTATAGTAAAAAATGTGTTCTTTATTATTATAGTACCGCTGCTCATGGGCGGAAAAAGGCGTGTTTCCGCCCCGCCAGCACCACGGTGCTGCCACTGCTCGACATCCTAATGGACCCCCTAGTGTCTAGCACCTTCCATAAGTTAATACAGTTTGGAGTGGGAATAGTAAATTATATGTGGTTAGTGTCCAGCACCTTCCCTGAGTTAGTACAGGTTGGAGTGGGGATAGTAAATAATATATTTCTACTGTCCAGCACCTTCCCTGAGTTAATACAGTTTGAGTGGGAATAGTAAATTATATATGTTTAATGTCCAGCACCTTTCCTGACTTTTTGTAGTTTGGAGTGTGAATAGTAAATTATATATGTTTAGTGTCCAACACTGTCCCTGAGTTAATACAGTTTGGAGTGGGAATAGTAACTTCTTATATGTTTATTGTTCAGCACCTTCCGTGACTATTTCTAGTTTGGAGTGGGAATAGTAAATTATATATGATTAGTGTCCAGCACCTTGTATGACTTTTTCTAGTATGGAGTCGGAATACTAAATGATATATGTTTAGTGTCCAGCACCTTACCTGAGTTACTACAGTTTGGAGTGGGTATAGTAAATTATATATGTTTAGTATCCCGCACCTTCCCTGAATTTTTATAGTGTTGTGTGTGAATAGTAAATTATATATTTTTAGTGTCCAGCACCTTCCCTGAGTTAATACAGTTTGGAGTGGGAATAGTAAATTATGTATGTTTAGTGTCCAGCACCTTCCCTGACCTTTTCTACTTTGGAGTGGGAATAGTAAATTAAATATGTTTAGGGTCCAGCTCCTTCCCTGAGTTAATATAGTTAGGAGTGGGAATAGTAAATTATATTTGTTTTCTGTCCAGCAGTTTCCCTGAGTTGATATAGTGTAGAGTGGGTATAGTAAAAAATGTGTTCTTTATTTTGAAGTAAGGTCAATGATAAAAATATATGAGTAAGTGGTAATAGTATCTTGTATATGTATATATTTATGTCTGACAATTCATTTTTGCTACATATTTTATTCTAAACACAGATTAATATAGGAATTAAATATAGAACAATATTTATATTTTATTTATGTCTTTATTTTCATTCAAAGATTCAAGCAAAGAAATAATATGCATTTTGTTTTACTAACATTGTTTGATATATGTATTGCTATACAAATAAATAATAAAACATTTTTTATTTTTGGATACATTGCATATGTAGAGGCCTATTAGGATGGCGGGCAGACTTTTGTCCACCCGCCCGCCACCCTAGCCGCACCGCACCACCAATTAGGATGCCACCGCCACAGTGGCGGTGGCATCCCCCATCCCATGCACACAGCAACGCCCACCACAATGATGTGGCTGCACTGTGTGCATTTACATGCACAATGTGGCAGGCACCACACGGTGCCTGCCACGTTGTGCATGCAAATGCTGGGGGGGTACCATAGGTACCCCCCATGTGCAGCCCCCACCCCCCATAGCCTGGGGGCCTGCTACGGACCCCTACATGCAGTAACCACATGCCATTCCATGGCGGCGTTGCCAACTTGGAAAGGCACATCACTGCATGTATTGTAATATGAATGGTGGTGTCTTGCAGACAAGGCAATCATATACATTGCCTTTTCCGCCATGTCAACTTATTGACCAGCGGAAAACCAGCGGATGGTCTACCCGTCCGCCGGGGTACCCACCGCCATACTAATGTGGTGGGGGGAAATGACATGCGGGCGGAGGAGAATGTCAGGTGGATTCCCACCACCATGCGGGCAGTGGCAATCCGTCCGATATTCTAATAGACCTCTTAGTTCCTATATAAACATATGAGTAAAGACAACAGCGGTCCTATGCAAGGAGGGATATAGTCAATAGGTATATATAGACACAATGGAAACTATATTGTTAAATTGACTTGCCCAGCCAGGCAGAGGTCTAATATTTAATTTAGAACCACAATATTAGGAGATACCTTCAACAATTTCTTGGAGATGGGCACAAGCCTGTGGCCAGAGGTTTACAAATTGTTATGGTTAGCGGAGTGGATAGAAGGTAGAGAAAGGTTTTTAGGCAAAAGCTATTGTTTTCTGTGCATATAGCAATAACAGAATTCACATTTACAACATTACTTGAAATATAGTAACAGATACACAACAGAGTATATGGTGTAGAAGTTGTCGACGGCGTTTCAATCCCATTACATAGTTATAGGGATCATCATCAGGACTGAGTAAAGCCTAATCATTCCTAGCCAAGATAGCCTAAAGGAAAGGGGGGAGAAAAATAAGGAAGTTTGTCCAAGAGAGGACATATTTTAGTTATCGTTACACACTTACATTTGTAATTTAAACATAAGTGACATTCAGTGTTGCCTTAAGGGCCTTTAACAAGGCTTTGTGCACGAGAAGTGAAGTAAAAGAATTTAAAAACTTTGCTTTAAAGCTAATGCATTCATTCAATGTCCGTGTTTATTTCTTATTGCGCCTGACAGAGAATAATGACCTTCATACTGCCGTGTGCCTAGTTGGTGCCCAGGTCGTGTGCTAAACACCAGAGTTTTGGCGAGATCCTGCAGTAGTGATGGGTGCGTGTCCTAAGGCGTGCATAACATGCATGTAACGCACAGGGACTTCTACTTCGGCGAAGAAAGAGCGGCACATACTCGGTACTAAAGAAGTAACTAGGTTATCGGTGAGAAGTGAGGGGTCGCGATTGCCTACCAAGCAATCTACAAGCTTACCGCATTGGGCGAGGCGCACACAGTGGGTGCCGGCCGGTGGCAGGGAGTAGGGGGCAGTCGTTATCTGCAAAGGGACCGCAGGGTCTATAAGTAATCAATTAGTTCTGAAAACAGGAATCAAAAATTGGGCGCTGGCTAAATGACTCACCCGCGGAGGAACCGGATAGTCCCAATTTAAACGGGCAGCTTAAACGGTGAATACGTTTCTGGCAGGGTTGGGTTTCAGGCAGGTATGCCACGGAGATCAATCTCCTAAAATTACGAGAGGGATCATTAACAAGGTAATGGGAGTCCAGGTCGTTCGTGGTGAAGCGCGTAAGAAAAGAGCTTACCCCGTCGAGTGGTTGAGGCTCCAACAATGGGCTGATTCCTCACGAGCCTGAGGGAATCAAACAAGGGGGAATTTAGGCTTAGGAAGCAAAGGGGTACAAAAAGCCTCAAGGGATTGGAGAGGGGGGTGGTGGGTAGCCATGCGCTTACCTTAACAGACGACTGCAAGTGCTTCCCGGGCCGGTGCACAGGCGAGCAACCAGGAAGTAAATTTATACCTTGGTGATTGGAGGGAACGGTCACATGATGGGAGTGACGATAGAGGATGCACACTGATTGGGAAGGGCAGTCACATGGTCAAAATAAAAATAAAATAAGGACATGGGGCGACCATGATGGGTGGGAAGGTCAGTCACATGGTCAAAATAAAAATAAAAGAAGGACATGGGGTGGCCATGAAGGGTGAGTGAAGGGTTCCTAGGATTACAGTGAAAGTGAATAAAGTGAGGGTGTGATAGCATAACGTGACGCTAAAACCAGTTAAGGACAATTTAAACATGCACAGTTCAAAGTTCCACATATTCGACTTAGCAATTCATTATTCAGAGCCCAACTAGCACAATCTATGCAAGGTTAGTCCAATCCTCCTGCTGATTGAGTCCGCAATTCAAGCTATTAGTCCTTAAAATCCATTTTAGTTCTTCCTTGTTGAGAAGCTTAGACAAATCTCCCCCTCTGGGTGGAAGAATGATTTGGCTGATCACAGTCCACCTTAAATCATTCTCGGTGTGTCCTTTGTCAATAAAATGTTCAACGAGAGGGGCTTTTTCAGTTTTGCATCTGATCCTACTGCGATGTTGCGAAATTCTCAGTTTAATCTTTTGCTTGGTCTGTCCCACGTAGATCAAATTGCATGGGCACAAGATGGCATATACCAGGTTACAGCTGATACAATTGGTAAAAGTGCGCAAAACATTTTTCACCTCACCAAAGGTAAATTCTTTAGATTCAATACACAAATCACAAACCACACAGTTGCCACATTTAGAGTGTCCCCTAAGAGGGGGAAGTTCCCATAAGTCTCTGAGGGTGTTCGCCGATTTGGGCGAGGGGAGGGCAGCCCTTACCAGATGGTCTGAGATTTTTGCTTCTCTTAAAAGCAAACATGGGAGGGTCAAAGTTTAAGTCCCCAGAATTAAGGATGTGCCAGTTTTTTTTGACACTCTTGCTAATCTTATTGGATACTGCAGAGAAAGTAGTCACCTATAATAGTTGGTCCGATTGCTTTTTTTCTTTTGCTTCCAAGAGGGATTCACGCGGGCAGTACCACGCCCTTTTCATAGCGTTTTTGACTAGCCGATGTGGATAACCTCTGAATCTTAGTTTGTCTGCCAGTACGTTCGCTTCCCTAAAATAGTCCGTCTTGAGAAAACAATTGCGTCTCAGACGTAAAAATTGGGAATAGGGTAAGCTATCTTTCAGGGCTCGCGGGTGACAGCTACTGTAACTCAGTAAAGTGTTACTTTCCGTAGGTTTACGGAATAGGGATGTAAACAATACGCCGTCACTGTGTTGTATACAGAGATCCAGGAAAGGAATGCTAGTTTTACTGTGGGTTAAGGTGAACGTTAGACCATTACAATTATTGTTAAGCCAATGTTGGAATAATGGCAGGGCTTTAACAGGGCCTTTCCAGATCATAAAGACATCGTCTATATAACGTTTCCATTGTACCAATCCATGGTGGAATGGGTTCGTGGCTGGTAAGATGATGTCACATTCAAGCCAGTCCATCTAAAGAATGGCCAAGGTCGGGGCAAAAATTGCGCCCATCGAAGTTCCCTTCACCTGCTGATAGTATTCACCATCAAACATGAAGAAGTTCTTAGTTAAGCAAATTTCAAGTAATTGAATGATGAAAAGGGTAGGTACAGTGTGTGGGCGTGGTCGGGTATTGAGAATTCTTTCCATGGTTAGTAGGGCTTCTGTTTGAGGAATGTTGGTGTACAACGATTCAACATCAAGAGTACATAGAGTTTCAGTAGTTGGGTCGAATGGATGGTTCTCGATTAAGTTGATCGTATATATACTGTCACGCACATAGCATACTGTACAAGGCACAAATCTTTCAAAAAATGGTTCACATAATGTCCCAGGGGCTCCAACACAGAACCACAGCCAGAGACTATAGGGCGGCCGGGGGGGGTCCTCCAACCGTTTATGAATCTTTGGGAGGGTATAAATGACCGGAATACGGGGATGATCCACATTTAAGAAATTTAGTTCATGTTTGCTGAGGAATCCGGTTTCAAAAGCCTCAGTCGTTACCTTTCTAATCAGAGTTTGTAGTTCTCTCGTGGGGTTGGTGTTAAGCCTACTGTAGTGGTCTGTGTTGGAAACCTGACGTGACAATTCAGTTTTGTAGTTACTTACATTTTATAAGACAATCCCACCCCCTTTATCAGCGGGCTTAATGATTAGTTTATTCCTATCACGTAATGAGGAAATGGCATTCTTTTCATCAATGGATATGTTATAAGGAATGAATATGTGGGATTTGGCCAGAGTAGTGGTTTCCTTTAGGACAACCTTCTCGAAGGTGGTGATCTCTTTAGGTATCATACCAGATGTAGGTGAAAAAGTGGACGGGGGACGGAACGGGGTAAGGGCAGTTGTGGGTTTGGCTGGGTTGAGAGCAAAGAAGGCGCGGAGTCTGATTTTCCTAAAGAACCCCATCAGTTCAGATTGGAGATTTAGAAAGCCGGGGTAAATTGTGGGTACAAAGGAGAGTCCCTTACTTAAGATGGAAATTTCTTGTGATGAGAGATTATGCTCAGACAAGTTAAATATGGGAATAGTTAAATCGGCAGGAGCAGTTTCAGCTACTACACTATATAAACATAAACATAAACATATAATATTTATGTATAGTCAGCATGAACCATTTTAATATTTTTATAATGGAGAAGTTGGTAAATATGTAAGTTTTTTTTTACAAATAAATGATGCAGTTGTCCACTGGTTTTTATATATTTTTTAGTACATATTTGTTGGTAATAGAATATTTTGTTACATGGTAAATAGGCATTACATAATTCCACATAGTATAGATTTTTAATAAAATACATTTTGTTACAATTTTTTCATTGTCTAACTTTTTTGTTGCATATGTTCTAATAAATATTATCATATTTTGTATAATATTATTTAAATTATAAATATAAATGCAATTATAAAGATATGAAAGCATTTTGAAAATAAAAAATATTTTTTAACAATATATATTTTCAAATTTTTAGCAAGCAGTACAATTGTATTTATTACATTGGTAAGTTAACATATTTTCTTTTAATGTATAATAATAAATATTACTTTTTCTCTAATATTTATTACTATAATTTAACATTTTAAAGAGCAAAGAAAAAGCATTTTGTGCATTATTAATATTAATACTTTTTTTGTATTACGTTTTTAATGTACAATGAGTTTAATGTAAAAAAGTATTTTTATTATTTCAATTAGGCAGCCATTTTCTAAACTAAGTTATATTTTGTAGGCAATATTTGTTGTTTTAGGTCATTTCTGAGAGTAGAGGCTTACGGTTGGAAAATGCTTCGCATCGGTTAAGGTAAGTTTAATTTAATTACTTTTAGGCTTAATTTAGGTGTAGGGGGAAGGTAGTTAGGTAGTCTGTAGTGTATGTAATGTTTGTGTTTCATGTTTTTTTGTGAGGTTTCTTTTGTAGTTTTGCATATGCAAAATGCGGTTAGTGCGTTGATAGGTAGGTGTTAGGGTTGAACATAAATTATCAGGGATAAATATTCAATAACATCACAATACAGTGGCCCATACACATTCACCCAAATCCCTTATGCACTGGGGTCAAGTTTTAAAGACGTTCAATTATTTTCTTTCAATAGATGCATTGTGTGAAATCTCAAAATACATAACTAACTTAAACATCAACTTTCCTTCTTCTTGTTCGATGGACGAATGAGTTGAATAGTTGATGGTAATGATAATTCTATCTAACTAACTATCAAGTCAGCTAAATAATCACAGACTCTTGGTAAGGTTAATAAAGTGTTATCACAAATTATTGTAATTTTTATAATGCTCATTGCATACGGCACAAATGCAAACAATGAAATTCATCAAAGGGAAAGAAAACATCAATAAAGTAAAACTTTGTCATTCAATATACGACAATCACATGAAGGAGTGGATAGATTAAGAGACATAAGTTTTAGCATAAATAAAAATAATGCAAAAACAATATATATGACGGAGTGGATAGGTGGATAGGCGAAGAGACAAAGGTTTCACTAATAATTATGAAAAATACAGGTCAGAATAATAATACAAACCCAAGGGATCTGTAGAAAACCTCCACCCTGGCTTAGGGAATGATGGGGGTCCCCTGAAACTAGAGTCAGGGAAAAAAGTTTTCAGGGACAGGAACAGGACAGTACAGAAACAGCTAGGCCTTTCTGCAAACCGACAGACAGCGATGCATCCACTCTTCTTCTCTGTCTCCCGCAAGTCTAAAGCACAACCCTAAAGGCACTCCAGTTATACCCTAAAACCTACATATACATCCCACACAGTTGAAACATTTCATGAAACTTGACAGTAAATTGGTGAACTTAGGAGGGGGCTTCACTCATATTTTAGTCATGCTATTGTTCTACATCCTTTCCCATAGCCTAATTCTTGACTTGTTCTCACGATTTTAACACATGATTCATTGAAACATTTGTATTAATCATTTTTAGCATTGTCTGTGGAATGAGTCTTTAGACCCATATTCGGTTACATCTTTTGGCAGGCAGTCAATATTCTGCATCAGCATATCGGCCTTGCACCTTTTGTGTCACAGCTGATGTGCTCAGCACTTCTGTCTTGCTTTTGACAGATCAATTTCACTCCTTTCTTCAACCACTCCTGTATTCGGCCAAGTTAAAGAAAAATGAATTACCATTCAGCTCACTATAGCAAATAGAACATAAACATTCATTAATCATATGATAATGCATGTCTCACGGTTTACCATCCACCTTTACACTATTCCCTATTAATGTTTCCTAGCTTAAGCTTTAAGCAAAAGTGGCATTATTTATTATTTCAAAGCAAGATGCAACAGGCAAAGTACAAAATGCACATACGGCCTAGTCATGCATTATTTGTCTCTTTTTTAAAATACACAATGATAATACGGTTTTAGTCCGTTCATGTATTATCTCATGTTAGTGCATACTTCCACTTACAATATGTATATGTTGTTAATATCACTAAGTCTACTATGGCTAGCATAATTTTTTTTCATAATGAACTACTTCCGAAGGTGGAAAACCATTTGCCTACAGAGGAGAAACTCTTACCAATTCTCTCCCAAACACCATCAACCTCCAGTTGGGTCGAATCTTCATGTAATTTTGTAATATTCGTAATATATCCCTCAAATTCTTTACTTTTGTCAGGGATATATGTACAGCAGTGTTGGATTCTCAACATGCCACATGCTCCACCCTCTTTTGCCAGTAAAATATCAAGGGTAAGTCAATTTTGCAAAGCCATTGATCTGATTGCAACCATTTCTGTGTCAATCATCAAGAACCAACCAGCAGTATCCGTTGATAAATGATCAACTTCTGTGGACAATTTTCCAATTTTATGTGAATGCAGAACAACTCCAACTGAGGATATCGGTGCACCAAAAATATCACCTACTATTTTTGAGAAACTTGCTCTCTTGTTACGTGTTAGTCCTTGTTTTATTTCACTTTGTCTGTTATTGTTTCCTGGAAAGACAGGATAAGTTCCACCCTTCAATCCCCAAGCTCCAGCAATCTGGAAAGTATGCCTACACTCACTAGTACCAATGAAATAATTGTTACAGTTAGTTTTCATTCTAAGCAAACTTATTTTTTCCTTTTGCGACCAGTCCAAGGACATTGCAGCGTATGTCTCGCCTTTCTCATAATTCCTTCTCTAAAAGTTCACGGTGGTACCTTAGACTTCTGTTCAGCAGTTTTTCCTAGGAAACTTTCTCTTCTATTTTCCACCATTTCTAAAAATACTTTTTCTTTAACCTGCAAACTACAAATTAGGTTATTTTTATAAGCATATGCTACATCTAAAGTTTTGGTAATATGGAACAACTCTCCCATATAACGTGCATTCTTACTACTTAAAACGTATTCAGATCTTTTATAACTGGTATTTTTGAAAATACTAAACCTATATTGGAATAATGATACTCGAGCTTCCCCGTCACATAGAATAGGCTGGTGAGGACACTGCATAACACACCATATGTTAAAGGTAGGTGGTGTTTAAGCATGGGCGAATTTTGCGAATCTGGCGTTCGCAAATTTGCGTATTTGCGAACTCGCAATCCGCAAAATCTGCGAATTTTCGCGAATTTGCGGATTTTTATTTTGTTTGTGCTCACAAGGGTTTCTGCCAGTTCGCGAGTGTTTTGTACCAGTTCGCAATTGCGAACTTACTTGTCGGCTCGCAACGGTCGCGGCTATGTTGTTTCTACGTCTGGTTCATCATCACAGGTTCCCAGCACCCTCTGTTTCACCACTGCCACCCTCTGTTTCACCCATGCCACCCTCTGGCTCATCATCACTGTAGATTATGGTGGGAAAAAGCAAGCACACCTGCCCTGCTTCAACTGACATGAATTAATTTGGGGTTGATTTATTAATGTGTCACTGTTTTAAAATTCCAATCTGGCACCTGCTTCCTTATCTGTAATTGCTTTCTGTAATTGTTTTCTGTTGCAGTGAAATTTTTTTTCCAGGACCTTTGTGGCCTACTTGTTGCTATGAGCCTGCTGTGAGGGTCAGAGCAGGTTCATTCAATTGTTGCAACTAGCAACTGAACTCTGGAGGGGCCCCAGTCAGGAAGCACTACAGTGAATGGTTACTAATGAAGAGTTTGAACTTTTGCACCTGCTGAGAGCTTTCAGTTTTGCAAAACTCGTTTTTCTGCAATTTCGCGGGATTCGCGGGGCGCAAACGTGCGCGAGATCAAATTCGGAAGCCGCGAATTCGAGTGAATATGCGATTTGTTTTTTTGCGGCGTGTTAGTTCGCAAGGTTTTGTGCGTTTTAGTGAGCCGCTTGTAGTGCAACGTTGCAAAGTTACCCTCGCCGTCGTTCATGGGCGCGGCCATCTTGTTTGCATGACGTATTTCCGTTTCCGGGCGCGATGTGTAATCTCGCAAAGTGTGCTGCTTGCTGGTACAAGTTCGCGAGTGTTCGCGAGGAAAATCTCGCGCGAACCTACCCACGCGGTCGTGAACGGGGGCGGCCATCTTGTTTCTCATTCATTGCTATGGTTTTGGGCATGCTTTTTCTATCCTCTCTGAATCTCTGCCATCCTTTGCTTGTTTGAAGTTTTTTTTAAATCTATTTTACATATTATCTATCCCTCTATTTTTCTAACTCTATATTTTTGTGTTTTCTGCTACTTTTGGTTAATTTTAAAATACTTTTTTAAACTCTTTTCTTTTTTTCTTCCCTATTCTATTTTCTTTATTATTTAGCTTCCTTTCTGCCCGGACCATGGTAAAGGGAGCGGGGAAGCATCCCGAGAAGGGGAAGGGTCTCGCACCCCGTGCCCGGCTCCCGTGCAGGCGTTTGAGGGGGGAGCAGGTTGCACCCCGAGAGATCTTCAGCCCGGAGGAGGTGGCCACACTAATTCTTTATGTTCAGCGCCGCCTCCCCAGGACCATCATGGTAGGCGGCAAGATCGCTCGAGGGTACGGGATCCAGGAGCGCCGGAAGCGGTGGGAGAAGTTGTACCGGGCCATGTACCAACACTCTCTGGTCCAGCGCACCTACAACCAGGCCACCCACCGTTGGACGGATCTCCTGGACCGGGAACGTGATCTGCTCGACCTGCTCGGCCTTGAGATCCCCGGGCTTGGTGAGTAGTAATAGCTATTTCTTTACTACTCTGTTTTCTCCTGCTCTGTGTGTTATTATATTGCAAATTTTTGTTTTTTACCAAGAGCAATAATGCTGCTGATTACATTGTAGGTAAATTATATTTCAAAATGTTCTGTGCATTTCAGGTGCACTGCTCTCCTTCTCAGTAGCGTTGCTACTATGCTTATTTGTTTTCGATTTTTGTGTTCATTTCATTGGCCTGTGAAATTATGTATGAGTGTAGTTTAAAGAACTGCGTAATGCTAGACACTAAGGGTCAGATTTTTAATTACCGGCGCATCCCTGCAAAGTAGCAGGGATGCGCCAGTAATTGTGTGCCACGCCACCACCACCCATGGTGCGCCGTATTTACAATGCGGCGCACCATGGGCCCAAAACGTCACCAAAGCGTTACGCATCTGTGCCGTAAAGGTGGCGCATTACTGGAGTTCCAGCAATGCTCTGGGGTGCCCTATCTCCCCAATGCTGCGTCAAGCCGTACGTCTGCTTCAAGCAGGCGCAGGGTTTGAGTCACGCATCATTGTCCTCAAAGTGACTGTTTGAAATCTAGTAGATTTCCCTCAGCCACTTTTAGGATGCGTTCCTGCGCAGGAACGCCCTCCCTTGCGCCGGAACGCCCCCTGAATGTGCAGTGCTTTACAACGTGATGCATCTCCCATATGCGTCACATTGTTAATATACGCCGCACCATGGCGCCTCTTTTGTTCTGCCGCTGCGTCACAAAAGTCACGCAACAATGGAGCAAAAGAGCCACAAGGGGCTTCTAAATCAGCCCCTACAGACTGAAGTCCAGTCCTTCCTTTGTACACATGGAGATAAGAAGAAATAGTGCTGGTGGATTGATAGTTTGAGTATTTTAATGACTGGTTAATGTAGTAGGAAACATTTTAGTGTTGTCTCTGATCTGCAATCACGATGGACTTTGTCTGTCACTTCGCGTGCAAATCAAGCAATACTAATAACGTAGTAGACCACATGAGATCGGTCAATATATCCTGTGGAATAGTTGTCTATTTGCTATTTCGCCAAAATATTTTGTTATTGTTGTTTTGAAATATTTGATTTGGTTGACAAATATCATCCATGTGTTCTGGTCTTTCTTTCTTTCATGTTGTACATCAACTCCCCCCAGGGGCAAGAGGACACAGGAGGAGGAGGCTGCTGTTCAACAGGATGCAGGCCAGGATCGGGCAGGCGAGGGCTCCTTTGCTGGCCCCGGTAAGTTTTAATTTTAATATAGAGTACCTATTTTTTCCGAGCGTTCCTCATTCGATTTTTTCTAAATCGTCTTTGATTTTTTTGTAGACTGTATCTAAATTCTTATGCTGCCTCGACTATGACTCCCTGTGGTATTACTAGATTATTCTTATTAGTCTGTCTGTGTAGCTAACTAAGATTGCAGATTTGGCAATTCCATTGGACTCCCATTCTAGTCAGCAATAGCTCTATGCACTGAGTGCAGTCCTCTGAGATTGTCCATAATGTCTTTTCAAGTCTTCTAAATGTTTATGCTTTGACAATTGCCAACAATAAAAAGGTGAATGACCACCAAGAAAGAATAGGATACTACTTTACTTTTGGTTTGGATAGGAGGACAATCCATTCTACTGCTGTTGCAGGGACAAATCTGCACAAACAGAACTATGGACACTAAATGATACATTGCTTAGCTTATCAATTATAATAGGCGCTGTTAGACTTTCCACATACCTCAGTGATAACAGACTTTGTAGTTGAACCCCCAATCTCCTTACTGACTAGATAGTGTGGCAGAGTCATTTAGCTCCCAAAGTCACCGATGATTGATCCCCAATGATGAGTATCCAACGCAGGACAAGAGTACGGAGTTAGAGTCAAAAAGTGTCAGAGGCACGGACTCATGCTTGCAAAAATTGCAAAACCTTTAGTTCAGCCACTCTAGTATGGAGGACCAAAAACCACAGAGTCTATTGAAGTTTAAAAGCTTTATTAAAAGTAAACACATTTATTAAAATCAAGTTTGTCATAAAACTAAACGTTTAACTGAAAATGGAAAAGTGCTTAGTACTGACGATTAATTGAACACATTTCTTGTGGTCGAGCCGAGCTCTCACCTGGTTTGAACTTGATCTTGCTCGTGTTCTTAGAAGTCAAGCTTCTGTCTGTTAGGAGAAAAAGTGGTGCGTGTTAAAAATAAAAAGCAAGCATTCATCAGTTGTGCCAAAAAGTGCAGCAAGACAACAGTCTTCCCTGGAAAAAGGGACATTTTTACTTTAGAGTAGACAGTCACAAAATATTACATTGTTTTCTGTTTTTTTCACATTAGTGAGTGGTGTATTCTAACATTCTTAAATGTACTTTGTAGGTGGAACATCTGTTGGCGGGGCCAGCGCGGAGGTGGTGGTGGTGGATGAGGAGAAGACTTCTGGTGAGGAGGCGGTGATGCAAGTGCCGGACGACACCAATGTGCCTGTGAGGGTTCACACGGTGGTGGCGGGCAGAGGTAAGGTAAATATTCCTTACTTAATGAGATTGAAGACTGCAGAGTGTGCTTTCTGCACGGGTGTATTATAAATCAACCAGTTAGTAGCCTCCTCTAAATGTACTTCGACTTAGCTGTGAAGTTTTTGGCGAGAAGAATCCCAATCAGATATGAGATGAACTTGATGGATGGGATGAATGAAAAGCAAAAGAAGGGTGTAAGTTAGTGTGGAAGGACGAGAAATTTAATGATGACTGGCAAAGAAGAATGATATGTGTTTGCTTGGTCCCCGAGGTGGCTGGGAAGGAAAGAATATGGTATGGTGCATGGCTGGGTGAATGATGAAGCAAGGATGGGTGGAAGGAGAACAGCCTGGGTGGGTGAATTAGAAACTGTGTGTGTGCATATACTTTGAATGGATGGATGCCTGGATCAAGGTACTATCTGACTCTTAGATAGCATATGTGCATCTAGAGAGAGTAGACGGTCACTGGATGAACTAAGTGTTACTTTGAAGGGCATGTAACACCGCACCCGCACATCCGTTCCAGTGTAGGAAAGGCAAGGAAAAGAAGTTGTAATTTTGTCCAAATACTACCATGAATAGTAGCAGTAGTTTGTATTGCAACTGCAAGCACAGCATATATCCGGTTATTACGGTGGACTTTCCCTACCTCTCTTAATAAGTTTAGTTTAGTAGTAGTACGTCATTCATGTGTGGGTGTATCACTGTTCACTCAATAAAAAGCAAAGCACCTAAAGTCATCCCATATGTAATCAAATACATCCCATGTGAAGTGATAGATAATCAGTTTTAGCTTCTTCATTTTTTTTTCCTGTACTCATTTGCACTGTAGGGTGAAAGTTAAATTAATTAAGCAGTAGCCCTTTTAACAGAGTATTCTCAGTGCCACCCGTAATAGAAAAGTAAGAGCTTCACCACCTGCATATACTGGACCGGTACAGTAACGCAAGTCTGTCTCACTCATCATGGTGTGCGTCTGTTTTTCTCGGGTGCAACCTCACTGCTCTGGCATTATGCCGGCTTGCATAAGATAACGTACCAATTTTCCTAAACAAGAGAGAAGAAGAAGAATAAGACTGGTGTACTGTCATAGTCGACTGTAATGGAAGTCCATAGTGCTTGTAGAATTTGTTCCTTAAACTCCCACTAATGTTAGAGCAAGGATGAAGAAGTGGGAGGTTAGATAGATACTGGCCTCAAAGGTTATGTACTGTGCTTTCAAGTTGCTAGTTATACTGTGACACAACTTTCTGCTCAATCATTTTGTGTTAATCTTAAGGAGCATTGGTTATAGACTATGTCTTTCTTTCTTCATATAGTTGCTCCTTCCAAATCAACAACACCAACAAGGAAGGAGCCGGCTCGAATGGCCCGGCAACGGAGGCTGGATGCCACTGTCACCGAATATCGGCGGCTGGTGGCCCTGGATGAGGAGGACACGCAGTCTACTGGTACAACATCCACAGGGACAGCTGCATTCTCCTCCGTGCCCCCAGGGGGTGCCAGCCAGCGCAGTGCTCCAGCGGTACGGAGCCGGGCTACCAAAGCCAACCGCCACCGGATGCCCAGGATGTATATTTTTCTCATTATAAGTTCCTGAAACGGAATAAGAGCGCCGTCTTGATGGAAGTCCCCCACATCTTGTACCCAGTGATGTAACTCTGCTGCCGTCATGTAAGAGTCCCCCCGTGGAGTTCCCAACAGCAGAATGGCGGGTTCATATGGAATAGTGGTTCTAGTCAGGAAAAGGCATCTGCGAAAGCATTTGTGCGCTACAGAGAGGAGGTCCAAGTGTGGAGCAGGGATGGAAGACCTGGAACTAGAGTTTTTATCAGCAGCAGGGGTCACAGGGAGGTAACAGGAGGACATCCACCTGGCAATCCATTGCAGCTGGGAGGCTAGATAGTAATGCTCAACATTTTTTACTGCAAGGCCACCCAGCTCCGTGGGTAGACAAAGTTTTCCCAAGAACACCCTATGCCGCAAGGTCCCCCATATGAAGTCTTGCACTACACTTTCCCACTGCCTGAAATAGGGATCACCATTTTAACTAGGGTGATTCTACCAGAGATTGCTAGTGGGAGAGTTTTCCAGAAACCCATCTGGGATCGAATCGCAGTGGTAGCTCGGACAATGTTTCCATCAAAGAAGTCGGCCTTGGCGCAATAAATCCGGACACCTAAGTAACAGAAAGAGTCAGTGCACCAGGCCACCGGTGTCCCCCCGAGAGCATAGCCTGGGTCCGGAGTGTCCCTCAGGAATGGAGAGAGTAAAGACTTGGCCGGGTTGACTCGCAACCAGGAAGCTCGTGTAAAAAGGCTAAGGAGAAATATCATGAAGATCCCTGGCATACATTAACAGGTCATCGGTGTAGAGCGATATGGTGCGCACGCCATCACCTAGTTAAATTCCCATATAAAAGTGTGGCTCCACCGCTAACGCTAATATTAGCAGGGACAGCGGGCATCCCTGCCGGGTCCCACGTCGCACTTGAATTGGATCTGAAATATATGGGCCCATCCGAACCCGGACCAACGGATTACAATATAATAGTTGCACTAAACCTAGGAAGTAGGGGCCAACTCCAAAACGAACCAGGGTAGGAAACAGGAAGTTAGAGGCTAGCGAGTCGAAGGCCTTCTCAAGGTCTAATACCATGCAACTGCAGCGTGGCCAGGTGGTTGGGTCATATTCTGCCACTCGAAAATAGCGGCGTAACTTCAGGGCCATACTACGCTGCAGAACAAAGCGGTTCTGGTCAGAGTGTACCAGATCAAGGACTAGAGGAGCCAGCTGGTTGGCCAAGACCTTTGCTAGGATTTTATAATCTGAATTTAATATAGCGATTGGTCAGTAGGAGCCAGGGGATGTGGGGTCCTTACCAGGTTTCAACAACGACACCACATTAGCGGTGCGCATGGTGGGGGCCATGGTCCATTCTGAGATTGCCTCCAAAAACACCAAGTGTAGTTGCAGTACCAAGTGTTCCGCGTAGGTTTTCAAAAATTCCATTGAGAATCCGTCAGACCCTGGAGTTTTACCCGAGGACAAAGCACGCAATGCATCTCGTATTTCGTCTTCAACTATAGGAGAGTCAAGCTCCAGGGACTGGTCCACCGTCAGCATAGATAACTCCACCGAATCCAGGAAGGATCCCACGTCCTGTGTTACCCATCAGAAGGGTGCCCTACAGAGGAGTGTAGGGCTCAGTCATCAGCGTGTGTATATCTACCTGGGTGCTACATTCTCGCCCAAGATCGTCTATTAAGAAATGTATGTGGCACTGGTGATGTTCCTGCCTAATCAAATAGGCCAGCAGTCTCCTGGCTTTGTCCGCGGTGGAGTGGGAGCGAATCGAGTGTGCCAAATAGTTATGACAGCGCAGGCGGTCCAGAATTGCTGTTCGTTCGGTATGAGCAGCATCGAGATGTTGCTGCTTCGCTGGGTTGGTGAATACTTGTGATTCAAGTAGGAGCAACCGTTCGTCAATGTGGGTCAATGAGGTCTCTAACTGCCTGCGAATACTGCAAGTCTGTCCCAGACAATGACACCTAACAACCACCTTGAAGGTCTACCACTCAGTGAGGACCGAGTCTGCGGAGCCGGTGAAAAGCGCAAAGTAGTTAGCTATTGCTGACTCCCGTGAGCTTTGGAAGAGGGGATCCTCCAGAGTCGCGGTCTGTAAACGCCAGGTCGAACCATGGTGGTGGCGCATCCCAGGCCAGATGCATCAACAGGGCGTTATGATCGGAGTGTGTCCGACCAAGGTAGTCCGTTGCTTGTATCAAGGGGAGGAGGAATGTGGATGCGAGTATAGGATCAAGGTGAACATGTAGTTTATGGACTGAGGAATAGAAGGAGTATACCCTGGAGTGAGAAAGAAGTTCCTGCCAGACATCTGAATGAGCCCAGTTACCTAGCCATGTGTTTAAAAGGTGTGCGTTGGAGGAGGCTGTGGTGCTAGTGGGGGGGGGAAGGAACGGTCAAGGGAAACATCAAGTACTGCAATAAAATCCACGCCCAATGCCACAGTATGTCCCTCCAGTGGAGCAGTATCTCTGAGAGATCAATCAGAAAGGTGCCCTGGACAACATTGGGGGCGTATAAAGAAAAAATAAAGCCTACAAATCATCTCTATCACACTACCACCAACTTATCAAAGCAACCAGATGCGCTTACCTCCGAATCCAAATAGAACAAGCAGAAAATTCAGCCAAAATACTCTTAAATATAGTTAAGGATTTTTCATTTCCTTCCCTCCTGCATGTAGACAGTCACCGCCACAATCGCAACTACTCTGTGACTCTATAGCTAAATTTTTCCAGGACAAAATCGCCACAATTTATTCTAACTTCCCGACAGTGAGCCCACCCATTATGGACCATATTTGGGCCGGAGAAAACTCTTTGACTTCCAGTACCTGCCACTTCAATCAGTTTGCTGACATCTCGAGTGAAGAGAATAATAACCTACTTTTGGTTGCGAAATCGGGTTCCCCCGCAGATTTATGCCCTTCAAGCACTATGGCTCTTCTATCTCCCATATGTGCCCCTTTAATTCAAAAATTCTTTAACTCCTTCATTCGTACCCGCTGTATTCCACTCACCTGGAAGGACGCGTTTTTCCGCCCCATTCTGAAGAAAACATCTGCAGACCCCCAGTTGCTTGTGAGTTATAGACCAATATCCTTGTTGCCACTATTGGGTAAAACGCTAGAATCAGCAATAGGTAAACAACTTAGCCAGTACCAGGAACAGAATAACATCCTTGATCCTTCCCAGCATCAGCACAGAAACAGCCATTCTGGCTGTCACTGATTCATTAGGACTCACCCTCGACGCTGGAGGCTTTATGATTCTGATCCTTTTAGATCTCTCCGCGGCTTTTGATACGTTATCTCATCGATTGCTGGAGGAGAGACTACAGGAGTGTGGCATTGGGGTATTGCCCTAAAATGGCTAAGGTACTTCCTTACGGACAGATGCCAAACCACCATTTTTGGCTCTTTCGCATCTCAAAAATGCTAGATAAGGGCATTCCACAGGGTTCGTGCCTGAGCCCCACAATCTTTAACATTTATATGGCCGGCCTAGCAAAAATTGTGCAACCTTTAGGCTTCGATATAGTCTCATACGCCGACGATACACAACTGCTATTCCCGATCGGCTCAAACCGCATAGATGAGAAATTTCGGTTCTCATGAGGAATGTTGGCTATCTCGGAGTGGATGAGGGAACGGTGTCTCCAGCTTAACCCGGGAAAAACTGAGTTTTTCTCCGGGGTAGAGCCGCCCACTACTGGTCAGCCGACTGGTAGCCAGCAGAGCTGGGAGAGGCCCCCACCCCCTCCTCCGCAGTTAAAAGCCTGGGTATCCAATTAGACCATAGACTCTCTATAAAAGATAACATCCAATCCATAGCAGGATCATCCTATTACAGCCTCCAGCTGCTACGCAAAACTCTCCCCTATTTACCATTAGAACATCGCAGAACCATAGTTCAGGCTTTGGTCATGAGCAAACTTGACTACAGAAATGCATTGTTAGCTGAAGTAGGAGATACAGAGTTAGCCACATTACAGGTGATCCAAAATTCTGCAGCCAGGATGGCTCTGCACTGCCCCCCAGGATCTCCATCTCTTCCCCTGCTCAGAGAACTCCACTGGTTGCCAGTGAAAAAGAGAGTTCTTTTTAAGACCTGTTGTCTCTCCTTCAAAGCCCTCAAAGGGGTACGCCCTCGTTATCTACAAGAGAAGTTACATAAGTATACATCTGAATGTAACCTTAGATCAAATTCCCAGGCCCTCCTCAGGGTCCCACGTATCTGCTTGAGCCACACAGGAGGCATAGCCTTCTCATACATTGCCCCCAAACTCTGGAACTCGCTACCTGAGGTGCTGCAGAAATCAACATCTTTCCAGTCCTTCTGGAACCTATTGAAAACCTTCCTGTTCTAAATGTAATAATGCTTTAGAGAAATTACTCCTCCTCACCCGCCAGATGTCTTCCCCCAAGTTAAGAGCTGATATGCCCCTGGGTGATTCATGCACTATACAAGATTCCAATAACATAACATAACATAACCAAGTAAAATCGGTTGGCCGTTCAGTCTGCGGCTTATCAGGACATTCCGCCCCCATTGGGTCTGTCAGGACTTCCTTTTCTTCCCATGGGACCCCAGCTTTAATCCATATCATCACCCCTCTAGCCATAGACAAGTAGTTGGTGCTGTAAATCTGACTACGCCAACGTCGGCATAAGCTTGTGACTTCGATGACCACCAGGTGTGTTTCCTGTAGGAGTGCAATACTCGTCTTATGACCCTGCAAAAAGGCATAGATGGCGTATCGATTAGAAGATACCCTTCACATTCCAAGTTAGGACATTAAGGTTGGTCATTGGAGTTATGAAGATCAGTGTGTTCGACCCGGGTACTGAAGGGCAGCCAGTGTTAAGGACTCTATTGGATAGGGAGGAGGGAGACGCAGTAGGTCTGCAGGGATTGCGACTCATACAGGGGAAGAAAATTAAGAAGATGGGGCAATAGGAAACTTTGCAACAGGAAGAGAGCGGAACTCCAACATGAGGAACTGCCCAAACCATCATTCCAAATCATGGCTACGGAACTACCGTCGTTGTATGACTGTGGGGGGAAAATTGCAGACCAGCGAATAAGAGGACTCAAGGTAGGGGCCATCCCCCTAAATTACCTCAATAGATCAAGGATAGAGAGCATCACAAATGTATACAAAGAAACATGCCCTGAGGCCCTATGGTGCTCTAATATGCATATAAGGCACAAGTCAACTAATGACGGGTCGTCGTGGGGGGGAAACAATGCAAGGGCTGACCCTCTCAAGCTAATCCGATGGTGTGGGTGCCGTCGCCAATCCCTGTTCCTCGAGCCAGTCCCATATCTCAGCGGGCGAGTCAAAGTACTTCGTAGATCCATCTCTTAAAACTCGCAGATGGGCTGGGAAAAGCAAGGAGTAGCGGAGGTCCAGATCTTGGAGTTGTTGTTTTACCACAGTGAAGGTAGATCGCCTCCTCTGCACCTGAGCCGTGTAATCAGGAAAAAGAGAAACGGAGATGTTTTGCATCTTAGAGCCGGTGTGTTTGCCCAGTTCCGGAAGAATAGTGTCTCTGTCTCTGAAGTTCATGACCCGAAATAAGAAGGGGCGAGGCGTGCCCCAGGAGGGGGCCTGCAAGCAGGTATTTGGTGTGCCTGCTCCACTATGAACTGTGGGGAGAGCGATCCGGGGGCCATAAGCTCCTTCATCCAGGCCTCCATGAAGGTCTCCGGGTCCTACCCTTCCGCCCCTTCAGGGAGATTGACTATGCATATATATTTCAGCATGAGCGACCCTCTGCATCATCCACTTTGTCCTCTAGGGTACAAACTTGATTCAGTAAATCTTGAAGTATGGAGGGGCAATTCTGGGATTGGGGACGGAGGTCTGCTAGCGTGGCCTCACCCTTACACACTCGGTCTGAGAGTTTGTGTTGGTCGGCCCGAAGGAGGGTGAAGTCCGAGATGATAGTATCCATGCGGCCCTCCAAGGATGTGCGGGTCAGGTCCAGGGCGTTGCCAATGCGTTCCACTGCTGCCAGCAGAGTCTAGTTTGGTGGCAATGTCGGGCGGGTTCATTGCTGTTGTTGGCCCGGTTGCGAGAGGTGTTGTTGCACACGCGACCCATGACGATCTGCTGAGGGCTCTTCATAGGGAGCAAGGCCGAGCTGCCAAGTCTCCACAATCCCTCCAACCTAGAGGCCTCGTCTGTGACTAGAATCGGGCTATCCACAGTGTGGCTGCCCTCTAGTGGACAAAGCGCACCATCATGCTGACAGAGACCCCAGGATCCCTCCAGATAGCTAGGCCCTTCCTGCAACAGTCTCAACAGGTTAGCCCTGAGAAGAGTACATGTGCTTGCCAGGAGACGTCCCAGTCAATAATCAGCGAAACGGGGTGGGGGATGTCCCCAGACCCGGTCAATCCTCCCCGTACTCCGCCCGTGAAAGGGGGTCCCCCGGTATCACACAGCAGGCTATCACTACTGCCACCTTGTCAGGTGGTGGAGCAGGAGAATGTAAGATTGTACAGAAATGACGTGTACTGGACCCCACTGTCCTCCAGTCCACCGGCAGAGGTGCGCCTCAGAGGTTAGATGCAGTGCGGCGTCCGGCTGTCTCAGGATTGTCGCTGGATAGCAACTCTGGGGCTACCTGACCTCATGGGCACATATGCAACATTATACAGGCCCACAGTAGCTGCGGGCCCCCTCCACAAGGGCGGACAAGCAGAGTCTACAATACCCAGTCTGCGATACTGCCCCACAGATCTGGACCCCAAAGGTTCAAAGCATCTGATGATCTCCATACTATTGCAGGGGAGAGGCCTTATGCTCGATCGGACCCCGTGGCCCACCACACCAGCCCAGGTGCCGTAGCTCCTGCTCGCAGGCTCAGCACAGCAACCACATCACCGAGGGCACTTGAAGTCCAGATGGGGCCCCCAGGTCCAACCAACCCCCGCGGCCCCCCACCACAGGGCAGCTACAACAGCAGCAATCAGCGGCCGGCCTCCGCAATCACATCAGGACCTCTGCAGCCACGCAGCTCACCCCAGCCGCCACTTTATGACCTCCGCTTTGCAGCTAGACGGGGGGCCCTAGACCCCAGTGACCCTCGTAGCACCCCGACACCAAGCAAACACAGCATCTTCAGGGAAGAGACCGCCTCCACAATCATTCAGGGACCCCAGCGCAGTACCCCGGTGGGGGCCGTAAGCCAGGCCGACCCCCGTGGTCACCCACCAGCTCACGCTGCAGCACCAGCCTCAGAGCTCACCCCAGCAGCTATGCAGTGACTCCCGCTCCGTGCTTAGCCGGGGGCCCCTGGGCCCGATCAACCCCTGTGGCCCCCCAGTGCCGTGCAGGTGCCGCTATAACTGATTATGGGCTACCTGCTCTGCCAAGGCCTCAACAGCAACCAGCAGGAACAGCACCCTGCACTGCAGATCAGGTCTGCGTGGGCTCAATCCCGGGGTCCTCGTCCCCTCAGATCACAGCGGGCGTCCAGTCCTGTCCTCTTCTAAGGAGTCACCAACTCAGGAGGCAGCAGAATATGGCACCCTCGAGTCATCTTCTGGGGCCGCCGCACTGCCGGGTCGCAGCCGACTCCCGCTACATAACAGGCCGAGGCACCCGGGACATTCACGTATGGCCGTTGGGGTTCGGGGAGCCCTCGCCAGGTGCCGCAGAGTCTCGCGGGCACTGCAGATGAGGGTTAAGCCGGAGAAAACCGTAGAGCTGGGAGAGCTCCGTGGATGGTTGTAATTGCATCACAAAGAGCAAGTTGGGTGGAGCAGAAGGTTATAGTTGTTGTAGCGCAAAGATCTGGTTGGGTGTCACGGATGGTCATTGCTGATGTTCCTCATTGACAGTCACTGTAGGTTGACATTTCCATTTAGCAAAGTGCAGATCTTGCATTGCCAGTCACCGCTGGCTGCCAATGTAGTGCCAAGTGTCTTGTTCACTGGAGCTTCATGTTGGCATTCATCGCGGGTGGCAGAGTTTCGGCACAAACAGGCACATCTCTGTTCAAGGTCGCAAAGAGCTCAGTATTTCAGGATTTCTCTCTTTTGTGGCAGAAGACCACACTCTGGTGCAAGCCAAGGGTCCAGGACCTGGATAGGTACCTTTTGAGGATCAGGGACTCATTCTATCAGAACCCAGCATGGCTAAGGCAGATCTACTTGCAGGTCTAGGTAAGTCCAACTGCATCAGGTCAGTTTGACAGTTGCAGGGAGGCCTCTGGAACATGTTGTGTCCCTGTATTATAGAACAGGACACCAGTCAGCTAACCCTTGTGGTCCTGGGTACCAGGAGCAGGTAAGGCTATATTCCTCAGGATGAAGGGCAGTCGTTCCAGTAGCAAGGCAGCAGGGCAGTCCTTCTTCTGAGTCCTCCACAGGTCCAGAAGTGATATGATGAGTAGTTCAAAAGGTCCAATATTTATACCAGGTGCCACCTTTGAAGTGGGGAGACTCCCTAAACTATCCACAAACCTGATACTGGAAAGATCCTCCCTACTTGTTAAGGCTCCTAGAAGCCTAGTGTGACAAACGTATGGTGCCATATTCCTTTGTGTGTGTGCTGGAGGAGCCCCTTTGAAATATAGGTGGAGCAGGGAACAGTTTTGTCCCAACTATCCTGGCAGTATGGCCCATCCTGCCAACCATCAGTCCTTTGTCTCATTGTCTGGGAGTACTACAAAAGGCTAACTGCCAAGCTATTCAGAGTCATGTGACCCAGGAAGCAGGCAGCAGGCACCAAATGGTTAGTAGACAAAAATTCCAGCTTTCTAACAGTGTCATTTTCAGAATTGTGACTTAAATACCAACTTTATCATTAAACAGCGTTTAAAATTACAATTCATTTGCATTTAAACATGTATTTTCCTATCTGCTCCGAAACTTCACTTTTCTCTTATTAAGTGTAATAAAGAACTCAGTGCGTTATCCTATGGGGAAATAGGCTTGCAATAGTGTAAAAGGACTTTATGAGTTTTTCACACCAGTGCATGCAAAACTAAATCCCACATGTCCTGCTTTTTAAATACAGTGCAAATTGCCCCGTGAACCTTTAGTTCCCACCTTAGGGGTGACTTACATGCTTTAAAAATGATGGTTTAGGCCTGGCAAATTGTTTAGTTTGCTTGATCGAATTGGCAGTGTATAATTGCACTAAAGGCTGCAAAGGCAGGCCTGAGACATGTTTAAAATACTCCTTGAGTGGGTGATACAATGAGTAAAGCAAGCCCATTGGAGCATTTAGTTTAGAGACCCTGGGTACATGTAGTGTTGTAAATTATTTAGGTAAATTAAATATGCCAATTAGGTGTAAGCCAATTGTGCCACATTGTGGGGAGAGAGCACAATTTATTTAGCACTGTTTATAGCAGTGAGAAAGTGCATATAGTACTAATGCCAACAAAAACAATTTCAGAAAACAAAAGGGGTGAGTACAAAAACTTTTTTGAAGGTAACCCTACAGAGAGGTCCAGGTCCAACACACTTTTTTTTTCATTTTGTGTTGAAAAAAGGGGTTTCAAGAATAAGGGTCTTTGTGCTCCAAAGTTGGAGTGTGCCTCTTGAGATCTCCCACCATTTTGCCAGTTAATGGTAATGATCAGAACATGGAGGTTTGTTTATGCACTAAGAGCACAAGTTTGCAAATAGATCTGAAATCTGTAGATATGAAGTACTCCTACACTTTTTCAGTGTGCTCACAGCAGACATTAACAAGATCAACTGAACTGCTGCATGCGAGGAGGCTGTGAGAGGGGAAGCTGGAATGAAGGATTACTAGAGTGAAAAACATTGATTACAAAGAATACAATTTAATGATTTAGTGGCTTTAATAATGATTGGGATGCATCTAAGATAAAAGTTGAACATAGCCATTTGAAGGCATGGGTGGAGCAGGACTGGGCGGAACAAGTCAAAACTTTATTTTGTAAATATTGAATTTAACCCATTCGCAGCATGCCCCCCCGCCCCCATGCTAAGCCTTTTTTTGGCTATTTGGGGTAGTTTGTGCTTAGGCCCCTGTAACGTTTGACCACATAAGGTATCCAGGCCAAATTTGCATCCTATTCTTCCAATATCATGGGAATTCTAACAGTGCTCAGGGTTTGTGGATTCCCCTGGAGGGGACCCAGAAATTAGCCAAAATACAGCTAATTTGTTTTATTTTTTTTTAAATGGGAAAATGTGTTGCAAATGAAAGCGTCTGTTTTTTTCCCTGCAAATTGTATAAACAAACGGTTTGTGGGGCTGATATTACCATGTTCCCAGCTTTTAGGAGATTACCTACTTTTGTCAGAATACCAACATTTTGTACATAGTTTCGGCAGTTTACTGGGATATAGCCTATTTTTGGTGCTTTCAACATTCTTCAAGTTACAGGTAGAAATTGATATGAAAGCAATAATGGATCCTGGAAAGCTATACATTTTAGTAAAGAAGACAACATTCTGCACTCAGAAAGGGGTCATTTGTGTAGATCCTTCAAGGGTTCTTTTTAGAAACTTTCAAAGTAGAATGAATCTAAACATTTCACAGAGATGCAACCTTAATAGAAAGTATTCAAGAAATCTAGCTTTGAATCAAAAACATTTTCCTTGCTCCATGATAAAAAAAACTAAAAAATGTCTACATTGTTTTTTCTTGATAACTATGAAAATGAAAATAAATGAAAAACTAAAGAATAAAGGGCCACATGCATCATTGTAAGGTTTTGCGATTCCTTATTTGCGATTTTTAGGGAATAGGATGCATGATTATATTTGCATAATATTTGCGGTTCTGTAAAAATCGCAATTTTTACAGAATCGCAAATATTATGCGAATTCCAAATTGCGATTTCGCAAATCCCATTGATTCCTATGGGCCAAAAGGCCCATAGGAGTCAATGGGAAGGCATTTACAAATTGCGAATTTGAAAATGCGATTCGCAATTTGTTAATGCATTCCAAGGGTGCAGAGGGGGTCCAAAGGACCCCCCTGCACCCCTGAAATGTATTTTAAAGGGCATGTTTCACACACACACATGTCCTAAGGACATGTGTGTCTGTAACATGAAAGTCTAAAAAATGCATTTTTGAGCATTTTCATAACTTTTCGCAAATTACTACGAGGTTCAACCTCGTGGTAATTTGCACCCCCTAATTGCTAATTCGCAATTTAAAAAACAATCATGCATTGCTTTTAAGGAATCGCAAATTTGCGATTCCTTAAAAGGAATCGCATTTTTGGAAATTGCTAAAAATAGCGAATTTCACAAAAATGTATGATGCATCCCAAAAACTTATTTAGGAATCGCAAACGGTCGAATTTACCGATTCGCACCGTTTGCACTTCCTAAATAGGTTGATGCATGTGGCCCAATATGTTTATGTGAATACTTTCTATTAAGGTTGCATCTCTGTGAAATGTTTAGATTAATTCTGCTTTGAAGGATTTGTAGGTCAGAATAGAGGTTTTGTATATGTACTTGTTGTTTATTTCTCCCCTCTAGACATACCAAGCAAACTTGGGAGTACCCTTATTATAAATTTTTCTTTTTAGAAACTGACAGTTAAAAATAGGGAAAATTGAGACTTAGTTGAAAAAACAGCCATTTGTGCAAACGTTTTCACCTGTAACTTCTTCTAATTGTGACAACTGTTTTAGTTGACAGAGGGACCAATTTTTTTTCTCTGAAAATGAGTGGATGGCTTTCCCTTTATTGACTTTATCCTTTGATAACAATTGCCCATTTCTCCTCTTTCTTTTAGGAGGTGTTGGGGCTTGTTGCTGATTGAAGGCCTGTTAGCACTTTCACATTGTCAATATGTTGCCTTGAATGACACACAGATAATTTTTAGCAGATGTGGTGGAGCAATTAGAGCTCTTTCTCCTGTTTGTGTGACTGCAAAGACATCTTCCCGCAACCTCACGTTTGGTTACTAGAACTGGGGACTTTGCTTTGTTTATCTTAATGGCAGCTGAAGTATCTTTGTAAAGGAAGTGGGCTGCATCTATTCTCTCCTCCACTAGACCAACCTCTGAATGTATTATCCTCATAACTGAGCTGAGAGAGCTGGTAATTGTGGGCATGATGGAGACAATGAAGTCCTTACTGCCTTTCAAAGATGAACGTTTCCTTTCACCTATAGTGGCCATATAGTCAACAGCAGTAGCTGAAACACAATTCTACCTCTGTAATTACTGTCAAATCAAATCAAATTTCTTTATTCGGTTTTGGTAGGTGCAAAAACAATAAAAGTACATAAAACAATTTTTGAGCAGCAGTAAGTATTAAGCATTAAGAATTAAATAAGAGAGTTAAAAATTAAAAACAGTTCATTGTAGAAATATTACAATACATGCAAAACATTTATATAGTCAGTTTTAAAAGCAATACAAATTCAAATAATAGGAAGAGATTAAATCCTAGTTATTAGATGTGAGTGCTACTCTAAATTGGATCTATGTCTGACAATAAATTTCAGGAATTTGACTATTTCCTTCATTTTGCACTCCTCCTCCAATTTTTGCAGGGAGATGAGTGCGGGTCTGCACCTACGAATACCCTTGATTTTTAACATTGGAATCAACCAAAGGCATTGTGGTTCATTAGAAAATTTACAGAAAAATATGGTATGTATAGTAGATTGAGTTGAGACGTCGTCGCAAGGGCAAAGGGTTAGTGCTGTCGCCCACATATTTATTTTAGGAAAAGTCATTAATCGAAAAATAAGATTCAACCTAAATCTGGTTAATAGGAATCTCTCGTAGCCCGGGAGGTGCAGGGTTAGGTAAGGTTGAATTCTGAGTGTTATTTGTATTTGCAAGGACTGCTGGACTGAGGGTTTTCTAACTTCTTGAGTGAAGCTCAGTTGTTCTAGGTGTAATAAACATTGCGATTTGAAAGATTTCCTAGAAACTTCTGCGATTTGAATCGGGGAATAGAAATATTTTTCCATTCCAAGATCATACAGAACATTTTTAACATATTCAATCCACCCAATTTTATGTGCATGGTCTAAGTGGATACAATCCTGTAGGAAATCTTAGCACAGGATGTATTTTGATGGTATCAGTCAAATAGGTGTGTCCCAGTACCATATGGCACGAGAGAAAAGAAGTGCTTTGGGGGACGGCAAGAAGATACCTAATGAATCTATTCTCTACTTTCTGCAACAAATAAATCTTACCATAACCCCATACTCCTTCTCCATAAATGGCAACAGGGACACAATTGGCTTTATAGATTTCCAGAAGTTCCACCGGGGTCCTTTCTACCCAACCTTCGAGCAAACTTTACCAGCGCTACAGTAGCCCTTGTGAAAAGTAGTTTCCTGGAATCGATGGCCTGATTCCAGGTAATTTTATAGTCTACTACTATTCCCAAGTATGGATAAATGTTAGTGTGATCGAGTTTAACACTATTTAGAAAGATTGCCTTATTTTTCTTAGTCCCTGTGCCGGTCGACATGACAAAAGTTTTCTTTACATTTACATGCAAGTCCAGGCTGGTCATAAAGTTATTGTATCTATTGAGGGGGCCTTGTAGCTCCACTGGGGTACGAGCCTGTATAACAGAGTTGTCGGCGTAGAGCAGGGCCGGTATGGGACGTTTGTTAATAGTTGGGAGGTCCTGAGCACCCCTTAACATGACTTTCTCCAGGCCATTAGTATAAAGCGTAAATAGGAAGGGGGCCAGAACACAGCCCTGTCTAACCCCTCTCTCTACACCAAATAGCACTGTCAATTCCCCCCCTACCCCATACCTAACCCGTGCTGTGGCGTCTGAATATAGTTGATAGAGAAAATCAATAGGCGGCTGCTCCACCCCAATCTCAGCCAAAATTTGCCATAGTTTCGAGTGTCTGACGCAATCGAAAGCTGCGGAGAGGTCTACGTAAACTAAATATAAAGCTCCGCCTTTCGCGTCAACATATTTGCCCATTAATAAGGATAAATTCAAGGCTTGTTCAGTAGTGCCCAACCCCTCCCAAAACCCAAATTGAATGTCTGACAGATTTTTCCTATCTTCGGCCCAAGCCTGCAGGCGCTCAAGGATAACTCGACCCGCGACTTTTCCAAGGGAGTCTAACAGGGAGATCGGGCGCTAGCAAGATGGAAGTTGGCGGTCTCCTTTTTTAAAGCTTGGAACTAGGATTGACTCTGACCATGAGTCCACGAGTCCCTCCGCACATGAGGCCCTCAGTACTCTAGTAAGAATAGGGGACCACAAATCAGGGGTGTGTTTAAAAAAATCTATTAGCATCCAATCTGGCCCTGGAGCTTTTCCATTTTTACTAGCCTGCAGTGCTATTACCACCTCGCTATGAAAAATATCAAGAGCTATAGGGTACAGGTTTTTATCAGAGTCTGGTATTGTCGTATACTGAGCATGAACTGGTTCATAAATATTGTCTGGGGAGGAAAAAATATGGGCAAAATGCTCTACCCAGGTTTCTTCGTCTATTGCCACATCCATTTTCGGGAGAAATCTGGTGTCTGAAAGGAAAGGAGATTTAATAAAGGCCCAAAAGGCAGCACTGTCCTTTAGGGTACAGCTTTTGTGGAGTTGAACCCACAGCTCGTTTTTCAATTCTCCTTTCCTAGATTTTATTGATTGGTTATATTCTTTTTTAAGGATGACAATGGAGTGGGGATCTCGTTCTGGATTTTGTAATGCTATTTTCAGCTCTGAATGGGCTTTTGTGCAATTAGTGTTAAACCAGCCTTTCTTTTTGGGTTTATTATTTTTTAATTTTATGAAAGAGGGCTTCCTTTATGGCTTTGTTAATAATAGAAAAAATTGCCAAAATATCCTTATTAGAGGTGGCTGGGGCTAAGCATTTTTTTATCGCTTCACCGCCAGATTTAAAGACCCGTGAGATTATAGTTGCCGGGTCCACTGTATCCCATTTTAAGGCAAACCCATTTAGCCTGGCTAGGATAGGGGTATTTTCGTCTAGCGTTTTGGCAATATGTTGACAGTCTGGATTAATCCGCAGTGATATTATAAGACTAATAGGGTAGTGATCACTCATAGCATTATCGTGTGTCGTATAATTTATAACCCTTGTTTCAGCCTTAGAGGAGATTAGTATAAAATCTAGGGTGCTTGGTCTTTCTCCACTATTAAACGTAGGAGTCGGGATTGCCAATGAATTTATCATTGAGCTGGCTAATCCTAGTCCTAAACCAAAAATTTTATCATTTAGGCATTCCCCTATCTTTGTATGTGAAAAATGCATAATTGTGCAGTCATTTTCGTCAGTGAGGCCACATATATTCTGGTCTGCGTATCTGCACTATCGCTGATTAAAATCTCCTCCCCAGATTATTACGACCTCTTTGTTAGTCTGGGCAGCTTGTTCCCGAAGGGAGAGCAAGATGGATCGAAGTACTGTTATCAGTTCTCCCTGGGGTAGGTTGTTATAGAAGTTACTAATACATAAACTGATGATTTGAAAATTGGGTTCCAGTTTAACTACAATAATATCCTTAATTTTTACTAGGTTTGAAATATAGATAGACTGGCCGCCTTTTGGTCTGCCTGATGGTGACGGGAGAGCTGGGGAGAAATACGTTTTATATCCCTCTAGATGAATTGCGGTGGTTGGCCACGTCTCCGGAAAACAAAGGATGTTAACATTTTCGACAAAAGAAAGCCAGGTATCATTCCCCTCCTTTGAGAGCTGGCCAGCGATATTCCAATAGAGTAACTTAATCTGGGGTTTGTTGCCTGGGTGCCAAGGTTTGGCGGTCGAGATGACTATCTCGGATTGGACACTACTCACAGTAGGAATTACATTTAGCTTCTCTTGTCGTTTAGTGGTAACTAAGTCTAGGTCTGTCGCCATGTCATCCTCATTTATTGTGAGGAGATCTATATTTCTGTCAGTGGTTTTTGACTCTATAGTGGTTTTCAGATAACATTTTTCAGCACTTCCATTATAGGGAACCCGGCTACAATCATCGGAGGTCTGGCAGATTTTAAAGAGTTCCGTTTCCAGTCAGCCAGTCTCTTCCATTTCTAATAACAGGTCAAATCTATTACTAGTTACTATATCAAAGACTGGGTTCAGGGTGTGTCGATTTGTGCCCACCCCCCATGTCCTATTTGTCCTTAATGAAAGAGGATAGAAGAAGTCAAGTGGTAAGATGTTAATTTCACCAGGCTCCACAACTTGAGTTCCACTCTCCTGTAAGATTCTATTTACCAGGTAGGGGGATCTAAAGGTCAGTACTATAGAGTCACCCATAAAAAATGTTTCTCGTGTCCCCAGTGACTGGACCCTTCTTATCATCTTAAATTCTTTGAATAAGGGTTCAGTTATACCTGTTCTTCTATTTAGGAGATAGAGAGCTTTGTTTCTAAGTGTCTCCCAGCCCTCTGGGACCAATGCTTCCTTCTTAGGGGCGTTAGCCAATACAATGGTATATGGGGTAGCTGCTGGGGGTAGATCTAGATGTTTAACAAGGTGAAGATTTGTCCATACAGGTTTTTGAGTTAGAGGGTTATTTGTTTGGTGTAATCGTGGGTGATGTTTTCTTTGGCCTAAGTAGTCAGTAGTTCTTTTAACTGGGTCAATTTCTTCGCTTGGGTTGTTTGCCCTTGTTAGTGGAAACGTTCTTGCGGGGTGAGGCCGCTCACTCCTTGTATTGTAAACCAGGGAATTGAGGATCGGCAAGTTAGTGGGATGATTATTTACTTCCCGGGAAAGTTGAGGTTGTTCAACACAATGTGCAGGGGCCCCCGATGATTGATCAGGATGCAAATGCGAGGTCCCTAATGCATGTAAAAAGGGTACAGAATCCTGTTGTTTTCTAGAGCCCTCTGTCTTTTTCAACGGAAGCTAGTCTATGGTCCATCTGGTCCAATCTGACTCTCAAGTATGAGTATAGCCTTTCTACTGTATCAGTTAGTTTTTTCTGGAGATCGTTAGAGGGATCCAGATTTAACCTGTTTATTGTTTTTTCTTTTGTAGACTGTTTTATTTGAGCCCTTTTATACCTACCCCTTTCAACTGATTTGCCTTTGTTATAGGCTATTGGTAAGATTGTTTTTGGGTTTCTACCATTTGGTTTTGTGAGAGGTGGTATAGTCCCTTCAAATAGCGGGTTTTTATGGTTGTTTTCAGGTAATTGTAATGGGGAATCAGATTCACTTAAATCAATACGGTCTGATACATATTGGATACACCCATTTGAAGAGTTCCTATTTGGAACCTCTTGTATTGAATTTTCCATACCCCCGCTACATTCCAGATCACCACTTATTCTAGTTGATGCTACCTCCAGTGATTCTACCACAGAGCTAATTTGTTTATCCAATGCCCCCATCGCCCCCGTCAAATAGCCCAATAGTGTTTGTTGGGTTTCAATATGAGGTATTTTCCCTGTCGTAGTCTTTGGGCTAGGTAACTTTCTTTTGCCCATTGTTGCTGGACTTCAAGGGATTTACGTGATTGAATATTAAGATTACCTGTTTGACAGAGGATCAAGCTCATATACCCAGTTATTTTAGCAGGAGAAAAGATGAAGCCAAGAGAATGGGCCCAGCCCAGCCCCAACCGGGACCGACGGGCAAGGATGGGAGGCCCGCTGTGTTCTCATGTCAGCGTGTATCTTCACCCCCTCCACTCCTCTCGCAGGACGGCGCTGCCTGATGGATGTTGTAGTCGGCGGCCCGCGGTACCCGACTTCAGAGGAGGAGGGTGGAAAGCTGCGAGGGTCCCAGACAGCAAAGGAGTCTCCAGACGGGCTCAGCAGGGCAGAAATGCAGGTCAGTCTAATGATGTCCGAGTTCTCCCTCGGAAAGTGGCAGAGGTCAAAAAGTCAAGTGGCCCAAAGTTAATTACTGTCTTTTCTTAGGGTGCATTGTAAAGAAACCAAAGGGGGTGGCCATGTCCTGCCTCTTCCTGGCCTTGACGGGTGCAAGCGGGAGAGGTCCAGCGCTTATAACACACTTCCTGGTATGGCTCTGCCACCTCTCCGAGCCTGAGCAACCTCCAGGGACCTGAAATCTCTTTGTGACAAATGCGGGTGATTGCAGTTGCAGAGAAGAGAGTTCCAGTGCTTTGTAGAGCATGTTGTAGTGTAGCTCCGCCTCACATTTTCAATCCTAAGCAGCCTACTGTATGACCTTTATAACTTAAAAGGAAAGTCCAGTAGGTATAAGTATTTATTTATTTTTCTGACAGCTTTTATATAGAGCAAACGAGGTTAAGGACCATCAGAGTGCTTCACAAAAGCTACATTGTAGAGAGCACGTCCAAACAGATAGTATCATCATTTTGTTGTTTAAATCATTTTTAATAACCTTTTTTGTTTGTTTTTGCACATTTATCAATAAAACATACAGTTGGAACAGCACTCATGTAATAGATGGAAAAAGGAGGGGGTGAAGATTAATGGCCAGTAGCAAGGTACATTGTGACTAGAAATAACATCGCAATGAAAATTCAGTTTGCATTAGTTACATCAAGGCTAGTGACAATATCCCAGTAAAGACAGAGTGATGCTGACAAATCCCAGGATCAGGTAGTATGTAAGGAATTCAAACAATAAAACATACTGTCTGGGTATTACTCTGTAACAGAAGGAGAAGGAGAGAAAGTTGATTGTCAGTGACAAGGCACTCTTGGACTAATAACAACATGACAAAGAAAATTCAGAGTGCATGAATTACTTCAAAGCTTGTGGCAAAATGCTAAGAAAGACAGAGTGATGCTGACAAATCACGGCACCAAATAGTGTGCGAGTAATGTGAGAGCAGTGCAGTTCAAACGTAATCTAGGACATAGGGTACAACAAAATGAGGACAACTAGAGCGAAGAAAGGGTAGGGTAGAGTCGTGCAAGATTTGCCGCCATAGCCAGATTCACCGGAGGACCTAAAACATCTCTAAGACTCAGTGGCAGCGGTGTTCTGTGGCAGAGGGGCAGTGGTGGTCTGGGTGTCAGTGTTAGTCCGCAATCGCGTCAGTGGGGGAGGTACTCTGGGTGATAATCCTCTGTGACGCAGGTGGGGATCCTGTGTCTGTGTCAGTCTCCAAAAGTTTTGAGACCATTGCATCCCATTGAGGTGCCAGGGGGAACATGCAAATGCCAAGCAGGTCCTCTCTGTATAGCGGTGCACCCTCTGCCCTCACTCAGTTGGATAGGGATTGAAGTCAAGCAATAGGGTCAGGCGGTAGGGGTCATTTCCACTGCTTGGTGATCAAGCGTTTGGCTGTTATTAGACCTAGGTCTAGAAACAGCATGGCAGCTCTATATTTCTTGTTTCTGCTGAAGAGATGCAGTATGTGGGCTTCCCAGGTCAGGGGAATGATGCGGGATGTGCAGCTTATGAGAGTAGTTGTCACGGTGATCCAGTAGTCTGTCAGGACCGAGCAACTCCAAAGCATATGTATCAAATCGGCATCCGGTTGTCGGCAGCAGGGGAAAGCTGCATCTACGCGGAGGAAGTATCTGTTTATGTGGGCTGGGGTAAGGTAGGCCTGATGTAAATGAAAAATTGTATCTGTCGGAATCACTGCTTCCGGGGGATGCAGGTCAGACCGCTGCGGGCAGCTAACCATTCCCTATCTGTAAACGCTCTACCAAAGGCCTCCTCCCAGTGAAATCGAAGTCGATTGAGATCTGTTTTTGGGTGTTGTCGAAGCGAGGACGCTAACCAACCCATGAGGTGTCGTCCTCTCCCCATCATGTGAAGGTATTGCAGTGTGTGGTGCACAAGAGGTTCCTGGGCGAGCGCACCGCATTTGGACGCTAATGAAGCTATGAGTGTTCTGTGTAGCAGGAACTGCCCAGGATGTATATTTTCCTCATTATAAGTTCCTGAAACGGAATAAGAGCGCCGTCTTGAAAGGGGTCCCACACATCTTGTACCCCCTCCGAAGTCCAGTGATGTAACTCTGCTGCTGTTGTGTAAGTGTCCCCCCGTGGAGTTCCCAACAGCAGAATGGCGGGTGCATATGGAATAGTGGGTTTCCACTGAGAAAAATCTTCTAGTGAGGAAAAGGCATCTGCAAAAGCATTTGTGCGCTACAGTGAAGAGGATTATGTCTGGAGGTCCAAGCATGGAGCAGGGATGGAAGACCTGGAATAGAGTTTTTAGCAGCAGCAGGGGTCACAGGGAGGCCGTGTCTGGTAGGTAACAGGAGGACATCCACCTGGCAATCCATTGCAGCTGGGAGGCTAGATAGTAATGCTCAAAATTGTTTACTGCGAGGCCGCCCAGCTCCGTAGGTAGATAAAGTTTTCCCAAGAACACCCTATGGCGCAAGGTCCCCCATATGAAGTCTTGCACTACACTTTTCCACTGTCTGAAAAAGGGACCGCCAATTTGACCAGGGCGATTCTACCAGAGATTGCTAGTGGGAGAGTTTTCCAGGAACTCATCTGGGATTGAATTGCAGTGGTAGGTCGGACAATGTTTTCATCAAAGAGGTCGGCCTTGGCGCGATAAATCCGGACACCTAAGTAATGGAAAGGGTCAGTGCATCAGGCCACCGGTGTCCCCCTGAGCGCATAGCCTGGGTCCAGAGTGTCCCTCAGGAATGGTGAGAGTAAAGACTTTGCCGGGTTGACTCGCAACCCGGAAGCTCGTGCAAAAAGGCTAAGGGCACTATCAAGGGAAGGGTGAATATCATGAAGATCCCTGGCATATATTAACAGGTCATCGGCGTAGAGCGATATGGTGTGCACGCCATCACCTAGTTAAATTCCCATATCAACGTGTGTGCGGATATGAGCCACCAGTGGCTCCAGCGTGAACGCAAATATTAGCAGGGACAACGGGCATCGTTGCCGGGTTCACACGTCGCACTTGAATTAGATCTGAAATATATGGGCCCATCCGAACCCGGACCAACGGATTACAATTTAATAGTTGCACTAAGCCTAGGAAGTAGGGGCCAACTCCATAACGAACCAGGGTAGCAAACAGGAAGTTCCAGGCTAGCGAGTGGAAGCCCTTCTCAAGGTCTAATACCATGCAACTGCAGCGTGGCCAGGTGGTTGGGGCCTATTCTGTCACTCGAAAGTAGCGGCGTAAATTCAGGACCGTACTATACTGTGGAACAAAGCGGTTCTGGTCAGAGTGTACCAGATCAGGGACTAGAGGAGCCAGCCGGTTGGCCAAGACCTTTGCCAGGATTTTATGATCTGAATTTAATATAGCGATTGGTCAGTAGGATCCATGGGATGTGGGGTCCTTACCAGGTTTCAACAACAACACAACATTAGCGGTACGCATGGTGGGGGGCAGGGTCCCTTCAGAGATTGCCTCCAGAAACGCCAAGTGTAGTTGTGGTACCAAGTGTTTCGCGTAAGTTTAAAAAGTTCCATCGAGAGTCCGTCCGACCCTGGAGTTTTACCCGAGGACAAGGCACGCAATGCATCTCGTATTTCGTCTTCAACTATAGGAGAGTCAAGCTCCAGGGACTGGTCCACCGTCAGCATAGGTAACTCCACCAAATCCAGGAAGGATCCCACGTCCTGTGTTTTACCCGTCAGAAGGGTGCCCTACAGATAAGTGTAGGGCTCAGTCATCAGCATGTGTATGTCTCCCTGGGTGCTACATTCTCGCCCAAGATCGTCTAGTAAGAAATGTATGGGGCACTGGGGATATTCCTGCCTAATCAAATAGGCCAGTAGTCTCCCGGCTTTGTCCGTGGTGGAGTGGGAGCGAATTGAGTGTGCCAAATAGTTATGACAGAGCAGACGGTCCAGAATTGCAGTTCGTTCGGTATGAGCAGCATCGAGATGTTGCTGCTTCGCTGGGTTGGTGACTACTTGTTATTCAAGTAGAAGTAACCGTTCCTCAATATGGGTCAATGAGGTGTCTAACTGCCTGCAAATACTGTAGGTCTGTCCCAGACAATGACACCTAACCACACCTTGAAGACCTCCCACTCAGTAAGGACCGAGTCTGAGGAGCCAGTGATAAGCGCAAAGTAGTTAGCTATTGCTGACTCCCGCGAGCTTTGGAAAGAGGGGATCCTCCAGAGCAGCTGTCTGTAAATGCCAGGTCGGAACCGTGGTGGTGGCGCCTCCCAGGCCAGATGCATCAACAGGGGGGTTATGATTGGAGTGTGTCCTACCAAGGTAGTCCGTTGCTTGTATCAAGGGGAGGAGGGCTGTGGATGTGAGTATACGGTCAAGGTGCACATGTAGATTATTGACTGGGGAATAGAAGGAGTATACCCTGGAGTGAGAACGAAGTTCCTGCCTGACATCTGAAAGGGCCCAGTTAACTAGCCATGTGTTTAAAAGGTGTACGTTGGAGGAGGCTGTGGTACTAGTGAGGGGGGGGAGGAACGGTCAAGGGAAACATCAAGTACTGCAATAAAACCCCCCCAAAGTGCCACTGTATGTCCCTCCAGTGGAGCAGTATCTCTGACAGATCACTCAGAAAGGTGCCCTGGGCAACATTGGGTGCTTATAAGGAAAAAATAAAGCCTACAAATCATCTCTATTACACTACCACCAACTAATCAAAGCAGCCAGATGCGCTCACCTCCGCATCCAAATAGAACAAGCGGAAAATTCGGCCAAAACACTCTTTAATATAGTTAAGGATTTTTCCTCCCCTCCTGCATGTAGTCACCACCACAATCGCAACTACTATGTGACTCGATAACTCAATTTTTCCAGGACAAAATCGACACAATTTATTCTAACATCCCGACAGTAAGCCCACCCATTACGGACCCTATTTGGGCCGGAGAAAACTGTTTGACTTCGATTACCTGCCACTTCAATCAGTTTGCTGACATCTCGAGTGAAGAGATTAATAACCTACTTTGGGTTGTGAAATCGGGTTCCCCAGCAGATATATGCCCTCCAAGCACTATGACTCTTCTCTCCCTCATATGTGCTCTTTTAAATAAAAAATTCTTTAACTCCTCCATTCGTACAGGCTGTATTCCACCCACCTGGAAGGAAGCGTTTGTGCACCCCATTCTGAAGAAAACATCTGCAGACCCCCAGGTGCTTGGGAATTACAGACCCATATCCTTGTTACCACTATTGGGTAAAACGCTAGAATCAGCAATAAATAAACATTTTAGCCAGTACCTGGAACAGAATAACATCCTTGATCCTTCCCAGTCGGGCTTTCGCCCCGGCTTCAGCACAGAAACAGCCATTCTGGCTGTCACTGACTCGTTACTACTCACCCTCGACGCCGGAGGCTCTATGATTCTGATCCTATTTGATCTCTCCGCGGCTTTTGATACTATATCTCATCAATTGCTGGCGGAGAGCTACAGGAGTGTGGCATCAGGGGTATTGCCCTGAAATGGCTAAGGAACTTCCTTACGGACAGATGCCAAACCACCATTCTTGGTTCTTTCGCATCTCAAAAGTTCCTGCTAGATAATGGCGTTCCACAGGGTTTGTGCCTGAGCCCCATGCTCTTTAACGTTTATATGGCCCCCCTATCAAAAATTGTGCAACCTTTCGGCTTCGAGATAGTCTCATACGCTGACGATCCACAACTGCTATTCCCGATCGGCTCAAACCGCATAGATGAGAAATTTCAGTTCTCACAAGGAATGTTTGCTATCTCGGAGTGGATGAGGGAATGGTGTCTCCAGCTTAACCCAGTAAAAACTGAGCTTATGCTCCTGGGTAGAGCCGTCCACTACTGGTAAGGCGACTGGTGGCCAGCAGAGCTGGGCGAGGCCCCCACTCCATCCTCCTCAGTTAAAAGCCTGGGTATACAATTAGACCATAGACTCTCTCTGAAAGAAACATCAAATCTATAGCAGGATTTTGCTATTACAGCCTCCGCAAAACTCTCCCCTATTTACCATTAGAACATCGCAGAACCATAGTTCAGGCTTTTGTCATGAGAAAACTTGACTACGGAAATGCATTGTTAGCTGAAGTAGGAGATACAGCGTTAGCCACACTACAGGTGATCCAAAATACTGCAGCCAGGATGGTTCTGAACCGCCCCCCAGGATCTCCATCTCTTCCCCTGCTCAGAGAACTCCACTGGTTGCCAGTGAAAAAGAGAGTTCTTTTTCAGACCTGTTGTCTCTCCTTCAAAGCCCTCAGAGGGGTAGGCCCTCATTATCTACAAGAGAAGTTACATAAGTATTCATCTGAATGTAACCTTAGATCAAACTCCCAGGCCCTCCTCAGGGTCCCACGTATCCGCTTGAGCCACATAGGAGGCAGAGCCTTCTCATGCGTTGCCCCCAAACTCTGGAACTCTCTACCTGAGGTGCTGAAGAAATCAACATCTCTCCAGTCCTTCTGGAACCTACTGAAAACCTTCCTGTTCTAAATGTAATAGTTCCTCAGAGAAATTACTCCTCCTAACCCGCCAGATGTCTTCCCAGAGGTTAAGCGCTGAGATGCCCCTGGGTGATTCATGCGCTATACAAGAATCCAATAACATAAAATAACATAACATAACCCAGTAAAATTGGAGGGTCGTTCCGCTCTGCCGCTTATCAGGACATACCGCCCCCATTGGGTCTGTCAGGACTTCCTTTTCTTCCCATGGGACCCCAGCTTTAATCCATATCATCACCCCTCTAGCCATAGACAAGTAATTGGTGCTTTAAATCTGACTACGCCAACGTCGGCGTAAGCGTGTGTCTTCGATGGCCACCAGGTGTGTTTCCTGTAGGAGAGCAAATAAGCATTGATGGCGTATCGATTAGAAGATACCCTTGACATTCCCAGTTAGGACGTTAAGGTTGGTTATCAGGGTTATGAAGATCAGTGTGTCCGAGCCGGGTACTGAAGGGCACCCAGTGTGAAGGACTCTCTTGGATAGGGAGAACGGAGAGGCGGTAGGTCTGCAGGGATGGCGACTCATACAGGGGAAGAAAATTAAGAAGATGGGGCAATAGGAAACTTTGCAACAGGAAGAGAGCGGAACTCCAAAGTGAGGAACTGCCCAAACAATCATTCCAAATCATGGCTAAGGAACTATTGTCGTTGTATGACTGTGGGGGGAAAAATTGCAGACCAGCGAATAAGAGGACTCAAGGTAGGGGCCATCCCCCTTAATTTCCTCAATAGATCAGGAGATAGAGCATCACAAATGTATACAAAGAAACATGCCCTGAGGCCCTATGGTGCTCTAACATGCATATAAGGCACAAGTCAACTAATGCTGGGTCGTCGTGGGGGAGAGGACAATCTGAAAGAAGAAATAAACAATGCAAGGGCTGACCCTGTCAAACTCATCCGATGGTTTGGGTGCCGTCGCCAATCCCTGTTCCTCGAGCCAATCCCATGTCTCAGCGGGCTAATCAAAGTACTTCATAGATCCATCTCTTATAACTCGCAGACTGGCTGGGAAAAGCAAGGAGTAGCGGAGGTACAGATCTTGGAGTTGTTGGTTTACTACTGTGAAGGTAGCTCACCTCCTCTGCACCTGAGCCGTGTAATCAGGAAAAAGAGAAACTGAGATGTTTTGCATCTTAGGGCCAGGATGTTTGCCCAGCTCCCGAAGAATAGTGTATCTGTATCTGTAGTTCATGACCCGAAATAAGAAGGGGCGAGGGCGCGCCCCAGGAGGGGGCCTGCGAGCAGCTATTTGGTGGGCCCGCTCCACTACGAACTGTGGGATGAGTAATCTGGGGGCCATAAGGTCCTTAATCCAGGCCTCCATGAAGGTCTCCTGGTCCTGCCCTTCCGCCCGTTCAGGGAGATTGACTATGCAGATATTGTTTCGACATGAGCGACTCTCTGCATCATCCACTTTGTCCTCTAGGGTACAAACTTGATCCAGTAGATATTGAAGTGCGGAGGAGCAATTCTGGGATCGGGGACGGAGGTCTGCTAGCATGGCTTCAGCTTCACGCACTCGATCTGAGAGTTTGTGTTGGTCGGCCCAAAGGAGCGTGAAGTCCAAAGTGATATTATCCATGCGGCCCTCCAAGGATGTGCGGGTCAGGTCCTAGGCACTGCCGATGCGTTCCACTGCTGCCAGCAGAGTCTAGTTTGGTGACAATGTCAGGAGGGTTCATCGCTGTTGTTTGCCCAGGGGCCGTGTGCAATGTTCCTGTCTGGCCCCCAGGAGGCGCATCGCGAGAGGTGTTGTTGCACAGGTGACCCATGACGATCTGCTGAGGGCTCTTCATAGGGAGCAAGGCCGAGCCGCCAAGTCTCCGCGATCTCTCCAACCTAGAGGCCTCGTCTGTGACTAAAATTGGGCTTTCCACAGTGTGGCTGCACTCTAGTCGACAAAGCTCATCATCATGCTGACAGAGACCCCAGGATCCCTCCATATAGCTATGCCCTTCCTGCAACAGTCTCGACAGAGAAACTCCCAAGTTAGCCCTGAGAAGAGTACATGTGCTTGCCAGGAGACGTCCCGGTCGATAATCAGCGAAACAGGGTAGGTGAGATGTCCCCAGACGCGGTCAATCCTCCCTGTTCTCCGTCCGTGAAAGGGGGGTCCCCCGGTATCACACAGCAGGCTATCACTACTGCCACCTTGTCAGGCGGGGAGCAGGAGAATGTAAGGTTGTAACAGAAATGAGGTGTACTGGACCCCACTGTCCTCCTGTCCACCGGCAGATGTGCACCTCAGAGGTTAGATGCGGTGCGGCGTCCGGTGGTCTCAGGATTGTCGCTGGGCTACCTGACCTCATGGGCATATATGCAACATTATAACGGCCCACTGAAGCTGCTGTCCCCCTCCACAAGGGCGGACAAGCAGAGTCTACAATACCCAGTGTGCAATACTACCCTACAGATCCGGGCCCCAAAGGACAGAGCAGCGCAGGTTCAAAACATCTGACGATCTCCATAATATTGCAGGGGAGAGGCCCTGGGCCTGATCAGCCCCCATGGCCCACCACACCAGCCCAGGTGTCGTTGCTCCCGCTCGCAGGCTCAGAGCAGCAACCACATCACCGAGGGCACTTGGAGTCCGGGTGGGGCCCCTAGGTCCAACCAACACCGTGGCCCCCCACTACAGGGCAGCTACAAAAGTAGCAATCAGCGGCCCACCTCCACAATCACATCAGGACCTCTGCAGTGCCAGCCACAGAGATCACCCCAGCAGCCACTTGACAACCTCCGCTTTGCATCAAGATGGGGGACCCTAGGTCCGACCGACCCTCGTGGCACCCCGACACCAACCAAGCACCGCATCTTCAGGGAAGAGACCACCTCCAAAATCGTTCAGGGACCCCAGTGCAAAACCCCGGTGGGGGCCGTAAGCCAGGCCAACCCCCGTGGCCACCCACCAGCTCACACTGCAGCACCAGCCTCAGAGCTCACCCCAGCAGCCATGCGGTGACTCCCACTCCATGCTTAGCCGGGGGGCCTCTGGGCCTGATCGACCCCCTTGGACCCCCGGTGCCGAGCAGGCGCCGCTATAACTGATTATGGGCCTACCTGCTCTGCCAAGGCCTCACCAGCAACCTGCAGGAACAGCATCATGCACTGCAGATCAGGTCTGCGTGGGCTCAATCCCGGTGTCCTCGTCCCTGCAGATCACAGCGGGCGTCCAGTGCTGTCCTCTTCTAAGGAGTCGCCGACTCAGGCGGCCGGAGAATATGGCACCCTCGAGTCATCTGCTGGGGCCGCCGCACTGACGGGTCGCTGCCGGCTCCCGCCGTGTAACAGGCCGGAGTGCCCGAGGCATTCATGAATGGCCGTTGGGGTTCAGGGAGCCCTCGCCAGGTGCCGCAGAGTCTCGCAGGCACTGCAGATGAGGGTTAAGCTGGAGAAAACCGTAGAGCTGGGAGAGCTCTGTGGATGGTTTTCATTGCATCACAAAGAGCAGGTTGGGTGAAGCAGAAGGTCATCGTTGTTGTAGCACAAAGATCTGGTTGGGTGTCACGGATGGTCATTGCTGGAGCTCCTCATTGAAAGTCACTGTAGGTTGACATTTCCATTTAGCAAAGTGCAGATCTTGCATTGCCAGTCACCGCTGGCTGCCAATGTAGTGCGATTAGGCTTGTTCACTGAAGCTTCATGTTGGCATTTGTCGTGGGTGGCAGAGTATCGGCACAAACAGGCACAGCTCCGTTCATGGTCGCAAAGAGCTCAGTACTTCAGGATTTCTCTCTTTTGTGGCAGAAGACCACACTCTGATGCAAGCCAAGGGTCCAGGACCTGGGTAGGTACCTCTTGAGGATCAGGGACTCATTCTATCAGAAGCCAGAAGGGCTAAGGCAGATCAACTTGCAGGTCTAGGTAGGTCCAACTACACCAGGTCAGTTTGACAGTTGCAGGGAGGCCTCTGGAGCTTGTTGTGTCCCTGTATTATAGAACAGGACACCAGTCAGCTAACCCTTGTGGTCCTGGGTACCAGGAGTTCAAGTTCAAGTTTATTATGTTTTTTGGCTCTCAAAAGAGGGCCACATAAAACATTCACATAGCTATACACCACTACATACAATACAAATCACAATAAAAGCTGATTGAAGGATCACAACATGAACACTGGCCGAACAATCATCAAACAACATCTCCAGGTATCATTAATAAATATCTAAGAAACCCTTAAAAAAGTTAAAATTTTTGAAGCAAAACATTTCATTAAGTGGACAATAAAGGGCATGAAAGAAAGTATGTACATTAAGAATTCCTAATTGTAGGCAAATAGATTTTAACCATTTAGAGCGCAATGGACGTAATGCAGGACAAATAAACAAAACATGATTTCGTTCCTGCACTGCCTTATTACAAAAGTTACATACTGGAGATGTCCCATACCACTTTGCTAAAAGTGAATTTAAAGGAAGCAAATCATGTCTTAAAAGGTACCATAGTCTTCGGACTCGATGAGGGATATTCCAGGAAACATACTGCTGGGCCTGCTTTACTGAATACGTGCTTAAGAGTAAATCACCACCCTTCTTTTCGTGTAAAGCAGTCATATCCAATTTAAAACAGAGTTCTCAAGATGCGTGTTTCAGCTGAGACTTTAGTTGAGAAGGAGAGAGTAAGAACAAAGTACTTTCATCCAACTCTAACATTGCTACCGCTTTTCCAATTTTTTTTACTATTAGTGAAAACTCGTTTAGATTGCCCAGCAGTTCCTTTTTAATATGTGCCCGTAGGGAACCCGATTCACCTCTGGCCAAACAGGCCACCCATCTTACCAGGGCAATCAACCCCTGTACCCAACAGCTCCGAAGGCCAAATTCCAGCCTGCATGCGGTCACGGAGCAAGCTGTATTAAAGGAAGAAATTCTTCTTAGTACCTTTCCTTCCATTAACTGCAAAAAACCCCAATGCCTTAACTCCACCAGTTCTATTCCATAAAGCAGAGTTGCGGGGATTTTTGCTCTATACACTTCCAAAAATCGAGCAAAGTGTCTTTTCCCTGTAGCAGAATACAGGGAACATAACCCCATACCATGAGCCAATGCTTTACGCGAATTATGTTCAATATGGGGTTTTTCGCCTAGGTTTGCCGAGATTATTTTACCTAGAAAGGTGTAGGTTTTAACCACCTCTAGTCTCTGGCCTCCTATAGCCCATCCAAAGTTTTCAGACCTACATTTTTTTCTTCCAGTAATGCACATGATTTTGCTTTTGGAAGCATTAATCTTCATAAAATGTGCTTCTGCAAATAAATGTAAAGCTTGCAGGCGATTAGACAAGCCCTTCGTAGTTAAGTCTAAAATGAGGATATCATCCGCATACATTAAAACAGAGATGGATGAACCTCCAACTACCGGGGCTAAACCAGCACATGCAGCAATGGAAGCAGGTAGGTGCGCAATATATAATGAAAACAACATGGGGGCCAATAGACACCCCTGTTTTAATCCATTCAAGGATGGGATAATCTGTGAAAGACCCCTTTCTCCGCCTTGTAGCACCTTACACCAGGTATTCAAGTGAAGGGATCTTACAAGCTCCAGTAGATGGGGCGGCATACCCAATACAGCAAGCTTTCTCCACAGCGTCGGACGGTCCACCTTGTCAAACGCTGTGGAGAAGTCTATGAATGCCGCATATACTCCACCTCCTCGCACTCGTACATATTTGTCCATAATCACTTGAAGAGCTGTTAAATTATCAAGTGTACCATGCTCTTTGCGGAACCCAGTCTGTTCCAAAGGTAAAATAATATTTGCCTCCACCCAATCAGTAATTAATATTAGGAGACACTTAGCAAAAACTTTTCCGATAGAATCCAGAAGAGCTATCAAACGGTAGTTCATGGGTTTGTCCCGCTCTCCCTTCTTAAATAAGGGTATTAACATACTTCCCCTCCAAGATGTAGGAACTGATCTAAGTGAAAAGCAGGCTTTAAACAAAGGGAAAAGAATCCTGCTCCAAGAAATGACATCCTGCTTCAGTACTGAAATGGGCAACTCGTCCGGACCCATTGCTCCGGAAGAGCGCATACTCTTAATCGCCGAAGCGATGGATTTCTCAGATGGAGGATCCATAGTATACCCACTGTCCAAAACAAGGTCACTATCCTCACCCTCTACGCCATTTGTCGCATACAGATTTGAAATAAATGAGATCCAGACATCTTCAGGAATAGAAATGGGAATAGGGGAAGTTCTAGCACCGCATCACTTACCAATTATGGACCAGAATTCTCTAGATTTACCATAGACAGAAGCCTCCCTTAAACTAATCCAGAGTGAGTCTTCTTTTTCTTTTTTTAATTTTGCTCTCACTCTGGTCCTCCTTCTTTTTAGTAAGGATAACTTTTTAGCAGTTTCCCTGGATCTAAAAAGAAACTGTTGCCTCACTAATTTATTTATTTCTTTATTTAAGGGCAATAATGAACTAGGAACAAAAATCACTTTCCTAGAATATCTAGGCTTCTTTGCAGTCGCAGTAAGCTTCTTCATAAAGTTTTCAAAATAAAAGAATTCCATACCCTGCCATTCTTTTAATTCAAGTAAGGTTTGTGCAAGAATGTTTTGCAAACCCTTCATAATAGTAGGGTTCCAGAAACATCTACCGGACTTACAAAGAAGAGAAACTCCTCTATTACTTAAAGACCAGGAATCAATGACCGGAGGTTGTAATGAAAGAGTTATACTGGTCACCTTATGATCGCTCATAGGTGTTTGAGAGACCATTATATCCTGAATAAAGGAGAAAGTGTCATAGTCCGTAATTACATAGTCAAGGATGGATTCACCCTTAGGGGACCTATGAGTAAATTTAGCAGGAGTATCAGATGGCATCCTACCATTTACAATTAACCCCTCTAGAGAGCTAAGTTCTTCTAACATTATCTTTCCTCTTTTGCTAGTTTTTATTTTATTCGGAAAGATAGATTGGGGTATATTATATGCCTCTTCTTTAGATTTATTTCTAAACAAGTCTACGCTTGAGTTAGAAACTTTGCTATTCAGATCGCCCACGAGTAGAATATAAGGGGGCTGGTCAAGCTCTAATAATTGTTTAACCTAAGAAAACATTTGCTTCAATACAATATTAAAACCATCTTCAGACGGAATGTATGCATTAATTATTACCAGGGAATACTGGCTACCTACACTGGCTAAATTATTAATAGTTATTGCTTGAAAAAGGTTACTTGTGTCAACATAATGGGAAAATTGCCATTGTAATGAATTAGACAGGAGGCAGGCAATTCCCCCTTTTGCGTGACCTTTTTTCGATGGTGTGGCTGCTGCCTCAAGAACAAAGTAATCTTTCCCACCATACAAAATATTTTTACACCAGGTTTCTTGAATGCATATCACATCCGCATTCAAAGTAAATAAAAAATCAAGTTTCTCCGGTCTATTATGTAACCTTGCTGCGTTCCAGGATATGACTTTTAATTGACTGCTAAAGATGTTGAAACAGTCTTGGATTATCCGTAATATTATTAGACAAAACTCCTGGAAGCCAGTTCCACCGATTATTATCCTCAGTTGTAGGAGCAATCAGGTTCAAGGGGATAGGTAGAACCTGGGAAACCATACGTTTACTTCTTGAGACCCAGATTTTTAAATCTTTATTGGATGTGGACAGATCTTCCTGCCTAAAGCCCAACTTTGTGGCCCCCTCTCTAGGGAAAATATCCTTTCCAGTATGGAAAAAGGGTAACACATCAATCCCTCTACATTGGAACGATTCCGCCTGTTGTAGCACAAGGTTAGCTATTATTTTAGAACAGAATTTTACTCGTACACGTAGCCCATTTTCACACCCTACTAAAGAAACCAAGTCAATGTCACTCGACTGAATACGTTTTAAACAATCAATATCCTTAAAACAATTAAGCAGCCATGACCTGTTTAGGTATACGTCAGAGTCAAATAAGGGCAAAAAGTCCAAAGTCAGGGTATCCACATAAGAATTAGGAGCTTTAAACTGTACAGAAGGAGAATTTGTAGCAACATCAACCGGCAACCGAAAGATAGGCGCTGATGGGTTAAGTGCCCCTGGTGCAACAGGAATAGTTCTTGTCACCTCTTCAATTGGAGCGATGGACAATAATCCATAATCCTCTTGATAAGGGGCTCCCCCAACATTGGCACGAATATTAAGAGAACATTCGACTACAGAGCCAATAGTGAAAACAGCATCCTTATTAGAAAAAGTATCCAATAAAGAGTTATCTTCAATGTCTACAACATCATGCTCTTCTGTATTTATATGTTTTTGAAAAATAATTTGCCTCTGTCTTTTCTTCTTGTACTTACGAACATGTTTTCTATTTTTCCCTTTATTCTTTCTGCTTTTTTCTTTATCTTTTCCATTTACATCAAGAATCATTTCAGGCTCCTTTTTTTCAAGGGTAAAAATTGGGAATAACTCATTTCCAGCGTTTAAGTCCACATCCAACAAACTTTCTTCCTTTAGGATAGGTTCTGATACCTTCATACAATTTGAAACAGATGGAATAGGCATCCTTGAGGACTCATGTTTGTCAACCACTACTGGCGTACCCGCAGGAGCATTTTTTTCCAATAAATTACTGCTATCCAAAACATTCTGCAAGACAATCTCCGGGGCGGGAGTAGTACCATTTTCTGTGCTTTTTGCCAATAATACTTTCAATATCTGTGTAACTGAGTCCAAGATGCAATCAGAGCTCCCAACAAATTTGCCTAGTAAGAACAATATGGAAGCCAGTAAATGTTCTAGTGCTACCAAGGAATCAGAAATAGGTCTATCGTCTTTAGGAAACCCAGAAGCGGTGAAGGGGCAAATACCGGATAGATTAAGTGGTTGGGTTCTAGAATCATTCTGCATTGAAGGAATGTCATTAGATGTTATAGAAGGAGTACTACTATATAGCAATAATCCTGACGGCGTGGCTCCATTTGCTGTCTTACTGGGATCAGGGTGTTTCAGATTTCCATCCTCCATATAGCGACCACACAATTCAAGGTCGATACTGGACAAAAAGGACTCTCCTTTTATAGCCACGTCAGGACATTCTGCACCATTAGGAATGTTAGGGAGAGGGACTTTCGTATCTTTTATTTATTTTATTTATTTATTTATTTATTTGATTTGTATAGCGCGTTATAGCCACCGGGGCCTCTAAGCGCTGGTTGTCCAAATTAACTAGTAGGGCTGAGCATATTACTTGATCTTAGAGTGCGCTTAGTGACTGCTCCATGCTTGTTTGAATAACACAGTTTTTAGCTTTTTCCTAAAAGTTAACAAATTGCGTTCCTTCCTAAGATCTGGGGTCAATTTATTCCACAGAGCCGGGAGTGTTTTAGAGAAAGCACGTCCCCCTACCGTGGCCAGTTTAAATCGGGGTTGGGATAGGAGAGTAGCATCCGAAGAGCGTAGAGTCCTGCTCGGCGTGTAGAGAGAAATTCTGGACTTAAGGTATGTTGGTGCATTCCCGTACAGCGTCTTATGCACTATACACAGTCCCTTGAAAACTACTCTCTGCCGAATTGGGAGCCAATGAAGCTCCTGCATCAGCGGGGATGAGTGGGTCATCCTAGGTTTCTTGTAGATCAACCTGGCCGCATCGTTCATAACCCCCTGTAGCTTATCCAGCAGCCGCTGGGGTAACCCTATGTACAGGGAGTTTCCATAATCCAGTCTGGCCAAGATTGTAGCTGAAACCACCTGTTTCAGGGTGGAGAACGATAGCAGCGCCGATATTTTTCTCAGTTGCCGCATTAAACCAATGCAGGTTCCTACTACAGTCGTGACCTGTTTTTCCATGGATAGTTTCCCATCCAGGTACAGACCCAAACTTTTGACTGCTATCGCTGGTTTCGGTGGTGCACCCAGCTCTACCGGCCAGAAACTCTCGTTCCAGGGGTTGCCCGTGATGGAAATGGGCAACACTTCCGTCTTATCCGGGTTAATTTTTAGGGAGTTTTTAGACATCCAATTAACCGTGGCTTTAAGTATGTCCTGTAGCCTGGTAGACGCTCCTGGACCTTCCTCTAGCCGGATGATAATCTGGGTGTCATCAGCGTAGTTATAGACCAGGCAGTCCATCCTGTTCAGGAGTGCAATCAAAGGCTGCAAATAGATGTTAAAGAGTAGGGGCGACAAAGCAGAACCCTGTGGGACCCCGCAGGTAATAGGCGCGGAGGTGGAAAGCAGGTTCCCCAGTTGGACTCTTTGTGTCCTGCCCTGCAGGAATGATGCAAGCCATGCCAGGGCTGATACCAAAAGACCTCAACCGCGACAAAAGTTGTTCATGACACACGGGGACAGAAAGTGACGCTATCCTATTATCAGGATGCTCTCCCCCTAAAGTGCATACTGGGAGATTAGCAAAAACAACAGGTGATGGACCGAATGTGGATCAATGTCACACACTCAACCCGGAGTCAAGCTAGCCGGGCTGATGAGAGGTGTTACCTCGAAACCGGTCCGGTCCTCGGATGCTTGATTCCGTTCTGGGAAGGACATGGCTTTTGTAGTTCGGACTGGACTGTTCCCATGGGGCACAGGGTCAGAGCTGATTTGCATATCGCCATTGTCTAACCCAGGGTGGTGTGGAGTGCAAAATAACAATGGATTTGGGCCCAGATCTTTGGACTGGGTTGAGTGTGTGACATTGATCCACATTCGGTCCATCACCTGTTGTGTTTGCATATTCCGCCCTAAGTGCGCTGGGGATGCCCAGACGTGGGTCCCAGGCACTCCACACCACTGGAGTCAAGCTAGCCGGGCTGATGAGAGGTGTTACCTCGAAACCGGTCCGGTCCTCGGATGCTTGATTCCGTTCTGGGAAGGACATGGCTTTTGTAGTTCGGACTGGACTGTTCCCATGGGGCACAGGGTCAGAGCTGATTTGCATATCGCCATTGTCTAACCCAGGGTGGTGTGGAGTGCAAAATAACGATGGATTTGGGCCCAGATCTTTGGACTGGGTTGAGTGTGTGACATTGATCCACATTCGGTCCATCACCTGTTGTGTTTGCATATTCCGCCCTAAGTGCGCTGGGGATGCCCAGACGTGGGTCCCAGGCACTCCACACCACTGGAGTCAAGCTAGCCGGGCTGATGAGAGGTGTTACCTCGAAACCGGTCCGGTCCTCGGATGCTTGATTCCGTTCTGGGAAGGACATGGCTTTTGTAGTTCGGACTGGACTGTTCCCATGGGGCACAGGGTCAGAGCTGATTTGCATATCGCCATTGTCTAACCCAGGGTGGTGTGGAGTGCAAAATAACGATGGATTTGGGCCCAGATCTTTGGACTGGGTTGAGTGTGTGACATTGATCCACATTCGGTCCATCACCTGTTGTGTTTGCATATTCCGCCCTAAGTGCGCTGGGGATGCCCAGACGTGGGTCCCAGGCACTCCACACCACTGGAGTCAAGCTAGCCGGGCTGATGAGAGGTGTTACCTCGAAACCGGTCCGGTCCTCGGATGCTTGATTCCGTTCTGGGAAGGACATGGCTTTTGTAGTTCGGACTGGACTGTTCCCATGGGGCACAGGGTCAGAGCTGATTTGCATATCGCCATTGTCTAACCCAGGGTGGTGTGGAGTGCAAAATAACGATGGATTTGGGCCCAGATCTTTGGACTGGGTTGAGTGTGTGACATTGATCCACATTCGGTCCATCACCTGTTGTGTTTGCATATTCCGCCCTAAGTGCGCTGGGGATGCCCAGACGTGGGTCCCAGGCACTCCACACCACTGGAGTCAAGCTAGCCGGGCTGATGAGAGGTGTTACCTCGAAACCGGTCCGGTCCTCGGATGCTTGATTCCGTTCTGGGAAGGACATGGCTTTTGTAGTTCGGACTGGACTGTTCCCATGGGGCACAGGGTCAGAGCTGATTTGCATATCGCCATTGTCTAACCCAGGGTGGTGTGGAGTGCAAAATAACGATGGATTTGGGCCCAGATCTTTGGACTGGGTTGAGTGTGTGACATTGATCCACATTCGGTCCATCACCTGTTGTGTTTGCATACTGGGAGATTAGCAGCAATAATTATTGGCAGGGGAAGCAAGTTGTTTACAGAGGCTGGCTCAGGGTTGGAATCTTTCTCCACATCAGGCGGTGCACCCACCAAAGGCACCATCTCAGAACCAGCAACTACCGGGACTGCCAAAGACTTATCAACGGGTTTTTCCCATAATTTCAGTAACTGCATCTGTCCCTTCAATAACACACTGTTGTCATATTTATTCCTCAGGGGGTTAGATCTGGTTTTTATACATGACCTCCCCCCTAGAACTCTTCCAGAGCGTAATTTCTTTGCCGTCATCATAAACAGAGAAGTAACCAAGCAGCAGGATATTGCTCAGAAGATATATATATAACAATAACTAGTCCATAAAAAAGAATCCTTAGAGAAGTTGACAATAGTTACTTGGCCCGTATTCAGAGATATCTCCTTCAAAACGACACGCCTCAAATCACGGAAATAACTAACATACAATGAAAAGGACGGGGCCCAGCCCAGCCTGCCTCGGACACCAGAGGGCCACAGAGGGCCCGCCCTTTGCCCGGGCTTAGCCCCTGGCGCTCCTGCGACGCCGGTGGTGCCGGTGGTTTTGAAGGCGCCTCCGGGCGCTCCTGCGTCACTTCCTGTCCCCGAGTGCTGGGGCACCTGGGAGATGTAGTCTCCTTCCGCTCGGCGGCCGAGTTTGGAACTGCGGCGGCGGGAGGGAGACAAGTCAAGCAAGCGGCGAGTCCTTTGCTGGAATGGCGAAGGCAAGGTGAGTGTCCGAAGTCCCCTCGCAAATAAATTGTAGCCGCTCCACCGGTGGTGCCGGTGGTTTTGAAGGTGCCTCCGGGCGCTCCTGCATCACTTCCTGTCCCCGAGTGCTGGGGCACCTGGGAGATGTAGTCTCCCTCTGCTCGGCGGCCGCGTTTGGAACTGCGGCGGCGGGAGGGAGACAAGTCAAGCAAGCGGCGAGTCCTTTGCTGGAATGGCGAAGGCAAGGTGAGTGTCCAAAGTCCCCTCGCAAAGAAATTGTAGCCGCTCCACCGGTGGTTTTGAAGGCGCCTCCGGGCGCTCCTGCGTCACTTTCTGTCCCCGAGTGCTGGGGCACCTGGGAGATGTAGTCTCCCTCCGCTCGACGGCCGCGTTTGGAACTGCGGCGGCGGGAGGGAGACAAGTCAAGCAAGCGGCGAGTCCTTTGCTGGAATGGCGAAGGCAAGGTGAGTGTCCAAAGTCCCCTCGCAAACAAATTGGTACCAGGAGCAGGTAAGGCTACATTCCTCAGGCTGAAGGGCAGCCGTTCCAGTAGCAAGGCAGCAGGGCAGTCCTTCTTCTGAGTCCTCCTTAGGTCCAGAAGTGATATGATGAGTAGTTCAAAAGGTCCAATATTTATACCAGGTGCCACCTTTGAAGTGTGGAGACTCCCTAAACTATCCACACACCTGGTTCTGGAAAGATCCTCCCTACTTGTTAAGGCTCCTAGAAGCCTAGTGTGACAAAAGGATGGTGCATTAATCCTTTGTGTGGGTGCTGGAGGAGCCCCTTTGAAATATAGATGGGGCAGGGAACAGTTTTGTCCCAACTATCCTGGCAGGATGGCCCATCCTGCCAACCATCAGTCCTTTGTCTCATTGTCTGGGAGTACTACAGAAGGCTAACTGCCGAGCTATTCACAGTCATGTGACCCAGGAAGCAGGCAGCAGGCAACAAATGGTTAGTAGACAAAAATTCCAACTTTCTAACAAGATCATTTTCAGAATTGTGACTTAAATACCAACTTTATCATTAAACAGTGTTTTAAATTAAAATTCATTTGCATTTAAACATGATTTTCCTATCTGCTCCGAAACGTCACTTTTCACTTATTAAGTGTAATAAAGAACTCAGTGCGTTATCCTATGGGGAAATAGGCTTGCAATAGTGTAAAAGGACTTTATGAGTTTTTCACCACCAGTGCATGCAAAACTAAATCCCACATGTCCTGCTTTTTAAATACAGTGCTAATTGTCCTGTGAACCTTTGGGTCCCACCTTAGTAGTAGTTCCTAGTTTCCCACTAGGCCCTGCGCATTGGAATAACATAAACAGTAGTATCGACGTGGAACTGCTTATATTCCAGGCCTCCACTGACTATGCTAAACTTAATTGGGTTGTGTTACCAACTAGCTCAGAGGTCACTGGAAACTTTCTTCTCTGCATAGGAAGTGATCAGCTTCCTTGGCACAGACAAGAAGGGATTCAGTTTTCCAACAACCGTGCAACATGACAACTTTGCTCCTCAGATCAAGAGTCGATCTCTAGGGTCGTGTGAAACAATAGACACAGATTTCACTCAGTCAGTCTGGTGCAGTTTACTTTCACAGATGTAGAGAATAGAGAGACGGGCGTTTATCAATAAAGGGTTAACATTTATTGAACAGTCTTTCTTCTCATACAAGAGAAATGTATTGCCACAATTGCAATAACTGTTATTATAAAAAGTACGTACAGTAAGATAAGTATTGCGAAATAGAACTGTAAAAGCATTGATATGGTTTCTTAGCCATACAATGGTTTAAAAGTAATAAAACATATATACAGTCATATATACATTAGGCTAACATACTCAACTGGTGCTTCTAACTAAGCCTACCCCAGTGTGCCTGACCTAAGCCTAACACGTGAAAAGGGGGAGTAAGTAAGTAGCTTAAGTTAAGTTGGTTTTGCCAAGGTTTGTTTCAAGAATTCTTGTCTAAGGGTTTAGTCAACACCATACCTCTGAATAGAATGATGGAGGGTTGGTATCTCCTTCAGGGGTCTCTCTCGATATCCCAGTCACCCGCGAGGGTAAACTGGAAGCGCCGGAACTGGATTTCTCTGCACGAGAAAGGCAGCGGCTTCTCTCAGCGCGTCGAGGAAGGAGGGGTGACAGCGTCCGCGGGCAGCTGGGCTGGATGTCTTCGCAGAGGACGGCTGCACGGCTCCTCAAGCGTACTGCACCATAGGTCGCGCTGTAGCGGCGATAATGGTAATCAGCAGCTTCACCACCACAGGATAGCAGGCTGCAGCGACAGAGTGCTAGTTGTTACCAACACGGGGTCATGCAGGCAGCTGGCATCAGCAACAGGTTCGCTCCTTGCTTAAGGCAACGTTGGTAATATTTATACCTGACAGGTGCCAGGTTTGACGCAAGTTTGCTGGACATAAGACGTCAATTAAAGATGTCACTAGGAAGTGACAGTTATCAGTTGCTCATTAGAGTTCTATTACTAATCAAAACATAGCAAGCGGGGATTTCCAGGTTTGCTAAGTTTTTATCTTGTTGAAGAACTCGGAGTGTTATCTAGGAATATCAGATAGTGACTGCTGCACTGTCATTGCACTAATTGGTCGCAAAGGAAGTAGCAGAGAGTCATGCTGGAATGTGGCTCTGTTCGTGTGAGGCCAGAGATGACTTTTCAGAAAATCGCACTTGAACGGTTATGCCAATATAGGGAATAAATGGATTTATAGCCGAATAGGGGCATAAGGTCACAGTATCGATCAGGAACCTAGATAAGCACGCAACACCCACTCCACGTCTACATGTCCATCAAAATTACTAAAACTAAAGCAATTAGATGCATGTGTAACATTGCCCACCCCAAAATACATAAATGCATTCGAAATAGGCGTACTTGTAATACATGGAATTTAGGTAATTTAGGTACTGTACGTTTTTTAAAGCATAGTAATCATTCAAAAGGTATTGCATATGAGATCAATGAACGATTATGCAAAAAGAATTACACATGAAGTATCTCTGACAGAAGAAATGCGAGATAAATCATCACAAAAAATGCATTGTAATAACATGTGTGCTAGAGGCTGGTGTTATGTTGTTATGTCTCTAGATGTGTTTAGAAATAGAAGTGTGAAGCTTCTGTTCTCTAAGAATAGTTTTTACGTTAAGCAAAGAATTGTTCGTGCCAAAAAAGAGAGGGTCAATATTTTAAAAAATTGTCCAATTCAAAGAAAAATAGATTACCAAAGCTCTTGGCAGTTTTTGTTGATCAAACTGAAGGCCGAATTCAGAGTTCATGGGAACGCTCTGTGTCGGAAAGCTTCTCAAAAGTTATTGTTTCTCTATGGGTGAGAACATCGTATCAGACAGGCTCGCAAAGAATTGGTCTACAAAATCAGGTGATAGTTCAACCAAATTAGATAGCGCTGTAACTTGGCAGGTGTGAGAATGATTGCTGTCATCGAAGGCAGGACCAGCAATGCTCTCAGAACGTTGTACCTGGATGATGTTGCTTGTGTCACTCGCTCCACTGTTACCACTTGGCTGTAGTACAGGAGTCTCCACGAATGCCGTCATCAGGATTGGTAGCCGCTGGGGACAACACAATGCGTGAGCCGTTATTGGACTGAGCAAAGTATCGACGTCCATTGGTACTGCTGATGGAAGTGAAAGACAGATGTCCAACACGCATTCCTCGCGGCAAAGCATACACCGTAGCACAGGTAAAATGCTATTTTGCCATATCGGTCTGAATGAAAGGAACCAGGTCATGTTTAGATCTCTCAGCCTGGCCAATCCGAGGACGTTAGTTATCCTGTCCCTGTAGCGCATTGCTAGGATTGTCTCTTCCATTCCCATGGGAGCTATGTCTGAGCTTGCCATAACGTAGCAGGATGGTCAAAAATAGAATCCCTGCGATGAGTCCCAAAAATAGTGGTATGCCGCCAAAAATGGAGTGCACAAAATTAGGAAAGATTCCCCAAATTGCCTGGAAGGGTGTTAGCAGTCCCGTAAAGACCGTCTTAAATATGCCTGGGATGCTTGTAGCACTAGACATGTTAAGGAGTTGGCTGAACATTTCTACGAAATGCACGGGGCAATTTGTTGATAAAAGGTCATGAACCTCAGTAGCCGTCCTTGCGACTAGAAGATCATACGTCTCTTTAGATGACGTTATAGGCACTGTTGTCTGTAAAAGCACAGATTTCATTTTGCTTAATGTATCAATTCGTATAGAATAGAGATTCAGACGAGGCCAGATGGGAGTCACTATGTCTGGAGGCCCGCTCGGGAACAATGCTTGCATACAACATTTGACCATGGACGTTACTTGTACTAGATAACTTTTCCCTGGCGCGAGGCCGCAGCACCTGTGATCCGTTCTAAGAATGTAACTCCCGTTTGCGAGTTGCATAAAGAAGGGCTCTATCTGAGTTGCAGGTGTGACTAGCTGGTGGCATGAAAGGTTGTTTGAATTTCCATCACATGCTCCGTGTAAATTAATACCCTGACACAAAAGTATACCGCTTAGTGAGTGTTTACAGTTGTCACCACTAAGAAATACATTTTTGTCGCTGTCACTATAGCAAGAATGAGTGTATGGTAATTTCCATTCGGATTTTACATATCCCTTACCCAATTGTTCATATTGGCCAGCAGGTATGTACTCAAGGCATTTATGAAATCGGAAAGTTGTTATCGGAATTGTGATAATTCCGTGTATTATCCATTCAATGACAGGACTCTCTGACATTGTCAATGGTAATCTCTCGAGTTTTTCGATGCTCAGGATTGTATAGTCTGCTCCTTTCTGTGCCAAACTGATCTGTTTATCAGTAAGGTTAAAAATGGAAAATAATGACGTTGTGTTTATCAAACGCCAAGGCACATAGCCTGAACGAAGATTTTGCAGTGTCCAGCCTAATTCTATAATAGAGCGTAATTGAGACTGGCCATGTTGTAACATTAGCAAATCTCTGTCTATCACATCAAAGGCAGAGGATACAATATTGTCCAAAGAATATATTCTGGAAGACAGAGTCATTAACCCATTGTCTACTACAGAAAGTGATTTCTCCAAATTAATACGATCAATTTCTCGTATCTTTTCAGCAGTTTCAATTTGCTTTACTTTCCAAGCCTCGTTGTAAGCAGCATAGATGCTGGTCGCTATGAAACGCTTCTGACGCTGTTTGCGTGGTCCAAGAATGAAGTCGCGCAAATCAGCACCATCTTTTAGCAAAGACAAGTGTTGCTTAATTTCAGCCAGTGTGGATGTAGTTAGCCATTCTAGGCAGAGTTTCCCTACACTGTATGTTGTTATAATCCCTGGATGTTGTCTCTGGGAATATCTAGAGTCTAATCTGGTCATTTTTAACCCCTGTGTTTTATTCAGGAATCTATCTTGACAGCTATTTGTGTCTGTAGGCCAGATTAACCACTTTTTCCAATCAGGATGTGTTCTGTTGAAATGTAAAATTTGTGACACGTCTAACTCAATATCAGCTGTTGCATTTTCAGGTATTGGCTTTGGAATAGACGGTGTTTTAAGTTCTTTGTTCTTGGCTAGGCCAAGACAAGATGTTTGGTGTACAGTGTCATTTAAAAATAACATTTGTTCTGGTATCATGCAGGTTCTAAATAGTGCTTCAATGCCTTGCACCTGCCAATCTTTTGTACCCCAAATTGTTTTCGTTTCAATATTATTTTTCCAATAATCAAAACCAAATGTCATCATTTTGTCATAAAATGCTTCTGAATATATCAATTTAGAATTTGTCAGCATTGTTTTCATACCTGTTTTATCTAACAGTTTGTAATAAAACGTTTCTGCATCACTGGTGTTAAACCCTGAGAAGTATTTGAATTTCTCAAAAAATGCTTTAGAACTGCTTTTAGGTGGTGTAGAACAATGTTACCATTGATTATACATAAAAACATTTCTAGGCTGTGCAGATTTATGCAAGTAATGATCCCCATAGTGGGTATAACAGAATAACTGCTCATAACTAGATGAACCTTGTAAATAATCATGATCTGTGAATCTAGCTGACATTACTAAATCAGACATCATGTCATTAATACTGTTAAAGTCCCAATCATCAGAGAATGTACTTGGTGTCACAAAGTCACTTAAGGAAACCTTTAGTTGATGTGGATACTTCAGGATTTCGACCGGACCATAGATCTCATAGTCTGTTTTCTCCCATACTACCCCACCAGGTATTGGAATTGCTGTGACATTTACTGTTGACAGTTCTCTTTTCTTCACGTGGGATGATCTGTGTGGTTTCAGGACTAGGTTGATGTTCTGACTTGCTGTGTCCATTCAATTGTAATGAACTTCCCTAAAATTAAAACTAAAATTAGGCATAGTAGGAGTATGAATACCCCCGTGATAATCCAATGCTCAATCAACGGTGAATCCAGATATAGTTCTTTGATTTGTTGAAGGAGTCCTGTTGTATTTACTTTAGAATACTTTTTTGTTTCTGGCATCACTTCGGGGTCATTTAAATCTTCAGAGAAGTTGTCGAAGTTGATGAAATAACCATAGGCAGTTCTGTCAATTGATGGGATTGTTCTTTCAATCTGTCTCTCGGTAGCACTTTCTGATGCCACATCATTGTAGACTGGTGTTGTTTCATGACGAACTGTTTCAATCTGTGTTTCAAGAGGCACGAGTTCCATGGCTGTATTGCATAGTCCTTCATTGTGCACTGCAGGCTGATCGAATGTGATTAGTCTTTCAGTTTGAACCTCTTGGATTGTTGCAAGTTTGGGTATTCTGTTGTTTCTTGGGAGTCCACTGGGCCTACTGTTGATTATAGGCCACATGCTTGTGGTTTTACCAGATCGATAGACACGACTCTGTTCTCCTTTTTACCAGCAAGGGGCGGTAGCACAACTGATCTTGTTCCGGTGACTGCTAAGACAGGTACTGCTTTTCTGTAAGAAGGCCCAAATTCCTTCTTCACCGCGATCTTTTCTCTGACTAGATCCCCAATCTTTGGAATCCAGACAGGCCTTGCTGGGGCTGTTGCGGGTGGTGCCTCGTCAGTGGTACTTGGCTGTTGCTTTAACTTTATGTTGCTTAAGGATTTTCTTGTTTCATTTAGTTCCTGTAAAACAGCCAAACGGTCTTTTACATCAAAGTGCGTTTTTTCTTCTTGTACCACTGACATCTGACTATCGAGGTCCTGAACGTTCATTCTAATTCCGAACAATAGTTCGTATGGGCTGAAACCTTTTAGAGAATTTCTTGGCATGTTGTTAAGACTAGTCTGGACACTTATTAAATGTTTGACCCACCCAGCGCCTGAACCTAATACCTTCGCTGTTATAGATTGCTTTATGTCCCGGTTTTTTCTTTCTACCACACTATTCCCTTCGGGATGCGACGGACAAGAATACCGCAACCCAATTCCCATGCTGGCCATGGCCTCCTTATAGGCTCGAGAGCTGAAAGCAGGACCCTGGTCAGAATGGAACGTGGTAATTGCGTATGTGCCGATAAAGACTCGCAAATCTTTTATAACCGTTCTAGCGTCAGCCGAGCGCTGGGGCCACATCCATATGAACCTCGTACAGGAATCCACTGCTACCATGATATATCTATAGTTGCCGTCCCTTTGTAGGGGACCACAGTGGTCCAGGTAAACGCATGCAAATGGTTTATCCGAGATGAGAAGGGGTGTCTGCGCTGGTCGTTTCACTGTTGATACTTTTATCCTTTGGCATATGTCGCATTCTAATACATACTTTTTAGTTTGTATTCTCAGGCGAGGCGACCAATATCCCTGTTTTAATAGTGATACTGTTGCGGAAACGCCAGCGTGTGCAGAAGCAAGCCCTTCGTGTGCCGCTTTGATTAGTCCTAGTCTGTGTTCCCTGTTTGGAATTACTCTATCCCCCACTCCAGGGATTCGAGCAAAAGGAACATTATTTGTATCCGTTAAGTACAAGTACTTTTTAGGAAAGCCTTTTGGGAGTGTTTTCTTATCATTTTTTGCTGACGTACTGACAGCTTGTAGAATATCGCTGTCTATTTTTGTTTGTGACCGAGTTATCGCAGCTACGGAAGCCGTTTGCACAGCTGCCTTCGCGGCTTCATCAGCCAATGAATTCCCTGCAACGTGAACGCCATCACGTTGATGACTCAGTGTATGTATCACGTGAGTCTTTTGTAGTTCTTTTTGTAAAAGAACTACCTGTTCCCAAAGCATTTTATGCTTTATTGTGCCACCTTTTGCATCTTTGAAACCATTTTCCACCCAATTCTGCAAGTATTCATTATAAGATTGTACGCAATAAAAAGAATCGCACACTATTAGTGTGGGGAATTCGCGATCGGTATTTTCTAGCGCCATCTTAAATGCTACTAATTCAGCTCGTTGAGCCGAGCAATCTCCTAGAGATTGTGTTTTAGTGACCAATGGTCTAAATTTTCCTTTGTGCCAGCGACCTTTAACAATCGCGCACGCAGCACTGTAAGCTTGCTTACCCCCAACTGCGGGTTGTGCTGATCCGTCAGTATATATAATACTTCCGTATTCTTCGAGAGGCAGGATTTCAATTGGCAGAGGACATTCGTATTCATATTGTAAAAATTCCTGTGTTTTTAAGTTAGGATCAAATTCGTAAACTACGTCTGTTGCAGCAAGAGAATTAACCCACTGAATCCATCTCGGATGCAAAGCTTTAGCATTAGGAATGCTTGCTTTAGTTACCGCTTCCAAAGCCGGTATGGGTGTTACGATTATTATTCGTTTACCTTGTGCTAGGGGCCTTTCTTTCGCTACAGCAGTCTGAACCGCAGTTAGAATTTTCTCCGTTGAACTGAATTTTATTTCAGCCCTTGTGTACAAATGTGATTTGTAAGCTATTGGTACCTTTTCTCCCTCATTAGAGGTTAGGTACGTGAATCCGCATCTTCCTGGGATGACTCGGATTACAAGATCACGTGTGTTGTCACGTGTATCTAATTTTGTTTTTGCTAACATGTCTGTTTGCAGTGATCTCAAAATTTCTGTGTGTTTTTGAGTCCAATTGATTTGTTTAAAATCAGGTTTTATTAGTTCGTAGAGAGGTTTAACCCTCTCTGCGTAATTTAGGATGTAAGTTCTTCCGAAATTCAGAAAACCTAGAATTGATTGTAAATTCTTCAGCGTTTTTGGAGCTTGGAGTACAGCGCACTTCTCTAAGAAGTTGTCCGCTAGGCTTTTCCCTTCACTTGATAATTCGTACCCTAAGAATAGTACTGTCAGATGGGCAATTCGGGACTTTTTAAAGTTGAATTTGTAACCCTCTGCTGCGAACCCAAGTATAATGGTGTTCACTCTTTTCAAGTGAGTATCCAAGTCGTCGTCTGTGAGATAAATATCATCTACGTAAGATAATGCTTCATCATCATAGATTTGTAGTAACTCTGTTACCCTAGCTGAGAATAGTCCTGGGCTGTTCTTGAACCCCTGTGGGAGTCGACAGAATTTTTTCTGCGACCCAAATGCAGAGAAAGCGGTCAAATATCTGCTTTCTGGTGCAATGTTTTGACAAAAGAAACCATTAGAAATGTCTAATGTCGTTTTATATTTTTTCCTAACTATATTATTCATTAGGGCTGCACTATGCGAGTTTTGTACTGCAAAAGTTTTGCAACATGTATTAAGGTGTCTGTAGTCCAAAACTAGACGATATGAATTGTCTGGCTTGGAGACAGGAAACAAAGGATTGTTCATTTGAGAGGTGCATGTTTCAATCACCCCCTGGTACTCAAGTTGATCTAAGATCTCCCTGACTTGTTTTTTAGCTTCTTGCTTTATGGGATACTGCCGTTGGGCAGTTGGTTCACTTTTTAATTGGATTTTGTGTGAGGCGGTGAATCCTCATCCCATCCTACATGATTTTTATACAATGCAGGTGCCTGGGCCACTGCCCATTTCCTTGCATATGTATATTTTTTGTGAATCGGTATGTGATTCGAGAAGGCAGGCATAATCACTTCTTCGCCACGAGGGCACTCCCTGACAAACTCCGGGGGCCAATCTTTTTCAGCTAACAGAATATCATAGCCTTTTGAGAGCTTATCCCAAAACAGACCCTTAATTTTCCTAGTCTTATCACCCTCTATACGCAATGTTATTTCGTATATTTTATGGGGCTCGCTAAGTCTGGCGTCGGCAGTTTCAACCTGAATGAATTCATTCGTGTCCACTGTCTCTAGATGACTCATCAAGATCTTGCGCGCTATACTGATTTCTGCTGCACTGTCCAACCTTGTCAATGCCCACTCCCCGTTTTTCAACTGTGTCCTCAGTATTCTCGGCATGGTTGATTACTCTAATACTGGCTACCTTCTTTTTCTGAAATTGAGATTTCTTATTTTGAGCAGGTTCCTTGTCTTTGGACTTGGTGTGCTCTCCTGGGTCTGACCGTCCTCTTCTTTCCGAATTCTGTGGAAGAGATCGAGAGGGACGTGTATCAGTACTTTGATATCTATCAGGTTTTTTTATATTATCCCTATTTCTAAGGTTATATCTTTTCTCAGAGGGCTCCCGTTGGGGAGACTGGCGTTCTCGAGTCGGAGTTCTTTCCCTCCGTCGAGGAGACCTTCCTCTGGACTGGAAAACTTTTTCCTTGGGAGTGGATTGTTTATTTCCATCCCAGCTCTTTTTAGGAGTGTTTAAATTATTTTTAATAAATAATTTTTCAGGATTTTCGAGCAGTTGGGGCTTTACCGGTTTCCCACCCAAGCTGTCTCTACCTAATTCTTCATAGCATTTTTCTATGATTTTTGCAAGCTCAACAGGATCTTTTATATCTGTTTCCCTCAACTTCTGGCGAATCGCCACAGATGCTGCTTCTCCTTTTATGTTGGCTAATAATATAGCCGTGACCTGCTTGAAATCTTTCAGTAATTTCATACCTAGATTTAAAGCGGGTTCTGGACCGAATTCATTTTGAATCTGTTTTAGCACTTCTGGTATTACCGCCATAGACGGAACACCGTGTGTTTTTGTGTAAATGGAAGCAAAGACTGTACCCCAAGTGTCGCAGTCCTCCACGTGTGGTGTGATTCCCATAGGAAGGCAGATGGTCAAGATTCTGTGTTTCTCAATAGGGGTAGTATCAGGAAATACTGCCTCTATTTGAGTGAATTTCTGGGCTAACCAGAAAGGAATTTGTTCCCGTTTTACGGGTGTTTTACCAAGACATGACTGTATGTTCTGTGGTGTAATTTTATATGTGTTCCCCTGATGAGGGGTCAGCTGTGGTGTATTAACAGCTGGCTGGACTGTTGCAGTCCGTATTACATATTGGACTAATTGCCTATGTATTTTTATTAATGTGTTTAGCTGTGCTAACAGCTCTTCCTTAGACATTTTTGCAATGTCAGGATGTGGTGTGTAGCTGGCTAGAACCGGCCACGTGGCTCCTGGTCTACCTAGTGGACCGAGCCTGGTAATGTGATCATTGTGTTTTAGGGCGCCATTAAACCAGAGCAGGTGCTCTTGAAATTTAAGTGGAATTTCAACCTCCTCGAAAGGAGCGTACTCATCCGGAGGTTCCTCTATTTTGTAATAGTGAAACTCTTGTGTTATAGCGTTTACCGCTGGAAAGTTTATCCATGAATAGAATACCTCTGTCTGCCGATACTCGTGAGCCTCTATCACGAAAATTACTGTACCACCTTGAGGTGTTAGTCCGTGTTCTATAAGTTTTAAAGTTATAGATCTTCTTAACTGGACCGGGATGATAATAGCACCCGGGTCTGTGTATTCGGGACCTTGCTGAGTCGCATCTGCTGCGGCCCCAGAGGTTCCGTTTTCTGGCATTGTAAAAATGCAGTTTTTGCAGAGTAGGTCTCCAAGGAGACAAAGATTAGATGCACAATATTTTGGAACACTGTATCCTTCAACGTTGAATAAACCAGAGCTTTACATAGGAATCTCTTCCTACCAAGGTCGGGCGGATTTTAACCTTTCACCCACTCCAGACGTCTATTGGAGTATTTACGGGAGAAAGGGTGTGAAATATGCACGACTGAGTTACTCTACAAGTCTTGCGTTAGTTTATCGCCTTACCAAACGTTAGGGCGCCATGTAGTGTAGTTCCTAGTTTCCCACTAGGCCCTGCGCATTGGAATAACATAAACAGTAGTATCGACGTGGAACTGCTTATATTCCAGGCCTCCACTGACTATGCTAAACTTAATTGGGTTGTGTTACCAACTAGCTCAGAGGTCACTGGAAACTTTCTTCTCTGCATAGGAAGTGATCAGCTTCCTTGGCACAGACAAGAAGGGATTCAGTTTTCCAACAACCGTGCAACATGACAACTTTGCTCCTCAGATCAAGAGTCGATCTCTAGGGTCGTGTGAAACAATAGACACAGATTTCACTCAGTCAGTCTGGTGCAGTTTACTTTCACAGATGTAGAGAATAGAGAGACGGGCGTTTATCAATAAAGGGTTAACATTTATTGAACAGTCTTTCTTCTCATACAAGAGAAATGTATTGCCACAATTGCAATAACTGTTATTATAAAAAGTACGTACAGTAAGATAAGTATTGCGAAATAGAACTGTAAAAGCATTGATATGGTTTCTTAGCCATACAATGGTTTAAAAGTAATAAAACATATATACAGTCATATATACATTAGGCTAACATACTCAACTGGTGCTTCTAACTAAGCCTACCCCAGTGTGCCTGACCTAAGCCTAACACGTGAAAAGGGGGAGTAAGTAAGTAGCTTAAGTTAAGTTGGTTTTGCCAAGGTTTGTTTCAAGAATTCTCGTCTAAGGGTTTAGTCAACACCATACCTCTGAATAGAATGATGGAGGATTGGTATCTCCTTCAGGGGTCTCTCTCGATATCCCAGTCACCCGCGAGGGTAAACTGGAAGCGCCGGAACTGGATTTCTCTGCACGAGAAAGGCAGCGGCTTCTCTCAGCGCGTCGAGGGAGGAGGGGTGACAGCGTCCGCGGGCAGCTGGGCTGGATGTCTTCGCAGAGGACGGCTGCACGGCTCCTCAAGCGTACTGCACCATAGGTCGCGCTGTAGCGGCGATAATGGTAATCAGCAGCTTCACCACCACAGGATAGCAGGCTGCAGCGACAGAGTGCTAGTTGTTACCAACACGGGGTCATGCAGGCAGCTGGCATCAGCAACAGGTTCGCTCCTTGCTTAAGGCAACGTTGGTAATATTTATACCTGACAGGTGCCGGGTTTGACGCAAGTTTGCTGGACATAAGACGTCAATTAAAGATGTCACTAGGAAGTGACAGTTATCAGTTGCTCATTAGAGTTCTATTACTAATCAAAACATAGCAAGCGGGGATTTCCAGGTTTGCTAAGTTTTTATCTTGTTGAAGAACTCGGAGTGTTATCTAGGAATATCAGATAGTGACTGCTGCACTGTCATTGCACTAATTGGTCGCAAAGGAAGTAGCAGAGAGTCATGCTGGAATGTGGCTCTGTTCGTGTGAGGCCAGAGATGACTTTTCAGAAAATCGCACTTGAACGGTTATGCCAATATAGGGAATAAATGGATTTATAGCCGAATAGGGGCATAAGGTCACAGTATCGATCAGGAACCTAGATAAGCACGCAACAGGGTGACTTACATGCTTTAAAAATGATGGTTTAGGGCTGGCAAATTGTTTAGTTTGCTTGATCGAATTGGCAGTGTATAATTGCACTAAAGGCTGCAATGGCAGGCCTGAGACATGTTTAAAGTACTACTTAAGTGGGTTTTACAATGAGTAAAGCAGGCCCAGTGGAGCATTTAGTTTACAGGCCCTGGGTACATGTAGTGTTGTAAATTATTTAAGTAAATTTAATATGCCAATTAGGTTTAAGCCAATTGTGGCACTTGTTGTTTTTGCAATTGCCGCCCTAAGTGCGCTGGGGATGCCCAGACGTGGGTCCCAGGCACTCCACACCACTTGGAGTCAAGCTAGCCGGGCTGATGAGAGGTGTTACCTCGAAACCAGTCCGGTCCTCGGATGCTTGATTCCGTTCTGGGAAGGACATGGCTTTTGTAGTTCGGACTGGACTGTTCCCATGGGGCAACAGGGTCAGAGCTGATTTGCATATCGCCATTGTCTAACCCAGGGTGGTGTGGAGTGCAAAAAAACGATGGATTTGGGCCCAGATCTTTTGACTGGGGGAATGTGTGACATTGATCCACATTCGGTCCATCACTTGTTGTTTTCACATTGTGGGGAGAGAGCACAATTTATTTAGCACTGGTTATAGCAGTGAGAAGGTGCATATAGTACTAATGCCAACAAAACAATTTCAGAAAACAGAAGGGGTGAGTACAAAAAAAAGATTGAAGTTGTCCCTACAGAGAGGTCCAGGTCCAACACACTTTTTTATTTTTCATTTTGTGTTGGAAAAAAGGGTTTCAAGAATAAGGGTCTTTGAGCTGCAAAGTTGGAGTGTGCCTCTTGATATCTTCCACTATTTTGCCAGTTAATGGTAATGACCAGAACATGGAGGTTTGTCTATGCACTAAGAGCACAAGTTTGTATATAGATCTGAAATCTGTAGATATGAAGTACTCCTACACTTTTGCAGTGTGCTCACAGCAGACATTACCAAGATCAACTGAACTGCTGCATGGGAGGAGGCTGTGAGAGGGGAAGCTGGAATGAAGGATTGCTAGAGTGAAAAGCATTGATTTCCAAGGATATAATTTAATGATTTAGTGGCTTTAATAATGATTGGGATGCATCTAAGATAAAAGTTGAACATAGCCATTTGAAGGCATGGGTGGAGCAGGACTGGGCGGAACAAGTCAAAACTTTATTTTGTAAATATTTAATTTAACCCCTTCGGTGCAAGGCCTCCCTTCCCCCCGTGCTAAGTCTTTTTTTGGCTATTTGGGGTAGTTTGTTCTTAGGCCCCTGTAACGTTTGACCCCATAAGGTATCCACGCCAACTTTGCGTCCTTTTCTTCCAACATCATGGGGATTCTAAAGGTAATTAGGTTTGTGGATTCCCCTGGAGGAGACTCAGAAATTAGCCAAAATACTGCTAATTTGCTTTTTTTTTTTATGGGGAAAAAGTGTTGCAAATGAAAGCGTCTGTTTTTTTCCCTGCAAATGGTATCAACAAAGGGTTTGTGGGGCTGATATTACCACGTTCCCAGCTTTTAGGGGATGGCCTTTTGTCAGAATACCAACATTTTGGACATAGTTTTGGCATTTTACTGGGATATAGCCTATTCTCGGTGCTTTCAACCTTCTTCCAGTCAATGATAGAAATGGATATGAAAGCAATAATGGATCCTGGAAAGCTATACATTTTAGTAAAGTAGACAACATTCTGCATCCAGATAGGGGTCATTTGTGTAGATCTTTCAAGGATTCTTTATAGAAACTGACAGTTAAAAATAGGGAAAATTGAGACTACGTTGAAAAAAACAGCCATTTGTGCCAACGTTTTCACCTGTAACTTCTTCTAACTGTGGCAACTGTTTTAAAGCAATATAGCGTTGTATCTACTTGACGTTTCTGGTTGTGGGGATATATAGGACTTGTAGATTCAGCGAGAACCCGATGAACCCAGAGCCAATAACTGAGCAGCATCTTGCAATGGTTTTTCATTAAGTACCGGGGGGCAGATTTACAAGCCCCTTGCGCCACTTTTGCATCACTTTCAACCTGGGGAACTGACGCAAAAGTGGCGCAAGGGGTAAATCTGCCCCCGGGTATCTAGCAATTCATTTGGGAAAATAGATGCATGGAAAAATGGGTATGAAAGACACCTATGTATTTCTGAAATTGGAACAAAATGACGAGTTTAGAAGCAGTAGATATTTGCATGTTTCCGAAATTGGGAGTACCCATACTAGCATGAGAAGTATAGGTCATTTTTCAAAATGACTTCTTTTTTACATATTGTCTTTCATTTGGAACGGAGAAATGCATCAAAAGTCAATAGCTAATAACAGATGCTTTACAATTCTGTGTTACTCCAAGTCTCCTGATAAAAATGGTACCTCACTTGAGTGGGTAGGCCTAGTGCCCACCACAGGAAACAGCCCAAAACACAATGTGGACACACTTTATTTTTACAATGAAAACTGGCCCTTTTTTTCAATGTGCCAGCTGCAGATTTTGAACCTTAGCTAGCCGACACCAAGGGAAACCTATCAAACCTATACATTTTTAAAAAACTAGACACCCAGGGGAATCTAGGATTGGGTCACTTGACTGGCTCTCACCAGGTTCTGTTACCCAGAATCCCTTGCAAACCTCAAAATTTGTCCCAAAAAATCATCACATTTATATGGTGGAAAGTTCAGGAATCTGCGTGGATCCACAAAATTCCGTACACCCCGCGTTCCCCAAAGTCTTGCAAGAAAATGGTACCTCACTTGTATGGGTAGGCCTAGTGCCCACAACAGGAAACGGCCCAAAACACAATGTGGACACAGCACATTTTAACAGTGAAAACTGACACTTTTTTGGGCAAGTGCCAAGCTGTAGATTTTGAACCCTAGCTCTGCCAGCACCTTGGGAAACCTAGCAATTTTATACCCTTTTGAAAACTAGACACCCAGGGGAATTCAGCATGGGGTGACTTGTCTGGATTTGACCAGGTTTTGTTACCCAGAATACACAAAATTCTTTCCACCCCGCATTCCCCAAAGTCTCCCGAGAGAAATGGTACCTCACGTGTGTGGGTAGGCCTAGTGCCCACGACAGGAAACGGACCAAAACACAATGTGGATACTGTAGGAGAGTAGGGTCTGCAATCCCATGATCACCCAGATTTTTTGCTTTTGTTTCACTGGTTTACGACTTTCTCTGGCTGTGGGCCTGCTAATCAGACCCACAGCCTGGCTGTTCTCTTTCTAAATTACGATATGTACCCTAGGTGCATTTACCAATTGGTACTGGGCCACCTTATCAGACCCCGTAACGCAGGGCATAGGTGTACCCAGGGCCGCCAGGGGCTGAAGCATGTATTATGCCACCCCTGGCTGGCCTCCTAAATTTGACACAACTGGCTGCACGACAGCTGGGGCGAAGGCGTGTAACCACCCTTCGCTTTAGGTATAGTAGCTCTATATCTAACCATACAATGGACACCCGAGTTCCTATCAGTCACTCCTATGGCAGGCCTTAACAATCCTGAAGGCAGAGTGCGTGGGCTCGTGTGAGCTAGGTTCAGGCCCGAGCCGAGCCCGGTTGCAGCTTGCGGAATCAAGACCCAATGGCTGTTCCATGATAACGCGTACCATATCGGTAACTCCGGTGTCGCGTTATCCAGGCATGTCGAGTAAGGTGTCATACGAATCGGGGTGCTGCCCTCTCACCAATTCTGGCGATGGGGTTAGCATCCCACCCTTCTAGAGGGACACGACATGTACGTAACTGTGAACCCCGGTTAAAGTTAACTGAAGCCTCAGCTCCACAAAATGGATGCTGCCACCACAGACACGAGTCTGACCTCCTGCTGCTGGGAGTCCTTCCAGCGAGGAGCACTTGGACAAAGGGTTTCCTGTCGAGGGCGCTGTTCGCACCGTCCCAGACAGGGTTTGTGTATTCTGGGTAGGTAGGGCTTTGGCGAGAAGGTGACTGCGGAGTGGCACCCCGGTGCTCACTACGCATCTGCCGGTTAGAACCAGTTCCAGGGGCGACAGCTCTGGCCTGGGGAAAGTCCGGCAGGGGAGAGGGGCGTAACTACCCCCCTTCCTGGTCCCACCCGTAGGGCAGGACCTAGTCATGTACCCACCCCTTTCTTTAGAATAAAGACCGGAGCGGGGACCCTTCCAATTTAGATCATCTTTGATTCAAGAACTACTTTCTATGAAAGGACATTCAAGACTCTTCTCAAGATTTCTCCCTTGTGACTAAGGAGTAGTCACCCTGCATCAGCAGGCACCAACTAAGAACTCTGCGGTTTGCTGTAAGTCCTTCCTCAAGGAATCCGACGACCCAGCTCGACGAGAACCGGCTTCCCTGGCACCTCTGACCTCTACCCACGTCATCAGCTCAGCTGTGATCTGTGGGTGCGACGAGACCTCGAGGGACCGGCCGTCATCAGAACCTGCACGCTCTTAAAAACCAGCACGACCATCGAGGTAACTCTCTGGTGAGTGCTCTGGGGTCCGAGAAGCCCCGACCCTGAGCCGCTCCAGCACCGAAGTGCAGTCTCCCAGCATCTCCACGATCTGCGTGGGGCCCTTCTGCTCGCTGCTCAGCACGTTGTCTGGTCACTAGCCGCTGGCTTGTGCCCTTCTGTGACGACATCCGAGAATCATCACTGCCGGTCTGGTTGCTCCAGACTGGCCCTTGCTTCCATCTTTGCGAGAAGCACCCCGGACCCTCCTGGTCCACTCAAGACGCCCTCTTAGGCCCACCACGTGGCCCTGAGAACTGCCAAGGCTTGTTGCCCCATCCTGGGCCCAGCGACGCCGACAGCATCATCCTTCGTGGAACAGCTCGCACCTCCGCCGTGGTCGCCGACAACGCCTCCTGGTCCGTGAGACTGCAGAGCCTAGCGTGGCCCACTCACCTGGTCGAGGTGACGGCCAACCGGTGCCTTCCTGGTACCCTCTGACTACTGGCTAGTAGTACGAACTTGGTCCCCTCTGCTTTCAGGTTTCATCAATCTCCGATCCAGGCTTGGATCTCTACGAACTATTCAGCACTGGTCGCCGGCCAGCAACTCCTTTCTTCCGGCTCCTGGCTCGTCAGCGAAGACCCCGACGCCTGTAAGACTTGTGCAGCCGCAGCCCTCGTGGCTAGGTAACTCGGCATTTCGGTGCCTGCATAGCCTCCTTACTCTAGGGTCCCGAGTCCCTCGCTTCCGACTTGCCTTATCGGGTCCGCCCGAGACCTTAATCTTCCCGTGTCCTCGGACACTTGTTTCTAATTGTGCACTTAAAGTATTTGCTAAAGAGATTTGGTTTGTGCTTAGTACCCTGTCCTCATAAAGAGTACAGGGCTGTTGTGATTCTTAATAAATATACTGTTTATTTTCATAACACTTGTGTGGTGTCCTTTCACGGGGTGTTCAAGGGGTACATGTGTGGTAAACAGCTGGCTTAACACGCCCTCTCGAGTCTTTAGCCTTAGACTGCTCGTATCCACGCTACTAGGATAGCTGGTCTATAGGTTGACTTACAACCAAACACCATAAGGGTCGTTGGAACGATACATAGCGGTCGCTAAAATAGCGAACGTTGCATATCGGGCCAACTTCTCACATTGGTGGCAGCGGTTGGGATTTGAGCTTGCTGTTGTTTTACCACACGTATCCTAAGAATATCTTGTTGAAAGATCGCACAAGTACTGTTAGTACATATAACTAAAAGCTTAGAATACTCTGAGTTCTACTGAACCAGCTGTTGTAGCTCCTCAAGGCTTAGCACACCTTGGCTACAACTCTTAGCAAGGGTACAGTAGGTAAACACGTAGTGTAGGTAGGTGCATCACTTACACCACACTAGAACCAGTATGTCGGACAAAGGAGGAAACTCTGGGTCTCCCCTTGTGTCAGTTGACCCTCCACAGGTCATCCCTTCAGGATATACTGTGCTGAGCTTCAAGGAGTTAAGACGACTGTGTCACTCCAGGAAGATTCAGCAGGGGTCTAACCCCACAACGTCCTTTCTGATTGGTCTCTTGGAGACTTATGATGCCAGGAGAGCTGAGAAACTTCGTAGCTCTTCTAATCCAGAAGGAGACATGCCTCCCCTCGAGGGAACCCGAGATGATCCTGACCTCATTCACCTCGCAACTGAGAACGAGGATGTGGAGGAGGATGAGGATGAGGATCTCTCTGGGGATGAGGCAGATAAGGGACAGGTAGAAGTCGTCAGACTAAGCAGGTCCAACTTAAGCAAACATGATAGCAGTACTGGGGGACCCCTGGGGCCACTATCAGGTCAGCTTAACATTGGGAATGGACGAGCCCGATCTCTGTCAAGAGACTCTGGCGGATCCCTTCGAACCAATGGCTCTCACAACTCTTCTCAGAGAGGGATGACGTCCCCTCAGAGGAGAGTGTACGAAGCTAAGGAAAGGGCAGCTAATCTGAGGATCGAAAGGGAAGAACTTGCCCTGGCCAAAGAAAGGCTTGCCTTTGCTAGAGAGCAACAGTTAAGTGGGGTAGTCCCCACTGGTGGCAGCAATGTACCTAGTAATAGGGAAAAGAGTTTCGATACGAAACACCTTGGTAAGATAGTGCCCCCCTTTAAACAAGGGGACGACATCCACAAATGGATTACTGCTTTGGAGAGGGCCTGCACTGTGCAGGGTGTTCCCCAGAGTCAGTGGGCAGCTATCTTGTGGCTCTCCTTTGAAGGAAAAGGAAGAGACAAGCTCCTCACCACAAGGGTGGAGGATGCTAACAATTACCAAATCTTGAAAAATACACTCGTTGAAGGGTTCGGCCTAACTACTGAACAGTACAGGGTGCTGTTCAGGGATACCCAGAAAACGCAGTCTCAAGATTGGTCTGATTTCGTCGATTGTGCCACTAAGGCTTTTGAGGGCTGGTTGCTGGGCAGTAAGGTTACTGATTATCAAGGATTGTATAATTTGATGATGAGAGAACAAATTTTAAACAATTGTCAGAACCAGTTGTTGCATCAGCATCTTGTCGACTCGGATCTGACCTCTCCCCAAGAATTGGGAAAGAAGGCAGACAGATGGGTTCGTACAAGAGTTAAGCAGAACCAGGGCCAGAATCAAGGTGGTCAGAAGAAAGCAGACCAGAAGGGTAAAGATTCTAAAGGGGAACAAAATGACCAGAAGTCTTCGACAGGTCCCCAACAACCCAAAGAGGGTGGGGGTCAGGCTCCCCAAAAGAAGAAAGAAGGCCAATCCAAAAGATGGTGCCAGTACTGTAAAAGTAAGTCTCACTGGTTTAGTGAGTGCACCAAGAAAGGAGGAGGGCAGACTCCTGCCACTGCAGCCCCTAAGGCGCCTGTGCCCCCTAGTACAGTCAGCAGTGGTAGTGCGCCTCCCAAGGGTTTAGTAGGGTTAACCCTGGGTTCTGAGGGGCGTGACAACTTAGTTGGCACACTCACTCAGGCTGTCCTTGTCAGTACAGGGGACGCAGACGTATCCCCTGACGTAAGCCCCAATACTTTGGGCAAATACCGACAGACGCCTTTCATAAATGGAAAGATGGCTCAGGCCTATAGGGACACTTGTGCCAGCGTCACCATGGTGACGCCTAACTTTGTGGACCCTGGACAGATCATGCCAGGTACAGAATTCCTGGTGACCAATGCAAGCAATGTCACTACCAATCACAGTATGGCAATTGTAGCTTTCTCCTGGGGAGGGGTAACTGGCCAAAAGAAGGTTGTAGTTAGTCCAGACCTCCCAGTGGATTGTTTGTTGGGCAATGATTTGGAGTCGTCACAATGGTCAGAAGTGGAGCACCGGACTCACATGGAAATGTTAGGTTTGCCAGCACATGTGTTCGCTGTGACTAGGTCACAGGTCAGGAAATGCCCCACTGAACAGGTGCTGGATCCTGGAACAACGGACCAGACACCTCCCAAGAAAAAGAGCAGTAGGGTTAAGGCTGCGCCTTCCCCCTTGCCCCAGGTCGAGGATCAAGTCTCAGAGGAGGCTGACCTACAGGAATTGAGGGAAACTGAGCCTAGGGAATTCGAACTTGATCAAGTTGAATTCTTGGGTTCAGGGGGACCCTCAAGGGAAGACCTGGGGAAGGACCGGTTAGACTGCCCTTCTCTTGAACCCCTCAGACAGCAGGCTGCTGCTGAGGCTGCTGGGAACGCCACAGGTACCCACAAGGTATACTGGGAAGATGGACTCCTGTACACTGAGTCAAGAGACCCCAAGCCTGGCATGACCAGGAGGCTGGTTGTACCCTTGTCTCAGCGTGGTTTCCTACTTACCTTGGCCCACGAGATTCCCTTAGCAGGTCACTTAGGCCAGACGAAAACGTGGGACAGGCTTGTCTCACACTTTCACTGGCCTCACATGAACGAGGATACCAAGGAGTTTTGCCGCTCCTGTGTCACTTGCCAAGCCAGTGGTAAGTCAGGTGGCACGACAAAGGCCCCCCTTATACCAATGCCTGTGGTGGGGGTGCCCTTTGAACGGGTGGGGATCGACATCGTCGGTCCCATGGAACCACCTACAGCATCAGGGCACAAGTTTATACTGGTGGTAGTGGATCATGCCACCAGGTATCCTGAAGCTATTCCCCTTAGGACCACTACAGCACCTGTTGTGGCAAGAGCCCTAGTTGGAGTGTTCTCCAGAGTGGGCTTCCCTAAGGAGGTCGTCTCCGACAGAGGTGCAAACTTCATGTCGAGCTACTTAACTGCTATGTGGAAGGAATGTGGTGTTAACTACAAGTTCACTACACCCTATCATCCACAATGCAATGGGCTTGTTGAGAGATTCAACAGGACCCTAAAAGGGATGATTCATGGACTACCGGAAAAGCTTCGGCGTAGATGGGACGTCCTGATCCCCTGCCTCTTGTTCGCCTACAGAGAAGTCCCACAGAAGGGGGTTGGCTACAGCCCTTTTGAACTTCTGTACGGGCATCCTGTAAGGGGACCCCTGTGTTTGGTGAAGGAAGGATGGGAGAGACCTCTCAAAAAGCCTGCAGCCAACATAGTGGACTATGTGCTTGGCCTCCGCTCGCGGATGGCTGAGTACATGGAAAAGGCATCTGAAAACCTTAAGGCCAGCCAAGAACTCCAAAAAGCTTGGCATGACCAAAAGGCTGTCTTGACTGTTTACCAGCCCGGACAGAAGGTGTGGGTGTTGGAGCCAGTGGCCCCAGCAGCACTCAAGGACAAATGGTCCGGGCCCTACACCATCCTGGAGAAAAAGGGAGAGGTCACCTACCTGGTCGACCTGGGAACTCCCCGGAGCCCCCACAGGGTGCTTCATGTCAACAGGCTAAAAGCATATGTCGACAGGAAGGACATGAGTTTGCTCATGGCCCTAGATGAGGGACAGGAAGAGGAGAGTGACCCTCTCCCCGACCTGCTCACTCAGAATCCTGACGATGGCTCGGTAGATGGTGTTGTCTTTTGTGGCAGCCTCTCCGAACATCAACAGAGCGACTGTAAACAGGTTCTTCAGTCGTTCAGGCATATGTTTTCTCTAACACCCAGTCAGACCGATTGGTGCACCCATGAGGTTGACACTGGTGACAGCTTGCCAGTCAAGAGTAAAATCTACAGGCAGCCTGATCACGTTAGAGACTGCATCAAAAGTGAAGTGCAGAAAATGTTGGAGTTGGGAGTCATTGAACCCTCGGATAGCCCTTGGGCTAGTCCCGTAGTTCTAGTGCCGAAACCTCACACCCAGGGTGGTAAGAGAGAGATGAGGTTTTGCGTAGACTACAGGGGTCTCAATGCAGTCACTAAGACTGACGCCCACCCAATACCAAGGGCAGACGAGCTTATCGATAGATTGGCTTCGGCCAACTACCTAAGTACGTTTGACCTGACAGCTGGGTATTGGCAAATCAGGTTAGCTGAGGACGCCAAGCCTAAAACCGCATTTTCAACCCCTGGTGGGCATTACCAGTTCGTGGTGATGCCCTTTGGTCTGAAAAATGCACCTGCCACCTTCCAACGGTTGGTGAATCAAGTCCTTACTGGGCTGGATGACTTCTGTGCGGCGTATCTTGACGATATTGCTGTCTTTAGCTCCACCTGGGAGGATCACCTGGTCCACCTGCGGAAGACGTTAGAGGCACTGCAAGCAGCAGGTCTCACTATCAAGGCCACCAAGTGCCAGATAGGGCAGACACAGGTTGTATACCTGGGCCACCTTGTAGGTGGAGGTCAGGTTCAGCCACTGGAGAGCAAGATACAGTCGATCAGGGACTGGGCTCCTCCAACCACCCAGACTCAGGTTCGAGCTTTCTTGGGCCTGACTGGTTACTATAGGAAGTTTGTCAGGAACTATGGTTCAATTGTGACACCATTAAACGAACTGACAAGTAAGAAAATGCCAAAAAAGGTTCAGTGGACAGCGAGCTGTCAAAAAGCATTCGATGACCTAAAGCAGGCCATGTGCACGGCGCCTATCCTCAAGAGTCCGGACTACTCCAAACCATTCATTGTCCAAACAGATGCTTCTGAGTTGGGTGTGGGAGCTGTTCTTTCTCAACTGAATTTTGATGGTCAAGACCAGCCCATTGCTTTTATAAGCAGAAGGCTGACCCCTAGAGAGAAGAATTGGTCAGCTATTGAGAGGGAGGCCTTTGCTGTGGTTTGGGCCCTGAAGAAGCTGAGGCCATACTTGTTTGGTACTCACTTCAAGATTCAGACCGACCATAAGCCCCTCTTGTGGCTAAATCAGATGAAGGGTGAAAACCCCAAACTGCTTAGGTGGTCCATTTCCCTACAGGGGATGGACTTTACAGTGGAACATAGACCTGGTACTGATCATGGCAATGCCGATGGGCTCTCCAGATATTTCCACTTAGAACAAGAAGACTCACCTGGTCAAGGTTAGCTTATTGTTCCGACGTTTGGGGGGGGGGGTCATGTAGGAGAGTAGGGTCTACAATCCCATGATCACCCAGATTTTTTGCTTTTGTTTCACTGGTTTACGACTTTCTCTGGCTGTGGGCCTGCTAATCAGACCCACAGCCTGGCTGTTCTCTTTCTAAATTACGATATGTACCCTAGGTGCATTTACCAATTGGTACTGGGCCACCTTATCAGACCCCGTAACGCAGGGCATAGGTGTACCCAGGGCCGCCAGGGGCTGAAGCATGTATTATGCCACCCCTGGCTGGCCTCCTAAATTTGACACAACTGGCTGCACGACAGCTGGGGCGAAGGCGTGTAACCACCCTTCGCTTTAGGTATAGTAGCTCTATATCTAACCATACAATGGACACCCGAGTTCCTATCAGTCACTCCTATGGCAGGCCTTAACAATCCTGAAGGCAGAGTGCGTGGGCTCGTGTGAGCTAGGTTCAGGCCCGAGCCGAGCCCGGTTGTAGCTTGCGGAATCAAGACCCAATGGCTGTTCCATGATAACGCGTACCATATCGGTAACTCCGGTGTCGCGTTATCCAGGCATGTCGAGTAAGGTGTCATACGAATCGGGGTGCTGCCCTCTCACCAATTCTGGCGATGAGGTTAGCATCCCACCCTTCTAGAGGGACACGACATGTACGTAACTGTGAACCCCGGTTAAAGTTAACTGAAGCCTCAGCTCCACAAAATGGATGCTGCCACCACAGACACGAGTCTGACCTCCTGCTGCTGGGAGTCCTTCCAGCGAGGAGCACTTGGACAAAGGGTTTCCTGTCGAGGGCGCTGTTCGCACCGTCCCAGACAGGGTTTGTGTATTCTGGGTAGGTAGGGCTTTGGCGAGAAGGTGACTGCGGAGTGGCACCCCGGTGCTCACTACGCATCTGCCGGTTAGAACCAGTTCCAGGGGCGACAGCTCTGGCCTGGGGAAAGTCCGGAAGGGGAGAGGGGCGTAACTACCCCCCTTCCTGGTCCCACCCGTAGGGCAGGACCTAGTCATGTACCCACCCCTTTCTTTAGAATAAAGACCGGAGCGGGGACCCTTCCAATTTAGATCATCTTTGATTCAAGAACTACTTTCTATGAAAGGACATTCAAGACTCTTCTCAAGATTTCTCCCTTGTGACTAAGGAGTAGTCACCCTGCATCAGCAGGCACCAACTAAGAACTCTGCGGTTTGCTGTAAGTCCTTCCTCAAGGAATCCGACGACCCAGCTCGACGAGAACCGGCTTCCCTGGCACCTCTGACCTCTACCCACGTCATCAGCTCAGCTGTGATCTGTGGGTGCGACGAGACCTCGAGGGACCGGCCGTCATCAGAACCTGCACGCTCTTAAAAACCAGCACGACCATCGAGGTAACTCTCTGGTGAGTGCTCTGGGGTCCGAGAAGCCCCGACCCTGAGCCACTCCAGCACCGAAGTGCAGTCTCCCAGCATCTCCACGATCTGCGTGGGGCCCTTCTGCTCGCTGCTCAGCACGTTGTCTGGTCACTAGCCGCTGGCTTGTGCCCTTCTGTGACGACATCCGAGAATCATCACTGCCGGTCTGGTTGCTCCAGACTGGCCCTTGCTTCCATCTTTGCGAGAAGCACCCCAGACCCTCCTGGTCCACTCAAGACGCCCTCTTAGGCCCACCACGTGGCCCTGAGAACTGCCAAGGCTTGTTGCCCCATCCTGGGCCCAGCGACGCCGACAGCATCATCCTTCGTGGAACAGCTCGCACCTCCGCCGTGGTCGCCGACAACGCCTCCTGGTCCGTGAGACTGCAGAGCCTAGCGTCCCCCACTCACCTGGTCGAGGTGACGGCCAACCGGTGCCTTCCTGGTACCCTCTGACTACTGGCTAGTAGTACGAACTTGGTCCCCTCTGCTTTCAGGTTTCATCAATCTCCGATCCAGGCTTGGATCTCTACGAACTATTCAGCACTGGTCGCCGGCCAGCAACTCCTTTCTTCCGGCTCCTGGCTCGTCAGCGAAGACCCCGACGCCTGTAAGACTTGTGCAGCCGCAGCCCTCGTGGCTAGGTAACTCGGCATTTCGGTGCCTGCATAGCCTCCTTACTCTAGGGTCCCGAGTCCCTCGCTTCCGACTTGCCTTATCGGGTCCGCCCGAGACCTTAATCTTCCCGTGTCCTCGGACACTTGTTTCTAATTGTGCACTTAAAGTATTTGCTAAAGAGATTTGGTTTGTGCTTAGTACCCTGTCCTCATAAAGAGTACAGGGCTGTTGTGATTCTTAATAAATATACTGTTTATTTTCATAACACTTGTGTGGTGTCCTTTCACGGGGTGTTCAAGGGGTACATGTGTGGTAAACAGCTGGCTTAACACGCCCTCTCGAGTCTTTAGCCTTAGACTGCTCGTATCCACACTACTAGGATAGCTGGTCTATAGGTTGACTTACAACCAAACACCATAAGGGTCGTTGGAACGATACATAGCGGTCGCTAGAATAGCGAACGTTGCATATCGGGCCAACTTCTCACAGATACACCACATTTTCACAGTGAAAAGTGACCCTTTTTGTGCAAAGTTCCAAGTTGTAGATTTTGAACCCTAGCTCTGAGGAAATCTAGGGAAACCTAGCAAACCCATACATTTTTTAAAACTAGACAATCAGGGGAATCCAGGATGGGGAGACTTGCCTGCCTACCACCAGGTTCTATTACCCAGAATCCCTTGCAAACCTAAACGAGCATTGGAATAGCCAATAGGTCTTGCCTTTGGGACCTTATAAGTGTTTAGCCATGCAACATTTAATGCTGTTGCACCAACGATATTGTGCTGCATAACTAAACACTTATAAGGTCCCAAAGGCGAAACCACAGACAAAAACTCTAGCAGGCTATGTAGCACCTTGGTAATTGGCAATAAATACTGCTAAGATCTGTATAATATATAAGCAACGTCTAATAGCTTTTAAATTAAGTATTTTTTAATTACATTACTTAATCACATTGGCAGAGTCAATAGCTCTGGCTAAACACTTAAACGTCCCAATGGCAAGACTGATTGCATTGCAAATGCTTGTTTTTATTATCTCTCCGTTTACACCCCAAAATTACTTTTGGTCTACCCACAACATTATCATGTAAATGAAGTTGTAACAATCTGTACTGTGAAGCTGAACTTACACTGCTGCTGCCTGTGCTGTGCCAGTTCTTTAGATAATGTCAATTGAACCTCTTCTGTCTGTGCTGTAACAATTTTAGTAATTGGAGGTTACCCTGGTGCTGCCGGTGCTGGTCCAGTTGGTTGAAGCTTGCACTACTGCTGCCCATACTGTACTTCGATGTAAGTTAATGTTGGGAAAATGTTTTCACTAAACAAAGCTAAACTGATTGGCTTTGTCAATTGGTCTTTGAAAGTCAAAGATACTAGAGTTGGTGATACAATGCAGTTTCAATTTAACATAAAAATTAATGAAATTGTTTATTTACCAGGCGTAGTTAATTAAAACCATTCCATGACTAAAACAACACTCAAAAAGACCCCATGCTGGCAATAAAATATAACATAAAATTTAACAATCACATGTATAATTCTTGCATCTCTAGAGCAATACAGTGTAGCACTAGTATTTCCTAAACCCCACTACCCAACAATCTCTGCCTAAATTCATTTGTGAGTCGATTTGATCATCTGCAGTCATTGAGCAGTTAAAGTGCATATAACGCAGTGCAAGCTTGCAACTTATTGAGCCGTAGAAAGGACATGTTTTAAAACTGAGCAATGCATCTAGAATGGAGGCTTGTAGTGCAGATGGCAGAGCCAGTAAAATGCAGTTACTGATAATCCAGCCGTAGGTCAAAATCGTTTCTCGGGCCACTTCTTTTAAATTATTTACAGTCGTTAAAGTGCATATGGTGTTGTGTACACTGAGACGTATTAACTTATTAAGCAATAAAAGAGCCTATTATTTAAGACATGTCGGTGCCTGGGAAATAAACGCTTTTAGAACAGATAGCAGCATCACCCCCACTGTTGCCCACTTAAACCCAATTGCTGCCATAGGCAACACGGATTAAGTGCAAGTAGTTTGTCTAGAAAAAGTAAGGCACTTCTGAGATTCAAACTCAGGATCTCCTGTTTACTAGACAAGCTCTTTAACCAACTGAGCCACAGCGCCTACTGTGCAACTTGTTCTTTCCACTTTATCCTATTTCCTGTTCTAAATGTCATGTGCTGTAGTTTTCAGTACTCTAAAGTATTGATATTTTTCACCTGTTCCCAACAAGAAGATGGAGAGAAAAACCTGATAGAGGAATGGAAAAATTACAAAATGGTGTAGTGTAGTTCCTAGTTTCCCACTAGGCCCTGCGCATTGGAATAACATAAACAGTAGTATCGACGTGGAACTGCGGATATTCCAGGCCTCCACTGACTATGCTAAACTTAATTGGGTTGTGTTACCAACTAGCTCAGAGGTCACTGGAAACTTTCTTCTCTGCATAGGAAGTGATCAGCTTCCGTGGCACAGACAAGAAGGGATTCAGCTTTCCAACAACCGTGCAACATGACAACTTTGCTCCTCAGATCAAGAGTCAATCTCTAGGGTCGTGTGAAACAATAGACATGTATTTCACTCAGTCAGTCTAGTGCAGTTTACTTTCACGAGATGTAGAGAATAGAGAGACGGGCGTTTATCAATAAAGGGTTAACATTTATTGAACAGTCTTTCTTCTCGTACAAGAGAAATGTATTGCCACAATTGCAATAATTGTTATTATAAAAAGTACGTACAGTAAGATAAGTATTGCGAAATAGAACTGTAAAAGCATTGATATGGTTTCTTAGCCCTACAATGGTTTAAAAGTAATAAAACATATATACAGTCATATATACATTAGGCTAACATACTCAACTGGTGCTTCTAACTAAGCCTACCCCAGTGTGCCTGACCTAAGCCTAACACGTGGAAGGGGAGTAAGTAAGTAGCTTTAAGTTAAGTTGGTTTTGCCAAGGTTTGTTTCAAGAATTCTCGTCTAAGGGTTTAGTCAACACCATACCTCTGAATAGAATGATGGAGGATTGGTATCTCCTTCAGGGGTCACTCTCGATATCCCAGTCACCCGCGAGGGTAGACCGGAAACGCCGGAGCTGGATTTCTCTGCACGAGAAAGGCAGCGGGTCTCTTCAGCGCGTCGAGGAAGGAGGGGGGACAGCGTCCGCGGGCAGCTGGAATCTGCTGTATGTCTTCGCAGAGGGACGGCTGTTCAGCTCCTAAGCGTACTGTACCATCGTTTGCGCTTTAGCAGCGATAATGGTATCAGTAGCTTCACCACCAAGGGGACAGCAGGCTGCAGCGACAGAGTGCTAGATTTACCAACACGGGGTCTTGCAGGCAGCTGGCATCAGCAACAGTAGCTCATTGCTTAAGGCAACGTTGGTAATATTTATACCTGACAGGTGCCGGATTTGACGCAAGTTTGCTGGACATAAGACGTCAATTAAAGATGTCACTAGGAAGTGATAGTTATCAGTTGCTCATTAGAGTTCCATTACTAATCAAAACAAAGCAAGCGGGGATTTCCAGGTTTGCTGAGTTTTTATCTTGTTGACGAACTCGGAGTGTTATCTAGGAATATCAGATAGTGACTTCTGCTATGTCATTGCACTAATTGGTCGCAAAGGAAGTGGCAGAGAGCTATGCTGGAATGTGGCTCTGTTCGTGTGAGGCCTGAGATGACTTTTCTGAAAATCGCACTTGGACGGTTATGCCAATATAGGGAATAAATGGATTTATAGCCGAATAAGGGCATAAGGTCACAGTATCGATCAGGAACCTAGATAAACACGCAACAATGGCTCATGAGAAGTTTATGTCTGTACAGATACATATTCATATTTATTTGTAATATTTTGAAGCATGAACACCATGCACTGGTAAATTAAGTGCTTACATAGAGTAAAGTACGAAATGTAATCGAAAGAGAAATGTTATAAAGATCACCAAAATGTACAAGACACGTATATGAACATCTACGTAACCTCTCATGGCCACGAGCCGTCCCACCTGTACTGTGCAGAGGTCACTGCCACATGCTCTATCTGTAAAGCCTTGGTGTGCTCACAAAGGTACGAAAGTGTTTTGGATGTTTTATTCAATACATTGTCTTTATCTCCAAAGATAAAAACTACAAGATTTTTTTGTGCAGTTTTATATAGCACCAACTCAATCTGAAGGTATCAGAGTGCTTTACATGAGCACCGGTTGCGTTTTCAGGCGTTTCTCACCAAAGAACACGTTTTAGTTTTCCCGGTACAGCCGAGGAACCCGTCAGGCAGTCTCAGAAATAAGGTGGGATCTGTTGTCCTGGGACCCCACAAGGTAAACAGCCCTTGAAGTGCAGGTTGAGAGTACCATGAAAACACGGAGGAGGCTGGTGTTAGCAACTCTTGTCAGCTGTAATGATTGAAGCATCTATCCCTGCACAATCGTTGTCAAACACCAGCCACCACATCACACAGTTATTTACTAAAATAAACAACACTCCTCACTCTGGTGTGCCACTTTAAGCACCTGCACTGTGAATATACCTTTTTTATGTGGAGATCCTACAAAGAAAAAGGGAGTAAAACAAACTGGCAATACGGGGATCAAATCCTCGTCATTGCTGTAATCAGCACCACGCTCTAACCAACTGAACTAACCGTGACATTGACTGAAACCGGAAATCTGTACTACAGGACAATCAGTTGTCGATACAGGCTATGTATTTTATTTGTAAACATTATTTCAGCAGATGTGGAGATAAGCTATTTCCTGTCATCATAGTTTCCCCGCCAGGTACCAAGGGGCTCAGATAATCCTAGGTACACTCACAACTTGCACACAGAATCAAGTGGTCACTGAGTGGAAGGTACATTATTCAATGAATTGCACTGAAGGCGCTGGATAACATGATCGACAAGGCGAGCAACTCCAGGGAAAATGGATTGACAAATAGAATCCTTCACACTTACAGATAAGCTCGCGACCCTCGCGCGGAATGTAAAAAAATGAGAAGAGGCAGCAGGGGGAGGGGAGAGAGGAGGGGGCCTGTGCCTGTTTCCCTTGCCGGAGCGAGCAGGAATCATCTGTCAAAGCTCGCTCCAGCAAGGGAATCGCCAAACGTGCATGCATTGCCATTAAAAGCAATGCAACGCGTGCACGTTTTTGCCTGGAAAGCTGAATCAATTTCAAAAGGTCTTTTCCTAAGCAACACATATGCGCTGCGTAGGTAAGACCTAAAAACTGTCAAAAAACACGTATTCCTCACATTTCTGTGGTGGAAGGTTCTGGAATCTGCGTGGATCCACCAAATTCTACCCACCCGCGTTCCCCAAAGTATTCTGAGAAAAATGGTACCTCACTTCTGTGGGTAGGCCTTGTGGCGGCGACAGGAAATGGCCCAAAACGCAACGTGGGCACACCACATTTTCACAGTAAAAACTGACCCTTTTTTTGGAAAGTGCCAAGCTGTAGATTTTGAAACCTAGCTCTGCCAGCACCTAGGGATGAAGTGTAGTTCCTATATTCCAAATAGGCTCTGCGCATTGAAATAATATTTCCTATAGATTTGACGTTGGAATTATGTCAACTAGGTCTGTATCGAATATACTAAACTTAATAGTGAGTGCCAGCTAGCTCAGAGGTCACTAGAAACTTTCTCAAATTCACAAGAAGGGATTAGTTTCTGACAACCCCGTAATGACAACTTTGTTTCCCAAGAATAAGAAATTTATCTCTCAGAGTCACGGAAACAATCGATAAGTATTTCATTCAGTCAATCGTGCATGCTTCGTTTCAACAGAGTTGTAGAGAAATAGAGAGACAGGCGTTTTTAAATTCAAATTTGTTTTATTGATCTTAAAAGCAAAGACAGGCAATACATTGCAATGGGAAGGCATCATATATAGATAGCGGTCGAGACAGACATGCATGTCTTCTCTACAAGGCAAACTGTAGGCAAGGTACATGTGTCAGACCATAAGTGTGATGCAAGAACCTACGCGCCGAGCCTGGTAGAGAAGCATAACTTCAAAAACAGAAACCAAGAACCCCCCCCCCCTAACCCCCCCACACCAACCAGTGTGCCATATCAATAAAGCAATCGCCAAGGTGCCCACGATTTGTTTAGCGCGTCTCTTCATGAGGTCATGGAGGGTCTTGTGGGGTCTCTGTAAGGCGTAGTAAACAAAGATATCTAGTGATTTCATTGAATTCAGTTGAGAGGAGGGACATTAATGGTAGCCAGACCTTTCGGAACGTGTCCGCGGACTGTGTGAGTGTGGACCTGAATGTGTTCCATACCCAGTGTAAACATTATGTTATGCAGCCATCCTGGGTGAGTGGGTCTGGTGGGCGATCCAAAGAGTGACAAAATGTGTTGTGATGCAGCTTGCATAGCGATTCCCATTTGACGTCCTCGGGCTTATTTCAGGGGGAAGCTAAGTACATTGGGAAGCCCTAGGATAGTGTAAGCTGGGAATCTCGGGATTTCAGTGTTGAATGTACTGTCTATGTCATCTAAGACCGCTTTCCAATAGTCCCTTACTTCTCGACATTCCCAGAGGAGATGAGTCATGGTGCCCCACTCCCCGCAGCCCCTCCAGCAAAGCGGGCTGCGAGTTGGATTCTCTTTGTTGAGCCGAACAGGGGTAAGGTGCCAGTAAAGGGCCAGTATCACCGCTGCCTCCCTGCCTGCGGAGTTGGGTGTGGTGTGGGAAGCCCTGTAATATATGTAGCTCCATCATTTGTCAGGGTCCTCTCTAACTCCGCCTCACAGCGCGTCTGTCCCGCCTCCCGGCCTGGTGCAATTGGAGGTGTGAGCATCTTGTAGAGTTCCGAAATGAGGTGTTTTCCGATTCCTTCGTCACTAGCCACTTTTCAAAATCTGTCATACGTCTGCCAACTAGGGGAGCGTAGTCCGGGTCCGTGAGCCAGTGCCGGAGTTGAAAGTATTGGAAAGGCAGGAGGAGACAACATCATATCTCTGGGACAGATCAGAGAGGGAAAGAAAGCCCTGCAGATCGAAAAGGTGTCCCGCTGATCTGCAACTCATACCGCGCCACTGTGAGAAGGTGCGGGGGTCAGTGTCCGGTGGAAACTCCGGGTTGTCTAGGAGGGGAGTGAGCGGGGAGGGAAAGGTCATCAGGCCCCACTTAACGGCGACCCTGTCCCAGGGCCGCAAGATGGTACGGGTGATGGGTGACCTCTGGAGGTACCGCGGTCTGTTGTGCCGGAGAAGGAATAGAATCTTCCAAAGGGATGTCTGGGCCATCGCCCTATATTGGAACAACCATTGTTTTTCAGATTCTGGTCTATACCAACCCACCAAATAGAGGAGTTAGGAGGCCTGGAAATATTGCTGGAGGTTGGGGATCCCAAGACCTCCCTCATTCATGCCAATTATTTGTGCAAGTGCGGGCGCTTCCCACCCCCCCCAGATGAAGTGGTGAAAGGCAGTCTGTAAATTTGCGATAGCACCAGCCGGAGGCAGCACTGAAATGGTTTTGAAGATGTACAAAACTATTGGGCAGGGCTGACATCTTCACTGCCGCTACTCGTCCCAGCAGGGAGAGCGGCTGCGTGGACCATCGCGCAAGGTCAGCTCGAATCTGGGATGTGAGAGTCGCTTAGTTGAGGGCGACCGTCGAATCCGTGGAGGAAGGGAGGGTGATACCCAAGTATGGGAAATGTGTTGTTGTCTGCAGGCCTCCTCCATACGCCAGCGGCCCTCGAGAGAGTGGGCATTTCTTCCCAGGGGCAGTATCAGTGATTTCCCCCTGTTAATTTTGAAGCCAGATATGTCACCGAATGGCTCTATTTCCCCCAGAAATGCAGGAATTGAGTGTTCCGGGTGGTCGAGAGCAGCTATGATGTCGTCGGCGTATAGGCCGATCGTATGAGGTTCCCCGTCAAAAGTGATGCCATAGATGTTGAGGTTATCGCGGATCTTTTGCACTAGTGGCTCTACATATAGAGAAAATAAAAGAGGCGAGAGTGGGCACCCTTGTCTCGTGCCTCGTTGGATCTCGAAGGGGCTCGAGCGTAAACCGTCCAGGCGAACCTGCGCTAGAGGATGGTGATAACAGCTTGCGATCCAAGATTCAAAGCGGTCCCCTAACCGGAAGCGAGCCAAGACCCGCTGTAAGAAGTTCCAATCCACCCGGTCAAACGCTTTTTCAGCGTCAATGGGAGACGGGCGTTTTTAATAAAAAGGTTTATTGAACAGTCTTCTTTCTCATACAAGAGAAGTGAACTGCTACAATCATTAAGCAGACTGCAAAGTATAATGCATACAGCGAGAATAGTATTATAAAATAATACTGTAAAAGCTTTGTATGGTTTCTAAGCCATATAAAAATACATACATAAATAACATTGACTAAAAATACTCAACTGGTACTTCTAAAATACGCCTACCCCAACGTACCTAACCTAAGTCTATCACGAGGGAAGAAGTAAGTATTGTGTAACATAGGTTTAGTTGTTTTTGCCAAGTATCTACCAAAGGTTTCTCTAGGTTCTAATCAGCTCCATACCTTAGTTAGAATGAAGGAGGTCTGGTATATCTGTCTCGGGACTCGATTTCCCAACACCCCGCAAGGGGAGCTTGGAAACACTGGAGCTGGATTCTGGGCAGGAGAAAGGCAGCCTTTTGATCAGTGCGTCAGCTGGAGAGTCAGGTTCCTTCGGCACTTGCTGTTGCGAGCTGCGTCGGGCAAGTTGATAGTCGAACTGCTCCAAACCACTGTAGTTTGCCATAGCAAGTGAAGGCATATTTATACTTTGAAGGTGTTTAGGAATGCCACAATTTGACGTAAAGTCGGACATATGAATGTCAGGAAAGAACCCCTAGGGAATAGTTGTTCTTTGCAAAGTACATGAGTTCTTTGGACAAATCAATATTCAAGCAAGGGAAAGTTTCCTAACTGCTTAAGCCGATTTTCCAAGAAATCGTTGTGACGTTTGGTACGGGTGGAAGAAGCCATGCCTGTATTAGGGTTGCATGGTCTATGCCTAAATAAGGGATTAATTTCTATGCCTATATAAGGGCAATGTGAATTGTACCTATATAAGGGCATGAATAGGGAAAATTCACTTGGAGCTCTAAACGCCACACAACAGGGAAACCTAGCAAACCTATACATTTTTGAAAACTAGACACTCAGCGAAATCCAGGATGGGGTGATTTAACTGGCTCCCACCAGGTTCTGTTACCCAGAATCCCTTGCAAACCTAAAAATGTGTAAAAACAAAAACAAATTTTCCCCACATTTATGTGGTGGAAAGTTCTGGAATCTGCGTGGAACGAGAAAATTCCTCCCTCCCCGCGTCTCCTAAAGTCTTCCAAGAAAAATGGTACCTCACTTGTATGGGTGGGCAAAGTACCCGCGACAGGCAAAGGCCCAAGACCTATTGAGGCGACATCAAAATTACTTATCACAAAACAACCTGGTTTTGTAAGGGGGGTCCCATGAGGGTTTGGCTCCGGGCTCGGCGGCCTTCTAGGGAAACCTATCAAACCCACACATTTCTGAAAATTAGACAAACAGGGGAGTCCAGTAAAGTATGGCTTGCATGGGCACCCCAACATTTTCCTACCCAGAATGCCCTGCAAACCTCAAATTTAGTTGAAAAATGCACTTTTTTCAAAAATTTCTGTGTGGAAAAGTTCTGGAATCTGCGTGAATCCACAAATTTCCTCCCACTCAGCGTTCCCCCAGGTCTCCCAATAAAAATGGTACCTTACTCGCGTGGGTAGGTCCAGGACCCTCGACAGGCAAAGGCCCAAAACCCATTGAGGCAACATCAAAATTACCTATCGCGAAACAACCTGGTTTTGCAAGGGGGGTCCCATAAGTTTTTGGCTCCGCGCTCGGCAGCCATCTAGGGAAACCTACCAAACCTACACATTTCTGAAAACTAGACATCCAGGGGAGTCCAGAGAGGTATGGCTTGCATGAGTCCCCCAACATTTTCTACCCAGAATCCCATGCAAACCTCATATGTAGCTGAAAAATGCACTTTTGTTCTCAAATTTCTATGTGGAAAAGTTCTGTAATCTGCGTGGATCCGCAAATTTCCTCCCACCCAGTGTTCCCTAAGGTCTCCCAATAAAAATTTTACTTTTTATGTTGCCTCAATTGGTTTTGGGCCCTTGCCTGCCGAGGGTACTTGACCCACCCCTGCGAGTGAGGTACCATTTTTATCAGGAGACCTGGGGGAATGCAGGGTTGTTGGAAAACATGGCCTTTCCGACAACAGAATATTAAGACACAGTAATGCAAAGAAAAGGAGTGACTAAAGTCACATTTTGTGGTTTGCATGGCGTGAGTAAAAAAACATGTTGGGATCCATGAGAGTCACACCACCTAGCAATCCCCCTTTCTTTTTACTTTACAGAAATATGTAAAGTTGGTAAATGTTCCCTAGAAACAGACTACACCTTAGCGCAGAAAGACAAATGTGACAAATATCACTGCCTATCCACCTGTTCCTCAAGTACACACACATACTGGTTGGATTTGAACTGAAAGGTTTAAAATGTATATTTTATTAACAAGAGATTTCACGTAAAGGAAAAATGCACTGTTAATAATCAAAAGGGTAAAAGCCAGAACCAAAAACTCACAGCTTGTGAGCTGTAAAGCCATGGCAAGGCACCCACCTCTTTACAGGCCATTCACACACCTTTCATACTTGACACAGAAGACCATTCAAACCACCAACTGCGACCCCAGCACATTACAACACTCACATTCACAGACAATGTGGAGACAATATACACCCTGGCAAAGAGATACAAAAAAGACAAATATTCCTTCAAAATGAACAATTCCTTACGTACTCACACATAATGGTTGGATTTGGCGCAAGGGTGAGTGAGTCTATTAACAAGAGATTTCACAAAAGCAAAACGCACTGCTAATATTTAAAAGGTTAAAAACCTGAACCAATGACTCACAGCTCGTGAGCTGTCAAGCCACGGCAAGGCACCAACCTCTTTACAGGCCATTCACACACCTTTCATACGTGACACACAAGACCATTCACACCACCAGCCATGGGCCCGCACATTACAATATTCACATCAACAGACAGCGCCATTCAAGGGTCCATCACTTTCATACGCCCACATGACTGACACAGCAATCACACCGACTGGTGGTTGACATAGTGTCTGCAGTGTTGTTTGATTAGGAGAGTGTGTAATGACCAGCAGCAGGTCACTACTCACACATTGCCAGCCAAATACCAGCCAACAAACACTGCCTGCCAAGCACATCCCACCCATACTGCCAGCCAAGCGCCAGCCCACGCACACCACCTGCCAAGCACCAGCCCGCACACACCATCAGCCAAGTACCAGCCCACTTACACAGCCAGCCAAGTGCCAGCCCAAGCACACCGCCAGCCAAGCACCAGTCCACGCACACCGCCAGCCAAGCGCCAGTCCAGGCACACCACCAGCCAAGCACCAGTCACTCACACTAATTTTTTTTTTATAAAGAAAGATAACACAAACCAATTGCAACTAGATACAAAACTATACATACAAAAAGAACAGCAGTAACTAAAGACATCATTCTATTGCCAAACGTGAAACTGAACAACCATATAAAACCATACAGACCAGGCAGTACACTATTAGACTCACGGTTGCTCCCAAAAACTCTTTTGAGTGTGATACAATCTGAAACATGTGGGCACACACAGCCCAGGATTAGAAGGACAATTGGCACAGTGCATGCAACTCTCCTTCCGCATACCTCTTCGCAAGCAGACTCTATATCTCTTACAGGGATTGTTTTTTGGGTGTAGGAGGAATTAAATCAGGGAAGTGGCGATCTTTCAATCTAGCTGCATCCTCCACCACTCCAACTCTAGGAACACTTGCCTGTTCCACTACAACAAGGCTGCCTATCATAGACTCCTAAAACTGCACAAATGTCATCTTTGATGCTGGAGAACACCCCTTGAACACAACAAAAGCATTAAAAGTTGCTTAACTGAAAAGATGGGCAACTTGTTATGCCAAATGTAAGCCTTACGAATAGCAGTATAATGTTCCAACCTCTGATCTACTCTATCAACACCACCCATGATGCTTATATTAGTCTACAATGCACACAGGTTTGCACACTTGAGCAACCTAACCCCAAACAGTCACAGGTGAAGTACACTCATCATGAATGGTAGTCAGCATGTACACATCCCTCCTGTCCACAAATTTCACATCTAGAAGTTCCTCACTATGCAAGGCACTGTACTGCCCTCTCTGAAGCTTTTTGCAAACAAGTTCTTTTGGGTAACCTTTACAGTTAGAGCGGATTGTGCCACAAGCAAAAGTGTCCACTTTAAACAATTGAACAGCAGTGTAGACGTTATCAAGGTACAAATGGTGGCCTCTGTTAAAGAGTCCTCTAGCAAGATCCCACACAATTTTCTCTGAGACTCCAAAAGTGGACAGACAACCAGGGGGTCGATAGTGGAATCCCTACCAGTGTACACCCGGATATTACAGACATATCCTGTCCTACTCTCAGACAACATATACACCTTAATTTCATAATGTGCCCTCTTGCTAGGAATGTACTGCCTAAAAACCAAACGACCCTTGAACAGGACCAAAGACTCATCAAAAGCGATTTATTTCCCTGTAGTATAGATCTCAGAAAATCGAACTACAAAGTGATCAGGAACAGGCTGAATCTAAAAAAGACGGTCACAGTTAGGGTGATCTTGTGGCAGCGCCAAAGTATTATCAACAAAATGCAGCATCCAAAGCAAAAGTAAGTACCAATCACAACTCAAAATTTCAGCAAATATGGCCATTGCCATCAAGGGACTGGTAGACCAATATGAAGCCATGGACGGCTTCCTTATCAAGCCCATCAAAAAATTCAAACCCAAAAACTTCTTCATCTCTTCCAGATTTGAGGGAGTCCACTGGGTAGCTCTAGAGTGGGGCCTAAGCCTGGCACTGTTGTCCCTCAAAAACTGTTCAGCATACAGATTAGTCTGCTCAACAATCTCAGCCAAAAATACATCATCCATAAACAACTGAAAAAACTGTATGGGCAAACATTTTTCACAATCCACTCTACACCATGCATCCACACTAAAGGCAGGCAAGACCGGCTGCACCATGTTTGGATCAACCCAGAGTCCAGCACTTCTAGTTGGAAGCCTTGGCTGCAATACCGATGTCTCTTGCTGCACCATCGGCACATCAGTGTCCCCCTCTAAAACAGGTACTTCATCGGCACTGAGAGTAGCTTCATTTGCACTGAGAGTAGCTTCATCATCAGATGATTCCTGGTGGAAAGAAAACTGACTGCCAGAATCTTGCACTGCCTCCCCACCCTCAGACGCACTGTCAGTCTCATAATCCTGCTCAGAGGAAGATTCAAAAAGCATACCAATCACCTGCTGAGCAGTAGTTCTACGGCTAGTCATAATCCTTACTAATGAAGGTAACTTGTCAAACAAGTCAACAACAACAAACACTTTGTAAAATAAGCAATAAACAAAATGTGTCTTTATCACAAAAACCTATAACTTCAAAACTATACCACTCATTTGACAGAAGCAGCTAGACTCGCCACCACCTACTCTGTGCAGACACAGTAAGGATCAACACATGTTCAACAAAAATGTTTTTCTTACCAAATAAATGCAATTATGCAAAACTGCAGAACAACCACTGCCGAAACGGCAAACAAGAATCAAAAGATTTACACTAGAATAAAATGGAGAAAAAAACATTACAATCACATATGGAAATAATGCACTAGTTCACACACAATCCACCAACCAAGCTAAGGAGTAGGTGGGCCTTACAGCATTTATCAAATATTCCCCCCCGTAAAAGGGGAGCAACCCCCAAAAAAACAAAAAAATGGTGTCTAGTGGCTTCTGCCCACCTTGGAGGCAAATGGGAATAAAAACATACTGCTGATCTGCCACCCAAAGAGGGCAGAAATGGCCCCAATCATTCCTTGCCAAGGGGCCGCTCCTCAACATAACAAAAATAAATCCCTGGAGGCCATATAAAAAAAATCAGCCGATCTGCCCCCAAAGGGGCAGAAACTGCCAAATTAATGCTCCCCAAAGGAGAGCGACCCATTCCCAAGGGGTCACGACCCACAAATTAATCCCTGGTGGTCTGGTGGGCCACTAAATAAAAAAGATGAGATCTTCCCCAATAGGGGGGGAACCGAAAGCCAAAAACATTTCCCCCAAGTGGGAGCGCCCCTTGCACAAGGGGCCACTCCCCACAAATTAATCCCTGGTGGTCTAGTGGGCAACCACTTTAAAAAATGGCAAGATCTGCCCCCCTGGGGTGATGCAGGCAGCCAAAAACATTGCCCCCAAGGGGGAGTGACCCTTGCCCAAGGAGCCACTCACCATAAATGTATGCCTGGTGATCTAGAGGGCCACTTTAATAAAAAAAAAATGGCATGATCTGCCCCCTAGGTGGGCAGACAGAGCTAAAACATATTACTCCCAATATCACAGCGACCCTTGCCTAAGGGGCCGCTTCCGCAAACAGTCCCTGGTGACTAGTGGGCATTCCTGCTGCACGATTGCAAGATTGTGCAGCAGGAATGCTCAAAAGTGGTATCAGGGGAAAGGAAACCCCTTTTCTTTCCCCTGATGCCTCTTTTCTAAATTTCTCCCTCACATGAGGAGAAACTTACCTCCTCTCCAAAGATGCGCTGGAAGCAAATGGCTTCTACCGCGTAGGGAATCACCTAATGATGTCAGCGCACCTCACGCGCTGACATCATTAGATGATGAGGAGGGGATGGAGGTCAGGGGAAGGGCTTCTCCTGCCATCCCCAGTGGGGGCACAATAAAGGGCAGCCAACGGGGTGTGCGCCAGCTCTTCCCCCGTGGGAGGATGATGTGACAGCCGGGGGCCGTCCAACGCACACGCCCACCGTGACATCAGACGGCTACTGGCGGTCCGGAGCACGGAAGGGGTTAAGGTGATGAGTGGTCATCCATGGCTGGATGTTAGCAAGGGTGATAGTGCATAGGAGCGTGTTTTACAACCTCTCATCTAATGGATCTTTTTAAGTTGTCTGAGAAGCAAAGGGAGTTAGCAATATTAAAACAATTCAATCTTCTGGAAGCCTGTTTTACCCCCCAAAATAAGGACCCGTAATCACTAATTGAAGTTAAGGAGTTTTATTTCCAATTCATAGTTAATCCAATATACGTGCATGTCAGGAGAATATTAAAAAGATACAGAATTACAGCTGGCAAGCTGAAATAGCACAATTGGTTTAGTCTCAATAGGATAAGATACAAATTAGTCACAGCCGCAGCAATACAGAAACTGAGTATTAGAAATAGGTGTTCCTTCAAGAAACTCCGATTCCCTCTCTCAAACATGTATACATTCTAAAGTCATCTAGCCAAGGCACTAAGTTTAGAATAAGGGTGGTTCGTGGAATAGGGTCTCAAGGAAATTTGGAAAAGCTAGGAGGTGCCTGCATAGTGAAAACTCCAGAAGAAGTCATTTAGAATTGGAATACATTTTCAGCATGAAGCATCACACTTGTAAGAATAAAGGCAGCAAAGAGGCCTGCACCTCTCAAAATCTGAGGGAATCTGTTCTGACTTCAGCAAGAATCTTTTTTATTTCCACCCTCAGGAACCAATAGTTCCAATCCTTTTTTGGTGTAATAGCAACAATACCAGAATTTCCCATCCCACAGAACTCAGACAGTTACTGCAACCTTGAACATTTCTCTGTTCCTGATACTTGATGAATAGGAGGCTTCCTCTGCTCATTAGGCTTCACATTTGTTGGCAAGATTTCTCTTCTCTGACCTTACTATCAAAAAGACTGGTACAGACAACAATTCTCCTCTTCACTAGGTAATGTAACCTTGAGAACACACCTGCAAAAGCAAGAACACGCTGACCAAGCAAAGCATGTTTCAAAATCACAAGGCCTAACTCTAACTAACATTTAAACATGCACTCAAAATATATGGTTATACTTCTGCGTATGTAACACAAGAACAAATGCATTAGTGAAGAAAAGCATACATGACTACACTTTCAAATATGAAGTTTAGAATATATGCAACATGTGGCAAATTATAAATGCAAATGTGATAACAGAATACATGTCTTCATGTTAAACTGAACATTAGTGCACACATTTATAAAGCTTCAGTTTCTCTGTGGTTACATTTCATTAATGTGTTTAAAAGTTCACAAATGTTCATGTGTGGACCAGGATCACAGAGGATCATGTTCCACTGCTTTTGGACATGTATAGGATTAGTCAAGCAAAGCTGGGTAGGGTTTTTACCTCCAATAGGAAGCCCTTACTGGATAGCTCGTTCATGGACCATATAAAAATGTGGGTTAAACAATTGTTGGATATAAATAGAGGATCTACCTCTAGTGCCATGGTATGGCTGGACATTGAACAAGCTGTTACGGGAGAAGGAACAGAGGCTGGATTCTTCGGAATTGCGAGTGAAGTCAGACGCCAAAAACATTGCGCTGTGCTCCGGAGATAAAGCTGCCACGCGGGCTGCACAGCTCTGCATGTCAACCGGTGCTGCGGCTGACCACCGCTGACCACCGCTTGCTGCCGCAACCTGCTGTAACTCGCTGCCTCAGGGGCCCTGACATCCTGGGCATCCACCCCACATAGCGGACCGAGGTGAGCTGCGGTGGGGGCAACGGGGGTGACAGACTGCAGCACAAACGTTTGCACTTATTACCCGGCCCGCATCCTCGGTGAGAGACGTTGCAATGTTGCGAGGAAATTGGGTGAGGGGACTGCCATGAACTGCAACGGGACCGGAGCCTGCTGGTCTTCCTGCCATTTCCTATCTCCTACCCCATTCTTGCTACCTACCTGCCTCTAAGGACCTCCACAGCCACTACGGCTGGCGCAGTTTAGCTCGCACCGCACCGCCTTTGCCCTTACCGCCCGGCTCCCTGGTTATCACATGGTGCACCTCTCCTCTCTCCAGTGGCAGTTGGTGGGAGCAGGATGCTGGGAGCCGGGGGCTGAGAGCTGGAAGCCAGGTGGCGGCTGTGCATCTATGCAGCGCCGGTGGGGGGAGGGACTCACCTGGGTCTATCAAGCAGAGAGCGGGATGGAGACAGACCACATGGTCGAGGGAGCCAACGCTCTTATAATAAATGAGCCACCGGCGGGTACCCCCCGTTACCAAAATCAATACCATCAGTTAAACTTGGCTGCTCTGTTATCCCAAGGGGGTACAATAACAAACAGCAAATCAATTGACCAGCTGACTGCGTTGTCCCCCAAGGTCTGAAACACTGCCTCCCTGCCTGGTCAAACAATCACAACAACATGGTCCAACAGCAATGACATGGCTACAAAAGAACTAGTATAGCATCAAAGGCAGCCCCAACAGCAGCACATCCTCATGGCCCCAGCCCAGCGTCTCACAGCCCGAATCACCAGTTAACCCTGAGAACATCTCCGGCATTAACCACATTATCCACAAACCTTTCCGCATTCCGAATAGCCGACAGTGCTAATAATCACACTGGAAACCGTGGAGAACCTTTCAACTAATCAAATTCATCTCCCGGCCTCTTTATCTCAGAATTGACTGAGGACTCTCCTTTAGAATCAATAAACAACATGGGAACATATAGAACTCCTTTAAGGCTTCTTTCGTAGTCCTCTGTCTCTTTTTCTATGCCTGCTGAGTCCACAAGTCAACAACTCACACCTAAATGGAGCCCTAATCCTTCAAACTCCAGCTTTCGTTTACATGCAAATAAGCCTCGGACTTTTGGTTCCCCCAAAATGGGAGCGGAAATAGGTCAGCAGCCTCAAAAAATTTAAATCATGTAGCACTGATAAACAACACCTTGATTTCAATGGCAAACGCTGCCCTAATGCATGCAGACAAATTGGATACTCAAATAAATATATTACAGACAGTCGCTGGCCTACTCTCGGGACTAGATTCAAAACTGGAACACATAAACTCACTGATACACAGACCCCAGGCAAACACGGCTTTAATAATAAAAAAAAGAAGACTGTGGATGCAGTCCAAAACTGCAGAATCTGGAAAAGCTCCCAGAGATAATGAGCACTCTAGTTAAGGACCTTAAGAATGAAGTCAACAGGCGACCAAACACCTTATACTCTCTACCCCAACAAAACACAAACACGACCACAAGCACGAAGGACTCACAAACCAACGATAAGGAAGCGCGCACAAATTCACAGGTGTCATGGGTGACCAAATAAACGGTGTTGAAGAACCTGAAAAAAAACTGTTGTAACTTAGATAAAGGTCCAGGAACTATCTACAAGTCAAAGCCCACAACTTCAGACAGCCAACACTTGTCTAGAAAAAATAAGAAAAATAAAAAAAGTAAAAAAAATTAACAAAAAAACCTACTATGAAGGGTCTATCTTGTATTGGCTCCAGCTGGAAAACAAGAAGACTGAGTATCAGAATAAAGAATATCGCGAGATTATTACCTCAAAAAAAGACCCCAAATAAAAAAATTTTAGGCATACAAACGGACGGCACAACCAACAGCAAAATCATCGCTCAAGGCACCTTAGGACACCCTATGACGCATCCATCTAAGTCCCTGGACATGACTGACCAAGATCCTAGGTGGCACTTCAACAATTCAAAAGGGCCACAAGTTGAAGAAGAAAACCACAAACAAAAGAAAAATCTGGAATCTAATGTATGTACAAACAACATCAATCAAGAAAAATGCAACCCATGCAAAACAAACAAATGTGTTCCCGTGCCAACAAACGACCACAAGGAACCTCAATTAATAACTACATCTATTAAATATATGGAGATGAAGTCCACTTAAACATGCACCGACTACTTATTTTCGTCATTGTCAGTACGATTGAGCACAGCTGAGCTGCCAAAAACTGAAGCGCTGCACTCTGGGGACGGAGCAGGAGCCGGTGCTGCAGAGCTGTTGAGCAGTTACAGCTGAGGTGGGGGGTCCCCCAGAAGCTCGCAGAGGCTCGAAGCTTCTGCAACTGAAGCTCCCTCTCTCCCTCTCGGAGCTGGTGCTTCTCTCGCAGCTGGAGCCGCTGGGTGACTCTTTCGCGGCCGGAGCCGCTGGGTGACTCTTTCGCGTCCGGAGCCGTTGGCGCTTCTTTTGCGGCCAGAGCCGCTGGGTGCCCACTGAAGCTCCCTCTCCCCCTCTCGGAGCTGGTGCCTCTTTCGCGGCCGGAGCCGCTGCCGCCTCTTTTGCTGCCGGAGCCGCTGGATTCTTTCCCTTGCGGCTAAACTCTGTGGGCGCCTTCTCTCACGGGGGCCATTTAAAAAAAAAAAAACTGTGCACTTGTGAACGCGGCTGTGGGTTGACAAGCACCTTGAGGCACAGCGGGGGAGCCCCTGGGCGCTCCCGTTGCGGCCGTAGCCGCTGGCCTTCAAATGCCGCCGCCGGGCGACTCTTGAGCGCACCATTCACACACCTTCCACGCGGCAAAGAGGTATTGTGCATAGCAGGAGCTGCCAGGCACCGCCTCGAGCATTGAGAGGCTCTGAGAGCTGTTGACTTAGGCAAATCATGGATCTTCTGCTTTACTAGTCTGCCAGTGGGGGGATAGGCAGGATCAAGACCCCCCCCAAGGTGCACCCAGGGCGGAGTACAGAATTCGGACTATCTCTTGGAGTTACTAGGCTGTTGGACTGCACTGGACAGCTAAAAAAAATGAGAACAAGAAACTCAACCCTACTCCTAAACCAAGAGAAACTCCACCCCCACAAGTCAGCTAGACGACACAAGGAAAAAATGCTCTACCCCTCTGGCAGAGGGGTTTTAAAACCGGGTTTAAGCATAAGGGATAGTCTCGTGGAGGCGGAGGCGGAGGAGGAGGAGGTTCAAATAGGAGACTCGCCTTCAACCCCCCCAGTAGCGCCTAACCTGCATCTAAGACAGGACGTAATCCCACAGGAGCCTACACCCAACAAGAGCTCCCTTAATCCGAGTACCAGGAAAATCCTACCTAGTACTGGTAGCAACAGGGATATAAGGGAATATTTGCTTCACAGAACGCCAAAATCGGCGAGCACAGCACACATTAACATCACTACTTGCCCAACTACAGTTGGCTCTACTATAAAGTCAGACCCCCTCTTATCCAGGAGCCTGTCAATCCCTCTAACGCCAGAAATAATCATGGCGCCGAGGGGCTTAATAGCCCAACCAATCACGGGGCCACCTTTGCTCAGCAACAATAGTAACAACAAAAGTAATATCAATTGTAAAGACAGCATGGCCTCCCCAGAAACTACACAACCAGGGGCCAACCAAACGGACAAGCAAAAGGATGGCCTGGTCAACGGAGAGAAGGGAGAGATAGGGACAAATAGGATACTTGGGCCCAAGGAGGTCAGATCAACTAATGCCCAAGCATTAAGTGCAACTGCCGAACCATTTGTGGCCACAGTGACTTACTTTCCCACCCAAAATAGTATTCAAAATAGCAGCGTTCACGATAAAGCTTCTGTGATTCCTTCGTCTCCTGTAACCCCCAGGTTGCCAGGATGGGGACAGGAATCGGACACGGAGACGAAGCCGTTCAAACTAGATCACCAACTTGTACTAATCAATGATGTTTTGGCTTCAATGGTAAATGCCGCAATAATGCATGCAGACAAACTGGATCTTCAAATATCTATTCTACAAACCGTGGCTGGCCTGATTTCGGGAATAGACTCTAAATTAGAACATCTGAACTCCCTGATCCATCGAGCTCAAGCAAATACAACTACAACACTAAAACAGCCGTACTGTGGTTGCAGTCCGATATTACTTAACTTGGAAAAGCTCCCAGAGATAATGAATACTCTAGTTGAGGATCTTAAATCAGAAAGCAGCAGACATCGGAGCATTACACCCACCCAGCAGAACAACAAGGATCATGCTCTGACTAAAAAACTGCTGCATCCCAACACCAACGTCACAGACCTTCAGCAAAAAATCACAAGGACAGAGGAAGAGCAACCAGTTAGTCCCACAGAAAAGGCAATAAATCTCAGCTCCGCTAACGCCGAAGAACAAGATAACTCAAATACTGCGCACCTAACAACTTCAGAGACGGCCCAACTTTCACGGAAAAATAAGAAAAAACTAAGAAAGTTGAATAAACAAAGAAAAAACAACTCAATCTCCAATGGCTCTATCAGGCAGTGGTTGCTGCAGGAAAATAAAGAGGCTGGGAACCACACCACTAATGACTCTAAGACCATTAGCCCCCCAAAGATCCTCATTTCAAACAAAAATCCTAAAAGTCCAATTATCTTGGACAAAACTGACCTCAAAATAACTCTTGGGGACTATTTGGATGTGCACACAGAGCAAAGGCTCAAAACCGCGGAAAAAGTGAAGTGAAAATCAACGGGGGTCCTAACCGTCCACATGGACTGGCTCCGTGGGAATGCAAGTACGTCTCGCAAAGACCTAAGGCATCTAACTTAAGGAGTCCCTTGCTGTGCACTGCAGTGGATAAAAGCATGAGCGATACGACCAGAGACACAATAAAAATAGAAACACAATCCCCGTACCAAAGAGGATTTAAAGGCTCAACCAAGTCTACAACATGCAGAGTAAGGTAAGTACAATCTACCTTAAGTAAGTCCAGGGGGATTGACCAGTTGACGGCCGGTAATACAAACCATGAAGAGGCCAAAGTCGAGGGATCGGCCCAGATCACTCCAAATCACACAACTTGCTATATATCACAGGAAGTCATGACACACCATAAGCTGTCTTCTGCCAAACATGAAGACCTGAAAATATTTCTCCACCCCGAATATGTCTCACAGGGCAAGTGGGACATCCTTAATCGATGCAACCTTTTGAAACTTTGCGCCAGTATCCCAGGTCTAAAAACCATAAATACAACAGATATTGAAAGCATCTCCTTTCTGTCCCCAGGCCCAGGCGAGAGCAACGAAATTACAGAGGTGCGTTTCTTTAACCCAGACATGGCTCAGGCATTAAAAAGAAGCAAAGAACAACTGGAAAATTGGGGCATAAAGATCACGAGCAGGCCTGTTCCTAAATATCCAATGTTCCTGAAACACAGCTATTTGAAGCAACAAACCACCACGCAGGATTTGGCCGCCCAAAAAAAATCATCATTAAATGACCTATTTCACCCTCGGCCACCTGCAGTGTCTATTTTTCATGGAACTAACAGTGGAACAAAAACAAATCCAACAAGTGACGGCACAATCAAAGTAACTACAACCCTGGGCCAAAGACCTCGGTCTTGCTCATTTGAGAACAATATCAGCCAAGACTGGTCATGGGTGCCAAGGGCCTTAAATCATAACTCCTAATGCCAGCTGTATCAGAAGTAAGAAAACTTTACAGTTCCCGCAAACAGCCACTTCTAAAGTTCAAAGTGTAACAATCCTGTCTTGGAACGTAGCAGGGATTTTAAAGCTACTACAAAACCAAGCGATACTGTTGTTCCTAGCTGGAGTGGACATAATCTGCGTCCAAGAGACGTGGGCTACCAAACCAACATCAATAAGAGGATTTGCGGAACACTGTAAACCAGCAACTAAGGAGAACATATTCGGTAGACCATCTGGAGGTATCTCGATATACACCAGGATTTCACGGAAAATACAATTCACAGAAATAAAAACATCATCAAACAGGTTTATGGCAGGAATCCTGAAAGGCTTATCAACAAACAAGGGCCCTTTAACGATACTCCTAATTAATGTTTATTACAATCCTCATGGGCCGGGAGACAAGGACAAGTTGCCTGAGTTAGTAAGTCATATAGAAAACCTTCTTCTGCAGTACGCACAAATAGAACCAATAATACTTGGGGATTTTAACACACATAACATTGGGGTTAAGTTAGCACTAGGTCCTCGCTCCACGGCCACCGAAGCCTTTAATGCCCTTATTTCCTCCTACCAGTTGTCTACAGCTCACTCTCTCTTCTTAAGGGACACCCCAGGAGCCCTCTTCCCACCAACATATAATAACCAAACTACTATAGATTATATTCTATTAAGCAGCTGGCTACAAAACTTTATGACAGACTACAAAGTCGACCAATGCAACGAAAGCGACCACGCTGCACTAACAATCACGTTAAAACTTACAGTAGACAACTGTTACACCTTACAACACGCTGGGTCATCAAACGGAGATAAACTGTTCACACTGCAGCGAAGGATCAAATGGGGCCCAGTGTCAATTAATAAGTTTGAGATATGGAAAAAAGAATTGGCAGATGGGCCACAAAGCTACAACCATGGGGGCGCAATGGAAGAATGGGTTTACTTTGCATGCAAATTGCTAGTGCTACTTCAAGGAGGTATAACAACTAAAACCCCTCCATATCCTTGGCATAACTTCGGACACACTCCTGCAATTAAAGAGAGTGCAAAACAATCAAGACTCAAATGAAGGTCCTACCACAAAACTGGCACAACAACTGCTAAAAGGCTATACCAAGAGGCAGCAAAAATCCACTCGAAGAAAGTTTGGGCAGCAAAACGGTCCTGTATTGAAGCTAAATGGCTAAAGATCTTTGAGCTATTGAGACCCGCAAGTCCCAAGCGTTTTGGCAATACCTAAACTCCTTAAACCAAGGAGTCAACCACAGAGAGAATGTTCTTGACGCTGACACCTGGGCAGTTCATGTGAAAAACTTGTATCAAGAAGAAGGAAGTACAACTCCTCGGAATAAAGACTTGGACGAGGTTGGACGCCCTGTTGTCTGCACCCATTCCTCAATAACTGTGAACCACTCGGATTTTTCAGAAAAAAAGGTGGTTAGCACAATCTTAAAAAAGATTAGGCTCAATGGGGCACCAGGATTAAACGGGCTGCCGGGCTCCCTGTTCAAGGAAGATAGAGACTTTTGGACAGAAAAACTAACCACGCTATACGCTGAATGCCGATTCCTCGGGGACGTACCTGACTCTGGGAGAGGGTCGCTATTGCAACCAATATACAAGAAAGGACCAAAATCAAACCCTCAAAATTACCGCATGATTGCTCTGCTTGACATCGAGGGAAAGGCTTATGCAAGCACCCTTTTGGTGGAACTTTCAAAATGGGTCAGCAACGAGGGCCTCTTGCCATTTTATCAGACAGGGTTTAGATCTGGAGCATCAACTCTGGACAACATCATAGCACTTTCATACCTTGCACAGAAGGCTGCATCACAAAAATGTCGACAGCTGTTCGCATGTTTCATTGATTACACAGCAGCCTTCGACAAGGTTGATCGTTTGATTCTCTGGCAGAAGCTTGCAAGCTGAAATATTGAGCCTTCTTTACTACAAGCTATTCGATCACTATATTGAAGAACTTGGGTCAGAATCAAACTTTCGACAGCCTCGGCCACAGAGAAAATTGATACAGACCGTGGCCTGAAACAAGGATGTGTATTAGCTCCGATGCTGTTTAATTTATATACTGCCGACATGGGCCAAGCCCTGATTGGAGCATCACTAGCAACACCGAGGATTGGTCACACTAAGATCCAACTACTCCAATATGTCGATGACTTGGTTCTCCTTGACCACACCAAAATTGGCTTACAAAAAGCTCTCTCGGCCCTTGCAATTTACAACGGAAAGAACAAACTAACTGCCAACCAATCTAAATAAAAAATATTAATCTTTGGGCACTACCCGAAAAAAAACCTGTCAAAATGGAGGCTAGGACAGCTGACTCTGGACTACATCGCACACTACAACTACTTGGGAGTTTGGCTCACTGAAACAGGGCGCCCTGGAGTTCACCTTGACAAAATACGCACAAAAGGAAAAAGCATCACCTACGCCCTCGGCAGGCTCTACGCTACGTTACATAGCCCTACTACAACTGCAATTCAAAGAGTTTTGACGGCGAAGTTAATACCATCACTTAACTATGCACAACTGGCCTTCCCAGGGAAATTAACAAGTGCTCTAGAAAAAATCCATTGCTCGGCATACAAAAAGATATTCCATCTACCCGCATGCACCAGAAACAATCTAGTGCGGTTAGAATTTAATCTAAACCAACAAAAACTGGAAGAGATGGCTGCCCTGAGCAAATACGTTTTTCTCATCACAATGGCAACTGAGAACACAATGAAGTTTATCTTAAAAAGTATCTTTCTGGAGCCAGACAACCCCTGGGCAACTAATCTATCTATCGCCAAAGAAGATCCGAGTCTCGCAGTGGAAAACTGGGACCCCAAGATAACCAAATATACCGCCATCAAAAGAGCGATAAAAAAACAGGTTCGCCAGTGCTCTCGTACCTCAGACTTGAAGTCACTGGAAGTCAGAGGATTCCTGTTGGACAGGCCACATGAAGGGCCCGCTCCCCCTCTGCACGACCAGGCCCGAGCCCGGCTCCTCAAGGGTTACACGCCACCACTCCACGTTTTCCGTCCCCTCTGGGACCCCTGCCTCTGAACATCTCGACCTCATGGGCCCGATCCCCTACCGGCCACCGCGCCCGACCTGGGCGCCATCTTGGACACTGCACCACGAGGCCGCGTGGCCTCCGATCGACCCTAACCCTGGGCCTGGCCAGGCCTCCGACATCCCGGCACCACCATCCACCCAGGAGGTGAGCGGACTACTTGGCAGGTCAATGGGAGAAAGAGGTGTCGATGGCTCTCTCCCGCCAGGTGCCGATCGCCCCCAGCCTCCCCGGGCGCTGGCTCCACCCCCCTGCTGGGTGTCTGGACTCCCTCATCCCGGACCTCCCGACCTCCAAGTGCGAGGGTCCGGACATCAAAGGGCGCCAGACCTATAACTGGGGCAGCTCCAGAGCAGGAAGGCAGTTGTATCCTGGAGTCGAGAGACACAGAGAAGAACTCATCCTTGACGGACTACTGGCGCTGCCGTAACTCTGCCTTGTGAACTATCGTCCTACCTGCTGGCGCTGCCGCAACCTTCGTAAACCTTCATCGTCGTCGGGACCTGCTGGCGTGGCCGCGGACCGTTTGTAACTACCATCTTCATCGGGACCTGCTGGCTCCGCCGCGGACCGTCGCTACCTTCAACCATCTCGGGACCTGCTGGCTCCGCCGCAGCCCGATCATCTAGAACGCCGAGCTCGAGGATTGAGAGCTATTTCATCCATTCAATTGGTAACAAGACTGTCCCGCTACCCTTTTCCCAAACCAGAGACCAGAACCGAGGGGACCCCTGAGTCCAGACCTCCTTGTATCATTTTACCGTACTTGAAGAATTGCTTATAAAGTATCGTTGAACCTTATCCTTGTGTGGTGTCCGTCTGTGGGGGGGAAGTTACTTGTCTGTACGATCGCTGGAGACGGCTCTCCCCGGAGACCTCTCCCCTTATCCTCGGCCGACCCTCCCGGTCCGTCTAACATTGGTGGCCAGCGGCGCGATCCGAATCACCGCATAATCGTACAGAGAGTAGCTCACCCCACGACGAAATCACGATGACAACCAAAGAAAGCGGATCCACCGAGAAATTTCAGATGGAGAAATTGGAAGAATACAGCCATCGTGAATTAAAACAATTCTGCATCGAACTAGGTATCGCTACCACCGGTCTAAGTACCAAAGACGATTTCAAGCATGCCCTGGAGTCCTGGGCAGAAACCGGGGCCGTCAGACCCCCGGACCAAAATATCGCAGCAGTAGAAAAAGACACCATGGCTCCCGAGGAGCGAAGAACGGGTCTCTCGCAAGACGAGATCCAGGAACGAGAAAGAACACGACTACATGAACTAGAAATGGCCCGGCTCAAAATGGATGGTGAACTCAAGTTGGCCGCACAGAAACTGAACTTAGAACATCTGAGGCTCCGAGAAGAAAGAGAGGAAAAACAGAGACAAAGAGAGCTCGAGGAAAAAAGACTGGCATATGAACATGAGTGCAAATTAGCTGAGATAGACTTACGCAAGTAGAACAAAGAATTAGGGGTGCCCGAGCAACCCCGCACCCCAGGGGCAACAGATAAGAAGGTACACATCCCCAAGGATGTCGTTTGAGAATACTTCCGAGAGGACGACATCCAACAATGGTTCAAGGCCTACGAAATAGCTATGACCTCCCACCGGATCGATCGAAGCGACTGGGGAGCCGGTCTATGGGGGAGATTCCTCAATGAGGGCCGCGATGCCCTGCTACAGCTCCCGGACCATCTGATGACCTCCTATGACCACATGAAAGCTGCCCTCCTCACCCGCTATGGGCTCACACCCGAGATGTACCGTCAGAGGTTCAGAGACTGCACCCGCATCCCGGGTACAACTTGGGTGGAATACGTGAACTATTTCAGCCGAGCCTTCGAGGGTTGGATCAAAGGAAGCAATGTCACAACTTACGAACAGCTCTTCAATCTCATGGTGTGGGAGCATCTATCAAACAATTGCTTCATCGAGCTCCGGCAGCACCTCCTCGACAGCAAATTGACTGATCCACGGCAGCTCGCAGCCGAGGCTGACCGGTGGGAAATCACCAGAGTGGGCCGAAATGGGTCCTATGAACAGAACCGGAACCACCACGGTCAGCACCGTCCCCGAGGAGGAGGAGGGGGCCAAGGACGAGGAAGAGACAACGCTCCGGCCGCCCCCGCTACCAGCACCACCCCCCCGGCCAACCGGGGCAGCACCCCGGCACGACCGGGATATAGAGCCAATGTCACGTGTCACCGATGCCAGCGAGTCGGCCACTACGCAAACGACCCAAATTGCCCACAGAACCAGAGCCCGAGACCCCGCCAGGTGGCTGCTGCTGCCCTGGGGGAAGAACAGATCTCCGAGGAACAGGAAGAATATTAGCAAGAACACCAAGAATGGGAGCCAGCCGCCATGGCTCTAGCATGCTTAGGGGGGAAAGACATGGTCCCGCGGGTCCCCCTACCCGCTAACACCCGGAAGTACAGTCAATGGGTGAGCATCAATGGACGCCGGGCCGAAGCCCTCCGTGACACCGGGGCCAGTGTAACAGCCGTCCGCTGTCACCTGGTGACCCCAGAACAGATCCTACCAAACATTCTCTGCCCTGTCCGTTCAGCCGATAATTCGGAGAGTCTGTGTCGGATGGCCTGCGTCCCCTTCGAATGGGGAGGAGTCTCCGGCATGTTGAAGGTGACGGTCCGAGATGACGCTCCCGTAGACTGCCTCCTGGGGAATGACCTTGAAAGCTCTCCGTGGGCAGCCGTAGAACGAAGAGAACACCTGGGGATGTTGGGCATCCCGGACTGGGCGTGCGTCACCACCCGGTCCATGGCCGCCCGTGCCAATCTCCGACCCGAAGAACCTGAATGGCCGGCACCTCCTCCCCCGGTCGCTCCAGTAGAAGACACCGACCGTGCCGTCCCCCCAGAACAAGCTCCCGAGGGACTCGCTCAACCTCCGGACCTCTCCGGCCTGGATCAGTGGCATCAAGAGGGGGGGCCCACCCAGGAGCAGTTTCGCCAAGAACAGAAGACCTCTCCCTCCCTCGAGGGACTCCGCCAACAAGCCCTCGCTCAGAGCGCAGGGGATACTTCCGGAACACATTGGGTCTATTGGGACAATGATCTGCTATACAGTGAACAAAGAATCGCGGAGTTAGGGGCCAGTCGAGTGCTAGTAGTGCCCCTCCGTTTTAGAGACTTCTTGCTAAACCTGGCCCACGATGTCCCCCTGGCTGGCCACCTGGGTCAGGATAAAACCTACAGCCGCCTGGTGACCCACTTCTTCTGGCCTAAGATGAGGAACGATGTACTCCAGCACTGCCGATCTTGCCCCACGTGCCAAGCCAGTGGGAAGAGCGGCCGCAAACTGAAAGCCCCCCTGCAACCATTTCCAGTGGTCACCACCCCGTTCGAGAGGGTGGGGATAGACATTGTGGGGCCCCTCGACCCCCGTACAGCACAAGGACATCGGTTCATCCTGGTACTGGTGGACCACGCCACCCGCTACCCTGAGGCTGTTCCCCTGCGAACTGTGACAGCTCCGGTAGTCGGCCGGGCCCTGATGGGGATCTTCTCCCGTGTGGGCTTCCCCCGGGAAGTCGTCAGTGACCGGGGCACAAACTTTATTTCAAAATACATGAAGTCCCTCTGGCAACAGTGTGGGGTCACCTACCGATTCACGACCCCCTATCACCCTCAAGGAAACTGACTAGTTGAGCGGTTCAACCGCACGCTCAAAGGGATGATTGGGGGGTTGGAAGAGCCCCTCCGTCGCAAGTGGGATGTGCTACTGCCGTGCATCCTCTTTGCCTATCGAGAAGTCCCCCAGAAATCCCTCGGCTTCAGCCCGTTTGAACTGTTGTATGGACACCCGGTGCGAGGGCCGCTCAGCCTAGTCAAGGAAGGCTGGGAAATGCCCCCTCTAAAGAACCCTCCAGATGTCTTCAAATACCTCCTAACCCTCCGCAACCAGACCCGACGATTCAGGGAGATGGCGAAAGCAAACTTGGAGGCCAGTCAAGAGGACATGAAAAGGTGGTATGACCAAAATGCCTCCTCCATCGAATTTGAACCCGGCCAACAAGTATGGGTAATGTCCCCCACCGAACCATGCGCCCTGCAAGATAAATGGACGGGGCCCTTCAAAGTAATCGAGCGCAAGGGCCCTGTCACCTATCTCATCGATATGGAATCTTCACGGAACCCCCTCCGGGTTCTCCACGCTAATAGACTGAAACCCCATTTCGTGCGTTCAGAACTCAGCCTCCTGATGGCCACAGACAATGGAGCCGAGGAAGACTCCGAACCCCTCCCTGACCTCCTACGGACTCGGGAGAAAGACGGATCCGTGGACGGGGTCCGACTCTCGGAGGCCCTCACCCTGGAACAACGCCAAGAATGTCGAGACCTCCTGCTGCAGTTCGCCAGCCTGTTCTCCCTCACCCCAGGGGTCACCTCCTGGTGTGTACACGACGTGGACACGGGGGACAGTCCCCCTATCCGCCACCGGGCCTACCGCGTACCAGATCGGGTACGGGTCTGCATCCAAGAGGAGGTGGCCAAAATGCTCACGCTCGGGGTCATTGAGCCCTCAGACAGCCCCAGGGCCAGCCCAGTAGTACTGGTCCGCAAAGCGGCCGCCCCCGGCACCACACCGGAACTCCGGTTCTGCGTCGACTACCGGGGCTTGAATGCGGTCACCAGACCAGACGCACATCCCATCCCCCGGGCAGATGAACTAAGCGACCGCATGGGAGCTGCCCGCTACCTCAGCATTTTTGACCTGACGGCGGGCTACTGGCAGATCGGCCTCACCTCCCGGGCCCAGGAACGATCTGCGTTTTCCACTCCTGATGGCCATTATCATTTCAAGGTCATGCCCTTCGGCATAAGGATTGCCCCAGCAACGTTTCAGCAGCTAGTTAATCAGGTCCTGGCAGGACTCGAAGGATTCAGTGCCGCCTACCTAGACGACATCGCTGTATACAGCCACCACTGGTCCGACCACCTCCACCACCTCCGAGAGGTGCTACAGGCCCTTCAGCGAGCTGGCCTCACGATCAAGGCCAGCAAATGCCAAATTGGTCAGGGGTCCGTGACCTACCTCGGACACCAGGTGGGAAGTGGCCTGGTGGCCCCTCTGCAGCTCAAGATCGCCCCAATCCAGTCTTGGCAGCCCCCCATCACCCAGACCGAGGTACGCGCCTTTTTGGGACTCACAGGCTATTACCGACGGTTCGTAAAAGACTATGGTAGCATAGTGGGGCCCCTCACGGAACTCACGTCCAAAAACCAACCAAAGAAGGTCAACTGGACCCCAGATTGTCAAGCAGCCTTCGAGCAACTGAAGGCCGCCATGTGCTTCGCCCCTGTGCTCCAGGCCCCCGACTACAGCCGGGAATTCATCGTCCAGACGGATGCCTCCGACCATGGCATTGGGGCGGTCCTGTCTCAATTGAACCCCGAAGGCCTTGATCAGCCAGTGGCTTTCATCAGCAGGCGACTCCTGGCCCGAGAACAACGCTGGAGCACCATCGAGAGGGAGGCCTTCGCCGTGGTATGGGCCCTCAAAAAGCTCCGGCCCTATCTCTTCGGCACACACTTTCGGGTACAGACCGATCATCGACCCCTGCAGTGGCTGATGCAGATGCGGGGGGAAAACCCGAAACTACTACGTTGGTCCATCTCCCTACAGGGGATGGACTTCACTGTGGAACATCGACCTGGGCAAGACCACGCCAATGCGGATGGCCTGTCACGCTTTTTCCGCCTCGACGAGGAGAGTCCCCAAGAGGATGGGTGACTCTCCCCGCCTTCAGCTGGGGGGGACGCATGTTGGACAGGCCACATGAAGGGCCCGCTCCCCCTCTGCACGACCAGGCCCGAGCCCGGCTCCTCAAGGGTTACACGCCACCACTCCACGTTTTCTGTCCCCTCTGGGACCCCTGCCTCTGAACATCTCGACCTCATGGGCCCGATCCCCTACCGGCCCCCGCGCCCGACCTGGGCGCCATCTTGGACACTGCACCACGAGGCCGCGTGGCCTCCGATCGACCCTAACCCTGGGCCTGGCCAGGCCTCCGACATCCCGGCACCACCATCCACCCAGGAGGTGAGCGGACTACTTGGCAGGTCAATGGGAGAAAGAGGTGTCGATGGCTCTCCCCCGCCAGGTGCCGATCGCCCCCAGCCTCCCCGGGCGCTGGCTCCACCCCCCTGCTGGGTGTCTGGACTCCCTCATCCCGGACCTCCCGACCTCCAAGTGCGAGGGTCCGGACATCAAAGGGCGCCAGACCTATAACTGGGGCAGCTCCAGAGCAGGAAGGCAGTTGTATCCTGGAGTCGAGAGACACAGAGAAGAACTCATCCTTGACGGACTACTGGCGCTGCCGTAACTCTGCCTTGCGAACTATCGTCCTACCTGCTGGCGCTGCCGCAACCTTCGTAAACCTTCATCGTCGTCGGGACCTGCTGGCGTGGCCGCGGACCGTTTGTAACTACCATCTTCATCGGGACCTGCTGGCTCCGCCGCGGACCGTCGCTACCTTCAACCATCTCGGGACCTGCTGGCTCCGCCGCGGCCCGATCATCTAGAACGCCGAGCTCGAGGATTGAGAGCTATTTCATCCATTCAATTGGTAACAAGACTGTCCCGCTACCCTTTTCCCAAACCAGAGACCAGAACCGAGGGGACCCCTGAGTCCAGACCTCCTTGTATCATTTTACCGTACTTGAAGAATTGCTTATAAAGTATCGTTGAACCTTATCCTTGTGTGGTGTCCGTCTGTGGGGGGGAAGTTACTTGTCTGTACGATCGCTGGAGACGGCTCTCCCCGGAGACCTCTCCCCTTATCCTCGGCCGACCCTCCCGGTCCGTCTAACAATTCCATGAAACCCAAAGCCTTCCACATACAGAACACAAGTCTAAATTACATCTTACACAATCATTGGGAAGACAAGCACTACAAAGGATCATAGCATTCAGGTTACACCCTCTCCCCCTTAAAGAACTTTATCCCACAAAGTCGATAAGGACGGGGCACCTGGAGTGTCGGCTATGCAAATATAAACAGGAGAGTTTGGCCCACATTTTACTTTGTTGCCCGGCCTTGGGCTTGGAGCGCAGACTGTACCTTAAGCCAATTTTATTACAACAAGGGATCAGAACAGTAAAGGAGGCTGTGCAACATCTGTATACACTGGAAACAGTGAAACACATGGCCACTTTGGCAAATTTATTCAACAGACTCGACGGAAATTGATGGACTCTTCCAGCTAAATAATCAGGCCAGTTCTTGGACTGAGGTAATAGCCTGTCGAGACTGCACAGCTCATCCTACTAAGAGCAGGGAAGAGTGCGGGCTGAGAACAAACGGACTAATGATTTCAAGATTTTAACAACTCTTCTGTTAACATAGCCTATGGTTTTAACTATTTTATCTTTTTTTTAATAAATGGGCTGTGTTTTCTTGTCCTATTTCAATGGTTTTGAGTAACCAGAAATAAAAATTCATTCATTCATTCATACTTATTTTCGTCCACTGCCCACTGCCACAAGCTTAGGAGCAATGCTCAGCGGATGGTAGTAAGCTGTACCCTGAATATATCTCGCAGGGGAAATGGGACATTCTTAATTGAGGCAATCTCCTGAAACTTTACGTAAACATTCTGGGCCTAGAAAAAAAACCTGATATTAACCCCTTCCGTGCTCCCATTGGCTGACGGGAGCACTCCCTCCATGGTGCTGCGAACGGCCAATGGCGTCGCAGCCCCGCCCACTCTTTAGAACGCCTGCACCGCGGCGGAATTGCTGCAGCGGTTAAGGCATTAACAGTGTGTTTTTTCTTGCCCCTGGACCAAGCGAGACAAATGAAACAACAGAGATAATCTTCGCCATTCTGGCTATGGCTGAGGTCCTGAGAGGAAATAACAAGCAACTGGAAAATTGGTGTATAAAAATCATGACCCCGTCCGCTATAAAATATCTAGCGATCCTGAAAAGTAGAGCCCCAAAGGAACAGCCGGGACATCAAGAATTGATCAGTCAAAAAAGTACACCCAAAAAGGATTCAACCTGGCCAGCAACAGCAACTGGGTCTACTCTCCTTGGCACAAATGGTGGTCCAAAAATAAATCTGACCAGCGATAGCTCAATCAAAATAACAACACGCACAGAAGGAGGCAACCGCTCCTGCTTGACCATGGGGAATATCAGAAAAGACTGGTCCTGGCTTCCACGGGCCCTAAACACTAGCCCCTAACACCAGTTCCCTCGCAAGCAAGAAGACTGCGCTACCAAAGGCTCGGCATCCTCTAAGAAGCGGCTCTGCCCAGCATAGATGCCCTTCGGACAATATCCAAACACTAAATATAATGTCGCAGGGATCACCAAGGTTCTGTAAAACCCACTGGCAATTACATTCCTCGATGGAGCTGATTTAATTTGCACACAAGAAACATGGGGAATCACACCCACACCGATAGGAGGCTATGCAAAATATTCCAAGCCTGCCATCAAAGGTAACATATTCGGGAGACCCTCAGGGGGATCTCCATATACATTAAGCACTCATTGAAAGTACACTTTACAGAAATAAAGAACTCTTTGAACATGTTTCTGGCTGGCACCCTGAAAAGGACCTAATACGGTTGATGGCCCACTATCATTACTTCTAATTAACGTCTACTATAATCCCATGGGCTGGGCCCTAAGGTCAAGCTTACTCAGCTGATAACTCAGATAGAAAACTCTGCTTCTAAAGTTTGCATCTATGGAACCCATTATTCTCGGAGACTTCAATACGCACAAAATAGGGGACACTGTATCGCAAAACCACGGTTCTAGAACCATGGGCGCTTTCATTACCCTTATGCAGGCATACAATTTGGCACTCTCTATCTATAAAATATTAGCCTAGGGCATTCTTTGCACCCACTTACAACAATCAGACTACAATAGACTATATCTTAATAAGTGAGAAATTACAAAAACTCATGTCAAACTATACTGTGCACCCACGGAGTGAAAGTGACCATGTCACCTTATTTGTTCAGTTAACCATCAGAGCAGACATTCGCCACTTTCTACGTGGTATTGGGGCATCCAAAGGGGAAGAACAGCATAAACTCCTCTGAAGAATCAAATGAGGGCCGATGTCAATCAATAAATTTGACTCTTGAAAAGAAATGCGGACAGGCTGGCAAACTGGCTTAAATAATGGGGGTATCATAGACGGATGGGACCACCTCGCCTATGAACTAGCTTCACTGCTTTGGGGGAGCACCACACATAGAACTACCAGAGACTCATCACATACCCTAGGACACGTCCCAGCGATCAAGGAGTCAAGGTGTCATTCTGGACTGCTTTAAAATAGGGCAGGTCACACCTACTTAAGAAAGCTGACGCCACTCCATCTGATCCAAACAACTACCGGCCTATAACCAATATCCCCACTTTGGCGAAACTATTGGAGAAATGTGTACAAATTCAATTATGCAACCACATTGAGAATAATAACCTCTTAGATAATCATCAATCGGGCTTCCGCCATGAAAACAGCACAGAATCTGCACTCACACATATTATGGACGACATCCTAAAAATACTTGTAATGAATCATGCCTATTGATACTTCTTGATCTGTCCTCCGCCTTCAATACTGTCAACCTTGACAACCTTCTGTCCCTATTGGAATGAAGGATGGGCCTCTCAGGCACAGGGTTGCAATGGTTCACCTCCTTCCTGAATAACAAAACTCAAAGATTCAAGATGAGGAATTCACTTGCAACCCTTTATGGTCACCCTGGGTGTTCCTCAGGGATCTGCGCTATCACCCATTCTTTTTAACCTCCTAATGGAGCCTTTGGCGAATGCACTGAAATCTGGGAACATTCTGAATCACCTGTACGCGGATGACACCCAACTGTATCTGAAAATCACCTGGCCAGAAGATTTCATTGCTCTCAACACTATTCTACTGAACACTCAAAGTTGGCTCACTTAAAACCACCTCATGCTGAATACCCAAAAAAATGAATTCATTCTCATCTCGCCACCGAGCCACACACCAAAGCTAGACTTATGACTAAAACACCTAACCTCCTTTGACTGTGTCCCCCTCATCGTTGATTCAGCAAAATTGCTAGGAATCACCATAGACAAACATTTGAATATGCAGTTGCACATCTCTATTGCCTCCAAGGGAGCTAATTACAAACTGAGTATATTAAGGAAGCTCAAACCCTAGTGCTACCCAGTTGGACTACGGAAGCACTATCCTCTGTGGTCTTCCTAAATATAAGCTGACTCCACTAAGAGCAGCACTGAATGCTGCGGTTAGACTGGAATCGGGAACCAAAAGAAATTTTCACATCTCTCCAACCTTGAAAACCCTGAATTGGTTGCCCATGAGGCAAGAATACATCTGAAAGTGGCCTTCATGACACACATAGCAATTCACAACAATACACCTAGTTACCTGGCTCTAAAGTTGGAAAGGTCTGGAGGCTGTAGACGACTTCGAAGTTCGAGCACTTTCCTTCTGAAACCTCAATCTTTCCATAAGAAGAGAATTGGTTGTAGAGTTTTCTCTGGGATTGCACCAAGGATATGGAACTCCTTACCTCCAGTAGTTCGAGGAATCACTTCCTTTACCGCTTTCAAAAAAGAAGTAAAAATACTACTAATGAACAAATACTTGCCATAAGCTTGATTTTTAGAATGTCACTGAGTCATCTTTATGATTGGAATAATATTGCCTATCTCAGGTGGAATGTTCTTTAACTGAATATTGTACTACGTCCTGCAGTTTCATGGTCTTCTATGCTTGTTATTCATATATTTATATTCCTTTGTACGAATTGACACTTTCAAATGTATGTATACCACCCCATCCATTTATGTTTTTATACTGTAAAGCACTCTGATACCCTTGTGGTTCATGTTCACGCTATCTAAAACTCTATAAATAAATACATAAGGAAGGCGCCAAACAATTAAACAACAAAAGCAGGGTCTATCAGAAAACCGGGTCAGAGTTTGCCAAAATGAAATTCAAATAAAGGTGCAAAAAGCCATTCAAAACAGCTTTGGAAAGCAAGACGTGAATGCACGGAGGCAAAATGGCTGAAGAGCTTTGAGATGCTGACACAGTGTAAATACCAAGAATTCTGGCAATACCTAAATAACCTAACCCACGGGGCCACTAACAGAGAGAACCCACTTGACGCGGGCACTTATGTAGCTCATGTGAAAACCCTGTGCACAGAAGATTTGAACACAACTCCTCCAAAGAGTCCCACAACACTAGGGGAGGAAACTGGCATAACCATAGCCGAACCTCCCACATTGTTGGATTATCCAACCCTCCTAGGAAAAGGACTAATCTGCACAACTCTAAAAAAGATTCAATACAATGGGGCACCTGGCCCCAAGGATCTGCCTGTGTCCCTCTTCAGGGCAGACATAGAATTTTGGATGGAAAAGTTGGCCCAGTTATATGCCAAATGCAGGCTCCTGGGGGATGTTCCAGATTCCTGGAGGGGATCACTGCTGCACCCAATATACAAGAAAGCTTGTCTCCTTTCTGGTGAAGAATTGGCTTGGTAGTTTAGTCTGCCCTGTTCCCATGATGCACTGGGCCAGGGACAGACTAATTTGCATATAGCCAGGTTCTGAGCTGGGATGGGGCAGTGAGATAAATAACGGTGATGGATCAAGCCCTGATCTTTGGACTGGGTAAGAGTGGTCTGCTCAATTCGGACACTCTGTTCATCACCACCCCCTTTTCTGAATCCCAATATACAAGAAAGGGCCTAACACCGACCCTAAAAACTACTGCATGATTTCCCTGTTGGACAGCATTCTTCTGGCGGAACTAGTGGATTGGGCCGGCACTGGAGGTCTCTTGCCCTTCTTTCAGACCGGGTTCAGACCTGCGGTCTCCTCTGTGGATAACATCATTGCCCTGTCATACTTAGCCCAACAAGCGGTGGCCCATCAAACCCTGCTGCTTTTCGCCTGCTTTATTGACTACTCATCAACCTTCATCGGGGTAGATTGCACCATCCTCTGGCAGATATTAGCACGCTGTAACATCAGCCCGTCTTTACTATAAGCCATCAGATCGCTGCATTCACAAACCTGGGTAAGGGTCAAACTCTCGAGCTAGTTTGCCACGGAGAAAATTGCCACGCATCGGGGTCTAAAGCAGGGCTGTGTCCTGGCCCCGATGCTTTTCAATGTATATACAGCTGACATGGACCAAGCCCTCAACGCAGCCACTCTAGCCACCCACAGGATCGGGCGCACTAAGATCCAACTGATGCAATATCCTGACGACCTGGTTCTTTTAGATCACACCAAAATCGGTTTACAAAAAACACTCACAGCCCTGTCAGTCTACAATGCCAAAAATAAGCTGATAGCCAACCCAACTAAGTACAAAATATTGATTTTTGGCCACTACCCAAAGAAATGTGGCTGAGTGGAGGCTGGGCCGACTGACTTTGGACTTTATGCAACATTACAACTACTTGGGGGTTTGGCTTAGCAAAACTGGCCGCCCACGGGTCCATCTCCACAAACTGCAGCAGAAAGGGGAAAAGGTCACCTACGCCCTGTGCAAATTACATGCTACCGAAGATAGTCCAACAACAACGGCCATTCAAAGAATACTGAGGGCGAAACTACTACCATCCGTCAATTATGCGCAACAGGCATTTCCATGGAAATTTGCGAACGATCTAGAAAAAATACTATGCACAGCCTACAAAAAGCTATTTCGTCTACCAGCCTGTACCAGGAACAACCTAATTCATCTGGACTTTAATCTTAATCAAGAAAAACTGGAAGAGATGGCAACCTTGAGCAAATACTTTTATCGGGAAATGTTGTTTACAACGTGGTGTTTACACCGCATGACCTTTACTACGCAGCAATTACAACGTAAGTCATTACAATGACTTGCGCTGAATGGCACTCTAGGTTAAGGAATGCTGTGATTTTCTATTCCAACACCTTCCCTACTGTTACGTGGGCTGGAGTTGGAATAGAAAATCATATTAATCTTCAATCCAGCGCCCTCTAACGCAAGTCGTTGTAACGATTTGCGTTGTAATAAACCCGATGTAATGTACCGCAGTCAAAATGATCGCGTTGTACTGTCATACATCCCTTTTATCAAACAACGGCGGCGCCGTAGAATTCTATGAAGGCTGTTATAAAAAGCATCTTCCAACTACCTGGCAATCCTTGGTTTGCCTGGCTCACCTCTGCCAACACCTTCTGCAACTTGCAACAGAGAACTGGGACCCCAGCATAATCAAGTATGCCACTATTAAAAGAACAATAATAAGCAAGTACGTCTACATTCCTGCACTTTGGATATGGAATCGTTGGTAGCAAGAGACTTTCATGAGACCCAAAGCCTCCCACACACACTGCCCAACCTAAAACTTCATCTCAAGCAGGCAGTGGGGAGACAAGCCCTACATAGGATCCTAGCTGCGACATTACATCCTCTCCCTCTTAAAGAACTATATTCAACTGGGAAAGTAAGGCCAGTCATTGCGGAGTGCCGTCTTTGCAAATACAACAAGACTCTTTGGCCCATATTTTGCTCTGCTGCCTGGTGCTGTGTCTATCCCGCAGTATCTACCTCAGGCCCATTCTTCTCCAACTGGGCACTCGCACAGCAAAGGAGGCAGTCCATCGACTCTATACATTGGACACAGTGAAGGATATGTCCAACTTTGGCAAATTTGTCATAATACTCGTACAAAACTGATGGACACCTCCCCTTAAGCCACCAGGCGGGCACTGCCGGGCCTGCCGCCTGTCCACTTTTTTTTATCGAATACTTTTTATGTGCTTAAGAAGGTTATGTCGCTCACTTTTCTAGCGTCTCAGTCTTGGAATCCGCCACCATCATGGGACGAGGCTAATACAGTTGTCTTTAAAAAGAAAGACAAACCTACAAATTTGCCAGGGTCTTACAGACCAATTTCGCTGTTAAATGCGGATGGCAACATATATGCAAAGATCCTAGCAACTAGGCTATCTCTTGTGATTACGCCCTTGGTATCTACCCATCGGCATGGTTTTATATGCGGCAGGAGCACGGTCAATCATATTAGTAGAGCCATTACTTTGATAGACTATACTAATGTACAACATACTAGGCTAGGTCTGATCTTTCTAGTTGCTGAGAAAGCATTTGACCGTGTCTCCTGGATCTCATAGCTACCACTTTATTATCTACAGACAATACGGAACTTGCAGTACTTGTGGCCAATTTATCCACTACAGTGGACAACTTTCTAATCTTGAGATCATTCAAGGTTGCACCTACAGTTGGAATAATTACACAAACATTGTTTCTCACAATGTAAGCACATGTACTAACTCATTTAGGTCTTGTTTTCGTTTCCCACTCAGGATCATTTAAATGTTCTATGTAATACAGTTTTGGGACAATTATACCTAGATAACATGTACCATACCATCCCTTGTGCAATTTGAATTATGCATGCTCCATACAAACAAAATAAACTCCAGGAATAACGAAATCTTGTCCTGTTAAATACAGAATCCAAACTCCTACATGCTCAAAAGTATGATCACTATCACTTTTACCCAGAAACTTAGTGCTAAGGGTCTATTTATCTCTACTCACACACAATTTCCCTTTGTATTGCCAATTTAGAAGTAGAGCATGCATGACTCCTAAGTCTCAATGTTTTGCTTCTTCTGTATCCCACTTTCCTTGCTATCTCTCACCTCATCCCGTTTTCCCCCTTTCCCATATTGCTCTATTCCTGTTTACTGTCAAATCAAAACAAAAAATTTCTTCTCAACCTCAGTTAAAGAACATGTCAAATTGTGTCTATGAGCATAAGCCGCGTCCAGTGTCATTTTCGGTCTAAGAAGACTGTTAACTGTATCCATTATTTTAGCATGAAGATGTCTACCAAATCATAATTCAAGAAATACTATTGAAACTGTCCCTTTCCAGAAAACAGACTAAAGAGAACACTGCACGTAGCACCATACGTAAGAGGAATATAGTGACAGGTAATTCACTCTACTACGTACTGACATAACAATCCCTTGCATCCATAGTGTCAACATACTCATAAAGCAACTTAAAAAAGGCATTTGAAGAATAATCGGCTCTTGATGCATCTACATGCAAAGCTATATAAGCTAGTGCGTGTAAAGTATTATCAGTAGGAATCAGAGTCTTGGAGGTTACAGTAGGCTTAAGCTCACCTACTGTGGAAGAGATAGGTGTGGATAATCCTACAAGAAGAACAATGGGTACTACAATCACAGCTATTAATACACCTGCTAATAGGAACCTACGCTTACTGTTTTTATCAGTTTCCATGACGTCTCTCGAATCAGACGTTAAACAAAGGTTTGCATCAATTAGATTTCTTCAGTGTGCTTTACTTATGCAGATGACAGAGTCCATAAATCAAATGATGAAATTATTTACAAAGTCCAAAAACAACTTTATTTTGGCTCATTTGAGCCATAAAACTGCACAGCAATATCTATAATTAAACAAGCATTTACAATGCAATGGTCTCGGCATCATTAAAGGAAGAGCTATTGGCATTGCTCATGATATTTCTTTTTTTTCTTTAAATCATAAACAAATGACATTGTCATTTACATTGCCAATACACAACACTCTGCACTCAACAGCACACAGCACTCTGCACTCAACAGCACACAGCACTCTGCACTCAACAGCACACAGCACTCTGCACTCAACAGCACACACCGCTCTGCACCTGCACTTACTGCTCTGCATACTCACTCTGCATTCTGCACTCACTACTCTGCACTCACAACTCTGCATTCTGCACTCACTACTCTGCACTCACAACTCTGCATTCTGCACTCACTCCTCTGCACTCACAACTCTGCATTCTGCACTCACTCCTCTGCACTCACTACTCTGCACTCACAACTCTGCATTCTGCACTCACTACTCTGCACTCACTACTCTGCACTCACTACTCTGCACTCACTACTCTGCACTCACTACTCTGCACTCACAACTCTGCACTCACAACTCTGCACTCACATCTCTGCACTCACAACTCTGCACTCACAACTCTGCACTCACAACTCTGCACTCTGCGCTCGCTACTCTGCACTCTGCGCTCACTACCCTGCACTCACTACCCTGCACTCACTACCCTGCACTCACTACCCTGCACTCACTACTCTGCACTCTCTGCACTCACTACTCTGCACTCACTACTCTGCACTCACTACCCTGCACTCTACACTCACTACTCTGCACTCTACACTCACTACCCTGCACTCTACACTCACTACCCTGCACTCTACACTCACTACCCTGCACTCTGCACTCACTACTCTGCACTCTGCACTCACTACTCTGCACTCACTACTCTACACTCACTACTCTGCACTCACTACTCTGCACTCACTACTCTGCACTCACTACTCTGCACTCACTACCCTGCACTCACTACCCTGCACTCACTACCCTGCACTCACTACCCTGCACTCACTACCCTGCACTCACTACCCTGCACTCACTACCCTGCACTCTGCACTCACTACCCTGCACTCTGCACTCACTACTCTGCACTCTGCACTCACTACTCTGCACTCACTACTCTGCACTCACTACTTTGCACGCACTACTCTGCACTCACTACTCTGCACTCACTACTCTGCACTCTGCACTCTGCACTCACTACTCTGCACTCTGCACTCACTACTCTGCACTCACTCCTCTGCACTCACAACTCTGCATTCTGCACTCACTCCTCTGCACTCACTACTCTGCACTCACAACTCTGCATTCTGCACTCACTACTCTGCACTCACTACTCTGCACTCTGCACTCACTACTCTGCACTCTGCACTCACTACTCTGCACTCTCTGCACTCACTACTCTGCACTCACTACTCTGCACTCACTACTCACTACTCTGCACTCACTACTCACTACTCTGCACTCACTACTCTGCACTCACTACCCTGCACTCACTACTCACTACTCTGCACTCACTACTCTGCACTCACTACTTTGCACTCTGCACTCACTACTCTGCACTCTGCTCTCACTACTCTGCACTCACTACTCACTACTCTGCACTCACTACTCACTACTCTGCACTCACTACTCTGCACTCACTACTCTGCACTCACTACTCACTACTCTGCACTCACTACTCTGCACTCACTACTCTGCACTCACTACTTTGCACGCACTACTCTGCACTCACTACTCTGCACTCACTACTCTGCACTCTGCACTCTGCACTCACTACTCTGCACTCTGCACTCACTACTCTGCACTCACTCCTCTGCACTCACAACTCTGCATTCTGCACTCACTCCTCTGCACTCACTACTCTGCACTCACAACTCTGCATTCTGCACTCACTACTCTGCACTCACTACTCTGTACTCTGCACTCACTACTCTGCACTCTGCACTCACTACTCTGCACTCATGGCACTCACTACTCTGCACTCACTACTCTGCACTCACTACTCACTACTCTGCACTCACTACTCACTACTCTGCACTCACTACTCTGCACTCACTACCCTGCACTCACTACTCACTACTCTGCACTCACTACTCTGCACTCACTACTTTGCACTCTGCACTCACTACTCTGCACTCTGCACTCACTACTCTGCACTCTGCACTCACTACTCTGCACTCTGCACTCACTACTCTGCACTCACTACTCACTACTCTTCACTCTGCACTCACTACTTTGCACTCACTACTCTGCACTCACTACACTCTGCACTCACTACTCTGCACTCACTACTCACTACTCTTCACTCTGCACTCACTACTCTGCACTCACTACTCTGCACTACTCTGCACTCACTACTCTGCACTCACTACTCTGCACTCACTACTCTGCACTCACAACTCTGCACCCACAACTCTGCACTCCAACTCTGCACTCACAACTCTGCACTCACTACTCTGCACTCACTACTCTGCACTCACTACTCTGCACTCACTACTCACTACTCTGCACTCACTACTCTGCACTCACTACTCTGCACTCACTACTCACTACTCTGCACTCACTACTCTGCACTCACTACTCTGCACTCACTACTCTGCACTCACTACTCTGCACTCTCTGCACTCACTACTCTGGACTCCTCACTACTCTGCACTCCTCACTACTCTGCACTCACTACTCTGCACTCACTACTCTGCACTCACTACTCTGCACTCACTACTCTGCACTCTGCACTCACTACTCTGCACTCTGCACTCACTACTCTGCACTCTGCACTCACTACTCTGCACTCTCTGCACTCACTACCCTGCACTCACAACTCTGCACTCACAACTCTGCACTCACAACTCTGCACTCACTACTCTGCACTCACTACTCTGCACTCACTACTCTGCACTCACTACTCTGCACTCACTACTCTGCACTCACTACTCTGCACTCACTACTCACTACTCTGCACTCACTACTCTGCACTCACTACTCTGCACTCACTACTCACTACTCTTCACTCTGCACTCACTACTCTGCACTCACTACTCTGCACTACTCTGCACTCACTACTCTGCACTCACTACTCTGCACTCACAACTCTGCACTCACAACTCTGCACTCACAACTCTGCACTCACAACTCTGCACTCACTACTCTGCACTCACTACTCTGCACTCACTACTCTGCACTCACTACTCACTACTCTGCACTCACTACTCTGCACTCACTACTCTGCACTCTACTCTGCACTCACTACTCTGCACTCACTACTCTGCACTCTCTGCACTCGCTACTCTGGACTCCTCACTACTCTGCACTCCTCACTACTCTGCACTCACTACTCTGCACTCACTACTCTGCACTCACTACTCTGCACTCACTACTCTGCACTCTGCACTCACTACTCTGCACTCTGCACTCACTACTCTGCACTCTGCACTCACTACTCTGCACTCTCTGCACTCACTACCCTGCACTCACAACTCTGCACTCACAACTCTGCACTCACAACTCTGCACTCACTACTCTGCACTCACTACTCTGCACTCACTACTCTGCACTCACTACTCACTACTCTGCACTCACTACTCACTACTCTGCACTCACTACTCACTACTCTGCACTCACTACTCTGCACTCACTACTCTGCACTCTCTACTCTGCACTCTGCACTCACTACTCTGCACTCACTACTCTGCACTCACTACTCTGCACTCACTACTCTGCACTCACTACTCACTACTCTGCACTCTGCACTCACTACTCTGCACTCACTATTCTGCACTCACTATTCTGCACTCTGCACTCACTACTCTGCACTCTCTGCACTCCTCACTACTCTGCACTCCTCACTACTCTGCACTCTGCACTCCTCACTACTCTGCACTCTGCACTCCTCACTACTCTGCACTCTGCACTCACTACTCTGCACTCACTACTCTGCACTCTGCACTCACTACTCTGCACTCTCTGCACTCACTACTCTGCACTCACTACTCTGCACTCACTACTCACTACTCTGCACTCACTACTCTGCACTCACTACTCTGCACTCACTACTCTGCACTCACTACTCTGCACTCACTACTCACTACTCTGCACTCACTACTCTGCACTCACTACTCTGCACTCACTACTTTGCACGCACTACTCTGCACTCACTACTCTGCACTCACTACTCTGCACTCTGCACTCTGCACTCACTACTCTGCACTCTGCACTCACTACTCTGCACTCACTACTCTCTGCACTCACTACTCTCTGCACTCACTACTCTCTGCACTCACTACTCTGCACTCACTACTCTGCACTCACTACCCTGCACTCACTACCCTGCACTCACTACTCTGCACTCACTACCCTGCACTCACTACCCTGCACTCACTACTCTGCACTCACTACTCTGCACTCACTACTCTGCACTCACTACTCTGCACTCACTACTCTGCACTCACTAGTCTGCACACTCAGTAGTCTGCACACTCACTACACTGCACTCACTACACTGCACTCACTACTCTGCACACTCACTACTCTGCACACACTACTCTGCACACTCACTACTCTGCACACTCACTACTCTGCACACTCACTACTCTGCACACTCACTACTCTGCACTCACTACTCTGCATTCACTACTCTGCACTCTGCACACTCACTCTGCACTCACTACTTCACACTCTGCGCACTCTGCACTCACACTCACCTTCTGCCTCACAGACGGATGAAGTGAGCGTTGTTCTACTGGGCAGACCTGGGGTCGGGTGGGAGGGTCACCAGGGGCGCGCACGGCTTATAGAGCTATACCGATCAACACAATATTCTCCGGAGTGCCATCCATCTACCGCAGTAGCAGAAATTAGTTTGAAAGCATTGTCGAAGAATGCCAAAAAGCGCCTTATTTAGAAGCGATGAACAGAATTCAATTTTTAGAGCTCCCATGATGTGAAAACAATTTACAATGTACTGTGAACAAACTATTTACGAAGATAAAATATTAGTGAGATAGGTAGTAATCCTTTTGCATATTGCCAGATAAGCAGGTGCACCAATGGTCCTCTACACTGGAAAGTCATTTTGAGGATGTAAACACTTCTCAGAAGACAATCTCCTTGACTACAGCGGACCTGCAACAGTGTGCAAAATGTCATGACATTTTGTGTTTATGTACTCTGCTGTATAGATATTTATTGCCCTAATTTCTTTTCAGTATTAGAGGATATCTTTGAAAATACAAGCCTATTATGGAAGTGGATAGAAATGATTATGATCATCGTGGCTAACACAAAGGTGCAGTGAGGAAAGTGAGTGGCAGATATCGCCACCTCATGGTAACTGAGTATAGTGGGTCCAGTGGTAGCTTGCACAGCCACGTTCTTTCACTCCGTGTCCAGACTTTGACACTGTGGAATGGGGTTCAAGTCCCAGCGTGGGCTCTCCCAGAGATTACAAAAAAACATGCTGATCGAAAGAAATAAAATTAAACAATACCGATTGGCGTGACGAGGATAAATCCATGTGCAGTGCACTGCCCCCTTGCCTTGTAGACACCGCAGCCCAAGAAAACATGATTGACGGAGCAAAACGGTGGTCTAATTGTCCATAGCCAAAGTATATAACAAGCTGAGGATCAACGGGCGTGAAAACAGCGTGGTGGGCGCGCACGTGATGCAGCGTGGGCGTGCACATCAGCTGAAGGATCGCCGGAGAAGACACCGAGTCTGCCTGCTGCCATGACTGACCCACTGCGGAGGGAAAGAGCCCGGTGAGTGTGGGTAGAGGGGGGGCGGCAGAGAGGGAGTGGGCAGAGAGGGAGGGGGTGTGTGTGTGTGCGTGTGTGCGTGTGTGCGTGTGTCCGTGTGTCTGTTTCTGTGTGTGTCTGTGTGTGCACGGTGCATGCCTGCCTGTGTGTGTGCGCGTTCACAGACCCTGGTCGGCGCGTTCACAGCTCTATCTCCCTTCAGAGCGAACTCCATAACAATAGGTCTCGATGCCGAGACCTAAACAGTAAAATAGTCATCGCAGTTCATAGCAATAGACTAATAGTCATACAGCAGCTATCGTCAAATGGATTTCACAAAGCTTGGATGAAACCAAAGGAACAAAAACTTTGGAAGGAGTCATAAAACAAAAACTCATAAGGGGTCCGCTAATTCCTCCTGGGTTATCTAAGCAGAAAATCAACCATATCAAGAACAGTCAATACTACAATAAAAACGCGATGATCTATCATAAAAATAAAATCCATAAAAAACACTTGAGGTTCATAAAACATCATATAAAAACTGTAGCCCTCTGCTTAATAACCAGCTCAATATAAGTTGCAGTGGAGAATCGGATCTTTATCGTCGGTAAGGTTTGCAGATAATCAAAAGCGATTCTACAGTAATGAATGCTGCCAGCCCTTAGGATGTGCAACAAATAGCATTTCCTCAACAACTAATAAAATGTACCGAATGGAATAAAATGTAAGGTAGTCAATCAATCACGACACTTGTAAAGCACACTACAAACCCGTGAGGGTCTCAAGGCGCTGGGGGGACGCTGCTACTGATCGAAGAGCCAGTTCTTAAGTAGTCTTCTGAAGGCTAGTAGGTCTTGGGTCTGCTGTAGGTTGGTGGGGAGGGTGTTCCAGGCCTTGGCGGCGAGGTGGGAGAAGGATCTGCCTCCGGCTGTTGTTCTTCGGGGGACAGCTGCAAGGGCAAGGTCGGCAGAGCGGAGCTTGCGGGTGGGGATGTAGAAGCTGAGTCGCCTGTTGAGGTACGCAGAGTCGGGGAGTGCCTTGTGTGCATGGGTGAAGAGCTTGAAGGTTATCCTCTTGTTGACGGGGAACCAGTGTAGGTTTCTCAGGTGGGGGTGATGTGGCTGCAGCAGGGGATGTCAAGGATCAGACGTGCCGAGGGGTTTTTGATGCGTTGCAGTCGACTTAGGAGTTTGCCCGATGCTCCTGCGTAGAGGGCGTTGCCGTAGTCCAGCCTGCTGGTGACGAGGGCCTGGGTGACTGTTCTTCTTGTTTCAGTAGGGATCCGTTTGAAGATCCTGGGTAGCATTCGGAGGGTGCTGAAGCAGGAGGAGGAGATGGCGTTGACCTGCTTAGTCATGGTGAGGGTGGAGTCGAGGATGACCCCCAGGTTGCGTGCGTGGTCTGTGGGAGTTGGGGCGGTTTCCAGTGTGTTCGGCCAACAGGAGTCGTCCCAGGCCGAAGGGGTGGACCCAAGGATGAGGACCTCCGTTTTGTCCGAGTTAAGCTTCAGTCGACTGATCCTCATCCAGTCGGTGACAGCCTTCATTCCTTCGTGGAGGTTGGTTTTGGCTGTGTGAGGGTCTTTGGTGAGGAAGATGATCAGCTGGGAGTCATCAGCGTAGGAGATGATGTTTAGGTCGTGTTGACGGGCGACGTGGGCAAGGGGTGCCATGTAGATGTTGAACAGCGTCGGGCTGAGGGACGAACCCTGGGGTAGGCCGCAGATGATCTCAGTGGCATTGGAGGGGAAGTGGGGGAGGCGGACGCTCTGGGTTCTGCCGGAGAGGAAGAATGTGGTCCAGTCCAGGGCTTTCCCTTGGATTCCAGCGTTGTGTAGGCGTGTGCGTAGAGTGGGGTGGCACACTGTGTCTAAGGTGGCTGATAGGTCCAGGAGGATGAGGGCTGCTGTTGCTCCGTTGTCTAGCAGGGTCCTGATGTCATCCGTGGCAGAGATGAGGGCGGTTTCGGTGCTGTGGTTGCTGCAGAAATTGGACTGGGATGGGTCCAGGATGTTGTTGTCTTTGAGGTAGCGGGCCTGCTGTTTGTTGACTATTTTCTCGGTGACCTTAGCCGGAAAAGAAAGCATGGAGACGGGCGGGAAGTTCTTGAGGTCCGCCTTTGGTTTCTTGAGTAAGGCGTTGATCTCAGCATGTTTCCAGCGTACTGGGAAGTTTGCTGTCTCAAAGGAGATATTGATGGCCTTGCTGAGATGGGGTGCAATGGATGTGCTGGCTTTGTTGAAGATGTGGTGGGGCCATGGGTTGAGCGGTGAGCCGGAGTGTATGGTCTTCATGATATCGCTGGTTTCCTTGTCTTTGATGCTTGTCCAGAAGAGTAGCTGATTGGTGCATGTGGTGGTGGTGGGGGCGGTGTCCGTCGGGGGGGTCGTGGCGTTGAAGCTGTCATGGATGTTGGTGATCTTGCCGTGGAAGAAGGTAACCAGAGCGTCACATAGGTCTTGTGACGGCGGGATGTCGTTGGAGTTTTACAGCTGTGGTTGGAGAGTTCCTTCATGTTGTTGAAGAGCTCCTTGCTATTGTATGCGTTGTTGTCTAGGCGGTACTTGAATGATGCCCTCTTGGGGGCTCTAATGAGTTGGTGATGTCTGCGGGTGGCATTCTTCTGGGCGGTGTAGCAGTCCGGTGATCGTTTGCGGAGCCAGTTCTTCTCCAGTTTTGGGCTTTTTCTTTTGGAGGCCTGGAGGTTTTCGGTGAACCAGGTGGCTTTCCTGCTGGTGTGGCTGTTGGATGGTGTCTTGAGCGGGGCAAGGGGGTGTTGGCGCAGACGTTGATCCATTGTCTCAGGTTGCAGGCGGCAGTGTTTGGTTCGGTGGTGTCAGCGGTGGGTTCTGGGCGAGGGCGGTGGTGAGCTGTGGGAATAGGTAATCACAATAGCATAAAGGAAGTTGTGGAAAAGAAGTGCCTTTTGATGGAAAAGCAGCAGGAAAGTGCACAGTATAAAGATTAAAACCTCATCAATAAAATATTTGTGGTGTGAGTCTCCCACCCATACTAAGTAAGGCGCTGGAATTTCAGCCAGGCAAATCCCCATATAGGATTGGACCGTTGGTTTGTCTGCAGCAACCCGCATTCTATCCTTCAGATATCTCTCTAGAAAGGCATTCTTCAACGTCCTAATGGAGGTAGCTCAAACAGTGCTTGGGGAAGTAAACAAGACTTATCCTGTGACTTAAGTTCTGTATATTCTTCAACCAAGGATTACTTGAACAGTGGTCAAGTGTTAAGCAGTCAGCAAGCACAGCCCTATTGAAAGATGTCTGGCTTTTGGTCCAGATTCTAAGTCACGAAAGGAGGGGTTGAGTGTTAATAAGGTTGGTGTTTTAACCATCTCTTACCCCTGTGTGGAAAACAAAAGAACTAGGGCCAGATGTAGGTGGCCCAATACCGGTCGGTAACGGCCGAAATGACCGATTCTCGACGGTTGCCGACCGGTATTGAGCCATTGGAATGTAGGAGTCCGAAATCCCTCCTATTCGGTAAATTTACCGAATCGGTAAAGTTACCGAATTGGTAAAATACCAAATCGGAAAAAATACAGAATCGGTAAATTTACCGAATCGGTAAATATACTGAATCGTTATAGTTACAGATTCGGAAGAGTTACCGAATCAGTAAAATACCGAATCGGAAAATAAGAAGTGGTAAAAATGATCATTGAGATGTAGGTAAGCACAGAAATACCGAATTAGCCTCAAAATCGGTATTTAAGAGTCGGTAATTACCGGCTACAGCAGGAAGGAGAGAGGGAATGGCAGAGAGAGGAGCAGGTCTACAGAGAGAGGATCACCCTGTTCATGCTCACAGAGGCAGAGATCCTCCAGAGGTACAGGTTGGACTCAGACACCATTTTGGACCTCATCAGGGACCTCCAACCACTGTTGGAGCATACCACCCCAAGGGTACACGCTATCCCACCGCACGTGCAGGTGCTATACAGCCTACACCTGCTTGCGTCTGGCAGCTAGCAGAGTGGGGTTGCTGCGGTCGGTGTGGTGACCCAGAGCAGCCTGTCAAGGTTTTTTCACAAATTCCTTGACGCCATGTTAAAGAGGATGGACCAATACATTTCTTTTCCTGCAACCCATGCGGAACTGGTACAAACAAAAGCAGACTTCTACCAGATGGCACGATTCCCCCATATCATTGGCTGCATAGGTGGCACGCACATTCCATTTGTCCCCCTGCTGACACCGAATACATATACTGGAATAGGAAGTCAACGCACACCATCAATGTGCAGGTGATTTGCAATGCAAAGTGCACCATCACTGACCTTGTGGCAAAATTCCCTGGGAGTACCCACGACTCCTACATATTTCAAAACAGCGGCATCTATGCACGGCTGACTGCAGGGGAATTTGGTGAAGGATACCTCCTAGGTGAGACACAGTGTCAGACCCCCATAATACTGATTGCAGTATGAAGTACATGTATGCATGTGAGTAATGTCTTCCCTTTTCCTTCTAGGAGACAGTGCATATGCCCTCCGCTCATTCATACTGACCCCCTACCTCAACCCCTCAACCCCCAGCCAAAGGAGGTAAAACCGGGCCCACAAAAGCACAAGGAATGTAGTTGAACGGGCCTTTGGCATCTGGAAAAGCAGATTCAGATGCTTGCACAAGAGTGGAGGTGCAAGGCAGTATACCCCCATCACCTGCTGTAAGATCATTGCTGCCTGTGCCATGTTGCACAATCTTGCGGTGAAGAAGGGCACTGAGGTGGAGTTGTCAGACTACGAGGATCATGACGACGACATTGCTGTGCCAGAAACACAACCTGCTGGAGTGTCAACACCAAGTGATGGCAGATACAGACGTGAGGAGATTACAGACAACTATTTCTGAGTGAGTAAAGAGACACAGACAGGTTGTGAATGAGAATAACAAAATTTAATGTTGCCACAATGTTCATGCACTGATGTGCAACAAAAGTAAATATTTAAACGTGGGGACTGCTAATGTCCCGGGTTGCCTCACCCACACCGGCAATGTCATTTGCGGCCGCGCTTCCCAGAGCCACTGGGATGTTGCTCACTGCCCTCTGCATGGCCTGCAGGCTCAGCTGAGCGCCTGGTGCTCCTGCGTGGCTCAACAACAGCGCTTGCCAGGCTACTGCGGCTACTGCTGTCATCTGCCTCAGCCACGTCCTGGGCAGGATTCACAGCAGTATGTGAAATTATCATGGCCTCCAGGGCACTGGTGATCCTGGCCATGCCCCTGGTTACCTCCGAGGTGTTCTGCGTGAGGCTCTCCTGCATGTTGACGCCTCTACTGCATAGCTGGGATGTTGCAGTGGCCAGCCGGTTCATGGCCCTGTTGTGCACACGCACATCCCTGCGCCTTGTGTGCTCCAGGGTATCCATTTTAGCGCAGAGCTGGTTGATGGCGGTGGCCATTTGATGCATTCCTGATACAATGTCAGTGTTTGTCTTTGCAACCTCCCTATTGCTGTCTACTAAGTCACTGATGCCCTTGCCCATGTCTCTGATTTGCTGATTTAGGATTCGGAATTGGTGGTGGCAGGCCTGTATTGATTTCCCCTGCATGCGCTGGATGCGCACCATGCTCCCCTCAAGGCCACGGAACACAGTGCCATCTCCAGGTGGACCTGCACTGCTGGGAGTGCGTTGGCATCTGCGAGTGCTGCTGGACTGATTGGTGGACTCCTGTGCAGCAGGAGCGACTTGTATGGTTGCTGGAGCCTCACCCTCAGCTCCCGCCATAACTCTCAGTGGGGCCACGATTCTCCTCCTGGCTGGTGAGGTTGCAGGTGCTGACAGGGACCGTGATGGGGAGTTCTCTGGCGAGAACACCAATGGGGGGGATTGAGAAAGGTGTGGGGAGTGGGGAAACACGAGGGAATGAACAGTATCATCCTCATGGAAGATGGCAGTGGTGTCTTCCTCCTCCTGCGAGGCTTGTACAGTGCTTGGCCCTGCCTCCACACTCTCCTCCCTCGCTGGTGCAGTCCCATCTGATGCAGATGGTCCACTGCCTGATGTTGCACCTAGGTATAAAGAAGCGTATGTCAACTGAGTGCTAATGTGTCACAGTCACTACAACAAATGCTTTGCACATTTAACTTTCATTACTCTGATTTGCTTTCAGTGCCTTGCTGATTTCTGTGCACTTACACATGGTCCTACATTTGCTGACTACATTTCCCATAATGCATAGCTCCTGTATAGTGCTAGCAGTACTGGACTGGGGTTGGCCTGTACACAAAGGCTAAAGGGAAGCTGGTTGCTATGGGGTGTCATGCTGCACAAGCCTTTTACCTTTTCTTGTAGCTCTGGCTGAGCTGTCCACATCTCCTACTCCCACAACACTCTCAGGCTTGATGGTTGAGGCCACCAGTTCCTCCAGGTCAGTCAGGGGGGGGCGCTAGGTTCCTACCTCCCCCGGTGACACCAGCCTGCTTATGGATTTCTGCCATCTTTTTTTTGGTGAGGCTCCTGATATCGTAAAATCTTTTCTTAAGGCCCTCAATGCTCCTGATGGTCACACCCACTGCATTTACCTTCTCTCCTATGGCAAGCCACAGTTTTCTTTTAGCTGACTCAGGTACAGTGAGGGACTGCCTGCCAAATAGCTGTTTGTAGATTCTCCCCACTTCCTCCACCAGTACCTGCAGCTCTATGCTGCTGAACTTTCTTTTTCTTTTTCTCTCAGCCTTCTGGCTTTCAGTACTGCTTGCCATTTTACTGTCTTTCACTCCAAACAAACTCTCCCTGCTGCTCTGTCTCTCTGCTCAGCTCTGACTGCCTCTCCAGAACCTTCTAATGAGTTGCAGCTGCCTGGGTAGCCACTCCCTGGTAGGGAGGGGGAGGGTGGTGGCACCTAATTGGCTGTTTTAATTAGTTTCACTTTTACTTGCTTGCTGATTCGGAATTTACCGATTCGGTATTTACCGATTCGGTATTTACCGATTCGGTATTTCCAATGCATTCCTATGGGCCGGCCCATAGGGTTGTATGGCCATTACCGATTCGATAATTACCGATTCGGTAAATACCGATTCGGTAAATACCGAAACTCCGATACCGATTTTTTCCGATTCGGTATTTGATACCGATTTTTTTCCTACATCTCATTTACCGATTCCTGAATACTGAATCGGTAAAATTCTGTATTTAAGAATCGGTAAATGACTTTTACCTACATCAGGCCCCTAGTTTTTTGGGGGACAGCTAGCAATCTCTTAATAAAACTGTTCTCGATTTTTTCCAGGGCCCCCTGATCTTCAATGCCCCACACCCCTGCCCCAAACGGAGCAGTAGCACAGCATTTGGCTTTGAAGACTGTTGAGAGTTCTATTATTAGTTTCTGACAAAGTTTACGGGCAAAATTAAGGATGGCATCCACTGATTAGGAGGAAGAAGCAGTTCTACTTGTTTCAGCGGTCCCTATGAGAGTTGAGCGTCAAAGGGGATGCCACAGTAGGTAAAGGTAGGTACAGAACCAACCTTATTTCTGTTCACTACAAAAGAAGCATTATCCTTCTTCCTTCCCCCAAAAATCATTATGTGGGTCTTGTTTTGGCTGACTATGAGATTTAAACTGGCATAAACTCAACGGGCGCCGCGGAAGGACGAATAGGTCCAAGGAGGAACTAGACTGCAATACTCGGTCTCTTTCTCTGCCAGGCGACCCATGAAGCTTTTTACAAGACAAAACAGATCAAGCTTGAGAGAATCCCCCTCTAACAGTTATAGCGCCTTAGTGTGCACTTCACTTAGGCAAAAGACAACACAACCTCTTAAATTTAATTTTATTATTTAATCTGCACGTTATTCACATATTATTACGGTCCTGAGGAAAGCCAGCTTAAAATCTACAAGGCACTGGCTGAAACATGTAGACCACACTAGACGCTGGAGGTCATAACTAGCACTCCAATCAACGTCTACCTGCCTTTTATCTGCTAACAGAGGCCCAGTATATTAAAATATTTTACCCTCGGGTGCTGGGACCTACTGTATAGTTTTTAAACTTCCCCTTTCTCACCCTATTCACTGCACTCTCAGCAACATACCAGCTCCGCACTCACCTGGCGTAGAAGCACACCCGGGGCACATTCGGTGCCACTGTGGTGGGCCCGATGATGAAGCATGCCACCGACTAGGTCGGTGGGTGAGGGCTTTATAAGGAAAACAACTTTTCTCCTTATTTGACGTACTGCTCTGAGTCTCCTACTTCCCTTAACCTAGCTAGTCCTCATTGATATATATATAAACTCATAGAAACCACCAAGCAGATGGAGTAGACCATTTGCAGTCCTAGCAATTAGGACTATACCGTCCACGTAAATTAGAGTGGGAATACTCCGAGCAACAACACAAGGGTAGTCAACCCTGAGATTAACCAGTTTATCCTCCAGGCTGTTTATGTACATGAAAACATAAAAGAGGCGAGGATACAGCCCTGCCGTACATCCCTAGCCAGGCTACAAGATGGTGTGGTTTTCCCGCCCGGACCATACCTTATACTGGCAGTGACATCATTGTGCAGATCTCTAAGAAAGTTAACGATGTAGAGGTCAACCTCCATAACAACCACGATGTCCCACAATTTGGATATGTTTACAGAGTAGAACACAGAACTCAAGTCCATAAAAACCATATACAACTTACCACGCTTCGCCACAGTATTTTTGGCAATTAGCAGAAATAGATTTAAGGAGTGCTCGACTGTGCTAATTCCGGAGTGGAACCCTAATTGGAGATCCAAAAGTATGCTACGTTCTTCGGCCCAATGCTGCACACAGTCCAACCGAATTAGAACCATGATCTTCACAGTGGAATCAATCAATGAGATGGTGCGATAGCAGTGGGGGTCATTTAACAACCCCATTTTAAAAATAGGATCAATGGACACATGGAACCAGTTCTTTGGAGGGCAGGTTACTAGAGCAGTGTTAAGGACATTAGTCAATAAAGGGGCCCACAATAATCTTTAAACATGTCTGAGGGTAGTCCCTTTACACCTGCAGTGCGCCCAACCGGACAGCTATCCACAGCCTGTATAACCTCTTCCAGGTCAATAACTGGACCTGCAGGATGCCTTGCAACATGCTGGTATACATTTGGACTTCTGTTGAGTAAGAGATTGTCATTAGGGTTCTTTTGGGTACCTGAGTAAGGGACAGCATAAAGCTCAGTAAAATGGGGAGCACATGAATCAGATGGAATACCTGTATTAATGCCTGTTTCTCTTTTTGCCTAATAAAAGCTGCAATTAGCTGTTTCCCAAAAGGTCTTACAGTCCCTGAGTTCGCTTGCGTTACCCAGTCATGAGAATGCTGCCTCTCTTACATTGCTTTCTGATTTTGAGGGCGTCGCCATACAGGGATTGAAATCCCTGCACCATGCCCTGATCTCTAGTGGATTGCCTTAAAGCAGTGAGTAGGTAGTTGTGCGCCTGGGTGCAACTGGTATTAAAGCACTTTATTTGTGGCTTGCGTCTCCTGTTATGCAGGACTAATAAAATATCAAATGCTACTCCACTGATCTGGTTAAAACTTTTGAGGAGGGCGGGTCCCTACACCTGTAGGTAATTGGCTGATAGTCAAACCAGGAAGTCAGGGTAAGTGAAAACAAATAGCTGTGCTAAAAAAGAGGGTCATCGACCTTGGACCATGCTTTGATTACCCCATGATTCTTGGAAGATGATAAACGCGGATGGTGAGCCACTACAACAGTGAGCCGTGAAAGGAAAGAGACAAGAGTCTGTGATCACTAAGGAGAGAGACAGCCAAACTATAGTCCAGAGTCCAATATCTTAGTGATTTAGAAAGGAGAATAAAATCGATTTGACTAGGTGTACCCTGCCCCACAAATGTCGGTTTAGTGTTAGCTGTTGAGCTTAAAGTGTCAAAAGAAAATTCAACTCATCACCAAGAGGAGAGTGTGCAAAATAAGTGATAGAGACCACATCCTCATCCTACAGCTCACAAATATTTGCATGGGAACACTGACAGATTTTTAAGGTAAAATCCCCAAATACAACCAAGGTACAATCACCATGTATGTTCCTGATACAATTCTCGATGTCCTTAAGTAGAGAACGTGCTAAGTTGGCCTTGGAGTGGTCAGAAACATTGTTGTAAAGGTATAGCAGCAGTAATCTAATGACAATACACTGAAACAGAATCATATGATAATATAATGAATTACAGTTTATCCAAAGTACCTTAGAGAAAGAAGAAAGAAAAACAAGTGTGATCACACTACCCTTGGCCCTACTCGTATTGCTACTAGTTACTGCTGGCGTGTGGTATGTGACAAAACCATCCACATATATAAGGTCAATAAGCCACGTCTCTTGAAAGCAAATATTAACATGGAATGCGCTGAACTTAAGCCAGTCTGGCCTATCTCATTTACTAGATAAACCAGTGGTGTTCCAGGAGGCTATGGACAGTGTTTGAATAGGATGACTTGTGCTAGTTCTAGTGGAAACAAGATTACACCCAGTGGGCACATAGAGTCTAGATTCAATATGAGTCCCGGATAACACAGCCTCAGCTGGTTGATCACTTAGACTCAAGGGAGTGACTGCAGCAGGAAGGTAGTCCTCTAGGTCCAATCGGGTCAATTGAGACAAATGATAAAACCTATTAGAGGTCTCCAAAATTGGCTCAGAAAGTAAGAAAGTAGGCAGACACCCTTAGAGTCTGTAAAAGTAGCCCAACCGAAGAGCGTCAATGGCAGTTGGCACAAAACAGGAAAAGCTTAGCCGGGAGAGGATTTCATTGTACACTCTTTAAACTCTAAAACTAATCATAATACAGTCATTGCCATCTGGTTTTTGAGTTTTATCCACCCAGGAAACTCTGCTTACAAGATGTATCTGGTTGTGGCCTAGCACCAGGCTGCCCACTTGAGTATTAACCCAATGTACAACTTTATTTACCAGTTGCTCATCATCTTCATATGAGCACTTGCTTAATGGAGGGACATTCCTTAGGGTCACAACAAAGGGGGAGCCTTAGGGGGCAATTGCAGCATGTGGTCCTTAGAGGGGCCAGAACAGTGGGTAAAAACTACAAACATGTTTCCAGGGCTACCTGAGCCAGCTGGCTGAGGCTGAACCCCACCAGTACCTTCAAAAGGGATCTGTGAATTTGCCCCTAAAACATTGGAATTTTTTTAACAAGGGAACCCTACTCACATGGAGCCTAGGGTGAGTGAAGTATTTGACTAAAAAACAATGGCTCCCTTGGACTAATAACCGTTTTATAAAATTAATTGAAATACCATGAATATTAATAAACAAAAACTTTTTTGTGAAAAGTGTCCCAGTGAAAGTATAAGGAACTTTTAACAAAAGTGACATATTTCTGTGACATATGTGCACGGTTTCACAAAAAGCGACCATTAACAGATATATCTTTTCATAATCAATACTTTATACAATAAAAAGTGCTGAGTGTTGATTCGCTTTTAAAGTAGTCAACGGCGTTTCGACCCTGTTGTACAATGAAGGGTCTCTTCAGGACCTACAATGGTAGGGACACCTGAAGGAATATAGGCACTGTCTTGTGTTTGAAGTGTCACTGTGCGTTGCAGTGAAGAAACAAGCAGAGTGATTAACACACGTCTGCTCCACACCCACCCGGGAGAAGACACACTTAAATCCAGGAATTGTAAGATAACATTGAAGATAATTAATTCCACAGAAGCAGTCTGTCTCCCGGTGACTCAGCATTCAGATGCACCCTTTTGGGGCCCTCTTCGGAATCAGCCAAACTACAAATTTACACAAGACGTGCCATCTACCATAAGTACTGTCAACCTCTACCCTCACATGGGTTCCCGGCTGGGTCACCCTGTGAGTAATCTTTTCCTTTTTCTTCACTGCAACGCATGGTGACACTTCATACACAAGACAGTGCCTATATTCCTTCAGGTGTCCCTACCATTGTAGCTCCTGAAGAGACCCTTCATGGAGAAGTGTGGCTCACTGGTTAGAGCAGGCAGACCTGGAAGCAGAGGTCAGCCCGGGACCAGGATTCAATTCCCGGCTCGGCGGGTCTTGAGTCCTAAAATGTCCATGGACTCGACAATTCTCTCGCTCCGGTGCCTACTCCATTCATGGGTTCACACTCTGCGACTCTGGGCAATAGCTTGCCTAATCTCCACAATGGCCCCTCGAGGCGGGATGCCTGGCTTTCACCTTGCGGATACCCTGCCGGGGTTATCTCACAGGGGAATACCAGGACGGGTTCCCTAAGCAAGCGTTTAGAAACCAGTGGTGATTTGCGTTATTTAAATTCCTGTACATTTACATGGCACAACAGGGTCAAAACGCCGTCGACTACTTTAAAAGCGAACCAACACTCAGCACTTTTTATTGTATAAAATGTTGATTATAAAAATATATATCTGTTAATGGTCACTTTTTGTTTTTTAAGGAAACCAGGCACATTTGTCACAAAAATATGTCACTTTCGTTATAGGTTCCTTATGCTTTCACTGGGACACCTTTCACAAAAACGTTTTTTGTTCATTGTTATTCATGTTTTTTCAATTTATTTTATAAACAAAATTGTTTATCGCTTTCCATGTGTGTTTGGCTGCTCTGTCTCAGATATCAAATAATTATACTTTCACTGGGACATCCCTCTCTTTCATTTGTGACAAAGTATGTTCATTCAGGGGATGAGTACCTCTTTTTGATCTCTTGAGTACAGGTTGTTCACTTCGGTAAAGTACACGGTTTTTGATCTGCAGGCAATCTTACTCTCTCTTCTTCTTGCCTGCTCTGCCAATGGTCCTCAGTTTTTACTCGGTGTGACACAGCACTAGGCCCTTCGCTAGGGTATGAGTCTGGCTCAGGTAGCAGTTGAGGCCAAGACTCCTCAACTGTCAGTTCATCAAGACCCCTCTCAGGCAGAGAATGAGATATCACTGGCTTTTGCTGAGTCTTAGTACTCTCTGCACCCTTTTCTTGCTATCTCTCAGTTGTGGGTTGCACTTTAAGGAGAAGTACTGTCACATCTTCAAGAGAGTACTCCACTCTACGAGTTTGGGCTTCATGGATCCAGTTGGGAATATCCCCACACTTTACAGCAGTATTCATCACTAGATGAACTTGTGTGGTCCAGACCATCTAAGCTCCAGACACTTTTCCTGAATGTGTTTCTTCACCAAGACCCATTCACCAGGACTGAGGTCATGGCACTGCTCCAAACATGGAGAGGTGGCAACAGCTTCAACCTGGAAGGACACAGAATGGACTGTGTTAGCTAGTCCCTTGCAATAGTCAAGAGCAATGTCATCTGTAATATTCTCAAGTGCATTTGTGGGCACTGCAGGCAGTCTCATTGCTCTCTCCATTATTTTAATGTGGGGGGCAATCCAATTTTTCAATCAGGAACACTGCAAAGACTCATCAGCACAAGAGGCACAACACCTGATCACTTCAAGGACATCAATGCATACTCTTTAGCCAATTGGGCTTTCAACATCCTATTTATCTGCTATACAATGCCAGGAGTCTCTGGACGATAACTGCAGTGCAATGTCTGCTCCACTTGCAATGCTGAAAACAACATTTTCAGGACCTCATTATTGAAATGAGTCCCTCGGTGTGACTTTAATGAAGTTGGGTCACCGAACCTTGAGATGAGGTCCCTCTACAACAATTTAGCTACTGTGAGACTGTCATTTCTTCTAGTCAGATAGGCTTCAACCCAACATGAGAATATGCACACAGTCACCTGGACATATCTCAACTCATTGCCTACAGGCATTTGGATGTCCATCTGCATTCTGTTGAATGGCATTCCTGATCTTCCTATATGACTCAATGTCACTGGAGTCATTTTCCCTATATTCATCTGCTGACACACAACACATCTGTGACACAATTTCTCAGTCACCAATCTAAATTGTGGATCAAACCAATGTTTCTTAAACAACCAAACCATGGCATCCCTTCTGAGTGGGTCCATTGAAATGTCTTGCCATTGGGGACAACATGCTGTCTGGTAACAGTGGTCTGCCATCCACAGAAACCCATATTTCATAATCTCTCTTCACACATCCTGCTCGGATCCAACACTGCTACTCTGCCTTGGGCATGTCCTCCTGCAGACTCTTCACTTCCTTCCAGTTGTTGACTACAAAAAGTTATAGTTGTGTGGAAGCCATTTTCCCTGCTGGTTTTTAATGTGTTACTTGACCATTATATCAATCATCGCATTTATATAGCGCACTACTTAACCAGTGGGTCTCAAGGCGCTGGGGGAGGGGGATCTGCTACTGCTCGAACAACCAGGTCTTGAGTTGCTTCCTGAAGGTGAGGTGGTCCTGGGTCAGGCGGAGGTGGGTGGGGAGGGAGTTCCATGTCTTGGCGGCGAGGTGGGAGAAGGACCGTCCCCCTGTGGTGGCTCTACGGATGCGGGGGACGGCGGCGAGGGCGTGGCTGGTCGATCGAAGCTGGCGTTTGGGAGCGTAGAAGTTGAGGCGGCTGTTGAGGTATCCTGGGCCTTGGCTGTGTAGGGCTTTGTGTGCGTGGGTGAGGAGACGGAAGGTGATTCTCTTGTTGACCGGGAGCCAGTGCAGGTCTCTCAGGTGTCCGGAGATGTGGCTGCGGCGGGGGATGCCCAGGATGCGTCGTGCTGAGGCGTTCTGGATCTGCTGGAGTCTCTTCTGGAGTTTGGCGGTGGTTCCGGCGTAGAGGGTGGTGCCGTAGTCCAGACGGCTGGTGACGAGGGCCTGGGTGACCGTCTTCCTGGTCTCGGTGGGGATCCACCGGAAGATCTTACGTAGCATGCGCAGGATGTTGAAGCACGACGGCGGCGTTGACTTGTCTGGTCATGGAGAGGGAGGAGTCCAGGATGAAGCCCAGGTTGCGTGCGTGGTCTGTTGGTTTGGGTGCGCTGCCTAGGGCGGGGGGCCACCAGGAGTTGTCCCAAGTGGCTGGTGAGGATCCCAGGATGAGGACTTCCGTCTTATCTGAGTTCAGTTTCAGGCGGCTGTTCTTCATCCATTCGGCTACCTCTTTCATCCCTTCGTGAAGGTTGGCTCTGGCGGTGGCGGGGTCGTTGGTAAGGGAGAGTATCAGCTGGGTGTCGTCGGCGTAGGAGATGATGTTGAGGTTGTGCTGGCGTGCGATGTCTGCGAGGGGGCTCATGTAGATGTTGAAGAAGGTTGGACTGAGCAAGGAGCCTTGAGGGACGCCGCAGATGACTTCAGTGGTTTCAGATCTGAACGGAGGGAGGCGGACTCTCTGTGTCCTTCCGGCGAGGAAGGAGATGATCCACTCCAGTGCCTTCTCCTGGACTCCGACGTTGCTGAGGCGTTGTACTAGGGTACGATGGCAGACAGTGTCGAAGGCCGCGGAGAGGTCGAGGAGGATGAGGGCCTCTGTTTCTCCGTTGTCGAGCAGCGCTTGGATGTCATCGGTGACTGCGATCAGGGCGGTCTCGGTGCTGTGGTTGGCCCAGAAGCCATACTGCGAGGGGTCGAGGGATCCGTTCGTCTCGAGGAAGGCGGCCAGCTGCTTGTTGACGGTCTTCTCGATGACTTTTGCAGGAAACGGGAGCAGCGAGATGGGGCGGTAGTTCTTGAGTTCGGTGGGGTCAGCTGATGGCTTCTTGAGTAGAGCGCTGAGTTCAGCGTGCTTCCAGCTCTCCGGGAAGGATGCGGTGTCGAAGGATGTGTTGATGATGTCCCGCAGTTGGGGTGCGATGACAGCGTCGGCCTTGTTGAAGACGTTGTGAGGGCAGGGGTCGGTCGGAGATCCGGAGTGGATGGAGTTCATCGTGCGGACGGTGTCTTCGGTGCTGATCGGAGTCCAGGCGCGGAGGGTGGTGGTGGGGGGGCGGTGGTTCGGTCGTGAAGTTCGTCGGTTGAGTGCTGAAGCTGTTGTGTATGTCCGCGATCTTGTTGTGGAAGTAGGAGGCAAGGGAGTTGCAGAGGTCTTGCGAAGGGGTGATGTCGTTGTTTCCGGCGTTGGGCTGGAGAGCTCTTTGACGATGTTGAAGAGTTCTTTGCTCTTGTGTGTGTTGTTGTCCAGTCGTTCCTTGAATGCAGTTTTCTTGGTGGCGCGGATGAGTTGGTGGTGTTTTCAGGTGGCGAGCTTGAGGGCAGTCATGTTGTCCGGTGTTGAGTCTTTGCGCCAGGTTCTCTCGAGGGCTCGGCAGTTCTTCTTGGAGCTCTTGAGTTCGTCAGTGAACCATGGGGCTTTCTTGCTACCGGGTCTGCTGGGCTGGGTCCTCAGGGGGGGGAGCTTGTCTGCGCAGTCGCTGATCCACTTCGTGAGGTTGGTGGCTGCCTGGCTAGGGTTCGTTGTGTTGGTGGGAGGGTTCATGCTCAGGGAGGACGCGAGCTGGTCGGCTGTGATCTTGTTCCAGCTCCTGCGTGCAGTCTGTTGCTGGTGGTGGTGGATCGTGGTCCTTGCGAAGCTGAAGTGGACGCAGCTGTGGTCCGTCCAGTGGAGTCCGGTGGCGTGGCTGAAGGCGATGTCCTTGCTGGATGAGAAGACGGGGTCGAGTGTGTGTCCGGCGTAGTGGGTGGGGGTGGTCACCAATTGCTTGAGTCCCAGGTTGGCGAGGTTGTCCAGCAGGGTGGTGGTGTTGCGGTCGTTGTTGTTCTCCATGTGGAAGTTGAGGTCCCTGAGGAGGATGTAGTCAGCGGAGCAGAGGGCGTGCGGGCTGATGAAGTCGGCGATGTCTTCGCTGAATTGTGTGCGTTGTCCCGGGGGTCTGTAGATGAGGGTGCCTCTGAAGGTGGTCTTGGGGTTGATGTGGATCTGAAAGTGCAGGTGCTCGGCGTTTGCAAGGGTGTCGTCGGTGTTGGTCGTGATGCAGATGGTGTTCCTGTGGACGATGGCGATGCCTCCTCCGGTGTGGTTGATGCGGTCCCTCCTGATGATCTTGTAGCCGTCTGGGATGGTGATGGCTATGTCGGGCGCTGAAGAGGCGTTCATCCAGGTTTCCGTGAGGAAGGCGACGTCTGGTGACGTTGTGTCGAGCAGGTTCCAGAGCTCGACGGCGTGTCTGTGGACGGAGCGGGTGTTGAGCAGGATGCACTTCAGGTGGTTGCTGCTGTTGCTCGTCAAAGTCTTGAGCACTGCTGGAGTGGTGCAGGTCCGGATGCTATATGATAGTTAATGATGTCCCTTGGTGAACTAATGTACTCTGCTGAATTAAACAGCTTCTAATATAATACAATGCAATACTTGCTCAAAAACCTCACTCATGACTAGCAACTGCACGCTAGCCCATCAACAAGACCGTTAGGCACCATTAGCATACCAAATATGGATGAGACAAAGCATGTACCTCGGATTGGCTTACTGCATTGCTTAGGCTTGGAAAAACACTACTGTCACAGTCTGAACATTTGGGGATGCACCACCCTGTATCATGAAGGCACCACGCACAATTAGCTTCTTCTGATTGACTCGTTATCTAATAGTTGTGTAACTTGTGCAGTATTGCGATGGACATGTAATATATTAGTCCATACTTGCCGAGAAATTCTCGTGTGCTTATGATTTTATTGGACATGTACGGAAACACCTTTTTGTGGTTTGCAGAAATAAAAGATTGTGCTGCTCTGCTGCAATTTGGACACTTGGGGGTATATTTACAGCTCCTGTCGCCACCACTGCATCACTTTAAGTGACGTTGTGATGGCGATCGGAGCTTCACCTTATTTACGTGGCTTAACGCTGCCTTGTAAATAAGGCCCCCTTTCACATTATACTTAGCATGAAAGGGACAGGCAATCCCAGATAAAGAATTATTTAAAACATTTTGTTTTGCAACTTCTATGTGTGCTGCATTAAGCAGCACACATAGAAGGTACAAAACAGCATTTATAGATTGTTTATGTGGAGGAAGGAGGACACAGGCACCCTTACACTATGGTGCAACAGTGCCTGCGTTGGCTCTAGGCAGCTAAATTTGGTGCCAGCGCAGGGGAAAATGCAGGCCGGCATTATTTTCTTGTAAGCCCCTTGGTTTCTATGCTAGCTTTTCCTGGGTCACATAAAGTAAACATCTCTGTCTTCATGTGAGCGTATGGAGTTTCTATTTTATTTCATGTAGACTTCTAAGGTCGGTCTCACCTTCTGACGCATTCGTGTATTCACCATTGAATGTTTGTGAAGCATGAGCAAAGTATCGGGCTAATTTGTCAGTGTAATAGTTGCCAACTGTCACATAATCATCACCATTGTGGTTTATTTTCATGCTACTATTGATCCAGTAGCTGTAGGGCTGACTGAATGCCTTAAAGCAGTGGCAGCAGTTGGTGTCTGCAACGATCAGTGTGAAAGTATTGTGAAGGGACATCCCCTTGCGATTCTTGTGCCTTACTCAGTTGAAATTTTGTTGCTACGTACCCAAACACAGCACGTACCCAAACACAGCACTTGATAAACAGACATTTAACAAAGTATGAACCGATCATACTTGCGGCATGAATTGCCACTCTTAGGAAAAGTGCTACAAAGTATCCTGTACTTTGTTGTCTCTCCCAGAGAATGAAAATGATGTGGCAGGGATTGAACATGACTGTGTTGATGTCACTGAACTATGCACCAAGCACTAGTAGCTACTAGCAGAAAATGTACAGTCTTGGGGGTGGTCAAAGCCTCCTGTATTCAAGGGGTCTTCTCTGCACAAGTGGCTGTATTGATACCTCTCACTATAGCTTACTGTGTCTCTAACAGCTGAGATTGACTCTATTACAGAGAGTCAGTATGGCTTTGATGTTGTTCATGACTTTAGACAGTTCTGGTCCCAAAAAGGATTGATCAACTGTTAAGAGACACAGCTAGCTGACATTTTCCACCACAAGTACTGTTTGTACTTTGTTGAATATCTGTTTGTCAAGTGTTGTGTGTGGGTACAAGAATCATTAGGGGATGTTCCATCACAATACTTTGACATCGTTCTTTGCTGACACCAACTGATGCCACTGTTTTAAGGCATCCAGTCAGCCCTACAGCTACAGGATCAATAGCAGTAGGAAAATAAGCCATAACTTATTACTATCCTATGAACTTCGCCTACGTCAAGCCCAATAACAACTCCAATTTCTTTGCAATAAGCCTAACCGCATCCGCACAAGAAGTTAATGCATCATCACACTACGCAATCTCCATAAGACACTGCAAGCTCTAAATAAGCAACTGCAAAGCGTGACCCTATTTATACTCACTCCTCCACTGTGACAACTCTCTTCCAGATTTCCGGAACATCATTGCTCTTCCAGATCGGGACATGGGTTTTGGGATCAGGACTAGATTTGGGAGCATCTTGTGCTCTCAAATGCATACTGTAACTCTCTCTTTCTCAAAAACGAAACCATCTGACAAGCTACCATCTTAAGGCACTCAGGAGCATGATTTACAATCACTCATCTGATAGATCTCTTCTCAGACCTTTACAATCAGGAAACTGGTACAGATAAAAATACTCCTTTTCTATAGCTAATGAAACCTTGAGACCTCACCTGCAAAAGAAAGAATGTGCTAACCAAGCAAAGCATATTTCAAAATCACAAGGCCTTTAGTCAGGCTAACTTTAACTAATATTTAAACGTGCAATTCAAATGCATGGTTATACGTGTGCATATGTAACTCAAGAACGAATGCAAATGTGAATAGAAGCATGCATGATTACACTTTCAAATATGACTTTCATAATATAATTTTTTTTGACTTAAAGTATAAACGCAAACATGAATAAATGTCTTCATGTTAAACTGAACAATAGTGCACAGGTCTGTAAAGCTTCCGTTTCTCAGTGGTCACATTTCTTTAACATGTTTATATGCTCACACACGTAAATAATATTAAGGCGCACAGTAGATATAATGTCAAATATAAATGCACATTGCGCATTGATGAAGTACGAGTGATGGAGTCTGAACGCTCCTCCAATAGAGCAATATTAGATGGAGTTGAAACGATCAGATTTGTTGCGGTGTCATTACCATAGCTTTAATTATGTCACCCAGTTGTATGATATATAGATTAAAGAGTGCATGAGCTAGAACAGAACACTAAGAACGCCGTGTTTTACACGGCACAGGGGTGGAAATAGACTTTCAATTTTGATAATCTGTGAATGATTGGGTAGGAATCCAACCAGCCCAGTAGCTTGCCTTCAGTACCCATATGTTCTCCAATTGTATGAATAAGGAGGTATCACATGCCATTGTCAATATATGTACAATGCTAATTTTGGTACTGCAATTCGCTTTAATAATAGCAGACTGGAAAACATTGAGGATTGATTACATTGTAATTAACAAATTGGCTCAGCTGGTTATAGCAATGAAGGTAAGGCAAACTAAAAACACTACACCATAAGCTTGGAAAACAATTCAACTGAAAGTGTTTTTGTTAATATATAGAATACTATATCATGCTTTAGAATTGCGACCTTTGGGCGTTTTCCAGGTTTAGTTTAGTTAATACAATACAAAACACACAGCAATATGGTTATTGTTTAGCTGTTTCCATATTACTTTTGCCTCAACACAAATATTGAATCATATAATTTTCCCTAGTGTTTTCGGACATACCGCCATGCTCAGGACAGGAAGTAGAAAATGAAAAAGTAATTCTATAACTCGTGCTTGGAGTCATCTGAGTTGCAATGTCAGACACGAAAATCTGCAGTTGGGGAATCTAGTTAAAGTTCATGTCAGATGTAAAGAAGAACATTTACGTTTATTTAAATCAGTCCCAAAAAGCACTTTTTCATTTTGATCCATGCTTTTAATGCACTGACCTTAATATTAGTGAGTGATGTGAAAAAGACTACTATTGACAAAATACACTGCTTGGGTAGTCACATGTAATACTGCATACGTGTTATCCTCGAGCACAATGGCATAAAAGAATAACCCTTTGGTTTTGGGCCAACAGTTGGGGCCATGAGGTGCAGTTCATTGTGAGGTTAAATTTGCACTTACACGAACATATATTTCTGTTTCCACCAAAAACATCTGTGTATAGTGTTAACACCTTAAATTATGTACTGCAGTATGTAATAACTCTCTGTGTCAAAAGGTTATATATTAATAAAGGGGCTTAAGAGGAAAGCTGGACAGAAAAATAATAAAGTTATAATGTCTATTAAATCTTCAGGCACAGGTTAAATTGTTAGTCCAAGTTTGATCTGATTTTTATTCTCTAAGGAATGGGTGTTCTTTACTGACGTTTGTTGGTCAATGTTTAAAATAGGACCACATTACCTCACTTTCTGAAAAAAATCTGGGTTAACTTCTCGTGATTATTTTACATACTCTAATGTTAGAGTAGAGCACTCCAAGACTGTTGATGCAATTACCGGGGAGCAGAGCGGGTCAGGAGAAGAGGGCAAATGGCAGGTAATAGCAGAAAAATGTTAAAAGTATTAAAATCACTTTAGTTAAAAAATCGCTGTTACACAATGTAATGTTGTTTCCTTAATGAATCTCTGACTGCAGGTTTGTAATTCAATTATGCTTTATTTCAACTTAATAATGGTAGCTCGAGGAGCGCCGGCCGGCGCTGCCGTTCTCATTCAGTTCTCGGGGCGCAATCCTGTCCGCGCGCATCCGCCGCCAACATGGCCGCCGCACGTCACGTATGCATGACGTGCATAAACTAGAGCGCACACTACATATCTCCCCCTTTTACTGAATTTTAAGAAGTCACTTACAAATCATTGTCCAATTCAAAGTCTCGAAATCTGGAGGGCCTTACCACCTGCCTTCTGCTCCTTGTAACCTTGATGGGGTTCCCCGGAGCCCCTTGGTTCTGCATTTCAGTTCCTTCCGTTTCTTCACTCGCCACCCCACCATCATTCATGCTTCTCCCCGGCCTGTCCATTTGACATTCCTTTGTTTGTTGTAATGGTTGGTGTAGATTGTTTGTGCTCTTTCTAAGTTGGCCCGTACCACTGTGGGGGACCACTCGCTGGTGATGACCTTCTCCTTCCAAATCCTGTTATCGTGTGTGAAGGGTTCTCGCCCTCTCAATATCTGGAACGGGCTGTACCCCGTGCCAGTGGGGGTTATTCTGTAGGCCCACACCATATTCTCTAGTGCTTTCTCCCAGTCTTTGTTGCTGGAGATTGCGGCTTGTATGGCTCCCATCACTACCCTATTAAATCGCTCCACTAAGCCGTTACCGGCTGGATGGTAGATTGCCGTGTGTTTGATGGTGATGCCGTTCCTTTGCATGAATTTGCTCCAGTTTTCCGACGTGAACTGGGGGCCATTATCGCTCAGAATGGACTTGGGGATTCCTTCCCTTGTGAAGGTCTCTGACAGAAACTTCAAGATGTTCTCAGTGTCCATGGACTCGTCCACCCTCAACTCCGGCCACTTGGAGTATCGATCCATTAGAACACACACATACTTCTGCGTGCCCTGGTCATCTAGGACGGGTCCCAAAATGTCTATGGATAGCTCTTCCCACGGATTTGAGGGGGGGTCGAACTTTCCTAACGCTGGCCGCAGGGGTTTTAGGGTCTTGTCCGCTCCTTGGCACTGTGGACACTCCCTGACATGCCTTTCCGCCCTTATGTCCATGCCTGGCCACCAGTAATTTTGTTTCGCTCTTGCCTTGAGTTTTCCTATGCCTAAGTGGCCCTCATGTAGCAGGTCCACGAGCTTGGTGATGAGGTTCCTTGGGGGGATCACCTTGTCTCCTCTGTAAATGAACACCCCTTTGTCTCCTAACGACAGTTCTTCCCTCACTTCGTAGTATGGCTTCATGCTCACCCTCACGTTCCTTTTGTCTGGCCATGCTTGTACAATGTGCATCTTCACTTCCTTCATATCTGTGTCCTCCTCGTATGCCTCTGTCCATTCCTGCTGGCTGATTAGTTTCTCCTGGTCTTCTACAAGAGCTACCAACTCCCCTCTGCCTGCAGGGTCTTCCCCCCCCGGCTCCATGGCGGCTGCTCTACTCAGGTAGTCAGCTACTCGGTTCCGATTCCCGAGGATGTACTCCACATCATACCTGAACTCGAGTAATTTTAGAGTCATTTTGGATATCCTGGGTGTGGCACTGGCATGTCCACTCGATGTTAGCACTTTTACCAACGGCTTGTGATCTGTCTTGAGTAGAAATCGGGTACCCCAAAGGAATAGCCGGAATCTCGTCATGGCCCATACTACCGCCAGCATCTCCTTCTCAATCACGCTGTATTTGCTCTCGGTATCCATCAATGACCTGGATGCAAAGCTGATTGTCTCCATTTCTCCTCTTCCTCGGTCTTGCATGAGCACAGCACCCAGGCCCTTGTCACTGGCATCGGTCGTGAGCACTGTGGCGCCCTGTGGGTCGTATCCTTTGAGCGGCACGGCTCCCGTGACGTCCTTCTTGATAGTTTCGAACTCGGTTTGCGCTTCCGGTGTCCACTGGAACGCTGTGCTCTCCCTGGTCAGCAACCTCATGTGGTGGGGTCGTCGAAGCAAAGTGTACCACAAACTTGCTGTAGTAGTCCGCCATCCCCAAGAACGACCTGACCTCTTTCTTGTTCTTGGGGGCGGTGCTTCTGCGATAGCTCTTACATTTTCCGCCTTAGGTGTGATGCCCTGCACTCCGATTTCATGGCCTAGATACGTCACCGATTGCAGGCCCAATCGGCACTTGGTCCACTCTGCTGTGAGGCCTTTGTTCTCCAAAGTCTGTAGCACTCTTCCGAGCTTCTGATCGTGGTCCAGTTTGTCGCGTCCCATCACCAGAATGTCGTCCTGGAAATACTGGACGCCCTTGAAGTCTCTGAACAGTTGGTGCATCATTTTCTGAAAGACTGCGGCCGCCGAGGCCAGCCCAAACGGCATGCGGCAGAACTGGTAGCACCCGAACGGGGTGATGAAGGATGTGAGGCTTTTGCTGTCTGTGTGTAGTGCTATCTGGTGGTAGGCTGAGGCCAAGTCGATAGTGGAGTACCACCTAATTCCTCTGGTCTTTGCCAACATCTCCTCGATCCTAGGGAGGGGAAATTTCTCCACGACAATGTTCTTGTTCAGTTCTCTCAAGTCCACACAGAGCCTGACCTTCCCATTGGGCTTCATGACCACCACTAAGGGCGCCAGCCATTCGGCGCAGGTGATCGGTTCGATTATACCTTTCTTTTCCAATTCTTGGAGTTCCGTCTGGACTGCCTCTCTTACCACTATGGGTACGTTCCTCACTTTGTGGGCTACAGGGGTGGCTTCTTCCTTGAGCACGATCTTGTGTTGGAATTTCTCCATCCTTCCCACCGTGCCTCCAAACACCTTTGGGTAGTTCTCCTTCCATTTGTTCAAATCAGGCCATTCCTCCGGTTCTGTGAGTAATATTTGCTCCTTCCCTCCTGGATCCAACTTTATTCCTAGGTCGCCCTGGTCTAGCCATCCCAAGACGGAGGGTCCCCTCTCTGCAATGTACAGCTTGCACCATGCTGATCGGCCCCTAAATTCGAACATCAGGCGTCGGAACCCTACCATCAGAATGCGATCGCCATTGTATGTGACCGGTCGAATGTCTAGTTTCTCCAACTCTGGGCCCAACTTCGGTCTGAACGCTTCATCCCACACTGCCCGTTGAACAATGGTGTATGGAGATCCTGTGTCCGCCACAACACTAATGGTAATCCCGCCCATTGACATTTCCAGAACGGGTTTGGTTGACCTCTTCCCTTCCACGCACAATACCTGGTCGTATATGCATAGGACAGTGACCACATCTTCCTCTGCGACCTCCTCCTGATCTTCTTCACCTTGGTCAACACATTTCACCACACCTTTGGATAGCTTCTTCCGGCACACTTTCTCATAGTGGCCTATGATACCGCAGTGTAGGCTTTTGGCCTGGAATGCCGGACATCTTCTATCATGTGCTTCATGGGACCAACTTCCGCACCTATAGCACGTTTTCTTGCTGTCATTGCTTGTCTGCTTCCCTTGCGGACCTGAATTCCCTTGCCATCTGTTGGTTCCTTTGGGTACTGGAATCTTGCCTCTCTGGTCTCTGCGGTGATCTTCCTCTTGCATCCTGTTCACCATGGTTGGGGTCGCTACGTCTTTCTTGGTCGCATCGGCGCACCTCCTTGCGAGTTCCGCCCTTTTGACGATGACCAAAACGTCTTTGAGTGTGGTGTCGCCGCTTGCCCATAACTTGTCCTGTACGTTCGTGCTCGTAGTGTGCATTACTATCTGATCCTTGATGAATTCGTCTTCCCACAGTGCGTATTTGCACGTGGCCGCCAGCTTCCTTAAGGCCGCTACGTATTCTTCTATGGATTCTCCTGCCCGTTGTTTCCTCTGCTGGAAATTGAATCTGTCCACTGACACACAGATTGTAGGGCGATAACGTTCGTCCAGGTCTTCAACTGCGTGGGCATACACGTCAACATCGGTACTATCTCTCTGCTTGGGCACCAGGCTCTTGTAAATTCTGAGTCCTTCCGGTCCCAAGTTCAGTAACAGTATGCGTTTCTTCCTTTGTGGAGTGAATTTTTCTTCGTTCTCATCCTCCAGGACCCCTATGAAATTATCTATATATTCTTTCCAGTCCTCCCACTTCATCAGTGGGTCTCCAGGTTTCGGTAGGAATTGCACAGGTGAAATTGCATATCCTGCCGGTGTACTCATTTTCACCTCCCTGGTCGCTGTTGCCTTGACGTCTTTACCTGTGGGACTACCTGGAGTGCTGTCCTTTATTTCTGTGCTCGTCTCCACCTGGGGACTCTCAGTGCTAGTCCCCACCTCCTCCTCTTTAGTAGCCAGCGCTGTTCCTCCCTGACGTTGTTTATCAGGAATTTTACGCGCTTATCCTGGCTGCTGTGGGGTATCTGTGCCACCTCTCTGACCTCTTTGCCGCCTCTGTGGGTAGCTGTGGCTCTGCCACGCTCCTCGAGCTCGCCGTACCTTGGGTGTATCCTGCCGTGTCCCTATGAGCTGTCGAGTTGGCTGGGCTGTGCAGGGTAGATCTGTGCCCAGGTCTGGGTGGGCCGGATGACTGCCTTCCCTGATGTTGCCCACGTGGAGGGTCCGTTTTTCTGGTGTCGTCTGGCTGGGCACTTCCCGACCTCGTCGCCACTGTAATGTTGTTTCCTTAATGAATCTCTGACTGCAGGTTTGTAATTCAATTATGCTTTATTTCAACTTAATAATGGTAGCTCGAGGAGCGCCGGGCGGCGCTGCCGTTCTCATTCAGTTCTCGGGGCGCAATCCTGTCTGCGCGCATCCGCCGCCAACATGGCCGCCGCACGTCACATATGCGTGACGTGCATAAACTAGAGCGCACACTACACACAATGCCTGAAATAACAGCAGCGCTTACGAACTGAAATGCTCAGCTTGCCTGGCCAGCTGCACGCGTCTGCTGCGCGGGAGAACAGGCATTAGTTTAAATATAGTCCTAGGACTCCTCCCCCTCCGGTCTTCAGCCCGGAAGAGGGGAAAAAGAAAGTTGCCGTACTCCCTACACAACAATCGGGATACCCCGTGGTGGACCGGGTAGCAGAGCTGGTCAGGAGAAGAGTGCAAATGGCAGGTAATAGCAGCAAAATGTTAAAAGTATTAAAATCACTTTAGTTAAAAAATCGCGTTTACACAATGACTGAAATAACACCAGCGCTTACGAACTGAAATGCTCAGCTTGCCTGGCCAGCTGCGCGCATCCTTGAACTAAGTCAAGGATTAAAGACTCTGGAAATCAGGACAAGGACAGAACAGTAACGGCAAGGCCTCTCTGCAAACCGTCAAACTGCGTCGCACCCCTCTCTCGGACATCTCAACCTACGCGATCTCTCTCCACCAGCATCAACTAAAACCATACCCCCAAAGCACCTATTCTGATACTTAAAATTACATGTCCATCCCACAAAAGTTGCGATCTTCACATTTTCTAAGTAAGTGATTGGTTGGTTTATTGGGTGGGACATTACCCCATTATGAAGTCTCTCTTCCTTTAACTGCACTATTGTTCAAAATAATTTTCCCATTCTCTCTCTCATGAGGTACATATGTTACAAAAATAATTATACAGATTGTGAACACTTTCCATGCGTCGGACAGACCTCCGGCTGTCCGACGTCACAGTGGGCATGTGGGGAGGACCCCACCCACTCATTATTTCACCCGCAAAGCGTCAGAAATTCGTGCAGTGGTCAGCGGGTTAAATTCAGCGACTATTAGTTCAGTTTCCCACGGGGACACTGGCTTGGCTGGCAGTCAACGTCTTTGTCCTTCACCAGGTCAGGCTCTTGCCGCTCATTACAGCATTTCAGTTACGGGGGCAAACAAATCCACCCTCCCTCTAGTCCTCTCAAGTTAAGAATATATATGGAGGACTCTTTTTCCACTAAAAGAATAGGAAATAGACATTTATTAGTGAAACAATAACACAATTCTCACTGTTTACCACCCAATTCTGCAATAATTCATTATTAACGTGTCAGCCTATCATAGCTTAAACAGGAATAGCGTTATTTGTGATTTTAAAGCACCCCAGACACCATGAATTTTACGAGTTACATGCAAAACAATTGAATCCATTCTAAACACAAGATTATTACATCTACAGTCATTTACACATTCATTCAGATTAGTTTGTGCATATTTACAAAGCAAGGTTCCCACGTGTAGTGTAATTGTGCATATTAGTCGTTCTGACACTACTTACTGTTAGTACGTATTATAGGGTTGTTCAATCGAGCAGGTTTCATTTTCACAAAATCCTGCGCCATCAAGTGCAATGTGCTAAATGTAGACAGAAACCATTTTTGGTTTATTGGTAACTTTTCTCGTTAAACAGATGCTGACTATGATTTTGAGATTTTGTTTTCCTCCACACTTCTCAAGCTGCCTCCCAGTAAAATGGCTCTGAAAAGAAACTGGAGTTGAATATTTGATTTTCAACTTGTGCTCCTTCATACTGCACTGACATGCGCCTGTGTGAAAAGCTCTGTTATCGTTTTCGTATAGTTGAATGCAGTGTTTCAAATTTTTCTTGTGTATAGTCCCTCAATAAACCATAGTCTGCTCCTCTGGCAAATAGTTAAGCATTCAGTTGTATTAACTAAATCTATTGTTCCGAATCCCCTCATTGTTGTGTTCTCAAAATTAAAATAGGCAAGTCTACTTAGCTTGTTCTAATTAAAGCTTTGTCTCTCAAGATAGATAGAAAAACATAGCTTAGTAAGAGAAAATGTCTGTAACGCATGGAAATACAAGGAAATACGTGATAAAACCATCATCAATTGAAAATAAGACTGTTGAGCCGTAGATAAAAAAAGGTAGCTAATCTGATTGGTACATCTTAAACCTTCATGCTCATACCCGGGAACAAAGGGCAGTCTAATATCACACGAGAAATGGAACTCCTAGAGTTAAATGAGCAAGAACAAATTTCAAGTTTTTCCTGCACTTTAGGTCGAAATTCGGGAAAAGAAAATATTGGGTTACAAACCACACGAAATTTCAGCAACTCAGATTACAGTTTGTGCTGTCAGATAATATGTGTGTGTATAAAAATACTTCCAATTTCTATCAAGGGTAAAGTAAAGGCAACTGAAGGTTTCCTAGTTAAATAGTCATTTTCTTGTGTTAGAGACAAGCATAGTGCTAATTTTTTCAAGAATGATTTTGAGGGAAGAGGGATTCCAGGTGTCTTTTCATGCTTTAGAAGCCTCTGCATTTCAGACAAATGCTTCTCTTCTAAAAATTATTAAATCGGTGTTCCACATCTCTAACGAACACTTCCTCAATGCACTCCATATAGAACTGCATACTTTCCCCTGTCAACACCATCCTCATAGAAAAAGGGATTTTTCTTAGGGACGAAGATCTACCCACCTCGATCCCTCACTGGATCTCTGGTTCAACGATTAGCACTGGATAGCCTGTTTAGCCTTAGACCAGGGCAACATTTCCCCTATTTTACTGTACAGCCACTTACTGTCCTATACTAAAGCTGAGGACACTGTCAGAGAGTCGCACTGCAAACATCACCAAGGATGGAGCACAAATATCTACCCAGTGTAGGAATCAAGCCACAGCTCTCCTGGTCAGCAAAGATCCTCCCACCACCATTTTTGATGAGGTCTCATTTTGAACATTGGGCAGGGAATGGTACTTTTAGCCAGAATCCTGGATAAACTTGACATCGGTCCCCTGCACACTATTATATGACACTATTATCCAATTTGACCACCTGAAACTTCTACGAAACAAAAATATTCTCTCTAGCATGGCATTCATATACCTCACCATTTCCATAGCCCTTCAGCCCATTTGTAAGGCAGTTGTCCATGGTGTCCAGGTATTGGTAGCAGCTACCAGCCCAACTATGCCTGCATCAAAATTTCCTAAGCATGAATGGGGCATAAGGCCATAAGTCAGACTTCACCATCTTTCTTCTTGCTCTTAAATAGCAAGGCAAGTGACAAATACCTCTGGGTAAGCTCAGCACTGGCTACAGACTCTTCAGGATCACACAGACCCACCTCAGCAGTCAGACACCTAGAGCCACCAGTCAACCGTAGCTTCTAATCTCCATGCACTCCAGGGTTGATTCCTAGCCACCTCTCCTTCGTCCAGCAAGGCAAATGCATAACGTTTTCCACACAGGTGATCTTCACCCACTGGGGTGCCTTCTACACACCATGACAGCAACACATCCGGCTGGCCCGAAGCCCCCGGGACTCACTACGAGTACCTTGTTAATTGTGAATGGAATGGAAATTGGATTAAAGTTTCCCATTTGTATCAGAAGTAAAGTGAGAACCCCAAACATTACAAGTTTTTTATCAATACACTTTGGCTGTTCAAAGCAGGCAGAATGTATGTGTGAAAATAAATATAATAATAGAGAAACACTTTCGGAGTGTGGCATGGAAACACTGATATAAGCATGTTATTCCCATTAACCTCAGAATTATCCGGTGCCCGCGGGACCAGTATTTTGAAGGTGGGGGATTCTGATCCTAAAACCAACAAACTGGTAACAGACCCTTATGTCTTCAAGTCAAATACATACTGACCCCTACACACGATCGTCACGCCTCCCCAGTGGGCCGCTCATAAAATGGCAACTATTATATAAAACAGACAGGGGGGTAGGAAGGGGGGGTGCAGTGGGTGCGGGCCGTCCTGGGTATCATCACTGAGGTGGGTGACAAAATGGCAAAAATATGTGTTTTAAACACATTTTTCAGCTAATCAAAAGGAAGGATCACTTGTCCTGCATAACATTGGGTATGCGGGAGAGGTTCTTTTGAATCCCAATAAAAAACCCTCATGCACGTGTTGATTGATGGTAACGTTGAGCGGTATATCTTTGTTCTCCGCTTTCCCTCACACGTGTCTGCATAATCATAGGGTTTAGTGGTTATTCTACCTCCACCAGGAGGTAATACCCTTTGTTAAAACAGTAGTGACCAGAAATGGTGCTCGTGATAGGGTGAGGTGTGTTAAAAGTCTCTAGGTTCCAGATACAATTCTTTATTCTTTCCGGGTTCTAAGAGGCAATAAAATCAACGTAGGTGATTTAGTGTTATTATGACTCAATCACGCTAAATATGTGAAATAGGTCAACATGTTTCAGCCCTCAGTCGCCAGGAGGTCGGGTGGGCTTTCCTTAGGACCAGGGGGTGAGGTGTAAAAAGGTGAGAGTTACTCCTAATTATTACTTGGTGTAACAATATAATGGAACTTCATTTGGTTGTAGTTCCAAAAGGTCCAATGGCACCTGTGAAAAGATATTTACAAAAGGAATTTTCAGAGACATAACAAGGGGGGGGGGGGGTTTGGGGTTACACAAGACGTTTGAATCGATATAGACTATACCAAAAACACACAATGCTCATTAGAGTAGTGATTGATAAATCTCTATACTCCTGCTCGGACTCCCTATGGCATGGGTAAGGTCAACTCTCTCATGTTAAGGCAAACTAATGTTCAAAAAAATGGTATAGGATTATCAGAAGCTAGTGTTTTTTGATCCAGTACCATCTACACAAGCGGATTAACAAAGGCGTATTTCATATACCTTCAGATGTTGTATTCATGCACTCGTGTGTACTAAGATTCTTGTACTCAAACCATTTGTGTCTAGAAGGCGTATTTCATGTACCTTCGGTAGCGTTTCACAGACACCCTCTCGCAAGTTCGTTCATTTAGTAAAGGGGACCGATGGTCTAGAAGGCGTATTTCATGTACCTCCTGTGCGTAAATTTCATGCATTCGCCGTGCTTACAGGCTACAACACACATGTTCAGGTAACGTACGTCAGGCAATCATAAGGGTTGGAAGTTCATAATGACCGTGTCACTCAGGGTTGAGAAGGCGTATTTCATGTACCTTCCGTGTGCTATTCTCATCCACACATTCAGAATTAGTTAAAAAACGGATGAGTGAAAATTTACAGATCACGTACCTTCTTTTTGGGTTCAATTAAACCTCATCGGGATCCACGTGGGTCAGCGGTGCCTGATGTGATAATAGGTTAAATTTCAGTCAACTTATCAAGGGGTTAATACGTTACGGTTTGGTAGATGTTGCGTCTCCTGCTACCTCCGGCCACCCCGTCATTCAACTGGTTCTGACTCTGCCACTGCGGTCCCGGAAACAGTTCTACTTCCGGGTTCGAGTGTTTAAGTTAGGAGTTCAAATGGGGATGTAGAAAGACCTTTCGTAGTCTTTTTTCTTTTTATTACAAAGTTGCCGATCTTAAATGTTAATGGTGATTGCACATTCTTTAAAAATACAGACAAAAATAAACATATCCTGATGAAAATGCGAGTTAGTTTATTTACATAGAAGATAATCCTCTGATTATTCTTTGATTATTGATTGGGTGGTGCATTAACCAATCTTTATTTGTAGATACCTCCCCACGGGATATTGTCATTAAGTCCCTCGCGGACTGTGCCCAGGCTATGTACCCATCTTTGTTCCTTCTCGAAAAGAATTCTTTCTGCATTATGGTCTCTATGGGACAAGGTTTTCAAAACGACCCACTCAAGGTCATTAATTGTGTGTCCCGCTTCCAAATAATGGGTAGACATTTTCGTCGTTATTTTTTTGCATTTAATATTGCTTCAGTGTTCACATAGGCGTTGCTTCACCTTTCTGCAGGTCATGCCAATGTAGAGTTTTTTGCATGGGCATGTGATCATATAAATCACATGGCTTGTGTTGCAATTGGTGTGATTTTGCCATTTTGTCACCCCCCTCATTGATGACACCTGTCACCCCCAGCTTGACAAAAAGGCAAACATATGTGTTTTAAACGCACATTTTTGCCATTTTGTTTAGCCGGCGGTGATAAGAAATTTTCCGCACCGGGTACCACGCGACCTTGCTACGCCACTGAGAACAGAAGAAGCCTAAAATATTTAGCAACGAAAACACCCAACATTGCCCTTCTTCAAGAGACACATTTATTATCCTTGGGATCTGAAAAAGTGAAGAGAGACTGGGTGGGCAGAGTCATTAGTTCTAGCTATGTTCCACAATTGGATGGCCCCCCTACAACTCATGACCTGCTACATTCCAAAAAGAAAATGCAGGGTGACCATTCTTCTCCATAAAAACTACAATGCACAGTGAAGCACACTTGGGTTGACCAAATGGGACTCTATGCATTTGCTGAAATAAAGACCATGAACTCAATTATAGCGGTGAGCTCTATTCATGCGTCAATCATGACCAAGTCATTTTTTTTCATCCATATCCAGATTATTGATGGAATTTGGATGACTAAAGGTGGACTGATGGAAAGAGATTGCATTCTATTCCTCGTGTAGATGGGTGAGAAGCCTATGATAGGGCAAAGCCGAACGGTATTGTCAGAAGTTGTCATGAACAGCTGCCTGATGGACTCCTCGTGTTTAACATATCCAATAGACAAGGAATACACTTTTGTTTGAAATGTACATGGGACATCTTCGAGTATTGATTATTTTTGCTCAGCCACAGTCTGTTGGATGACATGAGTGCCATGAGCTGTTAGACATTGTCATATTACAAAGCACACCTAAGTAAATGCAACTTATCGCTCTCCTTTGCTAATACATAGAGGAAAATTAAGACCCTGTGACATCCCATCAGGTCTTATGGGTGGCAAGTAAGGCAGCAGTACGGGGAAGCTCATGAGAGATTCTACTCTCCAAAAACAACTGACAGTAAAGACACAAACACGGTTCGAGACGGGGCTCCAAACTCTGTCAATAGAGTATACTATGCACCCAAATCCACATTTATTGCATCTGGTCAATGGGGCAAAGTTTGAACTCAATCCTCATTTCATTATGCAAGCAGAATATGCACTACAGAGATTAAAGAGGAGACATTATGAGTAGGTAGAAAAGGCAGGATAATTACTGTCAATGCAGCTTCAGCAGCGGGAGGTCCAATTCCCATACCTGTAATCAGGTCCAGGGATGGAGGTCTGACTACTCATCCAGTAGACATAGTAAATACTTTGCAAGTATTTTGGAGGGCGGATGGTACATATAGCATTAAGTCCCAGGAACACCCCCAGAAAGAAATTATGTTCTTAAAGGTTATCTGTCTTCCCACTTTGTTGGAGGAGGAACGTGACTTACTGGAGAGGGACACAACGAAGGAAGATATGATGGACATCATTCAAGTATGCACAATAATAAAGTTCCAGAAGGTGATGGTTTCTCAAATGAGTTCTATAAGATTAACAAACAGATATTTATAGTGCCACTGCATAAGGGTTTTAAAGAAACTGAGGTACACAGTGGGTTTAGGCCAGTATACATAAAAGCTATTATCTGCCTTATCTGTAAACTGGATAAGGAACTCAGTATGTGCCTGATTTATCACCCAATTTCGCTACTTAATACAGGCATAAAAATACTGGTTAAAATACTAGAGACAAGGCGTGAGATAGTCACGCAGAGCCTCATATATAATTAACAAATGGGATTCACACTGACTGCTCATCAAGGAATCATATTGGACCCTAACAATCATCCTCTGTTAGGGGAAGACAGACACGAACAATAAGATACTGCTTTTTTTAGAAGCAGAAAAAGTGTTTGATCAAGTAGAATGGGGCAACCAATTTCTTATAATTAAATGGGCGGGCATAGGACCTAATATTCTGGCTAAGGTAGGATGGTTGTCTTCAAACCCCACTGTTCAGATAGATTGCAGTGAACATATAACAAAGGTCTTTAATATCCATAGAAGAACATAACGGATGCTGTGAGGATTTGGGTGTATTATGTGATATGGCTGTAGAGCCTTACTGTGGAATACGCTTGCAAAAACTGTCTTGAGTCCAGTCAGGCTCATTTGAAGAACCTTAAGCTCAACCCTGGATAGCTTTGGCTTTGACCAGGAAGGCCTGAACAAAGGAACTTAGTGTAAAGCATTTAACAGTCCCAAACAACGAAATAAGAAAGCCAAACATCTGCGAAATACGACCTCAATTTACAAAAATAGAGTGTTTTTTTTATGAATTTTGATGGTCCTCGAAGAGCAAAATCCATTGCAGGTTTTCAGAGATACAGATTTTGAAAGGCATTATCACTTTTAATTTCAACAGCAAGCAAGCATTTTTAAGTGAAAAGTTTGAAAAATTTAAAAAGTTTGTAAAAGCTAGTTTGGCAATTCCGGCCTGATATGGGAGACCAAATCCAAGAGGATGACAGTCTCTTGGGGCCACTGAAGTTGATTTAGATAGTTACCTGGCCATCAGAGTATTTTCCAGGCAAGTTCCACACTTTATGGCACGACTGCCATAGACTTTAAAAGAGTGGTCCTGATGCTCCGGTTATGAAATGGTGACGGTGGTGCATTTGTGGTGATTCCTCAGTCCACAGGTCATGTGGGATGATATTGCTGCAGCTGGGATACTAGTCTCCATACACAGTGGTCCTTGCAAAATCCTTTGGTGGGGGCTAGTGTCCCTATTGGGTGACCAATTTGAACTCTGATGGCTCTACCTGGTCCACAGGACTCAGGTTCAACTGTGCCCATCAAGGATTGCTCTCTTAGGGCACCCAGTGGTAGTCAGTGGTGATTTCTCCGAGTGGCTACCAACTTGCCAGTTTGAGCTTGTTCAGCTTTAATGTTCCTGGTGCTGTTCCAGAGGCCAGCCAACTGATCCTTGGAATCACTGCATTAGTCTGGTGCTCAGGAGCAACCTTTCCCTGAGCCAGGAACCTCAGGCACATTCCTAACTTTACTAGCCCAAAAGTGCAACAGGTGCTGTCCAGCTAATGGTGCAGCCTGTCTGTGCAGTCTACGGGCAGCAGGGAAGTCCTTCTTTCGTCCTTTTTCCAATTCCGATGTGATCTGAGGTTCGGCGTGCAACAAGTGCCATATTTAACGCAGAAAAGTGCCCTAAGGATAAAATACGGTCAATAGCCAATGGGCACCAGGTCCTCTCCCTCTTGGTGACTTTATTTTAGCAAAGTGGGTTCCACAGGGATCTATTTTAAGTCCCATGCTGTTTAACGTATATCTTACCCCATTGGCCAACATTATAAAATCTCACAGCTTTTCTACAGTGTCCTATGCAGACGACACTCAGGTGCTTATCACCTGCAGCCTTGATTTCCTTGAAACGCG